>NC_063227.1:16446916-17766082 GCF_020740725.1 Corvus hawaiiensis | reverse complement strand
AGCTGGGCTGGCATCCACTGCAGGGAAGCACTGGTCCCGAAGAGGCTGGGCAGAGATGCAGCAACGTTTGCCCTGATTTTGTGAGGGGTTGGAAACCACACAGCAGCTCTTTCAGGGTCTGGCTCTGGAAGTGTCCCAGCTTTTGTTGAAGCTGAATGGCTGGTGGGAAATGATTTATTTTTAATTTTCTTCCCTGCGTTAGGAACTGGAAAGGCTCCCACTTCAGTTTTGTGTAACCACTTGGCTGCTGGGACACAGGAAAGCTTGGAGAAGAATCCTGCTGCTTAGTCAAGCATGAGCTTTTCCTCAAGTTCATGCTGAGCTGGGCTGCTTCCTGCAGCAGCCTTGCTTCTCCTTGCTGCTCTGCATCCCGTTCCCTCCACCTTAGTGAAGACAATCATGGAATGGTTTGGGTTGGAAGAGATCTTTAACTTCTTGGGCTAAAATGCCTATAGTGACATCCTTTGCTGTGATGGACCATGTGCTCCGAGTCCCCTGTGAGCAGGAATGGAATGTGCCCAGCAGCCTTTTGATGTACAGGCTGTAGACCCCATCCACAGCGTGGCTGCAGGACAGGAATGATGTGCTTTTATGACCTGACTTACCAGTGAATTTATAAAAGGCAGGTGTCACGCATTACTCTGCACATGGGCACAGTCAGGGCTCTTTGAGGAGACAATGCTGTAGAGACATGGAGCGATCACAGCCACGGTTCTTCTTTTTGAAGCACATTTCTTCCTTCTTATGTCTCTGCTTTGACCTCTGCCCTTCCAACATGGCTGAAAATAAAAACCTTCTGCCATCCTCATTGTGAAAACCCTCATTTATTTCTCCTATGGGCTTGTTTTTTATAGGATTTTGAAGACCTCAATCATATCATTCTCAGCCTCTCCTCTCCAGGTTGTAGACCCTGACTTCTTAGCCTGTTCTCAGAAGACAGCTCCTCCACCCCCTTGAGTACTTTGGCTACTTTTTTCTGGATTTTCTCAAATTCTATTACTTCTATCACTCTGTCACAGTCTGGAGACAGGGAAAGCACCACTGCCTAGTGAACTCAAGACCTGGGCACACCAAAGATTTATCCAGCTCTAGACTGCTCTGTACATCAACTCCTGCTCTGTACAGAGCAGTCACCCCCTGATGACACCAAGTTCTAAGTCACCTGCAGCATTTCTACTGCAGAGCAGGCTCTGAGGGGCAGGGCTGGGCTGAGCCCTCAGCCACACTCTGATGCAGAGTTACACTGGAGTACTGATGGTCGTTGCTCATGGGCAATATGCTGTCCCAGTGGTTTCCATCCATCTCTGACAGCGCAAACTGCAGGTCCTACATCCTTCACTTCCAATGTGCAAAAGAGGCTGTGGATAAAACATATCCCACAGACTAAAATAAACCAGCTACATGCTAAAAAAAGAGCCTTTGGGTAATCAGAAATCACTGTACATGGAACATACTTTTTCTTGAAACCAAATCCTACAGCTCCTTATTTTGAATTTTTATTAGAGTCCCCAGAGCAATCAGGACACATTCAGATCCAAATGACTCCTGCTAAACTTCATCTTGGGGAAACAACAGCAGTTTTTTGCTTATAGAAAACAATAAAGCTGAGTCTTAAAATCCTTAACAGCTTTCCCGTTTGCACTCTTTTGCAGTTATTAAAACAGGGAAAAATGAAAGAATATATTTAGTATTTTTTTTGCATGTTCCTTCCCTCATACCAACGTCTTGGCTGTGCAGCACTTTGTGCACTGAGTCTTCCTCCAGCCCTGGGTGTGCACCATGCAAATCTGACTGCTTCCTTCACAGGGGAAACAGAGTCATGCTCTCAAGCCTGTGAAAAGGGGTGAAAGCCTGGACTGTGTCCAGCTCTGGGCTCCTAGAGCAGGTCCAGCAGAGGCTGTGGACATGAGGAAGGGCCTGGAGCATCTCCGTGCCCAGGACAGGCTGAGGGAGCCGGGGCTGCTCAGCCTCGAGAGGAGCCCCAGCTGAGAGGGGCCCTCAGCCCTGGGTGTCCCTGGCTGCAGGGAGGGCTCAGGGCAGGGCCTGGGCTCTGCTCCGGGGCCCGGCAGCGGCACCAGAGCCACAGGCAGGGCCTGAGCCCGGCAATTGCCCCGCACAGGAGGCAGAACTGCTGCCCTGGGCAGGGCCCGGCCCCGAGCAGATTGTGCAGAGAGGCTGTGCAGTGTCCCTCGCTGGGGATATTGCAGAGCTGTGTGGGCACACTGCTGTGCCCTGGGCTCTGCCATGGCCCTGCTGGGGCAGGGAGGTGGCACCAGGTGAGCCACTGTGGACCCTTCCAACCTTCCCTAGCCTGTGGTTCTGTGGTTCTGTGACTGCACCCTCATTTTGCATCTTGGTGACGTGGTAGGAGTCACAAGCCTCCACAAAAAATGGGCCAAGGCAGAGGGAGAAAGAGCTTCTGTCTCCCAGGAGAAGTGTGAGCTTGAGGCAGAATGTCCAGGATGTGGATGAACATGGACCTGAATGCCCCTTGTGCTCTAGACAGCATGGCAGGCCTGTAATCTTCCTGGAATAGGCTCCTTTCAAACCCCATCCAGGGCCTCTCAGCTCGACTGTGGGAGGACAAAGATCCTGCTGCAGTCAGTGGGGTCTGTCTGATCCTCAGATCCTCCCTGCTGCAGAAGCAAACCCTGACCCCCTTGGAGACCTTGCAGGGCTCCCTGTGGATTACACCTGCAGAAACCCACTGCAATTCACAGGAATCCTCCTGTGGCTGGAGAATACCAGGAGCCTCCAGAGAGGGACGAGCAAAGGAGGGCAAATTTTTACTGCATCCTGGGGGGAGGAGGAGAAGGGCAGCTCCCACAGGGCTGTTGTTCCTGCCTCACCAAGAAAATGCTCCACACTAAGTGTGTCTGGCCAAGGTGGTTGTTTGTGGCAGGAACCCAAGGACATGAGCCCATGGCACAGGTCTCAAGCCTGCATCTGTAAAGGGATGACAGGGACGCCAAAGGATCCCAGCCAGCTCCTTCCTGGCATGGCAGAAAAGGTGGAGAAAAGGGGCAGGGGCTTTCTGTGCCCTGGCACCCCATCCTCAGGCAGCTCCCAGAGCTCAGAGAAGAGCTTGAGAGAAGGATGTCTGTTCTGGGTAACAGGTGAGTGAGTCCCTGTGGCTCCAGCCTTGCCTGAGTGCAGAACAAACAGCTTGTCATCAGTCCATGCTGGGTTGAGTCCAACTCAAGACAGGAGTTTTCAGGGGTTTTAGGCTCCGCTCAGAGCTGGCTCCATCCTCACCTGTGCCCGTCTACTCTGGTGCTCACCTTCTCTGGAGGGGCAGTTTATAGTCTGATTGTCTGTATGGGGTTGTTTTTTTTTATAAAACCAGGCTGTTTATGGGGCCTTTCTACTCAGTTCTGTGCAGCATCGTAACCGAATTCAGTAAAACCCAGCTTTCCCCACAGCCAGGGTTACCTTCCATAAAAATCCACAAGAGTTGCAACTGCTTCTCATAATCCATAAATGGAAACAACTTCTTCCCCTCTCTTTCCCTTCCTTTGATTGATCCTCCTTCCCCACATTCTCCCAGTACCCAAAATAATAAAACAGGGCTGGCAGCTGACTCAGACCCCAGAAAAGGAAATTCCTGCCATGCTGTCTGTCTACACTAATCCTATGCAACGCCTCGCTGCAAGATTTCAGGAGGCAGCAGGCGAGCCCATCCTTCTTGTCCCCTGGGAGAAACATCCAGAGGGATGGAGACCAGTACTGCAGAATGAAATGGAGTTTTGGAAGGGAGGCAAACTTCCCTCCACACTCCGACACATCCCTAAAGCTCAGGGATGAGGACTGACATCAGGCTTTTATGGCGATGGTCTGACCACAGAAGCTGGTAGATAAGCTGTGAGCAGACAGACGGCCTGCAGCCCAAGGGATGTGGGGACCATGAGTCCAGATGCCCAGAACGTGCAGAGATGGCTGGGCACTGGCTTTGGGCTCCTTGGGAGCTCAGTGTGACCTGGAGAGCAGGGAGCAAGGTCTTCCCGAACACTCCCCAAAGCTGTCAGGAGAGACAGAAGACAGCAAATAGACTTTTGTGGGTGCTGACGTCAGAGACAGCTGGTTTGGAGCCAGCTGATGGTGTCCAAAGCTGACGTGCTGTAACCTGCAACACCAGATAACTCCTCACTTGTCAGTGAGAGTGTGAAATCTCCCATTCTCTCCACACAGCACTCCTTCATCCACAGGGAACCACCAGCAACAACCTGATGGCATCAGTGTGAATGACACAGTCGCGCTGGAAGCTGGAGGATGAAGGAGGGGATCCTCCTTTGACAAAGAGAACAGCAAGCATTGTGGATGTCATTATACACATCTACAGACACCTCAAAAGGTCTGCCTTTCCACCCTGCACCATCTCCAGGTAAAAAGGAGTAACTTCAGTCTCTGTGAGGAGGCTCCCTTGGCAGAGAGGAAAGGTCCTTGTTTTGCCCAGCAGAGACTCAGCCCTGCTCTCCAAAGGGCTCTCCCTGCCCATCAGTTAAGCATGATTTCTGCTTGCCAACACAGCTCTGTGCACATCATGATGGTCCCCACATCCTCGAGACTTGAGACAAACACCTGCTTCAAGTCTCTTGGATGCTCCTGAGTGTCACCATGTCATCCTTGCAATTCCAGCTGGCCTCCAAACCAGGAGCATTGCTACAAGGCACCCATGGATAGGTAGCAGAGACCGTGACTGCTGAAGATGTTCAGGCCCAGAAGGCATTGAGTCCAGAAAAGGCTGCTGGAGAGTCCAGATAGGACTTATTGCTCCAACTGATTTCAGCAAGCAAAGCATAACATGGGATCAACCAGTGTCCACTTCGGACCTGAGGCGAGTCATCCATCTGTGAGGGGAACAGCTGGGTAACTGTCACACCAGTGAGGACTTTCTATTTTCATCTTAGTGAAGGAAAGGAAGAACAGCCTCCCTCACCCAAATGAGACTGAGATGCACTAATTTGGCTTGAAAACACAGACTCAGCCAAGATTTGCTGACAGCCAACAGGGCTGAAACTTCCCTGCCTGAAATTAGAGGGTGTCAGGGCACGAAACATGGCAATTCCGCTAAAGTCAGCAGCTCCACTTGGGCATAAAGCTGTCTGCCCAGAGGAGCTGCAAGGAACAGCCTGGGAACATGAGATCTAATATGAAGGGACTTCAATACGTCACCAGGACCAAACCAAGACATTTGAGAGGCAAAGTGGAGAGAGGAAGCCACTACAGGGGAACAGACAGGACAACGCTGTAGGAAACTCGCCACCTCTCAGACTAGGATGTGAACATCAGCCCTTTTCTTAGTGAATACTCTTTAATGTGCCGTTTTTAATGTGGTTTAGCCCAAAATTTCCACTTTGCCTTTCAAAACTGCAGAAAACATTCCTATAAATAAGTGTGGGCTAAGTAAATCTTCCTCTTCCAAAGGCAAACAGATCATCACTGACCTTCTGAAAACTGCCTGTCAGCTGTACAAAACCAAGGAGGCACCACCAGTTCATCATTCTTCCATGCTGGAGGAGTCACACTCATTTTGTTCTCTGGAAAGGGTGTCTGTTTTGCAGGTAGCATGACCATTCTCTCATTTCTTCAGCATCTTTCACTCAAGGAAAAATGGCCTGGAGCACACCTACATTTTTGGTGGGTCCCTCACACCTTTGTAGTGATGTGCTGTCTGCTCAGTCTCCCAGGCTGCAGTCAGCAGGGTGTAGAAATGGCAGAAAATATGACTGCATATTTATTTTCAGAACTTACAGACCAGGATGGAACCACTAGAGGAAAAGCAGGATTTCGCTGCTCCTTTAGGATGTGTTGAGTTATCATTATCTTTCACACAGTACAGGAAATGCTGCTCAGAACTTGGATATACCAGAACTTGCTTGAATACATGGAAAAGCACTTTGAATGAGACTCAGCTCACCCAAGTGTAGACATCTCCAGCTGAGCTCAGCCCCCAGGGTTCAGAGTCAGCAGAAAGGCTGTGTCTGATCTGCATTAGAAGTTTGTGTCACAAGCAGAAGAATTCACTCTGCTGCTCTCTACCCCCAGCCTGGGACAGCAGCCCCAGCTCTGAGGCTTCTGCTGCAAACACCCACATTAAAAACATAAAGCTCCTGCCCAGCCCTCCCAAACATGTTTGGGCTGCAAACACTTCCACAGGAACGTCTTACTGTGACATGGCCAGATCTGGCCTCCCTAAGCATGAATGGCTCTGAGCAGCCTGAAATGTCGAAGCTGACTTGTTTTGAAAACAGAGCAAGTTGTCCAGAAAGTACAAGTGAAACCCCGGTGGAGCCATTTTGCAGTTCCTGTGCAGAGGCTGGATCTGCCCTTAATGGATGTGCTGGATAAGCATGGTGAGAGGAGTGGGGTTTCCCTGATGAAGGACTCCAACAGGCACTCTCCTAAACTGATGTAAAGGTGCTTTATAGAGAAAAGGATGCTGCTTCTCCTCAGGGGAATTACAAAAAGAGCAAAAAGCACATCAGGATGATGTAATTGCACCAGGACAGTGTTTTAACTACACCTGCTCTGGGACCAAAAGGCTCTCTCGACTTCCAAGATGCCCTGCACTACGGAGCAGAGCTGCTACACCAGCCTGCAATAGGGTCATTATGCCTCTTAGCAGACTGTTTTAGATGTTCTCAGGGCTTTTCTCCTGCTCCTTAGACATCACTACATTTGGGCATCAGACAATGATGTGGGGAACTGATGAATCATGTGCTGGACTGAGACTTCCCTGAAGCACAGCGAGGCCAGAGGGGCCTGCCAGAAATAAGTGTGCTGTAAAGATGAAATAGGTTCAGGAGGTGAGAGCTGCTCAGCCTGGTTCAGCGGTGACCCAATGACATAGTGGCACACGAGGAGTGGCAGCCGGGTTTGCTGTGGGGGATGCAGCCTGAGACAAGTGTGCAAACTGCAGTCATGTGTCTGACACTGGGAATCTCTGATTGGTTTGGTGTGCAGAATTAAAGGGACAGTGTCCCCAAGGTCCCAAGGACCCAAGGTGTACTCCTTGCAGTTTGCTGTTATCTGGAGAGCAGTGGATTCCCTGCCCTTCTGCATTCAGGAAGCATCCAGGTCATAAGGCACAGGCTTCTCCTACAGGATCTTTCCCTACATCTACCAGGAGCTGCTGGAATTTTGTGGCCACTTTTCTGCTCCCCTGCTCTGATGGCAGTAATAGTAACACATCTGCAGTTTAGGTGTTGCTATCAAGCTGTGATCCTGCTGCACATCCAAACCTCCTGCCTTTCACCTGGGCTTGTTACTCTGCTCCTGATCCCAGGCAGCTCTGGGCCAACATTCCTGCCAGGCATTTTGGAGTCACCTCCTCTTGGACTTCTCCCAGCTCTCACAATGAGGGCACACAGGAAATCCTGAAGCCACCTGTGCACACAGAACTCTCCCGATTCTTGGGTGCAAAAATGAAAAGACTGTGGAGGAAGAGTGTAGGGGTGAAAGGAGGTGGGTCCAAAAGCCTGAGATAAAAATCTCTTGTTCTTTCCAGACAGTCTTATGGTTTGGGCTGAGGGATAATGCCCTCCCTGGTGTCCTATGGCTCCTGCAGAGGCAGGTCCCAGCTGTGCATGCACCAAACACCCTTTCATCGTGCTCAGGTGCTGTGCTTTAAGGATCACCTGCAGGAAAGGCACCTTCCCAGGCAGGGGTGGCACAGGATGGGCTTCCAGTGCCCCACACCTGTTCCACCAGTGCCTAGGAAGGAGCCACCAAAGGAAACTGCCTCAGCTGCTGCAGCAAATTAATTCTTTCTACTTCTGGGAGGAAAAACAACCCTGTGATTATCTGCTGCCTCAGTTTCCACACCCATGCATGGAGAAAGCTGCCTCCTGGGGTCTGGGGAAGAGGGAGGGATTTCATGTTGAGAGAATACCAAGAGACCTGGATAAACTGCCTTGAAAGGACACATGATGTCCTTTCCTGGAAAGGCAGGTTAAGACTCCCAACTGCAGGCAGGCAGCTCCTATTTCCAAACTCAAGACTCTGGTGAGGAGTGGCTTGAATAGCTGCCCTTGCCTGGTGCTGCTAACTTAGGAGGCAAAACCTAAATACTCATTAAGGCAGCACTTGGCAGAAACCCCATCCTCAATTACAAAAATCAATTCATTTTTTTTATGAGTCTGAAGCCTTTGGGGCCTTATAATCTAATTAAATAAAGCTTTCTCGCTTTCCTCTTGCCTGCTCCCCTAGCTTCTGTTGTACCAGCAAAGACAAATATATATTTTTAATTTAGCAGAATCTCCCTGCATCGTGTATCCCCTTCTGGCCAGAAACCCCTTCTGTTCCCCCCGTGCCTGTGTCCTGCTTGGGCAGGCTGCATCCACAGCCTGCTTGCTTTTGTTCCTAGGAAGTGTCCAAAGCTCCAGGGTCCCAGTTCACTGCCATCCACTCCCACAGTCTGGGCACCAGTGCCTGTTTGAGGAGCAAATATGCAGAATCTGGGAAGGAGCAGAGCCCCACACAGGGTGAGCTCAGTGCTGGGAGTGGTGCCTCGTGTCACACTGAGGGCAGCACTCATCCAAGTCTGCAAGGTCTGTCCTCCATGGAATACCCTGAGTTGGAAGGGACTCACAAGAATCATCGAGTCCAACGCCTGGCCTTGCACAGGACAGCCCAACAGTCCCACCCTGTGCCTCAGAGTGTTGTCCAAACACTCATTGAACTGCCAGGATGTGCGGTGAGGAGACGCTGCTTTAGGACAAGCAACGGGAGAGGCTGTGGGTGGACTGGAGAAGGTGCCACAGAACCCCAGAATGGCTTGGTTGGAAGGGACCTTAAAGATCATCTCATTCCAAACCCCTGCCATGGGCAGGGTCACCTGCCACTAGACCAGGACCATCCTTTCCTTCTGTGTCCAGCACCAGCCAACAGCAATCGGCCATGCACAGAGTGGGCAGAGATCTCTGTGAGCGTGCCCAGGCCCTGCTGTGGAGGAGGATGCAGTCCTGCTCTGTATATGGCAGCACCTGGATGCTTCCCTGAGCCAGCCTCAGACCAGCCAGTTCTGGATCAGGTGCTGGAGGAAGGCTGGAAGGTACCACAGGGAACTCCCTCTCCACCTCTATGAGGCTTTTGCCCAGAACTGTGTGAAATTTTTTGGAAAAATTGTTCACTTGCTGAAAATTGGGATTATAGGTCAGCTAAACCTTACCTAGAGTTGTGATGCACTTGTGCTGAAACCACTGAAGAGCTGGATTAAAAAAAAAAAAAAAAAAGTTGCAAGAACTGAGCTTTATGCCTTGACTTTGGAGCATGTAAGCAAATACAGAAAACAAAAAATGCAACCCTTCAATTTAGTTTGGTATCACAGCATTTCCCTACTACCTCACAAATTATTAAAGATTTAAAAGAAAAAGATATTTGGGTCAAATTTGTTTTTCCATATCAAGAAAATAATAGAGAGACAACTGCACACGGGGGAGGATAAGCCAGAGAGGAGACTGAGCTCACATCATTTTCCCTGGGCTTTTCAGTACGGTTGGTGAACCGTAAGCATACCAGTCACTGGGTCTGATGTCAGTTTTCCCACTTGATGTGGATCAGGAGAGCTCAGAGGCACATGCTCTAACCCCCAGAAAGGGGACATCACTGGGATTTGCTCTCCTAGGTTTTGTCTTTTGAGGGGGAATTCAGTTCTCCATCCCAGAGCCACAGAAAGGCTGCAGCAACACGAGGGGCTCAGCTGTATCGCCTGGAGGGGAGACAAGGATGGGCAGTGACCGCACAAGACACCAAATCCAGCTGCGAGCCCCCCAGCCCAGAAAACACTTCATCCAGAAGATCTCAGAGTGGCCCTGTCCTCAGCATGGTCTCTGCCACGATCACAATGCAGGAAAAGCTCCCTGAGACACTGGGGGCCTCTGCAGAGTGGAGGTGTCAGAGCTGGAGAGAGGAAGACACAAAACCAGCGCACAAGGTTTTGCCAGACTGGGGCTTCGCGAGATTATCCTCAGAACCAGTTCATGTCCCATGCTGTAGAGGAAAGCAGAAAGTCTTGGGATGACTCCTGGGCTCATCCTGCTTGAAAGGAAGCCTTTCCTGGGCCTGATGAGGTGTCTTACAGCAGCCAGCAATGTCAGGGCACCCCACCAACACCACCTTTGCCGGGAGCCATCCAGGAGGTCTCAGAGAAGAAGAGGACATAGCAGGAGATGAGGCAAGGCTGGTGGCACCACAGAGGTGACACCCTGACCAGCTCCCATGGCGCCCCTCAGAGTGGTGCTGGGAAGATCCCTTCAGGTGTGGTCTCCTCTTTTGGGACCCAGTGTGAGCACAGCTCCTGGCCAGGACATGTGGACATGGGGACACACTATTCCTTCAAAAAACCCAACAGCAGACAGCCTGAGCCACCTGCCAGCCCTGCCTCTTCCACAGCCACCAGCCAGGCCCTTCAAAACCACTGAGCTGAGAAACCACGAGGGGAGGTGATGAGAAGGAGGAAGAGAAAGGAGTGGAGGAAATGTAAGCAGCAGTGGTGAAGAGGTAGGTGACAAACTATGTGCCCAGTGCCAGGCTGAGGCCCAGAGCCCAGAAAAAGCATGGAGAGCACAAGAAGGGGCTTGGGCTCAGCTGCAGCATCTCTGCTGGGGCTGCCTGCAGCTCCTCACTCTCTCTGGCCCTGCCTGGTGTAAGTGAGGGAGCACTGGGGCTGATTCAGTGATGGGAAGTGTTTGCTCTAAAGGAATCACCCGTGTCCCTACCTGGGACCCGAGCAGAGCTGGGTGCTGCCCAGGGTCAGGAAGGTCGGGCTATGGACTGCAGGGAAGGATCTCCCTGAGCATCTCAGCCACCTCTGGAGGTCCTGCGGGAACACAAAGGACAGCTGTGAGGACAAAGGGAGAGGTGGTTATGTCCAGGTTGGACAGGTGCCTCTCCCCCGTGAGCCCAGCCTGCCAGTCACCTACCCAGGGTCACAGGAAACAGGGAGGGAGCCAGAGCTGACCTTGTCCCTCTCACACTG
The DNA here is from genome assembly GCF_020740725.1 of Corvus hawaiiensis. Lineage (NCBI taxonomy): Eukaryota > Metazoa > Chordata > Aves > Passeriformes > Corvidae > Corvus > Corvus hawaiiensis. The sequence goes on along the minus strand of NC_063227.1, from coordinate 17,755,104 downwards.
TAACCCCCACAGGGAAGTACCCCAAGCCTCCTGAGCACAATATGCCCCTGAGCCACTCTTGTGGCTCCATCCCGCCACTGAGAGCCTGGATGCACTGAGCCTCCCATGAACCCTGTCCCAGCACGTCCCTGGGAAAGGCATTTCCCTGACAAAAGGGCGAGGAGGATGTTTTCACCCCCAGCAAATCTGGCAAAGAGGTGTGTCCACAGCAGAGACTGCCAGGCAGCAGAGCAAGCAGCACCCACAAGGGATGTGGCCACTTCCACCAGGAGATCACCCACTCCAGGGACTGCTCGCACACAACCTCGAAGGAAGCTTTTCCCTCAGCAGGAATCGCTCCGCCCGTAGCCAGCACTTTGCTGGCAGTAGCCACAGCTCCCTCCCAGCCCAGGGAACATCCTTCTGGCAACTCCACCAACCTGTGCGAGTCAGCAGGGCCGTGCACAGATGCCTGTGCTGAACAGGGAATTCCATTTCCTTCTGGCAACAAGCACCAGCTCCAGCTTTGTGCAAAACCACAGACACCACATGTGGCAACTTCAGATTTCAAAGGAGAATTTTCACTTCAGTCCCTTTGACATGGTGGCCCGGCATACCCAGCGCTGTGTGCCTCAGGACAGGCACAGAACATACAAACCATGGCATGGAAGCTTGTGGCACTGCTGGATGGAGGGAGCTTCACTGGTGGGAAAACCCATGGAGGAAGAGGACAAAAAGGTGTTGGGTGATGGGATGGAGTGCAGAGAAGTGATGGTACTGTAGGCTGAAGTCCAGAAGAGCAATACAGAGTATTTCAGCAAAGAGATGAGAGGTGAGCAGCACCAGTGGGGAGAGCAGAAAGCCAAGACACCTGTGAGTGCTTCATGTGAAGAGCCACGTGATGGGCCACGTAAGGAGAACACCCTGAGGTCAGAAAAGCAAGTCCTCTTCTTGGGCACCTCAGAAGCTGGTCTGAAACTGCTTGACTCCCCCTTGCCACCCTCTGTGAAGCTCTCATGAGTGGCCTCAGCAAACACACCCTCACCCCAGCCACCTCGTCTCCATGACCTGGAGTTACTGCTTCCCATCACCACTTCTCCAGTGCAGCAGGACCATCCGGGCACTGAACAGGCCTGGTGGTCACACAGAGGTTCTTCCTGACAGAGCTCCTGTGTCCCCTGCCCAATGCTGGCACTGTCACCTTGACAAGTCACTTGACCATGCCAAGCCTCAGTTTCCCCAGAGAATAACTCAGCTACATCCTAGGGTGGGCTGAAGAGTGATAAGGAGCTGAGACTGGAGTGAACTCAGTATTAATGCAGAACTACTTGGCTTCCAGCCTCACACATCCAAGGGGATCTCCAGGGAAAACTACCCACTTCACCTCTACTTGTGCCTAACTTTTAGGGGGAAAAGAGACACAAAATGAGGACCATCCATTTTGTGAATTAGCCATCCCCTCTGGACTTGGCTGCCCACTTTCAGACTTTATCCATTGTTCGTTTGGACTTGCATGGGAAAAATCACATTAAGGAAAATCCTGGTTGAATCACAGACTTTGGAACAGTTGCAATGGACAATTTGACAAGGACATGGGGATTTAACATATTTTTAATGCAAAAGTATCTAATGATAATATGCTCCACTCCTGGCTAAAAACATTATCTACTGGCATGGGGGGAATTTAAGCCATAATGCCAGCTACTATAATGCAGGCCTGGAACTCCATGCAAATATTATCCTGATCCAAGAGCTACAAAGCTCTGTTTATCCTAGTAATTAATTCTGTCTTATGTTTAGTGATACAATTAGAGAAACACTGCCATTCTGATGGGCTTGCTTCCACCAGTGCCTTTTACTATATTTACATGCCACAATAGGCTTGGTCTCGCAGAAAAGGGTGAAATTGCATTTATGGAGACAATGCCACATGCATTCCCAAAGCATTTTAGAGATGCAAAGTTAGGCTCCAAATTGCACGTTTATTGTGTGAGCACACAATGAGCTTAGATTAAATATTGACTAAAGCCAGCCTAACACCCAAAATAATGAAGATGAGCACAATAGTGTGATTTACTCCCAGCCGCTAGAGATATACACATCTGTAACATATAACATGCCCTTCCCACAGATATACTCTTTGTATTCTAGCTAGCCTTAGGCAGGAAAATTTCATTCTCATAAATTATGGATTTTCTTTCCCAACTGCCAACACATCCATATTAGCAGTTGCAAAGCAGACAAATATAATAACAAAAAACAAAACAAAAGAAAAAAGCCATTCCCCTGACAGTGATGAGCAGGTGACTGGCTCCTTGAATCCTCAAAGTTGAGGCAGCAAAATGGAAGATAAACATGGCTAAAATAAGAGCATCCTTTCCCTTTTGTCCCCCAAGGTGTGGGAGCCGGCAGGGAGGTGTGGGCATGGCAGGTATCCGTTTAGAAAGTACTCCCAGCCCTAGCTGTGTTCAGAAAACTATCTGTCCTTCTGACGCCTTCCTCTTTCCCAGACTTGTGGAAGAAATTCAGGGAGATGCAGATGTTAATAGAACAATTATGATAATAACCCAGTGCTGAGTGGGGGTAACACACGCCCTTCCCAGCAGCTCGACCTCTAAATCCTCTAATACGGCACCGCTTCATTCAAGATTAAAAGAAATTGTAACCCAGCAGAGACAAAAAGACACAGGAGGCAAGGCAGGATCTCACTCAGCAGCGAAGCCCCACTCCAGTCCAGATGCAGTCATATCACTTCAGCTTCTCTGTACCATCTCCATGACAACCATGTAATTTGGATGCAATAACCACTGCCGAATTGATCTTTAAATGTAGCTTTGCTATAAAACATAATACTGAACGTGTCAGGCTCAGGATAAAGAGAAGTAGCCCCCTGCCACTGAGGACTGTGATTTAAGAGCCCCCCGTTTAATTTTCAGCATCAATAATTGCGTGTGTGAGTGGATTTTAAAGGCAGGAGCAGCCAACACCATTTGTGTGTGTGTGCACGGCACGCTTTGGGGTAACACTGCGAACGAGACACCACACTGAGAGCTGGAAAAATGTGTCAATGTATATCCAGAGAATGGGCATCTTCCCACATGCACGCGCATGCACACACACACACACACTCACACACACGTACCGGGGAGGCTCAGTCTCCAGCAACTGAAGCATACAGCTGATGCATCAAATAATCCTAATAAGAATCAAACCCATTATAACGAAGCAAAATGGGAGGGGGGATCGATGTACAGCATGACAATGAGAGCCGGGGAGCTCGCATTGGCACTTACCCGAGCAGTGAGCTGTTTATTTTTTGGTCCCTTCACAAATGCAGCTCCCTTTTCTCTTCAACAATCCATGCAAAATAATCTGCAGTCCCACCGATGGAGGAGTGGCCCCGTCCCTCCCCCTTCACCACCTTCCTAGACCTCCCTGTTATTGGCTTCCTTCTCCCTTCTCTCCTGCTCTTCCTCGCTCGCTGGCGATGGTTACACCTCCCAGCCTTCCCCCAAGGTGTCAAGAGACTGCTGGGGATCCAGCAGGCAGGGTGGGAGGGACGGGGAGAGGGGGAGGAGGCGGGAGGCATGGTGAATGGACCAGGGAAAGGATGGAATAGAGCTCTGGCTGGCGAAGCCCCCGGCAGAGCCCCTGGCAGGAGCAGACCCGCTGCTGGCCGGGAGGCTCCGCTCGCAGCGCAGGAGCTGCCAGGGATGTCCCCGGAGTGCTGGGGCTTGGCCCCCCCCACGGGCACCTGCAGAGCACTGAGGGACTGCTCTGCTTCCAGCCAGCAAATCGTCACCCTGCAAACTGACACTGGCTTGAAGTTTTGGGTTGAAATCCTGCCAAATGCTCTCAGTGTCTTTAACAACTGATGCGCTTCCAAATGCAGATGTGCAGCACTGGCAACGCCTCAAGGACCCACCTTGGTGCAGACCCCAGCACTGCAGGTTGGGTTCCTCCGTGCCTCTGGACACTCCCACCTGCTGCAGCTCCATCCCATCCCATCCCATCCCACCCCACCCCGTCCCGTCCCGTCCCGTCCCGTCCCGTCCCGTCCCATCCCATCCCTGGCTGAAGAGCCCCCCTGGCTCCAGCAGCAGTGCTGCCCATGTGCCTGCCAAGCCGGCTCCAGAGCCTCTCCCACCACCGTGGGCTGGGCCTGGTGCCTGCTCACCACCACTGACACATCTCCATCCTGACAGCTCTTGCATGCAAAGGCAATGGCTTTGTCTACAGGCTTACCCAGGAACCTGGCTCACCAAGAGGGCTGGGCATGCAGTGTGGGGTGGAGAGGCACGGGGACACAAGGCTGTTCCTGCTTTAGGGCCCTTTTACCAGACAGTGAACAGAGCAGTGGTGTAGGGCAAACAGTGTGCCTTGGCCTTTTGGTGGCTGTGATGCAATGGGGGTTTCTGTGGGTGCACAGGTGAGGGGTGGTGGGTGCTCTCTGGGTCAAGTTGCCCAGCTGGAGCACAAGCCAGTGGTCCCTTAGCCTGGGCCAGCCGGGACAGTGGCCAGCTACAAGGATCCTTCACCCAGAGCTGACACACCTTTGTACTGGAATCACCCACGTCTTGGTGACACACAGGACCCAGGATGTGCACCCTGACTGCCGCACAAGGCTGTGGGGTCACAGAATCACGGAAGGGTTGGAAGGCACCTGAACCACCACCTGGTTCCAACCCAGGCCATGGACAGGTTCACCTTTCACTAGACCAGGTTGCTCCAAGCCCCACTGAACCTCTGGGTGAAGGAGAAGGATTTGGTGTCTGCCCCAGATGCATGTTCCAAGACAGCTCATGGCTTCCAGATTCCACAGAGAAAACCTCTCCCTAGACCTCTGTCTCTTGGAAAACTTGTTCCAGGGCACACGCATCGCTGAATGAGCAGACAAACCCCCATATACCATTACAATGTACAGCCATACATCCCAACACTGGAGAACAGCCATCAGGTGAAACAATGTCCTGGAGCAGCTCAGCAGAACACGGCCGGAGATCCTTCCAGCAGGGATACCCCCAGCACAGCATATGGGGTTGTGTGCCAGGGATAGTATTGGTAATGAGCCATGTAATGAGCCACCCTGCAGCTATACCCAGGACTTTTCCAGCAAATGCAAGTGTGAATGAAGGTTACTGTGCTGGAGAGACACAAAAATGGCCACAGTCAAGAAGCTGGGCAAATCCATGTGTGGGGCTTTTAACCTCCCACAGGGTCCCCTTCATCTAAGAGATTTGCCTTACACCATCATAAAAGTCTGTCCTGCTGCTCTCTCCGATCAACTCTAATGTATTTTGTAATCAAACAATTATCAGGTTAGGGTGCTTCACCAAAAAAAATTAAAATATAAAAGCACAATCAATATTTATCAGTCTGTTGTGCTGTTTAGGTCTGAAGGCAGGGAACAAAATCCAATTTCTGTGCAGCCAGTCCTAGGAAATGACATTTTGCAGCATGAGAAAACGAGGTTCTAGTTTCTAAGAATACACCCACTAGTGGGTTCCAAATAACTGGGTTATCAATCATTCTGCTCCTGGGAATGAGCGTATCAACAGCTGGATTCAGGGAGAAACCTCCTCTCCTCCCTTTGGCAGGGTAGTGAGCCTGTCCCTGTCATTGATTGGGCATTCCTGGCAGCAACAGGGTACAGAGATTTCTCCTGGTAGATCTGTCAGATGCCTTGAATATGTCATAATGTTTTCTTCCAATTAAGAAAACTCCTGAACTACAGCGATTCTGTGTGTGCTGCTGAACTGTCTGGATGTGTAGGTGAACATGCAGATGCTGATTGCCACCTGTGACACGAGTTCTCTGAGGAAGAGGGGACATCCTGAGGTAAGGACACCTTCCCTCCACACCAGCATCAGGGGAGCCACCCCTCAAGCCCCCAAACAAGTCAAAGCACCCCTCTGGGAGCCTGCCAGGCAGCAGGGAACTGCAGGCACCAAAGAACACTGCAGACCACTCAACACCTGCACCATACAGACCATGGCAACACTCCAGCTAAGCTGAGGGCAGAGGGGGACACCTGGAAAAAAGATAGGAGCATGTTCATGTAGCCCCATGGGATCCACCAAACCCGAGCTCCACGGCTGCTCCAAGGCTAGCAGCTCCACAGACTCTGCTCCCCTTTTGCTCTGAGTGGAGAAGACAGGACCACTTACTTACCCTGCAGCCCCAGAGGGTTTATTGACTACCCTCACCACTTTAAAAGTGCCTTAACTGTAGTTTAATGCCTCTGCTTGAAGTGCTGAATCCCTGTTACAAAGAGCTTTCCAGCCATGCCCTGCTCTTGATGCTTAGTGTGGCACACAAGGACACCCCTGGGTGCTGCTCAGCCTTCTCAATTTTTATTATTAAACCATCGCTGGCACTGTTTTGTACTCAGGAATGAGCATGCTTCCATGTCCTCACACAGCTGTTTTTCTCAGGAAATCCCTTGGATTTCCCAGCTGGGATTCACTAACTTTCAGTACAAGTCACTTTGATGAAAGCCATAATTAGGAGAAATCCTTATGAGGACCTTGCTGCATGCAGGTGGTGTGGGCAGGGGGATGTGGAGGAGGATAACAGCCTCTCTGAAGAATAAGGGTCAGTCCTTGAGAGCCTTTGTCTGCATTTCTCTTGACACTTAAGATCAGTTCTTTGTCCTGGGTGATGCCTGTCCTTGGAGGTAAAATGTGCTCAGAAAGTCCACACCCGGAATTTCTGCATCCAAGTGGGCTGTTGTCAGTCACAGGTGTACGCAGAAGGCAGAGAGCTACACAAAACACCTCACCCTGAGACAAACTGTCCAACAGTCAATTACCTCACAGGTGAAACAACTCCAATCCCAGCACCTGCACTTAAACACCGTGTCTGGGGTCACCCTGCAACCATTGGATCTTCCTAGACAAAAAAGCCCAACTGCTTCAAGAATGTTCCCCTTGGAGTTTTTCTTTCCCCACAGACTGTGACCAGTTTCCCTTGTAACCTCCTCCTGGATATACATTCAAGTGAAATTTGTTCAGGGCTCCACAGGAGCCTGGTTTTCTACACCACAATTCATTCTCTAAGCTCCTCAATAACTTCCTGGGTGCTGGACCAAGACTCAGAGTTGAGCACCAGCCTGGCCAGTGCCCAGCACAGCCACCAGAGCCCTCTGGAAGTCCCAAAAGGACACCGTGCACTAATCTCCTGTGTAGGGATTACTCACCTCTCTTGCTCATGCAAAACAAATCTCCATGTGCCGTGGAGGTTTTTGATTCCCTGCCCAGTGTAGGCACTTCTGCCTGGGAAATCCCAGTCTGGAATATGGGAGTCATAATTCCTGGCATTTCAGGTTTTGGCAGAAGGTAAGATTGATGCTGCTGGATGAGCACTCTGCTCACTCTCCATCTTCCTTCATAGGAACTTTCAAATGAGTCACTGTCCTCCAAAACACCATCTTTCCTCTGCCCACGGGGGTTTCTGAGTGTATGAATTTGCACTTGTCTTCCTGAGAGCCCATTGCTGACACAAAATCAGCTCCCCAAGCAGACCTGACCACTCACAGCATCTGACTTGTCCTAATTTCAGTAACTTTTAGTGTGTGAAAGCTGTATCCTCAGCAGTTGATGTGAGTCAAGTGCCTGGAGGTCCCACAGGGAGCCCGCTGTTCTTCTGGCTACAAGGGGTCTGCAGCACCTCTTCCATCTTTTATTATACCCCAGTGCTAGGAGCCTCCCCCTCTCTGCCATCCATCATCTCACCAAAACAAATGTCATCCTGTTTTGTTGGACTAATTTTATAGAATCATAGCATGGCCTGGGTTGGAAAGGACCTTACAGCCCATCCAGTTCCACCTCCTGCCATGGCAGGGACACCTTCCACTATCCCACGTTGCTCCAAGCCCTGTCCAACCTGGCCTTGGACACTTCCAGGGATGGGGCAGCCACAGCTTCTCTGGGTACCCCCTTCCCCAACACTCAGGTACTGACATGCAGGAAGTATCAACACCCTAACAGGACCTCTCACGATGCCTTATGAAATCATGCCATGTAGTTTTCCTAGTCCTAGACATGTACAAATATTTCAAGTTACCAGCTGCCATTTAATGCGCTGCCTGGTTACTGCTGGGGCAAGCAGTTTTCCATCCCCTCTGTAGGATATGGACCCATCAGGCTGCTTTTCTCCAGAGCTTTGAATCTTTGACTGGACACTTTTTTTTGCAGTATCAGAGCAGAGTCTTTACCAGCTTCATCTAAAGCAAACGTGCTGCATTTATTTTCTTCCTGACATACATGCATATCAACACACACACATGCACACTCCCAAATAGTCCTTAATGCCACCAAACATAATTTTCATTGACTGCTCTTCCAGATTAGCCTTCCAGGCCTCTGCATTATGTAACAGTTAATTCATTGCTTTTGTTACCAAATCCCTCCTTTTCCTATTTGGGTTTTTATTACTGATTATTTATTTCTGATTTTTGCTTCCTTAACAATGATAGATTCTTAGCTAAGAATATCTTCAATGACTGCAGAACTGTGTGCATGCTGTGGAGGAGACAGCATCTATCAAAGTTTTCTTAAGCAACCCTCATTTAGAACACACATTTTTTCTCTGTTTTTCCTCCAATCATTTCTTGTTTGTAATTGTTCCCAATTTAGGAAAATTGACCACTTTCAAGTGCCTTGCATACATATTATCAATTTAGGATCACATTCTGCTCAGAACAAATGCAATTAGGGCATTTAAGCAACCATTAATTCTGAGTTCAGTAATCAATTCACCTTTATCTGTCCAGCTGAGGCCTGGTCCAGAATCACACCAAATTCACTGCAATACTTTTGGTAACAGAAAATTATCATCTGTCATTTTTAGAAACTGTGGGGCTGCGCATTGGCAGCAGCACGAGTCCTTCAGCATCTATCCCTGAGGCTGAAAAGCTGTTCTGGGAACATGGATTTTCTTTCACTTTGTTATGAAGCTGTTTAGGGAAGCTATTTGTCCATCCCCCTGTTCGATCCAGCAGTCTGCAAGGATCCATCTGCACCGGGGCTCATCCGCTCCAACCTGAGTGGAAGAGCATCCCTTGGCGGAATACTGGGACATGTTCTGCCTCCAGCTCGGGGTCCCAGCACAGGAAGGACGTGGAGCTGTTGGAGCAAGTCCAGAGCGGGCACCAAGATGATCAGAGGGATGGAGCAGCTCTGCTATGGAGAAAGGTTGAGAGAGTTGGGTTTTTCAGCCTGGAGAAGAGAAGGTTTTGGGGTGACCTAACTGTGGCCTTCCAGCCCCTGAAGCATCTCCAAGAGAGCTGGAGAGGAATTTTGGAGGGCGTGAGGACTAAAATTGCTGGCTGTGAGCAGGTTCTGGAGCACTGATGTGAAGGGGCAGAGAGCAATGGAAGGAGAATTTGCCGTTACCTGAGACAGTCCAAGACACAGAAAGTGAGGACACTTCAGCTGTGGGAAGAGAGGCCCTGGATCTTCCAGGCCAAGGACTGCTCAGCCTGTAGGATTAGGTACAGTGACCAAGGGCAGCAGAAAACTCAGGCCAAGGTAAACCCCACTGTCCATGTACTGGGCAGCACTGACGCTGACTGGAGGTGTTGGCACGTCTACCCTCACCTTTAAGACTGTCAGAGTCCAACCCAGAGGCCACAGCCAGGTCCGCTGGCTCTGATTTTTGAAAGACTTGGGATAGGGAAAGGGGGATTAAAAACAATTTTTGAAGTTATAAACCTGATTTACATTATATTAATAGAATCGTAGGATGGTTTGGGTTGGAAGGGATCTTAAAGCTTTCCTTGTTCCACCCCCCTGCCATAGACAGGGACACCTTCCACTAGACCAGGCCCTGTCCAACCTGGCCTTGAACACTTCCAGGGATGAGGTGTCAACAACTTGTCTATCATCTATAAAATATAAAAGTCCATAAATAGACATTTTCAGATGGTGGAAGAGAGAATTCAAATGATCTGATGTTTCATTTAAGCTCAGCAGTCAGGTCCTGGCTGGGAGAAATGGGGGACAGAAGCACAGGTGCCCTGGGGCTCCCACAGCTGGGCTGCAGGGGGACAATTAGCAATGATGAGGTTTTACAAGAGCAGAATCCCAGCACCTTCTCTGCTCTGAGTGTTCCTGGGTTGCCAGAATGGGTTCAATAAGAGGGACGTTTTGGGATGTTGATGGAGAGATGACACAGATGCCAATGAGTTACCATTAGCTCTGTGTGCCCTTAGGACTATTGCAGCATTTAGTGTTGTGGAAATGACCACTGGAACTGGGACAGGAGCATGAAGGGCAAGGCTGAAGCTGTTACAGACACCCAACAGCACTAATGGCATTGGAAGGGGCAAAGAGCAAATTATTCAGTGGCTCAGCTGAGAGAACAAACCAAAACTATTTCTGATAAAGCAATTAGTTATAGCCCAGTGTTTCACCTCTTTTGCGCGGGGGGTCAGGGGGAGATAGCGATCTTCTGTAAGTAGGGAGATGAAGAGCAGTTTCACAATTGAGGAAAAAATCAATTTCAGCAAACTATCAGAAGACCATTCACAATGAAGAACTACAACTGCAACTTTTACGACATGATTTTTTTTCCCTGCATGGAACTCCAGCAGGAGCCTGTGAACTTGTTGAGCTGACAAAATATGTTTCATTTGCAAAAACCCACATTTTTAAAAAATTTCAATTTTTTCATTCATTTCACTTCCAGATATTTCTCTTCTGTTCTAGCTGAGCTGAATTTCTGTGAGGCATCCGTGGGGACTGGGAAGGAAGCTGAGATAGGTCTGGAAAGGCTGCATGGGCACATCTGTGCCATCACGGACAGCATGGAGGGCATAACCAAGCTTCCTTTCTCCATCCTTCCAGCCATTTACAGCTAATCTCACCAGGGCTCAAGTTTTTCCATACTCTGGATCATGGGATAGGTTCCCACGGAGCTGGTGCCTCTGGGGCTGCTCCTCACCATGGCACGTGCCTGCAGCACAGAGGATGGAACCGTGTTCCAGCAGCAGAGTTTATCCCTCCTCAAACACAGGCTGGGAGGGACTGAGATGCAGTTAAGTAGTTCCCCAGCCTGCACTACTTTTTAGCTCAATTTCCATTTCCTAAACCACTGCTGACGTCTGTCTAAATAATCATTATCTCCACAACCACGCTGAGTTTTAGCTTTGCTGAGCATCTCACAGCAGATCTGGAGCTTTGGAAAGGATGCTGAGCTTAAGAAGCTGCTGCTCTGGGTGTCTGTCCCATCTCACCGGCTGTTTTTCCCTATGCACACACAAACACACACCCTATGTGCATGTGTGCTCTCTTTCATGTGAGCTGCCTAAGTGAATGCTTGCTGTCAGATCTTCCAAGCCACAGCACATTTTTAATCAGTCAGATAATTCAATCATTCATTTCAGACCTGCTCTGAACAGCTGTCACTTGCAAGCATCAAAGCTTCTCTGTCAAAAAAACACGCAGGCTGGGGGTTCATTCAGGCATCGCTGTTTCAAAGTGCTGAGGGGGGTGCAAAGGAAAAGAACTAACAGGATGGATTAGATGAACTTATTAGAAATACTTCTGAAGCTACCACCCAACCATCCTCAGCGGACAACAATGGCATGGCACAAGGGCAACCCAGGCATCTGCAGGATTTGTAAGGTATTTGCAAATCTCACTCTTGAATTGCAGACTGGGGAGAATGGAGGCGGGGGTGTCAGATGAAGCTTCCTGCCTGAGATGCTCAAAGCCACCGAATGGGATTTGGATGTCTGGTTCTCATTAAAATTAATGGAAATTGGGTGCCCAGACCTACAGGCAGCTTTCAAAAGCTGCGTCTCCACTTATAATTAATGTTCCCAACAGAGTAACTAAATATTTATACAATAGTTCACATTATATGCAAAGTGGAAAAGGTGCCTTTTGGTAGATCAGGGACCCAGAGAAGGAGAATTCGATGGGGCGTCAGGTTTAATCCGCCTTGTCTCTTGTTTAAAGCTCTTCTACTTGCAAATCTCCAGCAGCTCCCATTGGATGAGCACCTGGGTGGTAGCTCAGCAACGATGATGTTCTCAGGGTACAATGCAGCAAATTAAAATGGCAGATTAAGAGCTTTCCTGGGCTCTTTTCCTCTCCCTCCCCACAGCTCTGAGTTCCTTCATTAACTCACTTCATCTCTGCAAATCCCAATTTCCAGTATGAAGACTGCACAGTATTGCTGTAGGAGTGCAGTGGAGCTCAGGCCATGAGCGCTCTCCTGGTCAGAGGTGCTCTAGGTGGGAGATGCCAAGGAAAAGACTGACACTAGTCTGCCCCCAGGCATTAGCAGAGCCATGGCTGGATCTGCTCCACTGCATTTGCTCTGTAGGGATGGAGTAATTCAGGGTACAAAGCTAGGGATTGGACCGTGGGAGTGTTTGGGGGATCTGGGGGAAAAGCTTGGCACTCCTGCAGAAGTTCAAAGGAAACAAGTCCTGTCCTGGTTTGTCTGCTCTTGGGGGGAAACCCTTCTTCAGCTGGACCATCTCTAAACCCTGCCCCAGTTGATCCACTGAGAGGGTGTCCATGGAAGCTTGGGCTTCGTGTACCCAGCAGCCTCAGGTCCCCACTCAGAAGAGGTCCTGGGTTGGTTCAAGACGAACACCTGGGGTGGGCTTGATGATCACAGTGTTTTACAGTGCCTTAATCGAGGAGATTCAACTCCTCCAACCTTTGAAAATCTGCCTTTTAACTTTATTCTTCTTTGTCTCTCCTAAAGCCACCAGATGGAGAAGCTCTGCTGACTCAGGGAATATGCAGACAGATCCAGTCTCCTCCCATTGGCATCCCCGGGTTTATCAATCTCTGACAAATGTACTGAGTAGGTCCCCAACTTCTAGGGTGTGAGTCGTAGCTCCAGCTTCACTGAAAGGACACAAAGCTCAAAGGACAAGTTACCTGGTCTGTGTCCGTGGACAAGCACCTTCTGTTACAAAGGGTTTAGCCCCAGCCTTTAGCTTCCGGTCAGCTGGCTCTCCTCTACTACACTGGAAATCATCAGTAGCTCCTGTTGCCTTTCCTCATGACCTTGGGTGCCCTACACAGATCTTTCTCTGGTTCTCCTGACCCTCCTGACCCTATTTCACAGCACAACATGGGCTCTGTTTGGTGTCAAGGCTGGCTTAGCACAGCTACACAAAGCTGTATCGTGAAGTCATAGAATATGCTGAGTTGGAAGGGACCTACAAGAATCATCCAGTCCAACTTCTGGCCTTGTGACACCCCAACAATCCCACCCTGTGCCTGAGAGCATTGTTCAAATGCTCCTGGAGCTCTGGCAGCCTTAGAGCCTGACCATTCCCTGGGGAGCCTGGTCAGTGCCTGAGCACCCTCTGGGGGAAGAACCTTTTCTTGATATCCAACCTAACCCTGCCCTGACACAGCTCCAGCCATTCCTTTGGGTCCTGCCACTGTCATTGGTGCTGCCCCTGTGCTTCCTCTCATGCAGAAACTGCAGACTGCCTTCAGGTCTCCCCTCAGCCTCCTCTGCTCCAGGCTGAAGAAGCCAAGTGCCCTCAGCAGTCGCCCAATACATGGAACTGAACATGAGCTGCAGCCACATCCCCTGAACCTCACAGCCCACTGGGCAGGGCAAAGGGGAAACAAGGCAGTGTTCCTCTCTAACACCATGGCCAGACTGCATGGCACGGGACATTCACTGGTCCATGGGTTTGTTCCCAATTAAAACAGCCGGCTTTGCAAGGCACAAATAAATGCAAATTCAAGGCTTAGAGCTGTTGTCCCCAGATAAGATGCCAGGAGAGCATCAAGGACATGTAACGAACAAAACAGCTTAATTTTCACTGTGAATACCTGTCTGCTTATTTTTTAATTAAACAACAGCTGGGTGTAGACTTGTGAGACAGCAGAGGGATCCCAAGACAGAGGAGATTAGGTGATCTACACATGTGAGGATGTAAACCCTTCCTACCACGGAGAGTGTGGCAGCCAAGCCTGGCAGAATCTGCTCCATCACTGAGCTCTTCACTGCAACAAGCTTCTGCAAAGGCCCCCTTGGTTTTTGAGCATTTAAGCCTGGAAGCAATTACATACTCTGAATCACAGCCAGCACCCCATCCTGTAAAACACACAGCGGTCACAGGCAGGCATTTTAGGAGCAGGTTGGAGAAGCCTCTGTTGGCAGTGACCTACAAAAGAACTGGTCCCATCTTCAGGCATGAGCATGGATTAGGCCACCTCTGAAAGCTCCTGCCAGCCCCCTGCAGGTCTGTCACTTGTTGATAGATGTGCAGGTAAAAGTTTGAAGGTCTGTATTTTCTTATCACACAGACTCAGGAACAAATTTCCCCATCCAGAGATCCCTCAGGGCTTGGCGATGGAGGGAGGGCTGTGAACCCTGGCAGAACATCTCGGCCTTGCTCCCAAGGAGCCAAGCCTGCACCCCTCTGACATGTGAGTGGTTACAGAGAAAAGAGTGGGACCAAGGGCTCAAACTGCTCAGGCCCCATAATGCCTCTCCTCAGACACCAAACCAATGATCCAACCACCATCCAGTCACAGACAGGAGCCCCTTTAGAATCACAGAAGGGTTTGTGTTGGAAGGAACCTGAAAGATCAGCCAGTCCAACCCCTGCCATGGGCAGGGCCACCTTCCACTATCCCAGGCTGCTCCAAGCCCCATCCAGCCTGGCCTTGGACACTTCCAGGGATCCAGGGGCAGCCACAGCTTCTCTGGGCACCCTGTGCCAGGGCTGCACCACCCTCCCAGGGAAGAATTTATTCCCAGTATCCCATCTAATGCTGATCTCTGGCAGTGGGAAGCCATTCCCCCGTTGTTCTATCACTCCATCCCTTGTCCAAAGTCCCTCTCCAGCTCTCCCGGAGCCCCCTTAGGCACTGGAAGGAGCTCTAAGGTCTCCCTGGAGCCTTCCCTTCTACAGCTGAGCAGCCTCAGCTCCCCCAGCCTGGCTCCAGAGCAGAGGGGCTCCAGCCCTTGGAGCACCCATGCTGGGGACACAACTGTGCTCCCAGGGAGAGCTGTGCAGGCTGCTGCGCTGTCAAACTGCCCTAGATTGGAGCAGGTAAGCTCCTTTCTGAAGGAAGATAATTGCTCTATTTTAAAACTAAGTGGTTCAAGGAGAAAAACAGAGGTAAGAGGGCCCGATGCTCTGAGCTCGGGGTGGGAAACAGGAGGTGGGCAGGGCAGAGCACCCCCACAGCTGCTTTGCTGGATGGTCAAAGTGATGGATGAAAAGCACCAGTCAGCCTGTCACTGTTTCCCCAGCCCAGCCAAACTGGTGCTGCTGGAGAGAGCAGAGACCAAGGTGGGAGAAGGTGGTGCCCCTACTTGGGGTACTGAGCTGCGAGGGTGAGCACCCTTAAAATCCAGAAGGGAGAAGTCCCAGGTGGAACAAAGATCCCATGTCTCCTCTCACCTGTCCCTCCTCCACCTGCAATTTCAGGTTTTGTGGCCATAAAGGAGGTTCCCGGAACACTTTGGCTCAGCCCTGCAGGCCAGGTCTGAGAATTGGCATTGTGCAGCCTGGCCACACAGAGGGACAGCCTCCACCACGGGGACAGCCCCACCACAGGGACAGCTCCCATGGAAGCCGCTTCGGGGAAAATAGTTGCCGCTTTGGCAAACCGTCTCCCAGAGCAAAGACCAACAAAGTGGAGCAGACAACAACAGAGCCATTAATAAGGGCAAGGCTGGCATGTCCCTGGACCCCCCCACCACTGTGATCAGTGATTTCAACAGGCAAGCACAGAAGAGGCCTCTTCAGCAGAGTTTTGTCCTTGCTGCTTAAAATTCCACGGCACCCCTTTCCAAGTGGGCAGGAAAGAAAGTTTTTTGTACGTTCACAGCCCGCCCCCCTTGTCCCCATTTGTATGGAGGAAGCTCTCTGGCTTGAACCTGGCAGGCTCTGGACTGCATGGGAAGGACACCAAGAGGCTTGAAGGATGTGTCAGCTGACTCCTAGGGCCAGCGCTGGCCCTGGCAGAGTCGGGTCCTATCTGAAGGTCCCTTGGATGGAGGTCAGAGAGACACATTTGGTGCTCCAGCAGCCTGTTTTGCACCAGGATGCCTGGGAACAGCTCCCAGCTTCCCCCAGGTGGGGATCCTTGCTGATTCTCCCCTCCTCTCTGCACAGGGGCAGAGCCATGTCGCCGGCAGGCTTGCTGCTCATCCACCCACACAAAAAGAAAATGTGCACTTGGTGAGCAAAGCCATGGCTTGCCTTCAGGCAGCATCTCAAGACAATGATATAAAACCCATTTTTGGGGGACCCTGTGGCCTGGAAACAATGGTGGAAGCACTCAGCTGGCCCCTCATACAGGACCTGAATATTATTTGTGCAAAATTTTGCTTTCAAGCCAAGGCTGGCTGCCCTGTCTTGTCTGAGAGCTATTCGCTGTCATATCAGGTCAGAGTTAGGGCTACTAAGAACGTTAATGACACATTTTCTCTCACAGACAGCCGAGGCCCCTCTTCTGCACCACAAGAACCCAGAACAAGCAGGAAGATGCAATAAGTGCCCTGCAAAGCTTTGTTCCCCTTAAAATAGTTTTGCAGCTGAGAATTCACAGCTGTAACTTAGCACGAGTGTCTGGAAAACAGAAGTCCTCAGGTCTTGCCTGTGTGACCCCACCTCGTGCCCATGGCTCCCTGCAGCTGGTGCTTCCAGCTGCCAGCCTGAGCTGGCCAAACTGTAGAATCAGAATCAAGGAATCCCAGAATGGTTTGGGTTGGAAGGGACCTGAAAAGGTAATCTGGTTCTACTCCATTCCATAGGCAGGGACACCTTCCACTAGCCCATGTTGCTCCAAGCCCTGTCCAACCTGGCCTTGGGCACTTCCAGGGATGGAACAGCCACAGCTTCTCTGGGCACCCTGTGCCAGGGACTCACCACCCTCCCAGGGAAGAATTTCTTCCTAATACCTAATCTAAACCTACTCTCTGACAGTTTGAAGCCATTCCCACTTGTCCTGTCACTCCAGGCCCTTGTCCAAAGTCCTTCTCCAGCTCTCTTGTAGCCACAGCAGGTACTGAAAGGCCACAACAAGGTCACCCTGAAGCCTTCTTTTTTCCAGGTTGAACGATCCCAAGTCTCTCAGCCTTTCCCCATAAGGGAGGTGTTCCTCTCCTATGAGACACAAGAGACTTCCTGCTGTCAAGCCCTGTCTGACAGCCACCCTCCTCCCTCCCTGTGGCCTGCAGCCCCTCTCCCACAGCAGCTCATCTTGTGAGCCTTATCTTTGCCACACGCAACCCCAGCCCTTTGTCTCCCAGGACGGGGCTTAGAGAACTCTCCAAAGTAAATGAAGCAGGTCCATCCCCTCATTAACTCACAGGGCCTGTCTCCCTTGATTAGATTGTGCTGACTCTGCTTGCACATCACACTTGCTGCTCTAGATGCAGGGACACTGGGGCATTTCCAGCTGGGACACAGACAAAAGGAGGAGATAGCAGAGCCTTGGTTACCACTGGAGCAATTCAGGACAAATAATTAGAGGCTTTCATGGCTAATTGGATCTGTACTGTCAATCCAGGACAGGAGATGCCTTAACCCACACTGCCTGCCTGAGATTGCTAAGCAGGCCATAAATAAACTGCAGCACTGGTCCAAAGCTTGTCAGCCTTCAGCTTCCACCCTGCGTGCTCCCTCCCAGCCCTGCTACAGCACAGCCTGTCCAACGGGGCAGTCCAGCTGCCCTGCCCTTTTCCATGGCCTCGCAACCATGCCAGGACACCTGGAGTCCACCTGGGGTAGCTGAGAGGCCTCAGATGTGCTGACCTCAGCGTGTCATGGCCAGCTTGAACAAGAAGCTTAAGTTTTCTAAGTGAAGTCAAAGGGTAAGTGAAGAAGAGGTTGGGAAGAGCCAGAGTCAGAGATCAGGACTAGCAGGGACTGGCAGCCCAAGGTGTTTTCCAAGAAAGGCTTGTGAGCTGGCAGTACCCAGACTTAAACCTGCCTGTTTGCAGTTACACGACAAGGCTCCATTCCCATTTCCCAGCTCACTCTCAACCCTGAGAGTGAGCTCAACCCTTTCCTCCTGTGCTCAAACTTCCCTTCCAGATCCTGGCAGTGCTGGCGCTTGAAGATAAGACATACAAACAAGAACAAACATGACTGCCAGGCACCCAGACCCTTAAAGCAGGCTGGAAGCCTGACCCTTCCCCCTGAGCACCTTCAGCATCTGATGATCTTCAAGGAGGCACTGGGTCCCTGAGCTGATGCCCTGTGTGCAAGGCTGGGGGCTGTGCAAGCTCCCCAGGAAACAGAGCAAAGAGAAATGGCTTGTGCTCCTTGGGACCACGACCTGCAGAACTTCTGCCTCTGCCAGGGGAAAGCCGGGCACAGGACACGTAGGAAGGCAAAGTCACAAAAAGGACAGGGCCAGGCAAAAATAGAATAACCTACTTGAAAGTAGGACAACATTGCTAAAGAGTAGGACATCTGGTCACTGCAGCAGGAGGAGCAAATGCAGAGCAGGCAGCTTGTCCACGCACACGTCTCACCTGATGGAGACAGCCCACGCAGATGTGTGGTGTACTCAGGCAAACAGCTGGAACGAGCAGTCCCCAGCCAAAGCAGAGCAGCTCTCAGTCTCTCTGAGATGACTTCTAGGCTTGCTGCTGACAGCCAGTCTACCTGTCCTACCAGGAGCAGTATCCCACCCCCAGGAGCCTGTGGGACGTGTGTCCAAACTAACAGCTGATCTCTTCCACCTGATTCACTAAACACAGGGTTTTGCAAGAAATGATCACCAAAAACCAAAACAGGAGGAGATTCCCCATGTGCCAGACCACTGACATGCCAAAACATGTTTAATGGTCCCTGCTCCAAGGCCACCGCTCCCCTGGCTCCAGCCCACCTACCTCTGCTGGACTCCTTGACCCCCAGCGCCTTCCCCCAGCCAGGCTGACAGCTCACTAGCAGAGCACAGTTCAGAGAGGACATGGTTAAGAAGTGATTAAGGTTCATCACTGAGCTTGTATTAGCATCTTCACAAGCTCCACAGTGTCAGGCTGCAGCTAAGCCAGGCAGGATTGGTCTTTTGGAAGGAAACAAGAAAGTGAATGCTGCAGATAGTGAGCTCATCAAAGGAGCCTCAGTGCTCCTTGCAGAGAGGAGTTAACGCCACATCGCTGCTCCAGGGCCCAGTTTCCTACCCGGCCTTGGCAGAACAGGCAGTTTTCTTGGCTTAGGACCCTATGCTGGAACGGAAACTCAGAGCATCAGGTCTCAGGACACCATTCAAAGCCCTGTTCCTTGTTCCTGCTCTCAAAGGAGGCAGTAGGAAACCATCCAGGTCCCTTTGCAGAAAGCTTTAAGCCCCTCCAGAGGAAGGTCTCCCTGCCAGGTGTGGTTTGTTTCTTAAACTCAGTCTTGCCAAAAGCAGTCTGGGGCAGCCTTGAAGTAAGGAGTGATCCATAGCATCCCCCTCAACTGAGGTGAGTGTTTCTGGACTAACCTGATGGCTGAACCCCCCCTGAGAAAAGCCAGTGAGATCATTTTGCCAATATCCCCACATCAGGTCTCTTACCCTGTCACTCACCGCGACCTTTTGCCTGCCCTGCACTGAGTTCAGGAGCTCAGCCCCTCACTCCGAGCCAGGGGAGTCTGCACACCAGCCTGGAATGAAGCTGAGAGGTGCAGAAAGGTGCCTCTCGTTTTTGCTAGAGCTGTTACAGTGGTTTCCGGAGAGGAAAAGGCTTTTGGGGTAGAAGGAGGGCAGGCTCAGGCAGCAGGAAAGCAGGAGGATGGTCTGCCTTGCCCTGTGCTGGAGCAGATGTCACGGTCTGGGACAGGGAGTGATGGTGCTGGATGAAGCCCAGGGGTGACAGAAAACACAGGGACAAACATACAAGAGACCACAACCTCCAGCCCAGGGCTGCCTGGGTCCCGTTTGTGGGGCCAGAGATGGGGATGGGATGATGCCTTTGGGCTCCCAGCAGTGAAATTCAGATTGCCAGCAGCAGGGTGCAGGCACAGCTGGCTCTGAGCTCTCTGTAGGGGCACATCCTGGCTGTTCACAGCCATGAACCACCTCAGCCAGCCCAGGAAGCAACCCAGAACCACCACCTCTCTCACACTTACTCCAGTAACCATTTTCTTGCCACACTGCTGCCAGCTGCTGCCAGGAAGAAAGAACCAAAAGCACTCATGCTGGGACAATGATTTTTTAACTCCAGATTGTCTTTCATCCCATGCAAAGGCATTTCAACTGAGGAATTGCCCCAAACCCACAGAGAAGAATTTAATTCTGAAGACATGACAAACATTTTCCTTTAATTAAAAAAGATATTTCAGAAAAGCAACCTCATTTATCAAACATTCTAATTCACAGCCTGCCCTCTATCCCCCCCAATGCAGATCTGCAAAGGTGGGAGCAGATGAGCTCCACTCTGATCAACACTACCCAGAGGGACTGACAGTGGACTTGAGGCTGAAGACATCTCATAGCATGAGAAGACTGCTCCTCAAGCAAGAGCTCCTCAAGCAAGAGCTTCCCATGCCACAGGCACAGCAATCCCATGCCTGCAAACCTGCCCAGAAGCTGCTCCCTTTGCTTGCCTAGAAAGGCCTGACACCTTCCCAGCGCAACTGTGGCCCATCAGACCAAGACGACCTGCAAGTCAGCTCCAGTGGGGTTGTCCACATCACAGCTTTCTGTTTCTGCTGCTCAGCCTTCCCTCTACACTGGCGAGCTACAGCAAAGCCACATGTGAACAAAGGAATGGGCATGACAGGGATGCTGCTCCTCTGGCTCATGTCTTACGCACCCCTGGGTGAGAGGGTGTTTCTGTCACACAGCTGAGCCTGCTCCCTCACACAGAAGAAAGCTGGAGACAAACTGGACAAGGAAGCAGCTGGGCAGGAACCTGAGCACAGAAAAATCCTTGCAGCAAACCCTCTGTCAGGCCTCAAATCCTCCAAAACCCCTGCAGAGTCCTTCCCTGAACAGCCCGAGAAGAATTGCAGCTTTGAGATAGCGTGAGACCACTTGAGCACAAGCTTAATCCCGCAGTGCTCCATCCTGGAAGCTCTGAGAAAAACAGTCGCCTTCCAGCTCAGCTCCTGTCACTTCTCCCAACACCACTTGTAAGAGGATGGTGCTCCCGGGGATGGTTGCTCCAGCCTCAGGCACTGCTGGGCTTGCAGAGGTGGGCATGCAGCACCCTGAGCAGCCTGTCCTGCACCCTACTGCTGATCTGGGGGATGGCACAGCCCGAGCAGCACCCCCATCCCTCCTGCACGGGGTAACACAGCCCCAGGAGCACCCGCACTCCTCCTGCACGGGGGTAACACAGCTCCGGGAGCACCCGCATCCCTCCTGCACGGGGTAACACAGCCCCAGGAGCACCCGCATCCCTCCTGCACGGGGTAACACAGCCCCAGGAGCACCCGCATCCCTCCTGCACGGGGGTAACACAGACTGGGGGCATCTCCTTCCCTTCGGTACAGGGTATAAGGATAACACAGCCTGGGGGCACCCCATTGATTCAGCACGTGGGACAACACAGCCTCAGGAGCACCCTCTTCTCTCTGGCACGGGAGCAACACAGCCCGGGGACACCCGCATCCCTCCGGTACGAGGATAGCACAGCCCGAGGGCACCTCCATCGCCCCTGGCACAGAGAGTAACACAGCGGATAACACGGGGGGCCACCCATAACCCTACAGCACGTGAGTGACACAATCCGGGGAGCACCCCCATCCCTCGAACACGGGGATAACACAGCCCGGGGACATCCTCATCCTTCCGGTACGGGGGACAACACAACCCAGGGGCACCCCCATCCCTCCAGCACGAGCGATAGCACAACCCAGGGGCATCTGCCTCCTATGAGAATAACGCAGCCTGGAGGCACCCCAGGTCCTCCAGCACGGGGGAGAACACAGCCCATCTCTCCGGCAGCGGTGTACCACAGCCCCGGCAGCACCCCCATCCCTCCGACACGGAAGCTGGGAGCTGAACCGCCCTCCGGACCCCACCGCTCGCCCCGAGGCCGAGATGCTTCTCCCGGCGGGAGGGACACGCTCACTCACCCCGTACCTCCTTGCCCTGCCCGCCTCCTCCTCCGCGCGCCCGCCACGCCGGGATGCGGCCCCCGGGACACGCGTGCGGCCATGGGGAAGCGGCTCGGGGATCCCCCGGGACACCGGGACCGGGCTCGGCCGCGGCTGCAGCGCCGGCAGCGGCCGCGGGAGGGCGGCTGAGGGCAGGTGCTCGCCCCGTGCTGCCCCCTGGCGGCCCGGCCCGCGCCGCGCCGGCCCCGCGGCCACCGCGGGCAGGGGATGCTCGCCCACGCTCCCGGCTCTTCTGCGGCGGTCCGAGCGCCTGCTGACGGCCTTGTTAGTGGTGGAGGAGCCGTGGCAGAAAGCAGGGAGGGTGGTGGGAGTTTTGCAGGTCGCTGGTGCGGGAAGGGGCTCTGGGAAGCTCTGTGATGGGCTGGAGAGCAGGGCTGTGTCAGCAGGCTGAGGTGTCCCACAGCAGTGTTCAACCTCCTGAACCTCCCCAGGGACAGGGGAGAAGGAGGTGGTGTGTGCGGGGGAGCTGCATTCCCTGCAGGCAGCTGCTGCCCTCTGCCCCGTGCACGAAGCCTCCACAGACCGATGGGCCAGACGTGTGCTCAGCATCCTCCTCCGCGTTGCTAAGAGACAGGGTCCCACGGGATGCTGCGGTGCCAGCGCTGAGCCCAGCACACTGGCAGGAGAACCTCTGGATGAGGGGAGGATGATGTGGGAGATCACACAAAAAGCTGCAGCAAGGCACCATGAGAGAGAAAGCCCCACACCTCTAAGGGAAACCTCTGCAGTGGAGAAAAAAGGGTCACGGGCAGGAGGAGGAAGAGCTCGGCATGAGCAGGATGATGCTCTGGAGAGAGGTCTCTGGAGGGTTTCAGGTCAGGG
The DNA here is from genome assembly GCF_020740725.1 of Corvus hawaiiensis. Taxonomy (NCBI): domain Eukaryota; kingdom Metazoa; phylum Chordata; class Aves; order Passeriformes; family Corvidae; genus Corvus; species Corvus hawaiiensis. The sequence continues at coordinate 17,732,240 of NC_063227.1, read as the reverse complement.
AGATCACTCTGAAGTGAGGTATTTCTGTTAGCAGCCCCGTTCCCCTTCCTGGGGCCGTGGAGGCTCTTCGGTAGCAGCTGACACGGGCAAGCTGCAGAGGGGAGGCTGAGGGGGCACCTGGCAGAGGGGACAACAGGAGGACACTGAGGGCAAGGATGAGTACACTGGGAGCTGGGCACTGCAGGGCTGCCCTGCCTGGGGCATCTGCACTGGGCTGAAAAATACTCACTTGGCCCCTTTTCTCCTGTCTTTTGATATGGCGAGGAATTCATGAGGCGTCTGAAAGGCAGGGAGAGAAACGGTCAGAGTTGATACAGGAGACGGATTTCAGGACATTTGCCCAGTGCAAGTTAGGTGGAAAACTGTCCCAGAGCCTGGACTGGGGCATCGGGGTGTCCCTGTCTGACACTGCTGTGATTTTGCAGAGTAGCTGCCCCTCAGTACCACAGTGGGCATTTTCCCACCTTTGTGCAAGTCCCTTTCATGTTTTCCACAGTAACTCACACAAGCTAAAACCTTTATTTGCTTTTTAGGTGACCACCCCTTCTATCATGTGATTAAAGATTTTTAAAACATCACATATTGTGATGCTGGCAGCATGAAGGAGGCCCCAGGAGAGAGCAGAAGGAAGCCCAAAACAAGTCAGACTGACCGTGCTTCTCTGCATCCTCTGGCTTTCCCTGGCTGAGCATCCCATGCAGTTACAGACACCAAGTTTAAAGTCCTGGGCTGCACTGACAAAGCAAATTATGGGATGGCTGCTCCAAGCAGGCAGCTCACTGGGCTCTCCCAGGCCTTTACATCCCCAAGTGGCTCTCCCAGGCAGTCCTTGGTGATGCTACTGGTTGGGGGCCAGTGGGTGCCACAGCCTGGGTTGGTTTCAGCCTGGAGCTGGGCAGGACTGTGGTGGTGGCTGGTGGAGGGATGGACCCCTGTCTGTCACCAAAACACAGGAGTCCTTCCCTAGTTTGTTGGGCCTTTACCCCAAATTTTGAGATTTTTGATGTGGTATTATTGGTAATTTAAAACTATGGACTCTTTTAACATCAATCTGGTGTCCTGGTAGATGATAAAACCTTATTTCTTTTGTAATTCTTCCCAGTTGGCAGCTCCTTCCCCCCTCATTACCCTTCTGTGCTCCTACCCACATGGGCCATGTTTTGTTTTCTCTGGGAGCCCCTCTCCCTGTGCCCTGGGAGGTGTTCAGCATTTTGCAGGGCACAGCTTCTGGAAACACAGGCTCCTTGTCTGCAGTAGTCAATCACCTTGAACTGAGGCCCAGCTGGGTTAACACTTAGGTTCCAAAGTTGCTTCCAATCAGGGCGATCATCTGAGACACAAAAAGCTCCTGCTGGCAAAGTGAAGCTGCTAGATCAGCATAGGAGCAGCTCCTGTTTCCCTGGTTTGATGGGAAGCTGTAAAGCCTTCCAGCTCAGTGCCTTCAGCCACCTCTTGCCACCCAGGCGGCCTGAGAGCTGGATTTTCTGGGCTGGACACTCAGGTAAGGGGACCTGGCTTTCCCAGGATCCAAATCCAGGTTCCCCAGGAGATGTGCTAGAGGCTGGAAGGTGCTGTTTGAAGGCAATTCTTCCCTCCACAGCACTGCTGTAAATTCATGGCACCAGTGCCAGCCTGTCCCTGAGGTGAGCACACCTGTGCCACCCACTGGGCACAACGCTGGTCCCTGGCTCTGCTCCAGGCTGCCCAGCTCTGGCTCATGTTTTCAGTGCCACAACTCCCATCTCCTCCTTTCTGGAGCATGGGATCCCAGAGGGGAAGAGCTAAGGGCAGGTGTTGGTGAGGAAAGCACAGCCCTACCCAACCCACGGCTCACAGGCAGCCCCAGCACCACCCTGCCTGCTGCATTCCTGCTGGGGCTGGACGCTAACACATCCAAGGTGCCGACGGCCTGGCTTGGGCTGGACAAGCACCCCTGGACACACTGAGCCAGAGGACCAAAGAGATACTGTCCTGGCTGGACAGGTAGGATGCTCCATCCCCCAAAGTGTGCTAGATGAGAATCATACCCTGCTGTCCCCATCACCCCCAGCCCCGTCTGTAGAAGCTGGACATCCTAGTTCCACGCATTTGGAGAAGGATGCTTCAAGTCTCCCCTGAAAGTGGCTTCCTTCTTCCCAGAAACACACTCTGAACTGCACTTTGAGGACTCCCAGTCCCTGCCAGAGACATCCCTGTTCTTGGGCTGCCTCCCTCCCTGCCGTGACTCTCAGTACATGGCAAGCGGGGCCATTTGCCAATGTTTGTGTCTCGACAAACAGTCTGTCAGCGTTTTGGTGTGTGGCTTCAGCTGGGATCAGCTCTGCCTTCCCTCCCCATTAAATGGCAGAGCTGTGTGCAAACACCCTGGCATCAAACCATCTGGGGCACGCTCGGGGCCAACTGCAGAGCTCCCAGTGCCATGTGTCAGGCACCCTTTGGCACCACAGCGAAGGACGACTGCAGGATCGACATTCCCACATTCCCATGCCACGGCTGGCACAGGGAGTCACCCCCACCCTGCCCACGGGGCTCTCCTCTCCCACCAGGACTGCCTACCTGGGTCCCCTTCGCTCCAGCCTGGCTCACAGGGCACCTGGCATGAGCAGCAGACGGCAGCACTGAATGAAACAGGCTATGGAAGCATAGCAGGGATCAGAGAGTCACAGAACCACGGAATATCCTGAGCTGGAGGGGACCCACAAGGATCACCAAGTTCAACTCCTGGCCCTGCATGAGGATTGTCGAGTCCAGCTCCTGGTCCTGCACAGGACAGCCCCAAGCTGTTGGTGGAAACAACTTCTCATTGCTGATAGGACATGAATCCCCCCTCCCACTCCCATGACAAGCTTCCCTGGCCTTCACTCCTGGAGCTACTGAGCATTCCCCTCCCTCCCTGGCTCACTGGGAAGCTGTGGCCTGGGAGATGGAAGCAGGACTGTCTGCTAAGGTAGCACCCTGCTGGGGCCCAGCCTTGCTTGCACAGACACTGTTTGAGCTCAGTGGTAAGACCATGGATATATGGGCTAGATTCTGTCCTGGCCAAAAGGCTCTGGAACTGGTTTCTGGCCCAGAGACCTGGGATTTAGGTACCTTTACCTTCATCCTGACCTCTGCTCTGTCCTCTAGCCTTGGCAGCCTGCACCAAGAGCAGATTCTGGCTTCTGCCCAGGGTCACGTCCTGCCTCGGTGTAGCTGTTGCAGGAGAAGAGCAAACTGGAAGAGGAGATGTGTGGGATGTGGTACATCCTGCCTGCCATCGCTGGAGGAGACGCCTTGCAGCAGCCAGGGGTCTTCTGAGCTAGCCCGGTGTTCCCAGAGTGCATCCATGTTCCCCAGAGCTGTGTTTGCTCCCAGGAAGCTGTTGGCATGTTCCCCTGCCTTTCCTCACACATTAACTCCTCACTGCTGATTTGTGAAGACCTTAAATGGTACCTTGGAGAAGATTTCCACATTCCTGCAACACACTGGTGAGACATGGGTTCCCCCAGGCCAGGCCCAGTCCCAGGGTTCCCCTCAGCACCTGCACAGTGAGGGCCTTGTCCCTCTTACTTGGCACAAAATCAGGATTCCAGCTAAGGCCAATAGTAGAGGTGGTGATTTGTTTTACACATCTGAACTTCCTCTTGCTTGGAGAAGACCAACTCAGGGTCGCCATGTAGCAACTCAAAGCTACAAGGACAGGTGATGCTCAAAGCGCCACTGGTGGAAGAAGGCACCCACCCCCTTGCTGGACAGTCCACAGGCTCAGGGTTTGTGCTGTGGGGCACAATCCCAGTCCCGAGGTTTCCCTCTGGTGGTATTGCTGGTGATGTGTTCATACACAAGTGCTATTTCCTTCCGAAATTACACACTGATGTTTCCTGAGGACACAAGGACGGAACAATCAGCGTCCCCACCAAGAGAGGCCAGCAAGAGCTGCAGATGACAAACACCTGATCTAAGATCAAGTTACAGCAATTATTTCCCATTTCTGCCCCTGGGAGAAATGCGTGTTGCACCTATGATTAACATTAAACTGCAGCAAAAAAACCCCATGATTGAAGATTAAAAACTGAGCCAGAGCAAACAGAGAGCACCCATGGCCATTGCCCCATCACGGGAGCCTGATCCCCGTGCCATGCCTCCCCTAGCCCTGAGCAGAGAGCGCTGAGCTGGGAAGTCAGTGCCTGACTCCAAAGGCAGCTTCTCCCAAAATAGCACGGCCTGCCTCTGTATCTGCTGCTCTTCAGGAGACCAAGAACATCCATAAACATCCACCTCCTGGGGCTGGCCAAGAACAGCAGCCAGCCACCTGATCATGCCCCACATATGCTGGGTCCTCGCTGTGGATGCACAGAGGCCAGGCCTGGGATTGGGATGTGCAGGGCAGGAGCTGCCTGTCCCCCAGGGTGGGCTGGCTGGGACACACCACAAGTGACATTCGGGCATCCCCCTGCGGTAGTGCTGGGCTGGGAATGGGCTGAACCGAGTCTGAGCAGTGTGTGGGGGCTGCTTGTTCCTGCTCAAATGTTCATCGACATGAGTTTGGTCACAGCCATGCTCGGGGGAAAACTGTCACGGGGGTGGGACGTGCTCCTGAGGGAGATGCAGGCAGTCAGGGCTTTTCTACCCCTGCACAGGGAAGGAAGGGCAGGAATAGGGTCAGGAGTGGGGGGGTTGGGAAGGCAGAGGAGCTGGAAGAGGATAAATCAGTTTGGGATTAGAAGGTGGCACTGGCAACCTGCCATGTGACAGCCAGGCTTGCACAGCCAGGAGCCCAGCTGTCAGCCTGGTGGCAGCAATTAAATGAGGTATCGATTGAGGAATTGTTGTCTGCAGGGTTTAAAGATAAGATCGATGGAGACCAAAAGGTTTAGGCTCCGTTTACTAATCAGTCAGGCACGCTTGGGAGAGAAGCCTTTGGAGACATGGAGAGCTGAGCTGCGTACAGGCAGCACTGCCAATGTGCTTGGTGCCCCCCTCCCTGGCACCACGTCCTCACCCCTCCTGGTTCTCTGGTGCCAGAGGGCGAACAGGCACCGGGTGCCAGTGCCAGGGATTTAAATCAGCTGCGAGGTGGGGGCAGCGAAGGGGCTCAGGATTCTGTCTGCACTGGGATGGCGAGCTGCTTTCCTCCCAAGGCAGGGATGTGGGAAAGAGGGGCTGTGCATGCATTTGGTCGTGGGGAGGAGTAAACCGAGAGGGGAGTTGCTCCCTTTGCATTGCAAATTGTCTGGGGGTGAATTGATCCATTTCTTAGGCTCTGGCATTAGTTGCAGCCTGAACACATTTCTCTTCCCCCTGCTCCTTGTGCAGCAAGCCCAGGGACTGAAAGGAGACAAATGTGGCACAGACTTGTGGCTTCTGTGCTGATTCCGCCTGTGCTCCACAGAGCCAAGCTGGGGGAGAGCAAGGCGATGGCTTGATGCCCTCTGTGCTTTGTTCCCTCACTTCCAGACGATGCCCAGGACATGGTCAAATGGGGACAAGCGGGAAATGGCCTCGCCTGGATGTGGTTTGGGTGGCCTTTGAGATCGTCTCCTTGCTTGATCATATGGGAGAAAGGGTTTGTGGCTTCAAAACAGAGTTGCCTTTAAACCAGCTGGGGAGCTGGGCTAGCCCGTGGCTCTCAGGGGATGTCTCGGTGTCAGCTGTGCGTTGGGAAGAGGCGTCGACGTGGCTCCCCCTTCCTGGGACAGCCGGAGAATTCCTCCTTTCATCTCAGCTTACGAGGAAAATTCCACCCCAGCAAACAGAGGAGGGTCAGGAGCTGTCCCGGTGGGTCCTGTGACCCACAGCCGGCCTGGGGGCATGGCCACCGCAGTCATGGGCCAGTCGTGGCTCAGACCCGCTGCCCACCCCGTGACGGGCCGTGCCCGGAGCACTGTCACCGCAGGACCCGACAGCAGCCCGGGGACAGCAGCCTCGGGCTGCGCTCCCTGCGCGGGCCGGTCCTGCTGGCCCCGAACAGCGCCGAGGGGAGCAGTTCCAGCCAGGGCTGCAGCACGTCCTGCCTTGTCCTTCAGCCGGGACTGCCGCTAGCCATGCAACCCGAGCCGGGCTGCCGTGAAACACAGCAGCGGGACGGGAGAGCAGCCGGGGAGCGGGCGGAGGAGCCGGAGTCACCCGGAGACGGAACGTGCCCCGGGGTGGCGGGGATGAAAGGGAGGGATGGAAGAGAAAACAGAGATCAAGGACACTGTGACGCCATGTGGCTGTTGCAGGGTGTCTCATGCTTTCGCAGCAGGGCTGGGCAGATTTATAGCTTTGTCTTGAGGGTCTGGAGCCAGCCTCCACTTATTTCACATTTAGGAGGCAGTTTCCTTTGCTTTTCCTCTTTCTCTGGCTTGTAAAGCTGCATGTCCCACGCTGGAGCAGACCCATGTCCTTGTCCTCTGCATACGGAATCAGCCTGGGACAGATACCGTGTCTCTGCCAGCGCCAGACAGAACCAAACAGGGTCTAAGGGATCATTGTTTTCCTGCTCTTGTCACACAGTTCCGTGCCACTGCAGTGGCCAGAAACTGAATTTAAAAGTCCTTCTCCATGGGAGACACAAACCAGGCAGCCGGCCCAGGACTGACAAAGCTGTTATGTTCTTCCAGTGTGGATTTTCCTCTCTCTATTCTCCCCCAACAGTGGGGCTGACCATTCTGCCTATGGCCACCTGTCCAGCTAAGAGGGAACAGGATCTCCTGTGGTTTCTGTGGGTTTTAGAGCCAGCAAATGTCCTTTAGACTCTCTGCTCCAGAAGCCATTTCAGCCCATGCCACCTTCTCTGCATGGCTGTGATGGATGAGAAATGCAGGAGACTGACACAGTTCAGACAGCACATCCAGGGTACTGGCTCGTGATGTGACTCTGTGTGTCGAGCATGAGATCAGAGCAGTGTTTTCTGTTTCCTGAGAGGCTGAAGGAACCACCCAAGCTGACCCACTCGTCTCCCTGGTTCTCTGCTTTCCAGCATCTGCCTCTGCCAGGAGAAAGGCTGGTGGGTGGCTGATGATGGGTACCCCAGTGCCATCCTGACCTCCAAAACAGTTCTGGGGGACCCTTAGCTATTTTCCAGGCCTTCTGCCATGATGAGGCACTTGAAGAGCTCCCCAGGGGAGATGCAGATAAGAACAGACCCATCTGCAGAGAGATAGAAAAAGCTCCAGAAGTCAGTCTGGGTCTCCCAGCAGATGCAATGAGTCTCCTCCATAACTGATCATTTCGCATTTCCAGGCTGCCAGAGCATGCAGGAGGCACTGCTTCCTCCACAGGTCACCGCGACAGAGGGGACAGCAGAGCTGTTCCCACCTCTCCTCCATTTTCCTCGTGTCATCAGCTGCGATCCAGCAGCAGGGAGAACAAAGAGCAGGCATTGGGAAAGCTGTTACAGCTCCCCACTGGAATTGCTGTGAAGCAACGGGGAGCAGGAGCAGCACTGAACCCCAGCCCTTCCAAGAGAATCAGTGGAAGCACAGCACCTTTCTGGGCCTCCCCATACCCTCAATGTGGTCATTACTCTTTAGCACAGACACACACGTCTGCAGGCAGACAAACAACCCCGGCAGCAGGCAGGAGGTCTCTTGTCTGTGCACAGGAAATCTCCATCTTTTAGGCTCGAGGGAGACCTCATCCATGTGTATAAAAACCTAAAGGGAGGGTGCAGAGAAGATGGGGTCAGGCTCTTCTCACTGGTGCCCAGTGACAGAACAAGAGGTGATGGGCACACACGGAAACACAGGAGGATCCTTCTGAACATCAGGAAATATTTTTCCCTTTGAGGGTGACCAAGCACTGGCACAGGTTGCACAGGGAGTGGTGGAGTCTCCATCCTCAGAGATATTTCAAAGCTGTTTGGACATGGAGCTGGGCAACTGGCTCTGGGTGGTCCTGCTTGAGCAGGGGGGGCTGGGCCAGGTGGCCTTCAGAGTTCCCTGCCAACCTCAGCCAGTCTGTGATTCTCAGATCTTGCTGGAGGCAATTTGCCAATGTTCTTCTTTCCAAGTCAAAGCCTTAGACTCTTCTCTCTCCCTCCTGCCGATTTGCCCAGGTTGATGGCTGTCACAAATGCCAAACTGACCTGGGTGGGGCCAGGTGGACGTGGATGCCTCTCCGAGGCAAAGGAAGATGTTTTCCTGCTCAGCCACAGCCCCGGGAAAGCCGCAGACTCTGTGTATGGGCCAGAGCCACCACATGCAGGAAAATTCAGTGACTCCCTCCATACCAGGAGGGACAGGCAGGCTGGGAACTCCCACACGACCTGGCCTTGGCCCCTCCAACACTGGGATTGATGTGGACTCAGCCAAGGACGTATTTAGAGGTGGACTCTGCACAGAAAACCAGGGCTGCCCCTGGGAGCACATCCCACGCCAGGCTGTTCCTGCTGCCCAGGCTTCCTCCCACCCAGACTTCCCTTCCTCAGATCCAGGTCACTGCCTCTTGCCCTCCCATCATCAGAGATGGTGAATAATTCACTCCATTTCTGTCATTACCTTGAAGGTATTTATAGTGCGTGATTGGGGCCCTCAGAGAATTCCCTCTCCTGAGCTCCATAAATTGCGTTGTCTCACTCTCTCCTCCCCACTGCCTGTGCTGATTGCTGCCTTGTGTTTGCTGACCTCTTGAATTTTGTTTGGTTTCTCACATCCTTGGACCATGGGGGCAAAGGCTCTCTCCATTTCTCCCCAGGCTCTCTGTTGGGGCCCCAATGTTGTGGGCAAACCGATCCCCAGTGGGTGCTGTGAGACTGCAGGGTCATCTCTCTGCTTGCTGGGCATTCAATGTGATCTCACCTGTGGGCACACCCCACACGGAGCAGAGGCTCAGCCAGAATGGTGGGATGTGTTTCTGTGCCAAGCAAGGGCAGCTGGAGCATGTGGTGAGCTCCTGCTGCACATGCAATGCCTGGGTCAGTCATTGCTAGCTCCAGCTCTGCCTCTACAGGTTTTGGGGTCAGGAGGGACCTAAAGTGATGTATGGCTTAGTGTCCAAGACCAGGCTGGATGGGGATCTGAGCCGCCTGGTCTAGTGGGTGGTATCCCTGCCCATGGCAGGGGGTTGGAGCGAGATGAGCTTTAAGGTCCCTTCGAACCCAAACTATCCTATGATTGTATGAGGGCAGATTTCTCCCAGTAGTTTTTGGTTTCGGCCATGCTGCACTTCAGAGCTCTCTCTTTCCATGAGGAACCACCTGTCTCTCATGCCCATGGCAGGACTCACTCATAAACAGGCCAAGTGTCACTCATGGTGTCCCAAACTCTCAGGGTCTGCCACCAGAGTTGCTCCAGAGGAACATGTGGTTTTGAGCTGTCCCCCATGGCTCAGGAAGCACTGCAGCACCGCAAAGTGGGCACAGAAAGCTCATACTCAGTGATGCCTCATTGGCCTGGAGGTAAGCACAGAATCAGGGAATCATTAAGGCTGGAGTAGCCTTCTAAGATCATCGGGTCCTGCCATTAACCCAGCACTGCCACGTCCACTCTAAAACCTGTCCCTAAGCACTGCAATCCAAGCTTTAGTGCTCACTGGTCAGTGCTGGACAGCCCATAGGGCATCCTGTGACAAGAACCAGGAGATAAAGGCACCAGGCACGTAGTAGCACTGTGCCTGTTTTCCTCAGAGAAGCAGCTAGTTCTCGGCAGTTGTATTAAATCTTTATTTCTGTATCCTTGGCTCTCAGCACCGCCAGTCTCTCATGGCAGGGAGTCCCACAGATTAGACTTTCGGGAAACAGCCTCCTCCACCCCAGCTCAATGTTAATGTGGTTACTTCCAGAGTTGCTCAAGGTCACTCCGTCCCTCCCATCTGAGGGAGGATCAGCAGCTGAGCTGTGCCAAGTCTGAGCTGCTGGTGGGGCAGGATGCGGAGCTGGCCTCAACTGGGCTTACAGTGGGGCAGCTGCCGGTCTGCACAGGGGCCCTGGGGCAGCTGTGGGGTCCCAGGGGAGAGCACCAGTACCCCCAGGGCTGGTGAAACTGGAGCAGATCTTTCCCACAGGGTGGGCTTTGGTGCCGCACTGCACAAAGGACAAAGCCCAGAGGGGAGGACGGGGCTGGAGCAGGTCAGGGAGGACACGGCTGCCCAGACGCGCGGCTGAGCTTCACCCTCCTCTGCTCACACCAGCGGGATGGGCATCCCGGGATGCTGCTCTCCCGGCCATCTTGGCCACTCCGGTGCTCTTGGGCACTCAAGGGCTGCTGGTCCAGCGCTGCCGTGCTCCTTCTCAGAGGTGTCCCCACCGGTCACCGACTGTCCCCCCGCAGGGAGTGGGAGCATCGCCACCGCCTGCAGCTGCCCCGGGCCCAGAGCAGGCGGATGCCCGGCTCTGCTCCGCTCTGCTCCGCTCTGCTCGAGGAACCGCGGCGAGCGCGGCAGGCGGCACTGCTGTGTAGATGCTAAGCTAGGCCAGCATATGGTGCTGTAGGTCCATGGTATAGCTTGTGAGACAGCACAGTGACCTGGGCTCCGGGAATTGCTAGAAGTCATCCCAGTAGCACTGGGGAAGCTTGTGGAGGCTGTGTCCTATTTTGCTTGGGTTTTTGGGAGGGCAGATGTTTAAATCCTAAAACGTCCTGGCCCCAAACCTTGCAAAGCAGAGGATGAAATGTGGCTGGTGTGTTTCTGAAGTGATGCTGCTGCACTCGGGACCCCATCCTGGCTACTGGCACTGGGCTCCAGGCTGTCGGTCCCGTGGGGCTGGCAGTGAGGAGCCGGCACACCCAGCCTGTGCCTGAACGGTGGGAGATGCTATGGGCACAGGCCAGTGGGAGAGGAGATGGGTGCAGTGAGAAATCTCACTTCCCAAGAGCTGCTGTGCAGCATTTCCTGGCTGTTTCCAGTTTTAGAGGATTTCTTCCCAAAGAGAAAAAGGAGGAGTCCCATTTTCCCAGGGACAGCGTGCACTGTTTGCCTCATCCCACGATGCTGCTGAAAAGGAGTTTTGCTGAGCAGTTTTCAGTCAGGCACATGCAGAGGACCACTGTACCCTCGCTGCCACGGACAAACCCCACTGCCTGCCCCCACTTCAGGCACGGGCAAATTCTCACACCACTGCCATTTATATTCTTATCTCACAGGTGCAGATTTTGACAAAATGGTCACCTGACCCCCATCAATGTCCCCTCTGCTTTCACGGGTGCCCAAGGACACAGCATTGTGCTGCCTGGAGCATGCCCTGGGGAGCCAGTGGCTCCGAGGTGGCTGAGTAAAAGTCCCAGCTGCTGGAGGCAGTCATGGGACGCGGCTCCACGCCCCCAGCTCGGTGGCCAGGTGACAGGGGATGCCAAGAGTGGAGCCCTGGCCCTTGATGGGCCCCCAGGCATTTCATTCGCTCTGGCACCACCTGAGAGCTTCCCCGGGCAGGGGCTGCTGGTGCCTGCCAGAGCCACCCTCACAGCACGGTCGTGTTGGGTGAGGGTCACACCCCGGGCACAGACCCCACGCCAGCCCCGGGCCAGGGCAGCACATCAGCACAGCACAAGGCCACCCAAACCACCCCTCCCTCCCTCCCTTCCTTCCTCCCTCCTTCCTCCCTCCCTCCCACGGCCCGCTGGCTCCCCAGCTCACAACTCTTCCTCCCAACATCCGAGGGGCACTGATGTGACGTTAACCCTGTGCGCTCCCAGCGGGAAGAGTGCATGGCTGGTGTGTGCGGGTCAGCTTCTTCCAGTGGGTGCAGCACTGAGGTGTCACCCCGGGCTGCTGGGACAGCTCTAGAGCCCCTCTGCTGTCTGCTGTCCCCTCCAGCAGCCTTCCCCTTGATGCTGTGGTCCCTGGGCTGGGACCAGTGTTCTCCCTATGACTGGGAGCCGTGGGAAAGGCTGCTCCCTGCCCCTTGGAAGGAGGGTCCACCCTGTCAGCTCAGCTCCGTTGGGTGCTCTGCTCCACACAGGGATTTAAGGCTGCGGCTGGAGCCTTCAGCATTTCCACATTTAATGTTGTCCTTTGTGATTCTCAGGCAGGAAGAGCCGTGTGTACAAATAATTAAAGGGAAGAATCGGAGTGATTAGGGCAGATGATTATTGTCAAATTATGATTTATCTCAGAGGGAAATTAGTATCTCCCCCTCCTCCAAAGGGCTCAGCCTAGCACAGTGAATGGGCACCGGTTTTTTGATTAATAGATGCCTTTAGAAGGTCACCTACATCCATTGCAGATTAACTCAGTGGGAAAAGTTCTTTCAGTAATTCAAGCTGTTGTTCTCACAAGCTGTCAGCTCGCTGCGAATCGGGAAGGTCCATCCGTTACAGGGCTGCTGGGTTGGAGGGGATCTTTCTTTCCTCCGGACACCTAGGCGTGATATATGATGCACAGAGACATGGATGACCGAGAAAACGAGCTGTGGAAAGAAAACACAAACAGCAGTAAAGGGAAGCGAGGGAGCTCAGAGAGCTGGCCCAGGCAGCCTGGGGCTGGGACTGGAGGCGCAGAGCTCAGCTTGAGGCTGGTGCTGGAGCAGCGGCCCCAGAGCTGCTCTGCTCAGCGTGGTGGGGGGTTGCATCCCCCTCCATGGGCTCCTCCTGATGTGGAGACAGTAACTCATCTCGTGTTGGTTCCGTCCAAGCCTGTATTTAGACATGTCCATGGAGGTGCTGGGAAGGCTGGAGCCGGCATCCCACGGGATCTGACAGTCTCCTGTGCACTTCTGGCAAAGATCCCGCAGTGGCAAAGCTTGACTCTTCCACACCATGGTCCTCGCAGCTGGCTGAGGAGGAGTGACCACACCAGGGTCTAACAGCAACTCAGGCATCTTCTTGGGGAGGGCAGGAACTGGTGATGGCAAAGTGGAAACACGACCAGCAGGGCTGGGATGAGGAGGAGTTGCGACTCACACCACTTCTGGACACTGTTGGTTCAGCACCCATCCACAAACCTGTGAGCAGTGCCAGAGATGCTCATCCTGGTACAAGCTGTTCTTCCTATTGACCTTCTCTAGATGTTCTAATTCCTTTGAACCTCATAACCCCTGAGCTTAACAAAGTCTACAGAAGGGACTTTTTCCCTCCTCATGTGTCCATCCCTGCACGGAGACACTCAGGAGACATCACTGAGGTGACATCCTGCATGGTAAATTTGTGCTTAGTTTCTGAACGCTGACCAAGGCGTCATCTCAGGCTGTGTTGGGAATGATGTGATAATGGGGCAGCTCCTGCCACGATGATGTTTACAGGTACCCATTTTTAACTTGTGTGCATTTAAGACAAAAAGAGAGACCGGAGAGTCCTGCAGGTATCCTGCATTTTAAGGTGGAAACAAAGAGATGAAGATGACTCTGTTCCTTGATAAATAACCACGATGATTGTATTTAGATTTCTTTTCACAAATGAATGATATTCCAGCACAGTCATCAAAAATTCCCACTAACAAACGTTTCTTTTGCATCCATCTAGCCTTCATCATAAATCTATGTGCCAGGCATTAATAATATTTTCAGCAACAGATTGATTGACTAGAACATAGCTTGGTTTTCTCGAAACACTAAGGGGTTCTCAACTGATTTATTGCTTACTGAAGTCTGCACATATTTATATGTGTACCATATTCCTTGTTATATACGTGCCCCTCCTCCACCCAAGCTTTCTTCAGCAGATCCATCATGATGGTGTCAATGGCTACTGTAGGTCTGGACATCTTGTTGCCAAATCTATAGCAGAGGCTTTGCTGGCCCAGTACAGGGTCGGTGTGTTTTTGATAAATGACTTTTAAGGCCAGAAGAAACAATTAGATCATTTTGAGTGGCATAGTCCAGAGGCTCTTTTCCAGTCACCCTTGCACAATGTCTGGTAATTTGAAGAGACCCAATGTTTCCCTTCCAGAAAAGCCTTCTGGTTTGGGCTGTCCAAGAGATTGCTGGTTAGGCTGGTTTTAATGCAAGACTTTGGATATTTGGAAGGTTTGGAGGCGTATATGAGAATCTTGCTTTGATATATTTTACTTAGTTTGAGGCTTGCTGAGAAGAGCTTAAGCCTGTGGGCGACAGTCTTCAAGGGCTTCAGGCTGGAGAAGAAATAAAAACATCACCTGATGCAGTTTCTAAAGCTGTCCTCATCTAGATTGTGAGGGATTGGCCACAGAGTGCATCTTCTCTGGAACCAAGAGGTGACTCTGGAGTTGCTCCCTGTATCCATCACACACTAAGGACAGGACACAACAAAATGGAAGAGGAAAGAGCAGCAGGACAGCACTGAAGACCAGTTTGCCCTGCATAACCAGGCTCCTGGACTAGATCTCAGCATCAGTCATCACAGGGCTTAGGAAGGCCAAGGGCAGGGACAGGGACAGAGATTCCTGTTTCCAGTACACCGTGCAGCCTAATTTTGGCTTCCTGGGAAGCGGGTGCTGGTGAGCTGATGAGATGAGAGCTTTCAGACAGCAGCTGCCCAGAGAGCTGAGCCCCAGCTGGAGGGGCTTTCTCTGACATGGGCATGGCATCCTCAGGACACTGCGTCTGTACCAGAGGGAAGAGGCAGCTGGAGAAGAGATCAGGTTGAGAATTTTATTTTTACCCCTTTAATATCCTTTGATCCCCTGGCAGACACTGGGGGGACTGGCAGGTGCACTGCTGTGCCCAGCTCTGGTGGGGAGGCATCTGCTGGCGTGTGCACCATTACAGTGATCACTGGTGTGATTGACTGGCTGTCTAATGGGTTGTTACAGCACTGCAGAGCCTGTCTTGCTCTACAGGTTAACTGTGAGGAGCTGGGGAGATGAAGCAACACTCCTCTAAATTGGGCTGTGCATTGGGAGCAGCAAGAAGGATCTCAAAAAAAACCCCACCCCACCCTTTGCAAAATTTTCTTTTATGGTATTTCACAAGGGAGGCCACAAACAAATGGAGGCGATGCCAGGAGTCAAAAGGGAGTTTTCAAGTGGATTTAAGGGGTTTTTTCCTTCTTTAAAAGGCCTGAGTTGTTCGAGGCAGGTTTACTGGTCCTGGAGATTTTGCTAGTGCAGATACGCCCAACCTCTGCCTTGCTGTCCTTAGCTTGGTGCAAGGGAACCAAGGACTTAGGGCCTTTGCAGCCCTGTGCATGAAGTTAGGGGTGAGGTGTTCAAACTACGAATTTTCCTCACCAGGCACACAAATCTGCTGTCCTAGATGTTTGATGTGAATCTCAAACACTTACTATCAATTTCTGATGTGCTCACGTGTCCTACACAGGCACATAGTGGATGTCACTGACACAAGAGCTGCCAGGCTGGGTGTCTGTGTCCTTGGCTACAAAATCAGCTCTCTTCTCAACAGGAGTGTTGCCACAAGGCTCATGGTGCCAGTGGCTGTGCTAACCCACAGCTCGATGTCCCAACAGGGCAAGGGACAGGTGGCCTCAGCAGCGGGGACCTTTCCTTCCCTTCTCAGGTCTTCACACAAGTCCCACCATGCAAAGCCAACCTGGGAGCCACAAGCTGGTGCAGCTCTTGCCCCAGGTGTCCAAGCTCACAAACCACGCTGGGTGAGGAAAGGATGATCTCCCTCCCTTGTGATGGGAAATACTTGGATCCCAGAAGACAGAGGAGTTTTGGCTGCAGGATCACTTTGGAAGAGCTCTCTCCAGCAGTGTGTGGCGGAGGGCAGCTCTCCCTGGGGGAAGGCAGGAGGGAGGATGGAGGGTCCTGTGCTGAGCCTGGAAGCAGCCTGCCCCTGGCTGGCTCCTGGAGGGACACGGAGGACCTCGCAGCTCCCACTGTCAATGCCATGTGTGGCAGGAGCACACTTGCCGTTTGTTCTGGCCCTCAGAACAGCAGGCCTTTGATTCCCTTGGTAGAGCTCATCCGCGCTCCTCCCTGGCCTCCTCCTTTCTCTGTGCCAACCACGTGCCCCGCAGCCCGTGGGCTCTGCTGTCATTGTTGGCTGCTGGTTCCACTGGCCCCAGCTTATTGCATCTGTTCTGATTTGCCAGGCCTTGCATCCAGCCATCGTTCAGCTTTTATTGTGGGTTTCTAAGCATCAGCTCCGCTGGGCATCGGCGGCTCCTTTCTCCCAGGCCCTGCACCAGCTGCATATTAATTTCTCCCTGTCTCCACTCCCTCGCTCCCTCCCTGTCTCACCACGTGGTATTTGCGGTTTGCAAACTTTGTGGGAGCACTTTGCGATCCAAGCCCGGCTCTCCCCTGGGTGAAGGTGTGAGGAGGGCTTGGCCACCTCTCTCAGGGAGGCTGGGGATTACACCAGAGGCAAATCTGGCCCCTCTCCTGCAAATCTGTGCTGGGACAGACTTCCTCCAGTTGCTCTGTCCATCTGCTGGCCACTGGCTATTCCTCACCATTGGCTACTGCCCGATGCTTTGTCCAGTCTAACTTCAGTATCCTGAGCCGTGGGGCTCTGGCACTTTCTCTGGCTGATCAGTGCCACACCAAGAGAATTCCAGCTTCTACAGAGTCTCCCCAAATGGAATCATAGAACCATAGAACCATAGAATCACAGAGTCATAGAATCACAGAATCACAGAGTCACTAAGGTTGGAAAAGACCTCCAAGATCATCAAGTCCTGTTGCTAGGAGGTTCTCTTTCCCTGGTGCCCCTGTGGTACTGCCTAGTGCCAAACAGAATTTCATTTTATACTGTGAGATGCTGCATTGAGAGGAAAAATAAAAATAAATGCTCATGCTCACAAGCCTGAGCAGGCTCCTTCTGCCTGGTCTTGCGCTGCTCCTCTGGGCTACAGCACTTTGGAGACTGGGCTGTCTTGAATCATGAGCCTGCCCTGGCTCTGAAGTGTTGTGTTGCTTAATGACTGATGATAATGTCTCTGTATGTAGGCTTGTAGCCTGGCTATCCATCTTTAAATTTCAAAATCTTTCCTCCTCAGCCATTATATCCACCCCTGTAATCATTCCTGTTGCTCTTCTCTGAATTCCACCTCATTTGTCCTTGTTTGAAGGTAGAGCACAACCAAACCAGCCAGTCTGGGAGCCTGGGTGGGGGCTGAGGTCCCAGAGGGGTCAGGACTGAGTTTTGAGAGGGGCTGAGGCCTCAGAAGGGTCTGGGTTGAGATCCAAGAGGAGTCCACCTTCACTCCTTGGCCCTGAGCTGCCCTGAGGTCAAGAAGGTTCATCAACAGCCCATCCAGCTGTGTCAACATCAGCTGACCTGGGAAAAAAGGTGTTTCTCTGAAGCTTTATGAGGACAGAGGCTGTAGGCTGGAGAAGCTTCCAGCATTTAACCTGCCTACGCCTGTATGTGCTCACCTCCCCCCAAAAAATCATTGCACAGAAATGGCTCTGTGATTTTAACAAGGTCTGCCTGCCCACAGGAGCTCTTAGCAGAGGAGGCTACACCTGAGCTCAGTGACACAGATAATGGCAAATAAATAAATGGAAATAAAACATGGAATCTCCATCTCTCGGGAGGTCTCTAGTCCATCCTGCTGCTTGGAGGAGGACTGCTGGCAGCCAGATGTGGCTTTGTTTGTCCAAGTCTTGAGAATCTCACACCTCTGTGACCCAACCCAGGGCTGCACCACCCACCTGGGGAAGGCATTTTTCCTAATATCCAACCTGAAGATTCCACCCTGCAGCTGTTGCCTGTCGTTATCCCATCCACCTCTGCTGAGACCTCGTGGGTTAACGATGCTGGGCTGTGCCCTAGGGCAATAACTTTCTGTTTTAAGGTGAAAGAAAGCCAGACTGACTCCCCACTGTGTAAAGAGAGGCCTCCTCCCACCCATATCCCACTCGCCATCATCCATCCGAGCCGGCTGCCGCTGCCGGCGCTGCCGTAGACCGTGGCATTGCTCCTGTGCAAAGATGGGGCCTGGCAGCTCTGCTAAGCCCCCAATTTCTTCTGCCTGGAGTAAGACTGGCACTTTTTCATCCTAGCAGGAGAACCGTGGTATCCAAATTAAGCACAAGCTGTAGTGTTTGAAGTCTGAGCAATGAGCTTTCCTTGGCAATGGGTGGGTTTCTATCATGGGGGTAGGGAATTCCTCGTCTGCCCTTGATTTCACTCCCAAGCAATTTCTGTTCCGTGTCCTCACCTCTGTTCATTTGACGGGCTCCAGTGGGATGAGTAGATCACAATTAAAGCCACAGGTAGGGGAGCTGGCCAAAATATTTGATAGGAACTTACTTACATGGAAAGATTGTCTCTTTTTAATAAATAAGTGGAGTTGGCATGAATTCAATTTGACATTTGCCATATTCTGCAGAATTATGAGCATTCACTTTTTTCAGAAACTGTATTTAAACAGAATGCTTTTGGTCGATGACAAATTTTGAACAGTTTTGAAGAAGGTTTCAGTAGAAATAGACAATGTGTTAGCAAACAAAAATCAGGGGGCTTGTGAACTTCCAGGGAGACCTCGGGTGGGTTCACAGGCAGTCATTCCAACTATTTTTCAACTCAGGAAGGCTGATTTGAAGAAGCTGCTGAACTCCTTGTGAACATTGTTGTTTGGACAGAGAGGAATGGCTTCAAACTTAGAGAGAGTAGGTTTAGATTGAATATTAGGAAGAAATTCTTCCCTGGGAGGGTGGGGAGGCCCTGGCACAGGTTGCCCAGAGAAGCTGTGGCTGCCCCATCCCTGAAAGTGTCCAAGGCCAGGCTGGATGGGGCTTGGAGCAGCCTGGGACAGTGGGAGGTGTCCCTGCCCATGGCAGGGGGTGGAAGGAGGTGATCTTTAAAGTCCCTTCCAACCCAAACCACTCTGTGATTCCACCATTCTCTGATTACTCAGACACCTCCAGTTCAACCCAGTGCCTCTGGACAGAGATGATCTTGTTCCTGCCCATAGGTAAGAAAGTGTGTGCGTTTCCTCAGTCTCCCCAGCTCCAAATAATAACTGCCTGCACATGGCTTCAAATGTCCTGCCCAATGCAGCTTCTTGCCAGCTCTTGCCATGGGTGAGGAGGCCCAGCAGGATGGGCAGTGTTGATGTGTGGTGCTCTAAGCAAAGGGCACGTGTCTGGAGACACTTCCTTGGTCTGTACATGCACGTCTGGCCCCATAGAGCCAGTTTCTCTCCTCCTCTCTTGTCTCCTCCATGTTCGGAAGAAAGGACTTCTGTCATCTCCAGCCCCAGGAAGTGGGGTATCTTAATCTCTCAATTTTAAAAACCAATTAGCGCTATTCTCCAATGCAAAACCTCCTGACTTCAGTCCCAGCAGCATCAAAACTCTTCCAGCTGCAGGTAACTCCAAGATCTTGCTTAGCAGCTGCACTTGGTTTTGACAATTTCTTCCCAGGCAAACTGGACGGGACTCAAGTGGCAGTGCCATACTGTCAGGTCCTGCCAGGAACAATCTGCTTACTCTGCCTGCTGGAGCCTCTCCCGCTCAGTGTTTGAGCATATCTAATGTCTGCAGCCAGGACACAGCTCCCAGCTGCCTCAGTGGTGAGGTTGTCAGTGCAGGCTTTTTTCTGACAGCTTTCTAAAGACCTCATTGAAACCCTTCTCTGTGGACACACTGATGGGGACACACTCAGACTGACACCTTTAGCAACACCTTCCTTCCCATCCCTGTGTGACGTGGTGAGAAGCTGGTCAGTCAGTGACAAGTAAAACAAAGAACCATGGCCACAAGCTGGGCTTGAGACATTCTGGTTTAAAAATGTTTTATCTGTATGGGTGTTTCTTCCCTGGACAGGTCACCAGAGAAGCGGTGCTCTCAAGAAGCAGTTAGGACAAAGCACAGCTGATCTGGCATAGCACTGGCCATGGTCCAGCTCTGAGCAGATTGGACTAGAAATCTTCAGAGGTCACTTCCCACCAACATTTCCTTGTGTCTTTGAGGGATGTGGGTGGAGAAGCCATTGGTTTCCCTTTTGTTCAGTAACAGAACTTGGATGCATACTTTTCCTTTATTGTCTCCTCGCCTTGTTCCTCTCTTGGATTTCAGCCCCTTTAGAGGCCTTGTTTGTGCAAAATGTAGAAATTATATACTTAGATCACAGAGTAACAGATTTACGCTGATTTAGGCGTGTTCTCAGCTTGAAAGTGTGTGAGAATCTCTCACACTGGGCCCAAAAAATGGGCCGGTCCTCCACTCACACCAGACTTGACATGCAAACAAAGAGCGTTGGAGAAACTCTTTAAGAAGCCTTAAGGCGCTGGATTTGCTCAGCAGATACTCTTTTCCCTTTCCCTCTTGAGTGAAGTATGGCTGAACAGCTGGGTCAGGGACATGGCATGGGGCAAAGGGGGACTGCTCTGCCCCATGCTCCACAAAGCCATGAGTTATCCCAGCTGGCTTCTCACGCCCAGAACTCCTTACCTAAATCACAGCTTAGTGTCTGAGCTCTGTTTACAGCCAGAGATGGAGCTGTCCAGTTTCTTCTGCTGGGACAAACTGGTCTCTGAGGAGAGGTCCCCCTTCCTTCCCGAGGAGATCAGACCGCTAAGCCAAAAAACTGTTGTCACTTAGGCAACAAGCTTCTGGTTTTCTAAACTGAGAAGGGAGATCCACATGGTCAAGGCAGCAGAACAAGGCTCCCCAGCTGTTGGGTAAGACCAGGGTGGGATCCCTCTTTGACCATTATATTTTCTGCTGGAGGATGGTGGATTTGGACAAGCAGGAGGTGGATCTTCTCTCAACTTCCTTGGGAACTCTGGTTGTGTCTTATCAAAGGCCAGTGGTCATGCACAGCTTTCCAGATCCACCTTCCATCCAACAGTCCCTTTGTGCTGTCCCACCTCCTCTGCTGACATTTCAAGGACTCCTCCTGCTCTCTGCTGACTTGTGTGTCTTTCTGGAGACCTCTTCAGCAAGACATGTCAGCACTGAGGTCCAGCTTTCCATAGGGGATAGCAGGAGATAAGAGAATGCAGTGACTGCTCTACATCCCCCTCATTGATATGCAGCATGTCCTGACCCTCTGTGCTCAGAGTTTTATTTGCTGAGACACTGTAAAAAAATACTGTGAGAAAAGTCCAGCTCCTGCCTGCAGAGAGACCGTGTAAAAATGGCACCTTCTTACTCAACCCACCAGCTCCCCTGTGCATCAGCCTGAGCTGATGTGGTAATGACAGGAACAAAATCGTGCTGCCTGGCATGACTCACAGCTCTGCAGAGCCGGGCTGGCTACAGAGGAGGGAGCTAGCAGGATGCATTTTCTGTGGAATCGTCAAAAAGCGCATCCTACCCTTAACACACGTGCAGAGCCTGGCACAGGCCACGGAGCAGCCGTGCTCCAATGGGCACAGAAAAGAGACTGGCTCTTTTCCCTTTTACACCCATCCTTTCCATCTTGGAGATGGAGGAATGGTGGCAGGGGTGGGAAGCGAGGACTAGAGATCCTCTCCTCCCATGCAGTGAGGATGAGGGCTGGGACAGCCTGGGAAGGACTGACCCTGCCTGGATAAGTGATGCACATGGGTCACAACGGCAGGGTTTGCTCCCCAGCAGGTCCCACACTGCTGTAGAAAAAGAGGAAGGTTTTTCAATCCTGGAGCTGCTCACAGCCTGGTCCTTCCTTTGTGCAGCCATGCAGCCACGAAAGACTCTCTCTGTGCTTTGCCTTCTCTTATATGGCCAGGAAGGGATAATCACCATGGGATTGGTCTCTCCACAGAACTCAGGCTCCCCTCTGGGAAAATAACAGTGGTTCTTTGCGAGCGTGACTGTTCTTTCCAGCTGTCTGAGGTAAGGTATAAAGAGGAAGTCTAGCTCTTCAGTAAACTGTGAGGCAGCACGGTCAGGTAGCAGGCATTTTCAGTGGGAAACATCTCCAAGAGACCTGGAGAAAGACTCAGGAGTCCTGTAATCAGACAAATTCGTGATATCTAGGATTGTTGAGGTTACTGATTTTCAACTCTGCATCCTAAGACAGCATCTGCAGGAAAATGGCATGACTAGACCTTTACAGAAGGACTCACAGGGCAGCAAAGGGCTGAGCAGGTGTTCAGTGAAGTCGGCTTTTATCCCAGAGAACCTTTGGTACGGGTGGTATAAGCTATGGAAAAAAATTGGAATCTCAATTTCTTAGTGAGCTGATGGGATGGCAAAACATCTGTTAGCTTCAGGCTGCATGGATTTGATGTGGGATCCTTGCAAACTGGAAGTGGGAGGCACCTTGGGTGAGAGCAGCTGTGAGAGTTCACAGCTCTGAGTGACAGGAGAGTGGCAAGAGAAAGGCAATGGGCTTGGGAGGCATCTCCTGTGGCCTCGGACAACCAGGTGGGGAGATCCCAGGGGTTAAGTGGGACAGAGAGGAGGGCTGCTGACACTTCCCTACAGGAATGATCTTAAGCATACAGGTACAAAGGAAGGCTTGGAAACAGAGCAAATAACCAAAGCAGCTGAATCCTGAACTACTCACTGCTCTGAAGCTCGGGAAGGAAAAAACAAACTGCATTACTACAGCTGATAAATGGATAAAGAAGAATATGAAAACATGGGTCAAACTCAGAAAGGCTGAGGCTCAAGAAGAGGCACAGCTAGCCAGAGGATAGGACAGCAAAGTCCCTCCTGCCTGCCTGGGCACATGCCTGTCCCCCACACTGAGAAGCCCTTATGGGCAAGTTCATGATCCAGTTCTGTATTCCAGACTACTGGATGGACACAGTGGGACTTGTTGCCCACCTTTGTCAGCACAAGGTCAACACTGCCACTGGTGACTCACTCCAGAGCTCTTCCAGGACCCTGAGGCCAAGAAGGGACCCTGCTTGGTGCAGACTTGAATGACAGTGTCATCCAGCACAGTGCAAGGCAATGTCTGCCCAGGGCTACCTGGTGCACCACCTGGAAGTGGTTCAGCTAAAACCTGACTCAGGCCCCATCTGGATGCTTGGAAAGGAGTTTTGGTGGGTGAGACCGGCTGACTGCTGAACGCTTGTGCAGAGATGTGTGTAAGTCAGTGCCGACCCAGAAAACTGGCAGGAGAGTGGCAGTGATGCTCCCTTCTGGCTCTGCTTGCATCTCTTTCTGTTTAGTTCAGGATTACGAAGCTAAGTCCCATTTTATATGAAATAAGGAGCTCTGAGCCATATGTCGTGCAGGTTCAGATCACATCTTGTGGCACAGATCTGCAGGGAAACTTCCGTGAGTCTTGAACCAAATCGGTCGTATCCAGGTGGAGGTGACATCTTGTGGAAGAGGCAGCTCAGAGATAAACAAGGTCAGAGAAAGGGTGCCTCAATATCTGTACAGCAGAGCCAGCACCAGGTGATTTTACACAGCCCATCAGCCTCCCTGGTGCCCCTGCAGCACCACCAACCCTGGGACACCAGTGCTGCCAGTTCTGCCCTGGGCACTGGGAAAATGAGGCGCAAGGAAGGTAAATGACTCAGCCCTTCTTCAGGACATCTAAGTGAAGCAAAGGTCTCCTGGTATCTATCCTACACTGAAGGGTAGCACTCTCTAGGCCACTTGCTCTTCCCACCAGCCTCAGGCTGTCTCTCCCTTTGGATCAAAAGATTTTCAGGGGAAGATGATCCTGATGGACCCATTTCTGTTTGTGGTGTTTTGGAGCCCTGAGAAGTTTTCATCCATGGCAGACAGAAAGTGATGCCCCAGGCACAGGGAGGCTTTGTGGGCTGAAGCTCCGTGGGTGTAGTGGGTCTGGCTGGGATGAAGCTCATTTTCCTCCCAGCAGCCCGTATGGTGCCGTGTTTTGGGTTGGTGACTAAAGCAGTGTTGGTAACACACTGGTGTTCTGGTTAGTGCTGAGCAGTGTTTGCTCTGTGCTGAGGATTTCTCTGTTTCCCATTCCACCCCCAGGCATGAGGCTGGGAAGGTACAGAGCCAGGACAGCTGATCCCAGCTGACCAGAGGGATATTCCAGACCATATGATGGCAGCAATAAAAGCTCAGGGAAAGGAGGATGAAGGGCTGTTCATGGTTATGTTTGTCTCTCCAAGTATCCATCATGTGTACTGAAGCTCTGAACTGCAGGAAGCAGCTGGACATGTGCCTGCTGATGGGAAGGAGTGAATGAATTCCTTATTTCCCTTAGCAGGCACACAGCTTTGTTTCTTTACCTCGACCCACGAGTTTTCTCACTTTTGCTCTTCTGACTCTCTTCCCCATCCTGCTGTGGGGAGGACGCAAATGAGCAACTCTCTGGGTGCTTAGCTGCTGGCCAGGGTCAACCCACCACAGCAGGCCTAAGATATGCAGCCTTCAGGCTGAAAAATCAGACTGACGTGCCAAGACCGCAGCAAGTGCCGTCATCCCTTTTAGAGAAGGGGAGCTCAGGGGTGGTGTGTGAGGTGGGGCAGACAGGCCGAGCTCCTCAGGTCTCTGCTGGACTCTTGAACCTCAGGTGGAACCACGTTCCAGCTGTCCATGAAGGGATCATTTGCATCAATGCCGTGTGTTTATCTATCTGCCCTCAGTTCCCAGGAGCCTGAGAGCTATTGAGCTGCGGCATCGGGGACGGGTGACATGTGTGTGGTGTGCATTTCTCCAGAATGGGCCTGGGGGCTGCTTTGACATGAGGACACCAATCAGCTCAGTTGTCCCCACATCAAAAATCACCCAGGGCCTTCTTTACCCTCCTCCCCACAGAGCAATCCTGATGAAAACCAAAAGCAAGTGGTGTGTTACCTGAGAACACGGCTTGCTCCAAGTCATCAATGCATGGACTTTTGGGTTATGGATTTTCACATGCAAAGTGCCACCGATTTCCTATGGATCAATGGGAAGAAGCCAAGCAAAGAGGAAAACATCCAGAGAATGATTTATCAGCCTTTGTCACTCAAACAATATCTCCCTTTTCTCTGTGGAGCATTTGTTCAGCTTTAATACAGTGACAGTGCTTTACGTGTTCTGGGGAAGTGCAGGTCCCTTGCAGGGGGCAGGAATCTGAGGTTTCCAAGGACCTCAAGAACTGCTCTGGGAATCAGAAAGGATTTTGTTTTCCAGCTCCTGTGATGTGTTGCAGCTGCCCACTGACTTTTTTGTTTCCATCCTTGGCACGCAGAAGAATTTCATCACCACACTCTTTATCATGGAAACATGTCATTCAGTGGCATTCGTACATACTGTTCACATCAAATCAGAAGGTTGGCTCGAACCCCTGCAGAGATGGGACCTTTCCAATTGAACCTGCCTCCATAGGTTTGGTGCCGGGCTGAACGCAAAGCCAGAAGGAGACCGATTTTTTTCAGACAGGTTTTCAGAGACGACAGAAGATGCATGGAAGCCTCCCAAGAACCGCCTACCCCATGAGATGTTCACCATTCAGGATGTTGGCAAACTTGTCAGATCAGAAGGTTGTGCAAGATGCCAGCCGCTCAGGGCCAGAAGTGTTCGTGAAGTTTTGGGGACTGTCAGATTTTCGCTGAAGAGCTACCTGAGGCAGCCGTATGGCCCAACACCAAGAGCTGAATTGAATCTAGGTCTTCCTCAGGATCTGACGCCCGCTGCTCTCTTTCCCTGCTTGGGATTTGGAAAGCCAGACCTGGAACAGGATGTGATTTGTTCATGTTGGTCTGCGTGATGCCAGCTGAGGCTACTGGCAAATCCTGCTCGCTGAAAAATTATCTCATGTAGATGAGGGTCAGATGATTAACTTTGATGAATCTTGCCACAGCTGAAATTACTGCCAGTGCTAGGTATGAGAAGGAAACATTGGCAGAGCTGTCTCCCTGCCATGGGAAGGATCTCTTTTTCTCCTGGAAAGTAAAGCAGGGGTGCTGTAGCTGCTTTAGCTGGACTCCTCAGCCTTGATGAGAGAGAAGGGTTTAGTTTCAGACCTGCTTCAGAGTCTTTCCTTCTGAAGTACTTATACAAATTAAGAGTTTTTCCTGGGGAAGCAGCCCCTGGAGAAGAGATTTTCATCTGGAATAAACAGGACAGTGGATAGCATTTCACAATGAATTCACCAGCTGGCCTGGATGACGCAAGGGCAGTGGGGATGGGTGGGGATTGCTGCATTTGATCATGGGGTTTTTCATCTCTTCTGCCACCCAAAAAGTGCCCTGACACAGGAACTCCCTCTGGGGCTGATATCAGCAGTGAGGGATTGATAAGCCTGGCAGATGTGCTTTGTCTGCCAGACCTCAAAGCCCATGCCTGTCACCAGCTCCATGGAGGCATTGGGGGTCCTTTGGGAGGCCAGCACAAGGGCAGATGTGGGGACTTCTTGGTTACAGTGGCAGCCCTGTGCAGTTACCATAGAATCATGGAATATCCTGAGCAGGGGGGGACCCACAAGGATCATCCAATCCAACTCCTGTCCCTACACACGGCATCCCAACAATCCCACCCGGTCCCTGAGAGCGTTGTCCAAACACTCCTGGAGCTCTGGCAGCCTTGGGGCTGGGACCATTCCCTGGGGAGCCTGGTCAGTGCCTGAGCACCCTCTGGGGGAAGAACCTTTTCCAAATGTCCAAACTAAATCCCCATGACACAACTCCAAGTATTCCCTTGGGCCCTGTCCCTGGTCCCAGGGAGCAGAGATTGGAGCTGCCCCTTGGGAGGAGCTGCAGCCCCTGGGTGGGTCTGACCTCAGTCTCCTCTGCTCCAGCTGGACAGGCCGAGTGCACTCAGCTGCTCCTTGTATGGCCCCTCTGGGCCCTTCTCCATCCTCATGTCCCTCCTTTGGATGCTCTAAAAGCTTTCAGTTGTCCCCAGTGAGGTTTGAGGAGGGTGAAGGAGGCTCCCTGACTGCTATCAAGTCATGTTTGAAAGATGCAAACAAATGAGGCAAAGAAAACGATGGGCAAGACAACCAGCACAGCACCCAGCAGGGTGCAATCACCACAGCGCTCCCACCAGCCCTCACAGACCCGTGGAAGCCAGCGCTGGTGGCAGGGGCTTGAACTGCAGTCACACTGGGGCTGCTGCTTGTCCTGCAGCAGTTGGCTCCGTGTGACAATCAGGAGGGCCACCCCAAAGGGCTTCTTCAGCTGACAGGAGTTTCATGCAGTGGTAGCAGCAGCAGGTGTCACACGTCGCTGTGGGACTTCCCAATGCGTTGGAAGCTTGGCCAGCTTGTGGGACCACAAAAGGAGCAGGGCCATGGGTCAGGGGAGCAGAGAAAGGCAACGTGCACTGGCTGCAGCCAAACGCAGCTGGGCTCTCATGGCTTTTTGTTAAACATCAACCACTTTTTGTGGTGACACCAATCGAATCCCCATCCGGCTGCCTCCCTAGGGGCACCCAAAGCAAGAGCAGAGAGACAGATGAATCAGCCACAGGTTTGCTTGCTGTAGCATGCCTGTTGCCAGTAGATTTCCATGCTTCCAAGAGCAAGCTCAAAGCTTAGTTCATTTTCTGAATAGAGGGACGCTCTACCAGATTTTCTGCGGTTGGAAATAGACTCATCCGAAACTTCCAGACTGGGCATCTTTTGGAAAACCAGGCTCCAGCTCAACTACAAGTTCACTGAGCATTACCTACGGAAGTTGGGGTGAGCTGCTGTGCCCTGTTCTGCAAGAAATCTGATGAGACAAGGGCAACAACCTCCCCAAGGTGTGCACAGCCTCTCTAACAGAACCGTGGCTTTACAACTGCAGAATGAGTGGGTATTTTTCAGAGCAAAATGGAAAGATCATCTATCCTGTGAAAGCAGCATCCCAATGCTACACCTATTGCAACCAAACCAGCTAGCTGAGGAGAGAAATTCATGGAGCAGCCAGCCATTCCCAAATTCACATGTCAGAAACGTACCAATATTGAAAGGGATAGGGACACTGCCGCACAAATATCCCCAACAGAAACCAACCTGTCAGGGAACAGAGAGCAACCCACTGAAATCGTGTCAGAGACAGGCAGAGACACGGCACTGATTGTGTCACCTTCGCTGATAGGAGACAGTTGTCCAGCAGTAACGGCCCTGCTTAGCTTGGGAGAATGGCACACAAAGGACTCAGAGGAAGCTGAAGAGAAAGTGGTGAGTAATCCACAGCTTGTAACTGCAAAAGTCATACAGAAAGGGTAAAGAAAGAACAGGGAAGCAAAAAAACCTGTGAGGTCCCCAGTGCTGCTCAGTCATTAAAGCACCTGATAGAGGTGTGTTTACATCAGCACAGAGATGTGAATTCCCTGGTGAATGAGATCCCAGGGCTGTAGTTCTTGTCCCTCTCCAGCTTTCCTCCCATGTCTGATCCTCACTCGTTACAGTACGGCAGCCATAAGCACCAATGGACCAGGAATTGTTTCTTTCTTTAGTTTTGGGAGGAATCTGTTCTTTCTAAGCATGCACTTAGTAAACACTAATGCATGTGGTTGCTCTGTCCCAAGCTACTGTCCTTGCTTCATGCAGGACTTGGGCTTGTGGAAGAAAGAGGGAAGGAAGAGAGGGAAAACCAGACTGCGTGGATTTCAGCTATCTTTGAACCACCCTGGTTTCTGTTTGGCAGCTGGAGTCTGCCTAAAAGGGCGCTCTCTGAATGTACAGGATGGATGGTGGAGAAATCTGATAGACAGGAGGTGAGAGGAATGTTCCCAGTGATGGTTTGAGAATGAACAAGCTACCAAGCACCAGAGAGCTGTCATCCCACCCTGCCAGGGCAATGCGACAAGAGAAATGTCCAAGCGATATCTTACATTGTCTGGACACCCACTGTGGAGACAACACAACTAATGACCAGGCACGTCTTCCTGACTCAGCCATTCATCAGGGTGGAACTGTGATCGTTTCCCTGCTGGGTTTCCATTCTCACACTGCCTTTAGTCCCTCTTCTGCTTAGAGAACCATTCCCAAGGGAAGGGAGCGGATCATTCAGCCCACACCACCTCCTGAGTTCTCACTGTCAGTGCTGAAGTTCCCCTGGGGTTCCCCATGTCATACGTGCCAACTGTACTGGTGACAGACCTGCTCACTCATTCTGTGAGTGGTGCTGTAGAGGTCGTTTGTCAGAATCCAGCCTAGATCTCAGTCAAGGCCTTTATGTGATGCTAAAAGCAATAATGGAACAAATCTTGGAACAGAAAACAATGCAGAATGAGAGAAAATGCTGTGGAAAGTGAGAGCTGGTGGAAATGATCCTGAAGGAACCTTCTTCTAGAAGAAACTGAAGCGGTGCCGCTGGGGAGGCAGCATCCCTCATCAGCTTCCTGGGGCAGGGGGTGATTCATCTGTCCCAGGCTGCTATTGGCTTCGTGGGAACGCACAGTCATTAATAACAACGGGTAACGAGGAATCTGGAGAGCCTCCTCCCGCACAGCTGCGCCTGCACACAGCAGCAGCAGCACTGCCGGAGACGGGAGTGGCAGCGGCACTTGACGGATCGACGGGAGCCGGTCCAGCCTGGAGTACCGGCGACTCTTTAATCACTCGGGTGGGAAATGGGGAATGGATGTGGTGGAGCACACCACGAACACAGACCATCCATTCACCTCTGCCTGTGCAGGTGAAGACAAGCCCCCGTCTGGCAGCAGGCAAATCCCCACAGGTTTGCAGCATGACGGGAGGGAAGAGCAGTGAGGAGCCCATCGTGCAGAGCAGCAAGGACAGGAGAGGACAAGGAAGCTGCAGCTGTGGCCACACAAAGGCCTGGCACAAAGTCCCAGCATCCAGGAGGAGGAATGCTAGTAGACCTCGTGCTTGAGCTGCCCCATGGCTCTCCCACTGAAGCAGGACCCTGGTGAGCAAATATTGTGATGCCAAAGGATGGGGCGCACTGAGAAGACGTGTGAAGGTCAAAACCAGTGCCTTTGGGATGAATTAATACCTCTTCACCACTTTGCCTGGCAGAAGGTGGTCCTGCTGCCACGGCAGGAGGAGATCAGCAGCTGGTGAATGCTCAGTGCTCTGGTACAGTCCCTGCAGGAGACCACTGGCCCCTGGGCTGCTGAGTCCACACTCACTCCATGAGGGTCCAGTGCCCTGCAGTGCTGACAGGACCACAAGCCCAGTGCTGTGCTGGTGGGACTATGGGAGAACAAACTTGTATGGAACACTGGAGAGACTGACAGACGTGGCCGAGTCACCCACCCGAGCTGGCCGCCGCCATGGCTGGTGGTCGCCTCTCACAGACTGCAGCTTTGTCACTCTCCATTATTTAATTGATAATTTATCATGCCATTCCAGACAGAGACGAGTTCCTGTTCGTGCCACTGTTTGTTCCCTGTCACATAGTCAATTCCCCAATCCAATACACCAGTTGTACTCTTATTTTATGAACCATACCTTAGGGCCTAATTAATGCAATTAATCAAACTTTTACTTAGGCAGGCATATCTTCATTTCTCCGCTGACTGTCTGCTTGGACAGCTGGGTGTGTTGTCTGCATAGTATTCATCATCTTAAGCCATTACAATGCTCTGGAGTGCACTGAAGAGTACGGGGAGGGGAGGGGACTGTTGGTGACTGAGCATTTCTGATCAAGTTTCAAATGCAGACACCCAAGGGCAGATCCTGCTCTGTCTGAAGCCAGGCACCATGAAGGAAAAATCCAACAACTCAGCATCAGGGAGCTGGAGTAATGCAGAACTTGGTCATAGAAGTGGCTTCATTAATGTTACTGAGGAACATCAGTGGATTTGCAGGTCACTCGCCACAGCGGAAGAAAATTTAATGATAATTGGAGGTGTTGGCCAGAAACATGGCAGTGATTTTGTGACTAAAAGGCTCGTGAGATGGAATAAACTGACAAATTGGACAATTTTCTAAGAAGCCAGTTCATATCAAATATCCCAAAAGATCACTTGCACAAGACCCAAATCATTTTTCCTATAAATTCAGAGCTTTATGCTCTTTAATAATCTGTAAGAATCTAGAAAGTGACTTATAAGAAACCAAAACATCGTCATCCTCCAGCCCATCCTAAAAATAATAAATAGATGAAGTTGTGAGGATAATCTTTTAAAGTGTCTTGGAAATGAAGTGAACACTTGGCTGAGCTGTGACTCACTGATACGGTGGACCTTGATGGAGTTGAGGCTATCAATAAACTACGTCCAGCCCTCAACCTGGCATCGAAAGATGATGGGACAAGGTTATCTGCCACATCTGTGAACACTTAAAAATGTGTCAGGACTCACCATTGTGTTGAGTGCTTATCAATCAGATCCTCTTGAAAGCACTGCCAGGAAATACTAACACCAGAGATCACAGACTCAGGGATATTTATAGTGTTTCCCCAAAACTGGCATCTATTCCACTGTCAAAACAAGAGTAAAAAGAGCTCTTTCCATAGCTGGCAAGTTGTAAGGGAGAACTTTAAAGAGCCAAGCAAAGGAGAGTCATAGCTAAAACCAGTCAAAGTGTGTCATGTCACCACAACATCTCAAGGATTGTGCCCTGTAACGTGGCAAAACTGACAGTGGGACATTTAGTACAGAAGTGACAGCTCCAGGCCCAGCTCTGCTGTGACAGCATCTGGACCCAGACTAGCAGTGTGGCACTTCTTGACACTTCAGTGGTTTTAAACTGGAAAATTAAGACCCGTTATCTAGGTATGGAAAGGGCCAAACTGGTGTCCACTGGTCATGGAAACGCCACTGGTCTGTGCTTTAATTTGTTGTTACATGGTTTTGTTCTTTGCAAAACAGAGTAGGCATGCAGAGTGTGTTTGACAACATCACTGCTGCCTCGATGAACCTAATGAGCCATTGATGGAAATCCTTCAAAGACTAAAAATACACCTCTCAGATTTTTCCTGTGACACCACAATGGCCACTGTGGGCTGGACCAGCTCTTTTCCAACAGGAACATTCACCTGCCTCTGCAATAGAGTTTATGCTCACCAAGCAGCCCTGCCTGTGACTGCATGTTCGTGAACATATCTGAAATACAAGTGTTAGACAGTCAGAGCTGGGAGGACAAGGAGGGGTGGAAGATCTGTAACAGACCACAGATTAAGAAGAGGAGGTTCTTAAAACATCACTTTCCAGAGTTTTAAGAAGCTGCTCCAGATATTAAAGGTAACTTTCCAGCTCTCAGTCCATCGTGGCAAAATATCACTGAATGCAACCATAGCCTCCAGCACAAGAACCATCTGCAGACTTCCAGAGCCATGGCATGTGTGACACCATGGATTTCTGGGATAAACTGCAAATATCTTGTTATCCCAGAGGGGTGGCTGAGGGACCTGCTGCTGTGTAGCTCTGGGACACAGATTGAAAAGCAGCCTGAGCTGACAGGTAAAGCACACACACACACACAAAGTTGTACCAAGTTCATGAGAAGCTGAAACAATTATTGCTTGTATTCAGCATTAATAAACCTGCAACGACAAGCATTCATCTAACCTTAATTTTTAAAAGATGTACTGCTCTCTGGGAATTCAGTTTCTGCTCAGACTAAACCCAGCGTGTGACAGCACTATGATATAATGGTGATATCATACCACATCATCCTAGAGGAGCTTAAATCAGTCAGCATACAGGCTCTGTCCATGGTTGTGCCAGACTCCATGTGACTCCAGTGACCAGACACCACAATGCTGTCAGAGCACTCTGAAACACCAGGATGGAGAGAGAGATTTGGGGGCATTTCAGCACTCTTCACCATGCAGGAGAGGCGCTGCAGTTCCCAGCAGTAATGGTAGATGTTCAGGCTGGTTTTGGACAAGGAGGCTTTATCCACTGCTTAGAATACAGACACAGAGGAACAACCACAATGAGATCTAGGCATTGGTGGGCCCACTGCCTGGCATTTTAATGAAAACAGGAGCTGGAGACGAACACTCGATGTGGACAAGTGCAGCCCCATGCAGATGCCTTAGAGGAAGAGAGCAGAAGAAGACAACCAAGCGGTTCTCTTGTTGTCTTTGCGGCTACACTATTTCTGCCTCTTCCTGTTCTTGTCCTTCACCTCCCACCTTCAGCTGGACTTGAAACTTGGTGGAATACAGTTGGTTTTCCCTAGAGATAACAACTGTGATAGTTAAGGTCACATTCCCCCTGCAGTGTTTTCACTGGTGGGCAAGGTGAGGTTCCAGGGTAGCTCTCAGTGTGACAGGTACCTCCTTGAAGGCAGACTCCCACTGTGATACAGGCACCAGGAGCCTTGAGAAGAAGATATTCCCTGCAGGGCAGTAGCAAGGATGTGGGAGTCTCTGGAATAACCAGCATCACCTAACTCATGAAGCAGAGGGGGAAATCTCCAGGAGTGGAGCTGTACTGAGAGATAGCTTTGACTTTCCCTTGCTACTGCCAGTAAATGAG
The DNA here is from genome assembly GCF_020740725.1 of Corvus hawaiiensis. Classification (NCBI taxonomy): domain Eukaryota; kingdom Metazoa; phylum Chordata; class Aves; order Passeriformes; family Corvidae; genus Corvus; species Corvus hawaiiensis. The sequence continues at coordinate 17,699,273 of NC_063227.1, read as the reverse complement.
CTGTCTTTTCAGCTGCTTATTACCAGGCACACAGAAAACACCTCCATAACATGAGCAATTACAGGATAGCAAAAGCCCAGCCCCACCTTGGGGAAGCCTTGCCATGGGTGCCGCTTACAAAGGACGGGCGGGGATATTTCCAGCTCATGTTTTCAGATGCTCTGGAAGAAATGAGCTGTCCTTACTGGAAACCACCTTGTGGCAGACTCACGGAGCCACACAGCTGCCCTGCTGCTCCCCAGCTTCCCCGCCCCAGGGGTTTATAAATCACCATCTGGCAAGAGAGGGGATGCCAAGGATGGCACACGTTGGGCCCAGGGCTGGATCTCCACCCCACTGCCATAGGAGCTCACCAAGGAAGCAGCATCACTGCTGGTGGTGCAGGGATGCAGAAGACGCAGAGCTGCACCCCTCGTGCTCCCCACAAAGCTGGTCCCAGCCCCACTCCTGCCCTCATGTGCTGTCCCCCACTGCAAGGGTTGCAGCAGCAGCAGCGGAGCTCAGACTGGTCCCAAAGGCCTTGGTGGTCTTTCCATCAGTTCGGCCAGCTCTGGCTCAGCCCCAGAGGGACCAGGTTTCCGATGACTCACTGCTCTGGCCAGGGTGAGATCATAGGAAAAGTGGCCAACGTGGCCCTTTCCGTGATGGAACACACGCAGGCAGGCGCCGGGCAGGGCCTGGGTGCAGGCAGGGGCTGCGAAGGTGTCTCCAGGCTGGGCACGTGAAGGGAGCCAGGTGCTGCTGCTGCCTCTTGGCTCCGCTGCCTGCAGCTCCCCTGCAGCGTGGAAATGGCTCCCTTGGAGTGTGTAGGGAAAGCTGCACTCAGGGAAACAGGCAGCAGAGGCACGGGCTGGGGGAGTGCTGGCAACACTGCCCTGGCTGAGCTGAGAGCTCACAGAGTGGCTGCCCCTGGGAAAGGTGATGAGATCCAGGGGATCCTGCCACACCACCCCAAAGTCCTGATTCCTTACGGTCTCCCTGGTCATGAAGGAGTCCATCTTTTTCATGGTGAAAGAGGGAGGCTCCTGCTGCATCTTGCCTGGCTGGGAGCAGCCATGGGAAGCATGGCACATCCTGTCCACAGCTTCCACAACGACAGCAGCATGTGCCAGAGGTGCCTGGGCTAACCCTGGCTGTTCCCTGGCGCCCCAAGCACTGACAGCAGAGTCATCACATCAGGCTGGGATGAAGCTCATGTTTTTAGCCCACGTTTCCAGGAATTTGATGCCTGACTGCTTCAGAGGGCTTTGGCCAAGAAGTGTCTTGCTCTCTGAAGAGCAGAGCTCAGTGGCCAAGAAGAGGTCATGTGCAGGAGTACACATGATTTACGGACGAGCCTGACCAGACTCCTCCCTGTAGGACACTTCCCTGGTACTGCTGCTCTTTCTAAAACCTCGCTGTTATTTTCTATTCCTCTGCCTCTCATTTTGCCCAATAACCTCCCAGTCTGGACTTCCCAGACGGCCAGAGATGCCTGAGGAACACACAAAGCACAGTGCTCGTGGGATGGAGCTGCAGGAGCCGTGATCAGGAGGGAGCCGCAGGAACCATGAGCTCACCAGTGCCTGGGGGCCAACACCCCGTGCCGAGAGCTCCCTTTGCACCGGCACGGCCTCCGCGCTGGCACTGGTGAGGCTGCAGTGCGGGAGCATCTGTGCTACAGAGCCAGCAAGGGCTCAGGTCCCCAAGGTCCCTCTGGCTGGCGGGGTATGGCTATGCTGGCACGGTGGGTGGGTGCCAGGGCAGGCACGGTGCTGGCGAGGGGTACGGGCAGGGCTGCGGGATGAGGATCACACTGTCCCTGCAGAGCCAGCGGGGCCGGGGGCCTGGCCCCGAGGAAATTGCCTGCCGAGGACTGCGGAGGGCAGCCGCCGCTCGCTCTCCATTAGCATTCCGCGGCACTGCCACCGCGCGAAGGAGAAAGCCACCCTCGTAAACACAAGGAGAGGAGATAAAAGCACTTAGCGCAGGCTGGTGAGCGAGACAGAGGCACTTCGGCTCAGGTGGCTGGCTCCTGGTCGGGCTTTTGTAGTCTGGCTGCAGCCTTCCACCGCGACAGGTTCGCGCCCCATCGCTCGGCACGGCGGAGCCGCGGCTACGCCTGAGCGGCACTGGCAGAAGTTCCCCAAAGGTTAATTGATGCTGCAGTGCTGCAGCCACCCTGGAGACAGCTGCCTGCCAGCAGCTTCGCCCTGTCAGCGCTGTGCCGGAGCGTCCCCTCCCTCCGCTGCATCCTTCCCCGAGGTGGATTTCCTCCCGGGCGGCCAGCGCAGCCCTCCCACCCACGGGAGACAGCCGGCGGGCTCTGCATCTCCCCCTCGGCCGCGGGGCTCCTTGGACTCCGCGCTGGGATCTCTCCCAGGACCGAGAGCGCTGCCAGCAGCAGGAATCATCGTCCCCATTCCCCCTCCTGCTCCTGTCCCTGCAGACAGCAGGCTGGCAGGCTCCCTGCCCTGCGTTCCTCGGCAGGAGGAGGGACAGGCAGCCCCGAAGTCTGCATTAATGCTGTCCCCACCTCACTGCGAGGGTCTCCACTCTCACATCCCCTGTCTCAACAGGCAGGGGCAGCTCCCCTCGAGGAACACAGCCTGATGCTAAAACCCGCAGCACATCCCCTGGTGATTCCGGTGGCTGTAGAGCACATCAAGAACAGTATTTAACCCAAGGGAGGATGGGATTCAGTGAGCAGTCCGTGGGGGTTAGCCTCCCTCCCTTCAGACCCTCTGTATTCCCGGGGTGCCCAGTGACGAGGGGGTGCAGAGATCCTGGGCTGTGTGTTGGGGCAGCCTCAGAAGAGAGAAGCAGACTGTGCATTTCTACTTGAGCAGCTTGCTGGGGGGCACAGCACAAGCCTCTGGCAGGGAAGCCAACCATCCTGAGCGGCCATGAGACCAAACTGGGCGGCCCTGCCTTGGTTTGTACTGGAGCCACCAAGTGGGAGGCCTCTCCTCGGCAGTATTTCTAAAATCTCACACGGTGTCAGTTTGTTTCCCTGTCTGCAGGCTTTAAATTTAAAAAAGACCCATCTCTGAGATGTCATCCATGCTCAGTCAATATTTTAATTGTCCTGGGCTCTGCCGCCCTGTTTACCTCCTCAGAGCTGTAAAATAAATAACACTGGCCTTTCCCCCTCATATCAGAGGATATTCCTTTGTTCTTCCCTCAGGGACCAACAGCTTTCCCTTGTGAGGAGATAGTTACGCTACAAAGTCCAGCAGTCCCCTCCCCACAGCAAACAAGGCCAAAATTCAAAGCCCACCAGGACTACGTGACCCTGATCATTTATACAAGCACAATGCCCTGGACGAGGGTGGTGTGACAGCTCTGCCCCTCACCGGGGCTGTCCCCATGTCCAGGAGCTCACAGCCTCACCCGCAGACAAGGGCCAGGCAGAAGATCAGCCACAATCCCTGGTAGCCCAAAGCAAAACACAGTTCAACAGAAGCACCCCAAAAATATGATGGAAAACCATCTTTTGCATCATCAGTGACCAAAACCAGAACTGAGGAATACAGGCACTGGCGCATCAGCAGCCTCACGTGTGTGCACAGCCACAGCCATCGCTTCCCGTGACCCAGCTGCGTCCCTCCTCTGCAGAGCTGCAGGGAATCCTGGCATCTGCAGGGGTGGCTGTTGCCATGCCCAAGGGGGCTGCGGGGTGCAGGGGTACAGTCCAGGGTGCCAGGCACAGGGACCCATGCAAGACTTGAAGGGCAGTCTCCCTCAGCTTTCACATCCATGACAGGTACAGAGCATGGCACATCTCTCTGCCCCTGGTGGCACACGGGGCTTTCCAGTGAGGGCCAGCAAAGATGCATCCCTGGCTGGACAGGCAGATTCCAGCACAGGAACTCCTTGGTGAGCGTGCTGAGGTGCCAGTGTCCCCATTCCATGCCAGCCTCCCCTCAAGGAGAGATCCTGCTCGCCCTCCCTCTGCTCTGCTCTCCCCGGGCTCTGCAGCAGAGCAGCGCTGGGACAGCTCGGCAGCCCTGGCCAACTGGGATCAGAAACTCTGCAAAAGAGGCTTTGTAAGCTACACAAACACCAGCCAAGGAGCCAGTTTCTTTCTTCTCCTTTGTACTCTCAGTGCAATCTGGCAGGGACCGGTGCGTGCATGGACTGAGGGCTGCAGCTGGCACTGGGAGAACTCGGTCTCCCGCTGAACCGCCTGCAGCTCCGGGGCAGGACAATGCAGCAAGTGAACAGAACACACAAATGTTCTGCAGCAAGCAGGCCCAGTCCATTTGCTAGGGGAGAACAGCAGTGAGCAACTGGAAAAATCAAAATTCTCCTGTAGAACTGAGTCCAACCTCACATCCCACAGGCCACTGGATAACTCCAGGGACCTGTTTTGCATGTCCTGGGAGTGTGAACCTCTCACAGGTCTGGCACTGGAAGATAACTGAAAACTGGGACAAGCTCAGCTTGGGGAGCCCTGAGTTTCTTTGAGAGGGTGTCCAGTCCCTGAAAGCAGAGAGCTCCCCGGTACAGGAGAGCCCACGTGACATCCCAGGTATTCCCGATCCTACAGTGGACAAACCACCTCTAGAACCTGTGAGCCTGAGGGCCTCCTTTGTGTGGAAGAAATCCTCACTTCTTGGCCCTAGCACTGTTTAACTGTGTGTCATTGGCCCCATGCTGGGAAGCAGCTGCTCTTGGCTCCAGCATCCCCAAAGCATCCCCAAGAGATCTCCTGCCAGCTGCCTGCATCAGGCACTGCTGCAGCTCCTCCTACCTGGGCTTTTCAGAGGTGCTGATTGATTCTGTGGCTGAGCAGCACAGACAGAGCGTGTTTGTGGAGCAGCTCAGAAGAGTCTGATCCATTTTAAAGGTGGCAACCAGAAGCACATAGGGCTGATTCTTGGTTATGATCAGAGCAGGTTTCATTCACGGAAGAGCTGGAGCAGTGATGAGCACTCTTGAAAAATCCCAGCCCTCTTAAAGGCCACATTTGGTCTAAAATAGACCCCAGACCTTCAGGCTTCTCATTCAACATTTCAGCCACAATCCTTCCATTCCTTTAGATAATGGGAAGTGATGCTCACTCCTCACAATCCTTTGAACATCATTGCTGTCCCAATGGGAGTCAAAGAATTGATATTCCCTATTGCATGGGATCTCCTGGAAGGGGATATTTTTACCATAGAACATATTATTCATTTCCATCAGGCAGGCTGCAATTTACAGACCCTCACTGACCCATCCCAGGTCAGTGGAAGGAGCACCTTAGTGCAGCAACAGGAGGAGACATCAGAGCCCAGCACTCAGGACTGACAGCACTGTGAGGAACCTACCCAGGGAGCTCAGCAGCAAACGCAGGGATTATTACATTCCATCAGGGAATTGCCAGTGCAAGTGACCAAGAAAAACCTGCAAATGAGGCAGTTTCTTATGGCCATGGGAAGGAGCTGAGGGTTACAGTCATTGGGAAGAGGACTGAACATATGGGACAGGTTCTGGGAAGCAATGAGCACCTAAACTGCGTCCTGGGTTTTGAGTCGATACTCAAGAAATAGGATCTTGTATAAGTCATAATAAAATTCATTGACCCAATAGACCCAAGGATATTAATATCTTTCCCTCCCATTAAAAAAATAATATTTTAGGAACCTAAATATTATCTGATGTTTCAGTTCAAAACAGAAAGGACCAGATGTTCAGGCACTAATGAAGTGTTGTCTTTAGAGCTGCTCCTTAGCCTGTATTAAGTAAAAAAATTACACTTGTTTGCTATATGAACTTTTCTGTGCATGCTCTTTAGATGCTCTGCAAGTGCAGAAGAGCCCCACTGCCTTGTGGCAGCCTTTTAGGGCAACAAGAAGAAATTAAGTCCTGCTTTGTGGGGTAACATGAGAAACTCAGAGCAGAATATGGTGCTACAAATCATACATGAATCAGTCAGGGCAATGTGACTGGCTCTCTCTTCACCAAGCAGAAATGGTCTGATGTGCTCAAAGCCATCTTTCCACAGTGAAGGTAAGTTCACCTCCTTGAGGATCTGATTCCCAATTGCCTGTTTTGTCTCAAAAAGCTTTTGGAAAGAAGAGTAGCAGAAATAGTAAAAATAGTAGAAAGTAGTATAAATTCGTTTTTGTGGGTTTTGTTCTGGCTCTGCACTAAAAGGAATAGACTGCTGGAAGGGAGGGAAAGGAAGAGTTGGAGGTTGCCTTTAATGTTTCTTGGGCCAGTGAGAGGAATAGTGGTGAAGATTTTCCTGCAGATATTGGGGTATGAGCTCAGGCTCTGTTTCAGACTTGTTACTGAGCTGTCAGGCTGGGAAGATGAGGCAGGGATACTGGGAGCTGGCTGTGGAGGATGGCCTTTCCCACTTGGAAAGATGTGTCCTTCCATGATATGTGTGGCACAGACCCCACAGCACATCTGCTCTGCTGTCCCGGTGCCCCCAGGGGATTCCTCCCGAAAAGGAGGAGAGCAGCAAAATGGAGCAGCAGATCACGGGTGGAAGGGGAGAGGCAGCAGCCAGGTCCCTTCTTAGTAATTGTAGGGTAGATTTGCGTTTGCCTTAACTTGAAGCAGCCCAACCAGATCAAGAAGAAGGAACATTCCCACTTGCCCAAGAAGAATTAAAATGTAGCTGAAATGAGGCAAAATCTTCAGCGAATTAGATGCAGTAGCAAGCTATGGGCAGATCCTCCTGGACAGAGAGGACATCTCACCTTCAGCACTCTCCTTGACAGACCTCTTGAAACTGTGGGAAGTACAGACTGTGTTCTACTGGATGATGTCCCAGCTGTGCCATGGACTGTGGAGGGAAAGGTGACAGTGACAGTGCAAGGTGGAGAGCACTTCTCACCACTGCTGGCAGAAAACCTATCCCTGCTTCCTGCACACTCCCAGCTCTCTGTCCCCTCTGCTCCTTGTCTTGTTCTTCACTTCCCAACTCAAGTCCTTGCAGCAGGGGCCAAGCCCTGGACATTTCAGGGCACTTCAGGTCTAAGAGAGAAGCTGAAGTGGTGGGGAAGAGGATGAGGAGCTGAGCAGCCACATGAGGAAAGATTGGAAATGATCACTTGAGGAAGTCCAGATGAAATGAAATTATCTTCAAATGATGGCCAGAGATGTGGACACACATCATGGTTACAGGACAACCCATGCAGGGACCCCTGATCACAGACACTTGGGGACTGCAAGTCCTGCCTAAAACAGAACAACAAGCTACCAGCCAGATACTGGGCTCAAGCAACTCCTCTTTGTAAACTCCTTTGCCATGGCAGAAAGAGGCCCAGAAAAGAGACCTCAATTCTTTGAAGTGAGCACTGAAATTATTGCCAAGGACTCATGGCAAAAGATCGTGGGAAAAGACTTTCTATTGATTTTTTTTTTAATTAGTTACTTAAAGCTTCCTCATCTTGGCCAAGGAAATGTAACCATTCACTATTGCCTGCTGTTCAGAATAGCTCCTGCACCCATTCATCATGTACTAGGAGATGTAAGCTCCTTGTTCTAGGGTTGTAACTCCTTTGGGAAAGTTTTCAGTTCAGGCTAAGGCAGCTCTTCAGTTTTGGTTAGATTATATACATCTTTTTAAATACTCAAAGCTATCTTTGGATCTCAATCCCTTATGAGTATTTGGAGCATTGCAGGGGCCAGCCCCAGGTGCTGAGAAGCAGAGGTGAGAACCCAGCTGAAAGAACTGTGGGACAGATATCCTCCCACCTCAGGTCCCATCACAGTGTGCACCTGGCTGGGTTGCAAAGGGGACGTTCATTTCCTAAACTGTTTCTGTTGCTTTTGCTGGGAGACTCTGGATAACTGTAGTTATGTACACGAGAGCCCAGAAGAGTCAGAAAAAACAGCATCAGGATGATTGAGGAGATCTGCACTGTCAGGCACCTGGAGTGCTTGGAAGTGCCCACCTCTACCAGCAAGATCCTAGGGCTGTTCTGGATTCCTGGGAAGGATTTTGGCATCACCAAGTCCTGTGCGTCTGCTGTAATTCACCTCCAAGCAGCAGTGTGAGCTGTGGCCCCAGGAACAGCGGGGCCTGTTCCACTTCACCCAGGAAAAGGGTTTGTAGTGATCCTGATCAACAAGAATCAGTGATGCTGATGGAGGAAAGTGTGAGAAACTGTGCTCTTCTGCACAGGGAGTATGAAGGGGGTACATGGATAGGGACAAACCAGCCTGGGCAAGTAATGGGGAAAGAAAGTGTGGATCCTGTGCCTGGCTCAGCCAGTCACCTTGGGGAAGTGACCTTGGCCTTATCTACACAGAGACAATCAGGAAAATGAATCTGAATTAACCTTTGCAAATTGGATTAGCTAAACTTCATTAAACTGCCTATGTGGACATTCCTGTTCAGAATTCAAGTAGCCTCCACTCATCCTGGCTTACCTCATGTCCACAAAAACCGAGAATAAAACAAACTCAGCTTTTTTTTTTCCATTGTGAGTAGGACTGTCCACACAACTGTTCTAAGTGCAGCTTAACTAAACCACCATAACATCCAACTTCAGATTAACGATCCCTGGTGGTCTCGCATTTCTTTGTCTTCCTACCATGCTGTCTATTTGGACAAGGAGCTCTAGAGTCTCTGGATGAAGGAGCAGCTCTGATTGTATGCACAGACCATGCCTACTGCAGGATCAACACAACCTGTGGATGAAATGTAGCCTCGAGCTGTGCTGGGGGGTTAAGTTGGACATCAGGAGCAATTTCTTCAGAGAATGGGCTGTCAAGCCCTGGGTTGTCACCATCCCTGGCAGTGTTCAAGACAGGACTGCACACTGGTCTAGCTGGCAAGGTGGTTTTCAGCCAAGGTTGGACTCAGTGATCTCAGAGGTCTTTTCCAACCTGAATGATTTAGTAATTCCATGGTTCTGTGAATCTTTTACAGAGGTAGTACCAGTGCAATGGTAAAGCTGTTGACCTGAGCAGGAGAATGTCTATCAGGGATGGGTTGGTTTGAACCCAGCAGAACAAAGGTCACATCACACCTGATGGACCTGACTACCTGGAAAGGCAAGAAAACTGGCTGTGAGGATGCAGGGTGGATAAGGGAATATTGGAAGTGGTTTTCCTTGCCTGTAGTAAAGCTTTCAATGCTTACTCTCCTTAGAGCCAGGCTGGGGAGATATGGGCCCAGTAAATAGGAAAGAGGGAGGCTGGAGAATAGGCTGGACTGTTGCACTCACAGGGTGATGATCAGCAGTACAGAGCCCACTTGGCAATTCATTGCTGCTGAGACCCTGGAGGGCTGGTACTGACAGCCTGGATAATTGGGCACACTCTCAGGAAGTTTTCAGATGGCACCGAAGGAAGCAGTGGGGAGGGAAGCACTTGACACCCAAGAGGCTGCAGCTGCTGTTCAGAGGGTGTGGAGAAATGGGCAGACAAGGGCCCAGTCCTAATGGAATAACCTCACAAGGGACCAGGACAGGCGAGGGGAGAGCTGGGCTGGGAAGTGGCTTGGTAGGAAGCAGCTCTGTGGAAAGGCAGATGGGATTGTTGGTGAGTCAGGAATTGAGTGTGAGTCACTGCTGTGTTACAGCAGAGGTGAACTGTGTTAGCAAGGATGCAGGCAGCACATCAAGGGAGTGGGAATCCCTTTCGTTTGGCCTTTCCGGATTGTTTTGGAAGCACTGGGTCCAGTGCTTCCTGGGGCTTTCTGGGGCTTCCTAGGACAAAACCAGCCTTGACAGATTGGAGCAGGTCCAGCAGAGGCCACCTGGATGCTTGAGGTACAAGGAGAGGCAAGACCAGCCCAGTTTGTTCATCCTGGAGGAGAGTAGAAGGAAGATCAAACTGCTTTCTGCAGCTCCCTGAAGGAAGGGATAGGAAAGACAGAACTCCTGGAGGTGCAGAGCAGGGCTTGAGACCTCCTGAGGTCCCTGCCAGCCTGGGTTGTTCTATGGCCTAAGTCTGGGCTTTGAGACCCCAGACAGAGTGCCAGGCTCACCCGCAGTCCCTCAAAGGAAAGGGGTGCTCACACCATGATGCCAATCTACTTCAGGGTTTGAGGATGCTCTCTATCATCATGTTTGGGCACTGCTGGCAAGGGCTAGAGAAGTAGGTCCTCCATATTCATATAAACTGGATTAGTGGAGGAGTAAACGTATAATAAAGTAATAATAAACATTTCTAGAGTGATTAATCTAACTGCTAATTGAGGAATAGGTCTGATCTCTATTAATATGTAAAGATCTCTATTAATATGTGTTTGCCAAAGCTGCTCCTTTGAACCTGGTCACACCTTTCCATCAGTGGTTCCACGTTTTCCTTTAGAATGCCAGTGAAGCCTGTGAGATGTGGCACTGAATTCACCCTTGCACACCAGGCAGGAGAGTGAGGTTCAGGGAAGCCAAGCAACTTGTTTGGAGACATGGTGAGCGCTGTGTTATGTAGATCATCAAAGCACTGAATGCACCTGCCTGGTGTTCCTGCCTCAGGTGTTTTTCCCCCTGCTTTTTAAACCTGGACATGGTCCACTCTTGCAGCTCAGCTGATGGATGGTAACTCATTAAGCAGGAGTAATGCAAGTGGGTCTCAGCCCAGCAAACAATTCCCTAAGAACACACAGCCTCTCCTCTGTTCACACAGAGAAACTGCTTTTATTTCCCTGACTGTCCCTGAACCTCTTATTACTCCCAATTTGAAGTCCTTTCCTGGGGCACTTTCAATACGATGGCTGGAAAAATCAGGCTTTTCTAATCTGTCTTTTTTTTTTTTTTCAATTTAAGGAGATAATAATTATGGAGATCATTGTGTTGATGCTCCAGTAGACAATCAGAGAGGCTCAGCACCGAACTGCTGGCAGCAGGTGGACTGTGAATCGCTATCTGCTCCAGTCACCTGCCAGGAGTCCCCCACCCCTCCTCAAGCAGATCCGCTGATGGGTTGTTGTGTATTTTTTGTTGTTGTTGTTGATTGCTGACATAAAAGAAGCTGAAGTGACACCATTTTAAGCTGAGTATCCAAGGCGACCTCATTAACATCTCTGCAGAGGAGCCCTTTAAAAAACATCAGTCACGGTGGTCCTGAGTGGAAGAGAAACTGTTCTGTGTTTTCTTGAGCAATTGCTTAAAATTCAAGGTCGGGGTGCAGAGCAGGGAGGGCTCCCCGCCAGTCACTGCGGGGTTGGGCTGAGGGTTTTTTTGGAAAATAGTGATGCTGTCGTACTGGAGAAAATCCATGCGCTCCCTCAGAGGAGCACTATTGGGAATAAATGCTGGAAGCTGTTCCACTTGAGCAGATGGCTGAAAAACTTTGGCTGAGAAATAAATTGAGTATGACGGTCTGAGGGCCAATCACAGATGGATGAAATTCTAGTGATGTCCCAAATGTCCTGAACATAGAAGGTTCTCTTCTTTCCCCTTTTGTGCTAAAAAACCATAGTAGGATTTTTAATACAGGCTGAAAAAATGTTGATGGAGTGAGACACAGAGATAATGTTTTAATGTCTTCTGGATCGGCAGCACGTTTAGGGGAGCCCCGAGGTTCTGCCACCTCCAGGTCAGTAGTGGAGGAAAGTGCTGATTGTGCAGGGACCATGATGGAAGGGCTGGGAAATGCCCCTGTGCTCCTCCAGACACAGCCTGGTGTCCACATGCAACACCAGACGTTCAAATATTCCTGCTGAATTCAGGTCGTGCTGAACCCGAAAGCAAATTATTTTTCTTCAGGATCTTTCAGCCCAGCCTCGGGGTAGATTGGCAAACTGTGCTTTAACTGGTGTTAACTGGAGAAGTCGCTGGGAACTCCCTTCCTTGGTTTCAGGCCACCTCCATAAGCCAGGGCTGACCCTCGAGGTGTGTAACCTTAACAACCACTCTCCCTCCAGTGCAGCACTCAGAAGGAGCTGTGAGCCCTGGGTTTCAAATCACGGGCTCTGGGATCCAGCCCAGTGCAGATCCCAGACTTCAACTCATCTCTGCTCAGGCTCAGAAGGGAGATGAGCCACATTTCAAGTGGCACATGTCTTGCATGTCCTGAAAACACCCTGAGCCCAGATCCTCCCTTCCCAATTTCTCGATTGACAGGATGCCAGGAGAGCTGGTAAGACATCAGCTGTGAGTTAGGTTAGTGTAGCCTGGCAATCAGCAGCACCCGAGCCCAGTGTGATTCCACAGGGACCCAGTCCTCTGTAGTGTGAGGACCAGGGGACAGAGCAATCCTGTGCCTTTTCTAGCAGACAGATGAGGCCACACACACCCCCTCTTTTCCTTTCCTTTAACAGCTCCTTCCGATTCTTTATTTCTCATGATGGGACAAGCTCATGCATGTGAAGGCTGTTATAACCCAGCCCCAATGTGGAATCTCATGGGGCAACTTCAGCAGCTTCCAACAGAAAAGATCTTCTGTGGTCAAGTGACCAGCTGGAGCGATTACGTGGGATTTAATCGTTGCTTCAACACTCCAGGACACCATAACACCATGGAGCTGCAAAAAGGGTCTGTGCTGCCTGGGAAACCTCGGTGCCAACTTGCATTTGCTTAGGTATCACCTGGTGATCTATGGCCAGGTCAGTGACAGCTGTGACATGTGAGACCACACGGGGAGGACTTGTCAGGACTCACCGAAAGCTGCACAAGAGGTGGACAGGGTTACAATGATTCCTGGCAGCCCTGCCTGAGAGCACTGCCTATGGGACTGGGACAGATACTAAAGGCTGGACTCAGCCTGCATCTGCAGTGCCCAGCAAAGGCTTTATCAAATGAGCTTATCAGCAATGCTGCTTATTCCTCTCAGCCAGCGGCTGGTATGTGCAGTATTAACCACCCTCAGCCCTTTGTGACAGATGCCCCTTTAAAACTCATGATTTGAGAACAGTCTTTGCAGCTCAAGGATGTATTTGGGGTTTTTAACAAACATGCATTCACACTCATATCATCGCTGTGGATTCAATAGCACAGACAAAAAAATGAGAATGTGAAAAATTCCAGCGGGAAGAGGACGTGGAACCTGCTCTGTCAGTGCAGAGAGCAGGACCTCCCACGCCCCTGTGGCTTCAGGCCAACCTCACTCCACTTCAGGTTTACAGGTTGAGTCTGGCACTCAGCGTGTCCTGCTTGGCCCCACACCAAGCTGGCAGAGGAATTTTAAATACTGGAAAAGACTATCCATGGAAGACAGAGGAGTTTGAACCCTGGGCCAGGCCCTGCTTGTGCACTGCAGTCGAGCAGCAAGGGGGAGACCAGGTTTGGAGATGTTTCTGCCATCTTCTCCAAGGGCACAGGTGTAGCTCCCACAGGGCATGGCCAGTGCAAGCAGAGAGGAGGGGTGGGTGACACGCACCAAGCCTGGTGTTTCACTCCCCATCTCCTGGGACATGGCACGGGCCACTCTCTGTCTCCACCATCAAAATTTGGTAAATGATGTCATGGTTGTGGTGGGACACAGTGGTCCAAAGGCTCAGCACCTGTCCCCAGCACTGACCAATACACAGGACAGCGTGATCATGGCCAAACACTTCCCCATGGTATCCTTCCAGTCTGCAATAGTTTGTGGTTTAGAGACTTCCTGACCCAGAGTTAAAGTCCTTGTATTTAGTCATCCTCAATTCCTCAATGGATTTCTTTTCCATGACCTTGTTTGTGAGTTTGCACCCCCCAGTAAAGTCAGAAATTCAAGTGCTTCATTATAAGCATTTTCTTTACCATTTCCTGATTAATCATCCCCGCCACCACGGTCATTACAGCGGCTCCTAGAGACCAAGCAATTGTAGGGCTCATTGGTCAGGCACCACCAGCACGCAGCCCTCACTTCGGAGAGTTCCTGTGGAGTAACTGAGCAGAACCAGCAGTGGGACCTGGGCAAAGTCCCAGCCCCAGGAGGAGGGCACGGGAGGGATCCAGCTACGAGGCCAGAAAGGCACTGGAGGAGGTGGGGGAGGACATCAGGGGACAGCGAGATGAGGGGAATAGAGAATTGAAGCTGGAGACACAGATGGATTAAACAGTTAATCTGCATTATAAACAGCACAGGTGAGAGTCTGTACTGAATCTCTTAATCCAGTTATTACCATTCAATGTGCTCATTTCCTCTGATGCACCACTCATCCTTCAGGTCTGGAAAAACAACAGCAGCAACAACAACAAATGAAAAGAGACACAAAAGAACTTTTTGTGTCTTTATGCAGATTGGGATTTCCCTGCCGTAAAAGTGTACCAACTCTTGAAAGGGAGAACATCTTCGGGAAGAACAGGGCTGCCTCAGCCATGTGCTGATGGCAGTTAATGTTCCTGAGTAACTCAGAAGTGACAAGGTTGGTGCTTAGAGGCAAACCTTCTGGGCTCCTGGGAGTCCAGCAGGGCAAGACACAGCAGATGTGACCTCATGAGAATTTATCAGATGCAGATACAAGGTGTTTGAGTGGTGGTGCTTTACCCTACACCCCACACAGGGGTGAAAAACAAGGGACACAGCACATGAGGAAATACAAGGGGATGGACGGGAGGATGGGGGAAAAACTTTGAAAGGATGAGGGCAAAGAGGCCTGGAGCTGCTCACAAACAACTTGTGACTCAAAAAGAAGAGGCAAAACCCCTGGACTGTGCATCCCCAGCTGCTGATACCTCTAGCCATCCTCAGGCAGACATGAGTCCTTCCCAGCACGGGAAGTGCCAGCCCTGCCATAGCAGGTGGGGTCCCACGTGCCGTGTCACAGCGAGACAGCAGCGCTGCGGTGACGGTGCCGTGGCGGTGGGAGAACTGACCCAAGTGTGACCTAGCACATCTGAAAGGCAGCAATGGGAGAACCCAGTGCCTTCCCCAGGGCCATGTGAAAATCAAATGAAGCCTCTCAGTGTAGGAGAGGGGTTGTTGGCTTGGGAACGTGAATCTATCTGACACAAAAAGCCCTGAGTCCCTGTTCTGTCTCAAGCTCACGGAGCCATAGGTACCTGTGCAGAAACTGCTGCCCTTGATTTCCCATCCAAGTGCTTTATGTCTCAGTTACATGCCACTGAACATGCTAAGACCCTCATTTCAGAAGAGAGTGAAGCAAGGATGTGCTGGTCCTGGAATTTAAACCAGTTCTGGAGGTGTGTTTGAAGGCAGCAAAGATTGTCTTCTAGCCCAACACAGAGACAGGGACTTGAGGTCCAAGATGGAGCAGAGCAGATCCATCCAACAAGCTGAATTCAGACATCACGTTTCAGGAAAAAGGACTGGATTCAGCTGCTTTTTCAGGAACCAGCTGGGATTTCAGCAGGCAGGTTGATTAAAAGAGTTGGAACTCTCTCCAGCTGCATGAAATCCTTTGACAAGCTGCCCCAAGAGCACACAGGACAAAGAGATTCAGGTGGCAGGGGTAGTGAGCCCTCTGATCCTCAGAGCACTGGAAGGGGCTCTAAGATCTCCTTGGAGCCTTCTCTTCTCCAGGTGAACACTCCCAGCTCTCCCTGCCTGGCTCCAGAGCAGAGGGGCTCCAGCCCTGGGAGCATCTCCATGGCCTCCTCTGCCCCTACTCCAGCTGGTCCACGTCCTTCTTGTGCTGAGGACTCCAGACCTGGATGCAGTCTGAAGACTTCCCTTAGTGCTTCTTCTGGAGGAAAAATGATGTAGAGGAGAATATTGTGCTAAAGCAGTGTTGGTCCCATTCCTTTATCGCCTGACTGGACAATTGTGTTCTCTAAAAAAAAAAAGAAACAGCAAAAGACCCAGCAAAATCAACAACAAACCACGCTTATTGGGAGGCGTTTTCTCAGTCCTACATGGAAGATTTGTGATTTAGCAGCAGCCACAACTTCTTGTTTTACCTCCATTTAGCAGCTGATGTGGCTTTATGAGCCCTGCAGAGATTGTGCAGTCCTCCTGGAGGGGCTAGGACCTTCTGCCTCCAGGATGAGTGTTGAAAGCCCAGCTTCAGGAGAAACCTCTGGCTTCTCTCTGTCAGATTTCTGCCTTTGTGTGTAGCATTGGGAAGGGTGTTTTCCTCCTGAAGGCCAGGGGACGCTATCTGGGTGCGACTTTTTGAGCAACTCTCTGAAACAGAAATTACCAGAGGTGTAGAACAAAGAGAAGAGAAAGTTGCTCCCAAAAAAGGACCCCAACCCAGCCTGATTCCTTTAGACAAAAGCACCTGCAGCATCAGCCAAACACTTGATGTTGGCATTGCTGCCTGGAGCTCACAGGCTGCGTCACTGCAGCAGAGCTCCGGCAGCCCCGCTCCGGCAGCAGAGCAATCCATCTCCTCCTTTTGCTGGCCTCGGCACCAGCCAGAGATCTCCAGCCATTTCTCCAACACCTGCAGGCTCAGTAACCACTGCTCTGGGTGGTGCTTCTGTGACTGATGCTGAAGGAAGGGATGCTCCACCCTGCGCAGCACTTGCCTCTCCCCTCCTGCTGCTGTGCAGGGTAAAGGAGCCACCCAAACCACGAGAATCGGGTCCAGCACACATCAGGATTTTGCTAATCAGCTCAACGCATGCAAATGGCTGAAAAAGTGGGCGTGGAGAGACCCCTCCAGCATAGGAGGGGGTGAAGGGGCAATTCTGCCCCAGGCTCCTTTCGAGCCCCAGAGGACTCAATGACTCCAGTTTAGGCTGAAGATGCTAAAATGTCACAAGCCTCTGGGGGAGAGTCAGGAGCTGGAGACACAAAACTTCTGGGACGAGTCCACTGACAGGATGGTGCTCAGAGAAAGAGACCAGCAAGGGGCAATATGGGATTGCACCAATTCTTGCCTCACCAATGTCATTAGGAAGAAATTCTTCCCTGTGAGGGTGGGGAGGCCCTGGCACAGGGTGCCCAGAGAAGCTGTGGCTGCTCCATCCCTGGAAGTGTTCAAGGCCAGGTTGGATGGGGCTTGGAGGAGCTTGGGATAGGGAAAGGTGTCTCTGCCCATGGCAGGGGAGGGAATTAAATGAGCTTTAAGTTCCTTCCAACCCATTCTAGGAGTCCATGCTCCTGAGAAAGAAGCAAACATGGACAGCCCATGGCAAACATCACTAAAACCCCCAGAAAAGGTCAGTCCCCCACGAGCTTCATCACAACAACATTCCTCCAACCAGAGCTGGATTTGCATGTTTAAATTCTCCCTGCAAATCACTTCTAATCAGCAGCTAATTTTTTTGCAGAGCCCAGGCATGCAGGTTGCTCTGGAGGGCTGGATCTGCCTGTAGAAATATGCAGTCACCTGACTGGGGCCTCGTCATCTTCGCAGGCTGTTTTGTAAACAGTCATTATAAATAATAAATCAACAGCATGCTAATGAAATGAGCTCTTTTTAGGATGCTTTAGAGAAGCCTCTAATTTAATATAGAAGAAACTCTAATCTGCTCTGCCAAGTTACAAAGAAGATTAAACTATCTTCCAATAATGGTGAAATATTCAGGCTCTGCCTTACCAGCTCAGGAACTGAGGGGAAGCATTCAGAGGCAGAGGAGAGGTCAGTTCCCCAGTCCTGCTGCATTCGAAGGAGAACTCTTGTACCATGGTGCCTGGAAAACCTATTAAATCACAGATCCCACGTCCATGAAAATCAAACCCTGCTATCAGATTGGTGTGCACTGCCTTCACCCTCCAATGAATTTAAATAAATCTTTCTAAGTCAATGCTGCCATGAGTTGGTCATGGCCAAGTGGTGTTTAAATATGTAGGAAGGAATTTGTTGCTCCAGTGTGTTTTCAAGCAAAGGAAGGACCTGGGGATAGCAAGAACCCAGGAGACACTGAGGTCAGGATGGGATGGACTGGGAACCAGCAAAATGAGTTGAATGAGTCTGCAATAAAATTTTGGGCTTATTTAAGTGTGTACAGAACAGAGCACGGGTCTGAGAGCCTCAGTTGCCTTTCCTTTTGAGAGTCTGTCCTGAGAACCAGAAGCTGGTTGAAATTACAGCAAAGACCCAGACACACAAACACGACCCTGAGGACAAAGTGAGTCCTCAGAAGAAGGGGAAATAGAAGTGAGTGCGTATGGGAAGCTGCCTGGGAGAAGGTTGCCTGAAAGGCTTTGGGGCTTTTCGCAGCAGGGCTCAGTGGCACATGGAATTGTGAGCATTGAGATGGACTGTTCTGTACTGTTCCACTGGTCCTTATGTGGGGAACCACATGAAATAGCCTTTCTTTAAAAGCCATTCATGGACTGATGAAAATTTCTGCCAGCTTGGCACCCTCAGCACTTCCCGACAATAATCCGACCCATCCTGGGGCTGTGATCCCGAGTGCCTGAGCTGGGGAACTGCAAGAAGGGAAAGCCTGAGACATGTGGGAGGGTTGGGGAGCAAGGAGTAGGTTGTTTCTAGCCTAAGAGGGCACAGGAAGATCTGCATGGCTCCCTCTGGGCATGAACAAGAAATGCCCAGCTGTAGCACAGAATCACAGACCCTTCACCAGCCTCACTGCCCTTCTCTGGACTCACTCCAGCACCTCAGTGTCTTTCTTGGGGGCCAGATCAGCTGGATGCAGAGCTTGAAATCTGCCAGCACCCACGCCAGCAACGGGAGTTTTAGTCAATGATCAATTCAAAAGTACTCAACAGACACATTAGAGATGATGATATTCCACAGGAGAACCCAGGATGCAATAGCTGGAGACGAGGCTCCATGCACAGAAAAGGGAGCTGCAGTTGGATAGGGAGGGGCTGCTCAGCCCAGAGCATCCTGTGGATCACAGATGCCCTGTCAAGCCTCCTACCCATCCCACCACCTGAATAAAGCAAACAGAACCCAGTCCAGAACTCCTGGACAACCCCAGAGCTGGTGCAGGATCGGGGCTCCCAAACAGCCATCAGTGCTTCAGCTGCTGACAGTGACCTGTGGCCAGAGCAGGGCTGAAAGGAGCAGCCAGCACTCAATGCCTGATTATTTTCTCTCATTTCCTATGCAAGTCTCTCATCACCAAGTCATCCCACAGTGACCCACAGCTGCACTGATACACGACGCTGTGCGTGCACTGGCATCCTACACCAGCGAGTGCAGCTGTTGGATTTTTTACTCCAGCCTTCCTAGGTGCTGCATAAAACACGAAATACAGCCAGTCCGTGTCTCAGCAGAGCATGCAGCCTTCTGCAGAGACACCAAAACATGCTTCACCTTCATGCAAGGTTTTAATAGACAGAGTACCTCTTGTCTAATAGGAAACTGTCTCTGCATGGATTTAATCAAGTAAAACAGCTCTCTGTCTGCCTGGGAGTTTGAAACGGCTCCAGGTTACACTTTATTCCCTTATTTTTGTTTTTAAAAAGCAGGTTACTCTGGTGTAACAAAGTCTTGCTGTATCATATTTACACAAAGGCCATATTCATACAACCACAGAATGGTTTGGGTCAGAAGGGACCTTAAAGACCATCCTGTTCCACCCCCTGCCACGGGCAGGGACACCTTCCACTATCCCAGGCTGCTCCAAGCCCCATCCAACCTGGCCTTGGACACTTCCAGGGATGGGGCAGCCACAGCTCCTCTGTGCCAGGGCCTCATCACCCTCACAGGTAAGAATTTCTTCCTAATATTTATTCTAAACCCACTCTCTGTCAATATGAAGCCATTTCTCCTTGTCCAGTCACTCCAGGCCCTTGTAAATTGTCTCGCTCCACCTTTCTTGCAGGCTCCCTTTGGATGCTGGAAGCCACAATTAGGTTACCCCAGATCTCTTCTCCAGACTGGACAACCCCAGCTCTCCCAGCCTTTCCTCCCAGCAGAGCTGCTCCATCCCTCTGCTCATCCTGGAGCCTCCTCTGGACTGGCTCCAGCAGCTCCAGGTCCTTCCTGTGCTGGGCCCCAGAGCTGGAGAGTGGCTTTTGTCTGTGCTGGGAATTCTTCTTGATAAAATCGGGCTGGGTTGGCCATGGAAACAGCACCCTGGCCTGAAGGAGGACTGATGCACCTCGTACTGTGCCCTGAAGAGAATTTGCTTGAAATTCATGGAGAACAAAGCGGAGTGTCCTGGTGAAGTGTCAGAGAACTGGCCAAAGTCACACTGCTATGGCCCTTGTCAGCCAGAATCTCTCATCTGCACACCTGATGCCCTCTGGGACACAGGGAATAACCACAGCAGGAAGGGCTGGGGGAGCCAGGAGTGGTGGCCACAGGTCAGCGAGGAGACATTGCAGGGACACAGGGATTCTGAAGGGCAGCCAGAGCCACCTGGCAGAGGTGGCAAAGCTCATGTCCTACAACGGTGTCTGCTGTGGCCTGGCACCAAAGGCTCCCCAGGCACGTGAGCTGGAAGCTGTCCTGAGCTCTGTGGTGTGGCCAGGTAGTTCATGCCTCCAAGGAGCTGCCACACACCTTCCCAGCTTCCTTCCCTTTGCCTCCTGACCATGGGCACAGCCACCAGGCAGCTCAAACCAGTCCTGGGAGAGGCTGCAGCTCTGGAGTTCTGTGCCCAGGGGTGGATCCACAGCTGGAAGAGGAACATTCCTGTCCCGTGCAAGGCTGAACAGCAGCCTCCCCAAGCTGGCCACAAACCCCAGCAGGAGGCCACTCTGCTGTGAAGCAGCAGCTCCCATGCCCCCATTTGCACAGGCTGTTCTCTGAAGAGTCTCTTCAAAGCTGACACAGCCCCTGGGGCTCCCTTGGCTGGCTAACACTGACACATGAGTCACTGAAAACGACTTCTCAGTGCTCAAGCCCATGGGCTCGAGGGCAGGGAAGAGTTATGGTGGCCTAGCCACCTAAAACCCCGTCCTGGAGACGCTGTTCTGCCTGTGAATGGCCGAATGAAGAGCCCTGAGCTTACAATAGGAGCAAAAACTCAAAGAGAACACTGTCTCTCAGGTTTATTCCATTCTTGCCCCTCTTTTCCAGACCTTTGCTGTCTCCAGCTCAAGCAGCAAAGTTGTCATGCAGCTGTAGAAATAACCCCCAGCAGCACCCAGCTGGCTGTCCATGCTGCCGCCCCACTGCCTGCGTGTCCCGGGTGCCCCTCTCAGGAGCACTTCAATGGATGCTGGCAGCACCCAACTGTCTGCACGTTCAAAGGAAGGGAAGTTACGATGTTAGCACTGCCATGACCTTCAGAGGAAGGGACTAATTATTCCCAAGCAGGCAGCTTAGTGCTGGGCAGCTGCTAATGAACATTCATAGGGAATGAAACGCATCCAGATGCGAATTGCAGCGCTGCCTTAGGAGGTTTATGAGGAAGATGATCCTGTGCTGGCTGCAGCTCCATGGTTTTGCTGTGGATGAACCTTTTCAGATTTCTGTCCGACTTAATGCCCCTTTTCCTCCCCCTTCCTCACCTCCTCCCAAGCTGATTACAAACAGAGTGACCATGGCCACTACAGGGAGCAGAGCTGTGTGCTGGAGGCTCCAGTTTCACTTGCAGGATCCAGGTGTGGGTCTTCAGGGAGGCCTTGGCAGGGCAGGGGTTGAATCACCACCTGCAGCACCAGCAGCAACTGCCTTTTGTTTCAGGATGCATGGGGAGGGAGCTGCAGAGCCTCTGCAGAATGGAGCCAAGCAAACTGGCACGCTGCTCCCAAGGAGGACACAACTGTCCAGAGCGCCAGGCTTTTCTGGTTGGGTCACCAGCAGCCCTTGGCAACAGTGGCAGAAGTGCAGCAAAGCAAAGAGGGCATGATTCTGGGGAGAGGTAATGCTGTGGGAAGTAGAAAGGTGGGACAGAGCAGCTGGAAGCAGCCTCTGAGCAGGTCAGGTGGCAAAAGGAGCAGCTGCTGGTTCCCACACAGTCAAACTGCATCCCTAAAAGCCATGTGTGCATGGAAAGCTGTGCTGAGGGCTGTGATTGCAATCACCCCTGGCAAGACCCTTCCCAGGCATGGGAGGGGTGATAATGGCTTGTCTGTTGTCAGCATGCTGGAGGAGCCCGGGATGCCCTGGCAGGCTGTCATCAGCACACGCTTGGTGCCTGCTGCTTGGCTGCCTGTCCAATTCCACCTTGCACAAGAAAAAGCAAACACAAAGAGGAGGTTGCAAAAAACTCAAGCGCCCTGAAGACAAGAAGTGTCAAAATCCCGGCTGCCCGCTCAGCCTGGCTTTGGCAGAGCTCAGAATGCCAGCAGGAAAGGAACAAGTCTTACATTTTACGAGGGGAAACATGCCTTGATCTGTGTTGGAGGAGTTCAGGCTGTGGAAGGTTGTTTGATGTTTTGCTTCCCCAGCATCTCCAGTGGGTGTCCTGGCCCTGCTCAGGGCAAGCTCCTAATGCTGTCATGGTGATGGAAGTGTTTGTCCCTTCTAGGCTGGGCTCTGGGATGTGGAATTATGATTTCTGGCTCCTTGAGGAAAAAATATCAGTATCAGTAGATGTCCAGTGAAGATCTCAGCCTGCACTGTCGCTGCCTGGCAGGGGGACTGGTCCCTGGCGCTGCAGTGAAGCTCCTGCTCAGCATGAGCACTGACAGCTCTGCTTGGACCACACCTTTGCCTCTGCTCTCCCAGTGCCTTTCCCAGAGGGCAGGGGTGCAGGGGGCTGCAGACAGCCCTGCTTCAAGCAGCCATTCCTGTAGAACTGCTCAGCCTGCCAGGAATGTGCAACCCCAGCAAGGGCCAAGCTGGCACCAGCCTCATTCCCTCTCATCTTGGACAGACACACCTGAGTGCAGAGAGCACCAGGATTTTGTCAGAGCTCATTTCAGGGGTCACCTACTTTTCCCAAAGCATCCTGCTTTCACCTCACACCATCCACGATCTCACAGCTTGCTGTTCACTCCGGATTGTCCTGGGGGCAGCAGTGTGATGCGTGGCGGGGATGCTCCACACACCTCCTTCCATCGCTGCTCTGGGGTCTGAACCCCCCAGCTCCCGCAGCCACTCCTCATCAGACTTGTGCTCCAGACCCTCTCCCATCTCCATTCCCTTCCCTGGACATGATCCACCACCTCTGTGTGTGTCTTGTAGTGAGGGGCCCAGAACTGAACCCAGTACATGATTCCAGAGCATCCTGGAACAAACTTGATATTTTTAGGCATAAGCAGGATTATCAGGAACACTACTGATCACATACCCACAGAAAACAGCAAAGGACAGCCATAAGGATATCCCTGGCCAAAATGAGGAGCACAGCTTGGTTAAGCAGGCTGGCAGGTAGGACTGGACCCTCAGAACACCCATCAGGCAGGTTCAGCTCTGAGCTGCTGGACTCAGCTGCAAGGTTAGAGCATCCCCATGGGATCTTCCACCTACAGACAGCGAGTTGAAAAGGGACCTTGAGCAGTCATCTGCTCCATCCTCTGCTCAAAGCAGGGCTAATTTAAGACTAGATCAGGCTGCTTGGAGCCTTGTTTTTCTTATAGGTTGTAAATAAACTGGACAATTCCAAAGATAATGCAGAGACAAGATATCTTCCTGTCAAGAACATTAACTATTTCAGGGAGAAAGAGTTTTAAGTTTCTTGGTCATTTTTGTTGATATGAGCTCTAGGTGACCAGTGACTGAAAAAATTAGTTGAATTGTACCTGGCAGGACTTCAAGAAATATTCAGTTTCATGGAAAAATGCATCTTCTTGACAAAATGGCATGGCTCATGTGGTGATCTCGGATGAGGATTCAGAAGGGATGGCTTCCCAAATCACAGGGTCAGAGGTGAAGATGTCCCATGGACTGCTTGAATGAGATCAGGAGGCTCCTTCAGCAGCACAGAAATGTGTCCACCCTGAGGAGCCTGGGTATCCCCGAAGTTACCAGAAGCACAAGGAGATGCCAAACCCAATAAAACTGAGCTTAGACAGGCCCCACTGAGATATTAGGGTGGAGTTTCCCTTGCCAGAGGAGACAGTTCAGCCCAAACAACTTGTGCAGTTGGAAAGGATAGTTACTAACAAAGTTGTAAGGATCAGCTCTTTATGAGACTTGATGTTAGAATTCCCACACAGCTTCTGGCTGGAAAACCATAGGAAAAATGTCCCAGTTTAAACAAAGCCAGGCTGTCTCCAGCACACTTTGTGTCCAGCAGAAATGCATGTTCCTGCCACATCACCTGGCCCTGGGCTCACTGTTAGCTCTACATCTGCAGCCAGCCTGACTTGGGCAAAGCGGACAGAATGAAGAAGACAAGAGGTCTTCTTGTTGACTTGTGAAGAGGTGGCATCAACCCCACCTCTTTGTTTCTTTATGTATTTGCCTTATCATTTAACAGACCACATGCCCCACTCTCAGGGATGATAGGATGTTAAAAATGCTGCTCATCAATGCATCCCTTCATTACCACGTGCCTCAGGGTCTGCCCTGAAGAAGGCCCATTTCAGTGGAGAGGTGGCTGCCTTCGCCCTCCACTCTGACCACAGCCTCTCCCTGGGAGGGGTTTTCCAAGAAACAAAGACAACGACCACGGCAAGCCTTTCCTGCTTGCAGGGTTGTGGCCCTGGAGCTGGGACACTTGTGCATAACTGGGGGCGGCTGCACAGCTGCAGCACGAGCAAACTGTCCTGAGAGGAGGCAGTGGAGAAGACTGCAGCGATTGCATTGTGATACAGAAGAAGTGTTAGAGCTAATCCATTGCCATCTGTCTTTATTTTGCTAACCCGTTCAGTTGGACGCCACAGAAGTGCATTCACAGCAGATGAGCTGGGAGAGCCGTGGCATGGCAGCTCTTGGATTACTGGCATGAAAAGAATCCTTTTGTTCACGAGCCAGGAAGATTAGCTGCTGCCACGTCTGTGTCTGGTTTGTAGGACAAGAAAGAGAAGATGCAGCTCTCTTGCTGCCTTGGCCACTGCTTTGTGGCATCCCAGCTCCAGCTCTTTTCTCACCTCCCTCTTGCTTTATCCTTCCTCTGCTCCTTCCTTCCTGCTCTCTCCTCATCTTGAGCTTTCTCTGTCTTTTCCATCTGCTTCTCTCCTCTCTTGGCATCTTCTCTGCTTCTGCTTGAGTGCACACAATATCCCTTCTCCTCTTCCCCGAGTTCAGGCGGGCAACTGAAAAGTTCAGAGCAGCACAAGCTCCTCTCCACCGAGGTGCTTTACCTGCAGCCCCTGCTGCGAGAAAAATTGGCTCACACCACCTGATCCCAGGCAATTTTGCTCACAGCGGGCGCTGGGGATAAAGCGCTTCAGCGCAAGGCGGCTGCGTCGTTCTTAATAGTGGGGCTGCCGGTGCCACTTGGGCGAGGGGCTGCTCCGTGGGCTGCCTTGGGGCCAGTGGGGCTGGGGAGCAGCAGGGCTGGTCCATCCACACGCCGTGGCCAGCCTGTGCCGAGCCCGCAGAGCAGCGTGACCCACTTAGCAGCTCCCCGACGACTCCAGGCGCGGCATGCCCGCGGTTTGAGAACCGCTTCTCTCAGCAGACGCTAAAGCCCTCTGTGTCCTTTAATTCCAAGAGTGGCATGCTGGAAGGAGATGCCCTTCAGATGCCCTCTGCGCTGTACCTGCAGGCTGTCTGCAGAGCACAAAGGAAACCCGGCGCTCTCTGGGTTAGGGGCAGGGGCACAGCCCCCGCTCCAGGGCAGGAGCGCAGGATTGTACATCGGCCTCCTGCTCGCCGGGCTGGAGGCTCCATGGGGGCGACCCTGCCTCTGTCATGCACACCCAGGCTTTGCCAGCGTGGGTCCCAGCAGGACCTGCAGAGATCAGAGCTGCCTCCTGCTGATTTCTCCCCTGGAAGAGGATGAAGCGCGGAGGTGAGGCTGGAAAGGGAGGTGGGAAGTGTTTCTATTCCTCCATCTCCCCCTCCCAGGTGCAGAACTGGGCATGCAGCACCAGCTGCCACTGCACTGCCCTTCCCTGGGCTCCAAGAGGACTGGCAGCATGTGCAGGGCAGACTGACCTTGGGGCTGCATTCCCAGAGAGATGTTGGTGAACAGGACCCTCCCCCACAAGCTACTGGGGAAATGCAGCACCCGACCAGCCAGGATGGCAGGGGACACTCACAGCCTGCTCAGTGGTGTGCAAGAGTCCCAGACATGCTTTTGTAACATCCTTAACTCTGCCCTGTACACTGCAGTTACCAGGATCTGCGCCACAGCCAGCATTCCCAAATGCATCCCACCGCTGCACATGCAGGGACTTCTGTGTGCGGCTAAAAGGGGTAAAGAGAGGTGTTTGTTTGCTTCAGGTGTTGCCAGTTCCTCCCTAACAGAGGTGAAAACTCACCCAAGTAAAAAAATTCCCCGGAAACAGGTCTCCAATAGTGCCTGAAGTGGGTGCAGTGGATGAGAGTGATGGTGTGCCTCCAGGAGCCAAGCTGCTCCCTGTCCCCCCAGAGACTCAGTCCTCCTCCAGCATCCTTCACAGCTACCTCTGACTTTCAATCCACATTCGTGAAAAAAACCTTCATAATCTCCCTGACTAGGGAAGGTTTTGGGTCATATACAGATGGATGGAAGGAAATTAATTTTCTGCTTGGGCACTGAATCGTCCTAGGAGAAGACCTTCATCTCACACTGCAGCTTGCTGGACCATGCTAGCCTGTTGAATTTCCTCGTGTGACACCATGGGGGGCTGTTTGGGCCCTTCGCAATCAAATGAGAGCCAGAGATATATAAAAGATGAGAAATGAGAATTCCTGCCCCCTTGCAGGGTGAACCCCTCTTCTTCAATTGACAAAAACAGCCAGAATTTGACCCCCATGGGGTCAGAGCTGGTCAGTAATTTGGGGGTGCCCAGCGTCTCCAAAACTCTGCACATCCATCAACATGGGGGTCTCCACCAACAGCAAGAGGTCTCCAGGATCTCACGTTGGTCAAGTGGTTCAGGGTGTTACCAGCCTGTAGTCACCGAGGGTTTATAGACTAAAAATCCATGAGGCCTCCACCGTTGCTTTGTGCCATCTCCTGAGAGCCAAGAGGGAATCTCATGCCCTTGCACGTCACATCCCTGCCCTGGCTCAGCAGCTGGACACTCATGGTACTCATGATCCTGGCCCTCCCCATCATGGGATCCTCTGCAGCCAGACAAGAGCATGGCATCTGCAGCTTTCCACTTCAAAACATCCTTGTGCGCGGATCTTTGTAAATGGTGGTGGCCTTCCCAATTCCCACGTTGCTCCCTTTGGCTTGGAAGCAGCGTGGCTGCAGCATTTGGGTCTGATCCTCCTCACTCCTCTCTGCCCTCCCAGGGGCTGAGTCCCCCTGCGCCATCGGGAGCTTCTCCCGCGGGATCTCCTGGGGCCGGATGGGTGATCCAGCGCCAGGCAGGTGAGGAGCTGGGGCGAGGGGCATGGCTGGCACGGGTGCCCATGCTGGAACGGCCGTACCAGCAGTGCAGGGCTGCCGGGAGCTGGGCTCCCATGTGTGGGAGGCGGGATGTGCCGGATCATCGCTCCCCGCGCTGGCCGGGGCAGGCGAGAGCCCTGCCAGCACCCCTCGATCAGATGGGAGCTGAAGGGCTGCCTGGCTCTCTGTGACTCAGCAATAATGCTTTGGGTAGTTAACATTTCATTATCATTTTTAAAGGCTAAGTGGCTTTTACCACCTGAGAAGTATATTAATGGCCCCAGTAAAACACTCCCCTGAGTGCCCTAATGCTTCTGTTATATCGATTCATTTCCCCCCTCCCCCTTCTCCTTCTTTCTTTTTTAAAACATTTTTTCTCTCTCCCTACATGTATTCCCCCATTATGAAAAATACACACTCATTTATACGGTGCAGACAGGGGGAATAATGCTGTTCTCCACCTAATAACACTGCTGAATCCTCCCTTCCTCACTTGCTTATTACTCCCCGCAGCAGAGAGACAAGAGGCAGATGGTGACAAATTCCTTCCCTGCCCCCGCAGATGATCAGCTTATTCCCTGGGTTCCCTGGGTTATTCCCAAGGGGATTTCTCAGGGTTTGGAGGTGGTTCCTTCAGCCTCTGGAAACCTTCCCTTGGGTTGTGTTGCTTCCTCTGTCTTGTCTCCTCAATTCAGGAAGGGCATTGAGAGGCTGGAGTGTGTCCATGGAAGGGAATGGAGCTGGGAAAGGCTCTGGAGCACCAGCAGTGGCTGAGCGAGCTGGAGGATCTCAGCCTGGAGCAAAGGAGGCTCAGGGGGACCTTGTGGCTCTTCACAACTCCCTGACAGGAGGGGGCAGCCAGGGGGAGCCGGGCTCTGCTCCCAGGGAACAGGGACAGGAGGAGAGGAAACGGCCTCGAGCTGCACCAGGGGAGGTTGAGGTGGGACATCAGGAAGAATTTCCCCACCGGAAGGGTGGTCAGGCATTGGAAG
Source organism: Corvus hawaiiensis (assembly GCF_020740725.1). Taxonomy (NCBI): domain Eukaryota; kingdom Metazoa; phylum Chordata; class Aves; order Passeriformes; family Corvidae; genus Corvus; species Corvus hawaiiensis. The sequence goes on along the minus strand of NC_063227.1, from coordinate 17,671,267 downwards.
GGGCTGCCCAGAGAGGTGGTGGACTCACCATCCCTGGAAGTGTTCAAGAAATGACCTCCAAGAAGAACAGACCTCCAAGATCACCAAGTCCAACCTGTGACTGGTCAGCACCCTGTGAACCAGCCCAGAGCACTGAGTGCCACATCCAGTCATTCCTTAAACACCTCCAGGGATGGTGACTCCAGCACTGCCCTGGGCAGCCCCTTCCAATGCCTGACCACCCTTCCAGCGAAGAAATTCTTCCTGATGTCCAACCTGAACTCCCCTGGTGAATCTTGATGCTGTGTCCCCTTGAAGAAGATCCTCCCCACCACAAATGCAGACCCCAAATTCCTGGATGCAACCTGCTGTACAGGCCAGGCAGGAGCCTCCCAACCCAGATTTGGTTGCTGCTGGTGCTTGGTCCCACAGTGAAGGACTTGCTATGTCACCAGTGGCACACTGGTACCATGGGAGCTGCTCTGAGCTGCTGAGTGGGGGTGCTGGCCAACAGTGGCTGAACAAGAATCTGGGAGTGCCCAGGTGGCCAAGAAGGCCAAGAGCACCTGGCCTGTACCAGAAATGATGTGTCCAGCAGGACCAGGACAGTGATTGCCCCCTGTGCTGGGCACTGCTGAGGTCTTTCCCAACCTAAATACTTCCATGATTCTATGGAATAACTTCTAAAAAGTGATTCCCCTCCCCCCTCCACCCCTTTCATCAAAAAGCCATTTCTGATAAATAAAATGCCAGTTTCAAAAGACGGGAGAGCAGGGAGCATCCCTGCCAGTGACAGGTCTCAGGCTGGCCCAGGCACTGACCCAGTTCTGCCAGTGAAGGTCACAGCTGAAAGGTGCTCAGCCGTGTTCCAGATCCCCACAAGACTCCTGTGGGATCAAACTCTCCTGGGATGCTGTGAATTGCGGGTTCTCAGGCAAGGCAGCTGCACCCACTGTGCTGATGTGCATCGTCCCATCCCAGATTTTGACCAGGAGTTGCAGGAGGAAGGTGAGGCACCCTCTGGTCAAAGCTGAGCCAGTTTAGCACCAGTGGCACCAAAGCTCAGTGTGTAACAGAACACCCCAGTGGTGTCGTTATTTCCAGTCACAAAACATAGTTTTTCACAATCAGCGGGGATGGACCTTGGGATATTTTAAACCCTTCTTTTCTGACTCCTGGGGTAGCAGCCAACAAGGCAGATTGCAGCGTGACTTACCCCAGCGTGCCACCCCAGCTCAGCTGGGGAAATGGCAGCTTTGGGCTGTCTTCTTCCTTGGAAGTTTCTTGCTATTTTTCTGCTCTCAAAGTTTTTCCTGAAGATTGACAGTCCAGTTCCATCCACATAAAGTCACCTGCTTGGCTATGTAGCACCAAGATCCTGCTGCCTACCCACAGATGCTCCACTCCTCAGATCCTCAGTTTTGCCCCATCTCTAAATCTGGGGAAACATACTCCTGCCAGAATTTATTTCTCAACAGGCAAAGCCTCTACTCTTTGCTGCTTTTCTAAATGACCTTTCCCTATCTCGTTATGATTCCCTATCTAAACTGTACGGGACAGGCGACTTCTTCTCATTTTCTCTAACATTTGTTGATATAAAATGGATTTCTTATCTCCGATGAAATACACCTCCCCTTTTCTCAGCCTTTTTTTTCCTTGCTATTCTCAGCTCAGTATTTCAGGTGAGCTACAGAAATTAATTTGAACAGTTTCTTGTCTCAGTCCTTTTCTCCTCCAGGAGTTCAAAGACAGCTTCCTGCACTGCCCAGCCCTCAGGGAGAGAGGCTGCAGGCATCCTGAAGAGCCACTGAACCTTGCTCCAGCCCAGAGGGACTCAGCCCTCCCCTCCTCTCCTCCAGACCTTGACATCCTTTGCATACATATCCTGACCTCAGGCTCTCTGCATGCCGGGCAGGGGTGTGCTCCCCTGTGACTGTCCCAGGCTCTGGAGGGAGGAGCAGGGGACAGTTCGTGGGGAAGAGGCAGAGCAGCAGCAAGGAGAGAAGGAGGAGGGAGTCACCACAGCGGCCAGGAGCGAGCAGGGACTTTATCAGCTGCTGGTCTGAGCGCTCCGAGCCGGCCCCAGAGCAGCCCCGCGGGAGCTGGCAGCTCCCTGCAGTTCATCCCGGAGCTTTGGGAAGCCAACGCCGCACACATCAGCAGTGGCACGGGGAGTAGGGGCCTTTCATTGCCGAGAGCTGAGCCGAACCTCCAGGAATTCAGCGCGCCCTCCACGCCAGTGATTCACTCCCTGACCGCTTCCCGGCTGCCCCAGCCCCTCTCTCCAGCTTGCCTGCTCCGCACTGGCACCCCAAAGCTTCACCCCTTCTCTCTCCTCTGTGTGCCCCCTTTCCCACCCGTCCTGCTCCTTCCATCCCCTCCGGCTCACTGGCACGCTGCTGGAGTGGAGAGGACACGGCTGCTGGGTGGATCTGCGAGATACGGTGAGAGGAGGAAGCTGGCTGAACTGATGCCCAAGTCTGCAGACTGTCACATTCAGAGCTGCTCTCCTGGAAGTGAGAAAATTTGGTCCCGATAGTAACACTTGGATCGCTGCTTTGCACAGATGTAACTCCTTTCTCCAGCTTCTGTTTTAATACGCGCGTTCCTGCCTATTCCTGGAGATGCAATTCAGCGCCGGATGGAGGGAGCAGCCCAAGACACCGAGTCAGCTTGACTCCGCAGCCAAGGGGCTTCCCATTGTTCTCCCAAGAAGTTGGCCAGATCTGGAGATCTTCTACCCCAGGGGGTCGTGTCTGGCTCGCAGCACATCCCACTCAAAAAAACCACCCAGCCCTCAACCTCCACCCATTGCATTTCCTGGGAGTGGGAGATCTGGGGACTGAGAGCTCCACACCACGCCCTTGTTTTCTTCCACCTGTACCAGTCCATGCTACCTGTGCCAAGTGCGCTGCAGGGAGGGGGCTGCCCTTCAACAGCACGTTGCTGCAGCCATGTGGTGTCCTGGCAGCCCCGGCTGGAGCGGGATGGGCGGGACCGGGATCGCGCTGCAGCTGCAGCAGGAGCTGCCTGGCTTTGGGGCTTTCCGATTCACAGCCCTAATGCAACATTAATGGACTTTGCTGGCGCTGAATATTTATAAACCCAGGAGCAAGTTCCTGCCCATCCACTGAGAAACTGGGGGCTGCAGGGCAGAGAGCAGCACACGGCCTCTGGCTCGCCACGGTGGCCTGGCCAGGACCCTGCCCACACACCAGGCAGTGGGACCTGCCCCGTCCACCCACTTGGGAAGGGAAAGAAGATGAGGACAGGGAGCACCCAGAGCTGAGCTGTCTGCAACACCTTTCCCTCCCCTTTCAATCCTATATCTCTGCCTAAATTCGTGGAAAACCACACCAGCTCACACAAGCCTCCCCCCTCTCCTCTCCTGACACCCCTCCCAGCACCCCTGCGCTGCCCTGGCCCTTCCCAAAGCCTGACTCTCCCAACCGGGGTGCCTTGTCCCCAACCTCTGCTCCCCTCAGCATTCCCTCCTCTCCCCACTTGCCTGACCAGACACCTCCCTTCCCCAAAACCTGCTCTCCTCAGCTCTCCTTGGCTCAATTTTGACAATTTCCCAGGGCTCCTTCCCATCTTTCTGCACATTCCACACCCTGGAAATGCCACTGGGACCTGATGGCTGCCTGGCCCTTCCCTCCTCCCGCCATGTCCCTGTGGCAGCTGAGCCACACAAACCACTGGTGCAGGCGGGTGGTACGTCACACCAGAGGACTGTGCCCACCAGGGCAGGGAGCAGACCCTGAGGAGACCCTGTCCCAGGCCCTACGGCTCTGTTCCACACTGCTGCGCACGGCAGCCTGCAGTGACTGCTCCAGATAAGCCTTTTTCAGAAGGAAAAGCACATGGAAAAAATGTATTTTTTCCCCTTTTTACCCAGTTTCAAAGGGATGCTCTGGTTTTTTGTTTGTCTCTTGGAATCTTTTGTGTGGAGACAGAATGAGAAATCGCCCTGCTATGGCTATCTGGCCAGCCAGAGGGAGATGCCAGCCTCCAGGGGACATTGCTTTTGGAATCCAGGGTCCTTCTCTCCCACCCAGCATCCTTGGACCACTCTTCCCAGTGTAGGGCAGGTGGAAAGCCCTACTTGGGGGTGGAGGGAGAGCCCAGGAATGCTCTCACCCGCCTGGGGCGATGTTGCAGTGAGGAGCATGGTTGGGCTCTGCTCCACCTCACCTCACCTTGCACCGGGGACTGCAGCTGAGGGGGCTCGGGGGGGGGGGGTCCTGGGGGCAAGGGACATCCCCCCTCCCCATCCCCTCCGCCCGGGGAGTGCCCGGTGGCCCAGGCCACCTCTCGCCTCTCCTGTTTGAGCTGTCAGCTGCAGCAATAAAAGCACCTCCCCTTCCCAGCCCTACATTAAAAGAGCCGGACCTAAAATTAATTTAGCCCTGCTCTTTGTTGTGGACAATACAGAGGGGATATTGTGTGTGGGGAGAGAAAGGCTTTTTGTTTGGGTGAGGAGACAGCGGCAGTCTGTTCTTGCGGACATCTGAAAACAAGGCTGGGAAGAGCGGCCCTTTAAGTTCGGCTGAAGCAAAAACACACAGCCCCATCTCACAATTAAACACAGTATCAAACCGAGAAAGGATCAATTGAGCCTAAAACAGAAAGCTCCCCATGTGACAGATTCCAGAAAGTACGTGATACACCATGCCCAGGGCTAGTACATGCCTGCTGTGTTTCCCAGTACATGATTAATTTGACTCAGGGCAGGAGGCTGCAGGCAAGGGATCTGCAGCACACACTGAAAAGTTTTAACACTTTGAAGACTGGAAGCGCGGCTGAGCGCCGGAGACAAAGGCAGAGGCGGAGGCGGGCGGTGGGAGCACCGGCTGGATGGACCCACGGACAAGCGGTGACTCGATTTTCAGCCCGCCGCCAGCACGGGGTGTGCTTCCCGCTGGAGGCCAGCACCAGCAGCCCCCACCCAGCATCCCGCCTCCATCCCCGCGGGGGCTGCTCCCCACGGCCGCGCTCCCAGGGAGGATTTGGGGTTGGGGGTCCTTAGGGCAGTCCCTGCGCTGCAGCCTCGTCCCTTGGGTGTGTGACAGGGATCGCCCGGGGAGGTTTGTTTCCCTTTCCCGGTCTTACAGGTGACCTTGGAGATGAGCAGATTAGAAACAATTAATATATTAGTCGCTTAATTGCTGGAGAGTGCAGATGAAGCCAGCGGGCACTTTCCCCGGGAGGCAAGGGGTGGCGCTGCGACACCAGCAGAGCAGCCTGTCCTGGTGGGGTGCGGGCTGGGGACACTGGGGTGACAACCCCAAAGCTGCCCCTTCCCGCCCTCCGCTGGCTGGCAACGGGGGGACACGCTTTTCTTAGGGCAGGATGCGATCTTGGCCACGGGGTGCAGGCTGGGGACACAAGGGTGGCATCCCCAGAGTTGAACGCTCTCTGTCCCCGCTACCCAGCTGCTGGGGACACGGCCCTTGCAACAGCAGCATGTCACCCTGGCTGGGGACATGGAGGTGGCATCCCCAGAGCTGGGCCCCTTGTCCCCCACTGCCCACCTGTGGGGGACACAGCCCTCCCTCAGGCAGAGCTCACGGCCCCAGCCAAGATCTGTGCCACCAGCCCTGCACTCCTCACTGTGCGGGTGGTCCCTGCTGCCAGCCCCCAGGCTGCCATCATGGGGGAAATGTGGGTCCCACGGAGGCCCCAGCCATGGCACTGGGGTGGCTGGTGTGTAGCAGCAGGGCTGGCATCACCGGGCTCAGACTGTGCGAGCCACCCCTGAAAGCAAACAGAGCCCAGGCTGTGGCTGCACTCTCCAGGATGGCTGGAGACAGGACCTCGCAGCTCTGCTCCTTGCTGCCAGCCTCTTTTCCCAGGCCTGGGAATGGTTTTAGCTTGGGAGTGACACTCCCCAGCCTCAGCCCCAGCTCTGGGCCCTGCAAGCTGCCCCAAAGGTCCTGCAGCCCATCATGGGGAGCCCCAATTTGGGGGTGGAGGAGCCCTGAGATCACTTGTCCCTGGGGGAACACACCTCACCTGGGGCTGCTCTGTTCCCTGCCATACTGAGCCTTAAACCAGCACCACTTTTCCAAAAATATCTTTGTCAGCAGGGCGATCCAGGCTGTCTCATGAAGAAAGCAGACCCACAAGCTACCAGGGAACGATCCACACAGAGGTTTGGCACCATCCTCTTTTCAAGCAACTGTCTCATGCTAAAGCAGTTGAGCCACCCGCATGCGGGATGCGGAGCAGGACGGGGCTGGAGAGCAGCAGGGTCAGCCCATCCTTGGGCTGCACTCCCTCCCATAAAATGCAGACACTCCTGCCTGCCTCACAGAGGGGCTCCGTTCATTATCCGCTGCAAAGTGCTCCGAGATCCTCGGATCAAAGGTGCCGTCACAGCGTCGAGCCTGATTATTATTGATTATCCGTTCCAAGCCAGGTCCCAAACGAAGCCAGCGAGCCCTGAACGCAGAGGAGCCGAGGGAGGGCCCAGCAATCGACTGGCAATTTTTACTGCGGATGACCCGAGCCAGGGAGCAATTTCTGTTCATCCATCAAGGAAGATCCAGGCGTGAGCAAACAGTCAGGTCATGGGCATTCATTTTATTATTAAATCCTAAAGGGGCCGTGGCTCGTGCAGCTGGATGTAAGTGATCTCTGTGTTAAAAAGACGAGCTTTGAATTTAATTTTGCGGCCAGGCTGATAGACCTGGGGATGACTCAGCCAGAAGAACCAGCCAGGCCTTCTCCTCAGGGAGGAACAACACAGCCAGGAGGAGTCAGGGGCCAGCTACGAGCACAGCACAGCCCTCAGGTCCCTCCTGCAGCTCCTGTTGTCCCTCCTTTGCTCTGCTGTCCTCGTGCACCTTGTGCCAGGGCAGCTGCCTCCCAGCCTGAGCTCACATGGAGGGATGTGCCTGTGCTGGGGACAGGCTCCGAGCTGTGCTACCCCAACATAGACACAGGTGGAGTGAATTGTAGCAGTGCTCTGGTGGCGTGAGCCATCCCTGGAGCAGGAGCACACACTGCACCAGGTGTGGATTCACCCTGCATTGCTGTACACACACATCACTCACTGTGGAGGTGTACCTCACACCCTGCACGGCTGTACACACCCATCACTCACTGCAGAGGTGTACTGCTCACCCTGCATGGCTGTACACACCCATCACCCACTGCAGAGGTGTACTGCACACCCTGCACAGCTGTACACACACCCATCACCCACTGCAGAGGTGTACTGCACACCCTGCACGGCTGTACACACACCCATCACCCACTGCAGAGGTGTACTGCACACCCTGCACGGCTGTACACACCCATCACCCACTGCAGAGGTGTACTGCACACCCTGCACGGCTGTACACACACCCATCACCCACTGCAGAGGTGTACTGCACACCCTGCACAGCTGTACACACACCCATCACCCACTGCAGAGGTGTACTGCACACCCTGCACGGCTGTACACACCCATCACCCACTGCAGAGGTGTACTGCACACCCTGCATGGCTGTACACACCCATCACCCACTGCAGAGGTGTACTGCACACCCTGCACGGCTGTACACACCCATCACCCACTGCAGAGGTGTACTGCACACCCTGCACAGCTGTACACACCCATCACCCACTGCAGAGGTGTACTGCACACCCTGCACAGCTGTACACACACCCATCACCCACTGCAGAGGTGTACTGCACACCCTGCACGGCTGTACACACCCATCACTCACTGCAGAGGTGTACTGCACACCCTGCACGGCTGTACACACCCATCACCCACTGCAGAGGTGTACTGCACACCCTGCACAGCTGTACACACCCATCACTCACTGCAGAGGTGTACTGCACACCCTGCACAGCTGTACACACCCATCACTCACTGCAGAGGTGTACTGCACACCCTGCACAGCTGTACACACACCCATCACTCACTGCAGAGGTGTACTGCACACCCTGCATGGCTGTACACACCCATCACTCACTGCAGAGGTGTACTGCTCACCCTGCATGGCTGTACACACCCATCACTCACTGCAGAGGTGTACTGCACATCCTGCACGGCTGTACACACCCATCACCCACTGCAGAGGTGTACTGCACACCCTGCACGGCTGTACACACCCATCACCCACTGCAGAGGTGTACTGCACACCCTGCACGGCTGTACACACCCGTCACCCACTGCAGAGGTGTACTGCACACCCTGCACGGCTGTACACACCCATCACTCACTGCAGAGGTGTACTGCTCACCCTGCATGGCTGTACACACCCATCACTCACTGCAGAGGTGTACTGCACATCCTGCACAGCTGTACACACCCATCACCCACTGCAGAGGTGTACTGCACATCCTGCACAGCTGTACACACCCATCACCCACTGCAGAGGTGTACTGCACACCCTGCACAGCTGTACACACCCATCACTCACTGCAGAGGTGTACTGCACATCCTGCACAGCTGTACACACCCATCACCCACTGCAGAGGTGTACTGCACATCCTGCACAGCTGTACACACCCATCACCCACTGCAGAGGTGTACTGCACACCCTGCACAGCTGTACACACCCATCACTCACTGCAGAGGTGTACTGCACATCCTGCACAGCTGTACACACCCATCACTCACTGCAGAGGTGTACTGCACATCCTGCACAGCTGTACACACCCATCACTCACTGCAGAGGTGTACTGCACACCCTGCACGGCTGTACACACCCATCACTCACTGCAGAGGTGTACTGCACACCCTGCACGGCTGTACACACCCATCACTCACTGCAGAGGTGTACTGCACACCCTGCACGGCTGTACACACCCATCACCCACTGCAGAGGTGTACTGCACACCCTGCACGGCTGTACACACACCCTGCACAGCTCTGTCACGCTCACTGCACAGCTGTGCTGCACTGACTGCACAGCTGTACCACACACCCTGCGTGGCTGTACCACACTCCCTGCACACCTGCATGCTGCTCTCTGCGCTGTGTGCCCGGCCCCATGCATGGCTGCACCCGCAGTCCCTGCTGTGCCACAGTCCTGCAGGACCAGCAGGGCCGGGGTCGGTGAGGGGGTGCTGAGGACAGCAGGATGCTCATGGAAGCCAGCCATGAGGGAATGTTCCTGGAGGGGATGCATATGCTGCTGCAAATCCCAGGACTGTGGGTGTGGGAGCTGAGTGCCCCCTCCTCATGTCCCCTGGGCTGGCACCAAGCACGCTCCGGGCGTCCCAGGCCCCGGGAGCAGAGCACATCAGCCGCCTCTAATCCCTGGCACCCATCCTCGTCCTCCTCCTGCCCCCACAAGACTGGCTCCACTTTCCCCAGCAGGAGCCCAAGGAAAAAAAAGGAAGAGAGAGAGGGAGGGAGGGAAAGAGAAGCTAAAAATCTGTCTTCTTTAATTAATGAGGCAAGCCAGCCTGGAGAGCACGTTTGGGATCGCAGGCCCCCAGCCAGGGGCGAGCCAGCAGCCAGGGCCGGTGACATGGAGGAAGAGAGATGGGGGGAGCGTGGGGGGACACAGGCACGGCTTTTTATACTCTCCTGTTAACTGATCCACGGAGCTTTCCTGGCATCGGTTTCAAAGGTATCCCTTCACTAATCCGCCGGGCTGTTCCAGGATGGCGGTTTTGACCAGCAGGAAGGGGGGAGGGAGGGAGGAGAAACGGTCACAGGCAGACTGCACCTTTTCACAGCCCGCAGGAAAGAAAAGCAGGGGGGAAAAAAGGAGCAGAGTGTGGTGTGGGGCCGGGGAGGGGGATGCTGGTGCTCGGGAGCTGCACACGCAGCGTCAGGGCCAGCTCTGGGGACAGCTTGCTGCAGCATCCGGGGAGGGAACCAAATGGCACCTTCCAAATATAACTCCTGCCACGCATCTGCCCGCCGGGCACCGCAGGGATCCCAAACACCTCTTCCCCAGCAGGCTTGCCTTAATACAGGTTGACCCCCTCCCCTGTGACCTTCCCCAGGGGGCCAAGCAGCAGGGCTCCTGCCCCAGGGTGAGTACCCTGGGGCACCCACCCAAATTCCCTGCAGGGCACACCGCCCACCCCAAGGGAAGGCAAGCTGGCAGATTTGCAGCGCACAGACACGGTGGGGTCAGGCAGGAGGAAGGTGGCCCTGTGGCATTTGTCCCTCGGGAAGGGCTGTGTGGGTGCCACTTGGCCACGTCAGGTGGGGGATGGAGCAGATGCAGCGGTTTTCACATAGAAGCAGCACCTTAGGACCTGAGTGCTGGGGGGACAGGCACTGCCCACCATTACAAGGGCCAGGGGTCTTCTTTAGTTGTCGTTCTTGCGGCTCTGTTGTTAACTTAAAATGCAGCCCCAGAGAGAGCCTGGGTGGGTGCCCAGGCTGCTGTGGGCTGTGGGGACTCTGCAGGCAGGTCCAGTGTGCCCCAGCAGCTCCCCAGCACCCCAGCATCATTTCCTCTTTCAGCCCCATGAGCTGCTGCCCTTTTACTTCAGCATTCTCTCATTCCAGGGCAGCCTTTGCCCATGATGCTGGAGTGAGCCTGGCTCTGTCGTGGCCATCAGCAGTGGACACCAGCGCTCCTGGCCTGTAGGGTGGACCCCACGTTGGACACTGGCACTTCCATGGGACAGAGAGGAGACTGCAAGATCGGCAAGAAACCCTTTTGCAGGGCAGCAAAGGTATTTGGTCATTAACGTCATTTTTCAAATTGCAGTTCAGACCTGGGCGCAGTCACCACCAGGGAAAAGCTGCTGGTGCTGGCCCAGGGGGTAGGTACAAGATGAATTTGCTTATGAGCTTTTTCTCTAGGTGGTTAAAAAGCTCCGTCTATGTGACACAGAGAACTGTGCTAAGACAGATCCCACGCCACAGCTCTGATTTCCCTGTCAGGCCAAGGCCACTTTGCTAAAGCTCATGTCCTGACGTGTAAGATTTGGGCAAAATCAGATGAAAGCCTCGGTCTCCCTGAGACTCTGAAGTAGCTGTGCTAGCTCAAAAACCAGGTGTGTTCTACTCTCCAGCACAGCTATCTAAACTAGCCTCAAAATGGCTACAAAACTCCCCTTCAGTATAGGAAAAATGTCAATCCTCCATCCAATAATATTTTTACAGCTTTTTGCTGCTCAACAAACTCCCTTAAATTCCAACAGAGTCAGTTTTGCACCATTTTTGAAAGGTCCCTTTTTGAGTGAAGGACCAAGCTTTTTGTGTAAAGAAGAAAAACCAAACCAAACCCTCCCGCAGGGCCTAAATGGCATGGTGCCCTTTGGTGTTGAGGACTGCTCTGGGCTTTTTTGGTCTCTCCTGAGCTGGCCCACCGCGTGGTCAGTGTTCCTTGAGAGGTGCTGGGAGGTCAGTATAGCTCATGCACAGTCCCATCTTCCAGGGTGGAATTTGCTCACCCATCCTTGTATCTGTGGGAAGGAGGGAAGGTTTACCCCCACACCCATCCTGGCCAAGGAGAGATGAAAACTCTCCTTCCTTCTGAGCTCAGCCTCTGATGCTCCCCAAGTTCCAATGTACTGAGAGGGAAGCTGTGCACGCTCCTGTCCGTGCAGGAAGATGGTGGGAAAGCAGCTGGGAAGGGGCTGATCACCTGATCCAGTTTTACATCAGAGTGTTGGGCACATGAAGACTCAGTCCCATGTCCTCCAGACAGGGATGGCTGCTGCCTCCGAATGGGAATGCCATGGCAGTAGCCAGTACGTACCCAGCATGAGCACCCGACTGACATTACACGTTACATTCCTCCCTGACCTTTGTCCGTGGGCTTATTAAAATAATTGATCCTAGCCATGAGAGTCGCACGAGGACCCCATGCTTGTCACATCACCTCCTGGGTGGCTCCTTCCTTCCCCCCGCTCTGGCCAGGCCCAAGTCTCTTTTTGCCAGACCTTCCCTTGCCCTGTGCTTCCCCGGGGCCACGGCAGAGCCGTGCCCCAAGTGCCCCAGGATCAGCAGCAGGCTGGGTTGGCTCGGGGGGCTGCGGAAGGTGTCTCGCTGTTGCTCACGGGGAGATCCAGCCGGTTGTTTTGCCGGCTTTGCTCCGGAGTGTTAATTATTCCAGCCCCAGGTGGCATTGTCCCTCACTATTACACGGTTGACCTGTACCTAATCCGTCATCATCTGAAACCCTCTGCCCCATCCTGGCATCCCTGTTTGCCCCGAGTCCCCCCAGCCTCCGAGTGCTTTATTACTCCTGCATGAACCAAGTTACAGTTTCAGGACAGAATCGAAGAAAAGCTCCTTAATTTCCATCCAGCAAAGCCCGGTGAAACTGGAGCCCCCTGGGGCAGCTGAATCCCGACCAGGCAGGAGCTGAGAGCCCGCAGGCGGTGGCAGAGGGTCCCTGTCACGCTGCCCTCCTTACCCCCGGCTGCGAGCGGAGATGTCTCTCGGCTCAGCTTGCCTTTCCAGCTGCTCCCCACTGCGAGAGCCGCACAAAGGAGCCCTCCCCGCTGGTGTCCAGGCCAGCAGCATCTCCAGCGCATGACTTGTAACCCGCCGAGCTGGTCCTTCACACGCCGTGAATGATAACAGGGAGCTGCAGCCCATTGTCTGCGGCCCTTGCGCCGGTTTGTCAAGTTTGCGGTTGCATTTTAATCCTGACGCCTTTTCAAAGCCCAGCTGCGCATTGTGTGGGCGCAGGAATTCTTGACTTGCAAATCCCCCAGCATTAAATTCAACCTTCTGGGGCTATGGGGATGGTCCACGCAGTGAATGGGGGGCGGGGGAGGCTCCTTGCCCCCTGCCATGAATAACAAGCAGATGAGAAGCAGCGGAGGACAGCGCAGGGGCTGGGGGAGCCTGGTGCAGCCAAGGTGACAGCAGTGGGGACCCTGAGGCCGGCCCGGTGCTCAGCAGTGGGATTTGTACCCAGACGTGGCCAGCTTGCCAGCTCCCCTCACCCCCTCCTGCCACGCTCGGTTTGGTGCCCAGAGCCGTTAAAGGCCATATGTGATCTCCAGTAAGGAGGGCTCAGGCGTCCCTCCGTGTCACATCACAGGGACCGTCCTCAGTGCCGAGACAGAGAGAGGGAAACAGGGATCAAAGAATCACGGAATGCTTTGGGTAGGAAGGGACCTTAAAGCTCATGTTGTTCCACCCCCCCGCTGTGGGCAGGGATGCCTGCCCCTATCCCAGGTTCCTCCAAGCCCTGTCCAACCTGGCCTTGCACGCTTCCAGGGATGGGGCAGCCACAGCTTCTCTGGGCACCCTGTGCCAGAGCATCACCAGCCTTCCAGGGGAGAATTTCTTCCCAAGATCTCATCTAACCCTGCCCTCTGTCAGTTTACAGCCATTCCCCCAAGGATGGGTAAGGGACAGCAAAACCCTGCTGGTGCTGCAGTGCCAGCTGATGGGTCATGCAGGCGCATTTAGCCTTTTCCTGCCTGTCTGGGTCTGCTCTGGGGACTGGGAAGCCATCCTGCAGGCTGGAGGTGTGGAGGTTGCCAGAGCCAGCTGAAACATACACAGAGTAGGGGTCTGCCCATGGAGGTGGTGTTCCAGCTGTGATGACCCAGGCGGTCCTGTGCGGTCCTGTGGTTAATGCCAGCCATCCTCTTGCTCTGCCCGGAGGACAATAGACATCCTGTGTGCGGGAGAAGGGCCTGCTGCCCCGCTTCCCTATGCACTGGCTGAACCGTCCTCCGACCAGTCGGGCAAGTTTTCAATGCAGCAGAGTTGGGTTTTTCATTTAAAAAAACACGCACAACAAAAACCACACATTTGTCAAAGTTGAAATGTTTCAGGGAGCTGTATCGTTCAGGCAGACTTTTGCCAAAAGTCAGGCAGACTTTTGGTGGCAGCCTGCCTGATTTCCTAACCTTTTGCCTAGCAGGCAGCCTCCAAACCCAGGTTCTCAGAATGCCTCCAGGCTGCCAGGGCTCGCAGCTTCCCGGCCCGGAGCTTGGCGGGAGGCACAGGCAGCAGAAGAGCCTCTCCCTGCTCCGGTGGGAGGACATCGACTCCAGGCACCGCTTTGCACAGGATCCTGCACTGCAGGAATCCCACGCCTCACCCCACAGCTCTTGTCTCTGCCGTGACGTCTCTTGTCTGCTGGAAGTGGCCCCAGCAACCCTCTGGAGCTGGGGCAGCGCGGGAAGTGTCAACTGACAGCTCTGCTTTGTTTCAGGGGGGAAAAAAGAGTAACACAATCCCTTCTCATCTTCTCTGGTGGCCTCACTTAACTTCTCAGTGCCTCGCTTTGCCAGGTTCTGGGATCGTAAAGCCCCGTAAAAGACTCAGAGATCCTGGCACTTGGGGGAGGAAGGTAAGAATTAAAACAGGCGGAGCACCTGGCTCCCCAACCCCTCCACCACCTCCCGGCCCAACGCTGTCCTTTCCCCTCCTCTTTGCACGTTATCAAGTGCGTATGATCTCTCTGTGCGTCTTCACCTCCCAGCATCCCTGTCTGTGCTCTCCCTGTCCTGTTTTCCTTCTCTCCAAGGCCCAGAATGCTGCAGCCATCCCTGCCTCTGCCAGGCTTCCCTCCTCTGCGTCCCTGCCTGCTCTGCTCTGTGCAAGGGCTCAGACAGACTGTCCCCAATCCCTTCCTTTTGTCCTTGAGCTTTCTTCACCTGGGGAGAGCCCCTTGTTCTGGGCACAGCAGGCTCAGCAAAGGCTGGGACTGGGGACCACTCAATGGGAGCCTGGAAAACGCAGGAATATGAATCCTGCAAAAGTAAAATAAGCGTTTAGGTTCCCCAGGACACTGGCCGGGAATCAAGACCCTGAGCCCAGCCATGCTGTCCCAGCAAGGAGCTGGCCACTGTCTGTTGGCCATGCAGGACTTGGAGTGATGTCTGTCTTTGGAGCATCGCTCTCCTCTCAGCAGAATTCCCCACACCAACCTGAGAGAGAATGATCCCTTGTTTGTTTGCCCTGGTTTGTTTTTAACAAAACTGTGCTGCTGGCTGTTTATCACTTCATTTTCCTCCAGGAGATGAGGCAAGCGAAGGAGATCAGCCAGAATAAAACACGACCTTTCTGGGCTGTGCTGTGGGCTTGGACTTTCCACCTACCGCCTGCTTGTACCAATGGGGTCTGAGCTGAGCAGATGCCAGGTGCCATGTTTGGTGCTGGCAGAGGAGCAGCATATGTAGCTCTGAGCTCAGGCCCACGGGATACTCCCCAGCGTGTGCTCATGACACCCACCCAGAGAGTTTTTGTGCCACAGCTCAAGTCACTTCCTCACACCCAGCAAATTCCTCCTCCTGGTGCCTGTCCCCCCACGGTGAATCTCAGCAGAGGAGGGCTGAGTGCTTGTGAGGGAACACTGCACACAAGGCACCATTTCTGGGTTGCTGTGAAGACCCAGGCATGCAGGGACTCGCTCTCTGGCCTTGCTCAGTCCCCAGCTGGGCTAATGTGTGCAGCATTCCTCAGTTCTCCCTGGGGATCTGAGGGACTTTGCTCCCTGGACGTGCCCAGTGTGCGAAGGCAGAGTCTGCACTGAGACCCAGCGAAGCACAGCCACGTGAAAGATGCTCCAGCTGGGGTGTCCACAACCCCCAGCCCATTCCTGCCTCCCCTCTCACAGGTCTCCAGCCCAGCCTGGGACCTGCCCCTGCCTCAGGTGGACCTGACTGGCTTCCAGCCAGGTGCTCACCAGCCTGGGCTCTAAGCACAGCTCAGGTCTTTGCTACTGGGAATTGTTCGGAGCAGGCTGGAGGGCTCACCCAGCCCTCTGGACATGCCCTGTGTGCTCCCCAGACCACCACACACTGACCAGCCTTCCCATGGGCTCCTCCTGTGTCACACAGGTGTGCACAGCCAACCCCCTCCCCATCTGGGTTGGGGGAGACAACTTTGTCATGAGGGGCCTGGCTTGGGGGTAGAAGTGATGTCCTAAGGGGAGGCTGAGAAAGGCAAAGCCTTCACCACAAAATGTCTCTGTCCACCCAACACTGAGTGCCAGGTGGACCACTGGTTCCTACAGGGACCTGCTGAGCCTCCTGGGGGTCCTGCCCCTCCTGCCCGGGGATTCACGTCCTGCAGCATCCTCCCCATCCTCATCTGGACCCAGCCTGTCTCTCCTTCCCTTTTCTCAGGCAGAGTGAGGCTCTCTCTGATGTCATTGTTACTGCCTCCAGTCCCAAAATGTTCTGTCCAGTGACCCCGTGGACCTGTCATCCTTTGGAAGTACAGTGTGTCCAGCACATCTCTTCCAAACGGTCCTGAGAGGGGTTGGGGGGGGTCTGTCCTGGCTTTTGTGGTGCTCACATAAGAACTGAATGTTCATTGTATTTACCACAGACTCTAGCTGTGAAAAGAGCTCTTCTGATCTGTTTTTGAACCAAATCCAAACTGATTGACCTGTGGATGGCATCCTGAGTTTTGCAGGTATTTACCGAGTAGCAGTGAGCTGAGAGACGTGATGGTGGACCAGGGAGAGGGTGTCCTGGTAGGGATGTCTCCAAGGGAAGATGGGAAAAGACTCCGCTCTAACAGCCATCTGGCAAGTGTCCTGGTGGCTTCTGGGCCACTAAAGATCTGAGCCACAGCCCCAAAGGGCAGCTGTGGGACCTGTGTGAATGGGGACAGTGAAGGCGACAGTTTTGAGCTCTTTAGAGAACAAAGCCTTTTTCAATGATATGTCTTATCTTCAGCCTCTGTGTTTGGAAGGTCCAGGGCTTCAAATCCCCCACCTGAAGCACAAAGAAAGGTGTCTTCCACCCTCACCAGTCCCCCAGGCGTGATCAGATCAAGTGAGTTTTGGTCACAGCTAAAGAATTCCCCTTCCAGACACAAGAGAGCCTTAGGGCACGCACAGGGAAGGAGCAGGGCGGGAGGCAAGGCAACACTGGGAAGGCAACCAGCTCCCTGGAGGCATTTAGGGACATCCTGGGAGAGCAGTGGGGATGGGAGCTAGCCTGGAAGCCTGCCCCGCAGCCTGCCTCTCTCCTCCCTCAGCTGAGTCCCCGGCAGGTAGTGACAGAAACCAAGCAGGTTTGTTCGCAGTGACATTTTGGAGGATGCCTCCCAAAGATGAGTCAGGCTGTGCCTGCTGCGGAAAAACAGTGATGCAGTGTCTTGTGGGACAGCTTTAGTGGCTGTGGAGGAGGCAGGCTCACCTGAGCCAGCCTCACCACGCAGGTCCTTGGGAAATGCCTGCCACAGACACAGCCACTGGTTTTTGCAAGAGCATCCCGAAGACCCTTCCTTTCCTTCCTCAGAGTCATTAACGCTCTTGGAAACCTCCGCAGCAGCTAGAACTGAGGTGTCCCTTCAGTGAGGTGCCCACCCAGAGGTGTCTCACATATCTCTGCCTGCAGCATTCCCACCCCGTCCTGTGCCTGTTGCTAAGGTGCTCAGCTTAGCAATGCCTGCTGCTGACACAAGACCCTGGATACTGCCTATCACATTTCCTGTGAGCTGCAGAGAGCAATGAAAACAGAGATCAGAGAGCCGCGGAGAGGAGCTCAGCCTGCTAATTACAGTGGGAAAGCAACATTCAGCACCTGCTGCTGGCAGTTCCGCGCTTCTGCCAGGGGCTCTACGGCAAAACAGGTTTGGCTGGTGCTGAGACAGGGCAGCAAAACAGGATCCGGTAGGGCCAGGAGTGGTGGGCGAAAGCTGGTGTTACAAGGAAGGAATAAGACAAACTGGTGGGGTTAGGATGATTACATCCACGGCGCACTGGTCCAGAAGTACCCCTCCAGACGGACTGGGTCTGTGGAGAGGAGAGTTGTCATCTCTGTCTTCTCTGTGCAAATCACAATGTTTTCCTCCTCCCACCGCTCTGCCAGGGTGATTTGTGTCAGCAGGGTCTCTGGCCAAGGTGATTGCAGCAGCCTATTTTTGGGAGTGCCCTTGAGAGCTGCAAGCCAGGAAGGTGGAGCCCAGCTGTTCCCGGTGTCCGTGCCCTGGGGAGCACCAACACCTGCAGTCCCTGCTGGCTGCTCTCCAGTGCCTCGCTAATTGCGCCCGGGCCCTTAAATAATGCAGCGGCCGAGTGCTGAAGGGGCTGCCCGCTGCTGGCTCTCCTGGTCCTCGGGAGGGGACGCAATGGCTCAGCTGGGAGCCACTTCGGGCTGCAGGAGATTGGCAACATCTCCTTTCGGGTCCTGGGGTTTTGTCTCCAAAGGTGCTTTCTGGCTCAGCGTGGTTGCTGGATGCCTGCTGACTCCCTGGGACTTTTATCTGGCTCTGAAAATCAGCAATAGGCTCACAGATCCTCATTGCTTTGAGGCCATTTTAGGTACAGACAAAGATTTAAGGGACAGGTCTGCACCCATATGTATGTGAATCCTATTCTGACCATCGCATTTATTTATTTCATCTTACAACTCCAGGCAGCATCCCGTTGAGGTGCTGTCCACCCACTTCACCTGAGCATGGCAGGGATCCATCTGAGTAGCTGTTCCTGGACCTCCCTTGATCACCCTTGCCCAGAGAAGCTGTGGCTGCCCCATCCCTGGAAGTGTCCAAGGCCAGGTTGGACGGGGCTTGGAGCAAGCTGGGACAGTGGAGTGTGTCCCTGCCCATGGCAGGGGGTTGAAACAGGATGGTTTTTAAGATCCCTTCCAACCCAAACTGTTTTATGACCTGTTGACCTGCAACACCACAAAACAAAGGCAGAGACCTGGCTGGGAGCACGTTTTGCATCCCACAGCTTTGCATTCCAGACCTGCCCATTCAGTGAACAGCAACAGCCCTTCCCGGAGTGCGTGTCAGCCTGCAGGATGACAGTGACACGTGAGTTTCCACTTCTTTCTATGTGGTGTTGCACCTCAGGGTCTGGAATTTGCCTTGCATGAGAACGGTGGCACTGCCGGCCGAAGGCCCGTCCTGCCCAGGCCGTGTCCCAGCAGCAGCTGGAGGGGAAGGACACCTCCCATACATCCTTCCCTGGGATAGAAGAAGACAAACACACAGTACTTCCCACAGCGCTTTCCCAGTCTCTCTCTGGTCTTCCCGATCCAGATGCTGTCTGCAGAGTGCCTGCTTTGCCGTGGGTCTATTTTCCATGATCTTGCATCCCCACTAATGCTTTGATGCCCTTTATTAAGGAGTTCCACAACACCACAGCACGTTCCTTGAAAAATTGCTCCCATCCATCTGCTTCAACTCACTGCCTTTGCCTCATGCCCCTGCTTCTCAACTGGGAGGGAGCATGAGCAATCCCTGCTCACATTCCCTTTGCTGCTCATCTTTTCCTGGATTTCTCAGCCACCCCGCAGGTGTCTCTTCCTGCTCTGCCTGCTCATGAGAGGTAGCTGCAGTTCAGTGGTGTGGATGAGAAATGCTGTGGCTTGCAGTAAAGCTGGAGTCTTGAGATACCCTCCAAATACTGCTGAATTTATCTTTCCGGCACACCTGCCAAGCTAAGAAATCCTGTTACCCCTATTCCAGTGAGGAACAGCACGGCCAGGTAGCAAACACTCCCCTGATGCAAAACAAGGAGTTGGAAACCAGGTGCTGAGCCTGCATGTCCTTGTTCCCACCCAAGAGGTGCTTTGCTTAGCAAACAAGCTAAACCAAGCTTAACTAAGCACCCAGCTTAACTCAGCACCCAACCAGCCGACCAAAATCTTGTCATGACAGTGACCAACCCACCAACGCTGTGTTTTGATCTCCTGGAGTTGTCATCTGGCTCAGATGCCAGCAAAAACTAGCTGGAGAGACATCGCTTTTCCCAGACAAAGGGAAGGAGGGGAGGGAGCAGCTGAGCCAGTGGAACTGTTTGTGCAGCCATAATCACACCGTAAAGCACGGCAACAGCACCTGGAAAACAGCCCTTGTGCGAGCCTGGCAAAGAGGCCCTGGTGACCAGAACAGTTCAATGTAGAGCTGCCTTTTTGGGGGGCTCAGCCCCCCCCGAGTGGTGGGTACTCACACACAGGCTGCCCACACCGGCAAGGTTTGATCCTTTTTGGCCAGGGAAGAATTGCTCCCTCCAGGTTTTAACCTCACATCTGTTTGCCTTCATTAAATATTTTTTTTAAATAGAGAGGAAGGCCAGTGTTTTTTGGCAGTTTGAAAGGGTCCCACCCAATGGAAACGGAAGGGAGCAGAGAATGGGGAAGGCCTGGAGGGATGGTGTTCCAGCCTTGCCTGGGGCATCCACTGCTCCCTGCCCCATGACTGTGGTCCATGTGCCCTCCAGCTGTGCCATCTTCCTCTGCCCATGTTCCCCTTGCTGGCCAGCTTCTGCTGACTGCTCTATAGGGCCAGAAGCACCATCGATGTCGGGTACAGCAGAGACACTCGGGGCTCAGCTCTGGGGTACTGGAATGCCAAAGACAAGAGTGGAAGCATGCAGGATCAGACCCCAAACCCACCTGAGCCAGGCCAGGCACCTCCATGCTCCACGTGGCTACTGGGGCACAGAGGGATTCTCAAATCTGTCAACAGGGGAGAACTTACCATCCCCAGCATTCAAAGATGCTCAAGTGCCATTCTGGGAGACACAAACAAGGTCTGGGAAGAGCCCGTGAGCTAAAGCAGTGGGAGAGATGAGCCAGACTTTGCCTCTCTCTCAGCTCTGTCCCCCACACACTGCAAATGAGAGCTGCAAAGACCTCTGTTCTCCGGGCTGGCCTCTCCCCCTCGGTGCTCCTGCTCCCACTCTCAGCAGCTCAGCCCTGCATCCAGGTTTACATATAAATAAAGAGTGAGTGTGAAATCCACCCTGGGGTCTCTCCTGACTCCCACTTGGCTCCCTAATTGGAAAGTCTGCCAGCAGGAGATACTGCAATGAGCTAAGGCAGAAACAAACTCCCTTTATCCCAGGCAGAGATGACGGCTGGGGTTAGGTCCCAGTCCAAATCACACTGGCAGGGAAGGACAAGGAGCAGGTTTGCACATGCTCTGGTTCCTCATCAGGCTCTGGGGGCTCCACCACTGCTGTGCCTGGTTGGAAGGGGCAGGGAAGGGATGTATCAGAGAGGATCCTGCAGCAGCTCATCCCCCTGGGAAGGGCTGGACTAGCACTTTGCAGTCCCTGACCACTTGATGCCAACAAGGAGGGGCGTTAGGCCAGGGCAGTGATCTCTGTGCAGCACTGGGTAGGGGTATTGCTCAAACACCTGTGTCTTCAAGCAAAGACACCTGATTCTCAGGTTCCCCCATTTGCTCAGTTCCCCAACACACACACAGCTCCCGTCCAAACACTGCTGACCTGCAGGGACCCTCTCTCCTGTTGGTTATTCTGCCTAAAGGAATTGAGAGTCAGACTCTTCACCTCCGTCCTGTAAGGGAAGACTGACCCCCATACCTTGTGGCCTCTATTTCTGCCCCCCCCCCCCCCCCCCCCCCCAAGCCCTGTATTGCAGGTGTTTCTCCCCACCTTTGATGGAGGCAAAGTGCCCACACCTCACCAGGCTACGTGGCACCCCAGAGACTCCTATCAACAGCCAAGAGCACTGGGAAAGGCAGCTCAGAAAACTCCCCCACCTAACCCCCATTGATTTTTTTGCTGCCTCCTCTAGTTTTTGGAGGGCCCTGGAGGCACAAACATTGCCTCCAGTAGAGCTACTTCAAAAGCAACAATGATTTCAGTACAAGCAGATCAATGTTCCAGAGCTTTGTGTTTTTGGAGAGAACAGCACAGATCTCGTCTCTAACACTGCTCCTGGTGTCTGGGGGGTGTCTTCCACAGTGGGATGCCATGTTCACCCTGGGACCAGGGGTTAGGTGGTGCACAGGTTCATTTCCTTTGGATCTGGCATCACCCAGTCTCGATGAGCTCTCCAGATGAGCAGACAGGAAAGAAGCCCCAGGGAGAGAAGCAGAACAAGGTATGGTCAGACACCAAGCTGAACCAAGGATGGAGTCAAAACAGGTACCCTTAACTGCTGAGCACTGTTGTTGTGCAGAACCAATCTACTTCCATGAAGGGCAGATGCTTTGCCTCTGAAAGCTCATCAGAATTCCTGACTTATGTAGGACCCAGATAACTGGGAATTCAAACGTCTTCAAACAGAAATTTCCATTTCTGACCAGTTCTCTAAAGCGAAAACAAACCTGACGTACGAAATACCATTTTATTGCTCATGTTGTCTGTGTGAATTCAAACATCTACTGATGTAGCAAATGCTTTATGCCAAAACAACACCAAAATTAGTAAGCTCACTGCTTTAATCATGGTGTTTGGAGTGAGAGCCAAGGTGCTGCAGACTCACAGACATCTCCTATACACATAAGCATTGCTTCTGTGGCCCTTGGAGAGTTTCTCATGGTCATTCCCATGATTTGCCCCCTAAGTCCAGGCAGACACTTGCAAAGGCACCGTTACAGCCATACCTTTGTGCTGGTGAGATTCTGCCAGCTGAGTGCTGCAGACTCTTCCTTTTACTAATCCTACCTCCTGGAGGCACTTAGCAACTAATCTGGATTACCTATTTCTACTGTTCCATGGCAAAGGAAACATCATTGTTTCAAGTCCTGTGGGCTCACTCCGAGGCGGTGGCCCATGGGAGCATCCCCTTGTCTTCCTAATTTGATTTAGGTTGCTCCTTTGCCAAGACCCCTCAAGTCTCACGTGGATTTAAGTGGGCCATTGCACGGGCTCCAAACACACTCTCTAGCTGGGGACATTATCCTGCTGCAGCAAACACTCAGACCTGGGCTGGCAGCGGGAGGATTATCACTGTTTAGCAGTGGCTTGTTAACAGACGCCTAAGGAAATACAGACAGCACAATGCTGACCCACAGCATGGAGCTGGGAACACCTTCCTGGTCTGATGTAGGCAGAAGTTTTCTACTTCAGAGCATCCCTTGTCAGGTTTTAACCAGCCCATGTCACTGCAGGTCAGAGCATTCAGACAGAGTCCAGCTGACTTCCCCGAACACTGGAGCAAGCCTTTGGCTCCAGTCACCCCAGAAACAACCAGCTGGATTCAGGACTTCCAGAGCTTTGTAAGCCAAATGGGCCCAAGCTTGTGCATATAAAAGCCCCAGGGTCTGCCAGTCTTGGAGCTATTTTCCCAGCCCTCCTCCAGATCTGTGCCTGTGACTGTCATTTGTGAGGTGGGATGTGCAGCCCTGCCCACAGCGCTCCAGGCGAGGTCACGGTGACACCCCCTGCCTGCCTAACGCCTTTGTGAGACTCCTGACATCCTTCTCTGCAGTCTCTCCCATGAAGTATCTTATTTTTATTCACCTTTCTGGTCACTGCTGGGCTCTCGAGCAGAGGTCCTCATTGGGTTGTCACAAAATAACCCGATTCCTGGAAGGTGGCAGCCAATTCAGGAGCCCTCAGTGCAGAGAGTGGCTCTAGGGAGGCTCAGGATGGGCTCTGCCTCTGGTTGTGACACGATCTGCCCTGTACTGTGCTGAGCTCAGCTGTGTGATCCAGGCCCATGGTGCCTCTCTCTCTGGTCAGCCTGGACACCCCACTGACCCTGACCCTAATGGTTATGAGCAAATTAATAGGACATGGTTTCACTCCAGACATCTCTCTACGCTCCCTCACGTGGATCGTCTTGGTGCACACGGGACTTTTCACAGATGCCACTGAGTTTCATGTAGGAGGATTATTCCCGGGAAATCTCATTTCTCACTTCCACTCACACATCCTGGTGGCCCCTTCTAAGGACAGCAAAAGCCCCAGCCCAAGAGCCTTCCCAAAGAGCTCGGATGAGTGAGGCAGCTCTTTTAGCCCAACTGCGTTGGGCCAGTGTAAAAATTCATTTTCACAAACTGCTCTGGGGAAGGAGCAGCCTGGCTTGGTGGCCAGGGGTGACCTGCTCCAGAAGGAAGGATGCTGGTGGCTGTACCTAAAGCCTTCAGCTTGTTCACTCACCCAGGAAAGACAAAAGCTTCAGCTTGTCCCCAGCAGCAGCGTCATGTTGGTCATGGTGCCAGGATGCCGTGGAGTCTTCCAGAGTTCCCAGGAAAACCAGTTCAGGTGGGATTGTGGTGTTTACAAGAGTTCAAAGCTCGTTGTCACAAAAGCTTGTCCCCCTGCCTGCAGACCCACTCCCAGCCACCCACCACTGCTTCATATGTCACTCCAGAGATGGTGAGCTCCTTGCCTATCCTGGTGAGCCAGCACCACCCGTGACAGGAGCCTGGATTGTTCCAACCCTTCCATATACCACCAAGATCCATCCAGCTGTTCTGCTTTAGTGCCTCCTGCAATGGGGCAGGCAGTGAGCCTGGGTAGCTGAGGGACAATTATTTCTGCTCCACATGGGTGAATGAAGTCCCTGGTGGTGGGGCAGGACCTCGCTGCAGACCTGGGTATTCCTGGGATCTTTGTCAGAGCAGCTTGGGAATTGGTAAGGAAATTTCATCCCTTTAGCACTGCCTCCAAGGGGTTTCCAGGCAGTGCCTGAAGGCACTGGGCCAGTATCCTTCCCTCTGAGCAGGGCAGGCAGCTGCTCCGGGCAGGAGCTTCTCCCTCCTGGCCACCCTGGAGAAGAGATGACCTCCTTCAGAGGGAAGTGCTTGCCAAGCTTAAATTAGATTTTCTAAAAGTCCCATCCCTCTCCCTGTGGCCCCAGAGCCACTTCTGTGGGCTGGCATTTGCGACGGCAGCCAAAGCACTGTCCCGCAGCAGAGGGAAGACACATGTTCCTCCTTCGCACCACAGCGCATCCCATCGTAGCCTCCACGCAGCCCCAGCTCTGCACTGCTGCCTGGCCTGCAAATAAACGGGACAAAGCTGCCCAGGACAGTGTCCACCAAGAGGATAATCTTGCTCTTGTGGAGCAAAGCCCCAGCCTGTCTGCATGGTGAGAAAGGACCAGCCGGGACCGCTGCCTCCCCTCCCCATCACAGCACCCAGGATTGCAGCCCCAGGCAGATTCTCTCCTTGCTGGATAACTTACACGTAGCTTCCCTGCTCCATATACTCAGCTGTTCCTCTGATATGGTGCCAGTCTCAACACATGGAATCCAGGCCTTCAAAATCTTCCATAAGCTCAAGCAACTTTACATTAGCACATTGTCGATGATTTCGAAGCCTACAGGCTCAGCCCGGCGAGCCTTCCATAAAATATCGAGCGAGGTAATGGTAGCTCTGCATGAAGCAGAATGAAACGGTGGAGTCATCCATCTTTCCAGCCACCACATTTCTCCTGGCTGAATAAAGGAGGTTGTTTAATGGTAGTATTAAATTCAGAGCCACCTGTTGTATTCCTGTGTCCCTGGGACCTGGAAGGAATGATCTTCCCACAGCTTTCCGTGTTATTTGTGGGGATATAGCTCCTGATTGCAGCTCTGCTATGTTAACATTTCCAGGAATTTTCATCAGGCCATTCAACATCAACCCTTAGTTCCTGAGAGCTTCCCTTTCCTTGTGAAACTTTTGCCATTCTTCTCCCAGGGTGAGTGAAAAAAACAGAGTGGAGAAGGGAGATACGAACATTCAAAGTCAGGAACCAACTGGTCAATGAAGGAATCTCTGCAATATTTTGGGACTGCATTTTGGGGCTATTCACCCCCAGTGACTAATTCCCCCTTCCTCTTCATTATAAACCCACATTTGTTCCCTTCAAGAGACATTTCTGCCCCAACCCTTTCTCAAACTCCAGCCCTACAGTTCACAAGCAAATCTGGAAAACCATTCCTGCTCTCCAGGACATGCAGTTAATGGAGGAGAGCTGGAGAAAGACCTGTCCACAGGTCCAGTGGGGCAACAGATGTCCCTTCCTGTCCCTTCCCTGACCTCCTGATAAGCAGCTGAATGCTCAGCACCATGGCAGTCAAGCCCAGCTCAGACATCTTCCCTGACCCATGGATCGAGTCACCATCACCAGACCACCAAAAATGTCCCTAAGGTCAACTGCAGGCTGACCCACCTGGCACTTGGCAGCAGATGTGGCAGCTCCCAGCCTCCCGCTGTCCCTGCTCCCAGCAGACCTGCTCCCTGCTCCTTGTCCCACTGTTGGTGGGTGTTTGCAGATGGCTCATCCCACTCCTGCCCTTCTCTGGAGTCCCTTTTCTCCTGCCTCTGTCCGGACATCAGCACTGCCTGTGCCATGCCCAGCATGCTCTGCGGGCAAGCCATGAGCTTCCTGCTGCCTTTCACCATCCCCCCCCCCAAGCCCTTGGCCCAAAGCCCTGTGGGCCAGGCTGATCCTCTGGAGATATCTGCCAGCACAGCCTGTCCGGGCTCACAGCTCTGCCCGGAGGCAGCTTTCCCAGTGGGAGGAGGGAGATGCTCATCTTCTCTTTCCTCCTGTCGGCACCCACTGCCCTAATCCCTGGGTCACGCTGCATCTGCATCCCCTGAGCATCCCCAGGACATCCCTGGAGGTCCCCACTGTGCCCCGGAGGTCCCCATTGCACGGCACTGCCAGCCCCCGAGGCCTCGCATCCCACCCACTGAAGTACCACGGGGGAGGTCACCGTGTTTGATGGCTCTGCCAAGGGACAGCTGGCTTGTTCCTGTTCCAAACCCCCTCCCTGAAGCTGCCAGCCCAGCTGGGAATCCTAACCCCACCCCTCATGCCAGGCGGGGGGGGAGGACAGGGATACCGTGGTGGGGAACCCCATCCTTCCCGGCACTGCGGAGCAGCAGGGGCTGAGGGCAGGCGGCAGGGGCTCAGATTTCAGTTTCTCTGCCCTTGGAAAGTCCATGCCAAGAGGACCTCAGAGCTGTTTGGACTCGTTTGCCTCTCCCTGCCTCTGCAGGAGGGCGTGGGTGAGATTCCGCTTGCCAAGAGAGCCCCATGGCTTGTCCTTCTTGGCTGTTTATGGCTCAGACCAGATCAGGTTTCTAAGCTCTTCCCAAGCCGGTGACTTTGAGTTTTTTTAAATTAAAAAAAACAAAAAAACAAAAAAAAACCAAAAAACACACAGATTTTCTCCTTTCCCCACCCTCCCATCCTCTGCCCTGCGATTTGTGGCCTGGCCTGAAGATGGTGAACGAGCAGCTGAGCAGCGGCGCTCCAGAGCACAGCCAGGGCTGGGCCACCTCTGTGTCCACCCAGGTCTCCCTGAAAATGCCCCCGGGGCCCAGGCAGGCAGCGAGGGGGGCTCAGCATCCTCCTGCTGCACCCCATCAAGCGACCTCGCTCTGGTCTCCTGCATGTTCTAATCTGGCCTCCCGAGAGAACATGACCCAGAAAGGCAGGGGGGCAGTGCTGTGACCCTCTCAGCCCCCCAGAAGATGTTTCCTGCTCCCTGCTGAGTGGCAGGCTGGCAGCAGCAGCCACCATGTGTCTCAGTCCCCCACTGCAGAAAGGGCTGGGAGCCCTTTCCCAGGGTGCTGTGGGGATGAATACAGCAGATAGCATGAGGTTCCCAGAGCAGGTAACATCCCCCTAATTAAGATAAATACTAATTAAGTCTGGGACTTTCAGAGAAGCCCTGGGAGCAGACTCCAACTCCTGTTGAATTTCAATGGGAACAAGACACCTGACTCCAGAAAAACCCAGCCTCTGATATTAAGCTTAAATGGGCCCTTCTCTAACGTTGATATATTGCTGCTCTGTAACGTATGAGTGCCTTCCCGTATATCCGAGCACAACATCAATGTCCTGGAAATGCTAATAAGGAGCTTTAGGAGGGCAGCAGCGAACAGGCTCCAAGTCAGATGCCCGTGATCATCCTGTGCTATTAAACATTATGGACAAGCTTTGAGCAGAGCTTACCCGTATTGCACACGAGGCTCTGGCTGAGCCCCGGGTGCTTTGTGCATCCCTCCCTCCTCCTCCTCCTCCTCCTCCTCTTCCTCCTCCTTCCCAGCTGTGGAGAGCTTATGCTCTCTCAGTCCCAGTCCTGTGCTCTGTGGCAGACCCTTGCTGGGGTGAGCGGGGCGAAGGGACAGTGCGCTCCTGGTAGCTGGTTCACACACGGAGCTGTGCCTGCTGGGAACAGCCTCCCAGAGACCACCGAGGGATGGCAGCGGGGAGCAGAGCCCCGGCAGCCACAGATGGATGGGGCTGCAGCAGATGGGGCTGCCCAGCCTGTGCTCACGGATCCTTCACCTGCCCTCCCTCCCTTGTCCAGTGGAAGTTGTGGGTCACCCCCGCCAGCACCCCGCTGTGAGGGCTGTGCTGGGTGGCCAGAGCAGCAGGAGCCGTGTAGGGAGGTGGGGGGACATAACATGGGTGTGGTGATGGAAAAAAATGGAAAGCACTTGGGTTTTTCAGTGCCGGTGATCCGGGATCATGGAGCGACAGAGCTGAGCTTGGGCAGCAGAACCATTTGGGAACTCCAGACCGTGAGACCCCTCCGTGAGCCACCACGTGTCCAGCTGGCTCAGACCCAGCATTGTGACGGACTGGACTTGGCCGGCCCATTGCCAGCCCAGAGGTCTGACAAACACAACCTCTCTGTCCTCCGGCCCCGCTCGCCAGCGCCTGTTTCAAATTAGCATTTCCCCTGCCCCCACCACCCGCCATTTGGGCAAATCCCTCAGCTGTCTGCCAGCAGTGCCGGGCCAGGGGAGACCAACCCCGGGAGCCCCGTTTGCTTTCCAAGGACTTTCCCAAGTCCCCGGTACACTTTAGCAATTAGAGGGTTAAGTTTCCTCCCGGCCTCGCTGCATTAACTGGAAAGGAATGAAGTGTCAGGCATGTTCTCACCACAGCAGGCTGTTGGAAAGCAACTCCCTTCTCCACGCACACACACCTCCCACTGCTGCGACCAAATTATTTTCTATCCTCCAGAGACCCAGTATGCCAGACAAAATCTGCAGCATGACTCTGATTCATTGCAAAAGGATGCAGATGTAATATTCCCTTTTTTGCCGGGGCTTCTTGCACGCTAATTCACACGGCATCTCGGCGTTTCGAGTTTTACAGCTTTCCTGCTCTCTTTATTATTTTTTTCTTCGGAGGGCTCTGACGCCCCTCGCTGACCCTTGGCCCCGCGTCCTTTCTCCCAGCACCACCAAAATAAAGACACTAAGCCTCCCATCTCCAGCGTGCAAATAGGCAGCTCTCCCCAATGTGCTAATTAGCCGAGTGTTTGGAAGTAAATAGGTAAGATTGGTGGTAATTTCCTGGCTGAAGGGGTAATTATTTGTTTCAAACAGGCTGCAAAATAACCCCCGTAAGGTGAGATAGGAAACTAAATTCAAAAGAGGTTTCCTATTCCCACTAAGCAGGATTGAAAACTGGTTTGAAATTCCTTTTTTTATTTATAGTACATGGTATCCATGGAAACCTACAGAGGAGGTCATGGTAGCTAGGCCTCCGTTTCACCCTGCTCAGGGGATTACCGTTGCACAGTGGTACGCAGCCGTGTAAGAAAGTAGATTCACAATTCCCCGCAAACAGCCCCCCCCCTGCCAGCCCCCAGCCCCAGCCTTCCTGGAGGGCTGCAGGAGAGCTTTTGGGAGGCTCATAAATCTGCTCCGAGATGGGAAAGTGATGGGAACTGTGCCTCCAGCGTCCCCCAGAAGCAGGAGGCTGCCGGGAGCACGCCGGCTCCCCGCGGTACCCTGACGCGATGCGCTGCGGGACGGAGCCGCTCGCGGCGTGGCAGCGGGAGCAGAGGGATGCGCTTCCCTTGCCTGGGCTCCCATCCCCATCCAAACCCTGCATGAAGGGGAGGAGCACCATGGCCAACTTTTCACTTGGCTGAACCAAGCGAGGAAAGCCCAAGCGTGGTCCAGATCCCGAATTCCCATTTGCCAGCAGGGATGTGCAG
This sequence comes from Corvus hawaiiensis, assembly GCF_020740725.1. Taxonomy (NCBI): domain Eukaryota; kingdom Metazoa; phylum Chordata; class Aves; order Passeriformes; family Corvidae; genus Corvus; species Corvus hawaiiensis. The sequence goes on along the minus strand of NC_063227.1, from coordinate 17,641,770 downwards.
GCAGGGCATCTTCTGCGTTCACCTTTCCCTGCTGCTCTCAGGAAAACCGTTGCTTTAGAGGAAGAGGGAAAAGCGTGGGGAGAGGGATGTCGCAGAAGTGGCTGTGGTTTTTGGCCGTGTCCCAGGGCCGTGGCGCTGGGCACTGCTCCCCTCATGATTCCAGCAGGGGAAAAAGGCTGCTTCTCGCCTCCGGGAGCTATTTGGGCTCTCCCTTGTACGAACCTTTTGCCGCTGCGGACAGGAGCGGCTTCCGCTTCCAGCCTGGCTGCGTGTGATTTAGCGGGAGAGCGCGATCATTACTTTTTATGCCGCACGTAAACCCCGGTTCCAGCCCGTGGAGCGGCTGATGCTCCACCAACACCCGCGAGCAGCGCAGGAGTAGGTGCGCGCAGCCAGCTCACTCCCCCGTGCTGGCAGGGCCACGGCGCCGGGATGTTCCCCGGGAAGGCAGAGGTGGAACGTGGAGCTGCTCCACAACCATTTTCCACGCAGCCCAGCCCCTTTCCCAGACCGCTCGCCATCCCCTTCAGCTCCCCGCGCTCTGCCCCAGCCGTGCGCACAGCGACATTCCGCCTGTGACCTTCACTAATTCACTTTCCCTCTCCACGCCGCATTCCCTCAGCTCGCAGAAGGACTCGCTTTTTCACACAGCATAAAAATAGCCTGCGCAAGGCGTTGCCAGAGGAAGCTGCGGGGCCAGCAGCGCGCAGGCAGGCGGAGGGACCGGCTGTGCCACGCGGGTCCCCGGCCCCACTCACGCCGCTCCTCGCCCCGGCGGGGAGCTCCCAGAGCAGCCTCCCACCACCCAGACGCCCTTGGCCTCCTTAACACCCCAGCTTCTTCCTGAGCCGCTGCCTTGCTCGGTCTAGGATGTGGTGAAATTCAGACGGTGGAGGTCAGCAGCAGGGAAATGCTGCTTCATTAACCTTCCCCCTCAAACTGAATGTTTTTCCCCTCAGTTTTGGGAAAATGAAGGCTGAAAGCATCAAATTTAGGTGAATTGCGAGGCAGATTTTTGAAGCTTTCTAGACAAAGAATTATCCAAAAAATAATTTCCACGTCCTTTGTGTAAATGATGCTGGATTGAATATCTGTCAGTGGGAAATAGCACTGGAGCCACCACCATCATGCAAAACTGAACTGTTGGTACCAAACCGACTTTATGTTACCATAAAACACCTCCAGCTCCTCTTCTCTTCACAAGCCCTTACCTTGATCCTTCCTCTGCCATCCCTCCAGCTGGCCTGTGCACGGCACCATATGACAACGGCCACCCCCAGCCACTTGCTCAGGCTTCGAGCCAGTACCGTGGTGTTTTCCCATTTCCCATCACCGTTCCCAGTGTGCCTCCCAGCCACCCCCCTGTTCTTCAGGTCCTTTTCTAGACCTGCCCTTTGCTTGGGAGCATCTCATCTGCTGGGCAGGGCTTCAGCTGGCAAGGGAGGAAGCCTCCACCTGTGAAGTAACCTCTGGACACACCTCTTGGCTGATTTGAGGAGGTGAATTGCATCCTAGAAGTGTGTTTTTCTCTCTAGCACTGGCTATAAATGCTGGAGACTTCAAAAGGGAGGCAGAATGAGGCCAGACCTGTTCTGTCAAGTGACCAGCCAGTGCCATCACACGCCTCTGTGCTCTGTGTCAGACTCATCTCCTCTCCCTTTCCTGCCACAGGGAGCCACACCGCTCCTCAGCTCAACACAAAATCCGCATCCACCTCATATGTCTTCCCTCACATTAAGTTCATCCCCACGGCTGGTGGTTTTCTAGTGCTCACCACAATTTTGTGCCTACCTTGATGCGTGCTATGCTATCGCCAGTACAGTCAATCAATCTTGCCTTGGCCAATAAGCAGGAGAGAAGTAATGTTTTTCCTACTCCCCCAGCTCTCTTCTCCTCCCAATCTCCATCAGGCACTCAGCAAGTTCACAAGGGCAGCCCGCTCTCGGTTTCCTTGGTCACGCACAGCAGCCTGCCCTCCTAGAGTAATAAAAACAAATGACACGTTGCTGGTTGTTGTCAGAGAGGTTGCTGGGCCCCTCCGTGGAGAGCAGATTTGGGGTGAAGGAAGCATTTGCGTTTTTAGGTTCCTTCTTGGGCAGGTGGAGGAGAAGTTGCCAGTGGATGTGACTTGTCGGTGGATGTAATGCCAGAGTCAACGGAAAGGGATGAGCAAAGACTGAGGAATGCAGTCTATGTCTGCTCATAGATGCCAGAGATGGGGAAATGATGCTGGAACTGATTATCTGGGAGCAAGCAAGACCCAGAGGTGCCTGTGCCAGGTCCTGATGACTGTCAGGGGGGCACAAGCCCCCATTCTGTAATGCTGCACCTGGCACTGAATTTAGTCACCCTGATGCGTGGACAGATGAAGAACAGATTAAACCTCCCTTGTGGCTGGAACCATTAGCATCCATTTGCAGCATATCTACGTTTTCTCCCACGTAGGCACAAGGAGAAACACATGGACACACACACTTAACTGCATGGGAGGAGACCCCAAGGCCCCAGCAGAGCTGGAGCGTGGGAATTCAGGAGTTTCTCAGGCCAGGAGCCCGGTTTTCCTTTGGCCCACATGCGATGAAGACCCTATTAAGCTGCCCCCTGATTCAGGAGCCCTGCACTGCCCGTCCTGCAAGCTCTTCATCCCATCCCACGTGGGAGTGAGCAGGCTGTGTGAGTCCATGCACCCTGGGCAGCCAGCAGCGAGCAGCTCCGTGCCTGAAGGACTTCACCATCTAGTTCAGACACCAGCCCCAGCTCCAGGAGGTTCCAAAGAGTGAAGGAGGGGAGGGCTCACGACACCTTTATCTTCGGCTTTGCCTCTCCCTTTTTTCCTATTTTTATTAGCTGGGAGACAGCCCATCCTTTTTATAGCTCTGAATTCAAGGGTGATCAGATGAAAGTGGAGAGGGGCTCCTGCGTGGGTAGATGAGCAGCCATAAGGTCAAGGCACCTGAAGGAGAAGTTTCCAGCTTTCACAGCCCTAAAGATTGTCCCATAAAATTACTCATAAAATTAAAGTGGGTTTTGGGTTTCAAAGTCCTAAGAAACTCGAAATAGTCATCAGTCAATTGTGGTATATGGGAAGCCTCAAACCCCTGGTTGTTGAAGCAGAGGTTAATGCTGAGCTGCAACATTTGCTGGGGACACAGTGGACATGGCAGTGCCCAGCTCAGCTCGGGGGTTATGGCTTAGGCAGAGGGCGATAAGTTGTTCACATTATCACACTATAGATCTGAATTTCTTCAGTCAACTTCTTCCAAATAAAATACAGAGCCACCTTCTCAAAGGCTTCTGCAAGATTTACGAGGACTGAGTCCTATGCAGTTTTCTTTCTGTATCAAAGTGATGATTTAATTAATTGATGATCTAATTTCCATCTGGAACTGAAGCTAACCTGCCGATTTGTGAATTTGACCTTGGTACAGATTAACCATGGTGGCAGTTAGTGTTAGTTTAACAGTGTTCGGAACAGCTTTGCTGTGGTGATGCCTTCCCTGGACTTTGCTTTCTAAAAATCTATCCACAGCAGGGTAAAAGCTGAGTGTCAGGGACAGGGATTCAGGCGACTCCAAGCACCTCGGAGAGGCGGGAGCCCCTGGCTGCAGATGTCACTGTCATACCTGTGGCAGCAAATGCCAGCTTTGAAGCAGGCAGGGGAGCTGAATGTCGCTGAAAAACAGCCCGGACAAAACTCGGTAAGGTTCCGCTCGGCGGCAGCGACAAGGTCACACAGCAGCGTGGGTCAGCACAAGGTGGAGGGAGAGGCTGCGTGGGAGAAGCCCCGGGGCAGCAGAGCCAGCGCCGTCCTGTGCTGTCACCGCCAGGAAAAAGGAAGCAGCTCCAGGGATGTGACCTCCAGTGCCTCGCACGTGTCCCTGGTGCCAGCAAGTCCATGGATCAGGGGTCGGAGCTGGTGTCTGTCTGCATGTGCTGAGAGCCTCAGCACAGACACACCCCACACACATCCTGTCACACCTGCCTGCAGCCTGCACGGGTCCGTGCGCTGTCCCTGCCACAGGCACACTCACTGTGACACAGCCTGTGAACACACACACACACAGAGCCTGTGAACACACACACACACACAGTGACACAGGCTGTGAACACACACACACACACACAGAGCCTGTGAACACACACACACACACAGTGACACAGCCTGTGAACACACACACACACACACACACAGAGTGACACAGCCTGTGAACACACACACAACACACACACAGTGACACAGGCTGTGAACACACACACACACACACACAGAGCCTGTGAACACACACACACACACAGTGACACAGCCTGTGAACACACACACACACAGAGCCTGTGAACACACACACACACACAGTGACACAGGCTGTGAACACACACACACACACACACACACAGTGACACAGGCTGTGAACACACACACACACACACACAGCCTGTGAACACACACACACACACAGTGACACAGGCTGTGAACACACACACACAGTGACACAGGCTGTGAACACACACACACACAGTGACACAGGCTGTGAACACACACACACACACACACACAGAGTGACACAGCCTGTGAACACACACACACAGTGACACAGCCTGTGAACACACACACACACACACACAGAGTGACACAGCCTGTGAACACACACACACACAGTGACACAGCCTGTGAACACACACACACAGTGACACAGGCTGTGAACACACACACAACACACACACAGTGACACAGGCTGTGAACACACACACACACACACAGTGACACAGCCTGTGAACACACACACACACACACACAGACAGAGTGACACAGGCTGTGAACACACACACACACACACACAGTGACACAGCCTGTGAACACACACACACACACAGTGACACAGCCTGTGAACACACACACAACACACACACAGTGACACAGGCTGTGAACACACACACAACACACACACAGTGACACAGCCTGTGAACACACACACACACACACACACAGTGACACAGGCTGTGAACACACACACACACACACACACACACAGAGCCTGTGAACACACACACACACACACAGTGACACAGGCTGTGAACACACACACAACACACACACAGTGACACAGCCTGTGAACACACACACAACACACACACAGAGTGACACAGCCTGTGAACACACACACAACACACACACAGTGACACAGGCTGTGAACACACACACACACACACACACACACACAGAGCCTGTGAACACACACACACACACAGTGACACAGGCTGTGAACACACACACACAGTGACACAGGCTGTGAACACACACACACACACACACACAGAGCCTGTGAACACACACACACACACAGTGACACAGGCTGTGAACACACACACACAGTGACACAGGCTGTGAACACACACACAACACACACACAGTGACACAGGCTGTGAACACACACACACACACACACACACACAGAGCCTGTGAACACACACACACACACAGTGACACAGCCTGTGAACACACACACACAGTGACACAGGCTGTGAACACACACACACACACACACAGTGACACAGCCTGTGAACACACACACACACACACACAGAGTGACACAGGCTGTGAACACACACACACACAGTGACACAGGCTGTGAACACACACACACACACACACACACACAGAGCCTGTGAACACACACACACACACAGTGACACAGGCTGTGAACACACACACACACACAGTGACACAGCCTGTGAACACACACACACACAGAGCCTGTGAACACACACACACACACAGTGACACAGGCTGTGAACACACACACACACACACACACACACAGCCTGTGAACACACACACACACACAGTGACACAGGCTGTGAACACACACACACAGTGACAGGCTGTGAACACACACACACACAGTGACACAGCCTGTGAACACACACACACAGTGACACAGGCTGTGAACACACACACAACACACACACAGTGACACAGCCTGTGAACACACACACACACACACGCAGAGAGTGACACAGCCTGTGAACACACACACACAGTGACACAGCCTGTGAACACACACACAACACACACACAGTGACACAGCCTGTGAACACACACACACACACAGAGTGACACAGCCTGTGAACACACACACACACACACACAGTGACACAGCCTGTGAACACACACACACACACACACACACACAGAGCCTGTGAACACACACACACACACACAGTGACACAGGCTGTGAACACACACACACACACACACACACAGTGACACAGGCTGTGAACACACACACAACACACACACACAGTGACACAGGCTGTGAACACACACACAACACACACACAGTGACACAGCCTGTGAACACACACACAACACACACACAGAGTGACACAGGCTGTGAACACACACACAACACACACACAGTGACACAGGCTGTGAACACACACACACACACACACACACACACACACAGAGCCTGTGAACACACACACACACACAGTGACACAGGCTGTGAACACACACACACAGTGACACAGGCTGTGAACACACACACACACACACACACACAGTGACACAGGCTGTGAACACACACACAACACACACACAGTGACACGGGCTGTGAACACACACACACACACACACACACACAGAGCCTGTGAACACACACACACACACAGTGACACAGCCTGTGAACACACACACACAGTGACACAGGCTGTGAACACACACACACACACACAGTGACACAGCCTGTGAACACACACACACACACAGTGGCACAGCCTGTGAACACACACACACAGTGACACAGGCTGTGAACACACACACACACAGTGACACAGGCTGTGAACACACACACACACACACACACACAGTGACACAGGCTGTGAACACACACACACACACAGACAGAGTGACACAGGCTGTGAACACACACACACAGTGACACAGGCTGTGAACACACACACACACAGTGACACAGGCTGTGAACACACACACACACACACAGTGACACAGCCTGTGAACACACACACGCACACACACAGTGACACAGCCTGTGAACACACACACACACACACACAGAGTGACACAGCCTGTGAACACACACACACACAGTGACACAGGCTGTGAACACACACACACACACACACAGAGTGACACAGGCTGTGAACACACACACACAGTGCCACAGCCTGTGAACACACACACACACACACAGTGACACAGCCTGTGAACACACACACACACACACACAGAGTGCCACAGCCTGTGAACACACACACACACACACACACACACACAGTGACACAGCCTGTGAACACACACACACAGTGACACAGGCTGTGAACACACACACACACACACACAGTGCCACAGCCTGTGAACACACACACACACACAGACAGAGTGACACAGCCTGTGAACACACATACACACAGTGACACAGCCTGTGAACACACACACACACAGTGACACAGGCTGTGAACACACACACACACACACAGTGACACAGCCTGTGAACACACACACACACACACACAGTGACACAGCCTGTGAACACACACACACACACAGTGACACAGGCTGTGAACACACACACACACACACAGTGACACAGCCTGTGAACACACACACACACACACACACAGTGACACAGGCTGTGAACACACACACACACACACAGTGACACAGCCTGTGAACACACACACACACACAGACAGAGTGACACAGCCTGTGAACACACACACACACACACACAGTGACACAGGCTGTGAACACACACACACACACACACAGTGACACAGCCTGTGAACACACACACACACACACAGTGACACAGCCTGTGAACACACACACACACACACACACAGTGACACAGCCTGTGAACACACACACACAGTGACACAGGCTGTGAACACACACACAACACACACACAGTGACACAGGCTGTGAACACACACACACACAGAGTGACACAGGCTGTGAACACACACACACACACGCACACAGTGACACAGCCTGTGAACACACACACACAGTGACACAGGCTGTGAACACACACACAACACACACACAGTGACACAGGCTGTGAACACACACACACACACACAGTGACACAGCCTGTGAACACACACACACACACAGAGTGACACAGCCTGTGAACACACACACACACACACACACAGTGACACAGCCTGTGAACACACACACACACACACGCACACAGTGACACAGCCTGTGAACACACACACACACACAGTGACACAGCCTGTGAACACACACACACACACACACAGAGTGACACAGGCTGTGAACACACACACACGCACACAGTGACACAGCCTGTGAACACACACACACACACAGTGACACAGCCTGTGAACACACACACACACGCACACAGTGACACAGCCTGTGAACACACACACACACACACACACAGTGACACAGCCTGTGAACACACACACACACACAGACAGAGTGACACAGGCTGTGAACACACACGCACACACACACAGAGTGTATCCCAGGGTACAAGGTACCTGCACACAACTTACACACACACACACAGCCTTTGTCCCTCTCGCTTACACACATGCACACACATCCAGTGCACCTCTCTACGTGTGAACACACACATGCATGTACTCACCAGGCACACGGGTTGCCCACCCTGTGCTCCCCACAGCCCCACTCCTCTCACCATCACTCCAGGCCAGGGCTGGTGCTGCCCCAAGACCCAGCTGGTGCTGCCCCAGTCACTGGGCTGCTCCTGTCTGAACGCAGACCCACACCAGGGATTTCCCTGAGCCTCACACCAAGCACAGGACCCCAACAACCCCCTCAACCCCACTGCACCAGGCAGGATCACCTCCTGGCACTGCCCAGCAGCTCTCTCCATCTCAGGGCAGCAATGTTTGAGACATTCCTGGCTGCCAGAAAACAAGAGGCATTAGGCAGTCCAGCAAGACCTGTCTGAGCTGGGGTTACAGGGTCCTGCCGGGTGCTGGGATGGAGGGGAGAGCTCAGAGCTGGCATGGGTCTGTGAGCACATGGGTGGACACTGCCAGCAGGCCCAGATCCCCACACATTCCTTCTAACCAAGGGTCACCCCATGTGAATGTCTCTCCCTGTCAAACAAAACCATGCTCTTAGTTCCCACCACTGCCACAGCTTCTTGTGCAGCCTGGGCGCTGCCTGAGCCCTCCCAGCACCTCTTGCCCTGGTGAGTGACACCAGATCGGCTCTCACAGCCTGGGGAGGTGAGCCAAGGGCAACAAAGCTTTGGGATAGGGAGCTGGAGCTACTCCCCACGAGCAGCCCCTGTGGCAGCCCTGTGTGGGCTGGCTGCGGCTCAGGGTGCTGCAGAAGAGGCCAGTGGAGCAGGGCCTGGTGTGCACAGCCAGGGGGAAGGACGGCACAGCCTCATTTTGTCTAAACCAAGGCGCAAATCCTCCGTGGGTGCCGCAGGAGCTCGGTCCCGCGTGGCCGTGGAGCTGCCCGCGGGCCCGGGGTGCGCATCCTCCTCGGGGCTCCCGCGGCACCGCGCTGAGAAGGTGAAACCAGCTCGAGCTGCAGATCGCCGCTGGGGCGGGGGAATGGCTGCGGGCTAATAATATTCCGTGTCTCATTATGCCGCGTATTAAGCTGAAATTTGCAGATGCTCTAATCACCGCGAGGCATTCTGCACACACAGCCTCCCTCCAGCCCGGCAGCGCTGTGCAAACACCGGAGGAGAAGCCCTGCTAACCATCCTGCCACATGGTGTCCTGGAATCTTTACAGACCATTTCACCTTCACAAATAGCCTTGGAATGTCTGTGCATCGACAGCCCCTGCGGTAGCCAGATAGGCTCAGCTGCCTCCTCTGCAGCTCCCCGGGCCCCTCTTAAGCTTTTTCCCATCACGCCATGCAGATGTGAGGCTCCGGAATTTACACCGGGGCTGGGTAAAGCACCTCACGTCGAATGTGATCTGCGCCCCAGGCTCGCAGGAAACGTGAACTGTATTTTATAGAGGTTGAGGAAAGCTCCTGCCTGAATTGCTTTAATTATTTTTTTTCTCTCTCTCTGTCTTCTCTCTCCGTCTTCTCTCTCCCCTTTTTTTTTTTTTTTTAATGATTTTCTTTTCCCAGATCTCTGCCCTTTGCCCTCCTGCGATCAAAGGGGGCACACATTCAAGTGCCGTGGGAATACTCGCTCCTTGAGTATTCTGGGCAATCTCACGAGAAAAGCTGCTTTTTCCCCAGAGGTAGGGAAACGCGGATGGACTGGGCTGTGGGAAGGAGGGGTGTGAAGCCTGAGGGTTCCCTGTGCGTGGGAAGACAGGAGAGAGGAGCAGCACGGGAAGGGTTAACTGGAGACTGTCCTTGCTGTTTTTTTCCAGGCCTGGCTGCACCAGATTCTTCCATTTCTCTTGGCAGGGATTGAAACCGTGGGGCTGAGCTAAGCACATGAGCCTGGAGAGTCCCTGTGCTCTGACGGTGAGCAGGACCCTGAGCGAGATGCTGCAGCTCATTAGCAAAGCAGCAGCTCGTCCAGGGCACGCAGGTGTCAGGCAGACAGCAACAACAGCAAAACAGAGACAAGGAGGCAGAAATGCAGCGAGATGGGGAGTGTTTGCTGCTCTGGGCATGCACACGCACACCTATGGTTACTACAGGTAGTAGTAACACACAGGGAAACCTCAACCTGCTTTCTGTTAGGGTCAGGAGTGAGGGTTTGGTAATTGGGTTCAACCAGCTTGGTGCTGGTTTGGGCTGCCACCTTGACTCTCAGTTCATGTGGCATTTGGCAGCTTTTCCTTGCTGGGGGGTTGTGGTCTCCTTCACCCATCATCCCACCCTGGAGGGGTGATTTGGAATGATCAGGGAGCCCCAGTAAAGGCCATGTGCTGCCCACCTGTGGGCTGGCAAAATGGGGTGACCCAGGGAGCCCCCTGACCCGGGAAAAGGGCTGGGAGTCATTCCCTGAACGAGCACAATGGCTCCTGTCCTGATGGCTCGCCTGGCTCTGCGCTCACAGTTGCCCAGGCGACTGTTCTTGGAAAAGCACGCATGGCCAGAAAGGCTCTGGCTGCTGGTCCCGGCAGCTCCGCACCCCCTGCTCGCTCCTGGAGGGGCTGGCGCTGCCCTGCAGCAAACCCTCTGCTCACACCCCCTAAGGGTGATCCCAGCGCCTGCTGACACAGCCCGAGGTCTTATCCTGTGCAGGTGCCCAGAATCCAGACCCAGATCTGCCACTTCCAAAGAAAATTAGGGACAATCCTGATCCCCCCTTCCCGTGGATTGATTGGGGTTAGCGTGTGCTGCTGCCTCTACTGCCACTGCTGTGGGTCTGTGCTGGGCACTGCATAATGCTGCCCAGAGCAGCCAGGGACTCCTTATTGCTTTGGTGTCGGTCTGTCCTGCATCTAGCACATGTTTTTCCAGGTGGACCCCAAGCTGGATGGTCTGGGATTTTCAGCTGCTTGGCCATGGGCTCCTGTAGCAATGACAGGCAAGCAGGAAGACTCCTGGGCAGAGACCCTGGAGGAGCAGCAGAAGTGGAAGGATTCAGGGTCCTGTGCAAATCCACGGAGGCATCCTCCAAAGAGGCGTCCCAGGTGCTGGCTCTCCCAACATTCCAGCCTGGTCTGTCACACCTGGCTGTGTTCAGACACAGGGCAGCACCAGGCAGCTGAACAGCCCCAAAGAGCAGCTGGTTTGTGTCTGCCTGAAGAAACAACCTTGTGTCCTGTCAGCAGGACCCACGGAAAGGAGCACCTCTGGGGTGGGGACTGCAGCACCTCTGAAACCATCGTGTGCCCACACGAGCCAGTCGTGGAGGATCTGGCTAAACACAGCCCTGCAGCCTCCTCCTGCTGAGGCAAGGCTGCTCCTGTGCTCCTTTGTCCCATGGCTGGTGTTGACATTGCAAAGTGAGAAAGGCCAGGAGACCCTGAGCTCTTGGTCCGGGTCCCAGCTGGTGCCTCTGTGACCACAGAATGGAATCACTGCTTCTCGCCCGGCGAGCTTAACATCCTTCAGGGAGGGCCCCGAGTGCCCTTGCAGGTGGGCACAGCCACTGGGGTGGACCTGTGCTAAGCTGAGGATGGAAGCTTAGAATCATGGAATATCCTGAGCTGGAAGGGACCCATCAGGATTATTGAGTTCAACTCCTGGCCCTCCACAGACACCCCAACAATCCCAGCCTGTGGCTCCCTGAGAGCATTGTTCAAATGTTCCTGGAGCTCTGGCAGCCTTAGGGCCATGACCACTCCTTGGGGAGCCTGTTCAGTGCCCAGCACCCTTTGGGGAAGAGCCTTTACCTGATAACCAACCTAAATCCCCCTGACACAGCTCCAGCCATTCCCCCAGGTGCTGTCCCTGGTCCCAGGGAGCAGAGATCAGAGCTGCCCTTCTGGAGGAGCTGCAGCCTCCAGGGGGATCTGACCCCAGTCTCCTCTTCTCTAGGCTTCTCTAGCTTCACCTGCCCTCTCTGTGCCAGCCACCTTGGCCCTGAATGGCACCTCTCTCTGGGCATGTCCCTGCTCCCCAGGCATGTCCTCTCCAGCCAGTGCATTCCCAGATTTCTCCATGGCCGGGTGCAGCCAGGGCAGTGCCACAGAAGCAGCCCCAGCATCCATGCAGATCATGATTTGGGAGCAGATCCAGAGACCAATGTGTTCCAGCTTGGACACCGTTGATCCAACATCCACTCTGCAAAAATGCATCCTGCAGGAGGAAGAAAACAAAAGCAGGGATGATTTAAAGGGAGGATAAACTCCCTCCTTCTGTGGGATTTTGTCCTTGGCCAGAGGAGGAATCACCTACTGCAGGAGTTTGATTGGGGTAAGTAATAGACCCCCTTAAGCTGAGATGACACCTCCTATGAATGCTGCATTCAGAGGGGACAGGCCATATGCAGAAATAAACAGGGACCCGGGACACACTGGCAGCTCTTTAAAAGATTGTTAATAATGTGCTGTTCACGTTCCTCGGAGACTGCTGCCATGATCTGCCAGCAGCAGACGCTGGCAGCCCTGATGGGAGTAACTCCTGCCGTGACAGAGCCCTCGCCTGTCACCAGGCACCAGCCCAACCTGCCCTTCCCCTGGCCATGACCAGCAGCACTGTGGCAGAGACCTCGCTGAGCCAGGTGACACAGGGCAGGGGACAACCTCAGGCCTTGCACTCGAGCCCAGGTGGGCTGAGGGAGCCTCTGTGCAGCACTGGTGGTACCCAGCATGGACCTGGTCCTCAAAAACAGGAGGGGTTTTGGGAGGGTGTTGAGATGCTGCTCCAGATCTGGCAGGGGAGGGGAGATAAGAGTGGACCTGAAGCTAACGGGGCCAAGAGGACAGTCCCTGGAGAGCAGGACAGGCGTGGGACAGCTGGGAGGACACATATCCATCACTGCAGACATTTCTCACACTGCAGCTCACGAGCCAGCGTCTCCGTGCTTGTCCTAGAGCCTGAGCAAACAAGGTCCAGGTCACAGTGGTACAAGGGAGAGGGAAATGGAAAATCATTCAAACTGCCACGTTTCTGTGCAATCCACATCCCCACATCCAAGCTGGCCTCAACCTGGGCCCATCAGCTCCCAGCACCGGGCACAAGGATGAGGGAAAGAGCAGGGAGCTTTCCCCCTTTCCTGTAGGCAGGGATCAGAATGTGTCAGGCTGGAATTCTCCCAAGAGCAGCTCCCTCCTGGGCTTCGCTGCTGCTTCCTGTTCTCGGGGGCAGGAAATACCAAGCAAACAGCTCCGTGCATGACTTCAAAACTTCCACTTCCAGCGCCGGCTGCAAGATGAGGATGGAGGAGCCTGGATGATGGGAGCAGCCTGCCCAGAGGCTTTGCTCCCATGGACCATCCCCCCTCCATCTCCCCTCTGCCCCTTGGGAAGCCAGGCCCCAGGAACAGCTTCTCCCAGCCCTTAATGCCAGGCTCAGGACCTGCACGGAGCTCCTGGGCTATCAGTCCTGGTGGGGTTCATTTGCTTTTGCTCTCTGCCTCCACTCAGAGCCAGGCAAACAGAGGAATTAATAACTGCACAGAAAATGAGACTGCACTGTGCAGCGTGAGGCCGCTGTGCTGATCCCTCATGGGCATGGCTGGCCAGCACAGCACAAGAGCCTCTGCAGTCCCCTTATTGCTGCCATCATGAAAAAAACCATGGGCTGCTCCCTTTCTGCAGTAGAGAACAGCCTGGAGGGGGGAGCGGCATTTTCTTGTCTCCATTCTGATTTTTGAGGGTTGGTTCAGCCTGTCCTGCTGTGCCAGGAGCTGCACAACAGCACAGTGACTGTCAGTGGATGAAAAAGGGCTGTTTCCCCCACTTGGCTGGATAGAAATAACAAGGTAGTGCCTGGCCAGGCTCTAACAGGGTTTCCAACTGGTCTGTTGATTGCCCAGCAGATCATTAGCCCAGGCAGCAAGGAGCAAACCTGGGATGGCGGCTGATGGCTCAGAGCAGGGGCCACTCTGGGGTTCTTCAGCTCCAAGCCCCAGCTGCTCCAGGGTGCAGGAGCAGCCCCTCTGCCTGACTGGCAGATCTCACTGGAGCAAAGGTGTCCTGGAGGTTCCTGCATCAGCTCTGGGCTTTGGGGCTGTCCTCAAGAGGCATCTGTCCCCTCCAGGGCACCGCTGATCCCTGCCAACGCCTCTCCCTGGGCCCCCACGGGGTGCAGGAGCTGGCAGCACACCCCACGTGAGTGTAGAGCCCAGAGGTGCCCGGCACAACCTGAGCCTGGCACGGGAGGTCACTGCCTCGTTTGCCTTCCGTGAGCTCCCCGCACTGCTCAGCATCTCCGCTCTTGGCCCGGGTACGGATGGAGCCAGCTGCTCCTGGCGCCGGCGCTCGTCTCTGCCAGGCGCGGAGCCATCTGCCTGGCAGGGCCAGCCACACCTGCTGGGAAGGAGACAGAAGCTGGGCAACCTCCCCGCCTTTGCGGCTTTCCGGCTGGCGGCATCACACGGCGGCTCCAGGAGGGCTCGTGTGTTTGCACAAAGGGAGAGGAGATAAGGGGATGCTTCCTCCCACCGCCCCCAGAGCCGAGCCATGAGGAGAGCAGGCACCCATGTGGAACCTGAGCAGTGCCCTGAACGGAGCCATGGGACCTCTCCCTGGGCCAGGCAGGGGTGAGATGTGTGTCCTCAAACGGGTGCAGGGTGTGCCAGAGCAGTCCCCATCCCCAGCACCGCACTGGGTCTGCTGCCAGCTCCAACACAGGTGTCAACCAGGACCAGAGAGCAGCTACTGCTTCCCCCGGCTGGGCAAAGGGCTCTTTGCTCCCAGGAGGGCGGGGAGGGCAGAGGAGACACACTCAAACATCTCACGACAGTGATGATATTTGCTCTCCCCTCTCAGGGCTGGCAACTGGCCTGGGTGTTGCTCAGGGTCCACCACTGCGGCTGGTGCTATGAGGGAGAGGAACAGAGGGCACCTAGCAGCTTTGTCCTCCCCAGTGAACCCAACTCATGCTGCTCCTCTGCATCAGGAACTGCAGGAGCCAGAGACGTCCCAGGTGCTGGTGCCAGGGTGGGGCTGCTTCTCCAGCTCCTGGTGCATCGAGGCCAGGCAGTACCACGGCACTGAGGGTGCAGGGTGCTGCCAGCAGCCCCCACACCCCAGCCCCACTGCCAGGAGCAGCATCAGTTAGGTGCTGGGATGGAAAACTCCTCCCAGTCCAGAGGAGTTGGGGGTCACCTGGCCTCTGGGGTAGCAAAGCTGGGCAGCAGGACAGGCAGAAACGGTGGAGAGCATTTCCAGATGCCCCACTGCTGAACATCCTGCAAGTGACCCTTTGACCTGTTTTGTTTCCCCTCGGTGGGATGAGGAGGCTGACGGGCATCTCAGAGTGGTGCTTCCCCCAGCCTGGCTGGCTTCTCCCATCCCAGGGCAGCCACAGCTGCCACACCAGCACCTGAGTGTCACGGCTGGCAGCCCCTGCAGCTGCCACTGAGCCCAAAACCAGCCTGGAGAGCTTTTCCAGCCCCAACAGGGCCAGGTCACACCGGATCTTTGTCCACAGTCCAGCCAAGGCAGGGAAGTGAGCTCTGCTTTGAGGGGTTGGGAACACAGAAGAGTCACCCTCAGGCTTTGGGAAGGTCTCCTTACCAAAACCTCCAGCCCCAGCAGCAATCCTGGGTACCCACAGCTGAGCTGTCTGCAGGGAGCATTGTGCAAAGACAAGCCTGCCAGCTCCCCCATTCCCAGTCCCCTCAGCAGGACTGACCTTCTGGCTGACAGAGCAGCAAATGGAGGCAAGAAAGGTCTGCCTGGATGGTTTGACCTGGATTTAGTGGATTCAGGATCTCTGGCCCTGCCTGTCTTGAGCTTCACCATCCTCAGGTGTAGTAACAGCCTGCTGAGGTGGCTGCAGCTTTGCTCCACACAGGAGAGCCCGAGCTGGGCTGTGGAGAGCAGAGGGACTGATGTAAGTAGTTAGTCCAGCAGATGTGGGGGTCCCAGAGCAGCAGCCTGCCCAGTCTGGGAAATGGGGAGCACTGCCATCCCCTGCCAGCGACTCCATCCCAGCCAGTGCCGTGCCTCTGTGCGAGGCAGAGGCGCTCTGAGGACACGGTGCTTCCAGCCCGGTGCTGCTGGGAACCTTGGGGAAGGTGAATTGCCTCCTGCCATCCTCTGCTGATGTCTCTGCCAGGCAGAGCAGGCAGAGGGTGGCAGCAGACACGGCTCCCACGCTGCGGACACCACAGGTATGCCGGGGATGGGCAGCAGGTCCCATGACACCCCACGTGCCCAAGGTCCCCTGGCCGCAGTCCTGGCCAGCCGACACCCCACAAAACTCCATGCTGGTCATGGGTCTGCCCATGCACGCAGGGCTGCTGGCTGCAACAGAGGACTCAGAGGGACAGAGAGGTCAGAGTGAGGATCCAACTGCCCTGGGGAGCACCCGACATCCCATCTTGGCTTTGATGTGGTGCAGAAAGCTGATAGGCAGAGCACTCAGGGGCTTAGCAGCAGCTCCTGAATTTTGTGTGAGCCCTCCAAGGGCCGCTGACCCCAGCTGGGGTCCTGCTGAGACCCAACATTCTCACTCGACCCACCCAGGACGCTGCTCCCCACCAGCCCACCCAGCCCAGCACCAGCCTCCAGCCTGCAGCAGAGGGCTCAGGCTGGGTCTTGCCCATCCCCAGGGCTTCCTCACTCCATGGGCACCTTACAACGATCCCTGAGAGACAGTGCCACCTCCATGTCTGCTGACACCCACCCCAGTGGGCTCTTGATGGGTCCTACCGAATTTTACAAACCTCCTCCTGCACCAGCTTGGAGAAACTTTGCTCCAAGAGGTCTGCTATGACCTTGACCTGGAGTAACTCCATGGTGGTGGTGGCGGCTGCAGGAGGGGACATGAGCTCAGAATCTGCCAGATGGGAAAAAAACACACACAGCAACCTCTCTCTTTCCTTTCCTCTCACTCTGCCATCCATTTGGTGGGCAATGCGGCCCTGCTGCAGCTTTATCTTGGTTCTTTAAAAGGCTCCCTGGCTGACATACACACCGTATGGGAGCAGTCAGCCGAGGAGAGCTGTAAATCTCCCAAGGCCTCATCTTGCGGGGCACATTAGCTGTTTTAAACTTGTCAGCTTTCAGCGATGGAAATTGACTGTTCAAAGCCCTTCTTCCCTCTGCATCCTGCTCCATTTTACGCCGTGGAGAAGGTGCTGCATCCCTGGTGTGTTGGATGAGGGGGATGTGTGTCCCCCCACCAGAATCCTCAGGGACTGTGGGTGCTTTAGGGATGTTTCTTGAGGTCCCACCAGGAATATGAATGCCTCCAAGCCTCCTCCTTCCTTTCTGTCTCCTGCCATCCTGCACCCACCTGGAAGTAAGGATGGGGATACATAACCTCACAGAGCGTGCCTGTCCACAAGAGCTGGCTTCCCCATATCCGTCCATGCAGGACGACTCCAGATCCAGTCTGAGTCCAGGAAGGTTTATGAAAATCAGCCCCAGCTTCCAGGCGTGCTGGTGGCATTCATTGCAGCACCGTGTGTGTGTGACTGTGAGCTCCAGCGCCCAGCGCAGCCTCGCACGCAAAGCCCGGGGACATGCAGCCCGGCTGCTCTGTGCCCACCTGGGGACAATGTCCCCACCGCCACTGCCCTTGCGCCGGCTCTGCCGGCACCAACAGCTCGCCAGCCGTGTCGGGAGCGCAGCGCGTGGGGGTTTCGAGGAGGGAAAGCTCTGCTCGAACAGCTCACCCCGAGGCAAACTCCCACACAGGCATCTTCTCCAAAGGGCACGGGACCCCACCCGTGCATCCAGCCTGGGCATCCCACAGATCCGCCGTGGATCCAGCGCTGGGTGGGGGCCCACCTCGCCCCTCCCGTGCCCACAGCTCAGCTGAGCACGGCGATCCCTCTCCATCCTGCCGGGTGCGTGCTTCATCCCGACAGATGCTCCCCAGCCCTTGTGTGGGACGCGGAGAGGAGACCCTGGAGCAGGCACAGCCCTTCACCCCCTTTACCCTGGGACAACCCCCCGTGCTGTGCCTGGCTGCCATCCCCCGAGGAGCCCACCGGCATTGGGGTGTCTGCGGAGCGCGGCCACCCCGGAGCAGCCCCCGGCGGCTCCCGGCGAGCGGCAGCTGCACCGTGTCTGCCGAGGGAACGTGACAGCCGCGCTCAGCCCCGAATCAGCCCCGGGTCCCTGACCCTGCGTGCACGGGGTCAGCGCGGTCGTGACGGTGGAGGCGAGGGGGGCCTGGAGCCGCTCCTGGCGCGGGGTGATTAGCGGCGGTGCGAGCCCTGCGTCAGAGCCCCGCTTCCCCCCGCCCGCCGCTGATCCCTCTCCTTGGATACAGGAGGCAGGGGGAAGCGGGCCAGGTGGGAGGGGGGCATCTGGGCCGGGGAGCGCGGGGGCCCTGGCGCGGCGCATGGCGTGATCCGTCGCAGGCGCAAAATAGTTGCCCCCGAATTAGCGGAGCGGCGGATGACGCACCGCGCTCACAGCCGGCGGCGAGGAGGGGGAGGACGGCGGTGTCAGCGGGCAGCCAACCCACGGCACCGGGCAGCGTCGCGGCCGCCCGTGGGGACAGGATGCCGGGAGGGCACAGCGGGAAGGGTCCCGGCCCGCAGCTGCCGGCACGGCCGTGCCCCCCGCGGCACCCCCGGCACGGCTCGCAGCCGCGCACTCCCTGCCGCGTCCGTCTGTGGCGGTGCCCAGAAATAATCTGGCAGCGAAGCAGAGCCAGAGCCACGTCCACCCACCGCTCCACGTGAGCGATGGGGAGCGGAGAGGGCGAGAGGAGCCAGCTGGGCCCCTCTCTGGCGCTGTGGCCCTCTGATAACGCTGGATTTGGGTCCTGCAGACCTGTGACAAGAGGGGTGCCAGCGTGGGAAGGGGGAGTTAAGCTTCCTATCACCTGCAGGGCAGTGCTTCCTTGGGGACCCTGCCAGCCCACCTCCCGCGGGCAGCGGAGAGGCTCCGAAAGCGGGGAGGGCACACAGGCACCCCGTGCCCTCCGCCGGTGCTGCCGCCCCGGCCGCGGGTCACCGCGGCTGCAGGGACAGCGTCCAGAGCCTGATTTACAGATTGCTGTCCGTGGCACGGGGCTCCAGCCCGGCCGAGGCCGACGGGTTGGTTATTATGTCGGCAGCGTAAACGCGTCGGAAATTGCCTGAATTAGCCATGTGCCATGAACAGGTTTATGGATAATGGGATGCAGAGCCCTTTCAGGAGTAGGCAGCTCACAATCCTGTTAGACAGCTCCAACCCCAATCATTCCCCTTCAGAGGACGAAAGCTCATTGGGTACAATGGACAAAATCCAAGTGCGTCCCCTGTGTGGGAAGGATCCATCCCAGTAAGCCCATCCTGCTCTCCCAGCTGCTGCCACCTCCTCACCTGATTTTTCGCTTCCTTGGGAAAAAATTCTCCTTGTCTCCCCCAGAAGATACTATCCCTGAGGATGTGAGGAGGGGGATGTTCCATTTTTGTGTCCAAATTGCATAACAAGGACTTTGGGCAAAATCCCGTGTCCCACAGGGCTGTCCTTAGCTTGGATTTGGAATTAGAACTCACCAGCTGTCCTGCCTCAGCCCCAGGCTGACCAGGTCCAGGATCATATCCTGCAGCAGCCCTAACAGGCTGCCAACAGGGACCTGAGGGCTGGATTAGCTCTTGCTGGGTTTTCTGTGCATGGGTTGATCTGATCACTTTTTTTGATCCATGTTTAGTTTTGGGGTTTCCTGCATCAATGCATTCCCCAGCTTCTTCCCAGAGATTCATTAGGACTGAAAGGTGCTGGGTGACCCTGCCCAGCCTGATGTCCTTGGCTGGGCTCTCCTCCAAAGCCTGCAGCCTCTCAGCCTGGAGCAGAGCCCTTCCCAGTGATTTTGTGGGGGACTGGGGTGTCACACCACGGTCTAGAGACCATCACCATGGGGCAGCAGCAGATCTGGAGGGGCCCTGGCTCAACGTGCATCCCCACTCTGCACCCTTGCAAGAGCTCCAGCTTTTAAAAGGGGCTTATTAATGTCCACCGGCATCTCGGAGCAGCAGGCACCAGGCGGGAGCGAGCCGGGGAGAGAGACAAAGAAAAAGCCAGCAGTGGTGGGGAAGGGCCAGGCTCGCCTCCCTGCACAAGCGCTTTTCCTCAACCGAGCAGCGAGAAAGCAAAACTGCGAAGTGCCTAAAATTAGAGCTGCCAAACCCCAGCTGGGGAAGCCTGGAAAGATCCCCAGGCCCTGGAGCCTTGGGCGAGCTGCATAAAAGGCAGCGGAGGGGAAGGGAAGGGAGCTTGGGGACCGCGGCAAGTAGAGCGAGGCACAGTGGGAGCGGGGAGCGGATGGCTGCCTCCCCCCGCCCGCATCCCGCCGCCTGCTCCCGACACTCCCCGCCTGTGCCGGATGCTCGCCCCGCGCTGCAGCCCCGCGGGGCTCGGGGTTCTGATGTCCCTCTGAGGGTGGCTCTCTGGGGATGCAGCTGTGCTGGTGCAGTGGGAACAGGGTTCATACGGCCCCGGAATTGCCAGCATCCCCCGGTCAGACATCCCAGCTTGTCTGTCTTTCCAGAAGACCCACAGACCTCACGCTGGTGCCTGGAGAGCTCCATGCATTTGGGTATGGGTCCTTCAGCCCAGGGGCTGGCAAACACATACCTGGGCCATTCCTCAGTGGGACTCCCAGCCCCACGCAGTGTCCCCCGCCTTGCACCCGGCCACAAAGCCAGCTGAGCTTCTGAAGGGGCAGGCACAACTGAGCAGGCCAAAAGTTGCATGTCCTGGGCCAGCAGTGCCCTCACAGAGACTTGGGCCCCCATCCCCACCCATCAAAACCAGGACAGCAACTCTGGGATCCCCCCACACAATTACCCACCCCAGTGTATCTTCCTGCCCAGGAGGAGACAATCAGTGAGAGAAAAGCACAAGCTCTGTCATCAGTCAACACAGGGGGAGTCCCATACACCAACCCTCAGCATCCCCCAGGCCAGCTCCTTCACAGAGCTGAGCAAAGACACGGGAAGGACCAGTCCCACCAGCATCCCAAGGCTCCTCTGATTCACTGAGCACCATCCTGACCCCAGCAGTGTTGGTGGCAGAGCCACCAGCCAGCCACACACCAAATCAACATCTAAAACCAGGAAAAGCAGCAGCTCCACAGACGGGCAGTGACTTTGCACTGAATTTGGCTTCGCAGCTCCTATTTGTCATGATCAAAGCGACCGAGGTTTAGTGCCAGCTTCACTGAGCTCAGGAGATGCTATTAAATGGCTGAGTCAAGGGCAGGTCTGGATCCTTTCCCTCAGTAGCTGCAAAAACCCCAAAGGTAGCCCAACACCTGCAAGGACGCAGTCCCCAACTTCTCCAGGGCTGGGACTGCACTCCAGGAAGTTCACAATAGGACTCTGGGCATTTAATTTGGGGTAAATCAGCCTCTGTTGGACATTTGTCCATGACTTCTGGTGGGTACATGCAAAACGACCCAAGGAGGAGGCAGACGTGTGGGACAGGAGCTCTAGAGAAAAGGTCTTGGGCGGGGATTCATGCCAGAGAGATACTCTGGGAGTGGCTTGCCCTGTGGTCACAGAAACATGGAATATCCTGAGTTGGAAGGGACCACAATGATCATTGAGTCCAGTCCCTGTGCCTGCACAGGACAACCCCAACAATCCCACCCTGTGCCTGAGAGCATTGCCCAAAGACTTCTTGAGCTCTAGAAGCTGTGACCATTCCCTGGGGAGCCTGGTCAGTGCCTGAGCACCCTCTGGGGGAAGAACCTTTTCCTGGTATCCAACCTAAACCTCCACAGACACAGCTCCAGCCCTTGCCTGGGGTCCTGTCCCTGGTCACAAGAGAGCAGAGATTTGGATCCTGGCTGTCCCCCTGGCAGCCTTCATTCCCAACATGAGAGTGGGTGGGAGCTGTGACAGCCAAGGGACAGTGTCCTGGCTCTGCTCTGCCGCTCCAGCTCCTGCCCGTGGCATAGCTGGCACAGCGGGATGTGCACCCAGCAGGAACGGGGCTGAGATGGAAAAGAAACAGGTGACTGTGAGGCACCGGTCAGGACCAGAGGATTGCACAAGATTGGTCACTGAGAGATGCAGACAGCGACAGCTGTTCTGGAGGGAGGATAGGACTGGACAGGACAAGCATGATATGGCCAGGAGATGATGGAATGGGATGGCATGGGAGAGGGACTGAACAGGATCGGACAGCAAAGAGAATGGGGTTGGCTGGGATGGGACCAGAAGGGATAAAACAGAGGGGGAAGGATGGGACAGAATAAAACAGAAGGGATGGGATGGGATGGGATGGGATGGGATGGGATGGGATGGGATGGGGATAGGGATGGGATGGGGTGGGGATGGGATGGGGCAGGATGGGATGGGCTGGGATGGGATGGGATGGGATGGGGTGGGGTGGGATGGGATGGGGTGGGATGGGATGGGATGGAGATCGGTTGGGGTGGGATGGGATGGGGATGGGATGGGATGGGATGGGATGGGATGGGATGGGATGGGGATCGGTTGGGGTGGGATGGGATGGGATGGGATGGGATGGGATGGGATGGGATGGGGGGATGGGATGGGGATGGGATGGGATGGGATGGGATGGGATGGGATGGGATGGGATGGGATGGGGTGGGGATGGGATGGGGATAGGGATGGGATGGGGATGGGATGGGATGGGATGGGATGGGGATGGGATGGGGATAGGGATGGGATGGGATGGGGATGGGATGGGGATGGGATGGGATTGGATGGAATGGGATGGGAAGGGATGGAATGGGGTGGGATGGGATGGGATAGGGTGGGGATGGGATGGGATGAACCAGCGACAGGATGGACGGGGTGAAGGAGACAAGAAATCCTCCTAGGAGCCCTCTCCCTGCGGCCACACTGGCGTGGCCCAGCAGTGCCTCCCGGCTTGGGGCAGAGCCCAGCGCAGCACGTGCTTGCCCAGCATCCCCAGCCATGCCCTCGGTGCCCCGCTGGGCACCACGCCGCGGGCGGGGAGCCACGTGCGAGGCCCGGCACAGGCGTCTCCCGCTTTCCCATGGTGAAGCAAATTGCTCCCTGGAGCGTGAGATCTGATTAGATTCGTGACACACGTGGCAACAGCACCATGGCCGGGACCACGGTGTGGTCCCCGCACCCGACCCGCGTCCCACCCGGGCACAGCAGGAGGGGCAGGAGCAGCTTAGGGAGGAGGCAGTCGAGCATGCTCCAGGATGTGTCCAGCCTGAGACGTGGGACAGGGTCAGGGCTGGCTGTCAGTGAGCTGGGGCGATGAGCTGGGCTCTGCTGCACATCCCCCAGGGCAGCCACCAGCCCTGGGGACTGTGGGAGGGATGGAGGGAGGGTGCAAGATTCCCTCATCCAGGCTGATGGTTACCCCATCCCTACCTGAGGACCGGGAGAATTGAAGGTTTCCTCGCCCCTGTGGATGATTACCCCTTTCCCACCTCCTGATGGATGTGAAATGATGCTCTCCCAGCTCTAGCTGGCAAGGCAGTTGCACAGCCAGCCCACCAGGGCAGCAGCTCACCGAGCCTTGGAGAGCCCCAGGCAGACCGAGGTCAGGGGAACTGCCCAGCCACGAGAGGATGTATCTTCAAAGGCCTCTCAAGGCAACAAGCAGTACCTGTTTTGCAGTTTACCCTTCACATTTGCTGCCTTGAATGGCTCCTGAGCGATGCCTGCCTCTTCATTTGAGATCTTTCAACAGCTGTCTGATAGAGAAAACCTTTATCTCGCCTCTCCCAGGTTCCCATCCAACACCGGTCTCAGGAGGTGGGGAAGAAGGGGAAAAAACCAGAATTCACTCCTGACCGAGAGTCTCACCTAATCCACCGCGTGTGGAAAATTACTGCCACCGCACGGAGCCCAGCCTGGCCCCCTTCCCACCCACGCCAGCCAGTGACTGCTCCTAAGGCTTTTGTGCCTGGCTTTTTTTCTCTCCTCTTCCTGCTGGGAGAATGGGAACTTCGGCGTTTGGACAAACCCTTGAGAAAACAACTTCACACGTGCTTGGGGCACTGAGTCGGTTTTTTATTTAATTTTGCCTCATCCTGAGACGGATTTGCCCGGAATGGCTGTGCAGGCTGTGAAAGCCCCCCCAGCCCCCCAGCACACTGCCCAGACCAGGGGCCACTCGTGCCAGTAGCTTTGCTGGGAGCCTGTTAAGCTGTGCCAGCACTGCAGGCTGTGGCACCAAGCTTTGCCCCTCCAGGCACGAATCCAGCCTGGCAATGCCACCAAGTCCCACTCAGCCCTGGCCACCTCACAGCCACACTTCCACCCCAGAGATGATGTGAAGAAGCTCTCCAGGCTTGTGTTGAGCTTCAGGACAGGTGAACTCCCTCCTCTGCTCAGTACAGGCACAATAAGGTGAGGAGCCACCTCTGCCACCCCAAGATATCTGCACAGGGACCTCTAGAAATGAAGGTTGCCCACCCTGGGTTGCTCCTGCACAGGCAGAGAGACCAAGGCACTGCCAAGCTTCCCCTGAGATCTGCAACATGTCCTTCAGCATCCCATCATACCCTGGGATCCACTGAAAGGGTTGCCAGGCACTGGAACCAGCTGCCCTGGGAAATGGTGGAGTCACCATCCCTGGAAGTGTTAAAAATGCAGAGATGCAGCACCTGGGGACACAGTTTGGTGGTGGCCTTGACAGTGCTGGGTGAATGGTTGGACTGGATGATCCTAGAGGGCTCTTCCAACCTCAATGAATCCATGAGTTCACTGCTTGGACCCTTGCTGGCCCCAAGGAATGAAGGCACCAGGCTGTGCTTGTGCTCTCCGGAGGGGCTGTGCCATCAGCATCTCCTCTTGTCCCCAGCACGTGCACGGTCCTGTGGCACACTCACTGGCCGTTTGCAAACTCTCAGTCCTGGAACTGGGATTAAAGACACACAAGTGCAGAGTTTCTTCCCATCTGGATGCTCTGGACAGAGCTTTGCCTGAAGGAGGAGGTGCACAAAGCTTCCCACACTGCTGACTGGGAAGAAAGGATTGTTCTCCCTAGAACACAGTTGGGGAAGTTGAGTCACAGGGCAGTAAACCTCAGAGCTCAGAGAAAGATTGTTTGGCTAATTTTGTCTTGCCTGTGAATACCAGGCAGAAGGAAACAGAAATGCAAATTGTTTCCTATGGCAAATAAACCCCCAAGAACCACACATTTCACCTCCTGTGTTCTCTTCTCACATCGTCCAATGGTCAGTTCAGACCAAGGCATTGCAACCCCTGTGCCACGTGTGACCCCAAACTCCTCCTCATCACTCTGGGATTGGTTGGATAAATCACAGGGAATTTGCTTTCTTCATTCCTCAAATTATTTTGGAGCTATAAAGGACTTCCAGCCCAGCTTCCAAGCTCAATCTGTGTGATCTTGCCCAGGGCCACTGAGATCTGAGCCCTGGGGACACTCAGTGATTGATCGGAGGCCTGGACACACTCTGTGATCACATCCGTCTGGCAGAGCTGATGGCGCTCACCCCACCTGAGAGCTGGGGGGGAGGGAGATGGAGACACAAGGGTGCAAACCCATTCCTCAGTCAGCAAAGGCCATACCTGCCCGTGCACACCCTGAGCGCACAAATAAAACTGCAGCACCCCCACAGCGGGGCTGGTGCTAAGCATTTATAGCCCGATGGCACCTGAAGTCCCTCCCCAGGCCCAGGAGAGGGGAGGCAGCTGCAGCCTGGCTGCCTGGGTGGAGAGAAGGGAGAAAAACCCGGCTGCTTTGCGCAAATAAAGCAGTGGGAGGCTGGGTTCACGCTCGGGTGGGTCAGCGTGGTGCTCCCCAGCAGCGTGCTTTGGAAAAACCAACCCCCTCCACAGTGTCCCTGCCACCACCACTGGCAGCCCCAGGAGGGACATGGCACAGGACCAGCCCACACACAGCCAGGGGTCAGTTGCCATCACTGGCAGGATGCTCAGAGGTCCGTGGACTAGCTGGAATAATCCTTTGCTAAGATGGAATGCTGGATAGCATTTTCTGAAGTGTCTTCAGGATTTAAGGGCCCAGCTCTGTGAAGGAATGGAAATAGCAGGAAGGAGGTACCTAAATAAGAGCAAGGCACTTGAAAGCCACTCTGGATCAGGCTTTTAATTTACCATTTAACCATACAGTAAGAAAGCCTCTTGAAAGATAAGGGCTGTGTTGTAAAGAGGCAGGAGGCATCTGTCTAACCTGGTCCCCCTTTTCCATCGGGGCCAGTGCCAGGTGCCTGGGGAAGCGATTACAAATGTGGTTGGCACGTGAAACGTTTGCTTGCTCCCCTGATCTCCAGACATCCATGGAGCAGGGTTTTCTGAGCTGGAGAGGTGCTGCCTTTCTCCTTAAGAGCTCTCCATGGGCTTTTTCCTTGTGTCTTTGAACTCTCACACCTCCCATGCGAAGTGGGAGCACCCGCTCCCCCTGCAGCGTGGAGCTCTCCTTAAGGGTGCTCCATGGAACAGACATCTCCTCGGGTTTCCTTTGAACCTGGCCCCTACTAACTGTGCTTCACCTAGATCCTGGTTGATATATGAGAAAAGGAGCGAACAACCATCCGTCTTCCCCCTGCTGCTCAGAGGTCTCTGCCTCCAGGAGCCAGATCTTCCACCACCAGCAAGGATGGTCCCGATGGCATGGGAACAAAATGACTTCACTGTCCTTGTTGTGGATGGCTTTGGACAGTTTTCTTTTCCATCCCTGACCAAAACAAAGAAACACAGGAAGAAAGTCCAGTTCTGCCCCATTTTTTGGCTCACAGCAGTTCACAAGTGACCTTGGAGCTCCCCACTGTGCTGAGAGCGGCTCCAAACCTCAGCGCTGCTCCCAGAGGTGGGGAAACGGAGCCACAGGGCAATTACTTAGACTTCTTCTGGTCACCTGGTAACTCCACACAAGACAGTTAAAAAAGGCTCCCAAAACCCAGTCTGGCCAACACCACTGGAGCAATTAAATTCTGCTTTTCCTTGGGTGGATTTATCCTCACCAGCACTGCTTACTCTCGTTACAAGCTTTTAGCATCCAAAACAGCAAGAACAGGTAAACTGAGGCACCAGAGGGACTCCTGCAGCCTAAACAAAACCCCACAGAAAGGTGGTAACACAGGAGTAGATACCCCCCACACCTGAACCCCTTGCCCCCTGACCTGGCAGGTTACCTGGGGACACGGGATGGCAGTGGCTGGGCAGAGGGGACAGCGGTTGGCAGTGGCTCACAGAGGGGCTGTTCGGTAACCCAGGAGCCCGGCAGCCAAGGCAGGGATGCAGAGGCAGGGAATCAGAGGCAGGGGCATCACCAGCACGGGCTCCCCAGCCCCAGCCAGGCAGCTGATTAAAATGCAGTCCGGCCACCCCGGGCCTGTCCCCACCGTCTCCCGGCTTTAAATAATAGCTTAATTATCTCATTTACATTTGGCTCCTTTCAGGGAGGCACTGCAGTTGATTAACATTTTCCCTCCCGGTGTCTTGCTCTGTGTCCCTGCTTCATCCCGTCCTTCCCAGGCTGCCGGTCCCACTCCCCCAGGCACGGCTCCCTGCTCCCACCGGGGTCGCCCAGCGCCGCTGCCTCCAGCCCCACTCCTCCCGCAGAGTCAGGGCTCTCCAGGGCTCTGGAAATGCCAGGACTCAGCTTGCAGATGGCCACAACAGATGCAGATGCTGGAGGATGGGAATCAGTGTCCTGGCTGGGCAGTCGTGGGATGAAGGCTCTCCTCATCTTCTCTCGGTGTCCTGCCATTGCTTTGCTGACGGCGCTGCCCCTGATCTCTCCCCACGTTCCTGCTTCCACCCCTCACTGGGCAGCTTTTAACTTTCTTTTTTATCTTCTCTTTTTAAATCTCCTTTGAACGCTCCAGCCAAACACTGAATTCCTTTGAAGAAGAAGAAAATGTCTCTGTGGGTTGCCCTTTCTCACCGGCTGGAGTTGTGAGAGATCCCAGTGCCCAGCCTGAGAGCCCTGTGGCTCCCCCAGCCCCAGGCACATCCCCAGGGGTGTTCCTGGAGGAGACCAGGGCTAGAGGCATCACCAGCCCTCGCCTCCCAGACCCTCCAAGCCCTGTCAGGTTGCCCAGAAAAGCCAGTTTGTGCTCCTTCATCACATGGGGTCTCTGGGACAAATTATTGTCCCCTGCTTCACTGAAGGGGAGATTTTGCAACAAAATTTATGTGTAATTATCTTCCCAGGCCCCAAGGCCATGAGGCAGAGGAGGAGCCAGGAGGATGTGTGTGGACTCCCTGCTCTCCCCACCAGTCACACCATACCCCGAACTGGGACAGGACCCCACAGACAGGGGCAGGGAGGTGATGCCACCAGAGCCCCATCCCACTGATGCTGGGGGATATGGATGTCCTCAAGGCTCTTCATTAAACCTGCTCATTGCTGCATGAGCCCGTGGCCCAGCAGCCCCTTTCCCCCCTCCTCTCATCCCCCTTCCCTGGCTCCCTGCATCCCTCCCCAGGCTTGGCACAGCCAGCCGAGCCGCAGCACAGCACTGCGGACCCCGCTGCTGAATCCCAGCCTCCTGCGTGACTGCCAGGCATTTCCAGATAGTCCTATTGATCCTGTGGAGCCTCCAAACCCCCCA
Organism: Corvus hawaiiensis; assembly: GCF_020740725.1. Classification (NCBI taxonomy): domain Eukaryota; kingdom Metazoa; phylum Chordata; class Aves; order Passeriformes; family Corvidae; genus Corvus; species Corvus hawaiiensis. The sequence goes on along the minus strand of NC_063227.1, from coordinate 17,612,744 downwards.
TCCCTGCTGCTAATTTAGCCGGGACAGCCGCGCCGTCCCTCCTCCCTTTGATCCGCTCCCTCCAGCTCCCTTCAAACAGCCCCCCACTGCCAGGAGAGTTTGTGCTCGGTGCAGAGGTGCTCTTTTTGGAACGTATATTTTTAATGGGTATTTCAGACGTGACGCAGGCACGAGGGAGTAATTCTCCCGTGCCCTGGTATTTACATATTTTCCAGCACAGGCAGGGGAAGGTTTCACGGAGGGAGCCCGGCAAACGGGAAGGAAAGGAGCTTTGTGCTTTGTATCGCCAGGGCCCAATTACAGCCTGAAAGGCGAGGAGCCCATCCGGGTATTGCCCTCTCCAGCCAGTCCAGGCTGTAATTACAGTCCTCGCCAGGCTCAGCAGGGTCTGGGAAAAAAATAGATCTCGAGAGCTCCACAAATGATCACTAGCTCTCTCTTCGGGGCACAGGGATTTTAGGGCACCATCTGCTCGCTCTTCTCTGCCAACACAGATCCTAAAAACTACTGGGTTTCACCTGGTTCCTGAGAGAGAAGGAGAGCAAGGGAGAGCCCCAAGGCTCCCCACTGTGCTGGAAGTGAGGGATGGGAGACTGGGACTGGGGAGGTGATGCTGCAGGGATGTGACTGGTGGTACTGCCAGGGGGCTTAGGGCGGGATGTAAGAGGAGATCCCACAGAGAAAAGGGGGTGGGAGGTGTGCAGGGAAGCTGGGATGAGGTTTCCCACTCCCACTGGGACTGACCTGCCTGCAGATGGACATGACTCCCAGCCCGGGGCATCGCTCTGCTGGTGCAAGCCCAGGTGCTGGCGGGAGCCCTGGGAGGGCACCTGTGTTACCAGAGGGACAGCACCCAGCCAGCACCCCCTGGGCAGGTCACACCACAATTTGGGTCACTTCTGAAGCCCACACAAGCCATTCAGGCCACCAAATAGTACCCCCAAGCTGCTCGCAGGCTTGGCTGCCCTCAAGGTGGTTCCCACCGTGGAGACAGGGGGTGTGGCAGCAGAGGGTGGTGGCATTGCTGCCTGAGGACCTGTGCTGGGAAGCTGGGAGGGCAGAGTGCTGGCTCACCAGGGAATCAGTCTCTGTGACTGGGGGGACTGGGACGTGCCATTGACCACAGTAAAATCTGATGGCGACAGCATTTTCCACTGTTCCAGGGCAGTTTCTGGGCAATGATTGGGAAAACTAAGCTGCAGAAAGAGTAGGAAAAGGCAAAAAGAGCTATATGGAAAAATAGATGGAAATGTATGAGAATCATGGTGTGGTTCATGGGGCTGCCCTGTGCAGGGCCGGGAGATGGACTCAATAGTCCTTATGGGTCCCTTCCAGTTCAGGATATTCCATGATTCTGTGATACTATGTATTGTGCTAAGACCAGCAAGCTCTGGGTTTGAGCCAAACCAGCAAATACTGAAGTGGTGCAAGTGAGTGAGCCAGGTTTGACCTTCAGGCTCTGCTAGGACTAAAGTAACGTGCAAGGGGAGGGTCCGTCCCACTAAACTTAACTCCCAGAGAACCACCACGCTGCTCTCAACACATAAACTGTGTTTTCTTTGAATCTCTTTCAGTCTCAAAGTCCTGCCTGGCAATTATACACATTTTCAGGTCTGAATTTGTTGGCCTGTCTCTAGACATATGCTGTATGATATGATATGGAGCATTTGGGCATAGATTTCCGTGCAGCAGCGCCGTCTGCTTCCGAGCGCTCCCGCTGTGGCTCTCTCTGCTCCTTCAGCTCTCTGAAACCTACAGATTAATATTTTGATGTACAGGATGCTGGTTCTGCATCTCAGCATGGGCAGGGAAGGGGTAAACCCGAATCCAGCAGAGCAGAGAGGGCACCTGGGACAGTTTGGGACAGGGTGAGCAGTTCTGTCACCACAGCAGGGTGCAGGTCACCCACCTCTCCCATGCTTTTCCCCATAATGTTCACCATAAACATCCCAACATCAGTGAGGGGGACCATGACTGTTCCTGCAGTCAGGGAATGGGATGTGGCAAGCCCTATGGGGTGCATTAAATCCAGCCTCATGCCTTGCTTTCCAGAGTTGTCCACACAATGAACCACCCAGGACAGTGGCACATGTTTCCTGCTGCCCTCCCCAGCCTTGTCCAGGATTTTTGGGCATGAGTATCATTCAGAGAAATAGTGGGGCTGATCAGAAGCTGATTCTGGTTCCCATCAGTAGGTCCCAGAGTTAAAATCCAGCTGTTATTGTGGCAAAGACAGTCCAAGGAAAAGCAGAAACTGCAGACAAGGTTGTGCACCCAGACGTGACGGGGTGATGACTGCAGCTCCCAGCACCCTCCGGATGTGAGGGCCGGCTCTGCCGCTCTCCTGCCTTTCCCTCAGCACAGGACCTGGCTCTCTGCAGGATCCCCCCCATGAGGACAGGATGCAGCAAGGGTCGAGGGCAGATTTCCCTCTTTGGGGAGCACACTGAGGGTCTGACCAGGGTGAGTACCCTCAGGCACACCCCAAAAGGCTGGGTGGGCAGAATCTTGTCAAATCAACCTACAGTTCCTCCTGGAAATGGCTCCTGAGGTTCCCACTTGGCAGCCAGGCACTGAGTGTGGCTCTGGGTCATGAGCAGGGCCACAGCACGTCCTGGCTAGAGCCCCGCATTTCCCACTGGCCAGCAGACCACCCTGTCCCACATGCTGTGCCCAGCCCTGGGAGCTTCCTGGGCTTGGGGGGCATCTGGCTGAGTGAGGAAGAGCCATTCCAGAACTACAGGCACAGAGATCCCCTCCAGCATGGGGCCCAGTCCCTGCAGCAGGGAGGTTCTGCGGGCCAGTTTGGAGGCCAGATTGGAGATGTCCCTGCACCTTGTTTCCTCTTTGGAGAGCTCTTCTTGCCACCACGATAAGAGGAAGGACACCTGGGGCTGCTCCCAGCAGCTGCCAGTGAGGCAGAGGTGGCCAAGCCTGACCCCCACCATGTTTCAGCACAAGTGTGGCACCCAGCAAGGTGTCAGTCCCCAGTGAGTCCATCCCAGCTCCCAGCTTTGCCTCCCAGTGCAGGAGGGAGACCCTGGCTGAGCCTGGTGTCCAGCCCGAGGTCTGCCAGCTGCCTTCCCAGCAGTGTGTAGGGTGAGGGGCCGAGGTTACCTGGCTCCTTGCTGTGCTCTGCTCCTCCTGGTTTGGCCCTGATGGAGCCACAAGTGGTGGTGATGGTTTGTGCATCCCTTCTGACGAGGTCTTGCAGCCCAGGAGACCCTACAGTCCTCAGGCTGGAGGGAACCAGGCCGTGAGACCAGAGCCTTGCCTGTGACCCTCTCAGGAGTGCCAGCACTGTTGTTTAAGGGCTAAAGGAGGTCCTGAGCCACACAGTGGGAAATGTCACAAGTCTCCACATCAGGCTCCGAGTCCCATCTACCAGGGAGCTCCAGCTGAGTGAGTCCTGGACCAGGTGTCTGCACCACTGAAACCCCTTCCCAGCCCCAAATTCCACGAGTGGCACGCTGTCTGCTGCCTCACCCCACCAGCCTGTGCTCGGGGCCACAGGAGGATGAAGTCCCCCCTGGAGCCCACCGTGCTGCCGAGCCCTGGCCCCCACCTCCCTGCACACCACTGCCCCTAAAAAGCCAAAGCCACATGCCTTGCTCCCAGCTGCTGGAGAACAGCCAGGAACCACTTCCAGACTGCGTCACCATATTCACGGCCTCTCTTGGGCTATATTTAGTTTTGTGACTGCAGGTTTTTCTGGACGTCGAGTTGCTAAAGAACTGGCACTCCCCACTCAAAGCAGCGCGCATCCCGAAGGAGAGCTGAGCTGGGAGGGGGGAGCTGAGCAGGAAGGGGGGATCTGAGCTGGGAGGGGGGAGCTGCACAAGCTGAAGGAACCCTGAGCATCCCCCAGGTGAGGTTTGCCTTGCTGACAGGAACAACCAGCACTCGGCAATTTCAGCCCTCTCCGTCTCCTCTGCAGGGAGGTGCATGTGGAGCTGGGGAGCTTGTGCAGAGCCAATTTCGTTTTGCCACAGCCAGCAGATCTGGAGAGGATGTGAACCTCAGCGCCAAAAGCTGCCTTGCAAAGAGGTCACAGAAAACACGGAGGGAGGAACCGTGGCAGTGCTGCACATCAGCACAGCCTTCCCAGCCACTGTGGTCCGCAGGTTTTTATGAGTCTGAGCTCAGAGACACTGACTCAACCACTGCAGCCTCCCTCTGGTCCCCCGAGGCCCCGAGTGCCCCAGACTGGCCTGCAGCACAGCAGGGGATGGCAGGAGTGCATCTCTGGGCATCCCGCTGGGTCCCTTTGGCTCAGGCACAGCTGGGCGGCTGCCAGACCTTGTGATTCTCCTTCTGCTTCACTCTGGTACCTGGGACGGTCCTGGGATGGGACACGTGCCCAGGAGATGCCATGGATGGGGTATGGCCTCTATCAAGTCCGATGTCCTAGTGCAGAAGAGGGGGAGCTCTGAGCAACCCGCTCTAGTGGAGGGAGGATGGCCCTGCCTGTGGCAAGGGGTTGGAATGAGAAGAGCTTTAGGGTCCCTTCCAACCCAAACCACTCTCAGATTTTATTCTATGGTTCTATGAAGCCAGTGCATGGTGATCCATGGCCTTAGATATGGTTCAGCCACATACTTCCAGCCTTCAGGACCCCAAAAACTGCTCTGGAGTTCATTGTGTGAGGAGGTGGAGCAGTCCTGGAATGTCATCCTTCCTACGAGCCCATCCACGTTGACCTCAGCATAGAGTGGCAGACTTTTCCAGCTCAGAGGGGACCTGAGGAGGTCTCTAGTTCAACCTTCTGCTCAAAGCAAGGTCAACTGCAAGACCTCATTGCCCAGAGGGGCTTGAAAACCTCACAGGATGGAGACAGTCCAGCTTTCCTGGGCAAGCTGATGATGCTTGGCTGCCTTCATGGAAAAAAGTGTGTCTTTATCACCAGTCTGAGCTTCTCTTACCTTACACCTGTTGTCTCTCTTCCTCTCACCATGAACTGCTCTGAAGAGTCTGGCTGTCTTCTCAAACATCTCTTCATAGGTACTGCACGGCTGCTTTAGATCCCTCTGAATCCTTCCCTTCTCAAGGATAAATCTCCCACTGCTGTTCTCATCATCCTGGAAAGGGGAGGAACTACCTTCAGAAAGAAAAGAAAAAAAATACAAAAGAAAAAAAACAAAAACAAAAGGAAAAACCAAAGGGAAAAAAAAATAAGATTAAAAAAAAGAAGGAGAACTACTCCAAACTCTTGTGACCCTCTTTACTCCAACCCCACTAAAAGTGAAGGCCAATGAGAAGATCCCATCACATCATACTCTGGGCTGCTCTAAGAATCAGGAACAATAAATCAACTGACTTCAGTCCAAGATGTTCCCAAGTCTTTGCTGACACCAGATAACACAGGGCTGTGAATATTCCCAGCCTGGAACACCTCTGAAGGAAAAGAAGCTACTGTCGGCAAAGCAGGGAAGCAGAGATACTTAATAGGTAAAACAAGGGGAAAGGAGGCTCCAGAGGTCTCAGGTAAATCCGTTAATCCCACCATGACTTCATTTTCCCTGCTTTTCCTGAGGAACCAGTGGCTGAATGCACAAAGTATCTGCACAGAGAAGCAATTGCTGCCTGATCCTCTTGTCCTGGCTGAGTCTTCTGCCCTGTGCTGATTTCACAGTCCCTCAGCGTGAGCCAAACCCAAAAATCAGTGCTCACAATCACCCAGGTGAGCTCTCCAGAAGGCGAGCTATATCTTTTTCCAGGTTGATGACAAGATTAAGAGGCGCTGGAGGCACAGGAGTTAGCTCCATCCATCAGAAGCAGATCTGGCTATCACCAGCATCAACCATCATCAAACATCTTCCCCCTGCCTCCAACAGTGTCCCTACAATATCTCCTCAACCAGCACTGAGCGAGGCCGGCCCTGGTCACGGAGCCAGCAGCTCCAGACGTGGCAGCTGTGGACAGGTAGGCTGGAGACTGGAAGCGAGCAGGGACGTAGAAGGTGTGATGGAAACAGGTGGCTGAGAGCAGTGGGGAGGGCAGGGGGTGTGAGGAGGAACAGGACATAACCAGAGGTGACCAGGCAGGAGTGACCATGAGTTTTGGGTCTGCTGGAGAGGACCAACTCCCATGACAGGAGGCCATTGGGAGCTGGCATGAAGGTGAGAGCAATCCAGGAAGCCTTTGGAAGCCCCCAGCAAGACTTAAAGAGGGTCAGGAGATTGTAGGTTTCATCTCGAGCTACTCATTAGCCACAAGGACTCTGGCCTTTCAACCAGACTAATTACTGATTGCTCAAAGGATAACACTTCCCACAGCTGCTAAACTTGCTGACACTGGGCCCTGGATGTCTTCTATTCTGGGAAGGGGGAGTGGAGTCTCCTAGTGTGAACTTGTGGAGCTGGGCAAAGCCACACTGGAGCAGAGATAAAGTCAAGGACAGCTGCAGCTGCTTGGCAATTGTTCAAAATGAGCCACGAGTCACTGACTTGGCTATTCTGGGACGAGCTGAAGAGCCAGAGCTGGGGAGAACGAATTCATAGCCTGCTCACACAGAAATGGACTGCAGCAAGCCTGGACCTGAGCAAAGCCCAGGCACGTTCATCAGGGACCTGATGGGAGAGTGCAAAGCTCCGTCCCTGGTCACCAGCGAGGAGCCACGGCTGCAGCTCTGCCTTGGGATTGATCCACCAGACCTCACAGGTCCCCAGCAGGGGAGAGCCACACAGGCTCCCCGAAAGTCACAGAGAGAAATTGCTGCCTCGAGGGCTTTTTGACCCTTCAAGTTGCCTGAAATTGGGTCAAAGCCTTTGCCCAGGGCAGCCATGCCAGCATACAACTGCTGCTGAATCTTCTAGAGAACCTAGCAGAGATTTCCCAAGTTGGAGTTTATTGGGGATGGGCTGGATGGAGCCCGTCATATCCCCCGAATCTGCAACCAGTGACCAGAGTAATCCTCTCAAATCTTTGCCTAAGGCTGGAACCTGGATTGTTTATGTGCTGTATTTCCCAGCTTTTGGGTGGGACCACTGGGGTGGGAGGCTCTGATGTGCCCCAGCAAAGGTCTGTTCCCTGCCTCCAGCAATCCCAGTGTCACTGGGACTGACCTGACCCCTCCACACACCCCAGTGCAGGTCACCTCCAGAGCTGCAAGACTCAGATAGACAATTACGCTCGTTGGGAGCTCACCCAAAGGACACCAGGCCTTTTGAGGTCAGTCACTGCATATGCTGGAAAGCAGATATGATCTCATTAGGCAAATATTTATGATCAATATTGTCCACTCTCTGGCAATGAACAGCATCACTTGGAGCAAGAAGCTCTCCAGGGATGGATGTGGGTTAACAGAAGAGCCTGGGCCGAGTGTGAACCTCTGCTCACCTGGCTTGAAAACACCTACATTTATCCTAAATATTTTTTTCACGATTCGCCAGGAGATTAATTAGCTGCTTGGAAACCCCAGACATTAATTATTGATTATGCAAAAGATTTTGTTCATCACAGTTGCTGAGCTTGTCAGTGCTGTGGGACAGGATGGCTGAGGACATCAGGATGGAGAGGAAGTCTGGGTGGGCCCTGGAGAATGAGTGGATTTGCCACCCGTTTCCCATGGTGGGGCCTCTCCGCGAGGTAGAACAGCTCCAAAACAGGAGTCAAGCGCGGCAGCGAGATCCCAACTCAAACCCAGCTGCCCTGAGGGGCAGGGAACTGAGGCAGAGGACAGCGCGACCCGTTCAGGAAGCAGACCCAGGACCCCCTGCGCCCTGGGGCGCTTGAGCTGACGCTTGGAGCTGCTGAGGGGAGATATCCACCATCGCCTCCCCCTCGCACGGACACGCCGGCTCCACCGACACAGCCCGGCTGCCAGCAGGCCTCTCCTCTCCCCGGTTCCCCGGGCAGAAGGAGCCGCAGCCGCGGCGCGACGCGGCGAGCGCGGGTGGCAGTGATAAACCTCCTGCAACGCCCGGCAATTAATCTTGCGGAGCGGTGAGTCAGAGTCACCCGGAGCTTCCTCCCCTCACCCAGAGCCAGCCACCGCCGTCTCCAGAAGCTCTCGGCTCCAGGGACCTGCAGATGCCACCTGGTTGGGAAGAGGGAATTTTTTTCGTGCTGTGCCATCACTGAGAGGTGCCGGATGCCCCTCCGGACCTCTCCGCTGCGCCCAAGGCAAACAAGACCCACTGATACCCACATGTGCCCGCCTGTCTCTGCAGAGGAGTGGGGTGCTTTATTCCCAGCTTCTCTGGCCATCAGGAAGGCGAGAGGGAGATGCCGTCCTCATGATAAAGCCCATATAAAAAAGGTGTCAAAAGCCAGAGGGGTGGAGGAGGAGGGAAGGACTGAAACAAAGCCCCCGGGAGGGATGGGTGTATTTCACTCCCACCGAGAAAATGCCCCCGCACATTTTCTCCCTGTCCCCACCCCCAAAATCAGCGGTGCTCCCCAAACTTTCCCAAGCTTTCCCGGGGAAAAGCCTCTTCCCGCCTTGCCCTAGGCATGAATGCAGTTTGCAGTTTTAACAGCAGATGTCTCTCCTATTATGATTTATAAAAATGCTTAAAATAAATAATGCAAACATATTTACAGGAATGAATTCCTGCTCCTGAGCGCGTTTGTCACTCGGAGGCTCCCGAGCAGGAGCGCCTCGCCGCCTGAGTGCCTCCCGCACAGCCTCCCCGCTGCCCCCCCCGCCGCCCCCTCCCGCCGGCGCTGCGGCGGCTGCCAGGAGCCCAGGGCAGGGTGGCCAAATCCCAAATCTCCCCCCCACCCCCCCCCCCCCCCCCACCCGCCCCTCCCCAAACCCCGGGTCTGGGCCCACACCAGCGTTTCAATACAAATGTGGTATAATCAACGTGTTAAATATTTAAAATGGTCGTGCAGGAGAGCTGCCCGGCGGTGCCTGATTTCACACATCCTGACAATTTCACGGACCTCTGGGCTTACGTTTCTTGGCAAATAATGAAAGGCGGTGGGAGCCCCCTTCCTCGAAGGGCACGTTGGGGAGGTTTGCCCTGGCCGCAACTCCTTCAAACGCGATGCGACTTGTGCAGCGCCTCTCCCACCTCCGCGCCCAGCCATGTCCAATGCTTTTAAGCGTGACCTTCGCGCGGGGCGGATGCAGCCGTCACGCCGCCGAGGTGACTCAAAGGCAGAGCGGGGGGCCGGGGAGGGGGGGATCGGCCGGGGGCAGCTGCCGGCAGAGCCGGCGCTTCCAATGGAGCAACTTTTCCATGGCCGTCCCCGCAGCCGCGCTCTTTCCGGCGTGGTGCACACAAAGAGCCGGCGTACCTGCGGTGATGCGAGTGGCCCAATTACCGCTCCGCACCCAGCCTGGCCGTTTCCATAGCTTCACAGCACAGCGCTTCCCTCTCCCGAGGCCATCGGAGCAGGACCCGGCATCTTATCAGCGATCATCCTGCCACGAAGCGCTCCTCCGGGCCCTACCTGCCGACGGCCAGTCTCGCCGGCAACGCAGGATAATATCTTTTCCCACCAGAGCCGTGCGATGATTTCTTCCCGCTGCTATTTTGTCTTGCTTCCAAAGCCTCTTGCGTAACCGGTGCTGAGGAAGCAGAGCACAAAGCAGGGCAGCTACAGGAGCTCCCCCGAGCAGGGGATGGGGTGAGAGGCTGTCCCAACCCAGAGGACACCCCAAGAGGCTCTGGTGCTTCAGTCCTGCCTAAGGAAGGGTGAGAGGAGGCATCTAAAAGGACTAATGTGTCTCTCCCTGGCCAACCCCACTGTGAAGCTGAGCCGGGAGGACAGGGAGGTGGAGGGCAGGATTTTCTCCCCAGTGAGCCAGATCCTGCCTGGATGAGAGCTCCATGGGAGCCCAGAACCACACCCTCTCAAAACAGGCACAGATTTTGGGCTGGAAAACCTGCTCCAGGAGGAGTGGGGGTGTTTGTGGTCTCCTGAGGGGGTGACTTGCTCCAATTCCTTGCCTTCTTGCAGGTTGCCTCAGCAAAGAGCAGAAGCACAGGGCATGCAGAGGCACAGGGTGTCTCTGCTGTGACCTTTGTCATGGTGGAGAGACACATTCCAGATAGCACAAGCAGGAAAATCACAAAGTGAATACCCTGACATTTTCCCAGTGAGAGTCTTGTGTCCTTCCCCGCCTCACCCAGAGGCACAGCCAGTGCTGCACTTCCCACCCACCCCGCCTCCACTTCCCAGCTGCAGAGCTGGATCCGTGGGCAAAGCCAGGAGAGAGGACTACCTGATATAAGCAGGTCAAGGCCCATCCTGGTGGCCATGCTGCACAGCCCAGCAGGACGGGAGCAGCACACCCAACAAAGGTTGCTCAGCACGCTGCATCCCCTGGCTGATGATGCAGGAAGGGCAGATCCTGACACGGATCCATCCACAACTTCCCAAGCAGGCTGGAATTGTTCGCACTGATAGTTCATCACCAAAATCTCTCATTTCAGAGGGCCTCTAATTATTTCTCTCTGGTGACCAGCAGTAGGACCTGGAGAATGGCGGAAGCTGTGTCAGGGGAGGGTCAGTTTGGAATTTTGGAAAAGGTTCTTCATCCAGAGGGTGGTTGGACACTGAACAGGCTCCCCAAGGAAGTGGTCATGGCCCCAAGGCTGCCAGAGTTTGTTTGGGACTGTTGGGGTGTCCTGTGCAGGGCTGGGAGTTGGAGTCTATGATTCTTATGGATCCCTTCCAGGTCAGGATATTCCATGATTCTATGATTCTATGATCTGTGAATTTGGGCTCCATCTGAATGGACAAGGAGCATCTGTTACCTTGGGATAAGCAAAGTGCTTATTTTTCATTTCTCTGGTATTAGAGGAACTTTGCAACTTTTCACTTGCCACCTAGAAAAGTCATTTATATCACTGGTGGATAAAACCAAGGGCCTCCTGCTGTTCAAAGCAACACTTTTTTGTTTCAGAAAGAATATCTAGAACAGTTCATTTTGGGTTGACCCAAAGTTATTTCTTTCCCCTGGGTTTTTGATTTAACAGCCCAAACAATACAACCCCACTCATTCTCCCAGCCCAAGGATACTTTTTGCCACACATGAACTGCCTGCTTGAAATTTTCCATGCTTTGTGGCTGAGTCAGACTACATTTTTCTCTCCAAAATTTAAGCAAAAACTCATTTCTGAGAAGAGAGCTTTGCCCACCAAGCAGGACCATGAAGCTTTCCCACTGCCTTGCCTGGAATCAGGAATGAGATGGCTGTGCTGGGCCTTGCTCCATTTCCCAAGGAGCTGCACATGCATTCGGGGGAATTATCAGCCTCTGGGAATGGTTGTTTGCAGAGTAGCTTTTAGACTGGCAATGCCACAGAATTTGCTCAGCCTCTGGAAAACTGGGATCTTCCAGGGAGCAGAGGGCAGCCAGGAGGAGGGACATGGTGGAGCATCACTGTGCCCAGAAGCTGATTCCCAGGGAAAGGGCACAGCCAGGGTCCGTAGGGATGAGATGCTCCCAGCCCTGGTGATGAGACTCAAGGACTTTGCAAGGTGGAGGTGGCATGTTTGTGTTTTCTCTTCTTTCTGGTTTTTTTTTTTTTTTGCCCTAATCTCTCTCTGCCAGGTTTGAAAGCTGCACCTGCAGGACAGTTCCAACTCTGGTGTGAACTCACCTGCTTCACACCTCGCCCATGAGGGTACAGCCTCCTGGATCCCACCTGGGGGCAAAGAGAGGTGATGATGCCACGGATGGTGAGGAGGGAATGGCTTCCTCCAGGACCTCACACCATCAGAAGGGTTTCATTTCCCAGCAGAGCTCCAGAGGCAGCTGCAGAAGGAGGCAGGGGACACTCAGTGAAAGCAAGCAATGGCTCACTGAGAGCAAACGAATCCACAGGACCCTGAAGGAGGAGCAGGACAAGGCTGACAAGCTCGAGAGTGCTCATGTCTCAACCTGGCTGCGTTTTCTGAGCCATATTCCCAAACTGTCCCACATGCCTTGAGCAGCACCCGCCCAGGAGCACCTGGGCACTGGGCGAGGTGCCAGCCCTGTGCCTGCCCTTCAGGAGGGCTGCAGAGAGAAAGCCCCAGGACAGGTCCCCAGCTTCCTGCAGCTGCTGCTGGGCTGACAAACATCTGTGCTGGGCAGCAGAGGCACGTCCACCCCTGCCTGTGCCCACAGCACTTGCCTCGCCAAGACGGGACAGGCTGTGACCTGATTGTGGGAGGAACAGAAAGGCTCCCAGGCAGCAAATGCACCAGCCCAGGTTGTGCTGGGTGTCAGCTCAGCTCTGCTCAGCTCAGACATGACTTAAGACAACCAGCAAACTCCTCTGAGACAGCTGGAGCAGCAGAGACATGGCAAGTGAGGTCCATTTCCCTCTTTTCCCTGCTGTCCTGGAGCTCTGACACCGCCAGGAAAAGAAAAGATGCCCAAAAACTGTGACTGGAATATGAATGTGATGTTCAGGCTGTGGCAGTGGCTGTAACCCAGCTTGAACTCCCCAGCCACAGAAGTCCATCCCGAGCTGCAGGCAGCAGGGACGAGGCCAGCCCAGCTGAAAAACCCTCTCTCCAGCCCCAGCTCTCCTGCTGGTGCCTGCCCGCACCCCTTTGCGTGCCCATGGAGCTCTCCTGCCTGCCTGTGCCACAGCCTGCAGTCCTTGGCATCCCCATGGCAGTGTCAGAGCAGATGCTGAGGAGAGGGAGTAACTCACATGTGGTTGTGCCTGGGAAAGATCCAGGCCACTGGGTTTGGTCACGATGGAGAGCAGAGTCAGGGATGTGAGAAATCCACCAGCTCTGAGCACAGGGGCTGCACCCCCGGGCAGTGAGGGAGTGCCAGGCCTGGAAACCCCTGCCTGAGGGCTGTGTTCAGTGGGGCTGCACCTGCCTCCAGCACTCTGGCTCTGAAAAGGGCCAGAAACCTCAGAAAAGGCTGCTCCATATGCAGTGGAGCAGAACTGCCTGGCCCTCCCTTTCCATGGGCATTACCCCCACACTCACCCAGCTCCCGCCTCACAGAGCCCAGCTGAAGTGTTGCCTCTGGTTTTCCAGCCTCAGCACACCAGAGCAGAGGTTTGGGATGAGGCAGAAGGGCCACATTGGACTGTCAGCATCCACGGAGCAAGACTGAGGTCCCCAGGGTGCAGCATCCATGGGCAGTGCCCATGTGTGAGCCAGACCTTGCTTGTAGGGACTGTACCTATTCCAGTCACAGTTTGGGGGGCATCTTGCCCCACTTTGGCGATGGCTGACCTGGGATGTGTCCGTGGCTGGCAGGATGCTCCAAGGTTCTGTGGGCAGCAGAGGCTTTGCCTGGGTCTAGGTGTCTATTCCTGGGTTGGGAGAAGGGCCTGAGCAGGGCTTTGCTCTCCAGCCTGGGCAAGCCAGCAGCTGTGAGGGAAAAAGGGAAGAGCAGAAAGAAATGCTGCTGCAGATCTGCCTGACCAGGGCTGTGGCAGCACTGGGATCTGTGTTAAGAACCAGCTTCCCCAAGTTTAGGAGGCTGAGGGATGCGTGGAATAAATTACTTGTGACACTGACTCCTACACTTCCAGATTCACGCGGGATTTAGCCACCAGACTCCAGTTAAGTCAGTGCCAGTTATTAAGGTCAGGAGAAGTCGGGTGGCTAAATCCTATCTGGGGCTGCGGCACAGGGCTGTGCCAGTCTGCGGAGGCATCCTGGTGCTCCGGGGGGCTGTGCCCCCTGGCACCACTCCCCAAAACTCAGAGCAGCCTGGGAGTGCTCCCATCGCAGCCTGGAAGTCAAATAAATGAATTATCCATTATTGCATCGAGAGGAGAGGAGAGGAGAGGAGAGGAGAGGAGAGAGGAGAGGAGAGGAGAGGAGAGGAGAGGAGAGGAGAGGAGAGGAGAGGAGAGGAGAGGAGAGGAGAGGAGAGGAGAGGAGAGGAGAGGAGAGGAGAGGAGAGGAGAGGAGAGGAGAGGAGAGGAGAGGAGAGGAGAGGAGAGGAGAGGAGAGGAGAGGAGAGGAGAGGAGAGGAGAGGAGAGGAGAGGAGAGGAGAGGAGAGGAGAGGAGAGGAGAGGAGAGGAGAGGAGAGGAGAGGAGAGGAGAGGAGAGGAGAGGAGAGGAGAGGAGAGGAGAGGAGAGGAGAGGAGAGGAGAGGAGAGGAGAGGAGAGGAGAGGAGAGGAGAGGAGAGGAGAGGAGAGGAGAGGAGAGGAGAGGAGAGGAGAGGAGAGGAGAGGAGAGGAGAGGAGAGGAGAGGAGAGGAGAGGAGAGGAGAGGAGAGGAGAGGAGAGGAGAGGAGAGGAGAGGAGAGGAGAGGAGAGGAGAGGAGAGGAGAGGAGAGGAGAGGAGAGGAGAGGAGAGGAGAGGAGAGGAGAGGAGAGGAGAGGAGAGGAGAGGAGAGGAGAGGAGAGGAGAGGAGAGGAGAGGAGAGGAGAGGAGAGGAGAGGAGAGGAGAGGAGAGACCTTGCCCTGGTCCAGGAACAGCCTGGTTTGTTTTACTGCTGATTTCTGAGTGGTTTCACTTATCTCTTTCCTCCTCCACTACCTGAGGTTTCAAATGCTCTAGGGAGATGTCTCCATTAACCACAGTTTTCTTTGGCAGTTATATTTCATTATAGTCTCTCTTCCCGCTAATCTTTCCCAGCTTTTGTTGTTGTTATTTTTATTATGATGATTTTCACAAACCCTTCGTTTCCAGCTGTACTTAACCTGGCTGTGTCCCTTTAAATACCACAGCCTGGGCAGAAGAGGGGATCAGTCCTTTGACAGGAGCTAAAGTCCTGTTTGATCTGGATTAGATGCTGATTTTGCTTACCAGACTAAAGACCGAGGGGGACCACGCAGTGCCTGTGTTTGCACAAACCTGCCTGGTCGCATTCCTCTTCCTGCCCGTGTCCAGCCGAAGGGGTGAGCGCGGGGCTGTGCACACAGCTTGAAATCCAAGCGGATAAGCGGTCACTTTGTCTGGAGACGTGAGAAAATGGAGGTGTGGGGATGAAGGCGGCAGCTCTGCACTGTGCTGGGGAGGTGGCCCGGGGCTCAGAGTGTCCCCAGGGTGCGAGCAGGCCGGCACCCGCCCCTGGGATGCCTGTGGGCGTCCCGCAGCCCTTGGCACTGCTCACTCTGGAGGCCCAGCTCTGACCTGCTGCCTGTCTTGCCTCTTGGGGCTTGAATGTGGGTCCCTGATGGCCCAGCTCACGGGGGGACTGGTAGGATGTGGGAGCACCGAGACCTCCACCATTCCCCCCACCCAACAGATTGTGTTTTCTCCAAGGATTCCCATGTTTGCCGTGTCCCCTTCCCACCCCCACTTCCTGCCTCTTCTCCTGCCCTTTTCTCTTGTTCCTCCGCCTAAAGGAAGAGTGTTCTCTCTTTCCCTGTGCACTCCCCATCCCCTCATGTCTTGCCCTGCCCTGGCCCCTTCCCCCAGATCGGCCCTAAGCTCCCAGGAGTGGCTCTGCCTACCTCGGCTGCCCTGCAGCATCACCCCCTGCCACACTCCTGCTTCTTCTGGAAGGCACCACGGCCAAAGCCTGCTCCAGCAGAGGTGATGGGGCCATGGGCTGGAGCTGGGGGGGCAGGGAGCCCCCATCACACACACCCTTGCAGCAAAGCCAGTTTATACCTCCCCCTGCGGCTGTCTCGACGGAGAAATGTCAGGACTCGCGGCAAGGCAGTGAACCGTGCTGCTGGTGGGAGCCTCCTCGGCCCAGCAGAGATGAAGGAGCTGGGGCTCAGTGCGAGCCCGGGGCCTGCACCCCGTCCCTCACTGCAGGATCTGTGGGATCACAACTGGGATCTGCCCCAGGCTGGTTTCACCCCACCTGATTCAGGTTAAACGCACCAGAAAAAGCCTGGAGCGAGGAGAAGGGTGTCTTGCTCGGGGACTCAGAGTCTTGCTGGGGGAGCCTCTCCCACCTGGCTGGTGCCCAGGTCACCTGGCAGTGGGAGACCTGTGTGCACGATGGCAAGGTGGAAGGATGCCAGTGGCAGTGATGTCACCAGCGCATGAGCACCCAGAGGGTGACAGGGCACAGCTGAGAGGTGCTGAGCTGTGCCAAGCACTCCTGGTCACTGCTGGGGTCCAGCTCTGCCAGAGAGAGGTGCAGGACCTGCAAGGTCTTCACAGGCATCAGTCTCCTGCTTAGAGCACTCCTAGAGCTGGAAAATGAACTCTGCTGGAGGTGGGGAGGGTCACGGCCGTGCCGCTGCTGGAGGTATCGCTGCCCACAGCAGATGGAGCTTTAGGAAGCGCAGGGCCAGCATGTGAGGTGAAATGCAGAAATTAATGACTGTAAAGGTCAAGCGGGATGTACCGATGGAGGCGTCGGCCCTTGGCTCCCGGGGGTGGGCTTGGCTGACTCTGCTGCAGCTCCAGCCTGCAAGGACAGAAGGCAGGTGGGCACTGGCATCACCGCTCTGCCCACTCCCAAACCCCCCAAGACAAGAAGGTCACACCTCAGTGGCAGGGGTGGGTGAGGAGATGGAGAAACCCAGGGTCACCCAGGGCTCTGCCAGGGGAACATGTTGCTGTGATCTGTCACGTGCAGGGATGAGAGGGGGAGGTTGTCCTGCTGTTGTCTTCTTGTCCACAGGGAATCCTCATGGCAAGAGGTGGCCTTGTGGAACACCCTGGTCACTGCTCCTCTTCAACCAGAAGGAGGAGAACAGGCAAAGCCAGAAAGCAGGTGGGACCAGAAGGACCATCTTAACGGCTTGGGAGGTCTCATCCATGCTTGCCCTGTTCCTGTCCCCTTCCTGGGTTTAGTATAACCTGCTCTAATCATTGTTGGCTCAGGGGTTTGCCAACAAGACACATACCAGCAGCTCCTCCATCCCTGATAGGGCTGCCCCAGGCTTGCTTGGGCTCATGGAGAGGGGCTGCAGGAGAAGCCAGCTGCAGGAGAAGCCAGCTGCAGGAGAAGCCAGCCCAGGGGGCTCAGAGGCAAGGCAGGAGAAGGCAAGGCATCCTTCCTTCCCCATGGGCATCTCATCCTCCAGCCCTGGATCAGAGGTGCAAGGGGGGCTGCAGGACTGGCTGAGGGGACAAGGACAGGGCAGCCTGGTCCTGTGTCCCCACTACCCGTGGTACTATCTGGACACCCCCACCAGCACTACATTCACTCACAGCACCTTGGTGGGGAGAGACACAGCTCCCCAGTCCGATGCTTCACCAGGGCTGTCAGCACCAATGGCTGGCCAAAAGCAAGGCA
The DNA here is from genome assembly GCF_020740725.1 of Corvus hawaiiensis. Taxonomy (NCBI): domain Eukaryota; kingdom Metazoa; phylum Chordata; class Aves; order Passeriformes; family Corvidae; genus Corvus; species Corvus hawaiiensis. The sequence goes on along the minus strand of NC_063227.1, from coordinate 17,595,668 downwards.
GGCTGCAGGCTGCAAACCCCCAGCTCGGGCTGGTGGTACCTGTCACCTCTGCTAAGCCCCTGCTCGGCCGCTGTCATCCACCCATCGTCACCCAAGGGCTGAAGGCTCGCGCTGCGCCAGCCGCTGCCTCCCCTGCCCGATAACACCGCGTCTTGCACTGAGCAGCCTCCTTCTGCTGTCACAGGCCGACCTATTTCTCACAAATCCTGACTGCTCTGGCCTTAAAACATCTTGACGCAGTGCTGAAACCGGCCTTGGCACAGCAGCCAGCCCCCAAATAAGCGCGAGTTGCCGTGGCTTGGCGTGGGCTTTGCAGCGAGCAGACGCTGGCTGGGAGAGCAGCACGGCTCAGGGAGCACCGACGTGCTCATCAGAAATAATCAGGCATTGATCCTGATCAAAAAGAGGAATACCAGGGTTCCTCCAGGCTAAATGGCCCTTGCTGCCTGCAGCCATGGGGTGCTGGGTGTTGCGTTCTCTGCTGGGGCTGAAGGAGCTGGGCATGGAAGAGATCTCCTCCTTCATGCGAGCACAGCTGGCACACCCCAAGCAGTCATCCACCCTGCGGGGTGCAGGGGGGCACCTGAGACCACAAACCAAGACAGCTTCTCCATGGAGGCAGCAGGCAGGTTGCCAGGTCTGGTGGTGCTCCGGTCCCCAGGGCAGGAGGACCTCAGGCAGTTTCTGTGCAGAAGCCACCCTGTGACGGCTGCAGCGCCATCCCCAGCCTCCTGCAGAGCCGCAGCAGGGCAGCCAGCCAGGGCCCTCAGCCAGCTGGAGCCGCAGGTTTGCCTTGCTGGGGACACAGCTCATCCCAGGGTGGGCTGGCGGGATGCAGGAATGGGTGTCAGCTTCCACCTATGGAGTCCCTTCCAAGGATGCTGCTGGGTAAACATCATCCAGCTCAGGCATGGGGAGATCTCAGCATGTGGTGGTAGGTCAGGAATTCTGGAATTCCCAGAGGTGAAGTGATGTGGATGTCAAGCCTTTATCATGGATAAAGGATCTCCCATGGCTCCTCTTCCCTGAGAAAAGCCTCTCATTCTTGCTCTGGTGCAGAGACAACACAGCCTCCCACAGACCTTGTGGGACCCTCCTCCCCGTCCCACACTTCGGCATGGGAAGTTCATGGGGAAGAAGCCAACAGAGAGCTCATTCCCAGTGGAGAATGCGCAAAGAGACGAGGCATCCTTCGCTTGAATTCGAAAACTCCACAGCCTTTTGGAAGAACTTCAGCCAAGGCTGGAAATCGGCCTGGACAGCTGCCATGATATGGGACACAGGGAAGGTCACCTGGCCAGCTGCAGGGAGCAGAACTTGGGAGGCTTATTTAGATTAATGGTCCCAACCGAGCTGTCCCAGCAGCCCTAGGCTCCAGCCGGAGCCAAGGCAGGTGTGTGACAGTGAGCATCCCCCACAGCTGCCCATGCCTGGGGACCCCTGGGAGACCTGCATCGATCCCATCTGGCTGCTGTGGGGCTGCCAAAACCCCAGCTCAGCCCAGGACACGCTGGGGAGCACCCACCGATGGCCCAGCCATGCCGGAGACGCTGGATGGCTCTAACACCTGGCACCGGGGCTGGCTTGTCCCCACAGCCCCCTGGGCTGTGATGTGTCCCTACCAAGGAAACCCGAGCAGATCCCACCATCCCAACCTCCCCTTGGAGCGGTGAGTGTGAACTGGGTCCCCTCCCAGCAACCAGGATTCGGTGCTCATGGAGGTTCCCACCCCACCACCAAGGTCCTCACAGCCGCCCCTGCCAAGCCCCCGTCCCCTCGCTGTCCTGGCCAGCCTGGCAGTGGGAGCAGGCTGGCGGCCGGCAGGTCACGCCTGGCCGGCGGCACTCGCGGCGAACCCGCCATCCGGCTCAGCTGAAGCACATTTTGTTCGGCGCTTCCTGCATCCTGCCCCATCCCCACGCCGGGGGGGCAGGTCAGCCCGGGGTCAGCCTGCTAATTGCAGCCCGGGGGACGGCAGGACAGAGCGGCCACCAGCCCACCGCGCCAGGCTGAGAGCCAGCACAGGGGACGCGGAATGGTGGCACCCTGCGGCCGAGGCCGGCACCCTGCGGCCGAGGCCGGCACCCCGCGATGTGCTGGGGTAGCCCTGCGACAGGACAGGATGTGTCTCTGGGACCACTGTGGATGCTCCATCTCCTACTGCAGCTCACCCCAGAATCCATCCTCTCCAAGCCAGGCCGCTCCACAGGGAAAACATCACCGGCATCGCCGCTGGACCAGGCTCACACCAGGGTCTGGCCTCACCTGACATCGCTTGCCGGCACCTTCCCACGCCACCAAGGGCAAGCAGGGATGGGGACACGGCTGTGGCCCCTGTGATAGCACGCCCTAGCGCCACAGGCAGGTTTGATTGCCCTTCTGCTAACTCTGTTTAATGAGGATGTTAATTAAGAGAGACTCGAGGCCAGCCCTCGTGGTAGCGCCCAGGGTTGTCCCTCAGTGCCGTGCCGAGCTCGTTATCATCATCCCATGCGCCCTGTGTCACCTGGCTGCCAGCGGGCACCCTGGGGACAGCAGCCCTGGGTGCCACTTCCCCAGCAGCAGCTGTGGGGACAGCCCAGCACAGGGGCTGTGCCTGACGGAGGGTGAGCGTGGAGGAGCGGATGGGTTCACCCTCGGGGGATGCCTGAGGTCCTGCTCGTTAGGCAAGGCTCCGGGCCAGCACAGGGCCATCCTCCCACACACACACCTGGGAGGCAGGGATGCAGCCCCTCGAGGAGGTGAGCTGGAAGTGGAGTGGAGGGCACCCAGCACCCCATATCCCGCCTCCCCACCACCCCATCCCACTCACAGGCAGGGTTTGAATCCCACATCCGATTCTTTTCTCCCAAACCTGTTTTCCCGCATGGGGAAGCCCCTGCTCTCTTTGTTCCGTGCTAATGTCTGTGTCCTCCCTGGCAGCTCCACATGCCTGCTGTCACTCTCCTCCTCTGTCTCCCCTGCTAACGCCCATGGTCCCTGCCAGTGCGTGGCACAGCGGGCTTTGCTGTGCCATGATGGCATTTCCCGTGCCAGCCCTGTTGTGGGTGACACAGCCAGACCAGGGTGACATTCCCAGCAGTCCCCAGCCCCAGCTGTGGGTGGGATGAAGCAGCACTCCCCTTGCAGCTCCCCAGGGGATCAGGGCTGGGGAGGGGGCTCTGTGTGCTGCTCCCCAGGATACTCTCCCAGCATGGGGTAGGGGTTGGCTCCCTCTGGGTGCCAGGACTGTGCCTTCACACAGCCCCAACCCTTAGCCACAGTTGTAAAGAAACCAGCCAGGCTCCTTTTTCCCAGCACACCCCCACCACATTCCTGCTAAGTGATTTCGGCTGTTTGAGCAACATGGATTGGGAACCGGCTCCCAGCAGCTCCTTGCCAGTGCCTGGTCGGAGCAGAGCCAGGCATGCCACGGACCAGAGCCCTGCTGGGGCACAACCAGGGTCTGTCTGTCCCTGCAGGCCTTGAGCTGTGTCCCTCGCCACACTGGCCCAGCTCCACCACTGTCACCATGTGCTGCAGCCGTTCCCACACACAGCCCTGGGTTCAGGCACTGGTGTGACCGGGGTGCCTGGGTCTGGACTCCAAACCACCCGGAGCTGCAGGGGCGCCCGGGGGAAAGCTGCTGGAGAGGGCATTTGGGGCAGCTTTCCCCAAGGACGCTCTGCTCCATCCCAGCAGGTCACTGCCGGGCACGGAGAGCCCACGCACCACCGTCACCCCCTCCTCCGGGTGCACATCTGGCCAACAGATGCTGGCCCAAATGCTGGCTGGAGCTGGGGACAAAGGCTCTTGTTACCTCCTCCCAGCAAGGCAGAGCCAGCACTGCCGGGTCCAGCTAGATCCACCTCTTGCCAGGCTGGGATGACCTGGAGAACCTCCAGGGGACTGGTAGGATGTTCCCAGCCCATGTGCCTGGCATGATTCCCAGCACAGCACCCCAAGCACTGGCAGCAACCTGATGGCTTGTCCATGGCTGAGCCCATCCAACATCCCCTCCATCCCATCCTGCTGATCCAGTACCAACATGAGGCCAGGCTGGAAAGCCATCCAGAAGCCACTCACCTTTGGGAGCTCATTTTAGACTTGTCCCAACAACACGAGCCTCACCGCAGTTCTCCGTGGCACGTTAATATTATGTCACCAAAACAAATGGTGTTGGCACTGCTGGGTAAAACTCCAGGCAGGTCAAGCCGGGAAATATCCCCGGGAGGAGCCGAGGCTGGCTCAGCCCAGTCAATGCCAGGATTAACCATGGGGATTTAGCAGCCAGGGCGACTCCAGCTCAGCTCATCACACAGTCCCACCACGCTCCGGCACCGTCACTGGCGAGATCCCCCACAGCCGGCAGGACCACGGCACGTGGGCCACCACTGCTGCTGGGGGGCCTAGAGGGCTGGACAGAGGGGTGGGAGAGAAATAACCAAGCTGGAAATCATGACACAAAACATGCATTCATTTTATTCACAAAAACAGCCTGGATCGCTAAAACATTACAAACAGCATTTCAATTTAATGATGGAGAGAGAGCTGGAGAGACGGGGGGTGAACAGAAGAGAAATATCACTTTGCGTAACTGCTTCAGCACAGGTCCTGCAATATTTGTTTTATTTTGATTTTAACTTCTGTAAGTTTACAAAAGTTACTTCTAGGAGTAAACCGTTGCAATTAGGAGGATTTTCTGTACGCAGCGTTTCTTGTTCTATATTAATAAACTAACAACGACTTTTTTTTTGCCTTTTTTTTACTCTTTTTTTTCCTTTTTTTGAATTCCGCCAGTTGTGTAGCAATTGTTTTCTTCCACCTTTTATACCGACCCTCTTGTGGGTTAAACTTCCAGAGGTGAATGGCGAGGAGAAGGGATACTACATCGCTTTAAACATATTCTCATTTATAAACATGAAGTTGAGGCATTCTAGAAACTATCCACTCTATTGTATGATGGGAAAGAATCAAATAAAAAGTATAAATGAGGGTGCAATTAAACAACTGTGCTAAATTACAGTAGTGCTTATTAGTAACTAGATTTTAAAAGGTTACTGTAAATTTACATTCCCTACACAAGTACTGCATCTTTCACACATAAACAACATCAACACCAAAACACAGAAAGAAACTGATTGTCCATACTCTGTCTATTAAGTCTTGGTACTTTACAGATCCATTGTTTTTTTCTTTTAATTATTTTTTGTTTTTTATTTGAAAAGCAGTTAAATGTCTGACTAGGACTCGAAGATGTTAAAACGAACGCAAAAAAAAAAAAAAGAAGAAAAAAATTATAAAAACAGGAATGAGATTTGCGAGAAAATATTTTTGGTTCTAAAGAGACACAGGTGCATCCATTCATTTCAGCCAAAAATCCCTTGCCTGAGACAACACAAGCAAGCAGTGACATTGCACTTGGATGACAGAGCTTTGGGATTCCCGTTCCTACTGGAACCATCTGAACGCGGCTCCTGTAGGAAGCATCACCTTCTGGAAAGGAAGAGAGACAGGGAGGGGGACAGAAGAAGAAGGGACAAGGCATTAGGTCGGGTCCAGCACAGGCGTGCAGCACCAGGGCTGGGCACCCACCCCTCGCCCCCACCCTGGCACCCCGCTCCCCAGCCTTGGGATGGATCCAGCCCAGGCTCAGCACCCTTGGATGCAGCTGTACATCCCAAGACTTCCACAATGCCAGCAGGAGGAAGACCAGGGTCCTCCTGCTGCCAGGCCCCCTCCCTGGTCGGGCACCAGCACAGCAGCGCTCGGCCATTGTTCCCACATCCCTGTGTCCCCATGTCCCCATGTCCCCATGTCCCCATGTCCCCGTGCTGCAGCTGGCACAATGGCACAGCCCCCAACTTCCCCTCTGTCCAGCGGTGAGCACAATGGCTGGGCAGTGGGCAGTGGGCATGGCCTGGCACAGCCTGGCACAGCCCCCTCACTGCCAGCTCCCACAGCCCCTGCCATGGACGGACAGACAGACACCCAGAGGACAGGAGCCCAGCCACCACATGGGTTTAGGAGCGCATTTGGATGGAGACTGGGGCAGGGAATGAGCTGGACAGGCTTGGGGACACCAGAGCAGGAGCTGCTCAGGACATGGGAAACATCACCCCCAGCCTCAAGGAACAATCTTGACCCCAACAGAGCAACCCTGGGCACCACCAGGTACCTCTCAGCGCTTCACAGGGAAGAGGCTCAACCCCATGGCCAACAACGGGCCCAACAATGGACAAGATCTCTTTGAAGCCACCTCCAGGAAAGATGGTGTGGGGCCATGCCCCCCAGTAGCACTGTGATCCTCCGGAAGGAGAACCAGGGGCATTTCCCAGCTGGGTGAGGTGGAAAGCCTGTGCAATATTCATGAGAACACGGGTGGAGCATGCAAGGACCACAACATCTGTCAGTGCCAACAGCCCCCAAGCAAGGCTGAGCTGTGCCAGCCAGACACACGATCACCACAGGATCACCACACAATCACCTCAGAGGACCCTTCAGGTCCCACATCTCCAAACAAGCAGGGGACACCAATGGGAAAGAGGCCACAGGCTGCAGTGACAGGCATGGGCCAGCAGACTGGCTGCCATGGGGCAAGGGGGAGCACAGTACTGAGCCCTTGTGCAGGCCTGGGACACCTCATGTAGCATCCTCAGAGTCAAACCAGACACATTCCAGTCCCTCACTCCATGCAGGACTCAGCCACAATCTCATTGGGTCCTTCTCTTGGATCAAGACACCTACCAAGCCTCAATGAAAAACCAGGGCAGCATCACCCCCATCCCCACAGGAGGATGTTCCCTGCCACAGGCAGAACCCAAACACGGGGCTTGGGCAAGGGGAGGGGGGCGAAAGGCCAGAATCAGCAAGAGCTGGTGGTGCCCACCAGGCTGCTGGCAGATCCCACCTGCTCCTGCTCGCAGCCCATGGCGGGGAGCAAATTGAGCTGGGGCCGTCACAAGCTGCAGGCATCACCCCTTCCCCAAGGCATCTATGACATGTAACCAGGCATCTGGGAAGGCACAAGTGCCTGTGCCCAGCAATGCACAGGCCTGGGGCACACCACACTGACCACTGGATCCCACTCAAGGCACTGAATGCAGAACAAGTAGGGCAGAGCAAGGTGGACTCTCCAGCAAGGGCCACCTACCTATCCATCATCCCAAGGGAGAACGAGGGGAGAGCAGGCTCCTCATGGGTTTGGAAGGAGATGTCTGACAAATACTTCTGCTCCTTTATTATTCAAGGAAGATGGACAGCCAGCTCTAACGTGGACGCCCAGGAGAGATCCCCCTCATCCCCACAATCACAGACTCACAGAATGGTTTAGAGAAGACCTTAAAGATCATCCAGTTCCACCCACTGCCACGGGCAGGGACATCTTCCACTATCCCAAGTTGCTCCAAGCCCCATCCAACCTGGCCTTGGACACTTCCAGGGATGGGGCAGCCACAGCTTCTCTGGGCACCCTGTGCCAGGGCCTCACCACCCTCATCATAAACACTTCTACCTTATGTCCAACCTAAATCTATCCTCTTTCAGTTTAAATCTCTCACCCCTTGTTCTCCATGGCGAGAGTCTCTCTGTGAGGCTGATGTGAGGGTGACAGTGACCCTCACTGGCACTATCTGGGGCACCAAGGCTCTTCAGTACAGCTTCTCTGGATAAAGAACAGCTCTGATGAATCAAACCCCAACTAGTCATGGCCTTCATGTGACCTACAGCTCTGCAGACAAGCCCAGGGTGACCTGTGCAGGGCTGGCCAGCAGCCCCCACGGCATCAGCTGGGGTTGCTGGGGCTGGCAGAGCCCAGAGGAGCCTGGTCAGTGCAGGGACGTGCTGCTGCCTGCTCCCAACACCCAACCTCACCAGTCTTGGAGCCCCAGGCAGCCCCACCACAGCGGGACACCAGCGGCGACCGGTTCTTCAGGCTCTGTAGATGTGCAGATAAAGCTTAACGGCAGCTCAGGGATTTAGCCCGTTTTTTATGCTGCCATAAAGGTTTAATTCTATTTTTTTTTTTACTGCTTGATTTTAGATCAACATTTAATCACAGCTGCGGCCCCTGTCAGGGCTCTCCGAGGACGTTCCTCTGGATGCACAGGGGTGGCAGGACAGTCACTGTCCTTCTCCCAGGCAATGGCACTGCCCCCCACAGACAGGGACGATGCTTCACAAAGCCCTGTGAATGTTTCAGCCCCATATGAAGGGCCACTGCATGGCCCCTTCTGTGCCAGTATCAAGTACAGCGGTGTGATGGCACCCCAGCAGGACCAGCAGTCCATGGAACTCTGCATCCTGGCCCTCTGCAGACAGGTCTCCAGCACAGCATAGGGGCTGGTGCTTGCCCTACAGATGGCCCAATGTCTGGCCAAGGCTGGTTGACACAGGGTTAGGTTTAACAACCCAGCTTTGACCCAGGTGACCTGGGACATCAGTCGGGGTCACGGTGTCCCTGTCCCAGCCACGATCTTGTAAAACCCTACCAAGGTCAATACAGGGGGCAAGAGGATGGTCTGAGAGAGGGAAGGGTCTGTCATGAAAAGGGGATGGCGATGCCCTGGAGTGACCCACACCTGCCCAGGCGTCCATCCCACCAGCACATGGCCTCTCTCTTGGGCCTCAGCACACCTATGGTCATGCCCAGGGGGGATGGGGACTCATCTCTGGTGGGGCCCAACTCTACCAGATGCAGAACCCTATTTCAGAGGCCCCAGTTTCCCAGCCAGTCATGAGATGGAGAAACCCACCACAGGAGTGACCATTCCATGGGCTCCTCATGCTATTTATCACCCCCAGACCCAGCGCTGGGAGAAGGGAGCAACTCCTCCGGCTGCTGCGAGCTCCGAGTCTATTGACCCGCTTTAGGACTCTTTGGAAGAAATGAACTTTTTTTTTCCCTTTCTCCCTTTTTCCAGATCACTGACTCAGCAAATTAGAACAAGAATATAATTTAGCAATACAGCGGTTTTTGAAAGACACAGTCCCCCTCTCCTCATCCCCACCGCCCAAATAGATTTTTTTTCCCCTTCAGTATTCATTCAGAGCTGATGCTAATTGAAAAACGTAGAATGTAGCTAAGGGAGCGGCAGGCTTTGGTTGCACTGGGACCACCAGAGGATGGGCAAAGCTCTCGTGGCAGGATGCACCATCCAGCTGATGTCCAGGTGACTTTTTAGCCTCCGCTGTCTCTCCATGGGGATGTGCTCACCAGAAGGAGGAAGCACACTGGCATGGCTGACAGTGGGATCAGCTCACGGAAAAATCACACCTGGCTTCAGCACAACACGTGGGCGTGCAGAAGAGGGAGGCTCTGCCAGACCAGAGTGTCCATGGGACACCCCTGCCCTGCTGGCACCCAGCCTCACCCACACCACGCCACCAGCAGCTGCCCACGGCCCCTAATGAGTTTCAGGCCCACACAACCCAAGTCACCAGACTTTCCCTGTAGTCCCCACATGAATGTCACACCTCCCCAGTGGATTTGATAAGGTGGCAGCCCAACCCAGTGGCTCTCCTCCAAAGCCAAGGACATTCACAAGCAGGCCATGGAGGGCAGTGACAGCCTGAGCACCATCCAGAGGCTCACACCAGGGCACCTGGGCATCCCTAGCAGGAGCAGGGGTGCTCCTGGCTCTGTTGGGTACTGACACAGGAGCACTGCCAGTGGGGACTGCAGCACTGCTGCCATGGGAAGTCCGGCTGCTGCCTTATGGACTCATCCTGACCACCCCAGAGGGATGCTGGCCCAGGGACACCCGGCACAGCCACTCCACTGGGGATGCTGCACTCCACTGCAGCAGTTTGCTCCCAAAACCAGGGACCGCTGTGCTCCTGCTCAGAGCAGCGTGAGCTGAGGGGCTGGGCTTTGGCTGCACTGTGGTCACGGGTTTCATCATCACCAATTACCCCAAGCTCTGCCCCAAAAAGTCATCCCCCTCCTCTGGGGTTAGATGCTGCTCCCCAGCTCAGGGAGCTGCCACCCGCTGAGGACAGGGGATGCTGTCACCAAAACCCCAGCAGAGCCCCACTGCTGCTTGTGTTTGCAAAGGGGACAGTGAAGTCCAGCATGCCCAGGGACCCCAGGGTGAGACCCCAGACCTTCTCCCCACACCAATCAACCCCAATACATAGCGGGGGGTGGGGACTGGGGGCACTGGGCAGAGCACACATCTCAGGGTGAGAGCTGTTAATGGAAAAGGGAAAAATAAAAAAAAGTAAGAAGTACCAGGTGTTTTATTATCTAGGGCAAGATCCAAACCCAGGAGCGCAGCCCAAGGAGGGGTTAGGGTGCCTGAGAGGGGCCGGTTACCTCCAGTGCTGCAGAAGGCTTCTTTTTGAGTTCTTCACATTTTCGGAATTTGCAAATCTGGTGGCCAGTTTTGCGATTCCTACAACTGCTGCACTGCTCGCAGTTTATCCGTCTTCGGCAGGGCGGGCACATGCCGCATCTTTTCCGTTTCTTTTTCCCCGAATTGATGGCAGATGCCAACTCATTCTGCATGGGATACTCTGCCAAGCCAGCCATATGGAGCGCGCTCTCTGCCAGAAACACGCCGGCAGGGGTCATAATGAAAAGGCCTGGGTTGATGGGAAAAGCCCCCAGGTAAGGAAAATCAGAGGGGCCGTTCATTGTCTCTGCAGCTGAGACTGCCTCCATGTCAGAGATACCAGTCCCGTGCTCGCTCGTTAGAGGAAGATGCTCCTGTACCACTCTTTTGAGCATTTCTGTCGACTGAGCAAACTGTTGGAGGGCGGTCTGTCCTTCTGAGGAGAGCTCCGACATCCGGTCTAATTTGCTCAGCATACTAGAGATGTTTTTGTGCTTTGAGGTAGAATGACTTTTATCCACAGTCGCATCGTTGCCATTAGCTAAGGGGTTGCCTTTCTCTGAATGTTCGCTTACCGAGCTGCTGCTACCAAAGGTGGAATAGTGGGAGAGTGGACGGGACTTCTTAAGACTTTTGTTCAAAGGTTCACTTATTATTCCACTTTTGTTCCTCCTCTCGGAGTTGACGGGGGGTTGAGAGTCATCTTGGTTATTTTTTTCCGTCTCTGGCTTGTTCCCAGTGTCTTGATGGGAGCCCGAATTTGACATGGTGCCCCGAGCACAACAACAAAACCAGCCCCAAAATTTAAGAAAAAAAAAAAAAAAGACGAAAAACCAAAAAAAGACCAACCCCAAAAACCCACCCCCAATGCCAAAGCAAAAGACCCCCCAAAGCCGTTCTGGTAGCACCGGCCCGCCAGCCACCGGGGACGCTCAGACGAGACCGCGCATCAACAGGGCGTCTCCTCCCGCGCCGGCTGCGGAGGACTCAGGGTGCTCTCAGTGCACAGACATACTCTGCGGCTCTGGGACACACCACGCGGCTCTGGAAGGAGAAAAGAAAAGAGAGTTAGCGCTGGCAAGAGCCAACGGGCTTTTCAAAGCGGCTCTTCCTCCCCCTGCCATGAAAATCTCAGCGCCGCAAACAAAGGAACTCCAGGGAACGGACCTCAGTGGAGATCCGTTCCGCTGCTCTCTAAAAGGGTCGCCATCCAGACAGAAGTGGGGGGTCACAGGGGAAGTCCTGGCCTGGTAGCAATGGCACTCTGATGCTTAAAGACTCTCTGTGCCCAACTCTCCTCCCTCAGGGACAGCAGCCCCAGGGAAGTCACGGGGCTCATCTCCCGCTCCGCTCCAGCGGCGTATGGCCCCATGCCGGATGGGACGGCAGGCACCAGCGGGATGCTCCCGGGCTCATGCAAGGGGTGCCTGGTTCCCACCCTTGTCGCCCAGGCCAAGTGCCATGGAGGCAACACCCCAACTCCCACAATCCCAAGGATGCTGCTCACCCAGCTCAGGCTAGGCTGTGCCCTTTCTCCTCCTCCTCCTCCTCCTCCTCCTCTTTCTCCTCTTGGACCATTGTCCCTGAGCCAGCAGTGGGCAGGGGAAGGAAGCCACATGGAGAGTGGCAGTGTCCACCTTCAAGTCCCACAGGGATCCACAGCATCCTTCTCCAAACCCTACCAACAGCTGCAGTGTTCACCCCAAATCCCATAGGGAGCTGCAGCATCCAAGTCTGAGCCACTTCCAGCATCCACTTCCAAATCCCATGGGCAGCCATGGTGTTCACCTCCAAATCCCTGTAAGAGCGGCAACATCCATTTCCAAATCCCATGGGCAGCCATGGTATCCACCTCCTAACCCCACCAAGGGCTGCAGTGTCCATCTCCAAACCAAACAGGGAGCTGCAGCATCCACTTCCAAGCCTCATCACGAGCTTGCAGTGCCCACCTTCAACCTCACAGGGAGCCACAGCATCCACCTCCAAGCCCCAGTGCTGACCTCCTGCCATGCCCAGCATGCCCAGCACACATGCCCAGCTGCTCCAGCAGAGCCATGGGCTCAGCAGTGACAGCAAGAGCCTTCCTGGAGTGGATGCTATGCTGCTGTCCCTGGGGCAACTCTGGGGCAGCTGGGCCCAGTGTGGCTGCAAACACTTGTTGTTGTGAAATTCCTCCTCCTCCTCCCTCCCGAGCACGCACGCACACAGGCACCACCAAGTAATCAGGCTTTAGAGGAGAAAAGCTGCAGGGCTTAGTGGAGCAGGAACCTACGTCCCCACCCCGGCGGCAGCTGGGGGAGGGTGGCACTGGGAGGAGGCCCCTTGCCCACCCCATCCCTCCATCCTGGCTATCCCAGCACACTCCTCTCCAGAGCCCAGACAGGGATGTGGCCATGTGTGGAGAGCTCTGCTGAGACCCTCCCTCCTGTGCAGGGGTGATGCAGCAAAGCAAGGGGCATCCCTGCACCCCCATACTGACTCCTGCTCATCCATCACCCTTCGGATCCCCTTCTGCAGCGCAACCCCAGGAACCCCACAACAACAGCCCAGGAGGACCCTTTCCCACGGACAGAGCCTGGGCATCGCCGTTAAAATGCTGATGGGGGCAAGGTCCTTGTGCCAACTACCGTGGTACCGGCTGCGGAAGCAGCCCCGGTGTCTCACTCCGGTGCCAGAGCCGGCTCGCCCACGGAGAAACCCCCCCGCCCTGGCGCTGAAAACCGCTTGCTTCAGCTGCTGCGGGATTTAAGATGCAGCGCAGATCGATGCAGGGCTTGGGCTCCAGCCGGGAGCTCGCCAGGCCACGTGGGGAGGGAGGGCTGCGGCGGCAGGACGGGCTGCCCTTCCCCAGCATCCCGCTCCACGCCAGTCGGGGGGATGCTGGGCGGCGGTGAGGTGGGGTGCACCCCAACGGGGTGACGGGATGCTGGGAGGATGGGCGAGCTGCTGCCATGCAGCTGAATCACCCGTCCCCTCTGCCAGGGAAGTGGGGGACCTGTCCCTGGAGACCTTAGGACGGGTCACACCTTAGTGCCGACAGCAACAGGCGCTGGGGCCGGAGCGGGGAGCGCGGCAGGAAAAGCACCGGACGGGAGGATGTGAGATAAAGCGCCCGGTGGTGTTATCTCACGCCTGCCCGCGGCCGCCTTTCCTGCGGCCCTGCGCCTCTTCCGCCCGCCCCGCGCCATGCGGGGAGCCAAGCGCCCGGCCAGACCGGCCCGGGATTTGCCACCCTGCCCGCTCGCCCTGTGCCATCGGCGCCACCGTGCCGCGGGGCTGCCGGGGAGGTACGGGTGGTCTCCAGCCACGACTGCTGGAGATGCTCTGCATCGCCCTGGCAAAGACCTGGGTCCTGCCCGCATGGGTCTCCCCACAGCCCCCACAGTGGGGTCCATGTGCCAAAGTGGGGAGGACACCAGCTGAAGCCGCGCTGTGGTCACCATTTCCACCAGTTCCCATCTTGTTCTGCAGCCAGACATACCGGCCGGCCTCCCTGGCTGGTCCCACCCGCGGATCGGGTGCCAGCAGCTCGGAGCCCCCGCTCACAGCCCCCTCCCACCGGGGCGATGGCTGCACAGCCTGGCACAGCCCCCCCGAGCACCCGCGGCTGCGGGACAGGGCCACCCCAGCCCACCCGAGGCAGCTCCCCGCACCCACAGAGACGCCGGGCACGGTGCCGTGGCCGCGCTCAGCCCCAGCGGCGCAAGGCAGTGCCCGCTGTTGGCACGGGGTGCGGCGCCGAGCCGTGCCGAGCCGTGCCGAGCCGTGCCAGCGGCGCCACCGCACAATCCCGCCATTGTCCCGGCCGCCGCTTTGCCTCCGCCAGCTCCCACCATCTGCAGCCACCCGGCGCTGCCCTCCAGCCCCCGGGGCCACCGCGCCAGCAGGCGCCGGACACCGCGGCCGTGCCAGCTGGGACGGGTCTGTCCCCACGCTGTCCTCGCCAGGGACCCCAGACCGGGCTGCTGGGGGTGCCTGGCTAGTTCGCATTAAAGGGGGGATCCCCGCCCTGACACCGTGGGACCACCCAGCACAGCAGATACCGCTGCTCCTCGCCAGCCGCTGCCCGGCCCCGTCGTTAATTGCAGCGGGGGGAGGAATTAATGATCTTAATCCCTTCTTTATGATTGACCCGCGTAAAGACAGCGAGGCTCCCCCCCGTCCCATTTCTGCCCCTTTTCCGGCCCCCATCTCTTGGGGAAGGCGCCGGGCAGCGTCATCTGGGTCCCTGTCAGAAGGTGCTTAGTCCCAGCCACGGCATTAAGGGGCACGTGATGGGCTCCCTCGCCCGGGTCTTTGCACGGGGCAGCTTAACAGCCTGGAGGGACGCCAGGGTTCAAGAGGACACCACCAAGGTCGGGAGGCCCCGACCCACACCCAGGGGTTCCCAACTCTTTGCTGTTCCTCCCCTGCAACCAACCCCCTGCCAGGTCCAGGGTCTGAAAGCCAGGGGGTCCCAGGGTGAGGGATGGCACCCGTGGAACATGTTGCTCAGAGAAACTGTGGCTGCCCCATCCCTGGAAATGTTCAAGGCCAGGTTGGAGGGTTACCCAGTTACTCCGGGCTTTGGAGTAACCTGGTCTAGTGGAACATGTCCCTGCCCATGGCTGGGGGTGGAATGAGATGATCTTTAAGGACCCTTCGAACCCAAACTGTCCTGTGATTCTATGATTTCCATAGGTCACCCCAAAGACCTGCCTGCCAGCAGCCTGGAATGCTCAGATGGGTCAAGGCAACTGTGCTCTCCCATGGTCCTGGGGGAAAAAATGGGATACTCCTCTGCCTGGGTCTTCCCCCAGCTCTCAGCACCACACCACCCCTCACACCCTTCACTCTGCCCCAGGGCTCCCTGCACCCCAGCACACAGGGGACTGCTCTGCAATAGTCCTGACAATGCCAAAATAAATAAAGGTTGCAAAAGGATCATCTCTGGTGGTCCAGAAAACCCCTGCCAGCCGATGGACTGAGAGTCCCCCCAGTTGCAGGCACCATTCACTGTCAGAGGGGAGCAGGAGAGGAGCCTCGCTTCTCCTAAAAAAAATGACAAGCTGGCTCCCCTGTGTTTTCGCTGCATGGCTGGAAAGCCATCAGCTCCCGCCGACCTAAAAAGTCTCCTCTTCAAGAAAGAACTTCTGCTTTCCTTTAATTTTAAATAAATCACCCTTGTCCCAGAAAAGCCGCCGGTTGGTCAGCCGTGCACAGACACAGCGTAAAGGGAGAAGAAAGCAGCAAAGCTGAAGCCGAGCTGCTCCCGGGCTCCGGAAACAAAAGGAGAAAATCAAAATTCGCCTTTTTTCTAATCCCTGGGCGCTGGGTGGGCACTGGGGGCGGTGGCTTTGTCCTCTCGCAGCAGACGGAGGACGAGGCCGGAAGGGACCCCGGCGTCTTTTCAGCCTGGAGAAAGGCTGCAATTGTCCCCTCTGCCGCGTTTTTGTCCCCACTTCCTCCCCCTCGCCGCGTGGCCGCCCGCCCAGCATGGCCCCCACCTCCTCTCCACCACCATCACTCCCTGGTGTTGGATGGACAGACAGACGGATGGACGGACTCGGCTGTGCCATGGACACCACCAGCATGTGCCCCTCTCAAAGGCATCCCAGGAAAGATGTAGGTCAAGGGAGGCTGCAACCGGAGGCACCTTCCCCTTGCAGCTCCAAAGAGGGGCTGGAGGCGATCCCTGTGCTCCTCAGCTGCCCTGGCCAATGGTGGACAGGACCTTGAGATGGCCAGGAGCACGGAACCATGGGTGGTTGGAGTGATGCGTGGGGAGACAAGACACCTTGGAGGCATCCTGGTGTCTGAAACAACACATCCTGGGATGAGACACCCAGTGGGTAGAACAGGACCACAGCCCTGCAGCACTGTCACAAGCCAGAGGGTCCAGCAGCAACCCAGGTCAAAGGCTCAGGAGAACAAGCCCCACCAGAACAAAGTTCACAGCAGCTCTGACCCCAGCACCACAACAGCTGACTCAGTACCAGGTGCCCATTTCCACAGCACAGTCGAACCTGCTGTTCCCTCCACCAGGTGACACAGGTCAGCTGAAACAGGCGGTGATGTCTCATCACAGCCTCACCAGCCAGATGTCCAGCAGCAGGTGAACCAAGAGAGAAATCAATCCATGATCTCCCAAGGCTGATTATCCCTACAGGACACCCATCCATGGTGCCTGATAACCAGGTGCCTAAGGCAAAGACAAGCCTGTTATTTGCAAGCCATCACCTCTGTCAACCCAACAGCCCCTAAGCTCTGCTCTCTGCATTCATCCTCCCAAAAACTGGTCCAGCCAGAAGATCCACTCCTGGATGTACCATGGAAGTTACCATCACCCACCACCTTTTCTCCAGATATCAAGAGAGGACACCCAGGCCTGGGGGGAAGTTTGGACAGTGCTGTGAATGCTCAGGCTCACCCTGGGCAGGTTAAAAAGCCAGAGGTATGACGGGTTGAGGTATGACAGGTTGCCAGATGGGCAACTCACACGGACATAGTTCATCTCTCGTGCTCCAGAACATCCTTTGAAGGGCCAGTCGTGGCAGCCACTCTGCTTGTCTCTGCTGCCGAGGTGGCACTGGGGGATGTTAAGAAGCCAACTCCTGAATTAAAAAGGCTATGGAAGATTAAATCCAGCATCTGGAGTTTGCCCTGGAAGCAGATGGCGAATCATCATGGTGCACAGAGTGCCTTTCACCCGTCTCCTCTTTGCAGACAGCCACTCGGCCCCGGTGATGCCCCCCAGGAGCAACTCTGGACACACACAGAGGGTGGGCCAGGATGTGTCCTGCCAGGCACATCCTCAGGGACAGCGTGGTGAGGCCATGCCACATCCTAATGAGCAGGCAGGGGGTGACACCACCTCCCCAGGTGGGCTCCCTATGCCAGGGATCCAGTGAGGGTGTATTTTTTCCCCACTGGTGGTGGGTTTTTCCATGTAACCCCATGGCTGCTGCAGGCTTCCCGATCTGCCGGCACAGCCACACCCTGATGCCTGACTCAGGCGACACCCCAGAGCCTGCTGTCAATGTGCCCTGGACTTCCAAGGAGGTTATCATGGTGGAGAGGACAAGGAAATGCCCAGGGATACCACTGCCTCCGTGCACATCCTTGAACCTCACCCTGTGGCCCTGGCACAGCTGGAGCCACCACCGCAGGCACCGACCTGCGCCCGGGGCTGCCCCAGCTGGGAAATGTGGCTGCGTCCTGCCTCCGCGGGGTGGTGGTTACGGATTAAGGAGCCTTAAATGTCAGACGACCAGGCGCTCCCTGGAAATCCACTTATCTCCGCTGCCACTCGGAGCGGCCAGAGCCGGGCGGTTATGGAGATAACGCGATTTGAAGCGTCCACCCGAGCATTGCAGGGCTGCGGGTGCCCTGCGGACAACGCCAGGCACCTCCTCCCCTCCTCCGCTCGTCCAGCTGCTGCCCAGAGAGCCGGGTGACTACCACGCTGCTCAGCCCGGGGGCTGCACCCACCTGCATGGTCCCCCCCTTCCCCAGTTCCGGGGGATGAGGGAGGCTTGGCAGCCTGGGTGCTCATACATCCCCCCCTGTGCCAAAGCTGCACCAATTCGCTGCCCAAATCCTAAAACGACTGTAACTAAAACCTACCAGATTGAGCCTGGGGAAGAGCCCCCCCCGCCTCTCCCCCCTCTCCAAATGGGATTGAACAGATCTGCTCTCGCACGAGCCCAGCTCGCAGCCAAGCAGCATCTGACATTCACGCGCCGTGGCACGGCTCTGCCGCTCGCCCACTCCCACCGGCTTGGCATCGCCCCGGAGATGCGCCATCAATCCCAGCCCAGCAGAACCCCTCCTGTCCTCTGCAAAACTCCCCCAGACCTTCCTGGAGGGACTCCAGCTCTTTGGTCCAGCTGGCTACCCGTGTTCTTGTCCACCAAGTGAGGTCCCCAAGGTGATTCAGGGCTGTGAGGTTCAGGGGGCCAGGCAGAATGACCCCAGGGCATCGGGGACAGGTGGGCAGGGGCAGGCGCTGCCCGGTGGCAGATGCCAACAACAATGGGCATCCCGGCAGGACCCCCAAAGAGCTGGGGGGCTGAGGATGGCTTTGCCCTGGGGAGACCCACACAGGCCAAGCTAAGACATGTGAATCGCTCCGTTAACAGATGGGGCGATTACAGCATCAGTTACTCGGGGTCTGACTGACAACCAGGTCATGGAGACACCCATCAGCATGGGCTGAGTGAAGGGAAGTTAATTAAAAATAAGAGGAAAAGTTGTGGGCACAGTCGCATGGGAATACTGGATGGCAGAGAGCCCCAAAGCCATCAGTGCCACCTTCAGTGGTGTTCCAATCTATAAGTGCCACCTCCAAGTGTCACCTCCAATTGTGCCTAAATCCATTAGTGCCACCACCAAGTGCCACCTCCAGCAGTGCCCAAATCCATCAGTGCCATCTCCAAAACCAGCTCCAGACTGGAGAGGCCGCCTTGTGCTCCCAGCTCTCTCAAAACCTCATCCCTCCACATCCCACCAGGCAGCTCCATGGTGGCAGAGCACAAACCGAGAGGCTGCTCCAGATCCCAGGAAAGCTGGCACTGGGACGGGCCAGTGCACCCATGCCAGCCCCGTGTCACTGTCACCACTTGAGAGCGCCAGGGCCAGCTCAGTGCATTTGAGTTTGGCCATTAATGGGTGGTGGGGACCTTATGGTGCTCAGTGATGAGATCCCAAGTGCCCACAATCCCTGCTCCTGAAGGCAACCGCTTTGGAAGAACCACTTTTCCCAGCAGGAAGGGGACGGCCCTGTCGGAAAGCCGCCGGCCTTGTCGGAAAGCGGGTCCGCAGACGGCAGCTATTGACAGATGTCTAAGAGGACGGCGAATAATCCCGTCTTCCTCTGGGAGGATTCGGGTCGCCCTCACCCTCACCGGGGGTTTATCCATTGTCTGGATCTGCCGGCGGTTGTTATTTTTGGTCAGCACCGCGTTTTGCTTGGCCTCGCTGGCAGGAGGGAAATAGGAGGAAGAGGAGAACGGGGAGGAAGGCTGCTTGGCCAGGGCTCGGTGGGGGGGAAGACCAGCTCAGCTTTGGGAGGGGACAGTGAGGCACCCCACAGCCCTCAGGGAGTCCGAGTTGGTCTCCTCCCAGCCTCACAGCCTTGCTGAGCACAGCCAAAACTCACCACAGTGATGGGGCTGGCACCATCCCATCCCCACTGGTGCCCAGGGGAGTTGCTTCCAGTAAGCCCAGTGGGCCAGAGAGGCTTGAGAGGTTTTGGGGTACAGGTTTTGGGGGGCAGGAAGCAGTCAGGGTTCTCTCTGACACCAAAACCAAGTGCAGGGGAGCTCTGTGAGGGATGGGCAAACCCTGCCTGCAGACCCACATGTGTCTCAGGTCCATGCAGATGAGCCAAAAAAAGCTAGGGAGCTTCAGGAAGACAGATCCCCAACCTGCCCGGACCCCCCAGGCTATGGACACCCATCCCTCACACCTCACCCCCAGCACTGCAGCATCCCAACAGCCGGCCAGCCCTGCTGGCAGATCCTGTCCCCCCTCGTGGCTTGGGCCCACCAGCACCACAGGGTGCAGCTCAGCCAGCCCCTGGGATCCGCACCTGGATCACTACAGAGGCCCTGGCACAGGGTGCCCAGAGAAGCTGTGGCTGCCCCATCCCTGGAAGTGTCCAAGGCCAGGTTGGATGGGGCTTGGAGCAACCTGGGGTAGTGGAAGGTGCCCCTGCCCATGGCAGGGGGTTGGACTGGCTGATCTTTAAGGTCCCTTCCAACCCAACCATCCCCTGGTTCTTTGATTCTATCCTTCTGAGCCAGGTACAAGGGGAGGCACAGGCAGACCTGGGGTAAGAGCACCCAAGAGGATGTTCCTAGGGAGAAGACACACAGAAATGCCCCAAGACTTTGCTTCTCCCCATCTCCCCAGCAGTGATGCAGGGAGTATCCCCCCAAGGCAGGGCTTGCCATCCTTCTCCATGTCTTTCCACCATCTCCCAGTTGCCTGCAGAGCAGGAAGACGGTACAAAGATGCCTCCCCGCTCCATGGGATCTTGCTCCTACAAGAGATGGAAGGCATGAGCACAAAACTGCCTCTCCCTAGTTTTCCCCACGCTCAGCACCGCTTGTCATTCAAGCAAACCCCGTGGCCTTTAAGCTGCCAAGGTACCAGAGCTGCTCTGGAATTGGAGTTCGCTCGGCTCCTGCCCTGGAGCAAGGAATCTGAAACGCTGCCACTGGAAACGAAACAGAGCATCCGTCATTTTACTTGCCAGAAATATATCCAGCCCCCAAAAAAAGAAATACTGCCTGCAAAAGAGCCAGCAACAAAGCCCTCGATTCCACCGGTGAAGCAGAGCCCGGCATCGGGCATTTCCACTGGAATCCTGATTCTCTGCCCAATTCAAAATCACCCAAAATAAAACGAGCAGCAGGGTCGGGTTATGGCCAGAGGGGCCAGAAGAAGGGCGCCAGGTCATAATCAGGATGGCTGGTGGGGACCAGAAGTTCTCACCTAGGATGCTACAAGGAAAATCCATGGGTTTGGAAGGGGAAGAGGCAGGTGGCAGAGGCAGGGCTGGAGGGGATGAAAGGTCCAAAGGAGCACAGCGAAGCCCAGGCAGCCCCGCTGCGGGGATGTCCAGGGGAACCCACCCTGCCCGCAGCATCCTGCCCGCAATCCTCCCAGGCAGGGAGGGAGGTCATCACCCCCAGCCATTCCCGGTCGCATCCCCAGGAAAAGCAGCAGCTCGTTCCCAGCCAGCCCAGCCCCCAGCCCAGGCACGCCAACCCAAATATCTGCGAGAGGCGCTCCCCTCCCTGGGAACGGCGACTCGCCGCAGAGTTCACATGACCCAGCAATGCCTGATTAAACTCCCAAACTCCAAGGGAATACCCCTGAGGCTGTCTGAAGATAAGCTAGGAGCTAGGCTGCTCTCAGGAAATGCAGGAACTGGGAAAGAGCAATCCCTTTTTTTTTTCCTTTTAGATCCAGAATAACACAGAGCAAACCCTGGTGCTCTCTAGCTCAGACACAAACACTTGCCTGAGCTCGCTCCTGTGCACCCTGCAAGCTTCCCACTCCCTGAGACATCACCGGTGGCCGAGCCCTGCTGCAAGCCAGGTCCTGCTGGAGGCACTGGGGACGGAACCAGAGAGCCCAGGACAACTCCAGGCAGCACCGGCGAGCAGGCCAGAAGGTGCTGAGCAAGAGGACAGTGCTGGAGCCCTGGCAGAGGGGAGGGTGCTGCCCAGGCCATTGGGAGCCAGAGGATGGGGACACTTGCTGCCAACACCTCCAGGACCGGGATGCTTGGCAGGTGCCTCCACCATTTTGGTTCGCCCTAGGGGACACCTCAGGCGCTGGTTTCACTGGTCCTCGGGTCACCTGCACCCCTCACTGTCTTTTCCCCCTCCTTGGGCTTTTCCACGTTGGATGGTCATATCACTAGACCCAGATCTCCCAAGCCATCCGCACACTCAAGGGCAAGGGCAGTCAAGGAAACCACATTAATGCAACACCCAAACAAGCGGGTAAATTGGAGCATCCTGGCATCAAGAGGAAGATGATACTCCTCCCTTCTGCACCTGCTGGATCCCAGGGAGCAACCAGCATCTCATCCTCCAGGAGAGCAGAGCCACAGGGAGGGTTTGTACCACATCCTGGGGACCAGGGAACCCCAGGGGTGCCCCGTCCTGGCTGATGGTGGGGACACTGCAACACTGGCATCAGCAGTGACCAAATGTCCTCAGACACAAGGTCTGCCTTCAACAAAGACCACGGCTGGGGTGTCCTGCACCCAACACACAGCGTGCTCTCGGGTGAGCAAACACACCTGAGGCCGGAGGGCACATAGGGACTGACCCAAGCCAAGCTTTCCTTCAGAGATTCCTCTTGGGTATCTTTCTTGGTTCTTAACGCTTCTTCAAGAATCAGCCTGAAATGGAAGGCATCTTCCTTCCCTTTCATGGCAGTAGAGGATAGAAAAACAGCACTCCTGGGCAACCTGATGGCAGGAGTTATTAGGAAAACTGTTCCTGGAAAACTGTTCCCAGAAACCTGTTGGGCCTGTGATGGGGTGGCAGGGCAGGGAGGTGTTGTACCACGGCCCAGCTTCTTTGATGACTGGATACCAGTCTGGCTGCAGAAAGCACTGGGACTGCTGTGGAACACTCAGATTGTCCCTGGGGGTCCTGCACAGCCATGAGACCCCACTGTGGACTTTCCGTACATGAAGGGGGCGTAGAAGAACGGTGGACAGAGACTTCTCACCATGGTCTGCTGTAACAGGACATGGCACGAGGGTTTTGAACTGACAGAGGGCAGGGGTAGATAAGGTATGAGGGGGAAATTCCCTGTGAGGGTGGCCCAGGGTGTCCAGAGAAGCTGTGGCTGCCCCATCCCTGGAAGTGTTCAAGGCCAGGTTGGACAGGGCTTGGAGCATCCTGGTCTGGTGGAAGGTGTCCCTACCCATGGCAAGGGGTGGAACAAGATAGTCTTTAATTAGTCTTTTCCAACTCAAAGTATTTTCTGATTCTATGGCAATTTTTAAAAAGCACAAGTGAGGTGGGGGAAGCTGGCAGATCTTAAAGAACCAACCCCAGGACAGCTGGAAAGCAGAGCTGAAGTCCTGGGAAGGAGGAAGGGCTCACCATCACCACCACCAGCCACAGCATGGGTCAGGATGGGAGGGACCCTCAGCTGAAAGAGCTGCAGGACTCACAGTAAGAAACAGAGAGGTTCACTCTATGATTGTAAGGAGAGCAACCACGGAAAAACCCATGCACAAGCTGTCACAACACTGAGGAAGATAGGGAAGGGCCACAAGACTGAGCCTGGGGAAGCTGAAGCATGAAGGAAACACTGCTTGGTGGGAGCTGGAAAGAACTTACCGCACTGGAGATGTGCTCTGAGGGGACTGATAGCAGGGTGTGAGCATCTGTCTGGGCTCACTGCTCCTTCCTGGCCCCAAGCTCTGAGGGGCTACACTCAAACTGGAGCTAGATGTCAATGCTTCCTTCCCTCACTTCCCAGGTGGCAAGCTGGAATGACAAGGAGCAAGTTGGATGTAGTTGATGCCTGACATGTGGTGGCCCATCCATTCTCCAGCAAGCCCGGGGTGGGTTCAGGAGTCCCAGCCTGCCCTCAGGACCTGCCTGCCAGATTGGTGACCCCCCTTGCAAGAGAACCATCTTCCCTCACCAGGGAAGGGTTTGACCCCATCAGGGTTTTCATCTCTTCTGAAAGCCAATATCCATATCCCCATTTCTGGATGGGTCTTCCCACAGGCCTGGCAAGCTCCAGGCAGGGGAGGGAAGTTCCAGAGCACAGAGCTCCCAACCCAATGGGTTCCCACTGCCTGCTCTCAGCTTCCATGACGGACATCCTCCTCCACTTGCTGCTTCCCCAGCCTCCTCCGTCCCATCCCTCCTCCCTCTTCCCCATGCCAGAGGGTCCTACACCTTGCCCTCAGTGGCGTGATCCATGGAGGATAAGCCCAAGCAAGGCTGGGGGATGAGCAGGGGCTTGGGATGAGCTGAGTCAGGGAGTGCCCACAGGATCCATCCCTCAACAAGCTGGAGCACCAGTGGGTATGGACTTGTAGGTAGTGGATTCAACAAAAAGAAACCCATCCTTGGGTCTGGAATGAGCCGCTGGAATTTTAGGGACTGTCCACAACATCTCCCTCAGTGTTCTGACAAAGCTGTTTTCATCCCATGAGCTTCACAAAGACCTCTCTGAGGGGGGGAAGGGGGTTTCCTACTATCATAGCTCCTGGCACTTTTGACATACGGTACATCTAGGTTAAGGGTAGAAAAATTCCCAAGCAATTCCTGACCAGGTTCCCCTCAACCAGTGTGGCTTCCCCATCCTCATCCCAGATGGACCTACCTGTACTTTTCTCCTGCACACCATGATGCTGAACGACAGCACCCGGAGGGGGAACATCCTCCTCTGAGGATTTTTCAGACAAAAAATGTACTTTTTCACCCTGATGATGCATTTGAACAATGCAACAAAGCCAAATCCTGGTGCCAGGGCTGCAGCCCTCCGTATCCCAAGGGAAGCCGCCGGCACCCACGCTGGGGATTCAGGATGGGTGTCTCCAGACGATGGCCACGGGCATCCTCGTGTCCCCGCAGCAGCACTCCCGCTTCAGCTCAAGGGGTTTAAGCTGAAGCAGTGCAAGTCCCTGCTGCAGCCCCCCAAGGTGTAAGGCTCCCTGAGCTCTTAATGGGCTTATGGAGCTGCTGGGACCAGAGCAGCTCCCCCAGCACAGCGCCCGGGGGGACTTACAGGCATCCCCGGCTGGCAGCCCCCCGCGGCACCGCCCGCCGTCCCTGGCACAGCGGGGGCCGCCCACCAGCCCCGTCCCAGACGGCGCCAAGTGCTCAGCCTGCTCTCTCCCCACCCCAAATCCCACACGCCTCCTCCTGCTCGCCTCGAGGACAAAGGTGGACGTGTGTGTCCCCCAACCCTACAGCACATCCAATCCCCCCAGGCCATGCCACCAGCCTGGCACCCACACCTCCCTGCCTGCACCTGCAACCTGTGCCCCACAGCTGCATCCCACTCTGGTCCCTCCTTCGGTGCTCACCCCATCATCACTGTGCACCCCCACATCTCACCCTACCCCGCACCCCACATCTCACCCCACATCATCACCCGGGGCTGCGCTGAGCAGCAGGAGCAGGGGGGGCCTGTCACTGGGGCAGGAGCAACTGCAGATCCCCCCCACTCTGGGAGTTCAGACCCCCTCAAATTCAGGCTGAGGGTGAGAGGAGCATGTACTACTCAGCCCAGTAAGGCTGGAGGGGCCAGCACACCATCCCACGCCATCCCTGGGAAATCCTGTTTTTCCGGGCTTGGATCAAGCACAGTGGACTGGAAACAACGGCCAGCAGGAGCGGGGCCATCCAGGGAAAATCCTACTGGAAAGCAGTAAAACCCTATTCAGTAAAACCCCATTCTCAACCAGCACAAGTTTTGGGGAGGCAGCCCTGGCTGGATGCACTCTGGCAGGGAAGGCTCTGCCCTGCTCTTCATCCTGTTTTGGGGGTTTGGACTTTGTGCCTTTGGGTTTTTCCAGAGGGGAAGTATTTTAAAAAAGCAAAAAAAAAAAAAAAAAATCCCAAAACCTAAGAACGTTACTGAGCTCCTGTGAATTCCCTATCAGCTGCTGTACACGCACATGGCACAGAAAAATCCTTAGCAAATTCCTGCTGAAAAATAATAAAAAAACCAGGAAAACCCACCAAAGGCTGAGCTTGCCGGACACAGCGCGCCAGGAGAGGCTGACAGAGCTGTTACGGTCTATTGGGCCAATAATCCACAAACTAAGACAGATTTATTGTACATGGCAGATCCTAACAGCTCCAAAGAAACCATCACTGTCTCCTGGCGCTTAAAATTCACTTCCTTGGGGGGGAAAAAAGGGCCAAAATATGGCTTTACGAGATAAGATGCGTGGTTGGACCATTCTGTGACAGGCAGAAGCCTGTGCAAACACACACACGGCTCTTTTTTTCCTTGATATATAAATATATAAAATATCTCCTCTTCCAAGGCAAGCGAGACTGCATTACCCGTCGGAGCGCTGTCCTTACCACCGGATTACCCGGCTTGGTTTCACCTCCCTTAGCAAGATGGATTTGCAGGGATGTTGTTTCTGCCTCGATATTACCGATCAAAACCAGGGGGAGATAAAAAATCGAGTTAATTAAAACTAAATTGAGCCCCTGCATCCATCTGGCTTGATGGGATGGGTGAGTTTGGGTCCCCTCTCCTTGGAAGGTGTAAGGATCTGAGAAGGGAGATGCTGGAGGGGAAAGCAGGCTCTTCGCACTGGCATGACAGTGATGGCAAGCCTGGGATGGGGCATAGCTTGGTGTTGATGATGATGATGATGGTGATAACAAAAATAATAATTATATTAGAAAGGTCAGAGCTGGTGCTTTCCCTGTTCCTGGCAGACAGGACCCGAGCCAGTGTGGAGCAGCAGGCCAAGAGCGGGATCAGCCCGATCCCGTCGGTAATTGTGGCGTCTGTTCGAATCTCCGCGACGCTGGAATTCACGCTGGGCCCGGCTCAGAGCTTGCCGGCGGCTGATCATATCGGACGGGGATCAAAGAGGCTCAGCTTACGGCTTTAGCGCGCCGCTGGTCCCAGCCGGCGCTGCCACCCAGGGGGGGCCGGGCTCCGCTGGCCCCGGGGGGGGCCGCGCACCCGGGATGCTCCTGGGAAGCTCGGAGGGTGCGTGGGAGCGAGCATCCCTCAGCGGGGCGATGCCTGGGGGATGCCCGGTGGGGCCGCCAGCCCGGAGCCCCCCAGGCATGGCTCCTGCATAATGGGCCGGCTGCGCCGTGTGTTTGCCCTGACAGCCCCCACCAACCTCCGGCTGCACCCCAAAACCATCATGGGGGGGGTTTTGGGAGGGGGTGGGCATGGGAAGCTGGAGCAGGCAACCAGGAGAAAAGCTCTTGGAGACTCGCAGCGATGCCCACGGGCAGGGATGGGTGCAGGGAGTGGGGGTTGCATGGATGGCCCAGCTGCAGTCCCCGACTGCACCCCAAAACCATCCCAGGGGTGCGAGCAGTGGGATGCTGGAGCAAAGGACGAGTGCAGCAGCTTTCAGCTGCCCCCGGAGCCGCGGAGCGATGCCCGCGGGCAGGGACGGGTGCGGGGGGCGGTCTGCGTGGATGCTCCGGCTCCAGCCCTCCGGCCGGCGGTACAGCAGCGGGAAGGGATGTGCCGGGACTGGCCGGGTGGCTCCAGGGAGGGAGTTGAACGAGTAATTAGAGCAGGAGGCTGTGAGTCAGCAAACGATGCGTAACCTCGGCGAGGCTGACAATGAGGCAAAAGATGGCAGTTTCGACCGAGAGCGTCGGCTGAAAGGGCACATTTAGATATGCAAAAAGCAGCAACTCCTGACAATCCCAAGGCTGCGACCCGCTCTGCAACCCGTGCTGCTCCGGAGCCACCGTCTGCCCCGAGCTCTCGACGCCTTCCTCCAAAATCATTGTGAATAGAGACATGGGTGGGCGCAGACCAAGCCCCACGGAGCGAGGTAGTGGGGATCGCTCCCAAAAAAAACAGCGGTCAGGGGAAAACACCGGGCAGCCTCTGCTCCAGCATCCCATGCTGCCTGGAAAGTGCGATAGAACCACACTCGGCAGCTGACCTTGCTCCGGGTGCCCCGGGGAGAGGCGCAGCCGCGCTGGCGGCGATGCCCCTGGCACAGCCGCTGCGCTCCAGGATGGATATCAAGGTTTGGCTTGGAAGCAAACCCCAGCTCCAGCCACAGGCTCGTCCCCCCCGTTTCGGGGGTGCATCAGGGCTGCAGGCAGGTAGGGCCCCGCCGCACAGCCGCCCTCGGCGAGGAGAGTTTAATTAACCCCGGAAAGCGATCGTTAAACGGCCGGCCCGGGTAATCGATGCGGAAGGGGCAGCTTTGCTGCCGAGGGACCATCTGCTCCGGGGAGCGATGGCGGCTCCTCGTCCCCCCCCCCCGTCACCCCTCGCCTGCCGGGAAGCGGCCGCCGCCGCCACGGGGCAGCTGCTTTGGGGGCCCGATCGGAGCTGAACCTCGGCCAAGGCATCCCGGGGGGATGGGAGCTGCCCCTCGCCTCAACCCTCGCTTCCCGTAAAGCCCCAAGCCCCAGAGCCACGTGATTTCCGACACGACGCGGCCCCCTCCGGCACAAAGCCCACCGGAGGGTCCCTCCAGAGCGAGGCATCCCCCCGCCCCTGACAGGATGTGGCTGAAGCAAAGCTGCGCAGGGATGTGGCCAAGCACCCTTCTCGCCCCACAGCTATTTTCACCCTTGAGATGAGTTTGTGGCAGTCTCAGCCTTGAGGGCACAGGGGGTTTGTGTGTTTTGGAGCACCCAGCCCCCCTCCCCCCCCCCCGCACACCTATGGCCGCATTCCCGGGCAAATACTCAGAGGGATGCTCTCAGCATCCCGGCATCACCCAGGATACGTCATCCTGGCCTAGGGCACTGTATCCCTTCCCAGCCCCCAGCACCCCCAGGCCTTTCTCCAGCCCTGAATTTCCAAGTTCCTCCGCATTTCCACCCAATAAATGATGGCGGGTGCTCAGGGGCAGTAAGGCTGGGTGTGGTGCATCTGCTCCCGAGGGACTCAGGAGTTACTCCCCACTACAGGGCACTGACTCCAGCTCTGGGATGGGGTTCCTGGGCAGATCTGGGATGGACACAGGGAGACCCTTCACCCCTCACCCCATGGTCATCCCCCAGGAGAGCTTTGGGAAGCAGCTGGGGGTGCAACCAAGAATAGCATCCCAGGGCAAAGCCAGCCAGGGGATGGAGGAGCATGATTTTGTCCCCCAGGATGGGACCTGGGAGAGACCAGTGTCCCCAGGGGTGTCCCTCTCCTATGAGGAGACCTTCTGCCATCGTCACACCCCGACCAGCTCCCAGTATCAACACATCCTGGGAAGGCTGGGGGGGCCACGGCACTGGCATGACCCTATTGGGGTGATGCAGACCCTGGGCATGGAGCCACAGACATCTTCCTCCTGATCTGGATCTGTCCCCCACCCATCGGGAGGAGAGGAGCATCCAAGGAGGGGGAGGGCTGCACACCCCTGGAAGAAAGGAGCCCAAAGGTGCTTCCAGAGGAAGTGCTGGCACAAGGAACAAGCCCTGGAACACAGCACAGCCCTGAATCCAGGAAAAAGCCCTGTCCCATCCTCTGGCCTCACCTGGAGCAGAGGGGATGGTGCAGCTGCTGCTGGCCCAGGCATGGGCAGGGTGTCAGATGGGTCCCCAGGCCAGCCAGGGCCAGCAGGGTTCAAGGTGACCTGCAAAGCACAGAGTGGGCATATGCCCTCCTTGCCCCATGGATGGAGACATCTTGGGCTCCTGTTCAACTCCCCAGAGCTGCAGACCCCTGGAAAGGGGACCGTGTTTCTCCCCACTCCGATGGCAGCAGCTCAGCTGGCAGGGGATGGCACCCCTGCACCCACACACACCCTTCCTCACACACACTGGCACCAGTTTGAGGGCCACCCTGCCCCAGGCAAGATTCAGTTTCTGTTTGCCAGGACCTTTGGGAGAGCAGGCTGAGGCTCCAGTACAGAGTTGGCTGGGTGAGGGTTTGCCAGGACACCCACCACACCTGAGTTCCCAGAGGAACACTCAGGGATGCTCCTGGTACCCCAGCATTGCCCAGGGTACCAGCACCCAGCCCCTGGACGTGGGGATGAGATGACCCTTCCCATCCCTACCTGTCTGGGCAGGGATGCCCATGGCAGCCCAGTGGGAGAGCAGCTGGAACACTGTGGGCAGGAGGCAGCAGGGAGAGCCCTGCAGAGGAAGGGGGATGCTCTGCTTCCACTGCAGGAGGGAAACTGAGGCAGGGAAGGGCTGGGATGGGCCCACACCCTTGGTGCAGCAAGGGGACCTAGAGCCAGCTTTTCCTGATACTTCCCATCCAGAGGCCACTCCGTGCTGAGGACAGGGAGCAAAGACAGAGCAGGAAGAACCCCCCGCCCTGGCACTGCCAGACTCCAGTATGGGACGTGAGACAGGAGCACACCCTCAGTGAGGTGCCCCCCCAGCCCTCCCAGGAAGGATCCAGCCCCTCAAACTGGGGCTCAGCCCCAGAACAGTGCTTAAACCACCCCCAAACCACTGCTCAAACTCTGAGCCGGTACTCAGCCCCCTGAAATAGTGCTCGGCCACCCAAACTGGTGCTTGGTGGCCAAACTGGCTCTCAGCTTCCCAAAACAGTGCTCAGCTCCCAGGCCAGTGCTCATCCCCCCAAGCCAGCGCTGAACCCGAGTGGGTGCTGAACACACCAGACAGTTGCTTCACCCCCGAGAGGGTGCTCAGCCCCCCAAAACAGTGCCTGACCCTCAAGACAGTGCTTAGCCCCCTGAACCAGTGTTCAGCCACTGAGCTGCTGCCCAGACCCCAAATTGGGGTTCAGGCCCCCAAAACTGTGGTTGAGCCCCAAGCTGGTTCAGTCTCCTAAAATGCTGTTTGACTCTCATGCTGGTGCTCAACCCCCCAAAACAGCAAACCCTCAAACCAGTGCTTGACGCCCAAGCCAGTGCTCAGCCCCCCAAAAAGCCTTACCCCAGTGGAGGGGTCAGCCATTCCATGGTCCACCCCAAGGACAGCCACTCCAGTTTCCTCCCAGTACACATACTGGTCACATGGTCCTTCAGAATGGCCAGACAGCCCTGAGGGGGTTTCCCCAATTCCTTTCACCCCTCCATCACCAAAAGGACACAGGAGCAGCACGGCAGGGAAGCCAGTCCCTTCTCAACACCCTGGCTGTGGGAAGGGACATGTCCCCCACTCCGCAGGGAGCTCCTTGTCCCCTTTCCCATCATTTCCCATGGGAGCGAGATAGACAAGATTCCTGGGGCTCTGCTGGGAGTATCCCTGGCCCCTGAGCCATGGAGGGTGAGGGGCCTGGACAAAGGTAAGGAGTATTAGGCACGAGGTCCCTGGTTATCCTTGGAGGTGGCTGTATGGTGGGATGGTTTGTGGGATGCAGACCAGGGACATTGGCTCAGATGAGAGCACATCCAACCTCTAATGGAGGCAGCTGCTGACTGTGGGGGACTTATTCCCCACTGCCAGGGTGCTTTCCAGCCCTATCCGTTGAGTTATCAGCCTTTGGGATGAGCTCCTGAAGCTGCCCCCACACAGCCCAGTGCCAGCTATTCCCAGGATTAGGCTGGCAGTAGTTATGGATATGGTTGTTCCCCAAAGCACCAACCACAGGCAGCCTGGGGACCCCCAGGGAATGGCCACAGGCCCCCCAGTTCCCCCATTCTCCCAGGTTCGCATTTCCCCCCCAGCTTTGGCATCTCCAGACCCCCAGACACAGCCCCCATCCCTGCTCCATCCTCACATCCGTCCCTGCTGTCCCTCACCCCTAATCGAACTGGCTGCCGCACAGACTCATCCCAGTTTAATCTTCATGGTGCATCAGGCACGGAAAAAAAACACAACGATTTTCCTTTTTTTTTTTTTGGGGTCTTAATCTTTACCTGGGGTCAGATTTACCAATCCTCCCACTAATCCCCCAACGCCTTCTCAAAGCAAAGGGCCCCCTCCTCTGCCAGCCTCGAGGGAGCGAGTCCAGGGAGCACCCATAGCCCCAGGGTGCCTCGGGATTAGCACTCCAGGTGACTGCAGTTTTTCCCAACGAGGTGGCAAGGCATGTTTTTAAAGGCTCTTTTTATTTAAGGAATCTGAATGTGGTGGGGGGAGGGAGATCACAAGGCAGTGGGGAGATAGGGGGAAAGCCTGGGGATCTCAGCTCCACTGACAGGCTTGGATTTGGGGAAAATATTCGGGGAAAGGATGAGAAACCACTTCATAGAGAGGATTCAGTGCCATTCCCTGCCTCAGTTTCCCCGTGTGTAGAGATGAAAGGTCACCCCCTCTCCCGGGGACTCAGATGGCACCAGCTGCCCCTGAACAACCCCTCCAGGTCATCCCTGGTGGGGCAGGACTGGGAATCACCCCGGACCTGCAGATGGGAGGATTAGGGGGCTGCAGATGTGGGGACAAGAGTTCCCGTGGATGTGGGGGTGCTGGCATCCCTGTGGACGGGGGGACACAGGGCTCTGCAGAAGGAGGGCAGGGGGAGCAGGGGGCTTTGTGCGTGGAAGGCTCTACAGAGAAGGGCAACAGGGGATCTGCATATGGGGGGACAGGAGTCCCTGACGATGAAGGGACACAGAGCTTTGAAGATGAAGGGACAGGGTTCTCAGCAGAACAGGGGGACAGGGAAGCCTGAAAGTGGGAGGGAACATGGGGCTTCGAAGATGGGGGCACAGGAGTCCCTAAAGAAGTGGGGACAGGGGTCCCTATTGATGAGGTAACAGGGGGCTCTGTGGAAGGGGACAGGGGGCAAGGGTGACAGAAGGAGGGGACAGGGGCCCTGGCAGATTCAGGGGGACAGAGGAGAGGGGTCCCTGCAGGAGGAGAGGTCAGAGATCCTTGCAGAAAGGAGGGCGGCACAAGGGTCTTGCAGACAGCAGAGGGACGGAGGGGACAGAGGTCCCTGCAGAAGTAGGGGACAGGAGCAACAGAGATCCCTGCAGATGGCGAGACAGGGTCCCTGCAGATAAGGGAGACAGAGCTCCCTACAAATCCGCCCTTTCCACGCCAACCTCCCGCTGTGTCCCCCTCACACCGGGGCTGCCCCCCAGCTCTGCTGCGGCGGGGGCTGCGCAGATCCCCCCGGCTCGGTGGGAGGCGGGGGCTGCCCGCAGCCCTGCCCTGCCCGGGCCCCCGAGCGCCTCGCACCCCGGCGGCGCTGGGCGAGCGGGCTAACCGGGAATGGCAGCGCGGCCCTCGCCGCGACACCGCGCACGCTCCGCCGCGGCCGGCACCTCGCCGCGCCAGCCTGGAATTTGCAAGCTGTCCTGATGCATTAAAGCGCAAACGCCTGGCGCCCAGCTCGCAGCCCTGTGCCCGGCTGTGCCAGGCCATGGCATCCCCTCCCCGGGGATGCCGACACGGGGCCAGCTGTCCCCGAGGGCGGCCAGAGCCACCATCACCATCTTCATGCTCCGCGTTTATTTTTCTCCCCCCAGCCCCAGCTTTAAATAGCGGAACGGGGAGAGGGTGCCAGGCTCACGCTGTCACTGTGGTGAGGCAGGGGACACTAGGGACATCAAGAGTGGAGGGTCCCCAGCAGTGCTGGCACTGGGAGCAGGCAGAAGCCCAGCAGCACGGGCGGCAATGGAGCCCATTCCAGCGGGCAGCACGTTGTGCCAATCCAGGGCACGGAGGGAATGGGGACACACAGACAGACACGGATGGACAGAGAGGGATAGGGTGCTCCGCTTGCCATCCCAGGGACAAAGGTATGGGACCCCGAGATGGGTGCCATGGCACCCCTGCAAGGACCACCCTGGAGAGCCAGACAGAGATGGGCTGCAGTCCCCTTGGACAGCACCCATCCCCTGGGGATACCAGGGTCCCCCCTCCCCTGCGCCCATATTCACACTGCACCCCTCCAAGTCCACTCCCTACACCGGGTACTTCCCACAGATGCAGGAGGGAAAGGTGGGGAGGGACAGCCCAGCCTGGCACTCACAGTTCGGTGTCCAGCCAGCACCCACCATCCCACATCTCCCACCCTGATGCCTTTCAGATTCCCTGAGATTCCCCACGACCACTGTCACGTGTGCCATGGGATCCCCTCCAGGTCCTGGAGGGCACTGGGTCCACTGTGAGAACATTGGGCACCTGCCAAGGCTGTGGGCAGAGGGGACACCCCAATCCTTGGCACACGCTTGCCCACGCACCAGTGATGCTCCCAAATTGTTCAAGAACCCAACACCCACCCTGTGGCCAGCGGGACACATTCATTCCCCAGACAGGCAGGATGGGCTCAGCCGGCTGTGCCGATCCCAGCCAGAACGGGGCAAACAGCAGCGGGATGCCCGTGGGAGGAGGGAACGGCAACAGCCGGCTGGAATAAGAGTGTGAAGAAACGGCTCTTGCGTGCTCTGTCCGGAGCCAGCTAACGAGGCCATATTTGAAATGCTTCGCATACCTCCGGTCATCAGATTAGTGAGATGCAGAAGGTAAAGCAGAGGGCAAGAGGAGCGCTCCCAGGCAGCGATCCTCGGCCGGCCACCGCTCCAGCCCGCTGCGGGAACTGGGGGAAAAGTCCCCGGCTGGCAGCGGGGCACAGGGCACCCCAGGAGTGATGGGTGCTGGGATCTGCCTCCCTGCTGTGATCCCAGCACAGGCACAAGGGAAAGGTGGGGAAGGATAACCCAACGTGCTGCCATGGCCTGGCCACCAGCCACTGCCACCTCCCCATGGCCCAGGCAAGGCCTGGCCCTGCTGAAAAACATTCCAACATTTTACAGGGGCTTACGGGAAAGTCAGAGAGAGACTTTTCACTAGGGTCTGTCATGATAGGACAAGGGGTGAGGGTTTTAAACTGAAAGAGGAAAGTTTGGGATTGGATATTAGGAAGAAATGCTTCCCTGTGAGGGTGGGGAGGCCCTGGTGCAGGGTGCCCAGAGAAGCTGTGGCTGCCCCATCCCTGGCAGTGTCCAAGGCCAGGTTGGACAGGGCTTGGAGCACCCCGGGATAGTGGAAGGTGTCCCTGCCCATAGCAGGGGTTGTAACTGGATGATCTTTAAGGTTCCTGCCTGCCCAAACTGTTCTAGGAGCCTATAGACGGAGCAAGATCCCACAGAGCCTCCAAGCATCATCTGTGGGCACAGCTCGCTTGCCCTTCCCAAGGCATCACTCCTTGGGCATGAATGGTCCTCGCTGGCCCTGCTCCAGATCCAGGAGTGGCAGGGGAGCAGGAAGCTGCCTCTGAGCAGCAAGTGGGTGCAGAGGAATAAGAGCTCTTACAGGGTGAGAGCACCTGGATCTGCAAACACTTGGGACCCTTCAGGGTTGAGATGTTCAAGTGAGAATGTCTCAGCCTTCAGGATGTTCAAATGAGAGACTCGGCTTGGATCTGGACCCCAAAATCCCATCTCTGAGGGAGAGAAAGAGGCACAAAGCCCACAAGGGCAAAAAGAAGTGAGAACCAATGACACCAAGACCCTTGGGGACACCAAGAGACAACCCGGGGGCTGAGTGGAGGGAGCTGCATTGTTTGGTTGGGCATAGACAATGACTCCACAAGGAAGACTGGGGGAGACAGATATTGCCCAGATATCCCTTCAGAGGCATGGACTCAAGGCAGGTTTGCAAAGGCAAAACCGAAACACCCATCAACGACAGTCAGGCACCCACAAACCAAGAATGACCAGGGACAGCAGCACCAGAGGAGGCCAGAGGGGAACATGCCCAATCTCATCAGACCTGAGCACAAACCCAATCC
Organism: Corvus hawaiiensis; assembly: GCF_020740725.1. Lineage (NCBI taxonomy): Eukaryota > Metazoa > Chordata > Aves > Passeriformes > Corvidae > Corvus > Corvus hawaiiensis. Next base: position 17,560,536 of record NC_063227.1, on the reverse strand, counting down.
TCATTCCAGCAGGGGCCATCCTCAGGGAGCTCAGCACGTGCCAGGGCCAGCTGCGGGTTTCATGGGTGGCAGCAGCCACCAGAACCCACTGGAGTCACTCACAAGGCCAGGACTGCCAGCCCTGTTGCCAGCCCTGCCACCACCCAGGTGACAATCAGCCCCTGGGGATGAAGCCCATCTCAGAAGTGACCCAGAAATGACAGGGTACATCTCACCCCGTGGGCAGGTCCCACCCTTCACCCACCGAATATATCCCAGGGCTGTCACAGGGCAGGGCCAGTAACCCGAGCCCTTTTCCAGCTCCCACCTCTCTGAGCTGGGAGGGTGGAGATGGAAAAGCACATCCTGCTTGGAAAATCAGAGAACAGCTTTTCTTTTTTCATTCTTTGCCACCACTTCCAGGGTCACACATCCTCCCGTGCCCGGGCCACCACACTGTCAGCATCACTGTGGGGAGGTGATGCATCCTCATCCTCCCAGCACAAAGGATGCCCCAGCTCAGGCAATGGAAAATGCTTTGATACAAATGACACTGTTCCAGGACAAGGACATCGAGCCAGACCCACACATCCCAAGGTGATCCCACAGCCTGGGAGCCATTATTCCAGTCTCGTTTCCATGCCATAACCATGGATGGTGGAAACCAGGGACACCAAGGCAGCCACTGGAAAACCTGACCTCAAAAATCCTTTTATCCACATAATCACAGGCTGCCACCCATGTGCAGCACAGGCTGTCATCTCGGACCATCAACACACTCCACCTGCTTGCAAGCCATGGGAAAAGACAAGCAGGGATGAAATCACTCTAAAGATATAAGGGATGCACCCCTCAGCACCCCAAAAGGAGAGACTATAGGGCAGGCACACCACCAGCATTGAGCTGTTGACAGACCCCAAAGCTTTTCAACTGTATATATCAGGTGCCCAAGGGCCCGTGGCCAGGGTAAATGTGCCCTTTGGACTTTCCCAAAGGCAAAGGGACCCACAGGTCGCCTTCAGCCACTCACTGGGGTCACACCGTTCTGCTGCCTGCTGTCCCTGGAGCTCTCCTGGGGTTCCAGCCCCATGGGTGTCCCAAAGGCCACAGGACATGGATAGGGATGCAGGCTGCTCCTCACCCACATGCACTGATGCTCCCCCAACAGGCCCCCCAGGACAGGGAGCCACAGCCTCCCCACCAGGACATGTCCCTCTGCTGAAGGCAAAGGCAGCTGCAGAGCTGATCCCCACGGCAGAGCCACTGCTGAGCAGCAGCAAACTCACATTTCCTCCACTCTGGCCTGGCGTTTCTCACTGGCCACATCTGGAGGTGGTTCCTCCTCCGGCCACCCCTTTGCCCACCTGCCTCTTCCCTCCTGCCCCTCCTACACCCCTGCTCCCTGCACCAAATCCCAGACTGGTTTGGGTTGGAAGCGACCTTAAAGTCCACCTCATTCCACCCCCTACCAAGGGCAGGGACATCTTCCACTGTCTCAGGTTGCTCCAAGCCCTGTCCAACCTGCCCTTGGACACTTCCAGGGATGGGGCAGTCACAGCTTCTCTGGGCACCCTGTGCCAGGGCCTCCCCACCCTCAGTGTAAAACATTTCTTTCCTATGTACAAGTTAACCCTGACCTGTTACGGTTTAAAACACTCACCCCTTGTCCTGTCACTCTGGGCTCTTGTCCAAAGTCCCTCTCCAGCTCTCTTGAAACCCCTTTAGGCACTGGCAGGAGCTGTAGTCTCCCTGGAGCATTCTCTGCTCCAGGCTGAACATCCCCAGCCTGTGTCCAGAGCAGAGGGGTTCCAGCCCTTGCACCATCTCCGTGGCATCCTCTGGACCTGCTCCAACAGGCCCCACATCTGTCTGTGCTGGAGACCCCAGAGCTGGATGTGGTGCCCCAGGGGGGTGTCACACAAAGCAGAACAGAGGGAGCACCCCCTCCTCACCCTGCTGCCCGTGGTGCAGCCCAGGATACACTCGGCTTTCTGGGCTCTGAGCACACAGTGCCGGCTGACGTCCCATCTGTCACCCACCAGCACCCCCAGACATTTTCCACAGGGCTGCTCCCAGCCCATCCACCCCCTGGCTGTCCCCACACAGGTGCAAGACCTTGCACTTGGCATGGTTGAACCTCCCACCTTCCTCCTTCCCCATCACCTGCCTGGCAGGAAAACAGCTATTGCCACACACCAGCTACTGCCAGCATCTCCATCCTTTCCCGAGCCACCACAGCCCATCCATTCTCATGTCCCCAGCTGGGTGGAGGGCCAGCCTTTTCCTGGGATAGTGGCTCCCATCCTCCTCCCCAGCCTGGATGAGTTTCAAGAGCACCAATCACTTTGGGGACACCTGGCCCCCCCTGGCTCCATGCCTGGGCTCTGTGCAGAGAGGTGGCTGCAACGGGCAGCAGTGACAACTGGGAGTCCCACAAGACCCCCCATGCTCCCAGGAGTCAAAGTCGAGTCAGGGGAAAAGGAAGGGGAAAGGAGAAAAAAAAAAAAAACCAAGCCTTTTGAGTGTAATATTTTAGTTGAGCACCAGAGCATGAGTAAAGGAGGGAGCTTTTCGTGGTCTGGTGAGTTTAAGCTATGAGCTGAAAGTTTAACTATTAATACACTTAATCAAGAGGTTGTTCCTACAGCCGGGATTTGGGAAAACAAAACAGGGAGGCAGGGGAACGGTGCCACCCGCTGTGGCCACCCCGAGGAATGTCCCTGCTGGGGGAGGTGGAGGGTCCAGGACCAGCTGGGGCCGGATCCAGCCTCGGCCAAGCCTTGCATGGACACACCAGGAGGTGCCAGGTGCTGGCTGTGAGGGCCAAGCACCCTGCCCTCCCTCCAGTGCCCCACACAGGAGATTTGTCAGAGGGGACAGTTTTGGGGAGAGGATGTCACCCCCAAACCCTGCAGCATCCCCAGGTCGCAGACAAGCAGCACCTGCACTGCTGCCACCTGCCTGGAACGGCCCTGGTGACACCAGGGGATGCCGGTGGGTGAGGGACCGCCAGGGTGGGGGATCCCCAAAACGCTCCCCACACCTCCACAGCGTCTCCCCTGACATCCACCTCTGCCACAGAGGAGAAAGAGGAGGGACAGGCTGGATTTTGAGGTGCAGCACCCAGAGCTCCTCTCCTCTGCCCACCCACCTCGTGTCACGGGCAGGAGGCACGGGCAGGAGCGCGGGGAGGTGCGGGCAGATGCCTGGCAGCGCGGCGCCGGCTGCCCGCATCCCCACCACAAAATCCATGTCAAGGACGCCCCGGCCGGCTCCTGCCTCTTCCCACCGAAGCAGGGGGGAGGACGCGGGGACGTTCGTGACGCCCGGCACAACCCCCCCACCCCCTGCCTGCACATCCCGCCAGGCAAACAGCCCCCCCGACCCTGCCCCCGGGGCCACCGAGCCCCGAACGGCGCCGGGACCAACTTCTGAGCGGCACCGGCGGGTCCTTTGTTACTTTGCTTTTGTTGTCACACGCCGGCGCGTCCCCGTCCCCATCGTCCCGTCACCGTGTCCCCCCCCCATCCCTCCCACAGCCCCCCCCCCAAGCGGCGTCCCCGAGGTCAGGGCGCGACATCTGCCAGCGCGACGGGGCGACGCCGGTACCGGCACCGGGGAGGGGGGCGCAGCGCCGGGGGCATCTCCGGGGGTACCCCGCGCGGGGACACTTGGGGTGACACCGCCACCGATGGGGATGCGCTGCGGCGGCCCCGCGGGTGCCGCTGGAGGAGCCGTTTCTCCAAAGCTTTTCCCGTTGGGAATGCGAAGGACGGACGGACAGACAGAGGGACGGAGCAGGGTTTCCATGCCTACCAGCGCTCCCGCTGAGCGGGACCTCGGGGAGAGTCACCCCCCCCTTTCCCGTCCGATCCCCCTCGCCTCGGCCCCGCCGGGGGATGCAGCGCAGCCCGCGGGCAGCAGCGGAGACCGGGGAGCACTGGGGGCCGGGGCGGAGGGGGGGGGGGGGGGGGGGCGGAGGGGTCCCCGTCCCCCCGCAGCCCCAGGTGCGGCCCCGCCGCCGGGCTGGGGGCCGGGGGGCGCGGACAAAGCGGCACAAAGGGGCCGCTGACACAGCAGGGCCCGTTTCCAGAGAAACAAAACTTCCGCCGGCCCCGGCTCCGCGCCCCAGGTAGCCGGGATGGGCATCCCCCCGCGCCCCCCCCAAACGCGGCCTCCCCGCCCTCCCACAGCACGGCATCCCCCATCACTCCCCCAGCCCCCCCGGCACGGAGCGGCGGGGGGTGAAGGTTGCCCGGCCGGGTCAGCGCACACGCGGGGCCGTTACCGCAGGATGTGTGCGCAGCTTTGTTTGTGCGTGGGATGCCCACCCCCCCCATCCCCATCCCACCCCCTAACCCCCCATGCCACCCCCCCATCCTCCTCTCCCCAATCAATCATCCCAGCAAAGAATAACCCGACCCGAAGCAGCCCCGGCCCCGCAGGAAGGACGCTGCCGGCTGCGGGATGCGGTGGAAAAAAAAAATAGGAATAATAAAATTAAAATAAAAGGGAAAAAAAACCAAACCAAAAACCAATACCCCACACCTCCGTGGGGCGCATGGGGCCGCGGTTCGGCGGAGTTTGAGGCCGTAATTCCCAAATTCGGGTACAATCCACAGCCCCCGCGGTGGTTCTGGGGCTGGTGGCACCCACGCCGGTGCGAACGAGGGATGTTCCACGGCGCGATCGCGGTGGCTCGATGGGTGTCGGGGTGCGTGGGGTACGTGGGGTACCCTCCCCGCCGCGGGTGGGGGGAGCAGGGGGTTTGGGAATCCTGTCTGACGGCAAAGCGGGGCGGGGGGGTTCGTTGGGAACGGGGGAGATGATAAAGTTGGGTGAGTTGTCGCACATGGCTGGGCGATGGCGAGCGGCGCCGCTCCCACGGCCACCCCGCGCCCGGGCACCGGTGGCGGAGCCAAACTGCCGCGGGAGCCCGGCGCACCCCGGGGAGGCGGGAGCGACCCACGCGCGGACACCAGCACGGGGTGGGGGTCCCCCCGCGCCCCCCACGCGAGCCCCACCGCGGGTGGCAGCGCCGGCCCCGCTGCCCACCGCCTCCCCCCGGCGCCGCCGCCCCCCGCCGCCCCCCGGCCCCGCCGCCACCATTGTCACCCGGGAAACCACCGGGCGCTGCCGCGGCGGTCCGGGGCGGCGGGGGGAGACGTGGGGGGTTCACTCCATCCCTCCCCACGGCTCCCAGCGCATCCCAGCCGGGCTGCGGGTACCGGCAGCGGGGTTCAGTCGCACCGAGAAAAACTTTGCTCGTTACCCCGACGTCCCCCCCACCCCCCCGTCCCCTCCCATCCCCGGGAAGCGGCGGGGCCGCTCGGGCGCCGCGCAGGCAGCACTGGCCGGGCCCGACGCGGGCAGGCGGGCAGGCGGCCAGCTCCGGCCCCGCCGCCGCCGCGGGCAGCCCGGGCACGGCGCCGGGCAGCGGGGCGAGCCGCGGATCCCCCCCGCCAAACTTTTTCTTCTCCGCCACCTCCCCTTTCTCCGACAGCCCCCCGACACCCCCCACCCCAACTCCGCCGCCGGAGCGCCCCGGGGGCCGGCACCGACCGGCGGTCCGGGAGCCGCCGCGCTGCGGGCAGCGCTGCCGGGAGCGGCGGGGGGCTGCCCGGGCGCCGGCGAGGGGGCAGGAGGGGAAGCGAGCGGGGTAGGGAGGGGAAGGTCAGCACCTGCCCGGGGCCGGGGCCGGGGCCGGGGAGCCGAGGCGGGCTCGGTGCCTCGCCGCCGCCGCACACCCACCTCCACATCGCCGCTCGCTCTGGGAGTGCGCAGCCCCCGCTCCGCGCTGCACGGCGCTGCCGCCGCCGCCGCCGCTGCCCGCGGCTGCCGGCAAAACCCGGACCGGACCGGGCCGAGCGCCCCGCGCCGCCGGACACCGCGACACGCCGCGACACGACACGCCGCGCGCGCCCCCCGCCGCCCCGCGCGCGCGCCGCCCGCACAGCCAGCCTCCCCCGCCCCGGCTCGCCCGACCCCCATCGCCGTGTGGCTACACCCATCGCCAGTGTCCCAGCCGCCCCCACGGGTGTCACCCCGCTGCGCCGTGGGCCAGCCGACCCCGCGGGTGGCGACAGAGTGTGACCCTCGTGTCCCAGCCACCCCCCACGGGATTTATCCCGCTGTGACCCCCATGTCTTACCTACCCCCCCCCGTCACGGGTGTCGCCGTGGTGCGCCCACCCCTCTCCATGGTGTCCCAGCCACCCCCACGGTTGTCACCGCGCTGTGTCCCCTCGTGTCCCAGATGCCTTCATGGGTGTCACTGTGCTGTGCCGCCCGTGGGCTGTACACCCGACACGGGTGTTGCTGTGGTGCGTCGCCCTCCGTGTCCCAACTGCCCCCCCCCGCCCCTCCCCGAGTGTCACTGTGGTGTCCCAACCCTCCATGTTCCACACGGAGGAGATTGGAGTGTGTCCCCCGTGTCCCATCCACCTCCACGGATGCCAGCCTGTTTGTACCCCCTCCACGTCCCACCTGTCCCCCACAGGTTTCCCCTCACTGTGCACCCCGTGTCCTAGCCGCACCCATGGGTGTCACCATGATGTCCCCCCACCATGTCCCATCCACCTTACTGTGCCCCCCCTAATCCCCACCGACCCCCAGTGAGACGTCACCATCCTCTCTCTGGGGTGTCACCCAACTGTGCCTCCTCCCGCCCCCCTGCTCCCCGAGGGGCGACACCCTCACATGCATCCTCATACCCCAGAATGTTCCTCACCGGCCTGTCCCTCTATGGGGTGCACATCCCTCTGTCCATTCCCCCCATGGGATGCTCCCCTGCATGTGCTCCATCCCTTGTCCCCAGTGTGGGGTGTCCCCCTGCAGGTACCCCATCCCTCTGCACCCCCTGTGGGGTGCCAGTCCCTCTGTTCTCCCCTCCATGGGGTGTCCACAGAGTGTTCCCATCTCTCTGCCCCCCCGTGGGGTGCAGCTGCCAGCAGGTCCCAGAAGAAAGAGCCACCCCCAGGTAGCCGAGGTGCAGCGGGGGGGACTGAGGGGTGCAGAGTTCCCCCATCCCAGCAGCACGCCCGGGCGCACAGGAAGGATCGCCCCAATCCCAGAATCCCGGAGCCCCGCGCTTGCTGCCTCCACCGGGAGGGACCTCACGGTCCCACAGCGGGACATCGCTGAAATCCCCCTGAATAAACAGCAAATAATCGATGGTCCGATAAGTCAGCCGGAGGGAGGGGACAAATCCCGAGGTTTGGCCCCGCGGGGGGGGGGGTGGGAATAACACGCTTGGCCCAGAAGTTTCCTGCTTAACTTTTTGCCAGAATTTTTTGCTGCTGAGGGGGAGAGTTGTTGTTGGGTTTGGTGTTTTTTTTTTTTTTTTTCTCCCCTCTGAGTTGTGGGCACTGAAATATTGGAAGTTAAAAAAAAAAAAAAATCCTTAAATCCCCACTCCTCAGCCGAGAGCAGCTTTCCAGGGACAAACAGCCCAAAAAAAACCCACCACCCCCAATTCCCGCAGCCTTTTCGGTTGCCAGCAAAATACCCAAACCCTCTCAAAAGCAGAAACCCTGACAAAAATGAAACTGGGTTTGTGTTGCCGTTGATTTTTTTTTTTTTTCACAGGAATGCGAAATCTCTTCCCACCCCGCTCCCGCCTCGAAATGAAACAAAAAAATCTGCGATGGGGCGGGGGGGGGCGAGCGGCGCGGATGCGCTGTTTGTATTTGATCCACGTCTCGTTAATTATGCGCCTCTCGCAGATTTAGCCACTGGGATTTGCAACCGCGGGTGCTGCGATGATGCTCCGGCTTCCCAAAAAATCTCCCTCCCGGGTGGCAGTGATGGGGGAGCATGGTCCCATCCTCCTGGGCACCCTTTCAGCTCCTCTGCTGGCCCTCTTAATGTGTTCCCCACCTGCCTCCTTCCACAGTTCAGCCTCTCAGCTCCCCCAAAAAAGGAGCAGAGGAGCCTCGTGCCCGGCACACGGGATGCGGGTGGCACCAGTGGCATAGGAGAAGGGACAGCATCCCACCAGCACCACTCCAGGTGACATTCCCCAGCATACAGCACCATCTCACCCACGTGGGCTTCACCAAGGGAGTTTTCTTTGCCCCTTTTTGGCTATTTTTAAGGACCTGACACAACCCCCTGCTGCCACCACGAACCACGGGGTGTTGATGTCCCCTTTGCCAAGGCAGGGCCTGTGGCAGTAGCACCTGGAGTTTGCCACCCACTGAAGGTCCCCAAATGCAGCAACATTTCACTTCTCAGCGTGTTTGGAAAACTTAGGTGTGGGCAAGTCACCTTTTCTGAGGTCTGGAATCCTCAAAGAGAAGGGAAACTGAGGCCCAAAGCCAAGTTGGGACTTGCTGACAGTGACAGCAGCAAAGCTGCGGCTTCAGCCCAGTGTCCCCCAGCAAACCTCCAGGCTCCCCAGCATTCCCACTGCCTAGCACTCCAGTCACAGGGAGTCCCCCAAATCCAGAGGATTTGGGTCCCCCAGTGCTCCTAGGCAGGCAGATCCCCAGAGCACAGGGATGTGACAAGGGCAGTCCCTGAGCCTCCAATCTGCTACTGGAGCCTTTTCCCATGGCATGCTGGGGGCTGTGAGGGACAGGAGGATGAGGATGGAGAGCAGAGGGGACAGAGATGGAGGGCAAGGGGGACACTGGGGGAGAGTGAGTGGGCCAGAGGTGGAGGATGATGAGGATGAGGATGAAGAGCAAATGGGACAGGAAGAAAGGGTGAGAGGACAGGGATGGAGAATGACAGGGCCATGGTTGGGAGGCGAGTGGGACAAGGTTGAAGGGTGAGCAGAAGAGGGACAGGGATGAAGGGCAAATGGGACAGGGATGAAGGGACAGAGAGACAGGAGAATGATGGTGCCAGGGATGGAGGACACAGGGCACAGGGACAGAGGGGGCAGGGGATGGGGACAGATGGCAAGGGGACAGGGCAGAAACCTGTCAGCAAACAGCAGCACTGCCCCTGCTCGCTGCCTGCTGGAGCCAAGGCCAAAATCTCCCCTGCCAATGCTGGGCATTGGGCTCTGGCCGTGGGGTCTGCACTGCCCTCTCCCCAGCTGGGGAACGAATCCAGGACCTCAGTCCAGCTTCAGGAGAAGAGCCAGGAATAACTGGGGGTGGGACATGGAGGTATTACAGAGCAGCCTGACCCTGCAGCAGTGAGGGGGGGTCATGCAGGTCCATGACCCCCTCCCCCGGGTGGCAGTGGGACTCCATGAGTGGCTGGAGGGCTGCCAAGGCTGCCTGAGTGGGAGACGTGTCCCAACAGTCTCCACAGCACAAACACACCTCCAAAATTCCCAACCCCAAATTCCCCCAGGCCAGCCCTTGCCATCCAAGTGGGTTACAGAGCTGGCACTGTCTTGTCACCTCCTCCGTGCAGGGTGCTGGGTGTCTCCTGGTGGAGGGGACCCAAATCCAGCCAGATGCTGTGTCAGGAGCCCCAGACCTTGGTGACAGCCCTGATTTTGGGAAGGGGGCTGGATGGGGGACCCCAGCTCCTCCAGGTGCTGTGCTGGGAGACACCCCCCATCCTGGCATGCTGGGGTCAGACTGGTACAAAACCCTTGGCCCTGCTGGTGCTGGAAAGCAGAGCTGGGGCAGCTGGTGTTTTTTTGGGTGCCGACCTCCTAGAGCGGGGATCGGAGTGACCTGCCATCACGCTCAGCTGGCTGCTGCAGTGGCACAGGGCTCTGTCTGTGTCCAGCCAAGCCCAGGGGACACCGCAGCCCCTCGCCCCACCCCACTGGAGGGCCGTGGGAGTCCCCACCTTCCCAGTTACACAACCCCGAGTCCCAGCACGGGGGTCCCCCGGGCAGCACGTACCCCTCGGCCGGCCCCCGCTGCCCCTGAGCTGAGCTCTGCTGTGTTAATTTTTAACCCCAGCTGTCTCCCACATGGCGGACGCTGGGCGCGCTGGCCCCGCTTGCCGGGGACATGCCACAGCCACGCAGGGACCGGCCACCCCTTCCTGAGCGGGCTGGGGCGGGGGGACGACGCGAGCCCCCGCTGCCCACGGGTCACCGCATGGTTCCTGTGCCTCGTGGGAGCCCGGCGTGGGTTCCTGGGGTGCCCGAGGAGGGGGACGCGGGTGCGGGGCAGGCGTGAGGCACCGGCCTTTGTGGCCGGGGGGGTCCGGGATGTCCCCCTGGCTCCTGTGCAAACGGCAGCGGCCGCTGCCCGGGAATGTCCTGGCAGGAGGGACCCGGGCCTCAAAGCAAACATACGCCGCGCCGGCGGCTGGGAGAAGGGCAGGAAGCCGGTTTCGCTCTGCCCTCTCCCATCCCAGGCACAGTGGAGCAAGGCGGGAGCGGGCTGTGGAGAGCCCCGGGGACTGGCAGGCACCCCGCAGGCTGCAGGAAGGAAGCGCGGCCAGACCCCCACCCAAACGGGCCCTTCTGGGGGCTGAGGAGCTGCTCACATCGTGCCAAGGGACACCACGGCCATCCGGGTGTCCCAGCCTTGGCCAGGAGGAGGGAGAGCGGGCACAGGGGGTCTGTGCCGCAGGGGCGGGTGGGCTGTAGCCCGAGTCCCGCCTACGTGCCAGGCAGCAAGAGAACCACGAGGACACTCGAGCTGCAGCGTTTCCACCTCCGGGGACCCTGGCAGGCGTTGGGAATTTTTTTTTTTTTTTTTTTTTTTGAGCCGGGGATTCGCCTGGAATTCAGACGCCCACGTGGTCCAAAATAGCCTGGCTCCAACATCCGGAGCGCCCTGCAAAAGCCATCTGCCTGCGCAGGCAGGGCGGGCAGCCGCGGGGCTGGGGCCCGTCGGCACACTCCCATCCCATCCCTTCCCTTCCCGTGGCTCCTGCTGCCTACGGCTGCTGCTGGGGGTGACCGAAGCGTTGCCCAAGCCGCAGCGAGGACAGAGGGACAGGCAAGTGCTGTGGTGCATGGCCAGGCGGGGGACACTGGTCCTGGGTCACATTAACACCGGGGTTTTCCCAGTGCCTGCAGATTTTTGGCTCACCCCAAGCTGCTGCTCAGCAGCCGGCTCTGGGAAGACACCAGTGACATGAAAACAGCCATTCTCAGACCAGAGAATGTTGCCCTTCAGATGGGAGCTGAAATGCAGAGCAAGCCAGGCTCCAGAGGGGATTTATTCCTGCTCCACCCATGTCCTCCCACATTTCATCCCCTGGCCAGCCCTGTGGTGTCATCTCAAATCCACCCCCAGCCCCTGGTGGGACAGGATCCTTCAGCCCCAGCACCTGGGATGGGAGGACACCCTGCCCCATGTGGTCCCTCCTCGTGAGCCCTCGCCACCAGAACAGCAGAGCCAGATGGGGCTTTCCAAACCTCTCCTGCCTGTCCACACAAACAAGGAGACCGAAAGGTCAGAGCAACCCTGATTTTAAAAACAGACCTGCCAGTTACATGATTTCCACTGGAAATATCAAAGTTAGTTATGGCAAGAGCTAATTTGGGCACACTTGAGTCAGGAGCCGTGGAGAAATGATGGTGAAAACTGCTGGCCTCCTCCTGGCCACTGTGGCAGCCAGGTCATTGCCTCCTGCCCAGCACTCCACCCTCATGCTCCTGCACCCAGATGTTGCACACACAGCCTCAGCAGGCAGCAGGGATTCGGGATCCTGAGGGTGATGGTGAGTGTCACCTGAGCGTGTCTGTGTTTTGTGGAGGGCCACGGAGAAGCCTGGAATGTGTAGCATAAAATCTGGCTCACGGCTGTACGTGGGCCAGCAGCCAGCAGTGCCTGTGGGCACAGGAGGAGGAGGTGATGTCCTGTCACCTCCCGTGGTCATGAGGCCTCTGAGAACAAGCACGTGGTTGGTCCCTCCCCTGTGAGATCCCACCTGGACATATTTCCCTTCATTCCACATCCCCTCTTCCCATCAATGCCGCTGCAGCTGAGCCTTGACCAAGACATTGTGGAGGTGAACCATCCTTTCTTGCAGGAAGGAATTTGGCATTGGAACAGGCTGCCCAGGGCAGTGGTGGAGTCGCCATCCCTGGACGTCTCACAAGACATGTGGATGTGGCACTTGGGGACATGGTGAACACAGTGGTGTTGGGTTAATGGCAGGACTCGATGCTCCTAGAGGGCTTTTCCAGCCCTCTGATTCTGTGATTCTGTGACTCTCAAAGGCTGCCTTCTCTGTTCAGACTGGTCTCCTTTGCCCAGCTCCACCATCCTGAGAAGAAGTCACCCCCTGGCTCTCACACGCTGGAGCGATGCCCAGAGTCCACCCCCTTCCCCTCTGTCTGTAACAGATGTCAGCAGCAACACGTGATCGATGCTATGGAAGGGGCTGACAGACCTGGCTCTGTGGGTGTAAGGAGCTGTCCCCCCTCGGTCACCTAAACACCATCCACTGTGTCAGCCCTGCCCTGATCTGCAGCCTCCAATGGTTTGTGATGTGTCAAAAGGACCAGTTATGTCCAGGCCACTCTTCGTTCTGATAGGAACCTTTGGGGCTGAGCAACAACTGGATGTGTCTCACATCACATCTGTAACCACCTAAAACCTCCAAGATCTCTCTCCTCACTTTATCTTCAAGGGACCGTTCAACGCCGGAGTTCAGCTACGAGGGCAGCACCCAGTTCTTGGGTGAGCTGAGGTGTGCAAGGGTCCCATCGAGGTCTTCTGGGAGACACCCTGTGCAGCCAGCTGAAGAGCAGGAGCGCAGGGCTGCACTCACCCGCTGCTCCTGCCATCAGAGAAGCCACCTCCTCCCCAGGAAGCCCTCTGGGACCTGGCTGGGGATGGGCCAGCAGCCCTTCCCCCTGCCCTATCCCACCTGGTTGCTCTTCTTCACTGAAAGCTTCCCCACACTCCCCACGCTCTGGGGATACTTCCACAGCCCCCCAGGGACATCTGGCATCAAAAGAACTGGCGTGTGGAGAAGAGCTAGGCCTGAAGCTCCGACGTGTAGCTCCATTTCTTCCGGGGCAAACACAACCCAAGAAATTGCGGCAAAGAGCCAGCCTGGAGTTGGATGGGAACAGACCACCATCTCCTTACCTAGGAAGACCAACTGGACTTGTCAAGAGGAAAGAAATTCATCTACATCTCACACATATGGTCTCATCCTAATGGATATGTATGAGCATAAGGGAAGAAGAATAACCTTCTGGTTAGGCTAAGGGCTTGGCAGTTGAGATTTCGCGATGCTATTCTCAGCGCTGTCCACACCTTGCTCCAAAGCCTTAGAAAACTCTTTATCCATCCTCAGGCCTCACGTTTCCATCTGGAAACGGGGCCGATACCTATTTTGTGCTCGTCGCAAAGGAGAGAGGAGGGACGCTTGGGATGCATCTCCCTCCTCAAGCGGCTCTTGTTTTGAGTTAAGGAGAGCAGGCAGGAGAGACAGGAAGAATGAAGAGCCACGAGGCATCTCTGGGAAAGCTCCAGCGCTGCTTAAGGCTGCCTGGAAAACTCGAACTTCAGTGGAAAGAAGGAAAATGGTCTTTTCCCAGCACTCTGGGGCAGCACAGCTCATGACCTCAGATAACCCAGAGCAAACTGGAGCTATCAGAGCATGTTTTCATCCTCGTGACCCAGCCCAGATGCTTCCTGGGCTTGATGTCTTCCAGGAGGGATACATGGATGTGCACTGCCCCAGCTGCAGGAGCTGCCCAGAGGCCTCTGCCAGGCTGCCAGCCAGGCAGGAGACAATGACCTGTGGTGGGAAGATGTTACTTGTCAGCAAACCTGCTCGAGGAGGACGGTGCTCAACACTGGGACTGGCAGTGGCCAGTGGCCTTGCCTGAGGGACTCCATGGAAGAAGGTGCCCCAGGAGCCTTGAGATGCTCCAGGAGATGAGGTGCCCTAGGTAACCCCAAGGGATAAGGTGCTCCAGGTGCCCTGAGATGCTCCACAGGATGAGGTGCTCCAAGTGCCCCTAAGTGCCCCAGAGGCTGAGATGCTCCATGTGCCCCAAGATGCTCAGGGGCCCACAGCACTTGGCCAGGCTGGAACTGGGAGATGCCACCACCTTTCCAGAGGTGGACAAGGTGTCTCCCCACCAATTCCCCACTGCTGGGAATCTCGGTGCCTAGCTGTGCCCATACTGGACAGAATTACCCCCCTCCAGCCCAGCATGGGCATCCCCCCATTGCCCCTACCCCAGCTTTCCCAGCCCCGTGATTGCCATAGATCCATAGGTGAACCAAGGATGTCCCTGTTCATCCCGCCTCCTCCAGCTCCCCTGATCCAGCGCTGGCTGGGACCCTGTTCCCTGGATGGATGCCAGCACGGGTTCCCTCCTCCATCTCCTCCTCCTCCCGGGCATTTCTGCAGGAGCCCCAGCCCTGCAAGGAGAACACAGAGCAGCCAGAGCAGCTGTAAATCCTTCCCTGCAGCCCAGGGCTCTGCCAAACTCTCCCTTCCACCCAAATTTATGGAAAAGCAGGTCCCTGCCAGCGACACACAGCACAATTGCGAGGTGGAACAGGCAGTGCTCGCCAGCTGCAGCAAGGGCTCCTGCAGCCTTTCTCTTCCTCTTCCTCCTGCTGTCACCCTCGGTGGCCTGGGGACAGGCACATCCCTGCACAAAGCAGCCCCAGCACAGTTTGCCTCCTCCCCATCGCACTCCCCAACCCAAGCCCCCTGGGAGCACCCCAAACCTCAGGTAGGAGCATGAAACCCTCTATGGACAGGCACAGCCGAGCTCAAATACTTCCTTGTGCCACCCCTTCCCCCCTGTGCCCCTCAGTGCTGGCTGGGGCGTGAGCCCAGATGTAGGTGGGAGAGGACGAAGCGTTGGGGAGGGAGACAAGAGCCAGAAGCTGAGCATCACTGGAGATTTTTCCTGGTAGCAAAGGTCAGCCACGTGCCAGCCCCTTCCTCTGCTGTCACGGCAGAGGTAGCGCTGACAGTAGAGCCGAGTATTTGCATTTCCTGATGGCTGCGTGCTGAAATTTGCAGTTTTAATGGTGCATTAATGCTGGCTCCTGCATTTCATTACTTTTGAGAGTGAGAAAAGGCACAGAGTGAAAATAGAAATTCCCCTCAATTCGGCCAGGCCAGCTTGGCCACCGAGTGTTGGTTCCTGCCAGCTGCCCTTGCACACAGCTGCGAGCCGGGCCCAGCTGTGACACACGGCCACAGAAACCCCAGCAAAAAACACCTTTCCTTCACTTATCCTTAACCATGGGCTGCCCCTTCCCAGGTACAGAGGTGATCAGAACCCACTCAGCCACCAACCCAGCTGGGCTGCCCAGGAGCCCCCCACCAATACAGGGATGCTTTGGAGAGGTGACTTGGTGGCCACTTTCCTGTTTCATGTCCTGTCTGCGCAGGTCAGGAAATTCAATCTACTTTTTGCCCAAATCAGACTTGGCTGCTGCTATTTTACTGCAGCCTGGACACAAATATCTGGGCCTGAGCTTAAGCATAAAGCACTTGGAAACCTGGCCTGGAAGCAGAGGGAAGAGGGGAGCCAAGACTTGCACAGACGAGCCAGAGGGAGCTGGTGTGAGCACCAGTGCTGGGAGTGTCTGAAAGGAGGGATCAGGCAGGAGGGAACCTCTGAGATGCTCACCATGGGCCAAAGCAAAGATTGCTGCTGGCCACACTCCATGAAATGGGCTTTCTGAGATGAGTTTTGGGGTGTCCAGCACACCAATGACCAGCACCCTCTGTGTCCCTCAGGTTCTTGTTCAGTTCTGGGCCACTCATGACAAGAAAGACATTGAGGGGCTGGGGCATGTCCAGAGAAGGGAACGGAGCTGGGGAAAGGTCTGGAGCACAAGATGAGGAGCAGCTGAGGGAACTGGGGGTTCAGCCTGGAGAAAAGGAGGCTCAGGGGGGACTGTCTCCCTCTCCACAACTCCCTGACAGGAGGGTGCAGCCAGGTGGGGGTCAGGCTCTGCTCCCTGGCAGCTGGCAATAGGACAAGAGGAAATGACCTGAAGTTGTGTCAGAGCGGTTTAGATTGGATATTAGGGAAAAATTCTTCCCAGAAGGGGTGGTCAGGCCTTGGAACAGGCTGCCTAGGGATGTGGTAGAATCACTGTCCCTGGAAATGTTCAAAAGCCAAGTGGATGTGGCAGCTGGGGACACGGGTTAGTGGTGCTCTTGGCAGTGCTGGGTTGATGGTTGGACTCAGTGATCTTAGAGGGCTTTTCCAACCTTAATGATTCCACGATTCCCTGTGTCCAAGCCTGATCCAAGGGCACATGGATGAAGTCAAATATCCCAGGGCACATGGAGCCAGGCAGCATCATGGCGTCTCCTGTGGCCTTCAGACCCGCAAACCTCTGTGTCCCTACCCGCTGTGCCCCTGAGGTCCACCATCAGCAGGGTGAGGTGCCTCTCCATCCTCTCCTGTGTCCTGACCTGCAAAGGTCCCAGCCATCAGCACTGGGCAAGAGTGGGGGATTAGGCTGACTGAATGTGACTGCCCAATCCCCAAAACCCAATCCCTTCCACAGGCTCTCCAGACCCTCCATAACCCAATGTGGAAGTGACCCCATCAACTCTGTGCCCCAAGCCAGGGAGGACTTTCACCATCCCCGTGGTTTTGGGGTGTATCAATGGGGGGTCCCTTCCTGCATCCATCCTCACCCTTGGGTGACTTTCCTGATGTCCAGCCTGGAATCCCTGCTTGCTTTTCCAAGCCTGGTTTCCATCTGCATGGCCATCCTGCAGCTGGGCTTTGGCAGCGCCCCGCTGCCCAGGCAGGCCTGCCCTGCCTTTCCTGGCCATAAAACCAACGGGGCAGTGGAAATATTTCGGAAACACCTTTTACAGTTCTCTCAGCAGGGCTGCAGTTAACCCCTAAAGGGGCTGGCTGCCATCAGGAAAAACAATTTCATTCCAGCCAAATTATTTCACAGGAAAAGGCTGATTTCGGTGCCATTTTTAATGCTGATGACTTCAGCATCGTCCCCTCGGACTCTGCCACCTTTTCCTGTTCTCATGTTCCGCACTGACCTGGAGCTCTGGCATTCTCCAGATCAAACATTTTGCCTCGCTCCACATCCAGCAGATTCAGTTCCTCGGGGTGTCTCTGCTGAACTGCCCTGCTTTGTGGGGCTGCGGTGCTGCTCCATCGCGGCTCAAGTTCGGGATCGCTGCTGAAACCCAGCCCCTGCAGCCGCCCTCCAGCTATTTTCAAAGGCACCTACAGAGCATTAGGTCACAGAGACTGAAATAGCAGATTCCGGTCCAAATCAGGGTGATGAGCACATTTTGTCCAGCCTCTGCCCAGGTCCCAAGCATCCAAGCTTCTCCCAGCCCAGAGCCCTGCACAGCTCAAGTGGGAGCACCCCGTAGGTGCCAGTGCCACATGGCCGTGGGGCAGCTCATGGAACCTCTCGCTTTCAAGAGCTCTTCTACCCCAGTTCAGACCCACCTGAAAAGTCCAGTACCTGGCAAGGATGAGACCCTCCACAGCCTACTGGGGACATCCACTGGTGTCCAGGCACAGCGGGACAGGAGGACACAATCCTCCAAAAGGCAGTTTGGGGTTCAGACACCTCTGGGATCCTTTTGCTCTACACAAACCACACAGATGATATCTGAGAGGGGTGAAGTTGATAAGCTCAGCCCATCAGAGCTCCTCGTGCTGACTTCCAGCATGTCCCAGCCCCCTTGGCCGCTCCTGGAGACGGCAGTGCCAGGACGTGACATTCCCTCTGTTTTATCTTCACACATGGGCAGTTCTCAACAAGCAGCAAAGGCCAAACTCTTTCACCACCTGGCACATAAGCTGGGGTAGGGACAAAGCCATGCTGAGAGTGCATGTGTCCCACAGGCACCCAGGAGAAGTCACACCTGGTCTCCAGGAACCAGCTTGAGCCCACCAGCAAGGAGGGACAATCACTGACCAGAGGTGGAAGCCAGCTTCCTTCAAGCAATGCCTTGGCTGTGGGTCTGATTTATGGCTCCCAGGGCAGCCAGGTCCTCATCCCAGGAGCGGCACTTTGGTGCTGCTTTGGCCACTGCACACTCCTGGGCCAGTCTGGGGAGGGGCACAGGGACTGGCAGATGATTCACAGAGATCTCACTGGAGACACTCACTCCAGCTCATGGACCATCCCAAATATCCATCTCCAACATGGTCCTGAGGAGGACACTATGGAACTACAGAATGGTTTGGGAAGGAAGAGACTTTAAAGGTCATCCAGTTCCACAGACAAGGACACCTTCCACTAGAACCAGTTTGTGTTGGTTTTGCTCCCATCCAACCTGGCCTTGGCCACTTCCAGGATGGGGCAGCCACAGCTTCTCTGGGCACCCTGTGCCAGGGCCTCCCCACCCTCACAGGGAGGAACTTCTTCCTAATATTCGTTCTAAAGCTCTCGTCTTTTAGTTAGAAACTGTTCCCCCTTGTCCTTTCATCACCTCTGTCCCCTGCTCCCCCAGCCTGGACCATCTCCCCACGCTCCAGTTGGTGCCCTGGGATCCTTTCCACCAACGGCTCCCTCCTTCCTGAGGGCTCAGCATCCTCAACGGGTGCTTCAGAGGCAATCAAAAATTGCTATTTTTTGCCTCTGGGAGAATTCAGCAGCAATTCAGAGAAGAGCCTGGGATTCGGGCCATCTGCATCCTGTCACACATGGCTTGACTGAGTCCCTAAATCATCCCATGCCTCAGTTTCCCACCTTTATATAGCAGAGAGGCCATTCCTTGGGTTGTCCCACTCTTTATCCTCCCTCTGGAAACCCTCTGGGTCAGAGGCTGCCTCTTGGTGTGGGAACTGGCTGCATCCTGGCTGCAGAAATGAAATTTTAGGGTATCCCGCTGCAGCTGAGGGATCTGTCTGCAGTTGGGATGCTCCTACGCTCACAGAGAACAAGGGCTGGGCTCCCCTCATTCAATTCCTTGGCACAGCAGTTTCCTTTCCCCTTTTAAAAGTGCAGACTGTGGGTTTCCAGCAGCTGAGGGGTTGCCTGAATGCCCTGATTTCAGAAGGAGCTCAGTGAGGCCAGGAATGGAGCAGGTGCCCTCTGGAGCTCAGGGGGAAGGAGGAGAGAAGGCACCACCAGCCAGGCTGGGGCTGCAGGGGTGGCAGCTGTCTGGAGGGACTGGTGGGACTGGTGGCCTTTGGAGAGGTGGGGTTGTCTCCCAGCATCCCAGACACTCCTGGAAGCAGGAGAGGTTTGCAGGGACTGAGTCACTCCAGCCCTTAAGAAACCCAACAGTATTTCCCTCAGTGCCCATATAAATGGCAGGGCCAGAGGATGTCAGGAGCCTCCATAGCCCTCACAAGTGCTGCTTCCCATTGCGTTTCCCTCCCTTTTCCAGTCTCACTGAAAATCTTCTCCACCTCCTTCTTGGCTCTTTCCAGAGCCCACAAGGAGTCCAGAGCCAGGGTCTCCACGAGAGCCCTGCAGCAAGGGCAGAGCAAGGTGATGGGTGAGCAGGGTTCGTGGGCTGAGGGACTGCCGCTGCTCAGCTTCCCGAGAGACACCAGACAGGCAGTGCTCCAGAAAGCAGCTCCATCCCTTTGCCTGCACCTGCACGAGGCGAGGGGAGATGCTGGGGCTCAGGATGGCAGTCAGCAGCCCCCGTCCAGGGAAGGGTGCCCAAATGAGCAGCGTGGAGTTTGCACTCCATGCCCAGGCTCACCGCTGGCTCCAGGCTCAGGAGCCCTCATCCCACTGGACCTCATTTCACCTCCCCCAAAATTCCCCCCTCCCCACTTTGGAAAGGGCAGAGGTCTCAACCCCCGCTGAGGCACAGGGAGATTCAGTGTGTCCTGAAGGGATGTGTCAGGGAAGATGGGAAATCACCTTCGTTCTCTGAAACTGGGAGCAAAGTGGGAAACCGTCTCCTAAATTTGGTGAGTCCCAGATCTCACTGCCCATCACTGGTGGTCTGAGGCCTGGAGCCCCACAGGGAGGGATCAGCAGGCTCCCTCGGCAAGGGACTGACCTGCAGCAAAGCCATCCTTTCCCAGAACCCATCGCCCAGGGCACCAGTGGCCCGTCCCCACCATGGGGACACCCCAGCTGTGTGGGGGCAGGCAGAGGCAGAGCGCCCTGTCCCCCGTGGAACAGGGATGGAGGAGCCGGCAGAGTTGCCATGGAGATTTTCTCCCTAGCAGATGCTCTGGGCAGGTGCAAGAAGAGGCTCTGCCCCCCTCGCTGTGCGGCACAATGCCAGCCAGATCCTGCAGAAACAGGAAGCCTCTGCAACCGCCCGCTGCCAGCCCAACGGCCACCACACCACCATCGGCACCACTGCCACCACTGCCATAGGCCTCACCGCCCGTGTGCGTGTGGGGAAACTGAGTCACCTCCTGAAGCCACCCTGAGCTCCTGGCTTCACCTTGCCCAGCCCCAGTGTGTGTGCTAGTGGCATGTCCGGGGTGTTTCCACCCGCCCTTGGGACCCTCCCTCTCACTGCCTGCTCTGGCTGTCACCCAACGCCTCCTCGCTGAGCAGACTGGTCACACACAGCATTACCCAAAATATCATCCATAGGACCCCTGACGCTGCCAGGGTGCTGGCATGGTCCGCATGGACAGTGAGTGTATGCCAGCCCCCACAGCCTGTCCCAGGACTGGAGGGGCACTGCTGGCCCTGAGGAGTGGCACAGGGCATCCATGAGATGAGTGATGCCAGCCCAGGGCTGTGCTGGTGGGGACAGACACTCCATAGCTCTTAACCCATCCTGGAGCACCCAGCCCTCCACATTTCCTGCTGCTCCCAACACTTCTCCTTCCCCTGGTCCCTCCAACTGCTCATAGAATCATGGAATATCCCGAGTTGGAAGGAACCCACGAGGACCATCGAGTCCAGCTCCTGGCCCTGTACAGAACACTGCAGCAATCCCACCATGTGCCTGAGAGTGGTATCTCACTGCTCTATAAAACCACGCTCTGAAGTTCCCAATGCCACGGCATTAGACACCTAAAAATTCCCTTTCCCGGGGTTTTTCCCAAATGCCTCAAAACCCCACATCATCAGTACTGCCTTAACAGCCAGCCAGAGCGTGGCTCCTCCAGCAGGTCCTTCCTTAGCAGCAGATTTCACCCAGGCTCTGGCCAGCCTTGTTTTCCACTCGGTGTGTTGCCGGTTGCGAAGCGGTTGAGGCAGCAGTGGGAGGGTTCCGGGAGCGACACCCACACAATCAAAAGCTGCTCTATCCAGCAGGGCCGAGCGTTTCCGTGGTAAGCAGAGCCGCCGGGTTGTGTACCTAGCGCAGGGGCTGTGTTTCAAAACACGCCAGGGTCACTCTCCCGCTTGTGCAGAGAGCCCAGGAGCGGATAATGGAGGCAGTGTTTGGGCACATTTCGGCACTATTGCGGAAATAACACGAGCCGTCACTCCTCCTGCAGCTGCATGGCCACCACGGCACCCTCCCACGGGCACCTGGGGGACCACAAGCCTGGCCATGCTGGGATAAAGCCAAAAGAAGCCCCTAGCTCCATGGGCCGGTCCTCTTCCCAAAAACCCAAAGGCATTGCAGGTGGTGGGATTCTGCTGGGGTTCCTGGCAGCCCAGGACTCTTTCTGCTGCACTTGGTTAACCGTGGGGCAGTGAGTGGCACTTGCACCCTTAGGGACAGGGTCTCAGGGTGGCAGTGCTGGATGGGTGTCCCTCAGGGGTCCCAAGGGGGCTGCAGTGTCGGTGTCCTGGAGGGACACGTGCCCCTTCCCAGGGAGCAAATGTGAGGGGCAGCAGGGGTACCTGGTGTCATGCTGGGTGCTGTTGGGGGTGCTGGGCGCAGTGTGGTAGCAGTGGTGTGGGATGTTGGGTGTTGGTGCCAGGCCGTGCTGTGGGACAGGACAGCCTGGCACAGTCCCTACTGCAGCACAGCACCCCGTGCCCTGCGTGGCACTGCCCAGTTTGGTGCTGGTGTGGTGCTGACTGACACTGCGCCAGCTTCAGGACCTCATTCAGTGCCTGGTGTGGCAATACCCAATTGGGTGCAGCTCCAGTGCTGCCCAGAATGGTGCCCAGTGTGGTTTTGTGCCTGGTTCAGTGTCTGGTTCAGTGTCATCATAGCTCTGCCTGATGTGGTGCCTGGTTTGGTGCCCAGGCCAGCACTGCCTGCTGCAGTGCCTGGTTCTTTGCCCGGTTTGGTGCTAGTTTGGTGCCTGGTGCAGTGCCCAGTGCAGCAGTTCCCAGTCAGTGCCCACTATGGCATGGCCCAGCCTGGTGCCCAGTGCTTTGCCTGGTTTGGTACCCAGTTCTCTGCACACTGCAGCAGTGCCTGGCACAGTGCCCAGTTCTGTGCCTGGTTCCATGCCCAGTTGTTTGCTCAGTCCAGTGCCCAGTCTGGTCCCTGGTTCACTG
Organism: Corvus hawaiiensis; assembly: GCF_020740725.1. NCBI lineage: Eukaryota > Metazoa > Chordata > Aves > Passeriformes > Corvidae > Corvus > Corvus hawaiiensis. The sequence continues at coordinate 17,538,353 of NC_063227.1, read as the reverse complement.
CCTGGTTCTGTGCCTGGTTCTGAGCTTGGTTCCATATCTGCTCCAGTGTCTGCTTGTTTGCCCAGTCTGGTGCCTGGTCCAGTGCCAGTTCAGTGCACGATTGTTTGCCCTGCCTGGTACCTGCTTGTCTGCCCCATTGCTTCCCCAGTCCATTGCTTGGTTGTTTGCCTGGTCTGGTTCCCAGTCCGGTGCCCAGTCTGGTGCCCAGCTGTTTGCCCGGTCCAGTTCTCAGCCTGGTGCCCTGCTCAGTGCCCAGCTGTTTGCCCGGTCCGTTACCGTGCTCAGTGCCCGGTCCAGTGCCCGGCTCTTTTCCCCGGGCAGTGCCCGCTCCGGTGCCCTGCCCAGTGCCCGCCCCGGTGCCCGGCCGCCCGTGCCCTCCCGCCGCCGCCCCCCGGCCGAGCGGCTCCGCGGCCGGCGCGGTCCAGGCCGGCTCTTCGGGGCAGCGCGGCGCGGGCGGCGCCAGGCGGGTGCGCGGTGCCACCGGCGGGTCCCCGGGCCGCCGCCGCCCGACATTGGCTGGAAACTGGAGCAGCGCGGCGGGGACGGTCGATGCCGATCGATCGCGGCGCGGGCGGCACCGCACGGCACCGCACGGCACGGCCCCGGCGCGGCACCGGCACCCCGGTGTCCCCGCTCCGCGCCGCCCCGCAGCTCCCCAGGGGATGCGCAGCCCCCCTGGGAGCCGGACCGGGCAGGGGGTGAAGGCAGGAGCCCGTCCCCGGGGTGTTCTGCCAGCACCGGGAGGACCCGCTTGGGGGGCCGCGGCGGGCGCGCGGGACTCCGGGAGTTTTGCCGGGGATGCTGCCCCGTCCCCGTGTCCTTGTGAGCCGGCGGGACGGGGACAGGCGGGGTCAGCCCCATACCCCAACCCCAGGGCCACCCCTTCTCCCTTCCCGGTCCTTCCTCCTGCTGAAGGGAGCAGCTGGGACATCTCACTTGCGGTCTCTCCCCACAAGTTCTGGAGCTGGATCTGTCCCTCCCACTGGCCCCGCTCCACGGCCAGCTCCGTCCAGTTGTCCCCACCACTGGGTCCAAAGAGCTCCACGAGCGGCCAGCGGCGCTGGGACACGGGCCGAGGCGGCTGTGCCCACGCAGATCCCCACGCTTCCCGCATCCCCACCAGCTCCGAGCATCTGCCATTCCCGGAGCTGGCGAGGGCTTTGCTCCGGCTGCTACTCCCAGGCTGCTGCACAGGGGACGGTGCCCAAAGTTTCCTTCCTAGCAGCAGGAAAACCTTTTTTAATATAGGAAACCAGAGCGGCGGCCTCGCAGTGCTCATGCGTGGCGGCCAGCGCAGCCCAGCTCACCGCTTCCAGCCGTCCGCAGGGATGGCCGTGTCCCTGCCCTTTATCTTTCCCAGCCAGCGCCGGATTTTCAGGGCCAGGGACACGGTGCTGGGTGTACAACGGCGGCGTCGGACACGGCAGCAGCATCTCATGTGCCTCGGGCTGGGGGACACGCCGGAATCCTGTGGTGCGGGATGACTGGCCCCCGACGCTGGAGCGGGGAGAGCTACTTTTTCCGAGAGTGGCGTTAATTAATGGCAGAAGGAGCTGACGGGGCGGGCTCGGCAGCGCTCAGGAAGGAGTTTAGCCCTGGAGCTGGCAGTCCTGCACGGACACCCCCTGCCCTGCGCAGGCAGCCCCGGCCGCTGCCGCATCTGAAGTCGCTGGGTGAGGGCGGCACCAAAGTTTCGCCAGGTTTTGCTCTTGTTTGAGAGTGATTTCAATAATAATACTGGAGGATCCCGTGGCAGCAGGAACCCCGGGGGGCTGAGCATCTCATGGGGAGGGGCGCGGTGGGGGGGGGGGGGAGGGTCGGCATTTAAATCCAGGAGATTGTGGAGACTTGGTAAGAAAAAAAAAATAACCTGCTGAATAAAATGCGAAATCGTGCTCCTGCGTTTGGTCTCCGCGGCTTTTTGCCCCCGTGGAATTAGCAGGCGTCTGGGGAGGAGGTCACGGCGCTGTGCCTCAGGGCAGGCGTGGGCCCATCATTCCCTAATTTATGGGGTTTTTTAAAGGAAAAGAAAAATTCCTTTTTTTTTGTCAACTCCTGCATGAATCAAGTTAGCATTTCACAGCTATTTAACACCTGGTTACAGCTTCTGCGGCAGAACCGATGATACTCCACGCTCGGCACCCGCTCCGCATGGCGGGATCTGTCCCTTCCCGCAGGCGGGGACCAGCCGGATTTATTTTTCCTCTGTTCCAGGCAGGGATTTAAGGCAGGAGGTGCTTTGCGTGGCTTCGTCGTGGGGCTCTCCTGGCCCTGCCTGGCAGGGTGAACCCCCCAGCTCTCCCCCCAGCTCTCCCCCAGCGCCGCCCCTCGCCCCGTCCAGCTGCCATTACGGTCGGGTGGGAATCGACTCAAGTCCTTAAACCCCAAGAGTTAATCAAAGTGCTTTGAATATGTAAATGCTGAGTATTGTTTATCATTGCCTAGAGCTGATACAGCAGTTTTCCTGCTCAAAGCCCCGTTCAGATGGGAGCTCATGAAAATTCACAACAGCCTCGCAAATAGGTGATGGGGATTATTACCCCCGTCTTCCAAATGAGCAAAGGGAGGAAGAGCCGTGGAGTGATGCTCCCCGTGGCAGCGGGAATCGGCGATGGAGGTCAGTGGTGGTCAATCCCAATAGGTGTAAATCAGCTCTTGCTTCATTTCCTCCGGCCAAACGTTTGCCCTGGGCTGCCTGGGCTGCAGCCCGTGCTGGTGATGCAGCCCTTGATGGCCGGGTGTGACACTCGCTTAAATAGACACAGTGCTGGCGCCAGGCAGGGAATTCCACGCAGGCAACACGCAATTTTCCATGAGGTTCTTCGGCAAGACCTCGAGCAATGAGTGCTCTGTCAATTAATAAAACAATGAGCTTGACGGGGATCTGTGGGAGTCCAGGGGAGCAGGGGCAAGGGAGAGGACTGTGTGCCCCATGGGAAGGGGCAAATCGATCTGTGGGTCTCAACAGGACTCCCTGGGCACAGGCATCCCTGGCAGGCAGGGAGATGCCAGGGTGGGGAGAAGGCATGGGCTGCCCCATCACTCAGCTCCTCCGGTAAGGACGCTGGAGAGGGGACCATGGGGCTGGAGACCCCAGCTCACCTCAAACCCATCCACATCACAAGAGCTCATCACACAGTGCTTCCCACCACATTCCTGTGGGTCAACCTGTTGACACCAATGCCTGGAAGAGTTTTTGCCCTCCGCCCGAGCTGAGTGCCTCTGCATCCAGGGAGATGCCCCGGTTTTGGGTTCCTTTTGCGTAGGGCAGCCGACCCTGGAGGTCCAGGGCAGCCTCCTGCCTCGTGAGCCGTGCCTGAGGCAGAGCTGCCAACCTCAGGGGAGGCTGGGGGACAGCTGGGAGCAGGACGTGTCTCAGCCAGCCAAATTTAATCCTCCTACGTTAGCAAGGCTTAAAATAGGCTCCCTGCAGCATCGATGAGGGTGGTGGAGTTGGCCTACTCCAGCCCTCCCAAGTATTTTGGGGAAGCAGGGATGGCTGTGTTGCAGACAAGCACAGCTGGGAGGAACTGAGCTGTGCTGTCAGGGCGTCCTTTGCTGAAGGCATTCCAGGAATTAAACACACCTTGTGGCACCTTCACCCTTCTGACCTCCCACCGCTGCCTCTCGGGGTGCCACCCTCTCCCTTGCCATTCCTCCACAGCCCTTTCCGTTCTCTCCCATGGTCAGAGGATTCATTTTTCCCTGCACCTCATGGAAATGATCCCTTTTGGTTAAGCCCAGCTCATGGTCCGGTCTTGATCCACCCTCCATCAGCCACCCCCAGGAGATGCCACCCTGAGAAGTGGTTGGCCAGGACATGACCTGGGCAGAAAGCCGTGGAGGAGCCCTTGGAGCAAGGCAGGTGTGGTGGCACACTCAAGGAGCCAGGTTGGAAACTCTGGAGACATGAAGGTATCATCCAGTGGTCATCTCGTAGAGAGACTCATCCATGCCCCAGGTATGCTGGATGTCTCCTCAGTGGTGGATGCCCCACGGTGAGGCGGGCATTGGGCAGGTCCCAGCAGCTCCCTGGGCAGGGCAGGATGGTGGCTCCAGGAGAAAAGGTTTGTCCTGCACCTCGCCCCCAGGAGCCCCCTCTGGGCTGGGGATGCGGGGGCTGAGTCTGTGTGTTGGCGGCTCCTGGGGACCAGGCTTTGGTGGGGTTTGGGGGCTGCTGGGAGAGAGTGGCTCCTAATCCATCAGTGCCTCTGGCAGTGCCCGTGGTCAGTGCTGCAGCTCACTCACTGGTGCTTCGCCCAGCCCCACAGGCTCTGCCTTCCTCCTGCTGGCTCCCTGCCATAACACCGGCTCTCCATCCCCTCCTGGCCAGAGGCAGGGGCTCCCCTCAGGCTCTGCCCCTCCGCCTCACCCCACTCCTGCCTTCCCGTGGAACCTGGGGGTTTAAAGAAGCCGTTTTCCCATTTCTCCTTTCTCTGTGCAGCCTCTCCGTGGGCCCACGCACCAGCTGGGCCCCCCACCATGCTACTCCCACCAGCCCTGCTGTGCTGCCTGATGCCTTCCTGCCTTCACCTGGTGGGGCCGAGCCCTGCACGGGAAGGCAGCGAGCACGAAAGAGGCGGGAGAAGCCCCGTCTCCCTTTGTGATCCCTCCTGGGCTCCAGGGCTCATCTTCACCTACCTGGTGGAGCCCTGAGTGAGCTGCCCATCTTCCCCATGAACCACGCTGTGAGCATCCCCTCGGGGAATCCTCTGAAATGAATCCCCTTGGCAGGAGCAAAACTTCCTCAGGAAAGAGTACAGAGACAAATTCCTGTGTTCTCCTGAGCTTTGCTGAGCTACCTGAGCTGGGAGCATCACGGGGTTGCACCGAGGCAGCAGACACCTGGTGTTTGCCACTTTGCTTTTTCCTCCACATCCCCAAAGGGTCCCCAAAGGGTCCGCAAAGGAGGCCTCTAGGCTGTTAAAATCCTTACCCACACACAGCCCAGCCGTGCCCGCTCCCGTCTGCATCCATCTCCGCTGGCACAACACAGTCCTGTGGCAGCGGGACCTGTCTGCACCACTCTGCCTGCCCAGGGTCCCCATGTCACTGCTGGGGCTCTAAAAGAAAACAAAACCCCCCAATAAAGCCCCTGGTTGTGCATCTCTGTGAGGAGGAAGGGTTTTATCCTGAAGAAGTGGTGGCACATCCATTGGTCGAGCCGGCAGGGCTGCCCATCCTCAGTGGTGACCATTCCTCCATCCTTGCTCCAGACCCTTGCCCCAGCCCTGAGGGGCTCGCACAGCTGCACACGTGGACCATTGTCCTGATTCTCATGGATGTGGCTGCTGTTGTGACACAGTGAGTGGGGAAAAGCAGTCTGCAGGGGACAGAAGGAGTTGGTGAGGGAAGCTAAGGGATACAGGAACACCCTGAAACATGGAAGAAGGAAAAGGGAGAGGGTTTCTCCATAGCAGTGATAAAGAATGGGCGATGCGGGGTGTCAGTGCATTGCTAAGGGGAACTGGCGATGGTGGACATTCCTATTTGTGCTCAGAAACCACTGGGGCACAACTGCTGTTGAGCTGTTGCCCCAAGACAATCCCAGAACACCAGCTTTCCCATCATCTGGACATGGGTACCAGTGGCAGCCACTCAGCTGGAGGCACACATGGAGCGCTCGGGATGCTTGGAGGCACCTGGAAATCCACAGCACACCGGTGGCCTGGGAGAAGAGGAGCATTTCACCAGTATTTTCAATGAGGGTGTGGGACACCCTTGCTCGTGACCTGGATAAATACAAAATGGGAAGGAGAATGGGGGGGCCCTGACTGATCAAGAGGGGCAGAAGAGCGGCGTGGTTTGTGCCAGACCAAAAACACGAAGTAGGTCTTGTCCGATCTCGAGGAAATCACATTCTGCCGGAGCTGGAGCACGGGTTGGAAGCAGGAAGGCTGCTGCCAGGACGGGCTTCCGCAAGACTTCCTCTCCCATGGCCCTTCGTTAGGGAATTAGGACGTAACGAGACAAACGCAGCAGAGAGGAAACGAGTGCCCGGGGAGCCGCCGCTGGGGGAGTTTCGGGGGCTCTGCCCTGGCCCCATTTGCTCTCATTAGGGAGAGGGAAGGAAGCGCTGGCAGGCGACCCACGGCTTGGGGGAAGCGTGACCGCACAGACGCCTGGAGCAGCCTGGAGGGTGCCCAGCCAAGGGGCAGCCAAGGCACCCCACAAGCCAAGGCACCAGGCTGGTGGTGGGGGAGTGAGCGTGGAGCTGGGGAGCAGTGGGAGCAGAGAGAGCAGTGGGAACAGAGGGAGCAGTGGGAGCAATGGGAGCAGTGAGAGCAGTGGGAGCAGTGGGAGCAGTGGGAGCAGAGGGAGCAGTGGGAGCAGTGGGAGCAGAGGGAGCAGAGGGAGCAGAGGGAGCAGTGGGAGCAGAGGGAGCAGAGGGAGCAGAGGGAGCAGTGGGAGCAGAGGGAGCAGTGGGAGCAGAGGGAGCAGTGGGAGCAGAGGGAGCAGAGGGAGCAGTGGGAGCAGTGGGAGCAGTGGGAGCAGAGGGAGCAGTGGGAGCAGAGGGAGCAGAGGGAGCAGTGGGAGCAGAGGGAGCAGTGGGAGCAGAGGGAGCAGAGGGAGCAGGGACAGCTGGCAGCAGCGCTTTGGAGTGCAGGCTCTGTGCTGGTGGAACGGAGGGTTGGCACAGAGGCGATGAGCCTGGCATGGGACATCAGGCACGTGCCACCAGCTAAACCTGTGTGGGGCCATCTCCAGCCTCAGTGTGGGCAGGGGTCCAGCACCCATCCCAGCCATGGGCACCCAACAGGAGCGGTGGGGCTGAGCCCCAAAGGGGGTGGGATGGAGAGCATGGATTCACAGAGCTGGAGCCCCATGAGGGTGGATGTGTTGGATCCCATGGGAGTGGGTGGGGTGGAGCCCATGTGGGATACTCGGAGCCCCTCACGTGTCCCCAGAATCACCCTCCCACCCCCACTGGCTGGAAAGGGGCTGCGGGATGCTGCTCTATCCACACCTCCCTGGGACAGCCTGGCCTTCACCCTTCTAGGCTCCAGCCTGGATGTGGGCCCAGCTCCATGCCAGCTCCAGCTCCAGCTCCAGCACCCACAACCAGCAGGTGACAACACTGGAATAGCCCCAGCTGCTCTCCCTGGGGGGCTCTGAGCCCACTGCCCCCTTTCTCCTGGGAGCAGGGAGGCTGAATCCCCCCCATGATATCCTTCCAGCTCCATCTCTAAGCCCTGCTGGCCTTTCCAAGCTGAGCAAAGGGAAACACCTGCCCTCCAAACCTGGCTCCCCGTGTCCTCCCCATGCAGGGGCAGGACGGGCAGCAGGGATGGCGCTTTCAGTTGCTCACTATTTTTAATTGCTCTTTCCCAGAAAGGCTGGTGCAGGCTCCGAAAGCTGCTTCCAGCTGGGAGTTTGGAAAGCTGGTTCCAGTTAGACGCCCAGCACTCGCTGCGCTTGGAGCTGTTATTTTTAGAAGGGCTGAAGGCAACGGCCCCACTCCCCAGGCTGCTGCTCGGCTCTGGCCACGGCTCCTGGTCAGCAGGACCTCTCTGGACCCTCGGCTGGGGACATCTTGGCAGTGTGATTTTATGACTGCCCTTTTTTCCTGGTGCTTTTTTGGCAGGGAGGGATTTTCATCTCGCCATGTCAAGCTGTGCAGCCAGGAAGACCAAAGGCGGAGGATGTGAGCAGTGGTCATCCCTGAAGGGCCGGGGCGCGGAGCAGCATCTTCTGGTTTTAATTAAAAACCATCCGCTGGCAAAGTTTGAAGGCGTGAGCGGTGCCTGGGCCAGGACAAGACCAGCAGGGAACATCTCCAGAGGAGCGACCAGCACTGGGGCTGGGGCTGCCCACAGCACCGACAGGGCCTCCTGCCCCACATCTGGGCTCTGCCCCTGCTTCTGTCCTCATCTCTCTTCCCCTGCTCCCTCCTGCCTCCTTCCCTTTCCCCAGGGACCCACAACGCCAGTGCTCTGCCATCCCTTGGGCACCCCATCGGTGGCCATGACCCCTTAGAGCTCTTCCCATGCTCAGCCTTGCTGAGTTGCCCGTGGGCTGCCCAGTTTGGGCAGGCAGAGAGCTGGGAGTGCCCCCCAGAGCAAATTCTCCCAGGGGAGCACCCATTCCCAGGCCCTGCCATAGACCCCAGACCTTTGCCACTATCTCCTCACTGTGACCCCCATCTCTCTGCCACAGGGCTCATCCCATCACTGTGACCCCCCAGTCCAGTTCCACGGGCTCACCCTCTGTCACAACCCTCATCCCTCTTCTATGGAGCTCGCCCTGCTCCCACGACCCCCAGCCCTCACCCCATCTCCGTGCCCCCCAGCCCTTTTCTGCAGGGCTCACCCCTCTGCCGCGCCCCCCATCCCTGTGCTGTGGGGCTCCCCCAGCCACCCCACACCCCCACCCCGAGCCACGCTGACTTGACCCCGGCAGCGATTTTCTCGTCACATCAAACTCCCCCTCCCCGAGCCCGGCGCGGCGTCTCCTCGCCCTCGCGGCCGCTAATCAGCTGCATTATCTGCGCCCCCATTATTCACGCGCTCGCTGCTGTCGGTGCTGCCCCGCCCGGGCGCGGGGGCTCATCCCACCGCCCTCCTCCTCCTCCCGCAGCCACTTCCATCCTTCCTTCCCACCCTCCAGCCCCACCGCCCCCCCTGGCCGGACCACGGCCAGCTGGCTTTGCCTGCATTTCGGCTTCAACCTCCCCCAAGGATTCCTAAATCTGATAAGGGAGGGGGGTGCTGCTTTCAAAGGAGCGGGGTTGACCTTTGCCGCTGCAACGAGAGCCGCATGGAGGAAAAAAATTGGCTGCGGCGAGCGGGGGGGAGCGAGCGAGCGAGCTGCTGTGGTTTTACAATCCCTAAATAACGCCGGGAGCTGAGCTGTAAACACATGGCGGTATTGCCTGAGCGTGTCCGCACCCCCCCGATGGAAACCCAGCCTGGAAAATACTCCGACCTTAAAGGAAAAAAAGGAAAGAAAACAGCTTTCTCGAAAAAAAAAAAAAAAAAGGGGAAAAAAAAAAAAAAAAGAAGAAATCTCCTGAATTATTTAGCGAACGGTTCCAATCCGACGGCTAATTCTGCCGGCAGACGCCGGCGGCCGGAGCCTGGCGTTGGGAGATGATGGCTATCGGCGGGCGCTGGCGGCGGGAGCGGGGTGGTCCCAGCCCAGGGGGACCCAGCGGCGCCGCAGGGGTGCAGGACAGAGCAGGGAGCCCGGCCCGATGTCACCCCGGCTGCTGGGTGTCCCCGAGTCCCTGGTGACGGGGGTCAGAGCACCCCACCAGCAGAAGGGGAGGCGTTCCCACACAGCCCCGCTCCTCCGCTCATCTCACTGCGACACGCAGAGAGGAAACCCCATCACCTGGAAAGAGCCCCAACGCCCCCGCCTGCAGCACCCCCAGCCCGATGGGCACCCCAAGAGGTCACCTCTGCCCGGCCAAGCTCCCCGCAGCGGTCAGGGAGAGCTGCCACCCCGTCCCTTCTCACCTGCTTCTTCCCAATTTTTTTTTTTTTTCCGGAAGCAACTAACACTTTTCTTTGAAGAGCAACAGATGAGCGAGACCCTCCCAGCGCCTTTTATGATGTTAAATTTATTGCCTGGCTCCACAATTGCCATTTTAATGACGAACGCTCCCACGGCTTTAACGCGGCTGAGTGCTGGCATTGAAAACAGAAGCCGGGGGGGACACGCTGTCTCCGGTCTCCTGGAGGAGAACGGATTCCAGCCCTTTTCCTGATCCCTGCACAAAGTTTTGCCAAATAGATAATGTGTTTTATAATTTCCAGACGGTGCTGTGCTGGTAAGGGAGGCCCTCTGCTGGCACCGGGCTGATGGGGAGAGCCCCGGGAAGCAGCTGGGAACCACCACCGAGGCATCGAGCTTGGGAGACACCTCTGGCAAGGTGTGCCCGGAGAACCAAGCCTGGAGATCCACGTCCAGTAAGCCATGCCCAAGGAACCTCCATTCTGGAGGTGCCGGAGAGCTCACAGAGGGGAGCACAGGGAATTGAGCCCATGGAAAGGAGCCTGGGAAATCGAGTTGGGGGAACCAAGCTCAGAAAGTGGAACCAGGAAAGTGAGCCCACGGAGCCAGGACCAGAGACCTGGACCTGGAGAGATGTGCATGGCCAGACCAGTCCTGCTCCATCCACAGTGAGCCCAAATCCCTGCAGCTCGTGCTGGTCCACAGCGAGGTGGCTGTGCACACCCAAAGGGAGCATCCCAGACCTTGCCTTGGTTGGGGAAAGCCCTCGTGCATCTGCCCCAGGGTGAGGGCTGGGTGGGACCACGTGGGGATGTCTGGGATGCTGGGAGGAAATGGGGGGAGCGATGGCAGCTTTGCCGTGGGGTGGGATGGAGCTGCCACAGCTCCCACTGTGTCCCAGATAGGGCTGGTGAACGTTCCCCCTCCACTGGGCACAGAGCCATGGGGGGTCAGTCCCCACACCAGGAGTCCCCATGGTCCCACTGTCCTCTCCAGGAGGCCACCAGGTCCTTGCCAGAGGACAAGGATAAGCCTGGAGCTGGCGATGGGCAGCTGCAGTGTGGGGCCAGCCATGCAGACCCACACCGGGGATTTCAACTGAGGACATTGACTTTTATCAGCAGATGCTTTATTTTTTTTAGCAGTGCCTGAAACTCAGCCGGGGTTATCAGGGAGATATTAAATTGCTGTTGGAAGCGACACCAGCGGGGCGGAAAAGCCGTGCTGTGCTCTTACCTCTTCCCACAAGGTCGAGTCAGGCAGCCCCGGGGGACGACGCATTCGCCGCGTCCTTCCTGTAGCGAGGATCACATGTCAGAGCCGAACGAAGCCTTGAGAAAATTAAACCCGTGAGCTCACTGCCTTCCTGAGCGCAGGCGCCAGCCCTCCCTGTGGTCCCTGAGCCTGGACTGCCAGCTGGGGTGACCTGGCAGCAGTGCCAGGAGGATGCCACTTCCCCAGGGGACAGCAGCAGTCCTCACTGGTGTGCCTGCAGCTGGGGTGTGCAATGAAGGAGCTTTGAACCCTGCTGTGCATCACTGGGTGATGGGGAAGGACCTTCCCATGGGAAGAAGCTGTCAGCCTTGGCAGAACACAGCTGGAAAAGTCTCCTGAAGGCCTTCAGCCACATTTCCTCTGGGGATCCAAGTTCTTGCTTGGGCAAAGGGACAGACAGATGGGTTCAGCTCTGGTGGGACTGACACATTTTGTCCTTGCCAGGGCCGTGCCCAGACTTGGAGGTGGTCAGGCATGGAGGTGGGTTTTTTCCAGGACAAGGTGAGTCCTGTTGCCTCGGCCCTCTGTGGCACAGGGGATGGACAGAGTCTAAGAGAAAGGCAACACCATCCCCAGGAGAGGCTGTGTGTGCATGGAGGGTCACCTGGAGACCCCCAGGAACCCCAAGCAGGGACCCCGAGCTGCCCACGCCTCTCAGTAACCTGGGACCAGCAGTGGAGAAGGGGCATCATGAGCAACATTGGCTGGGAGGGACAAGAGGAGCCAAGACCACGAGTGTGGGACCTGGGGACAGCGAGGCATTGCCTGAGATGGCAGGAGCAAGAGGAGGATGGAGAGGTCCAAGGGAGGACCTAGAGAAGATTGTCCATGGGGCTGTTAAAGCCCCAGGGCTGAGCCAGACCTCTTCCCAGGGCACCCTCTTCTCTCCCAACTTTGCTCACGCTCCCCAGCTCCTTCATCACCCTCCTCCTCCTCGCACGAACCCAGCTCCACAACTTGGCTCTGCCCCTTCCCAGGCAGCCAGGAGGCACCAGGGCTGGTATTTCACGTTCCCACTGGGCATCACCCACAGGGAACAGGGTTTCAGTGGACCTGTGGACCCCTTGGCACAGCCCTTGGGGGTCTCCAGTTTCACCCTGGCACAGGCAGGCAGTGCAGACACACACACAGACCCCCTCTCCCTGCCACCACAGGGGGCCCAGGCTCAGCAGCCACCTCCAAGCCCTCCCCAGGATCACCAGGGACACATCCAGCCCCAGCCCATGGCACAGCCCAGCCTGGGCAGGGGCTGCAGCCCCGAGCAGGCAGCGGAGGGACGGCAGCAGGCAGGCAGGAGCCGTGTGGGGATGCTCCAGCAGCTGCCGCCAGCACGGCTGGCGGATGCCCTTTGGCCAGGAGCAGCCAGGCTTTTTTTCCAACCCTTCCCAGGAAAAAAAACAACAACCCAAGCCCCATAACAAGCTGTAGCGAAGCAGCGAGGAGGCGGCAGATAAGAGGCTGGAGCCGCGCGGAGGCCTCACGGAGATGAAAGGCGATTGCGAACGAGCCTCCCCATCCCCTGCGGACAAAAGAGCTCCTAAAATATTAACGAGGCCCCGTGCCGCCAGGTCCCCCGGCCCCCAGCGCCGGCAGGAGCAGGCGGTACCCGCGCTGCCGGCCGAGGGGTCCTGGGGGGATGGAGGCACAGCGGGGAGCAGCGCAGGATGCTCATTAATTACCTCCCGCACTCCGTGCTGGCAAACGTGCCCCCTGCTTCCCTCGCCACCCCAGGGAGCCACTGCCACCTTCCCACCGGATCGGCGTTTAAAGAGCAGGGGGCTGTGCTGGGGATGGTGGCCCCTCGCTGCCATCTCGGCACCCTTGGGTACAGCCTCAGCCCCCCCAGCACCCCTCAGGTGAATTTGGGGAGAAGCTGGGGCAGCTCATGGGGTATTTGCATGCCAGCATCAGGGTGGGGATTGGGGGCGGGGGAGAAGTGCTTGGTCCTGCTTGTTTTGTGTCTGCGTGTGGCTCATGCCGGCCCCAGGCTGGGGACAGGGTCCCTGGGGTGGGGAGCAGGGTGTCCTGTGGGGGCAGCTCGGCCCTGAGGGGGGATGCACACGCTGTGCCCGGGACATTGGCGCTGCTCCTGCCGCATTCCCGTGCCGGGGAGCCTGCGCCATCGGCTGTTCCGGTGGCTGAGTGGGCTCAGTCCCCACTGGTCCCCATCCTCGGAGCCCACCTGTGCGAAGTCCCTGCCCTGGCTCCATTTCTCGTCGAGAACAGGGGGACTGTGACACCGACAGACAGACCGAGCACCCTGGGGACTCGAGGTGACCTCATGGAACAACCATGCCCCCCTCTCCGAGCCCAGAGCTGCCCCATTCCTTCCTCACTCCATGGCCCGGCTCAGGCAGAGCAAAGGGGTGGGTGTCAAGGGGGTGGCAGGAGAAGGGTGGTTTTTCTGCTCCTCCGAATGTGCCGCTGGAAGGAGGAGCAGGATAACAACAGCTCCCTCGCTGGGTCCGGAAGCGGGTCCACACGCAGCCGTCAGATTGGGGGATTTGCATAGCACAGATGGCAGCCCAGGAATTTCAAAGCATCCCCCGTGCCGCAGCAGCTGAAGGGCTCGGTGGCCCCGTGCAGCTGCCGGAGGGAAGCTGAGCTGGCCCGGCGTGCAGGGCCCGGCAGGCACGGGGACACCGGGCATGGCACGGCGGCCCCAGCACCGCTGCCCAGGGCCCGGGGGCTGCGGGCAGCCATGGGGACAGCGATGGAGGGGGGACGTGGGGGCTCCGGCCCCCGCCGGAAAGGAGCCGCATGGAAGGGCTCCCGCAAGGGCTGGAGGGCACGACATGTGAGAGACGACGGGAGCTAAATTTACACGGCGGCGGAACGAGCTGCCTCCAAGGAGACGTGATCACGGGCTATAAATACCTGCAAGGAAACAACGGGGACAGGGACGGTGAATTATTCACAGGCGCAAGATGGCAGGACACGGAGCGAGCCACCCGGGGAGGAGGGAGCTGGCGCCGGGGGGCACCCCGAGATCAGCCCGCCTGTGGGGCATCGGGGCAGCCGGGGCCGGGATACCCCATGGGCCCGGAGCTCCTCGGTGGAGGTGTGAGGGTCCCAGGAGGATGAACCCCGGCCTGGCACCGTGCAGCCCCGAGGTGCCTCCTCCAGGCAGGTGGCTGGCGCCAGGGGTGGCTGCTGGAGGGAGGGGGTGGCCAGGCTGGGGGTGCCGGTCAGGTCCAGCATCCCCCGTCCTGGTCCTGAGTCCGCAAGAGGAGACAGCAATGAGGTGATGTCCCGTGTCCCCTGCGCTGGAGGCACCCCCAGCCTGCCCTGTCCCACTGAGTGGGTTTCCCAGAGGATGCTGAGCAGACGGCAGCAGGACAAGCCCTTTGTGTCCGGAAGAGACATTTGAGGGAGGATTTGGGGGCTGGAGCGTCGCGGAGCACATCTGCTCTGCTCTGGGTTCGCGGGCTTTCAGCGATAACAATAAATAGAAATAACAACTCGTTTTATTACTGCTAATGAGAGCAGGTTGCTAAATGCCGGTGCTGGCGGTGCCGTGCCCCGCTGGCAGCGCGGGGTGCGGGAGGGAACGGGGGACCCCCATTCCCATTCCCATTCCCATTCCCGGCCCCATTCCCGGCCCGGCCGCGCCGCTTCCCGGCCTCTGCTGCCCCCGCCCGGCCGCGGGGAGCGGAGCGGCCGCCGCGCCCCGGGACGAGGGGCCCGGGAGGAGGGACCCCCCTGGCTGCGGGTATTTCTTATTTCGGACCCTGCTGGGGGGATATTTCCTCTTTTCAGCTGTATTTTTTCACCCACACCGAGTAAAGCAATAGAGGGGACGTGGCTGCCCCCAGCTTCCTTCCCCTCACCTTCCCCCTGCTCCTGGCGTGGGATTCCACTTGTGCCCAGCTCCACTCCCAGCCAGAAAGCCCAAAGCTGCCCTGACAAATCACACCTGAGTGATAAATGCTCCTTCCCCATGGAGACCAGCTGTTTCTCCCCTGGCCATCCCAGCCCACCCCTTCCACGAGGAGCTTCCAACCCAAACCAGTCTGTGACTATGCTTCCCACATCCTTGCTTCCCCAGCAGCACAGCTACAGGGGGAACTTTTGCCCTGCAACCCCCCCCCAGCACTCAAGGGGGCCCTTGCAGCCTCCCCACAGCCCTTGGGGAAGGTACAAGAGTGCCCAGGGTGCCACATCCCTGCTTGGAGCAGCATCCCTGCTCTCCCTGCTGCAGGCAGCTGCCTGTGAACAGATTCCCCAGCACCCCTCCTCCTCCTGGGCAAAGCCACAGGCAGCCAGGATGCAACACTCCTACCTGGCGGGGGACTGAGGGAGCTGGAGGGGGCTGTGAGCTCCAGGGCCAGCACAGGACCGTGGCTGGGGTGATCCCAGCCCCAGTTCTCCCAGAAGCTCAGCAAAGGCCCCAGCAGCTGTCACAGGCCCTGGCCTTTCCACGGGTCCATTCTTGCTGCTTCCTGAAGAAGTCCTGGAGCTTCCAGCATCCCAGAGGCAGGAGGGATGGATTCTTTATGGAAAGAGTTCCTGGGTCCAGTGTTTTCACTTCAGGGGCAGGTTTGGCTTGGGCTCGAGGAAAGGGGCATGAATTCAGCAGATCCCTTATTTGCACTGAGAGGTTTGGGGGCTCTGGGTCTCAGCACCAGCTCCAGCTCCTCTCCCACTAAAAAACCCTTGCAACCAAAGGGAATGGCACAGGCTGGAAGGCAGAGCTAGGAGAAAAAACCCAAACCTAGAAACACCAAGTAGTTTACAGTGGTTACACAGCCAAGGGCTTGGCCAAGAGGAGGTCAGTGCTCAGATGCTGCTAATGCAGCTCAGGCAAGGGCTAGGACAGACAGGGCCTGGCAGAGAGGCAACTTTGCCAGGAGAAAAATGGAAAAGACAACAGGAAAATGGATGAATGGACTGAACAGTAAGAATTTTCATTCAGTTCAGGGAGATGTGGTGCAAGTGACCCCCCTGGGCACAGGATGCATGAGAGGACTCAAAGCAGGGGAGGTTCAATCCCACTCCAAAGCCCCTTTAGTTTTGTACCAAAAGGGCCTCACCAACACTTGCCCGAGGCTCATCCCATGTCATTCCCACACAGGACACCTTCCCTCAGCACTGGGCTCCAGGCACTGCTGGTGGGAGGTGCTCCCAGTTCTGCCCCATCTGCTCCTCCCTGGGGCTGGGGCTGTGGCACCATCCCTTTCCAAAAGCCTCTAGACAAGGACTTGGGCTTTCCTGGTGAGTGCCTAACAGAGGCCAACACGGCATTTTTGAGTGGAGTTACCTGACCAAGGCAGGATTTGACATGAGGGAAGGTTTTAGCATATAAATCCAGAGAATCTGTGCTTACCTGTCCTGTGTCAGCTCAGACTGCAGCAGTTGGACTCGATGATCTCTGAGGTCTTTTCCAACCTAAATGATTCTCTGATTTGAATAGTTACCCCACAACAAACCCAATAAAACCCACTTGGCAAAAACCCATCCTCCCATGAAGCATCCAGCGTGGATCTGGAGAAGTTCCTACAGCTTTTCCATCAGCATTTTCCAAGAAGGCATTGCAAGCTTAAATACTGAGTGCTTTATGTTGGTATTTAGGGTTACAACAGGAAAAAAATCCCACGGAGCTTTATACAAGTGGTAAATCCAGCAGGGTCAATCCCATCTCTGACTCAGCAGGATCAACATGCAGCTGAAGCTCACCTGGCCCAAGGTGCCACGGCTGGGCTTTATCTCACACACCTTCATCTCAGCAGGTGAGTCCCCACATGCACCTGCTCGGACACAAGAACATCCAGGAGCGGCTGTCACCTCACTGTCCTGCATCACCCTGCTCACATATCCTCACCAACTGCTCCATTCCACTTGCTTTCCTGAAAATCTGAGCTGTTATCCCACACGGTGTCAAGCAAGGGGGGTAAAAAGGAGAGGACAAATCAGTGCACGGGGTTAATCAGGGGATCAGACATGTTGGGACATCCCTCCTGCAGCTGTGCAGGTGACAGCCAAGGGTAAGTTGTTAAGTACAGGGATCTTTTCCTGGAAGCTCTGCTGACACTGAGTTACTCCTCTGCAACTCCCTGGCAGGAGGCTTGAACCAGGTCAGGGTCAGTCTCTTCTCCCACGTAAGAGGACAAGAGGAAACAGCCTCAAGTTGTTCCAGGGGAGGTTTAGGTTGGATATTAGACAAAAGATCTTCACTGAAAGGGTGGCTGGGCATTGGCACACGCTGCCCAGGGCTGTGGTGGAGTCACCATCCCCGGAGGTGCTCAAAAATCCATGGATGTGGCACTTTGGGACGTGGGTTAGTGGCGGCCTTGGCAATGCTGGGGGAGCTGTTGGACTCGTTCTTAGGGGGTTTTCCAACCCAAACGATTCTGTTTGCCTGACATGCTGCAGAATTCCCGCTCCCCACGCTGAACTGGCCATGCACAGACCTCCCAAAGAGCCCCTGACAGCAGCACTGCAGCGACTCATGGAGCTCCAGGTCAGGGGGCAGAAAAATAATCACCATCCCCAGCTGTAGGGGAGGTTGTTTCAATAAAACTTGCTAAACACTGACTCAAGAACAGCCACAAGCTGGGAATCAAACCTCCCAAACAGCACAACTGCCTTGGGCACCTTGGGAGAGGGGGAGAAAGGAGAGGGTTTAGACACAAAACACCAGTTTTGCTTAAGGCAGACAGAAAGCTTGGCAGCAGCCACTGCATGTCTACCTTTGCTCCATCAGAACAAGGAATTAACACTCCCCCCTTCACAACACTGCCATTGGCACTTGTTCCCAGCCATGGTGGCCGAAGGCCAGCTCCTCTCTCTCTCCCAGCCTGGCCAGCCCAGATGCCTCCTCCAGGGCCAACAGCAGAGCAGGATGTGTCTCCCAAGCCACCTCCAGCAGCTGGGTCTGGGCAGGACCACGCAGCTTCAGCTGGACACAAGGACCACAGACACTGGGAAGAGAGAAGGTTGGAGTATGGTGCTGTGGCTTCAGGACACCAGTTCACTGCTTATTCAAAATGCCGAATTTTATCTGTGCTCCAACAACCTGCTCTTTCAACCCAAAGAAACGTTTAAAGTTGAGGAACAAAACAGATTTGCTCATGAAAGGACAAGAATGGTAAATACACCCAACCCCCACTCGCCCTGAGGTGGTTTCACCTGACTAGACAACAATAAAAACAAAATCTTCTCACTCAGGGAAGGAGGGGGGTTGACACAGAAAGGCAGAAACACAATAAAATAGAACCTGCGGGTGCCAAATCCAGGGAAGAGAAAGCCATGAGTTGTGGGAACCAACAGTCAAGACAGCTCCGGCTTCCCCCAGCACCCCACGTGCCTTGTGCTCTGGCTCCAGAGCTGATCCCAGCTTCTCACAAGTGAGCCCACTGCATCAAGGACTGGGGTGCTGGAAGCAGCTCATCATGAAATCAGAGCACCAACAAACTTTCTATTAAGTCACAACTTCCAAGAAGGAAGGGGACAGTGCTGGGCTAGATGAGAGCACAGGGATTTCTGCATGAAGACAAACAACCCCCAGGGCCACTGCAGGTCACCCACAAGCACTGCCTGTGGTCAGAGCAAGCCAGGCTATGCAGGAAGCTTAAAAAACGAGATGAAGGTGACCGGAGATGGCTGAGAGAGGGACAGTGCAGGACTGGAGCCTCAGGGAGAAGGGACAGAGCAGTCACAAGAGGAAAGGAAGCAACTTGAGCCAAAATAAATGGGCAAAGGCACAGGTAAAGCAAAAAAAAAAAAAAAAAAAAAAAAAGCCATCAAGCCAGAGAGTTTAAGGGAATTATTTAATGGTGATCAAATTGCAACACAGTACAAGAGTACAGACAGTGCTAGCATGGATCTAGTCACACCCACTTGCAGGTGAGGGAGGGGCAGCAAGGACCAGCTGCAGGGATCCCTCCCAGAACCTCCAAGCACGGTCAGTCACACAGGGGTTGGGCTCCATGCACCCCGAGAGCTGCACAGCAGGATTTGTCCTGCCTTTAACCTTCCATCAGGCACCCTCAGGGCTCTCTCTTGTCCCTTTGCATTCCCCACAGTTGAAACCACATTTGCCAAACCCATACAACTGAGATTTGCAGCTTTTTGCTCCAAGCCTACCTGAAGAGCCATGGAATGGAAGGAAGCAGTGACTGTGGGGATGAAACTCCATTCCAGCTACCTGTAGGAGAGGGAGGGAGGCTTTCCTGATGCTGCAGGGATGAGAAGACTTTTCTGAGGTTCTGTATTTGATGGGGACAGCCTTCCTGCCACTCAGATACACCTCCAGGCTTTTATTCTTGCAGGAGGTGACTTCTAAACTCTGCCTGGATGCACTGGTATGCCTGGAGCCTTTGCCAAGGGCGCCTTCACCAAGGGCTCCTTCACCTGGAATGGGAGTGCTGAGCACACTCAAGAGGTGGTTTGTTATCCTGGTTCTTAGAGCAAGGTGACACATTAACTACTGTGAGCAGTTTCTGCACCTCCCACACACCCGGGTCTCCTGCCTTGCTCCCCCCAGCAAGAGCTGCTCAGGCACAAGAAAATCCACCTTTCACTGGGCAAAGCTTCCCATCCACCTTCCCTCGGGATTCTCATCTTCTCCTGCACATCAGAACTGGGAACAAGAACAGCTCTTGAGATGTTTTGCTGCTGAAGATGACTGTCAAAAACCAGAGCCAGGCATTGCTGTCTGCAGCCACAGCTGCCAAACGCCAGCCAAGACTAGGCCTTCAGAGGCATGGGGCAGGGAACAGTTTGCTAAGCCCACTAAGGACACAAGATCATACCCAACTTAGTCCTGCTGGTTTTTCCACATCATTTGATGGATGCAGACTGAACATAAGAGTCTGAGGACACTTCAGGATGCAGTTTACTTGGAAGCATTGGGATAACATGGTAATAACTAAATATATTTTTAAAAATCCCTCTTGCCTTGCCCAAAAGCTAAGACAGAAATGCAGCAGTGCATCCTACCACAGGACAAGCCGGGTGTTTCAAGCACAGTAATGAGGTCTCCAGCACTTCCCAGGATCAGCTCCATCCCAGTCTGAGGGTCCACGGAGGTTGGGCTCTGAGCCATGGGAATGTTTAAGCCAACTCCTGCACACTGACAAGTGGCTACTCAGTGCTGAGCCAGGAGAGGTTCCAAAATACATGGATCACATTCCTCCTCTGGGTCACTCTGAGCCGTGGACAGGCACTGACGAGCACAAGGAATGTATCCAGGCACAGTGTTCCAGCTTTGCTACCAGAGCTGGGGGGTTCTAAGCAGCCCAGCTCTATTTTTAAATAAAACACACTTAGCACATGACAGGAAAAAAGGGAATTGCATGAACAATCGACATCCACAGAAGGCCCAGCGCAAAGAAAGCCATGCAAAGGGAAGCAGGCAACTGAAATTACTAAATCAAGGTAAAAAACTGGACAGGGATGGAAAAGGTTGATGACATGACAAGCTCAGAATTCCTAGAAAGGCAGTGACCAGAGCCCCTGGCCTCATGTGCTGTTTGACATTAGGACATACCCAATACACAGCATCAAAGGAACAAGTTTCTAGTCCCAAAAATAGCTAAGCTGGGTCAGGTTTTCAGTTAAATGCTAAAGGCTCCTCCATCTAACTCACAGTACAACCCTCAACAACAAATGGTCAACCCACAGGAGGTATACAAAGCACATCCTCCTATCTCAAACTTCACCAGACCTGCTTTTACTACACTACTGTGGTCATGCCATCAGCAAAAAGGTCAGAACTGTTTAAACACTTCACTGCAAATGAGCTCATTCCAACATGAGATGTATTAATGCATCCTCCAAGCTGAAGCTGTTACGGGTTCGGGACAGTTTCAATGCATGTGTGGCTTATTAATGTCCTCTCACCTCCTGTTTGTGGCTCCTACCCCACCAGAAAGAGAAACCATCCTCCTCAGTTCCCTCAGCTGTCACTGCTCCCTCCTCTGTGTCTCTGATCTCTTCCAGTAACTGCCAATCTCCAAAGGCAGACAGATCTGCCACAAAAATCATTCTTGGGTGGCTCAGTTGCAAAGCAGTTAAAGAGAACCCCCTCAGACTGTTCACAATCAGTGCAACCCCCTCCCTGTACCTCTCAGTGACCCCATGGAAAAACATGTGAGGGCAACTCCACCATGGCCAAGGTGTATTGCAGAGTCCAGCAGGAGCACAATAGGTCAGGAAAAGCACAGCCATGGATCCAGGCTGGCACAAACCCCAGACACACCAGCAGCCACCAGCTTACATTCCAGTTTTGATGCCACAGGTGTTACCCAGGGCCACAGGCTGCCTTCCAGACACCCTGTGGATAACATGAGTGCCATGAGTTTCAGGTGACCCAACCCGAGGTTTGCAGCCCTGCTCACCAATCTCTCCCCCCTCCCCTGTGACCCTACAGTGTCCCTCAGCCAGTGGGCCACGTGCTCCCCTTCCCTCTCCAGCCCTGGAGCTGCACTGTCCCCAGGCCAGCAGAGCAGCGGGGTCCTCGTGCCTCTGGAGAGGGACACAGCTCCCTGCAGGAGGGCTCACACCTGCCCAGCACTGCAACACCAGGACATCGAGAGATGAGACAAGAGGAACAGATTTAGACCAAAAGCAGTGGACATTTATTCCTCGTTTGTGCAAGAGTGTCAAGATGCATTTGGGAATGGCTGGGACAGACCCTGTGGCCGGAGAGCCAGCGGCTCCAGCCTCTCCTGCCCGATGGCTTGGGTTACAATTCTACTAAGAGGAGATAAACTTGCAGACTCACCTACTGTCACACCAACGATGCTGGCAAATACACTTGTATACAAAGAAAAGTTTCAAACTACATTTTTTCACTAGATTCAAGTGAAGACTTTGTTCCAAAAAAAAAAAAAAAAAAAAAAAAAAAAAAAAAAAAAAAAAAAGACATATACAAGTACAATTTAAAACTGTATGAACATTTGCAAATGTTTAGTGCAAAGTAATTATGTAAAAGCTACATTTTATGAAAGTTTGTGCTGATGTGTTTGGTAGGTTTTTTTCTTTTTTTTACCCTTTTACATCCATTTTTTTAGTTACATAAGGTTTCACTTACCTACAGTACATATGCATTGTGTTAGGTCCCATGCAAGTGGGAGTAATACCATCAGGCTTTGTAAAATGTCACTCTGATTCTCATTTAGTAAACTGCTTATTTGGTTTAACAGTCAAGTTCCTGGCACACTACACATCCTGATTTCATCTAAGTGCTCAAGCTCCTGTTTGCCTCTTCAGGTGCCTTGTGTGATGCAAACCAAACTGCTTCACAACTTCAGCCCAAAAGGTTTTTTTTAGAGAAATCCACCGTTAGTTTAAGCCTGTAACAAACTGCCCTGAAAATTAAAAGCCTATTCACACAAAGTTATATGTAATGACTGTAGTAATCAGTTTATTACACAGATTAATTAATTCTTGAACGTACAAGCTCCAGGGGAGCAGTTGGGTCTTTAAATACACACAAGTTTTCTGTCATATGGATATTTTTTTTTTTTTTTTACCCTTACATCCAGAAAGACCTAAGCAGTTAAAAAACTTAAGAAAAAATAAGAGCTATTAGCTAGGTATTAACTGAGAAACCACATACAAACCAAAAAAAGTATGAAGGGAGGGAGAGAGTTGAAACAAATCAACATCACTTGATGCACTAATAGCTCCAATCCATTTAAATGATGACCGGTTAAACTTAGACCTTAAACACAGGATGTGGGTACAGTTTCTCATTGGTCATAACATTTACCTAAGGTGTAGGTCCTTCAGAATAAAATGAATACAGAAACAGCTTCAAGTTCTTCACCTTGCTTTTCATAACTGTTATGAGTTTAAAAGGATTCCACTTAAAATCCTTCATGGATCAGCAACACTGTCCCTAAAAAATCTGAAACCCACCAGAACTCTCCCCATTCCCATTCGATTTCCCAATTTAACTCATCAAGGAATGCTTTTAGGCTCACAAAGTTATGACTGAAGAACCAGCTTTTCACACACACACTTCTCTGCTAGGAGTCAATGTTGGTACGGGGAAATACAGTATTTCTAGTTTGTTGTTCCAAGTATGTACAACACGCAGCACTGCTGTATCAGGTAAACATGTGCACAGGGGAAGATGAGGCGTGGGCTCATAGAAAGCAGTCAAATGGAAATCAAAAGGACTTTCTCTTTCAGAGTTCCCCTATCTTTATTTGTAGAGGTTATCCAATAATTTCTTTAATTACATCGCATACTTCTGAGTCCATTCCCGAGCTATTCTGTTGTACCTGTATGTATAAAAAGAGGATTTACTTAACATGGCATCCACACAGTATTTCAGCTCCAGCACTCTAGTCTACACATGGCATGAAATCACTGTACTATTATCAGTTTGTAAAATTTAAGAGCAAAATTGAACATTAAGCAAACAGGGGAAACAAGAAAGCCCACAGTGCTTCATGGAAAAGAAATACCTGGTCATATTTACAACAGGAATACGAGATCTTTGTGACTGAAGGCACAAAACAGAGCTAGAACAGGGCTGAGGGGAAAGGATTTTCAGAAAGGCTTTATCTGTGCCTCCCCCAGCCCCATCTGCTGTGTCCCCAGGGCAACTGTTACTGTAGGGTTTCCCTTGGTCATTCTGGAAAATAGATTAACGTGTTCCCCCATCTCCTGCTTCCCTTCAAAGTTAAGCCCAGTACCTGCCATCAACTCATCTGCTAAACCCCAACAGCCTTATTTCTTCCTACACACTTTGCTATTTTGATGACTGTCAGGACACAATGATTTGTCCATCAGAATCTTTTTATTCTGAAAGCACGATATAATTCAATTTCCAAGAAATCTGTAGCTTTCGCACCCAAATACCCTCTACAGCCAGGGGGAAGCTCAGGATACTTGTGTAAAAAGAAGCAGTTGTGTGATTAACTGCACTGCTGAAAGCTTCTCTCTGAGAACAGAAGGCAAGTTGTTCATATTCTACAGAATTTGTAGAGTAAGACACAGCCTGAAGTTTCCTATAGTTACATACACCAAGTTGGTTTGGTGTTGGAATCTAGTCTGTAGAAAATGTTCCTCAGCTTAAACAATCTGACAATCCACTCATAACTAACTCTCTCCTTCACATTACTGCTCAGAGACTACCCAAGGAGCAAGTACTTCTGTTGAAACCCAAAACTTATTTCCCTATTTTTGGGAAAAATAGAAAGGAGTCCTGCACACTTGACACTGCAGATAATCACTGTTGATTGTGTCTCCAAGTATGCTGGTCTTGCAGCTCTCAAAACCAGGATACATAAACTTCTCTAACACTGCTCCTCAAGTATGCAGGAGAGAAAGCAAACCTGTGGACTATTTTCCCTTCCCTGATCACATCTGGAAGGGAACAGTGAGGTAGGAAGTGTTTACAACACCACTAAACTGTTAAAGTGCTTGTCAGCACTGAAGTTTCTCTGTACTTGCTTGAGAGTCTTCCTGCCCCACTTCTACACCACTGGTTCTTCCCTTGTGTTGTCAAGTGAAGGCAAAACAGGGAGTTTTTGTTATTTCTTCGTATGACTCCAGACCCAGAGCTGCCATGGAATATTCTCCCGTTGGAGTAACTTGCTCTCCCTCTGGTGGTTACATGGGATTAAAGCAGCTCAGACGGTGGCACTATATACATCCCAGGAAAAAAACCAAAAAAATCTCTGAAACGAACACAGTTAAGAGCTTTGGTTTGCCTTTTTTCACTCTCACTCTTTTCCAAGAAGCAGGTCCCCAGAGTTCCCCTTTCCTGTGTAAGTGTGGATTCTGCCCTGTCAAATTCCATGGGTTTTGGCTTCCATACTCACTTTTCTCTATCTGTTTTGTAGATCCGTGCAATCTCAGGCACTAAAGGATCATCTGGATTGGGATCACACAACAGAGAACAGATGGACAAAAGTACTAAGGAGAGAAAAGAGACACTGAATTAGTTCCAGGACAGCTGAGGACACCTGCACCAGTCAGCCTATGCACTTCCTTCCCCTCCAGCCAGTAGCATCAGCAGCATTTATTTAAGTTTGCCAAGGAGCACCAATCCCACATCATTCAGCTGAGTGATTTTGAAAAACCTCCTTTTACCAGTGAACTACACAACTTTTCATGACCACAGTATCACAGTGAGTAACCTCCTGGACAGGTGTATCCAGCAGCAGCCTTAAACTACAAGGCAGAAATGTTCTGCCTGAGCCCGGTACCTGAGAGTCCTCTGGGAAAACATCCTTTGCTTTTGCACCCAAAATTCAGCTGTTCCCTAAAGCAGACACCTCACTGTTGGATGACCTGGAGAAGCACTAAGCAAAAGTCAAACAACAGACAAGTCCAGCTGAGATGAAGGAAGCAAGGGCTGTTCACAGCTACTTAAGAATCACAGAATGGTTTGGGTTGGGAGGGACCTTAAAGCTCATCTTGTTCCAACCCCTGCCATGGCCAGGAGCACCTTCCACCTGCACAGGTTGCTCCAAGCCCCATCCAACCTGGCCTTGAAGATCTGTTTAAAAATAAGCCAGTCTTGCAGTGAATTGAGACTTAATTCCAAGCATACGGAGAGTTGGAATGGATTAAGTGTAGAACAGCATTCAAAATGACCCAAGCATGCCCAGCTCCTTGCACTGCTACCACCACAAACGCCTAGAACTGGAGTGTTTCACTGTAAATACATAGTGTATATACCCCAGCAGGCACAACCCACTCAGCAGAGTGACAACCCTCATCCATACAAGGAGCCAGGACACTGCTGCAAAGCCACAAATAGCACATGGACATTCCTACACTCACTGCAGAGAAGGCAGGAGAAGGCAGTAAGTTATAAGCAAAGCATATTGGGACAACACTACACCAGGCATGGCAGGGACATCTTGCCCCACTCCCAAAAATGCCAAACATTCCCTTCTCTCAGCCTGTTTGGATCAAACAGTGCAACTCCATATGTCCCTTCACCAATTGCAGCAAAGCAGTTGTCACAGTGCAGCCTCCAAGCAAGGTGCAGATGACAAGAGTGAGGAGTTTGAAGACACTAAACACAAATCTGGCTCCAATTTCCACCACTTGCAGGAGGCAGAGCTATCTATTCTAAAAGGAAACAGCATGCAGCCCATAAAACCAACAAAGGAGTTAAAATAGGTTAAAAGAGAGGCAACAAAACAGATCCCAGAATGGCTTGGGTTGGAAGACCCTTAGAAGCCCATCTCATTCCACCCCCTTGCCATGGGCAGGGACACCTTCCAATGTCCCAGGTTGCTCCAAGTCCCATCCAAACTGGCCTTGGACACTTCAAGGCTGGGGCAGCCACAGCTTCTCTGGGCAACCTGTGCCAGGGCCTCACCATCCTCCAGACAGAAGATGGAAACAGGTCTGATATTCAGGTTTTTTTTAAGTGGGACAGGAGTGAAAGCTTCCCTAGGTCTAAACTGAGCGAGTTGCTCAGTGTTGTGAGCACCAAGAACCCAAGAACAAAGCCACTTAGTTCAGTTTTCCCACCTGTTTCTGTAGACCCTTCACTAATGAATTATCAATTCCCAGTTCAAAGCTTCTAAAACAAGTTTGCTAATAAACTGGTCTTGGTTTAGGTGAACATATTTCTGGTTCTAGAAAAAGGAGCAACCTTTTCTCCCAGTTCTCCACAGTACACTTGTGAGAGTTAAGAGCTTAATGATTCTCCACCATCAACTGACACAGGGACCATTTACTGAGCTCCCTCTCAGGCACAGCTTCAGAGTGTGAAGGAGGCCTGCAGGAGGGTCCTGAACTGCTGTCCCTTAGCGAGGCACACAGCACATTTAGCACCTGTAGCAAAGATCCGGCACCAGTTCTTTTCCCCCACATAAATCAAGTAAAGCCCATGTTAGTTTTCAATGGGAACCTCTCTGCCACCTCACACCCAGTCAGCTCACACTGCTCCCCATCAGTGTCATTTCAAAGCAGCTGTTTCTCCAGCAATTTTCCTGTAGCTCATTTCTTTCTGTCTGTCAGACTCCACTGCTCTGGTCACTGAAGTTTCTTCAGCTGTAGGATGAGCAAGGCAGGTCCAATCTGTCCCCTGCCTTCACCAGAATGCAAAGGAAATCCAATCAAAGTTTTCTGGTCAACTGTTGTAACTATTCCCTCAAGTTTTATCTTATCACGGTCCTTTAACAACCCAAGGACTTCTCTGAACACAGTGGCTCAGCCTGCATCAGCAGAACCACGCTGCAGGTCTGTCCACTGTTCTCTACCCACCCTGACACCCCTTTTCCCAACACTCAGCAGCTCACTTTTCAGTATCACCCCAAAAATATTGAATAAAAATGGGCACAATCATTTAGCTTCAAGCTGCACTGCCACATTCAGCTGCTTTGATTTATTTTTCTAAGTCTTCATTATTCCAAACTATTCTCATTACACTCACTCTTACTGGTGACTTCACATTATTCCCTTTTTATCTGTACAGCCTCAGGAAAAAAAAAAAAAAGCATTTTTAACTAAACTGGTTTAATTTTAATATCCTGCTGAACCCAGCTATTGTCCAAAATCAATTCTGCAAGTTTCTCCTGAGGCTTTCCACTAGAACACTGCACATACACACGTTTTAGACCAACTAACACACAGAAAATCCCCTTGGAAAAGGCACCACCTCAAAGTTTCAAGCACAAGGGTAAAGAGGAAGCAACCCTTACAAATGTCAGCTGTGTATCAGAGAGCTTTGATTCATCAGAGTAACGAGTTAAACCAACACTGTGGAATAAGAGACTCAGCAAGCCACCTCCCTCTGCAATCAAGTTATTACTGCAGTGAATTCCACAGCAAAGCCTTGACATTCACTAGTCAAATGATTACAACATTAATACTAGACATAAAAAGAGAATTCTCAAAAAGTTTTGGAACCATAGAAACAGGCTGAATACTACACAAGGCAGGTAAGTGACACTTTACACCTAAACATCCTGCATGGCCACAGGCAAAGCATAATCAGCTGGGCAGTATCCCTTCAAGTCTCTCACTGGCACGGATGTACCGCAAGCGTGCACTCTGAACTCAAGTCTGGATTTTTCTCAGTAATAGCAAAATAAATTTTACTTGCCATTGACTCAAGGGATTCATCCCTTGAAATAACTCTGTACAGAACTATTTCTCATCTTATCACTCTCAGCTGTCAGAGTTGTCCAGTCTGCAGCAGAACACTAGGCAACTTAAACCACTGTCAGTTTAAAGCTCCTTTTCACTCGAAAATTGGTTTTGCTTTGTTTTATTTCACCAACCAGGCAGCCTACTGACCTCCAACCCTCCAACTACACTCCCCATCTATCTCTGCAGACAACAGATACAATTTACTCTTCAGTGTGCTTCCTGCTGCCATGGACTAGCACAGACCAAGTACTTCTCAACACCAAGGAGCTGGGAGAGCCAAACTCATCAAGCAGAAGGGCTGCTAACAAAGTGCTTCTAGAAAATGGGCTTAGCTTCCCCACAGAGCAATGATAGAAATGCATTCTCATCAGGCAGAATGAGCACTGAACACTTAAGACTGCTTGAGTCACATGCAAAATAAGGTCCACCAGTGTAACACTGCACAACTGGGATCCAAGTTCCACTGCAAGACTTTCCTTTACAAAGCACGTAACACTCTGAAATTCACGGGCACTCTTTCTCCAGGCAGCTCCTCTGTGCTGAAAATCATGACACTGACAGCTTGTCAACAAGCCCAGCTCCAGTTCTCCAGTGCACAACCCACCTTGGCAGCTGCTCTGCTGTGCTCTCACAGCACCAAGGTCAGCCCACCACCCTCAATGGGCAACTGCACCTTCCTGGTTCTGCCCCGCCTCAGACTGAGCGTGGGGGTAGATGCAAATTCCGTATGTAAATTCATGGTTGGGTTTTCTCTGCTATGAAGCAGCTCAGTCATTAGTCAGGACAATCCGTGATGTCAGCTCTCCACAGGTCCTTCCAGCACTAGCCAAATGAGCAGTGCAGAACACAATTTAAAGCCCATCTGGCTACTGGAACATCCAAATTTAGGAGGCATGTTAAAGCTCCTGGAACTCAGAGGTGAAGAGACTCTTAAAAGCAGCTGATCCTCATCTTCCAAAGCACAAACCCCAAATCATTCACTTTGTCTGCAAAGCCTGACTGGTCCAATATCCACCACTCCAGCCACCCCCTTGGCACAGGGTACCAACCACTACAGATCCTGCTGTTTAAGTATAGCTGGAATTCCAAACAAACTTGCTCCAGTAAAGCACTCATCCATGGGGCACTTCAGAGTAAGGAAAAGCAACTGAGCAGCAATGGAATCTCCAGCTGAGTTCACAGAAGGGAGATAAAAAGCACTTATTTTTCCAAGGTAATGAGCTACCCAGAAGAAGCAGCTGGTGTGTTCTGATCCAACTGCTGTTTGGTGCAGTTACTGCTCTCCATAGAGGAGCCAATTTAGAATCCATCTAGGAGTAAAGGTCCATCTATAAGCAGGCAGAGAGACTGCACCAACAAAATGTTTGTTACAGTACCAAGAAGGTGCTGAGATGGTTGCTCTGCATGCCAGACTGTCAGGACAGCAGGAAGACACTCAGCTCTCCATCCTGGCTGGAGTCACACAGGAGTATCAGGACCACCTGATACTGGAAAAGCCCGTGCAGTGACACAGAGCAGTTGGATAAAACAGGGAAGCATCAGTCCCTGGCCATCATGAGTTCACAGCAATGGCAGCAGCCCACCCCACCTGCTCTGTCCTGGGTGAATGACAAACACTGTGCTGGGGCTTTCCAAGGAAAGCGATTTGTCACCTCCTGGAGACCAGGCCATGGGCTCTGACAGACAGTGCTGTGCCTCTGCTCCAGCCCAGTTTCTGAGTGTAAATGTAACCATTTGTCAGCTCAGGTTTTAAGTGAGCCTGGTATGCTGGGAGACACCTCTGCCAGCAGAAATGGGAGCTTTGGACATGTAACACTACTGAGGAATTCTTAATTCCATTTCGAAGGGTTCATCCAGCTGTCCCTGCTTCTCACACCAGCAAGGGCTCCTTCACTGATCATCAGCCTGGCAGCTTCCACATCAAGGTCCACTGCTACTTTGATTCTAGTCCTCAAAACCTGCAAAAAACCTGACTACTGGAAGGAGCATTCTCCTACACAATCACTGTTTTTTGAGTTTCAGGCCCCAGACCCTTGAAGCTTGAGACATACAGTTGTCAAAGCTTTATCAGCACCAACAGATGTTAAGCTTGCAGCATTAAACACTCTGAAAACACCACTGACCAACAGGTTCATATACCTGGCTCCTGATTGTGAACAGGCAAGATGCATCCAAATAAATGAAAGCAACTCTGGACTCCGCCTGAGTTAAATCCTATTTCTTAACCACGACCCCATTTCCAACTCCTCCAGCTGTCTTCCCCAGCCTTACAGGAAGTGTACCTTTAAATCTCAGCAGTTTAAACTTCTGGCTTCAAAGCAACTTGCATTCCTGCTAAGTCAGTTCAACAATTTCCAGTGACAAAAGAAGAAAAGTTAAGTGTTGCCCAGTGTGTCACAGACTGGTTAAGGTTGGAAGGGATCTCTGGAAATCATCTTGTCTCAAGCAGAGCCACCTAAGACAGGTTGTCTCTGATAATGTCCAGAAGCTTTTGAGTATCTCCAAGGTGGGAAAGCCCACGGCCTCCCAAGGCAACCTGTGCTGGTGTTCAGCATCCTCACAGTAAAACTAAAACATGAAGTGTTTCCTGCTGTTCACAGAGACCCTCCTGTGCTTCAGCTTGTGCCCACTACCTCTTGTCCTGTCACTGGGCACCATTGAGAAGAGTCTGGCTCTGTCATCTCCACATCCTCCCTTCAAGTATTTTATAGACACTGAGAAGATCCCCCCTGAACCTCCTCTTCTCCAGGCTGAACAGTCCCAGCTCTCAGCCTGTCCTCCTCATAATGGGAGATGCTCCAGTCCCTCTCTGGCATTCACGGCCCTTCTCTGGGCTCTCCCCAGTACATCCATACCCTCCTTTCCTGGGGAGCCCACACTGGACACATGCTCCAGACACAGCTTCATCCGTGCCCAACAGAGGGAAAGGATCACAGCCCTGCTGGCACCACTCCTCCTCATACAGTCTTCTTTGGAGCAAGGGTAACTCCTGGGAAACTGCAAAAGTGGCTCCATTACAATTGTGAGAATTGAAATATAAAAATGGGCATTTTCCTCAGAATGCCCAACTCAGCACAGCTTGAGACTGACCCATGCTCTGTGACAAAGCCACCCCCAGTTATGTGGGTAAACTCTACAAAGAGCAAACGAAAAGCCAAGATGATGATCAGAAACCAACTTCCTGATTTTGAAACTGCACTGTGAGTGTCCAGTTCAATCTCTGGGTAGTATTACTTCCAGCAAGTCTTAGTGAAGTGATTCATGAAGAGCAGCATCACAGAAAATCCACGCTGCACCAGGCACGGAAGTCTGGACAGTGGGAGCTGAAGTCCTGCACGAATGAGGCTGAGGTTACTCACTGCCCCTCACCACACAGAGCCCTCCAGCACATTCACTCAGGCTCCATGATTCATTCATTACAAAACACGGGCAGAAGTGGGACAGGACAGCAAATCAGCCCAACCTTCACTGCAGAAGTGCTTTAGTTCAGGATTAACTCTTGCACAGACACTTGCCAAATTCAGGAGAAAGCATGTTCTTCCCCCCAAAATGGCTGAGAATAGCTGTAATAATGTTAAAAGACTTCATTCTCCTGTTTCAGGCAACAGGGATTCTTATTTATGCAGACTTGGAGATAATGTTTTTAATTTAAGCCTACGCATTCTGCTTAAGCCTTGGAGTTCAAATTACCCACCAAGGTGTGGTTAAGACTGTATTTTGAGATTATTTATTCTCCAGTATGTATTCTTGAGGGAACACTGAGTTCAGGATTACTAATATAAGCAAGTCAGCTGTTGTACTGAGACAGGCACTGCTGTTCTCCCAAGTTTTAGCTGTTTTAACAATTGTAGGAGGGACAGAACAAAACCCCAAAATGCCATCACCTCTATCATAGCCACAATCACTTTAGTAAGTTGCTTACAGACAGCTGGCTCCAGAGTCTGAGGTGCCAAGACCCCTACTTTTACCACTGAATTGGAATGATTAAGTAGCACTGACATGATTTTTCAGTCCTTCCACCAAAAAGTGGCACTTTCAACCCAAAGGAAGTTGGGTTGCAACTTCTGCACACCCCTTCCCCTCTCCCCTTGCAGGTTAAGGTGAAAAACATCTTCATGTACCACACGTTAACTGTGAGCATAACAGCAAGCTGCTGACAGTGCTGCCTCAGGAGGAAGCTGTGCATGGTAAGATCTTTCCTAGAAGGACTGTTTCTAGTCTTCCCAGATTTCTCCATCAGTAGGAAATACATTTTTTTTATAGCTGTGCCCCAAGTTATCTGCTTACAGATTTTAAATTCAAACAGCTTGCTCCCAGTAGCATCCAATTTAAAGGGTGGCACAATTTAAGAAATACCCTAAGAAATCTACACTACAAATAATAAACCGCTGCTTTGGAAGGGATGTGAGCTTACTGCTGAATGTTGTAAGTCTTGTTACTCACCCTAAATTACCTAATCCAACAATTTTTCCCACTAACACAACATTCATTCTTTGATAAGGCTGATCGGTTACTAGAAAGCTGAAACATCCTTGAAGTCTGTCACGACACATTCTAATCTGACTGAACACAAGATTTCAACCCTGAAAGATTCAAGTTGCCTTTGTGGACTTCATTTTCATTTGTTCAAGATGGGAACACTTCCCCTAAATATCAGCTCTTTGCTTCTGAAGTTGAGGTCTGCTTTCTGACAGGACATCCCTGTGATTCTGAGGAAAGTATTCCCAGTTCATATAAAGTCGCCTCTAAGAATTTGCTTTGTTGCTCTAATTCCTTCAGTAAATGTAGCCCAAGGGAACCAGGACAAGGTTTTCTCCCAGGTTAGAGCCGTGGGGATGTTGTGCTGTGTGCAGCACAGTGTGGGCATTCAGGTGAACTGGTCAGCAATGAGAGAAGTGATCAGCACTACAGAGCCCCCTAAACCCAGGAGGGAGAGGGGCACTGGAAGGGGCAAAGTGGCACAGAACAGCCACTCTGATGCCATGGCTTACTCCAGCTGAGTCACAAGGATACAGTTTGAAAAGGGTAAGAAAAAAGGAGTTCAAAGCAGAACACACAAGGAGACTGAGATGTAAGAGCATACTGCAATTGTATTTGGGCAGTAAAATTAACACTAGAAAGTATTTTCTGAGTGATTAAAGCTGACAGCCACTAATAGGCAGTTCACTGCCACCCTGGAGCAGCCTCTTAAATTCTTGCCCCATCTTTTCCCAATTGTCCTAATTCCAGTCTATCTTCTGGTATTTTCAATCATGCTATCACCCCACCACCCATATGGGTCACTTCAGACTCCCTAAAACAATACAGCACTTTCTCCAGTTAAGCAGCAATTAAATCAAACCAGAACAGACATCAGTGTTTGGGGCTAGCCTGGTGCTTCTAAGAGCAGCCAGTACTGACTGAGCACTTGCAAGGAAACTGCAGCAACCTGACAATCATTTTTTCTTCACTGATACCATTTATTCAGTTCTTTCAAGGCTTTGAGCCTTGCTCACAAGCAGATTCACTTCTAACAAGAGACAAGGAGATACTGTTTTGCCTTTCCATCTGCTTCTACAAATGCCTTTAGCTGGACAGGGAAGGTGGGAACTTCTGTGGGTTCAGGGAAAGGCAGACAGTGATGATGTCCAAGGGATGTACCAGGAATCACCTGTCTGAACCAGAAAGTGCCTGGGAATATCACATGTACTTGGAGAGAAGGACAGGCAACAGGAGAGCCTCAGAGCAGGGACACTGTGAAGGACAATGTAATCAATGTGACAACTGCAGCATTTGATTACAAGGACAGTGTGAAGATAGAGAATAGAAGGGTCAAGACATGATCACGCACAGGACAGACTCCAAATATTCCTAAACAGCTGTGGCTAGACCTACAAACGTGATCCACAGTTTGTAAATCTACAGTTTCAATAGCCAAAAAAATTACAACCTGGGTCTTCTTTCAAGGTGTTTAAAGCCTCCTATTTACATTAAATATGAATATTGTTTTACCAGGCAAAGGCTATATTCCAGTGCCCCACAAGCTAACAGTTCACAGGGACCAAGATGATACTAGCTAATTATTTTATATTGTTCAAGCTAGGTAAGTTTTAAACCATGTTTCAGTAGTCCACACCATTGGAAGTTCTGTTAAAAAATTATCAACATGGAGTTTTGATGCTCCCTTGAAAGAGAGATTCTTTTTAACATGCCAAAGAATTAAAAACTTCACCGTTCTTTAAAAGCCACAGCTGCTCCCTTACATATTTTACTCTGGGTGTATTTTGAACATTAAAGTCTTCTATTGTCACACACTAGGTTTAATTCTATATGTACTTTTAGTTAAAATGTTCTGAGGTGAGGTGGTAGGAGTATGTACTCAGTGTAGTAAGACTTATCTGATCCACTGGCAAAGCTGATGTCTCCCTATGGCCACAGGGAAGCTGGATGTCCCAAGCATCCCGTGCTCAGGAATTGGCTGCAAGCTCCATGCAGAGTCACAGGACAGAAGCAGTGACCACAGAAATGGTGGAATCCAGAAGGAATGCAGCAGTTTTTACATCCCAAATCAGTACTTCATTTTAGCAGTGTAAAATGAAATAAGTATTGGAGGTACCTTTTGAAATAGTTAGTGCTGGGGACCACTGTGATCGTAGAATATCAAGACAAATGCTGCCATTACTGTTAATATTTGGATGATAGATTCTTGTTGTAAATGCAACCTGCAGAAGAAGGAAAATTTCAGTGTAGGTTCATAAATATACATAACACGACACAGTAACAGATTTACGGCAGAAGCCACTCACCTTAGGTGGTTTGAAGGGATAATCTGTTGGGAAGTGAATTGTCAAGAAAAATACTCCACCTTGATAGGGACTGTCGTTCTGTTAATGAAAAGGAATCATTGCAGCTTGAGGAGTTACTACAAGACCACCAGTCATAAAAAGCCATGAACATCAATTCTCTCATACTTACTGGTCCCATTATTGTAGCTTGCCAATGGAACACTGAAAGAGAGAGAGATTTACTTCAGTTTGGAGAAGCTCAAGTAATGATCTACTTTCTTCCAGACAAAGCAGCACAGAAAAGTCTATTTTAAAAACAAAGCCTTCTGAAAGGCCGCAGGGAAGCGAGCCAAGGAATTAAAGAGAGACAGAGTGAAGCACTCAGCACTCCATAGTCACTTGGTCCTTGCTCCAGGACTGCTGTGGTACGACACATGTGCCCTGCAAAAAATCCCATTGCAATAAAAATCCACACAGTTCCAGGCAACTTTTCAGACTCAAAATTGTGAGTTTAAACTTTGTAGTTTCTAATGAATCAGCACCCATGATCGCCCTCTTCAAGCCAGCTACAGCAAAGGTCTAGCATGAACTCACACCTGCTCTCCTGCTCAGACCCGTGACACACAGACAGGAAGCCCAAGCTCTGTGTAAACCACACGTACAGAGGTGACCTAAACCAGTGGTGTCCTCACAGTGTGAAAGCCTAATCTCCAGAGAGGCCTCAAGATTTCACTGAAGCAGCAGAAAGAAATGTCTTAAGAGAATGGAGGAATGACAGTCAGCTCCATACTTGGAACAGGATGTGTCAGGACACACTTCAGGTTAGACGGACAGAAGTTAATCCGCATTTGTCTGCATCTGCCCCAGAGAACTTTCACCTGGTAATACAGAGGATTTGTGAAGAATGTTGCTGTGCTGGAAAGGAAAACAGTCAAAGCTGATAGTCTGTAGGAGGCACATTGGGGAGTTCTCAGGGTTCCTGTGTCTCCACAGGCTCCTGTGCAAAGAGCACCAGCCTAGGAAATTATTTGTGAGTTAAGACCATGGAAGCTTCCCTTAGGATGGATGTCACCTACACAGCACCTTCAGAGCTGGGGAGCTGTAGATGACTCCAATTGTTTCAAGTGAAGTATTCAGGACAAGAGATGAAGCCACCTGGAAGTGACTGTGCTTCACTGGCACCTGGTGTCCACAGCCGTCAGGATTACCTGGGCCAAAAGCAGGAATGGTACTACCTGTTCTCATCTAGCACAAGCAGTTTTTAATTACACATGGTACAGGCATTACAGCTCAGAATGATCTCATACAAGGAAGGAGGAAAAAAGCAGAGTGGGAGCAGCCCTGCAAGGCCAGGGGAGAAGAGTGTTGGGTTGGAACACATTTGTTTTAATCTACTCCTACATTTCTACAGGAATGTGTAACTTTCTATACACTTCAGCACTGAAGAATAGCTCAGAAATGATTCAGAAAGATCTTAGCAGCTCATTTTTTCCTTTTAGAAAGGATACCTGAACTTAGAGCTCTCAGCTCTAACAGAGATGGAGGATTTCCCTACTTAAATATCCCCTCTCTCAGGGGCCTGGCTTTGAGAAACACTACATCCAATGCAGAATTAGGAAACCAAGACAGCAGCTCCCATGTAGCATTCACCCATCTTCAAGGGGTTCAGACAGTTTCCCAGGAGCTCCCTGTCACCTGCAGCAGGACAGGGAGAAACCTGGAGGAGAGGACAAAGGGGCAGCAGAAATCCCACAGGAGATTGTAGCCAATCACAACAAAACCAGTAAAAAAATCTCACAAGCACCAGTAGGTGCTGATGAGATTCACTGTGATTGCTCTGTAGAGGCACCACTAAAAAGAGAACCTCAAATAACCAACTATTCCCTTAAACCCAACAAAACCCCAGAAATAAAAACATATCCACAGGCAATCTCAACTTTTTGAAAGCTAGAAGGGAGTTTTGTGTTTCCCCCCACTCAACTCCCACCCCAGACTTAGATGCTTGTTCAACCTAAGCTTTAAATCCTCACAACATCCAGAACAAGTCTGGTGAACATCGAGATGGATTTGTCATGCAGAGCTTGTTCCAATTGATTCTTTCCTTTGAAATCAGCCATACAGAGGTATTTACAAAGGCAGGGGGCTGTTGGCTTTCAGCAGGTAAGCACAGGTACATGTTTGGAAAGGGCTAAGTCACTGGAAGCACACCAATGTCATCCAGTCCCAAGCACATTTCCAAAACACAGGCGTGAGGTGGGTGGAAGAAAAGCTAAAACTGCACTGCCAAGAAAATCCCATTCCTACAAGTTCACAAGGCAGGAATAGCTCTTTACTTTCCAAGGTTTATGAACTACAGGGATGAGAAGCTTATAGCTGGGCACAGTTTGTATCAGCTGGGAATAGCCACAGGACAGCACTCTGCAAGCACAGCGTGTCCTGAACTCAGGGAAATGTCGCTCTGACAAGGCAGCTGTGGCAGACCTGGAGCATGGAGACCTGGAAGAAGGCACCTTTCTGTTGCTGCCACTGCTATCCACTTACACACATCCAAATTGTGGCTCTCAAGAACAAAAGTCTTTCATTAGAAGTCTTTCAGACCAGGAGAACTGAAGAGTACTTTAAAGCTTTCTGTACTCAGTAGTAACTTTCCATTCTCAGCCTTCACCAACTTTTGTTACCACCTCCTCTGCCAGACAATCGTTATCACCTTTGAGAAGGCTTTGGAAAACACAAAGTAGTTTATCACGGCACAAATCACACTTGCTAATTTAAGGGAATAAAAGCCTCTGACTGGCTCTCCCTTTTAGTAATTTCTTGTCTATGAAACTACAAACCTCTTTGAAATACTATTTGGGAAGCAGAAATAGGTTGTGAAGTGACTAGAAGCTTGACCCTACTGCTAAACACTCTCAAAACCAAGCTGTGCTTCCACTCATTAGAAAGCACTGCTGAACAGGAACATTCCCACTAATTTCAGTATTTTCACCCTCAGGTTTCAAGTGCTTTTTTAAAATGCAGCCCTACATTTCTACAGGAATGTGTAACTTTCTATACACATCAGCACTGCTGAGTAACTCAGAAAGTAATTACTGAATTACTCTGAGTAATTCAGAAATATCTTGGCAGCTGATTTTTCCCTTTTAGAAAGGATACCTGAGTGTAGAGCTCTCAGCACAGGGAAGGAGGGTTTCCCTACTTCACTCTCCCCTCTCTCAGGAGCCTAGATGCTTTGCTGACATCACTTGTCAGACCACACTGCACAGCAAATTCAGTGTGTGCTGTTTAGGGGGCATTGCAGTCACAGCTTCCAAGGGTTCTCAAAGAGCCTTTTCCACGTTGGAGCTGCTACAGGAAAATGTGAGCACAGAACAGAGTAACAACTCCAAATCACAGCCCAGGGGAACAGACTTGCACGGGAAGGCCAAGAAGATTGTCTGAGGCTGTCCCTTACACAGGGCCTGGCAGGCACACTGATTTGAGTGCAGTTTTCAGACACCATGTATAGTTTAGATATTTGAGTTCAGAAGGCTGTGGGCAGCTGCTTGCTGGTTTGACCACAGAGGTTTTCTAACACCATCCCCTGTGAGAATTCCAGAACAGTTAATTTAGAAGGTGCAATTTAAGATGTGCATTGAGTTGCCCAATCAATAGAGTAGGCATAATACCATTGATACACAAGGAAGGTGTTAGAGATACAGACAAGCAGCAAATTTAAGATCAGGATGTGGAGTATTATGTAGTACTCTAAAAGAAACAGAGGGATTCTCCTTGCTGAGGAACTGGACATCCCACTTCAGAAGGAAAAAGGAAAACATGGGAGAGGGCAGGTGCTTGCTGAGAGCAGATACTTACTGTCATCCCCGACAGGCCCTGCTGAACACTGTGCTGGAGGATCACGTGCCAGGTCGTTCAACTCCTAAAAAACAGGAAGAGTTTGTTTCACTTTATTTCAAAAACAACCATGTCATTGCTCAAAGGCTGCTAGGGGCACTCTGGCAGCACCACAGAACTAATAGCCAGGACTCTGGAAAGTAAAGTTGCATCTTAAACCCAGGAGACACATTTGGCACAGGCCTCAGTGACCTGTCCGGGCTCCAGAGCCCTGAATCACAGCAATCCTCACGTCACAGGGGTTGTCAGGTCTGCCTTCACTGGTCCCAAGCATTACCAAAGTATTGTATCTTCCACCAGCCTCGGGTCACTGAGAGATAACATGGCCTCAATCCAACAACTCTCAGTATCAGCCTTATTTTATTCGCTCAACTGTAAGAGTTCCCAGGCTGATCCAGCTACGGTGATCCAGTTTATCACCTCCACAGCTCCCATCACCTGTGGCTGTTTCACCTCCACATGTGCACATCAGAGACCACAGGCAGAATGGAAACAGAAGGCCTTCCTTACCTATAGACCTCATTGAAACCCCCCACTTTTCAGGGGCTGTGTCAGTCAAATTTTCCTCTGAAGAAATCCTATTATGAGTCTGAACAGGGTGAGTAACTCACAATACACCTGAACTATACCAAGCTTCAATCTGAAGCAAAATTTTGGCACAGTTCAGAGAGCTACTGTTAGCAGTAACTCACATCAGCCATTTGCTCAGGAAGTGGCTATTTAGTGGGAAGTGCAAACAGAGTAAAACTTAGAAGTCAAACTTTACCTGCTCCATTTCTGGCTCAGTCACTGACCTGCTTTGCATGATGGGCCCAAACATATTACTATTTTTCTCTGTGAACTCAGTCTAGAAAGCTGAATACACACCAGATAAGGATTACAGCTATTATCTAGTGCTCAGGAAACATTCCCATGCTGTCCCTGGTCCATTGTGTGTTCAGCTTTTCACCTCCCAGAACAGACCAAACTGGAATCTCCATACCAGGCTTTTGGCAGACAAAACATTTAAGTACAATGATTAAGACAAGCTGATTGCAGGAATGGAAGAAATTTGTCATGTAATGGCCTTTTGTTATTTACAGGCAGTGATTAAGCTCTTGAACAGATGATCTCTGGGAGTTCCAGCTTCTACTTCCCAGGAACTGGGAGGCCACCACTAACCAAACCCACAACACACGAATGCTGCCTCACATCCAACAGGTAAATCTCTGGGTTTCCCCCTCTGGATACAGTGCCCCAGAAAGCTTCACAGGCTCTGACACACACACAAGTTTGGGTTTTGCCCTCAGCAGCTTCCAGCTTCTAGAGAGCCCAGCTGGAAGCCTCCTTGATTTGACACCACACTAAAGAAGCTTTTCTAGTGCTCCTGCTGGGCTTTTTCCACTTGGTGTTCAGCATGGACTCGAACAGGAGCAGACACTGAGCATGCAGCACCTGCTGAAGAGCATTCTCCCTCCTTGGAGATAGAGAGAGCATGTCCTCTGAAGGCACAAAGTCCTTTGGAGTTGCTTCAGCATCAGCAAGCCCAGAGACACCCTGAACCATCAGGGCAGCACAGGAACATAGAGACACCTACACACAGACTTCTTCAGGGTCAGTCTAGTCATGGCTACAAAGAATGAAGTGAGTCTACACATGCACAGATTCCCAAGAACAGACATGAAAACTTAAAAATAGCAATATATCTACTCTTTCTAAAGGTGTATGGAGTAAAGCTCACTTCCAAACAGTATTGGACTCTGATTTTCTGGAAAGACTTTTTAATGCTATCATATTCAAAACCCCAAACACACTTTACTAAAATAAAATTCCTTACCACTTCTCATCCCATTTTATGCATCAATACTACGCATACACAAGACTCAGAAGGTACAACTGTAAAAATCCATGTTTTCCATGCAGGAGCACAATCTACATGGATTATATTTACAAGCACACAACATGCACCTTCCCTGCTATAAAAGGGAAATAGTTACAAACATGAGCTTAGGCACATATTCTACCAGTTAGGAGAACACACAGCTCCAGATCTGCCCTGACATTCCCCCTACATCCTGCTACCCAAATGCACCAACCACTTCACCAAACTGGATATAACAGAAGGACCACAAGGTAAGTCCCCAACAGACACGGAGGCACCAGTGAAGCTCAGGTAGTAGCAGCAGCTTCTCATCAAAATACCATTTCACTCTCTACATCTTTAGTTCTGGGGAGATTTCTGAATTTTCTGAAGCCCTGGGTATTATCTCAGTAGAAAGTGATGACATACAACAACCACTTGTACCACTTGTCTCAGTGACAAGGTGGGATTTCAGGTTCTGCTCTGTAAATTCAGAGTGAAACATCACAGATTAAAAGGTCTGTGTAAAAAAAAGTGTGTAAGTTCCTTGTGCTTGAAAAGGTATTGCACCAATTCAAGCCCCTGCAGCACAAAACTTCCCAAATTTTGTAGAACAGCTTGGAGAACAAGTTCAACTCCTCCCCTTCACCCCCCAAGACCTCTCTGGAGTGCAAGCACCAGCTGCCTCTGCCTACAGGAGAGGCAAACGCACCCCTGGATTTCCTGGCAGGGCATGGATGAGCCCTTTAACACGCCATGCCATTCCCTTCCAGCTGCTCTAAGACTTCCACTACTCACTTGTCACACCTGCAGAGCCAAGTTTAGGAACAGGAAAGGAGCAGCACATGGCTGCATCTACCAGGTAAACACAGAGAGGAACACACCCACGGCTGCTGCACAGAGCTCAGCACCTGTCCCAGAGGTTACTCTGCCTTTTACAGCTCCCGTGCAGTTCCCGAGGTATCGCAAGCCTGACACCAGACCCAGCGAGGTCTTGGCTTCCAGGTGTTGTTGTTGAGGGATTCTGAGAACCAGCTGGTTTCTGTAACTTGGAACAAATGACTCCAGAGTTCCCATAAAACTGGAACTTGTAACACATGCACGATTCAGTTACAGTTGGGTATCACCTACAAACCTGAATGTATTGGATCCCAAGTTGCAAGGCCCACTGTTTTTCCCCTGTGATCCAGGAAGTCTTGCTGGTCCATGATCAAGCCTGACCTTGACCAAACTCATATTAAGCCAAAACCTGAAGAAAGCCACAGCAGTTTCCACTCCAGACAGTTTTTGATCCTTAAGCACATGCAGATTTTGCTTCAGGAATTTACAAGCAGCCTTTAGACCAAGTTCCAGTTTGAGTTACTCAGCTCCCAGGGCTGCCTCACCCTGAGCTGGCTTTCCAGCTGAAGGTATCTTACAGAATTTAAAGTTTCTGCCATCTCCCCTACAGCAAAATACCCCTGGGGCTGGGCCCACTGCTGTGGATCCTACCATTAACCTGACGCATCTCACAACTCTTAATGAGTCCCTTAGCAAAAATGAGGAAGTGGAAGCACAGCACAAGGTTCAAGGTGTCCTGCCTAAAGGCCAAGTTGAAGGAAACGACTGCCATTAAATCCACAAAGGAGATACTCTAAAAGCTACAAAAATCTCACAAGAAACTGACATTTAGGCTCCAAAACCCAATATAATTGTACTCTTAAGTTCCCAACAAACCAATCCCTACTCAGGGGTTCCAGGAAAGCATTTTAAGGAAGATGGAATGTGCTTATACCACAGATCCCCCAGCTGTGGTTCCCAAGTCATGAAAGGCATCAGCTGCCAGCAAGGCCTTGAGGCTCACAGGTAAACCAGTGCCACCAGCCTTGCTCAACCCCACGCTACCCTCATGCCTGCCCTCCTCCTGTTCTGCTTCCCAGGAGCTGGTACATTGCTTTTAATACATACCTTAACCCAGGCATCCACAAACTGCACAAGAAGCTTTCAAAGAACTATCACACACAAATGGTTTAAGTCTCATAAGTTTAACCCTGCATATGTTTCAAGTTATAATTATCAACTCCGAAGACTTTTGTTAATGAAGTTCCAATTTACTCCTCTAGACAACAAATCCCTCCCCAGTCTAACACACACCTAGTAGAACCTGCTCTGGCCAAAAGGTAAGACTAGTTTTAAGGATTAGGTTAATGCTAACACAGCCTTCAGTAAGAATAACCAACATAACTGCCAACATCAAGAAGCCAATCAGGCAAGTAAAAAGCCAGCACACTTTAACAGTCAGCTCCAGCAATTTTACTAAGCCTTGGTACACAGCAGAGCTCCTCAAATCCACTCCAACACACTATATGGATCCCTCTATATTATCCAAAGTCCTCTTAGCTTGAACTCCATGGGCTTTCCACCCTGCTCCGGTTTGAGCTGCTTTCACACTGTACTTTACTGAGAAACCACATTAGTGTGATTATAAACCTAACTTCTGCCTCAGGTTGCTGCTGTAAGTGAAATAAGCTTTTCATCTGCCTTTAGCAAGTTTACTTGCTTGAAGCCCCTGAGCCCTTCAGCAACAGGCAGTGTAGGGAGATGTTACAAAATCCTGACTTATGTAACCAAAAAGGAACTTGTAGCCACTTAGCCACGAATTGTTCCCAGCTCCCAACAGAGTAAAGCCAAGCAATAGGGAATGAGGGCCAAAGTCGAATTGATCACACCCTGCCTCACCTCAGGACCGGGCACAGAGGAGCTGCCAGCTCCCTGTGCAGGGCCAACAGGACAGGAGAGTGGGAAGAGCCTGTGCACCTTCCCTGGACCAGCAGCATCTCCCTGCCAGGTGCCAGAGCCTGCATCCAGCAGGCATTTCCCTCAGCTCTGCTCTCTGCTTGCCCAGCAGCACTGGGCACAAGGCAGTGTCACACACGTGCACCAAGGTCAGACTAGCAATTCCCTACAGTGTCCATAAGTGCTCTCCCATCCACAGGACTCTCGTTCCAGAGTACCTGCCACTCTAATGCTGTCACCACA
Source organism: Corvus hawaiiensis (assembly GCF_020740725.1). NCBI lineage: Eukaryota > Metazoa > Chordata > Aves > Passeriformes > Corvidae > Corvus > Corvus hawaiiensis. The sequence goes on along the minus strand of NC_063227.1, from coordinate 17,495,033 downwards.
ATTAACAGAAGCATTTTAATCCTTTCCTTTTGACAAAAACTGCTTTTGCAATGCTTGAAGTCACTAAGATCCTCCAACTCTGACTCCTCACAAGACTCTGCAAAAGTCAGAAGGCAAGAGAGCAGCACGAGAAGTCATGAAACACAGCAATAACCAAGGCACATGCTATAAACAAGCTCTGATGTAACTGTCACCTTTCCTTTTTACATTTTTTTTTTTCAAAGTCTGAACAGGAAGAAGACCAAAGCAATGTGTAACTTCCTCCTGGTGTAGAGTCTGAGTATCAAAACACCTCTCTAGCTAACAGAAGCTGCAGCAGCATTCTCTGTACACAAGCTCTCCAACACAGATGGGCTGCGCTGGCAGCTCCACGCACACAGCGAGAGGCCCAGCGGAAGAACCCAGTTGCTCCCACTGGCTGCGGTACAGAACTGGCAGCACAGAAATAACACCAGGTCTGCTCAGCACAGGTAGCACAACGACAACTCTGACCACCAGCGCTGGTCTGCACCATTGCCCTCACACATCCCACCCCCAGGCACTGCTCCTTTTGGCAGAAGTGATGCCTAAGCATCTCTGGAGCTCAGGCAGCTCTGGACTCCAGGACTACAGCAAGCACTACCACCCTCTTCCACAGCTAAACAGGAACAGCGCTATGGAATTCAGAATTCAGTTACCTGGTTTTGGGGCCTATGCATTACAAGCAGTAGTAATCCCCAATTCCTCTGCTACAGAAAGTGTTTTACTTGAGCAGGGCTCAAGCACAGCTGCTGCTTTCCCCTCCCCCTCACCCGCTGATCACACAGGGGAACCCGTGAAAGACAATGAGCTAACCTTTTCCTCACTCTCCCATTCAAAGAACTCCAAACGGTGCCCTAGTTATCCAGTTAAAGGTATTGCATTCCCTAAAGATAAGCAACACAGATGGGGATGTGGCTGAATCCAAAGGGTTTCAGCTTAAACCTTAAAATGGAAGGCATTCACTCTGGCCCTCCTGTATATCCCTCCCATCCCACCCTTGGATTGCTTCACACTGCTTATCTTATAAAATACATTCAGGATAAAACAGATCATTTTTACATATATATAAAAATACCAATTCAATTGCTGTACTTCAGTGTTACCCACAAGGACTCTGCCTGGCAGTATTGCTTACACCCCAAGCACTTCTCACAAGAAAACACTTCAAGTTTCAGACCCATGATCCAATAAAAGCACCTAAACAAGAATTTGGAGCTGCACTGCCCGAAATATTGTGGTGAGTAACACAGGCAGCAATCTGAGAGCAGGTCTCACCCAGCCTGAGCTCTTTTGGAGCATCTGCTTAGCGAACAGCTGCTGCTGTGTGCACACATTACCCCAGCTCGAGCAACTGTGCCACCAGTGCCACACTGGGACGGACCCTGCAGGTTTCTGTGCTGCCTCACACGCCGGCAACAACACTACTGGCTCACTGCTTGTTCTGCCCCTCTCGCAGCCCAGCCGAGTTCAACATACAAGAGGCCATTTCAGGTAACACTGTATCAAACCTTCACTCTTGGGATTTTTTCCTTTCCAAGTTCTCAGCCCTGTGTTATCCGAGGACACAAAAATTTTGACAAAAACCTCACAGAAAGCCTTCGGAGTTCAGTAAAAACCCAAACTGCCAAGAGCAAGAGCCAGTGGCCAGACTGAGCCCTGCACACTGATATACCATGACTGATAACACCCTTAAAAAAAAGCCAAAGCAGCAGTTTTCTCTCCCATCGTGTCTCTGTGCTCGAGCCCACTGGGATTATTCCTACTCAATCCACATTCTGCAGGCTTCTGCTCCTGACACAAGCTGCAGCAGCAAAGGTCAGAAACTGGCTGTCTCCTCGTTATCCTGACAGGGACGGCCACTGCACACTCCCAGAGACCAGAACAGCCCTGAGATGATGATAGGAGCGCTCTCCACGGGGTTTAAAATAGCCGGAGCATAAACAGCCAGCCATGATTACTGAAGCAGTTACACTGAGACACCCACAGCAACTCACTCAGAGCGCTCCTTCCAGCCTGTAGCTTCACTCCCATCCAACTTTCAAAGCAGCTGGGCTGCTACAACAGGCAGATTTACTTCCCTCCCCATACGTTGTTCTGTGGAAATGCTGCCTCCAGCCCCATCACCTTCCTCTACTCCACAGCCACCACGTTCACTCCACTGAAACTCTCGGCGCTTTGCAGAGCTCACACAAAACTGCTTTGGTGATGCTCTCGCTACTTCCCAAGGCTTTGAAGACTCTCAACCCTACACAGTCCCCATTATCTCTCAGGAGTCTTTATTTTTGAAAAGCAGCATGAAGAGTCAGTCCATAAGCATCCAACATTAACAAAGACTCCACACATCCAGCTTTTCTCCTGTTACAAACCAGCCTGGAAACACAAGTGCTCTCAGAGTGTTGACTCCTGACCCTCAGCACGCACTGAACTACAACCAAGCAGCTTTCCTGAGTTATCTGACACAAGATTCAGCCTCTCCACGACAGCCCTGCACTGCCTGTGTGTGCCCCCCAGAGCCATATTTACCCTATTCAACATCCACTGCTGTGTCTCTCAGGTCTACCAACCCACTGTCAAGGAGCAAGAGCTCATCCAAAGCACCTGTGAGCCCACAAACACTGGAAAAGTCCTCAAAATGCCCCAAGGACCACTAAAATAAGGGACAGAACACTGCAGAGAAGCAAGACTCAGCTGCAACACAACTTCCTTATGTAACTCACTACCGGATCTGCAGCTGGAAAATCCAACAGTCTAAAATCATACTCCAAATACCTCCCTTCCCAGTGCTACCTATTCCACAAGCATAAGTAAGGCTTCAAACTCTCTTCCATCTTCTTCTCCACCTGAGCTTAACCTCATCAGTAGGACACATGAAGCTTCACAAAGCCTGCAAGGTAACCTACAACCAAAGCAGAGATGTTAACACAGACCCAACACTACAAACGAAACCAAAGAGGGCTACAGAGTGAGCTGTGAGGTAGTGGGCTTACAGGTAGTTCTAGATAAAAAATAATGTACATAGTGATCAAGAGGAAAAACACTATGGGAGGGATGTTTCCTACACCTGAACCTTGTACAGATTCCAAACTGACAGCTATACATTTTGCAGGGAAAAGGATACAAATTCCCTGCCTGAGTCACCAAGGTAATACAAGTGGACTTCAATTACCATCGAGGATTTTTTTCCTGATAAAAGACACTGATGATCAAGCAAACACTGCCCTAAGACGACAGTGGACTGGGCAGCAGTGTTTTTCCAAAACGCCAGGACGTGGAGCACGGCACAGCTCCCGCTCCAGGAGAAGGGAAGCTCGTAGCCTTCCGTACAAGCCTGCGGGATGACTCAGGCTGTAGAACAGCGCTAGCTCCATTAAAAGAGCAAACCACACTACAGTGTGACAGGTTTACTGCGCTCAGCTGCCCGTCACCGCGATCCTTGTCGCTGCTGGGGGAGGCAGAAGAGCCCTTGGACACGGAGCTCCGAGACGAGCCACGCCGGAACTTCCAGCGCGGGCCACGCTCCGCTCCTCGGGGCGCCTTCCCCCGGCCGGGCCGAGCCCCCGCGGAGCCGCAGCAGCTGCCGGGGCCGCCGCCACCCCCGGCCCGGCCCCGCCACCGGCGCCCCCTCGCGGCCCCGGCCCGGCCCCGGGGGCCACGTTGCTCCAGAGGGGCCCGGCCGCGGTGCAGCCCCGCGGGCAGGCCCGGCCTGGCCCCCCTCGAACAAAGCGGCCGCGGCCCCGGAAGCGGCCCCTGCGCTGCCGCCCGGCCCGAGCCCCGGGGGATGGGGGGGGGGGGGTGGGGGGGGTAACCCGGGCGGGCCCGGCCCGGCCTGCCCGCCCCCCCCCCACTGCAGGCCCGGGGCCGTGCCGGGTTATGTAAGGAGAGCGGGCCGGGGGGAGCGGGGCCGTGCGGGGCCGGGCCGGTTCGGCCCTTACCTTGTGGATTCTCTTCAGCGCCATTGTGTGCGCGAGGCGGCGGCAGGAGGGGCGCGGGCGGAGGGAGGGGGCGGCCCGCGGGACTATTTGCGAGGGGAGGGGGGGAGGAGGAGGAGCGCGGAGGTGGCGGCTGCGCGGGGAGGGGACGGGGAGGGACGAAGCGCGCGGAGGGGCGGGAGGGGACCGGGGCCCCCCGGGGCGGCGGGGCCGGGGCCTGGCCGGTGTCGGGCGGTGGCGGCCGCGGGCTCAGCGCTGCCGCAGCTCCTCCGCTCCCTCCGCCGCCGCCGCCGCTTTATGCGCTACCTCCGCGCCGCCCGCAGCGGATCACTCCGCCACGCCGCCGCCGCTGCCCCCGGGCACCACTCCGGTTCCCGGGGCGGAGGCACCACCGTGGCGGGGAGGGGAGGGAAGGGAGAGGCCGGGGCGGGAGGAGGAGAAGGAGCGGGAGAGGTAGGGGGGGGCGGGGAGCTGCGGGGACTATTTGTCGTGCCGAGCCGCCGTGCAGAACTCTCCAGAAGGGGGAGGGGGGAGCGCGCGGAAGGATACGGCGGCGGCGTGAGAGCGCGCGCGCGCGAGGCGGCCGCCGCGGCGCGTGACGCCACGGAGCGTTCTCTCGCGAGAAGACGGGACGGGAAGAAGTCCCGGCCGAGCCGGGCCCGAGGCCGCGGGGACCGCGCGGGCCTGAGGGGACGGGCCGGGCCTGAGACCCCGCCAGCCCCGGCCCCGGCGGGATTTCTCCGCCCCCGGCCCCTTGCGGAGCTGCCGCACTCCCCACCCCCCGAGATGCTGCCTGGCCCCAGTGTGGAGGCCCTGGGGGCCTGTCTCGGGCGGGCTGGGAGTGCGCTTGGGACAGGCAGAGCCCTCCGGGAGCACTTTAGTGGCCGCAGGGGTACCTGGCTTGTCCTGATCGAGCCTGTGGCCTTCGGTGGCGGCTGCTCCTGGCTTCGGGAAGCACAATTCACGTTAAATGGCACTGAAAGCCCGGCTGGTGACACAGTGTCCCTGCTCCTGCCCCTGTGCCCGGGTGGGGTTGAGGGTCCCTGGTGCTGCCTCTGGGCCATGGTGGGCTGTTCTCAGGCTGACTTTGCTGCCAGCCTTCTGCAAGAATTCAGCATTTCCGGAGGCTGTAGCACAGGGCGTGTTTTGAATTTCTTCTCCCTCTACATTTGTTAAGGAGAAAATAAACCACAAATTCATAAAAATGCCTTTTTGGGTGGGATTTTTTTGGTTGGTTTTTTTTCCAACTACTTTGGTTCATTTTGTGGCGTCTTGTTCTCTTTTCTTTCTTTCTTTCCTGTTCATTTTGGACACCCCTTGATTGCCACATTCCAGACAACCCTGCACAGCTCATTGATCTAATGTCCCAGCACAAGGCAACACACCCTTCATCCCAGCCACACCACTGGAAAGGCTCAAACTAATCCCAAGTAGTCCTGGCTCTAAAGGCCAATCCTGGGTTGTGGTAAAACTGCTTTTCTTCCCCCATTTTCTGCTTTCCTTTTGTATGGCCCAGCCAATGCCTGATCTCACTCGGGCAACCTGATCCCAATCACTGGAAGTGACACCACAGATTCCTTTTCTCTAGGAGATGCTCCTGTGGTCCCTGAGGGCAGGACAGCCCCTGGCTCAAACCTGTCCTCGGCAAACATCATGGCTGGGACTGTGTTCCAGGGCACAAAAGGCTTCCCACCCCTCGGGAATATCTCTGGAAGCGACTTCCTCCTCTTTCCAGGGCAATTTTCCAAGTACCCTCAAGTCACAGCTCTAAGGACTTCACATCAGTCAAGATTAAAGTAGCCTTTTCCTTGTATCTGCAGGAAAAGTGCTGGATTTCATCCCCAGAAAGAGACAAAAAAATGGTTTTGTTGTGGTTCTAGTACCAGGGATAAGGATGATCTGCTGTTTGCTGCCAGCTGGATGCAAACTGCTCCACAAGATAAGGAACGGAAGCAGGAAAGTCATTTTCGTCATGCTTTTTCACACGGTAAGACCTGAGACATCCAGGAATGACATTTCATAGGATCTTGGAGTCACAGACTGCCTTGGGTTGGATGAGATCTTAAAGCTCATCCAGTTCCACCCCCTATCCTGGGCAGGGACACCTTCCACTATCCCAGCTTGCTCCAAGCCCTGTCCAGCCTGGCCTTGGACACTTCCAGGGATGGGGCAGCCACGGCTTTTCACGCACCCCCTCACAGCATTTGAGGAGCTTCCACCTGCAGCTTCCTCCCTTTCTGTCTCCCAGGGTCAGAGCCGCTCCTGCAGAGCCTGTGGGTGTGGCCATCCCCCATCCCAGGGACTCTGCTGTGCCCTGAGCTCCTGTTCCTAAGGGAGGTACTGAGTGATCTGCTGTCTGCACCTGCCAACACCATCCCATGCCAACATCTCCCAAACATCAGAGCATCGCTGGAGGAGTTCTCTGAGTGCTGCCTTGTCCTCAGATGACTCCAGTCTCCATGTGCCTTTCTTTCACCATCTCCCTCTGATCGGCTCTGCTCCACAGGGTCAAGTTGCAGCGCTGTATTAGGGAAAGAAACTCTTGAAGGGCTTAGGGAAAGGCACAAGAATTTAAAGGAATACAAACTTCCCAGCCGAACTGGCTAAATCTATTTATTCCAGGCTTTGGTAACTTAGGAGACCTTTGTTAGAAGGTGGAAAAAAGTCACTCTAAAGGAGGGAAGACACAACTGGAAGAGCAAAAACCTCCCGTGTTGGGCACACACTGGTGGGCAAGCTTCAAAGAAAAATAAACTCCCAGAAAAAAGTACCAGGAGCAGCTCCTGCCCCAAAGGTGCTCTGCCCAGCAGTACCACCCCAGTCATGGAATTATGGAATGGTTTGGGTTGGAAGGGACCTGGAAGCTCATCTTGTTCCAATGCCAGCCTGTGACAGCTCCAAAATGAGCAAAAATGGTTTTTCCACCCAACATGTAACTGGGGACTCAGTGCCACAGGACACTGCAGGTGCTGGCTGCTGACAGACTGCAGAAATCACGGACTGATCCACTGACATCTATTAAATTCAAACTCTCTTAGGCAGAAAGTTCTGGTGCTCCCCTTTGGGGAGCAGGACCCCAGTGGGTGAGGGGCGTGCAGCACTCGGAGCAGCCCCACGATGCAGGGATGGAGGGGTGCTCCATTCTGCCACCAGGATTTTAAACTCATTGCTGAGGGGTGCAGGCTGGGGTCAGGGTGGGGCAAGGGATCTCCCAAGCTGAGCACATCCCTGGAAAGGCATCACATCTCCACGTGGGCTTTGTGAGCTAAGGTCAGGGCCCTGCAGAATCTGGAGGCCAAGAGAGAGACTCCCAAATCCTTGGGCCAGGACACCTCCCTGGCTCCCTTGACTGCCACCTCCCTTGTCCCACAGCTAAATGCTTGGAGAAGAAGGTTGTCCAAGGAGCATTTGGACAACACTCTCAGGCACAGGGTAGGATTCCTCGGGCTGTCCTGTGCAGGGCCAGGAGTTGGACTCGATAATCTTTGTGGGTCTCTTCCAACTCAGGATATTCCATGATTCTGAGATTCTGTGAAAGTGCTTGGCTCAGCGAGTGAGAGATGATGTGTGCTTAGGAGCTTCAGGAAGCAGGTCTCTGCTGCCACCAGATCTCCCCCAGCACTCGGTGGCTCCTCACTGCACCAGAGAGTCTGGCCTGGTTCTCACAGCTCAAGGCCACACAGAATATTGCAGAGCACTTTATTTTTGCTATTTCGTGGCAATAAAGCAGCCCTGTCACACGGGACCTCTGAGGGACACTGCTGGTGCAACTGCAGCACTAAAAACACCGACTGCAGCACTTTAGTCAAGGGACCAAAGCCACTTTTGACACCAGCCTGGCACTGGAACCCCATCCCTGCAGGTATCCCCGGTGAAAGCTGTCACTGGGAAGCCTGCCCTCTGGGTAAAGCCAGCAGCTCTACCTGCTTTGGCAGGGCAATGGGAAAAAAGGGGATTAAAGGAAGGAAGTGCTGCTGCTGTGCCCATCCTGCAGCAGAGCCAGCTCTGTCACGCTGCTGCTTCCTGCTCACAGCCCTTCACCCAGGGGCTGCCAGGGAAATCACCATGTTCCTGGCCTGGCTTTTGGCCGGGGACATGCCACATGTCTCCGTCCTCTCTCTGGGAGCAGGTCTGGGCACCACAATATGAGAAAGATCTACAGCTGTTAGAGAGTGTCCAGAGGAGGGAAACGAGAATGGAGAAGGGCCCAGAGGGGCCACACAAGAAGCATCTGAGGGCACTCGGCCTGTCCAGCTGGAGCAGAGGAGACTGAGGTCAGACCCACCCAGGGGCTGCAGCTCCTCCCAAGGGGCAGCACCAATCTCTGCTCCCTGGGACCAGGGACAGGGCCCAGGGAAGGGCTGGAGCTGTGTCAGGGGGATTTAGGTTGGATATCAGGGAAAGGTTCTTCCTCCAGAGGGTGCTCAGGCACTGCCCAGGCTCCCCAGGGAATGGTCAGGCTCTAAGGCTGCCAGAGCTCCAGGAGCATTTGGACAATGCTCTCAGGCACAGGGTGGGATTGTTGAGGTGTGTGTGCAGGGACAGGAGCTGGACTGGATGATCCCTGTGGGTCCCTTCCAACCCAGTTTATTCCATGACTCTGTGGTTCTCCTGATCTCAGCAGGGGCTGCAGTGTTTGTAGGTTGCTGTACAGAGTCAGCTTCTGTGCCCAACTCAGCCTCACACAGGTGTGAGCACCAGCCCGGTTGGAGGTGCTGTGGTGCTGGTCCAGGGAGGTGCCTTGCTGGGGTTTTCTATGCATCTAAAATCCTCCAGCATCGTGTGTGACTTCTTGTTCCCTCTGCTTGAGGGAATAACAGCAAATAGGGGCAGAGGGAATGTCAATCAAGACACGATCTGGAAAAGCAAATTGTTGGCCAGAGGAAGGCCAGGGAGGACAAAGGTGGCAGTTTCAGTCCTGCCACTTCTTGTTGGCTGTGCAGAAGCACTGGGTGGCACTGGGCAACACTGGGCTCTCCATTCCCAGGCAAACTCAGATGTTGCAGGTGTCCACAGGCGGCCACAGAGATGTTCTGAGGGCTGGAGCCCCTCTGCTTTGGAGACAGGCTGAGAGAGATGGGGGTGTTCAGCCTGGAGAAGAGATGGCTCAGGGGAGACCTTAGAGTGCCTAAAGGGACTCCAAGACAGCTGGAAAAGGACTTTGGACAAGGGCCTGGAGTGAACAGCACAAGGGGGAATGGCTTCCCACTGCCACAGGACAGGGTTAGATGGGATATTAGGAAGGAATCCCTCCCTGTGAAGATGGTGAGACCCCGGCACAGGTTGCACAGACTGAAGCTGTGGCTGCCCCATCCCTGGAAGTGTCCAAGGCCAGGTTGGATGGGGCTTGGAGCAACCTGGGATAGAGAAAGGTGTTCCTGCCCATGGCAAGTGTTGGGAAGGAGGTGAGCTCTAAGGTCCATTCCCACCCAAACTATTCCATGACTCCAAAATTCTATAAAACCTCATTCCTGGAGTTTAGACTCACTTCTCAGACCAGGTACTACAGCTCTGCTCCGAACAGAAGTGAGACAGAAATACCGCAGGTGTTGGTGTGCTGAGGGTAGAACCGAAAGCAAGAGGCCAGGCTCTGTGGGCAGGAGAGCCACCAGCTGCTTGGGGACCTGCAAGAAGGTGGCTGGGGAGACAGGCAACCCCCCCACCACACCAAAGAGCCAACCAGGGCAGGTCAGTGAAGCCCGACTGGAATGGGACAAGCTTTATCCCAGCGCTGGAGGAGGAAGTGATTCGCTTGATGTTTTAGCCAGCCTTTGTGTTGACGAAGCAAACATCATGTTGGCTGTATCCACCGGCCCTCCCGGGGCAGGGAACAGCAGCCAGATGGTTTGCTGGGGTTTCTGAGGTACCACCAAAACAAGCAGCTCCCTGCCAGGCCCTTCCTCCCGCTCCACACAACTTGAGTTGTGTCCGTAGAAGGCAGCAGAGCACAAGTCTGATGAGGAGCAGCTGAGGGAGCTTGGGGGGCTCAGCCTGAAGAAAAGGAGACTCTGGGGGGATTTTCTCTCTCCACAACTCCCTGACAGGAGGGTGCAGCCAGGTTGGGAATGGGCTATGCTCCCAGGCAACAGGGACAGGACACGGAGAAATGGCCTCAAGCCAGCACAAGAGGAGGTTTATGCCGGATATTAGGGAAAATTTCTTCACCCAAAAGGGCTGTCAAGCATTGGCACAGGCTGCCTAGGGCAGTAGTGGAGTCCCCATCCCTGGAGGGATTTAAAAGACTTGGGGACATGGGTTAGAGGTGGACTTGGCAGTGCTGGGGAAATGGTTGGACTTGATGGTCTCAAGGGTCTTTTCCAACCTAAATGATTCTTTAATTCTATGATTTTAATTAAATGTGAACCATGGGCATGTCTGAATCAAGATCCTTGTGCTGTAAGCCTGCGACAGCCTGCAGAGACCCTGGCAATGTGGGTCTGTGGGGACTATCAGGGTCTCCTGGAACCCAGGGGCATTCCTGGACAGAAAGCAATGGGACTTTGAGCATGTTCTGGACAGTCACCCCCTTTCCCAGCCTGTATCTACCTAGTTTGGCACCCCAGAGGCCATGGGTGACCATGCTGAGGGCTTTGCTGAAGTGAAGGTTCTCCCCACATCCCCACAGCCGGTTTTCTTGCCATTCTGGGTAGCCGGGTCCATCAGGTGTGATGTGAAATCCCTCATGGCTGCTCCTGTCTCACCCTTCAGGTGTTTGGCAGGGATTGCTGGGAGGATTTGCTCCATCATGCTCCCAGGGTCAGAGGTGACATTGAGCAGGCTGTAGTTCACCTCCTCAAAGCTGGGTGTGAGATTTGCTTCTCCCACTCACCAGGAACCTCCTGATAGCTACAACATTCCAAAGAGATCAGAGAGGAACCTTGCCAGGGCACCATCCATCTCCCTCAGCATCCTTGAGTGCATCCCACCTGCTCCTAGGGGCTAATCCATTTTCTAATCCATCTTCCCTAATCCTTCTTCCTCCAGGATGGGAATACCTCACCACTGCTTGGAACAAGGAACTGGAAATATCGAGGGCATCACTGGCCACCAAGAGCCTGGCTGCAGGAAGCCCCTGCTGTGTTGCCAGCACCCCTGGGCACTGCTCCCCAAGCTGGCATCTCCTGGAAGTGTGTGGGGTGGGGGCAGTCAGGGGCACTGTGAGTCACCCTCTGCTAGATGGATTTGAGTCTGTTCTGCCCCTGGCAACCTGCTGAGCTGAATCAATGCCACCTTTGAATCTACTGCCCTTGACAGATAAAATCTCAATAAAGTCTGGTTTCCTTCCTCATTTCAGTTCCACTCAGACCATGTCCTGGCAGATTTGGGGCTTTCCAAGACGTGCAAGCTCATGGATATCGAAACCTGGCACAGTCACCAGTGCCTGGATTTCCTGTGGGCTGAGATGCCCTGTGTGGCATACTCATGGATGCCCTGTGTGGGAGAGCTCTGGCGCTCTACAGGCTGCCTGCTGCTGCCAGAGCTCCTTTCATTTTCACTTTCCTGGGTGTTGGGAGATGTGCAGGTCTACCAGCCCGTACGTCGCCAAGGCTCCGGGTGCGTGTCTGCAGCAGCCTCCAGAAGGAGCCCCACCTGCCCAGGCGGCAGCGCAGAGCCCGGGAACCACAGCGGGGGAAACCTGGGGCTGGCAGCTGGAAACTGCTCCGGTGAGTGCGGCCAGAGCAGTGACAGCCCTGTGGCTGCGGAGCAGGGCGGGCTGGCATCCATTTAGGAGCGGGGTGGCCAGCCAGGCTCTGTCTTGCCGAGCCCATTTAGGCACAGGGGACAGCCCCGAAGGGGAAGCGCAGGGGAGCCTCCTCAAAGGGTTGTGTGCTTTGGGATGCTCAGTGAGTGCTGGGCGCACGCATCCCCCTGATCTGCTATTATCCGCTCCCACAGTGCTGCTGTGGGTGCTGGGAACGAGCTGCTGCTGACCCCCCATCTCCATCACAGATGCCCCGGGAGCCGAGGCAGCGCCGTGCCCCGCTGATCCCCGAGGCCCGCGGCGGGCGGGCGCAGCGCGCTGTGTGCGTGCTGCTGGCGCTGTGCGCCGCGGCTCTGCTCCTCGCCGGGGAGTCCCTCGTGCCCACCGCCCGCAGCCTCATCTTCCACTTCGCCACCCTGCAGATCGGGGCGCTGCTCAAGGGCATCTGCTACCTGGCCGAGGAGATCTTCCACCTCCACTCCAGGTGAGCCGGCGGGGCTGGCTGTCTGCGGCTCTCCTGGGACCACCCTGGGGACAAGGGCGTTGCACCCTCGGGGTGTGGTGGGGTTTGCTGCTGGTCGCTGTGCTCACATGTGCCCTCTGTGGCAATGCTGTGCTGTGCCCGGCAGCACACGCTGCCGTCCATCGCCCTCCTGTCCTTCTCATCTCTTGCTCCCTCTCCCACCCTCTCCCCCACTCCCACCTGCCCAGCTCCCCCATATGTCCATGGATGTCTCCTCTCTGTGGTAACTCCCCAGTGTGCCCTTTCCCTGGGGAACAGATCTTGGCCCCCAGCCTTTTCCCACCACCCAGTGCTGGAGGGCAGGGGGCTCTCTTTGCTGTCCAGGGTGACATTCCATCTGCTCCCTCTGAGTCCCACGGGTGCTGCAAGGGACCCAAGCCCTCTCCTGGCTGGGGGCACTGGGGTGTGCTGGGCAGGGTCCCACAGGGCTCTGTAGTGCTCTGGAAGGTGGCATTGGCCAGGAGGTGGGAGCAGCCCTGGCCAGTGCCCTGTGGGCTGCAGAGGGCGGGTGGCCACCAGCCTGACTCCTGTCTCCCTCTCCCATCCAGGCACCATGGCAGCTTCTGGAAAGCCCTGAGCAGCTGCTTCCCCCCGCGCTGGCACGGGCCCATGCTGCTCATCTGTGGCTCAGCCTACGTGGCTCTCCTCGGTGATGGGCAGCCACTCTGCCTCCACCTCATCTTGGCCAGTCTGTGCCAGCTCCTCGTCCTTGCCCTGGGGCTCCACGTAAGGCTCCCACACCTTCAGCCTGGCCAGCTGCCCAGGGAGCCCGGCATCCCTGAGCAGCCATGGGGGCACATAGCCAGCTTTGCATGGCCTCTGCATGTCCAGCCCACCCAGAGTGAGCCTGGCGGGAAGAGCACTCTCAGCTCAGCCCTGCAGGGCTGATCTCCCTGGCCCTGTGCTGCCAGGAGTGTGGGTAGGAGGGCCAGGCTGCCTCCTAATGAGCACAACCACTCCAGGGGATGGTACGGCCCCCTGACATGAAAAACAGGGGTATTTTAAATCAGTCAGTCGAGCTGGTGCTTGAGGGGAAAGCAGAGCCTGTGTGTTCTCAATTATCAGTGTGGTGTGGGGGCAGAGCCAAGCCCCAGGTGCCACTGCAGCATTGAGAGGGCTCTGCTGTGCCCCAGCGGCGCTGGAAGGGTCACACAGGCTGCAGAAGGTGCTTCTGTCAGGTGCCTGTGGGACTGGACACCCATCTCCACCTAAATGCACACACAGAGCTGGCAGAGACCACTGGGAATCCCACCATCAGGCACTGGGATGTCTCTTCTCCCATGCTGGAAGCACAGGGCAGATGCACAAGTTGCACTGGGACACACAATCCCAGTGGAGGGTGCAGCCAGGGAAATGCCTGGCTCACTCCAGCCCCCAGTTCCCCCATCTGTGGGGGCTGTCAGGGGCTCTGCCCTGCTGCCCTGCATGGTGGTGGAAGGGGCTGGTGGGGTTGTTCACTCTCCAGATCTCTTTGGAGTTCTCCAATCCCTGTGGAGAACTGACTGTTGCAGAAGGGCCCAGGTGGGTGGTGTCATCACCTGGGCTGTCTGTCCTTCCCTCCCCAGAAGCCCTCAGCAGTGGAGATGTCTGAGATGTCCGAGAGGTCCAAGCAGAACGTCGCTCATGGGCTTGCCTGGTCCTATTACGTTGGGTACCTAAAAATAATCCTGCCACGTACGTAGCTGTTTCCCTGCATTCTCACGCCTACAGATAGAAATAGCTCCTAATAACAATCCTCCCACTTTTACAGTGTTAGCAGGGAAATGGGAAGCAAGGCAGAATGCAGCTGTACTCACACCAGGCACCTCTGCCCGATGCTCTCTTCCACCAGGGATGAAAAAGTCCATGGAGGAATTCTGCAGAGCCAATCCCAACCTCCTGGCATGCAGGAAGACCTGGAAGCTCCACATCTTGATCCCTCTGAGCTGTGATGTCTATGATGACCTGGAGAAAGCTGACAGCAATATCCAGTATGTGACAGACCTCACTGAAACCACCCTAGCCCGAGCTGGCACCAAAAAGAGGGTGTACAAACACAGCCTCTATGCAATCAGGGATGAAGAAAACCAGGTATGCTGGCTGAGAGCAGCAACATCATCCCCAAAGTCTTGCTGGCCCCAGCAGTGGCTGTAAGGACAGGAGACTGTCCCCTCTCCTATTAGACACTCCCAGCTTTCACCAGGCTTCCACAAGATGGAGAAGTCCTGTTCCAGTACCCCTTCCTGCTGGCTGACTACCCCCAGGCTCAGCTGCAGGGATGATGGGCTTGTTTAACCCCTCCTGGAGCTGATTTAAGTCCAGAAAAGAGTAGAAAACTGAGCAGAAAAAAGCAGATGTGGGCTACAGAGCATCACTTCCCAGAGAACGAATGTTTCCTTGTGTTGTGAACAGGTGCTTGAAGATGTCTGTGTGAATCACTATTTGACTCCCCCCTTTCCCCCAGTCACCCCTTTTCCAGGCTGGTGAGCCCTAAATCTCTCCATCTGACATTGCGTTCATCTCCTTCCACATCTCCCGGCAGACTGGCCCTGTCCCTTTCCCTTGGAGGAGGGAACACCCTGGTGCTGTGGATGGAGGCATTGCTCTGCTCCTCACCTGGGTTCCCTGATTTGCCCTTTGGCAGTGGCTGAGCTCTGAGCTGCTGTTCCTAAAGCCCTGCCTGCAGGGACCCCGAGCCTCTCCTGGCCCTGCTCAGGGGGAAGCACAGTCGGCCGCGGGTTCTTCCCGCTGCGCTGCACGCACGGATGCTGTGTTCCCTCTGCCAGGCTCCTGCTGAGTCACTCTGCTCCCCAGGAGCTCCAGCAGCTCTGAGCCTGGACCTGGCCTTCCAGTAATATCTGCCCCTCAGCTTCCTGCCCAGGCCCTCACAAGTGGCAAGTGATGCAGGGCCCAGCACCAGCACCTGCCCCAGGGCACAGCAGTAACTGCCTGCCAAGGCTGGGAACTTCCTGCTTCTCTGCATTTACTTGGGATCATGTCCCTCTTCCTTCTAATTCACTCCTTTAAACTTTCCAGTTTACCCAGTGTAAGACTTACTGGTAACCCTGCTCCTCCTTGGCTTGTTTATGGCTTTATCAGATTTCTCCTTGTTTCTTTGCTCAGCCTCCTTCCAGCTGTGCCTCCACCTTTCCAATGTTTATGTTGTTCTCTGCCCTCCAGCACTCTGTTAGGATGCTCAGACTTAGAATAATGGAATCACAAAATATGCTGGGTTGGAAGGGACCCACAAAGATTATCAAGTCCAACTCCTGGCCCTCCACAGACACCCCAACAATCCCACCCTGTGCCTGGGAGCAGTGTGCAAGTGCTCCTGGAGCTCTGGCAGCCTTGGGGCTGGGACCATTCCCTGGGGAGCCTGGTCAGTGCCTGAGCACCCTCTGGGGGAAGAACCTTTCCCTGATATCCAACCTAAATCCCCCTGACACAGCTCCAGCCCTTCCCTTGGGTCCTGTCCCTGGTCACAGAGAGCAAAGATTGGTGCTGCCCCTCCACTGTCCTTTGTATAGCAGAAAGCCACCAAGAAGGTGTGGTCACAGGGCAGGAGTGTCTCCCTAGGGGAGATGGGGAAAATTCCATGGGAAAAATCACCCTCCAGGCTGCTCTTGGGAGCACTGACAAAGTCAGTGGCTGGACCCCATGGGCAGGTGCAGCTCCCTGAGCCCACCTGGCACAGGGGACACTTGTACCTGTCAGGCCAGCTGCTCTTTCCCTGCTCTGCACGAGGCAGGGGGACACTGGGGCCAGAGCCAGTGTCCCTGTCCCAGTGTTCCAGCACACAGCACCAGTGCAAGGCAGGCCAAGGAGCCGCTGAGAGGTTCTGAGTGCTCTGCCCAGTGCCAGGGTCCCCCAGCAGCCCTTTGCCCAGTCCTCCTGTCCCCACATCTTTTCCTTCCATCCCTGCAGCTCTGGTACTGTGCTGTGGAATATGCCACCCCGCTGCAGTCCCTCTATGCCATGTCCCAGGATGAGTGTGCTGCCTTCAGCCGGGAGGAGCGCCTGGAGCAGGCCAAGCTTTTCTACAGGACCTTGGAGGAGATCCTGAAAGGCTCCAAGGAGTGTGCAGATGCCTATCGGCTCATTGCCTATGAGGGTGAGTGAGGGGGAAGGGGTTGGAATGCCCAGGACAGTGGCTGTGTTCTTCTAGCCCTGAATGACCTCAGATCAGGGTCTGTACAGAGCACAGCTGATGTCCCCAGTCAGGGGACCACAGTGGCCCCTGCTACCATGAGAGGAACAGAGGGGCTGCCTTCCCACGTGAAATAGGAACATCACTGAGCATGGCATCACCAGCTGGGTGAGGGAGGGGATTGTCTCACTCTGCTCTGGGCTGGGCAGCCTCACCTCCAGTCCTGGGGCAATTCGGGCACCACAATATGAGAAAGATCTACAGCTGTTAGAAAGTGTCTGAAGGAGGGACCCGGGGATGGCGAAGGGCCCAGAGGGGCCACATGAGGAGCACCTGAGGGCACTCAGCCTGTCCAGCTGGAGCAGAGGAGACTGAGGTCAGACCTCACTGGAGGCTGCAGCTCCTCCCAAGGGGCAGCTCCAATCTCTGCTCCCTGGGACCAGGGCAGGACCCAAAGGAACAGCTGGAGCTGTGCCAGGGGGATTTAGGTTGGATATCAGGAAAAGGCTCTTCCCCAGAGGGTGCTCAGGCACTGACCAGGCTCCCCAGGGAATGGTCCCAGCCCCAAGGCTGCCAGAGCTCCAGGAGCATTTGGACAGCGCTCTCAGACACAGTGTCTGTGCAGGGCCAGGAGCTGGACTGGGTGATCCTTGTGGATCTCTTCCAATTCAGGGTATTCCATGATTCCATGATTCCAAGGACTTCTTGCTGTGGGTCTGAGGAGCAGGGAAGGTGGTGGCAGCACTGGTTGTCCCAGCTGAAGTCCCCAAGGGGACTTGAGACAAGCTGTCTACTGCAAGAATTAAGTATAACAGCAGGCATCCAGGGGAAGCAGCAGCTCCCCTTGCTGTTGATGTTCCTGGAAGAAGTTGCTGGGGCTGTCAAGCCCTCCCCAGCAGTGGGATGAGTGTGTGCTGGCTCGGTGCCATTCCTGCTGACAGGGGATGGGAGGGAGTGAGGATTTCCCTCATTCCCATCATCTTTTCACTCCCATCTCCTCACCTCCACCAGATGAAATCAGCATCTTGCTGTAATGAATGTTGGTTTTTTCAGAGGAAACTCAGCACTCTCCCTGATGGGGAGGAGCATTTCCATCCAGTGAGGCACTTCCCATCACAAGCACTACTGGGAATCCAGCACATAGTGCCTGTAATTTTACACTCCTCCCCGCACTTTGTGTTTGAATTGTTTCCCTCTGCTGTGCTGAAAGTGGAAAGTAAAAGCTGTATTTTGACTGTGCAGGAAATTCTGCATATTTTGGGGCATCTCACAGAGAATTTGCTCCCTGCCCAGAGCTCTGCCTCAGGACAACCAGTGAAGGTAGGTTTTGTCTTTCTTCTGTTCCAGAGCCAGAAGAAGCAGAGACCTGCTTCTTGTCCAGAGAGATCATGTGGCACTTGCAGCAGGAGCATCGCGAGGAGATCACCATGCTTGAGGGGAACCACCTGCACACCCC
Source organism: Corvus hawaiiensis (assembly GCF_020740725.1). NCBI lineage: Eukaryota > Metazoa > Chordata > Aves > Passeriformes > Corvidae > Corvus > Corvus hawaiiensis. The sequence goes on along the minus strand of NC_063227.1, from coordinate 17,477,276 downwards.
GTCCATGGCCCTGGACTCAGCAGAGCTCAACCTCCAGATCAGCGTGTCAGACCTGCCACAGCCACTGCGCACTGACGGCTTCTAGCACAGCCCCCACCGCCCCTCGGGGCTCCAGTCACCCTTCCCCAACCCCCTTCCTCTTTGGAGCACATGCCGTCCATGGCAGCAACCCCCAGCTCCCAGACAAACCTCCTGTGTACCAAAGTTACTGGAGCAGCTGACTCAGCCCACAGCCTTGTGACACGCTTCCCATTTTTTTTCTTATGTACAAGCTCATATATTCTTCTGTGGGTTTATTGGTTTTTTATCTGCTTTGATTTGTGTCATATAAAGCACTTTCCTCTGGGACCAGCTGCAGTATCCTAAATCTTGGGCACAATGTGCAGTCTGCCCCATGTGGGATAGGAAAAGGTTTTTCCCTCAGAGGATGGTGGGACACTGACTGGCTCTAAGGCTGCCAGAGCTCCAGGAGCACTTGGGTGATGTTCTCAGGGACAGGGTGGGATTGTTGGGGTGTCTTGGCAGGGCCAGGAGTTGGACTGGATGATCCTTGTGGGTCCCTTCCAACCCAGGATATTCCATGATTCTGTGATACGCTGTGGTGTTGGATGGGGCTTTGGAAATCCCCACAAGTGTGCCTGTGTGTGCTGGGACAAACACAGCCAGCCCGCATGGCCTGACTCATGGGGCAGCTTCTGCAGGCACAGGGAGCATGTGCAGGACTTCCAGGGGAACTTCCAGCCTGAGGGGAAGTGTTGGTGGCAGAGCAGGCTCACCCGGGATGGGGAGATGCCGATGGAAAGGGCTGGGCGGGTGCAGGCTGGAGCTGCGACAACAGCCCTGCTCCTGCCCTTGGCTGCCCAGCTCCTTTTAGAATCATGGAACCCTGGAATCACTAAGGCTGGAAAAGCCCTCTAAGGTCATCGAATCCAACCATTAACCCAGCACTGCCAAGGCCACCACTGACCCGTGTCCCCAGGTGCCACATCCATGCGTTTTTTAACATTTCCAGAGGACAGTGACTGCCCTGCACAGCCCATTCCAATGCCTGACAATGATTTCTGTGAATAAATTCTTTCTGATGTCCAAACTGAACCTTCCCTGGAGCAGTTTGAGGCCATTTCCTCCATTGTTGTCCCTTGTTCCCCGGGAGGAGAGCCCCACCTGGCTGTCAAGGAGTTGTAGAGCGGGAGACAGTCCCGCCTGAGCCTCCTTCTCCCCAGGCTAAGCCTCCCCTCAGCTCCCTCAGCTGTTCCTCATCTTGTGCTCCAGACCTTTCCCCAGCTCCATTCTTCTCTGGACACACTCCAGCCCCTCGATGTCTTTCTTGTGAGGGGCCCAGAACTGAACACAGAATTCCAGGTGCCTCACCTGGGCTATATATGCACCTTTCCTGCATGTGGGAGAACATGGTGGGAGATCTCTCCCCAGCTCCAGCCCCACAAGCTTTCAGGGGAGATTTGGCTGCATGTTGGTCCTGCTGGGGCTGGGAACTGGAACCCATTTCAGGATGCAGTAAAACCTTAATCTGCAGCCTAATCTCTGGGTACTGCATCTGTGCGAAAACGGCAGATGAAAGGGCTGTGAAGGGAGGGTTGGGACAGCAAAGGCCACTGCAAAGAGCCAGCTGGTTTGCAGAGGTATCAGGAATCTTTGCCAAGGCCTCCGGGATGTGCCAAGTGCCTGGTGCTGGACTGACTGGAGAGGGAAGACAGTAGGTGAGGGACCTCCTGCTCCTGGTTGGAGACACCCTGGGTGCGGGGAGCAGAGCGGGGGTCTGGCCCTGGGGTGTGGGCAGAATATGGGTCCTGGTCACCTGAGCAGCGTTCCCAAGGGCACAGAGCAAATGCTGACTGTGGGCACCTGCTGAGATGCAAAGGAAATGCAGGGCTGAGCTCAGCAACACGGGAACAGCCAGCAGCAGCTGTGTGAGCAGCAAAGCCACTGCAGTCCCCGAGGGCTCTTCAAACCCATCCTTGTGGGACACAACTCTGTGTCCTCCTTGATGCCCTGCTCCCTTCTCATGTGGAAGGTTCTTATCTCGCCCATCACTGCAGCCAGGCTGGGCTGGCGATGCTGATAAGCTCAGGCCATATTAGCAGGGGACAGGTTGAAAGACAGGCACAAGCCCAGAGGAAATCTGACAGCACAACCTTGTACCAGCAGCAGCCGTGCTGCCAGCCAAAGGCTCAGCTCCCACCACTGCTCAAGGGCACAGCCGGGGCCAAGGTGAAAGCCTTTGCTGGCAGCGGGAATCGGAGGCAGGGCTGGATCAGAGGCAGGAAAATCAAACCTCAGAAGTGGCAGCTCGCTGCTAAACTGGCAAACACAGGATAACCAGTTTCCCCTTGAGCTTTCCAACAGCACAAATAGTTCAGTTTTAGTGCTAATCACAGTATCCCACAGCAGCTCTGACTCAGACTCAGGACTTTCCAGCTTGGAGGCAGACTCGTCCTGATCCATGGGGAGCAGCAATGCACCACACCTCAGCAAGGTGAGCTGAGCAGGTCCAGGGGCCACCACAATCCAGCGGGTCCCAGGCAGAGCAGGGAAGGAGGTTCACAGCCTGGATCCTGCTGAGCAAGGCACAGGATGGCTGCATCCTCCCTCCAGCCAGGGCTGGGGACAGGGCTTCTCCCAGCCCTTCCTCACATCCCAGGTGTTTTCCCACCAGAAATCCCAGGAACCACCTGCAGTGACCCATTCGTGCTGCTCCACACAGCACAGAGCCTTGGTGTGTAACCTTGGGGGGCTGTGGGGTGAGTTCCCTCACAGACCCTCTGCAAGGCAGGTACCATGACCTAGAAAAACTGATCTTCATGGAATCCCAGAATGGGTTGGGTTGGAAGGGACCTTAAAGCTCATCTCATTCCACCCCCTGCCATGGGCAGGGACACCTTCCACTGTCCCAGGCTGCTCCAAGCCCCATCCAACCGGCCTCGGACACTTCCAGGGATGGGGCAGCCACAGCTTCTCTGGGCACCCTGTGCCAGAGCCTCACCACCCTCCCAGGGAAGAATTCCTTCCCAATATCCAATATAAACCTACTCTCTGCCATACTGTCCTGCAGAAAGTGCTGGTGAGGCTGCTGATGGGTTCACCTCTCTGGAGGTGAGAGCAGTGACTGATCATAGGGATCTGCTGCCCTCACATGTTTTTTACCAATACCCAAATTTTCCCAATCAGCCTTGCACTAAGTGGCATTTTTCAAGTGTTGTGATTGTTCCAAGAAAGGTCCTTGCACTCACTCACATAGCTTTATTTTATTTTATTTTATTTTATTTTATTTTTATTTTATTTTATTTCATTTTTACCTTTCATGAAGTAAAAATCCTGCTTGAAAAGTGGCTGGTTTGAGGCGGCTGAGGAAAATGTCAGGTTCACTAAGTCCACACCATCCTCTGGATAAAGTTTGGAATCCTGCAAAGCAAGGAAACAGCAGCTCAGCACTCAGCCTTCAGCAACGTTTGGCGTTAAACTGGCTATTAATATTAATAACGATATTAATGCTTCTTCTTTGGGCTGCACCTGCCACTGCCTCTTGAGTCCCTTTCCTTTCCTCTTCCCAGTGCTCAGTGGAAGCAGTGTAATATACGCTGGGAATGTATCTAAATTAACTTGGAGAGCAGCAGCCTGACAGCCCAGAAGGCTTCACGGAGCTGCCTCTGTGCCAGCGTAGCACCCACAAGAACAACACGTACATAACCCCCAGCATCACAGGTTTTAATTAAATTGTGCCAAGCACCTGAAACCAACATTTCCCACAGTTCCTCAGCCTTGCCTGCAGTTCTGCAGTGCCTGTTTTCCAAGCTGGAAATGCTGCAGTCTGGGTCTCCTTGGCACCTCCCGTGGCTGTGTCAGCTGGAGCGTGGCCCCAGCACAGCTCTGTGGGGCTTTGGGCTCACACAGAGGTGGGACAGCCCCAGGTTGTGCCAGGAACTGAATATTCAGGAAAATTTCTCCACTGAAAGTGTGGTCAAGCACTGTGACAGACTGCCCGGGGCAGTGCTGGAGTCACCGTCCCTGGAACTGTTCAAAAAACGTGTGCGTGTGGCTCTCGGGAGCTGGGAGCTGTTTAACGTTTTAATGGGTTTTTTTGGCTTGGCAGGGCTGTGTTGATGGTTGGACTCGATGATCAGAGAATCATTTCGGTTGGAAAAGAACTGCAAGATCATTTTTGTTCTTCTCTTGATTTTGTTCTCGTATTTCTGGGAGTGTATGTGAAAATTCCTCCCTGGAGCTGAGGAGTGCCCATCAGAGTGACTCCTCGAGGCTGAGTGAGAGATTTGCCCCGGGCATTGAGATGGATGAGGAGCATCAGTGTCTGCTCAGTAATTACTTTACTACCTTTAGTATCATTTAATATCAGTATTGCTTCAAAAATATTGTGCTGCTCTAGTAGTTAGAACTACCTACACTGTGCAGTAAGTAATTAAGATCTTTTAGCTTAATCATTATAATCATTAATGTAAATATTTTATTTATACAAATATTTTTGGGTTACCATCCTTAATCCTGAAGGACAAAGTCATATAAAGGCTCAATTGCACTGCTTTAGACATAAACCCTTGGCCAAGCCTGGGACTGGATCAGACTCCTCACGGAGGAAGAGCCCTGGGAAGCTGCGGAGCTTGGGACCCCCATCCATCCTGTCCCCACGGGCGGGAAGGTGGCTGGGCTCTGGCAGTCCTGACGGCGCTGAGGGGCGCCCATGAGCTCCGTCAGTGTGGCCCGGAGCGGCCCCGGAGGCGGCGCAGCGCAGCCCACACCGCGCTAAAGCCTCAAGGGAAGCCACCGCCCCCCCAAGATGGCGCCGGACGGGCGGCGTGAGGGAGCAGGGGGCTGCCACGTGACTCCGCCCCACCCAATCAGCGTCTGGCGTGGCCTCCGTGGCGGGAAGGGGAGCGCGGGAGGAGGCGCTGCTTCCATGACAACCAATCAGCGGCGCCTTGGGGGCGGGGCTAAAGGGGGCGGTGTCACGTGCATCCCCGCCAGCCAATCAGCGGCGGGCGGCGGCGGCGCCAAGATGGCGGACGATAAGGTGAGCGGGGAGGGCCGGGGCTGAGGGGCCGCCGGGGCTGTGGGGAGGCCGCGCCGGTTCCTCCCGCGGAGGGCGGGGATCACCTCCGTGTCTCCCGCAGGACTCGCTGCCTAAGCTGAAGGATCTCGCCTTCCTGAAGGGGCAGTTGGAGAGCCTGCAGCGCAGGGTGGAGGACGAGGTGCAGGCCGGCGTGGGGCAGGTAACGCGGGGCTCGGGGCGGGTCGCCCGCCGCCTCTAAGAGGGACTGGTGGGGGAAAAAACAAATCCTAGGGAAAAAACAGCCCACAACTCACCCCTGGGGCACGTGTGTGTCGTCCCCTCCCCGGTCCCGCCCGGCCGTGCCTCACTGTGCTCTCCCCTCAGGACGGGTCCCTGCTGGCATCGCCCTTACTCAAAGGCTTTCTGGCGGGATACCTGGTAGCCAAGCTCCGCTTCTCCGCTGTCCTGGGCTTCGTGGCCGGCACCTGCACGGGGATTTACGCCGCCCAGAACTACGCCGTGCCCAACGTTGAGAAGACGATTCGTGACTATGTGAATTCACTGAAAAAAGGTCGGGACTAGCGAGGAGGAGCCCGGAGGCAGCAGGGACTGCAGGAACGGTGCTCCTTAGGTAGCAGGCACAGAGCACTCCCAGGGCTTTGGGAGGCACATCACCTGCACCCTTTTCCCTGGAAGAGGGCTTTGCACCACACCACTGCGGCACGTCAGGGGGCTGGTGATGGGTGTTTGTTGGGCATCATGGCAGCAGTGATCACTGCCCTAACCCACAGCAGCTTGAGAGCACTGAGGGGCTGCCGGCTGCCTTTTCCCCTCACCTTTCCCAGTGCCCCTGCAGACTGAGGGGCTGCTGTGCCCTGTCACCTGTGTGCCCTGTAACCCTTGTGCCCTGCCACCCAGTCCACACTGTGCCCTGGGAATGTGCTTTGTGTGGCTTCTCAGGAAGGCTTGTAGTTCTCCTAACAAGAGACGGCACCCTGCTCTCCTGCTGCATCACAAATGTTGCAGGGAACATCCTGCTTGAACTACGCTCATTAAATTCTTGGTATTTGGTCTCTTCAGTGTTGCAGGGTGAGAGTCTGTCTGGCCTCTCTACACTGGTAGCAGCTCACTCGTGCTGGCTCTCACCCGGAAATGGGGATGTTTGGGAATGCTGCTGGCTCTGCCAACAGGCTGCTCCAGAGGGGGCTGTGGGCACTGATGCTGCTGCTGTCTGTGGCCATCTATGGCTCCCATGCCCCCCTCCTGACCCTCTGCAAGGTGGATGGGGCCATCCCCTTCAGTTCCACATCCATGGTGGTCCTCGTGGAGCTGACCAAGCTGATGCTGTCCCTCCTGTTCCTGCTGGCCGGGGCGCGGGAGCCGCTGGGAGCGGCGGTGTCCTGGCGTCACGCCGTGCCCTTTGCCCTCTCGGCCCTGCTCTACGCTGCCAACAACAACCTGGTGGTGCACATGCAGCTCTTCATGGACCCCAGCACCTTCCAGGTGCTCAGTAACCTGAAGATCGTCAGCACGGCGCTGCTCTACAGCCTCCTGCTGCGCCGGCGCCTGGGCCCGCGCCGCTGGCTGGCCCTGCTGCTGCTGCTGGCTGCCGGTGTCACCTACAGCTGTGGGGGGCTGCGGGGGCCCAGTGACCCCGGTGGGATGCACCTGCACGTCACACCCGTGGGGCTGCTGCTGCTCTCCGTGTACTGCCTCATCTCCGGCCTGTCTGCTGTCTACACCGAAGCCATCCTGAAAACCCAGGCGCTGCCTCTCAGCCTCCAGAACATCTTCCTGTACTTTTTTGGGGTCCTGCTGAACCTGATGGGCTCCCTGTGGAGCACCACGGAGGGCAGGTTCCTGGAGGGCTTCTCTCTATGGGTGCTGCTGGTCGTGCTCAGCCAGGCTCTGAATGGCCTCATCATGTCCGTGGTGATGAAGCACAGCAGCAACATCACCAGGCTCTTCATCATCTCCTGCTCCATCCTGGTCAACGCCCTCCTCTCTGTTGCCCTCTTCAACCTGCAGCTCACCCTCCTCTTCTTCGTGGCCGTGGCGTGCATCGGCCTGGCTGTGCACCTGTACTACGGAGTCACATAGCCACTGCCTCCCTCCCACGTGTCTGGGCAGCCCCAGTCCTTCCTCAGGGCTGGAATCATTCCTGGTGGGCACCTGCACAGCTCCAAGGACCCCCCCAAGGAGGAGTGCTGAGGGGGAAAGCACCCTGTCCCTGTTTCCATGGGGAAACTGGGCCCTGCTCCAGCCCAGACAGCCTCTGTGCCATGGGGTTCCCATGGGATCAGGCATGCCGAGCCTTAGCGGGGGTCCTGAATCCCTTGTGCATGTCTCATAGTCTCAAGATGTGCCAGGGGAGGTTCAGACTGAGGAGTAATTTCTTCACAGAAGGGGTGATTAAACACTGGAAGGGGCTGCTCAGGAAGGTGGTGGAATCACCATTGCTGGAAGTGTTTAAGGAAGGACTGGATGTGGCACTTAATGCCATGGTGTAGCTGACAAGGTGATGTTGGCTTACAGGCTGGACTTGATTTCAGAGGTCTTTTTGCACCTAAATGATTCTGGGACTCTGTGTCCCATGTCCTCAAGCTGCTTCCCCACACCACAGTGGCCTGGGAATGCTCGGCAGTAACTGGTCCTGCCACACCTCCTGCCAGCCCAGCATGGGCCTGGTGCCGTTTCAGCTCCCATGGATGCTGCTTGATCCCTACCATTCCTGGTGCTGCTTCCCTGGGCCTCTCCCACCTCCACAGTGTTCCAGCCTAGCCCCTGGCTGGAGCCCTGCTGTCCTCAGGCCTAGTTTCCCCTCCTGGGCACAGTGTCTCTCCAGAGCAGACAGGGGCTGGGGCATGTGGGAACTTTCACCTGCTCCCAAAAGGGGGATGCCCCCCAACTTTGTACCAAGTTCCTGGCAGGCAGAGGCCACCTGGGGTATTAAAGCTGCGGTTCAACAGCATCCATGTGTCTGTCCTGTGTCTGCCCTCCCTGTGGGATGGTGTCTGTGCCCCTTGGGACAGGTTTGGGGGCCAGGGGTGTGTCTGAGCCTGACAACACTCATGAGTGAGGGGGACTCACTTTATTCCATGTGGCCGCAGCTGGGGGCTGCCAGCCTTCCCACCACTGTGCTCCCACAGGCAGGTTCCCAGCACAGAGCAGGGTTTTCCCTCCCTGGGCCAGGTTTCCCTAGGGAGCAGCAGCCGGAGCAGGCAGAAGGGGAGGCTGTGCCTGGGATAACTCGTGACTGGGGCTGGCCAGTCTCCCGGCGTCACTGGTGGCTCAGTGCAGGGAGGGGTCTGCAGGGACCCTGTCCTGCCAGGCCAGCTGTCCCCATGCCCTTGACATGGCTCAGGGGCTCTGTGTGGTGGCATCAGCCGTGCCTGCCCGTCGGGTGTCCCGCAGGTGCTGGTTGTGCTCGGCGATTTCCACCGCGTCCCGGAGCACCTCCTGCAGCAGTGCCCGGTGCCGGCGCTCCAGGGCCTCCCGCTGCTCCTCTGCCAGGCGCTGCTGGTCCCGGAGCACCTGCAGGATACCCAAGGTGGTGTGGCAGAGCCCTGGCACAGCCGGAAGGGGTGTCCCCAGCCCTGTGTGCCCACCTGCAGCAGGTGCTGCCTGCAGGCCTGCATCTCCTGGTGGTGATTCCGCAGCAGGGCCTCCAGATCCCACTCGGCCGCCTCCCGCTCCCGCAGCGCTGCCTCTAGGCTCAGGCCCAGCGCGGTCACCTCCCGCTGCCAGCGCTCTGTGTCCCACTGCGGGGGCAGGGACAAGGTCAGGGCAGCTCCAGGGTGTCCCTGGTCCCTTGGGCTGTGCCAGGGGAGGAGGAGAGGCTGGAGCTCTCAGTGCTGGGCTCTGCCTGTGTCCACCTCTCCGCTGTGCTCCTGGGCTGGCACGGCGCTGGTCCCGAGCTCTCGCTGGAGGTGCCGGCAGTGCTGAGCCCGCAGCCGCTGCCGCTGTGCCCTGGCCAGGGCGTGCTGGACCTCTGGGGATGGGCATGGCTGGCACTGGCTTCCTGCCTGGCAGACAGCAGAGTGGGCTTGGATGGCACCAGGACCCAGTACTGGCAGCGCAGAGCTGGCCCTGTGCAGGGACCCTGTGGGCTCCCACTCACGCTGTCACTCCTGGGCTGTGGCTGTGGCACTTCACTCTGGGATGGCTCCTCGAGCAGCCCCTGCCCTGTGCTGGCCAGAGCTCGGCTGTCCCCTCCCTGGCTTCTCCTGCTGTCACCCTCTCCTGCTGTGTGGGGACAGGGGAGGAGGATGAGTGTGATGTGGGGGGCTGAAGAAGGAGATTCAGATGGAGAGTGAGGCCTTTCCCACCCTGTAAAGCCACGCTCCGTGCCCACATTTTCTCCACCCAGGCGTGGGATGCGTGCCTGGCCCCACGCTCTGGCCCTGCTGGCTCCAGGCTGGCACTGGTCAGGGGTGTCTGGGTCCCAGGCTGCTGGCTTGGTGCTGTATTCCCTGCAGAGACCTGGTCCTGTGAGAGAAGGAGGAGATGTTACAGGGACACAGCCGGGCTTCTCCTGGCCTTGGACCATCCCTGGATGAGGGGGCCTGGCTGGACCTCTGCCCACCTTGGTACCGGGCTGGTGCATCTCTCTTGTGCCAAGCACCTCGGCTGCTGCCTGCTTTTTCTCCCACCTCTGACTCTTCAGCACCTGGAAAAGGGGAACTGGAGGTCCTTTTTGGGGTGTTTCAGACCTCCAGGCCTGGCATGGCTCCAGGGACACATCTCACCCCTGGGGCAGCTTCAGGCCCTGCCCTCAGTGTGGGACAAGGGTCTTGACACCAGGATGGGTCAGGAGCCTGGGCCTTCCCCAGCCCAGGGAGTGAGTGCCATCCTGGTCCCACATGGATCCAGGGGCATTCCCCACCTGCAGCTCCTGCAGGGCCCTCTGCAGCTGGGCCACAGCTGTCTTCTGCTCAGGCAGGCCGGCTGCAGCCAGCAGCTCCATCCGCAGCCCTCGGATCTCCCTCCGGCGTGCCGCGATCTCCTCCTCAGGGTCCCACAGTGTGGTAGAGATGGTCTTGGCCAGCCCCTTCACCCTCTCAGCCAGTCCCAGGGCTCCCAGGATCTCCTCTCTGGAGGTGTCTGGGAGAACAGCGAGCCCTGGGCAGGGGCCAGGGGGGCCACCAGCACAGGGCTCCGAATGCGATGGAGATGAGGGGAGCTGGTGTCCAGCCTGCAGTGACTGCAGGTGTCCCCAGGCAGCAGCCAGGGACCCAGTGCCAGGTGTGGGGCAGGATGGCGGGAATCCTCAGGGAGGGGGCAGGCGCAGTGTGTCCCAGTCCCAGGGGCTACCTGGCAGCGACACACACAGCAGCAGGAAGGTCAGGCTGTTCCCCTCCAGCAGCCGCTCCATGATCCACGGCAGGCAGACAGCATCAGGTTCCCTGCACTCCCTGCACATGGGGAGACACACCCCAGGAGAGTGGTGCAGTGCCAGGCAGGCTGAGCCCTGACCCACAGGAGCCCAAGGATGGGTTGGCCACACATGTGCCCAAGCCCATGGAGTGGTGACACCCCCTTGCCTCCCAGCACAGGCTCCCACTGGGGTGTCCCTCCTGCTTCACCTCCAGGTGTGGAATTCCCTGACCCACAGCAGGCACTCAGGCGTGCCGGAGCGGGGACACGGCTCAGCCCCAGTACGTACAGCCTGGGGCAGGGCCCGGTGGCCCCTGGGGACACCAGGATCCTGAGGGCCGAGCGCTGGCGCCTGCCACCCTCCAGCTCCTGCTCCACGGTGAGAGTGAAGAGGCTGCCGGCCCTGGGGAGAGGCCAGTGCAGGAGCTACCGTGGAGCCAGCCCCAGTACCCCATGGCCCAGTCCTTCCCAACCTGCAGCATCTGGGCCAAATCCCTCACCCCTGCGCGGCTGAGCGCCCATCTGCGAGGGGCTGCTGAGCACACCCCTGGAACAGCGCTGGGAGGACACCCAGCCCCCTGGCATAGGCGCTGATGGCAGCCTGGGCATCGGGCACGGCCATTTCTGTTGCCTCCTCCACCATCCTGGAAGCAGAGGGAGACAAGAGCAAGCGAGGAGGGTCACCTCCATTCACATCCACCTCCTGGACTTGCTGAGGAACACCCCTGGCCATGCTGTGGCTGGGCACCATGCTCCCTGCCCAGCCCCACTCCTGATGTTGGGGTACCAGCCCCCAGGAGCAGCTGCTCAGCCATGGGGCATCAGGTACCTACAGGCCCAGGGGTGCCACATCCATCACTTGCAGGGCTCGGCCATCAGGATGGAGCAGGTCCCAGGCTTTGTCGTGGGTGCTGACCTGGAATGAGGGGGCTGCATTAGGCAGGGGGGCAGGAAGAGGGGTCTGCTGGCATCCCACACTCACCAGAGGCCTGGACTGCTTGTGGCCATGCACAGGTGAGGGCTGAGAAAGGCTGATTTTGGGGTAACTCCCAGCTTTTCCAGCCCTGGCACCAGGGAAGGGCAGAGATCCGGGAACACCCAAGCCCTGTGTGGAGCTTACCAGGTCCCCAGCAGCATCCCAGAGCCAAAGGGCAGGACCCAGCCCAGTGGCAGGAGCTGGCATCACTCCTGTGCCAATCAAGGCCACACTGGAGGGGCCTTCAGGCCACAGGGAGCAGTGACTGGCCTGGAAAGCCCAGCTGCGATGTGAACAGGAAGGGGTTAGAGGGCTCCCCTGTTCCCACCGTGCTGCTGGAGCCTGGGAGATGCTCTGTGGGCAGCCAAGGCTTCCCACATCTGGGAAGTCCTGGAAAGAGGTGAGAACACCTGGGATCCAAAGGTCTCCAGTCCCTGGTGACCATCTGGATGAGGGGGCTGGGTGCCAGAACAGGGCAATATGTGCCCTTGGCACAGCAGGGTCCAGGCAGTGGCAGAGATGGAATGGGACCCTCATCCCAGGACATCCTGCCCTGCTCCTGCCCTACCTGGACCAGACTGACTGTCTGCAGGCTCTGTGTGTCATCCCCCGAGGCCTCCAGTTCCTGGAAGATGGTGTCAATCACCTGTGGACAAGCTGGGAGCTGTTGGTTCCTGGGACCCATGGCTGGGTCTCACCCTGGCCCTGGTGAGATCAGGGTCCGTTGGGTGACCCAGGAGCCCAGCACTGCACAGTTGTGCTGTCACCTGTCCCTGCCACCTCTCCCCTGTGCCCTCACCTGCCAGATGACACTCTGGAAGGGCAACTGTGTCCCAGGGCCATGGGGGTCCCACAGCAGCAGGGACACGCTGTAGCCAAGGGGAACCAGGGCCAGCTGGGGTCTTACCAGCTCCAGGACCTTCTCCTGGTAGGAGAGACATATCCAGCAGAGCAGGGTCAGCATGGCACAGCCAGCGTGGCACAGCCAGCATGGTACAGCCAGCATGGTACAGCCATGGCAGCCACAGCATGGTGCAGGTGGCCCTGGCTCACAAGGCTGGGGATGGGGTACTACCCAGAGAAGGACTTGGGGCCCACGGTACCTGTCCTGCATCCAAGTGGAAGATGCCATCGACAGTCAGGCAGCTCTCCTGGTGTGAGGAAGAGGGATATTGTTCAGCTTTCCCCTATCCCAGCACAACCAGTGCAGGGCAAAGGAGGGACTGGGCACACTGGGATGGAGATGGCAGGGGTGGCACAGAGGGCCTGGCATGGGCAGGGGTGAGGGGAGACCCCCCTCCCTTCCCCTGCTCTCTGGGAAGCCCCAGGAGTCCCCTACAAGGGAGGGGCCCATAGGGGTGTAGGGCAGGATCAGCCCAAGAGCTCAGCTCCTCTCAGGGTCCCAGGCATGGCAGGCAGTGGGACAGAGCCCCTGCTCCCATGTGGCTCCCCAGGGACCCTCGTGCCCTGGATGTCCCTGCCCTGCAGCTCTCACCTGAGGCTCCTTCCCAGCAAAGAGGAGCTGTAGGAGGTCCTTGCTGCTGTCCACCCAGCTTTCCCCTGGCCCTGAAAACACTGAGTGTGGGATGGGGTGAGGGGTCACCCTCACCTGCCCCAGCCCTGTCCTGCCCCCTTGCAGTCTGGAGCCACATCCCAGGGCTTCACATCATTCCCAAGCCCTCCTGCAATGACTCAGAGCCACCAGGATGGGGAGGACACCCCGTCCCTGTCAGCACTGCCCAGACCAGGCCCATGGCTTGGCCAGTGGTCCCAGTGCCACCACGGCTGTGGCTGCTGCCCTGTCCCCCTGTTCCCCTGGCATGGGGGTTCAGGTGAAGGCTCTGGGGTGTCCTGAGCTCTACCTGCTGCCTGGTGGAGTCCCAGAGCTGCTCGCACACTGACATCCTGCTGGGCCTGCTGGGACAGAGGGGGAAGGAGCCACAACCTCAGCACCCACCAGGAGCTGGATGAGCCCCCAAGGAGCTGGGCAGCCCCTGACAGATCCCTCCAAGCCAGCCTGGGCTGTCCCCACCATGGCACTCACCTCGTCCATGGCCAGTGTGGCAGCAACCGCCCGTGAGCTGCTGTTTGCCCAGGCCAGGGATGGGGTTACGCAGGGATCCGGTTCTCCTGCATTATTGATGGATGTGGGTAGAGCCAGAGCCAGCCTGGAGGTACCCTGCTCCAGGGGCTGAGTCCTGCTGGCCAAGGAATCAGTAGGACCACAGAGAGCAGGGTGGTGCCTGGAGCCTCTCCCACCACTGGGGTGCTCCTGGCTTCAGGAGGGACATCTCTGTCAGCCATGGCTGGGAGATGAGGGACATTGGACCACCATACACACTGTCACAAGAAGTGACCACAGAATCGCTGGAGAGCAGTCACAGCAAGAGAGGGCAGAAGGAAATGCCAGTGCTGAGGATCTCCACTGTCCATGGAAATGCAGATGGTGGGGGCCAGGAGAGAGGGGCCAGGACAGTCCCTGCCCTGCTTTTGGACAGGACCAGGAGAAGCAGATGCACACATGTCCCTCTGACTGCCTGTTCCCTGTATGGAATGAGACCCTGCCCTGCCAAAACCACCTCACCCGTGCCTCAGGTGTAAGGCTGATCCCAGCTGGACACAGATGGAACTGACAGCACTGGGGGGTCCATCAGGAGCAGGGCAGGTCACATGGCAGGGACAATGGGGGCATCCTGGGGCTTGGGGAGTTGGAGCTGGCCAGAGGGAAAACCCTTTGGGAGGGTGGAGCCCTGGGACAGATCATGGCACGGGGCCTTGAGAGGTTCCCCAGCACTTGGCTGGGCACTTGGCTGGGCACAGCACAGTGGGATAATGCTGGGGAAAGCTCTGCTCCATAGGGGAGCCCAGACTGGGGACTCCAAGAGCCCCTCACCAGCACGTGGGGGTCTTGTGAGCCTTCCCACAGAGCACCCATGGGGCAGCAGCGGTGGGAATGGCCACACATCCCCCTCATGCCCTGTGGCGGGGCCTGGCCCTGACCGGGCAGACGGCCCCTTGCGGGTGCTCCCAAGGGATAGCAAAGCCTAGGATTCAGGAGACAGTGATTTCTCCTTCCTCATCCATCAGCCAGCAGCTGCTGCTCCCTGTTCCATGTCCAGCCAGCCCAGGATCCCCAAGGTGCAGGGACACCCTGTTGAACAGCCCTGGTTAACACCAGCAAAGCGGGGCCCTCGCCAACACCTGAACCACCAACCACCCTCCCAGAGCCCAGGGCACGGCCCCAGCCTCCCCTCCGGCTGCTCAGGGCTGGTGGCACAGCCCCAGAGCCCCTCGAGCCCGGGCAGGGACACACCCGGGGGCCCCTGGGCAGCAGCAGCCCCTGAGTCCGTCACCATCCACGCCTGGACCCCGCGCCCTGTTCAGCCGCTCTCCAGCTCCAGCCTTGCTCCTTCCCACACTGTTTTCCCCCACGCCCAGCCAGCCCAGGCTGTGTTTGCCTGCAGGTCATGTTTACCTGTGCCCAAACAGAGCGAGGGAGAGACACAGGAAACACCCAGGCAGAGACTTTAATGTAGAGGCACAACAGGCCCTGGGGAAGAAGAGCAGGGCTTGGCCAGGGGAGCACTGCCTGCCTGCCACCACTCCCTTCTTTTTACAAGGGCATGGAGTGACAGGACAAGGGGGAATGGCTTCACACTGACAGATGGCAGGGTTAGGTGGGATATTGGAGAGAAATTCTTCCCTGTGAGGGTGGGGAGGCCCTGGCACAGGCTGCCCAGAGAAGCTGTGGTTGCTCCGTCCTTGGAAGTGTCCAAGGGCTTGGACAGGGCTTGGAGCAAGCTGGGCTAGTGGAACATGTCCCTGCCCATGGCAGGGGGTGGAATGAGATGATCTTTAAGGTACCTTCCAACTGAAACTATTCTGTGATTCTATGATTCTCCCCCATCCCCATTTTCCCATGCCTGTCCCTTCCCCACCCATCCCCTTCCTTTGAATATTCCCTAGTCCTGCATTCCCGGGCTCTCCCTCAGCATCCCATAATCCACTTTCTCCTTACTATGAGATATTCTCTGAATAACCCAGAACCAGAATAAACACATTTTCTTCCTATCACTTAAAAAAGTTTCTGGTTGAACCTCCTCAAGACCCCACTTGGACTCATCCACTAGTGCCTCAGGTCGAGGTCTAAGGAGCTGCTCCTGCTCATTAGCATTTGTGTGCAGGGGTGTTTAATTTAGTAATTTTCCTGTCTTTTGTGGTTGTTCTCTTAGGCTCAAAAGCAGCCAAGCAGCCTCCTGCCAAACCTGACATCCTGGCCCAGCCACAGCTGCAGGTGAGGAGAGGGAGGATCAGCACAGGGGCCATGGAGGCTCCAAGGCTGGGTGGGCTGGGGGGAGGTCTGGGCAGGGACCAGCAGATCCCAGCCAGGCTTGGGGCATCTGAGTGCTACCGGTGGGAATATGATGGAGCTGAACTCCCCTTGCCCAGGGCAGGGGACATGGCAGGGACGATGGGGACATGTCGGGGCTTGGGGAGTTGGAGTTGGCCACATGGAAATCCCCTACGGGAGGGTGCGGCTCTGGGTCAGAGCACAGCCTGGGGCTCGAAGTGAGGGGTGCCCCAGCACTTGGCTGGGCACAGGCACAGCGGGATCATCCTGCAGATAGCAGCCCTGTGCTCCACAGGAGAGCCCACACTGGGGACACCAAGGGCCCCTCAGCAGAAGGGGGGCCTGTGAGCCTTCTCACAGAGCTCCTGTGGGGAAGCACTGGTGGGAAGGGTCCAGGTACCCCTCAGGCTCTGCGGCAGGGCCTGGCCCTGGCCACATAGACAGCTCCGGCCAGGCCAAGCAGGGCAAGCGTGACGCAGATTGGGGCCACCACGGCAGCAGGGTCACAGCGCAGCACCGACACCGGCACCTGTGCCACCGGCCAGCTCTGGTACTGAGCTGGCGAGTGGCACCTGTAGTCCCCGGGCCAGCCCTGCCCCAGGTGCCCCGCGGCTGCCAGCGCCTGCAGCGCCCCGGCCCCAGAGCACGAGCAGCTGAAGGGGTTGTCAGCCACAGCCACGTCCTGCAGGTGCCCCAGGAGCTTCACCTCATCCCTCGGCAGCTCTGTAATGGAGTTGTTGTCCAGGTGAAGGGTGTCCAGCATGGGGTAATTCCTGATGGAGGGGACAGCCTGCAACAGGTTTTGGTCCAGGAAGAGCTTCTTCAGGGAGCTGAGGGAGATGTCGACAGCATGGAGGTGGTTGTGGCTCATGTCCAACACCTCGAGCTTGGGAGGCAGCGGTGTCGGCACTTCATCCAAGCCAGTGCTGGACAGGTTAAAATGCCGGAGGGATGCTGGCCACTGGCACGAGGGGGATGGGTCTGCCGTGAGCTCGTTGTGGCTGAGATCGAGGTGCTGGAGCTCCAGCAGCAACTCCACGCCCTTGCACGTGCTGTGGTAGGACCTCAGGTTGTTGTGGCGCAGGCTCAGCCCTTGGAGCTGAGGGAAAGCTCCCTGGCAGAAGGCGGGGCTCAGGCTTCCATCCCCGAGGCTGTTCTGTGCCAGGTCCAGGGAGTGCAGAGCTCTGAACACCCTCCCGATGGCACAGGGCAGGCTGGTGATGCGGGAGCCGGTGACAGCCAGCTCTTCCAGGGTCCCCAGCCAGCTGCTCAGGCTGGAGAAGGCCTGTTCCTGGCCTGTCAGTGGGGCAGATGTCACGTTGTGGAAGCTCAGGGACAGTATGGGCAAGTTCTGGCCATCCATGTCACTCCAGTTGCCTGTCCCCTGGAAAATGCAGCTCTCAAAGGCCAGCTCCTGCACGTGGGTGTAGGAGAAGAACCTCAGCACACGGGCAAGGAGTATCTCAGGCACCAGGACATTTCCAATTATTATTTTCTGGATGGTAAGGGAGTCCAGAGTTTCAATGGCGGAGGAGTCCAGGTCCCCGATGGGGAAGGCTATGTATTTCTCCAGGTCTCCACCCTGAAACTCCACCACAGTTGCTGGGAGGCACTGGATGATGCTGCCGATGGTTTCCTCGGACAGGTTGTAGCACTTGCAGTACTCCTGAGTGCGGTTGAAGAAACACCGGTTCCTTCTGCCTTCTGCCTCCAGCAGCCCCAGCCCCAGGAGCAGGAGCACAGCCACACTCATGGTGAACAACCTAAAAACTGGAGGAGGAACGGTGAATGGCAGCTGAGGGGACCACTCTGACCCAGAGGGATGGCTCGGGCAGGTTGAGCCCTGCAGAGCCACCCTCGGGGACAGGGCCCTGCCCTCATCCCTCCTGCACCTGCCTGGCCACTGAGCCACGACTCGGGCAGTGCTCAGGCCAGCGGCCAAACGCCCAGGAGCTGCACCTGTGCCACCCATTCCTCAGCAGGGAGTCTCCCAAGGCTCTGCACTGTCCTGCCTGGGCTGCCTTGCTCCAGGCTCGCACTCCAGGAAATGCCACGGAAAGAGGAGAAACTATGAATGTGGAGTTACAGACAGCGAAGCCAGTCTGTAGCCACCAGAGACCACGGAGAGAACCCCAGCTCTGTTTGTTCCTCTGTAATATGGGGCAGGAAATTGCAACAGAGGGCTTCATGTTTTCTCCTTCCTTACCCTGTGATTTGATTCATCACCAGGCCCCAAAGGGGTGGTAGAAAATGACCCCTGACGGTCTGAACACATCCCTGTCAGCACCAGATGCTGGTCAGCTAAGAGAGTCTGATCTCTGATCAGACAAAAAAAAAAAAAAAAAAAAAAATCTTTTTGATTGCAAAAGAAGCAGCAAGCAAAAATTAAAGGCTCCTAAAAATGTGCTGACTCAGCTCTGCTGGGTGGCTGGGGGTCGTTGGGGGTCCCCAGTCCAGCCTCCTGCTCCGGGCAGATCTGTCGCTGGCACCAGCCCTGATCAGCCACCGCTTTCTCTGGCCACATCCCAAAGCCCACCGAGGACGGAGCTCTCCCTACCTGTCCGTGCAGTCGCGGGGCTGCACCAGCCTCCCGGGGAGAAGCTCTCCTCCAGCACCTGCACCAAGCGCCCCTCGCTGCGGGGAGCAGCAGCGGGATGAGTTTGTCCGGTGACTCACCGGCCAGCTCACACCGAAACGATTCCTTGCTGCTTCCTGCTGCTGCTGCCAAATCTCGGCCCGAGGTGCCAAAGGCTCCAAGTGCTCAGCTCCGTCCGGCACCCGCCCCTGTCCAGCCTCCCGCTGGGTGAGCCCTCGGTGCTCCAGCTGTGCTCTAGCTGCCGCTGGAGCTCCCGCAGCTGATGCTGCCCGGTCGGGTCCCCACGCCCGGGGCTGGGCAGACACCTCGAGCCCGGATCCCGGGCACAGCCCTGGCTCCACGGCGTGACTTCCTGAGCAGGACCGGAGCCAACCAAGTCACTTCTGCTTCGCTTCTCTGCGGTTGCGGGCTGGGGAAGACTGCGGCCGGGGTGCCGGTGGTGCTCACTTTCCTAGGAAGGGTGATGGAACAGGATGTGGGCAAGAATTCCCCAAACGCAGTCTCGGGATCAGGCGAGGTATTGCTGTGCCTCAGAGCCCGTTGGGTGCTGAGCACCCTGCAGGCAATGCAGAAGGGTACAGGACTGTCATACCTGGCATCCAGACCATGCCCAGGTGCCTGTGTTCCATGTAGGATGGGGATGGCACAATTCCCATCCATTGTCCAGGCAGCCCGAAGCTGCACTGGGCACTCCTTCACCAGAAGGAGCCAGAAGTGTTCAAGGAACAGCTGGATGTGGCACTGAGTGCTCTGCTCTGGCTGACGAGGTGGTGATGGGTCAAAGGCTGGACTCGATGATCTTGGAGATCATCTTTTCCAACCTAAATGGCTCTGTGATACTATGATCTCTCAGGAATTTTTTTTCTTTCCCAGGGATTTCTCTGCCTGTGTTGGATTCAGAAAGAGCTTCAGAAAGGTGACAAAACTGCACGGCTGGACAATGCAACTCCCAGTTTGTTGTGGGTAATGTAGCACTACACAATGGTGCCACAACAGCTGGGGCGGGAGCTGCCCGTCCCTTGCTCTCCGGGACTCTTGTGCAGAGGGGCTCAGCAATTCCATGATTCCTCTTCTACATCCTCAGGTTACATGAAATTCCTCAGCACAAGGACGTGGAGCTAGTCTAGAGGAGACCATGGAAATGCTCCAAGGGCTGGAGCCCCTCTCCTCTGGAGACAGGCTGGGAGATGGGGGTGTTCATCCTGGAGAAGGCTCAGAGGAAACCTTAAAGCACCTTCCAGTGCCTAAAGGGGTTCCCAGGCGAGGGATTTTGGACAGGGACCTGGAGAAACAGGACAAGGGGGAATGGCTTCAAACTGACAGAAGAAGGGTTAGATGGGATATTGGGAAGAAATATCCGGGGTGCTGAGGCCCTGGCACAGGGTACCCAGAGAAGCTGTGGCTGGTCCATCCCTGGAAGTGTCCAAGGTGAGGTTGGACCGGGCTTGGAGCAACCTGGGATAGCGGAAGGTGTCCCTGCCATGGCAGGAGGTGGGACTGGATGAGCTTTAAGGTCCCTTCCCATCCAAATGGGTCTGGAATTCCATGAAACTGCTGCTGAGTACATGATGGAAAAATCACAGCTGCCCTCTGAGCTCTCCTCCCGGCCCCTTTTGACGAGCCCGGCAGCTCTGCCCGGGGCTGGTACCTTTAATTACTGCTCTCCAGGGGCAAATTCCCCAAACCCCCACCTGGGGAAGCACCAGCTCTTCTGCCCCGCGGTCCCCATCACCACGGTGGGAAGTCCCGGGGCACCGAGCCGCCTTGTTTCTTATCCCTGGTGAATCTCTGCGGGCTTTTTCTGCCCTCAGCACACCCAGCACGCATCTCCGGAGCTGCACAGCTGCCCGTGCCCGAAGCGGGCTGGGCGCTTCGGCTGCGAAGGTTGGGCCGGGACTGGGTTTTCCCCGCCCCGGGACCGCCCCAGGACCAGCCTTTCCCTCCTCCTCCTCCTCCTCCTCCTCCTCCTCCTCTTGCTCCGCCATGTGGGGCCGGCGGCGGGGCCGGCGCGGCGGGCGCAGCGCGGAGGAGCTGCGGGTGCGGCGGCGGGAGCGAGAGGCAGGTCCGGCCGGGGACACCGGGGACGGCCGGGGACACCGGGGACAGCCGGGGGGTTTGCGGGGCTCCCCGTGGGTGGGAGGGACCCCCCAGGTCAGCCCTTCCCGGCCCCATCCCCGCCGCGCCCGGTCGCGCATCGCGGGATGCGCGGGGTGATCGGCACCGCTGCCCGCTCGGGGAAGCGTTTTACAGCTTCGGATTTTAACCCGTGGGTTTCTGCCATGAATTCCCCGTTTCTTCAACAACCCCCCCGCTGTTTGGGTTTTCCAAGGTCTCGCCTACGTCTCAGCCTGGAGAAAAGGAGGCTCGGGGGGGACCTTGTGGCTCTGCACAAGTCCCTGACAGGAGGGGGCAGCCGGGGGGGTCGGGCTCTGCTGCCAGGGAACAGGGACAGGAGGAGAGGGAACGGCCTCAGGCTGGGCCAGGGGAGGCTCAGGTTGGATATTAAGGAAAATTTCTTAACCAAAAGGGTGGTCAGGCAGTGGAACAGGCTGCCCAGGGCAGTGGTGGAGTCACCATTCCTGGAGGTGTTTTCCAGAAACAAGTAGTGGGGCACTTGGGGCATGGCCTAGTGTTCGGTTGAAGGCTGGACTTAATGATCTTGTAGATCTCTTCCAACCTTAATGATTTTATGATCCTATGTGAAATCCAGCCTCGGGTCCCTCCAGCTGGTCCTCGGGCCTCTGTCCCGTGTTCCTGCCCATTATCCCAGCTGTGGCTTCACACTTTGTGTGCCCAACCCTCAGCCCCAACTCCAAGTGCGGTCCTTGCTCGTGCATCCTTTCCAGGCTTGCACAAGGAGGAATGGGCAGTTCCTCCCTGCATTAAGGGAGGAATCAGGCTCTTGGGTGGGATGGAGAAGCGTCCTGCAGGTGGTGGTGGGCAGGTGGTGACCGGCCCCGATCCGATGGCAGCTCTCAGGAAGGCCCGGCGGCAGGAGCAGCTGGTCAGCAAGCGGCTCCTGCGGGAGGACAGCGCGGCCGAGGAGGGTGGACAGGACAGACCAGACGTCGTGCCAGACCCACTCTCAGAGGATGAGGTGAAGAACCTGCCATTCTCCACGGCAATGGAGGCCCCAGGGATCTTCCCCAGACTCAGCATATGAAGGAGGCTGGGCGGGGGGGGGGTTTGGGAAGGGTTCTGATTCACTGCCAGACACAGTTAAGATTCCTTGTGCCCATCTTCATGCCCTGAGTTCCTTTGCCTCCAGGATTAATGGGGCGAAATCTTAATGCTGGCAGCGCTGGAAGCTCCACCCACCTTTTAATTCCTTGGGCAGGTCCTGGAGCTGCTCAGGGGTGTGCAGAGGGGTTCGGAGGACAGGAAGCGATCGCTTGGCCGCCTCCGCTGGGCTCTGCAGAATGAGGAGACCCAGCAGAAGTTTGTCAGGTCAGCCCAGGTGTGGTGTGCCTGTTACCAAGGGCATGTCCCAAGGGGCCCTGTGTCCCTGTGGTTGGGTGGGTGAGCTGGTGTGTGGCCCTGGGTGGGAGCTGACAGCAGCCTTTGGATCCCCCAGGCTGGATGGCAGCATCCGGACACTCACCGGGCTCTTCACCAGCAGCCTGGCTGACCTGCAGCTGGAGGCTGCCCGCTGCCTGCACGAGCTGTCCCACTCCAGTGTCCCCGCGGTGGCCGAGGCGTGTCTGCCTGTCACCTCCTACCTGCTCACCTACCTGTCAGGACACAGCCTGGAGTTCACGGTGAGATCCACGTGCACGTTTGCCGAGGCTCTGGCACCTGGGAATCCTTTGGTGTGGTTGATGTTGACCTCTTCTGGTCAAACGTGGCTCATGTGGGAGTGCTGGTGGGAAGGGGCCCTCTGGAAGCAAACATCTTTTGGCACCACAACCTTGCCCTTGGAGCAGGACTGCTGCCAGTGCCCAGGTGTTACGGCCTGCCCCTGAAGGTGGGGTGACTGAATTCTCGTTAATCATAGATCCCTTGGGTTGGATTAGAGTGAAACCACACTGCATGACCTGTATTTATGTACATATATATATGGCAGGTTTATTTTAGAACGATTTGGTTGCAATGGAAAGGAGGCATGTAGCCATTTTGGTTGTTATCTGTAGAAATGAAACAGTATACAAGTATTAAGATATCACTTAAGAAAATATATAAGGAAAAGAAAGAAAGGATAAGAGTAGATAGTAGAGTGCCTGTGGCTCCATGCTGTGCAATTTGATCTGGGAAAGGAGCACACAGTTGGAGTAGCTCTGGGATGTCCATGTGTTTTCCAGCTGCTCCATTGGGAAGCAGACAGGCTCAGAGCTAAGGAGCCGGGTGGGCAGTGAGCCCCAGGTGCTGATCCCATTTGAATGCAGCACACAGGCAGGCTCCAGGAGAACCAGAGGGGGCTCAGGGAAATGTCATCCTGAAAATTAGAAGCCTGAAAAACCTCCAAAGTGGGAGTGATCAGATCCCAACTCAGCCAGATAGAAGAAGAACGAACTGAAGCTGATAGAGCTGGGAACGGGGTGGCTGGAGAGTCCAGCAGCATCCGTCTGTGTTTCCCCCTCCAAAGCCAGCTCCTGCCCCTCTCAGGGCAGGGTGTGGGACCTGGGGCCTTGCTGGCTGCCCACGGGGTCAGCTGCCTGCTGTGCTGTGTTGTTGCAGGAGCTGTGTTTGTACACACTGGGGAACCTCGTAGTAGAAAGTGAGGCTGTGAGGAAGCAACTTCTGCCTCAGGGCATTATTCCAGTGCTGGCATCCTGCATCCAGGTGGGTGAAGCAGCTCAGCCACACTTCTGCTCTGCCATAGAGAGACTTTTCTGGCTGCCAGTCCTGAGTCACCAGCCCTCCTCCCAGCTGTGTCTGCAGGCACAGATCCCTCTGCAGGGAGCTGTTCCCACAAGCCTGAGGGTCACTTGTGGGCTCCCCTGCACTCCATTTTTGGGGCTCAGATCACCACCTTGTGCTCTTCTCCAGCTGAATCTCCCCCATCCAGTGGCTGCCTGATACAATCTGGAGCACAGGGAGCCCTGTCCCCTCTGCCTGGCCGGGCTCCAGCACGGCTGTGGTTTGCAGGTCCAAATGCTCAAAGCAGCACTATTGCTGCGCTTGGGGTAAGCCCAGTGAGTGTGGGGAGGGGGACAGCTCAGCTCTGGTGTGGCCACAGGTTCCTGTGTCCCTCCCGGTGCCCTCTGTGCCCCCTCTTCTCCAGGCACAGCGGGGCTGTGCCACTCAGTGGGTTTGCTTGGCACCCTGGGGCCCTGGCTCTGCCAGGAGGGATCAGCTCTGTTCTCTTTGATTGCAGTCCCCGCACGAGGCGGTGCTGGAAGGTGTGGGCTATGTCCTCTCACAGCTCCTCCAAGCCAAGGAAGCGCCCACAGAGATCATCCCGTGAGTCTGAGCTTCTGAACCCTGCACCAGGATGGGCCCTGGGGCCTGGTGTGGTATTTGTGTGCTGGGGACACGACACCTTCCCCATCCCAGTGACATTAATAGTTCAGGGCAGAATCCTACCAGAACTGTGGAAGTTGTGATGCAGATCAGGGAGTGGGGCTTGGCTCCTTTCCCTCGGCCTCATCCGAGCAGACAGCTCTGGTATTTCAGTAAAGGCCAGCATGGAGCAGGGTTGGCTCACATGGAATTCTGGCTGTGTTCCTCCTGCAAAGGAAAAGATCAGCTTGACAGCCCCCAGTGCCAAAAATGTGACTGCAATGAGGGTGTCCTGAGTGCCCCCAGGCCCTGCCATGGACAGGGAGAGCCCAAGGCTGCAGCCCTTGGCTCAGAGTCCCTTCCAGGTGTGTATTTGGACCCTGTGGTTCCCAGTACGGGGTACAGCAGCTCTCTGCTCAGTGGCCAGGGTTCGTGTCTCCCTGTTGGTGTCTGTCCTGCCTGTGCTCCAGCCTGTGCCTCCATTAACTCTGCTCTCTAACCCCAGCCTGGTCCTGGACTCAGTTCTCCCCCAGCACATGCTCCAACTGGTTTGCTCCGGCCTCAAGGCTGGGATGGGAGTGGCCGTGGAGTTTGCGTGGTGTCTCCACTACATCATTTGTAGGTAAATGCAGTTTTTTCCTCAATTTGAGTTCCCTGGGGGCAGCCAAACAGAGGCACAAAGGCTCATGGTCCTGCGAGAGGACCTGGATTGCCTCCCCTTGCCCTTTTCCCTTGGGAAAGCAGTTCCCCAGCCATCCTGGGTATCCCTGCTCTCCTATCTGAGCACACGTGCTGTTTGCAGCATCACTGAGCTCCTTTACAGGTTGGTAATGGGTGATAAACCTGAGGAGGCTGTTTCTAGTCCTCTGAAATGCCCCCAAATTGCTTCCTATGCCTGGAGTTGTCCCACACACTTCTCAAGGCAGGCTCCCTGAATCCTCACACTTGTGGGGGGGGTTGGCCCAGGGCTGTGCCAGCAATCCCTGCCTGCCACTGGAGCCAAGGAATGTGTAGATGAAGGGTCAGGGCTGTCGTTTCCAGACCCACACAGGTAATTCCAGTGAATCTGTTCTTCATGGGCTTTTAAACTTTCTCATAAGGTCAGAAGCTCAGATAGAAACCCTGCTACTCCAATGTGAAAGAAGCCGCTGTTCCAACATGCAATAAGCCCTGTGGTGGTTCAGGAGAGTACTCTGAATTTCCAGGCCCTGTTTGGTGAGGGGCTGTGGCAGTTTCCCCTCTCCAAGCTCCGAGGCCACTGCACTGTCCCTCCCTTTGCAGGCACAAAGACAACGTGGTGCTGCTGGCACTGGGGGCCGTGCCTGCCCTCACCTCGCTCCTGCTCGACCTGGCTTCTGAAATCCTCCAGGACGCTCCTGAGGGCCTGGAGCTGGTGAGAGGTGGGCAGGGTGCTGGCTGTTCCCGGGATTGCTGTGGGGGCATGGTTCAGCTAAAGGGATTGGTGTGTCCCTGTGTCACAGCTCGTGTGCCCCGTGCTGCGGTGTCTCAGTAACCTGCTGGCACAGACAGACTGCCAGGGACAGGGCCAGGACGGGCGCCTGCTCATCGCCCTCTTCCTCATCCTGCAGTGCTTCCTGCAGCAGCACCCCTTCCTCGTCCAGGAGTGCCTGTGGCTGCTCAACAACCTCACAGGTGAGTGTCCCACGGGGCTGGTGGCACAGCTGGACACTGCTGGGACTCGCCCTGGTTTTATTCACACGTTCCCTCTCTGACCACCCCAGCGGATGATCCCTTCTTCTGCTCTGCTCTGCTCTCCCTGGACCTGCTCCCGGCCCTGCTGCAGCTCCTGACGTGTTCCCAGATGGCCACTGTGTTGGTAAACCTTGCCTCATGCATTGGGAATGGTGGGGAAGCGCTGGAGTTTCAGAACAGGAATCCCACACTGACAGTGCTGGAGTTGGAGGGTGGATGGGGCAGCAGTGACAGCTTGGCAGAAGGTCTCTGCTGTGGCAGTCACCAGCCACCTCCCCTGAAGCCGCTCCAGCTTTATTTACCCTTGGCAGAGCCTTGTCCCAGCATAAGAGTGGTCCCAAGGGAGACGTTAACTTGGGGCCAGCCCCTGGAGAAGGTCTGGGAAGGCTCCTGCCACTCTCCTTTGAAAGACCCCAAAGCTTTAGGGGATTGAGGAGGGGACACTGCCAGGGGTGGGTGGCAAGGCTGGGTCTGCCTAGCATGGGGGTGAACAGTGCCTTGGGATAGGCATGGAGAAGGCATTCCAAATCCAGTGGTTTGGTGGCCATGGGCAAGCACCTGGCAGGACAAAAAAAAAAGGTGGAGGGACTTTGGGCAAGGGCACGGAGTGACAAGACAACAGGGAACGACTTCACACTGACAGAGGGCAGGGTTAGATGGGATATTGGGAAGAAATTCTTCCCTGCGAGTGATAAGGCTCTGCCACAGGTCACCCAGAGAAGCTGGCTGCTCCATCCCTGGAAGCGTCCAAGGCCAGGTTGGACAGGGCTTGGAGCAACCTGGGATAGTGGAAGGTGTCCCTGCCCACGGCAGGGGGTGGAACTGGATGGGCTGTAAGGTCCCTTCTAACCCAAACCATTCCACAATTCCATGACATGGGGAATTGTTGGGAGCCCTCTCAAGCCTGTCAGGAATCTGCCCATGCAGCATTCCCTGTTTGCTCCCTGTCCCTCACACAGGCCCTGACAGTGCTGTGCAACATTGCTGAGAAGGGACCGTTCCAGTGCCAGCGGCTGCTGTGCCAGCCCCTCCTGCCCCGGCTCCTGCCCCTCCTCGCACTGCCCGACCCCGAGGCCGTGGGGCAGTGCCTGGAGCTGCTGCACCTCCTCTTCCTGCACTGCCCGGAGGTGAGAGCCGGGAGAGCTCCGGGAACAGGACTGTAAAGGGGATGGGGAATGATTATTGTGGGGGTTATTGTTATTGTGAAGGGGGAATGATTATTGTAATTTAAATAACAGTGCCCTCAATGGCTGCCACACTACCCCCCACCCCTCAGCACCCAGACCCCTGCCCAAAGGGACACTGTCATGCACAGGGTGAAAGCCCTTCTTGTTTCTCCAGTGAATTCCTTTTTTTATTGGCAAGGACTGGTGTTTGGGCAGGTTGTTTCTACCCTGAGTTTTCTTTTGATCCTGCTGGGGTTGCTTCACTTGCTGCAGATCACAGGAAGGAATTCTGCCCTGGGAGGGTGGTGAGGCCCTGGCACAGGGTGCCCAGAGAAGCTGTGGCTGCCCCATCCCTGGCTGTTCAAGGCCAGGCAGGACGGGGCTTGGAGCAACCTGGTCTGGTGGAAGGTGTCCCTGCCCATGGACAGGGGGGTGGGGATGAGATGAGATGGGCTTTAAAGTCCTTCCCAGCCAACCACAGGCATGATGGGATCTACCTGGATCGGGAATGTAGTGTCTGGGAGGGCTCTGGGGAATTCCTTCAGCCCCTTTCCCTGGGATGTGGTGGCTTGGGCAGAGATGATCAGCTGTAGCACCCAGCCAACTCTCACCCTCCCTCTGGCACAGGCTGCTGCTGATTTCACCAGGCACGGCGGGCACCAGGCCCTGGAGCAGCACCAGAGCACCCCAGAGCTGCAGGAGCGGGCACAGGCACTGCTGGACATGGTCAGGCAGCCCCCAGGAGCCCCCAGTGCCTGTCAGGCAACACTGCCTGCCTTCTCCTAGGCCTCACCCCCTCCCCACCCTCCCCCGAACTCCCAGGGGAATAAACTGTCTGTCCAACCTGTGCCTGGCTTCCCAAGGGCTGCTCAGGACTCTCATGTGCCAGTGCTGGCTCACAGGGGTGCTGGTCCTTGTCACTGCCTCGTAGCCACCAGCACGGTGCCCCCCAGAGCCTGGAGCAGGGGCAGAGCTGAGCTGCAGCCACACTCCTGTGCCAGGGAGGGGTGAACGGCTGCATCAGCCATTCCTTGGGCTCTCAGCCACCACCAAGCTCCAGGTAAGCACATTGTGTTTATGAATTGATAAATTAAAGATACATGTTTGGCATTAAAGATGATCAGTCACGTCTCCAGCACGTGTGTATTTCCTGTCTGTCCTCACGCGTGGCTTTTCACAACGCTCTCCAGGGCCTTGCCCACTTCATCCACAGTTAGGTTGTTCAGTGCGATGCTCTTCTCCTTCCCAAACTCTGTGGGAAAACAGAGAGGGTGAGAGCGGGCAGGTGTGTGGGTCCTTTCCCTGGTGCAAGGGCACTGGTGTCACAGCCCAGGCTCCCATCACCACCCCTTCACACTCACCACTTCCCAGTGTCCCTCCATGTGCCCAAGTTATCATTTACACCTTCTTATTCTCCTCCTTTCCCTTGGAAAGAACTCAAAGCAGCTCAACACTTTTCCCAGTCTCCTTTTGTTAGCTCTGGCTGTGCAGCAGCTGGGCAGAGATACATCCAAGAGCAACCCTGTGGCTCTCAGCCTGGTCCCAGCAAGGTGCTCCCCTCAGGAAAGCAGCCTGGAAACTCTGTTCCTACAGCTGCCCCAGCCTGGGCTGACCCGGGGCTCCCTGCAAGCTCCCTCCACACCCAGACACACCCGAGACTCCCCTGGTCCCTGTGCTCACAGGGGGAAACTTGTGCTTAAAGAGTCATTGCATCTCTTCAAAAGTTTCTAAATTAATTTTTTCCAGCCCAGATGACCTTCGAGGAAGATAAAGCCTTTCCAGAGGGGCTTTACTGCTCCCTTCTTGGTGTTTCACTGAGAACGCAGGAAAAACAACCACATTTTGGTGTAGTGAATGGGGTGGGGGTGGGAGATCGCAGCCCGAGGCTGGAAAGCCCCTGCTGAGCACTGGGCCCTCACTTCCCTGCAGTGAACCCGCACTCTGCCCCGAAAGCAGCTGCTCCTTCCCCATCGACATCCCTCGTGTAACCCTTGAGCAGCCTCTGCTGCAGCCCACAGCTGAAATTCCTCCCTGGGAGGGTGCTGAGGCCCTGGAACAGGCTGCCCAGAGAAGCTGCGGCTGCCGCAGCCCTGGCAGTGCCCAAGGCCAGGCTGGACGGGGCTGGGAGCAATCGGGTCTAGCGGGAGATGTCCCTGCCCATGGCAGGGGGTGGCACTGGATGAGCTTTAAGATCCCTTCTAACCCAAACCAGTCTGTGATTCTCCCCACCCCCATTTTCCCATGCCTATCCTTTCCCCGCCCACTCCCTCCCTCTGATCCTTGCCATAAATACTGATGGCCCCTAAGGTCCCTTCAAACCCAAAGCATTCCATGATAATTCCATGGTGTTTCCCGGCGGACACCCCCTACTTACCGTACCGAGCCCACAGCTTGGGCTGGACACCGGAGCACTCGCGGATCAGGATGGGGAAGTTGGGATTTGCCTTCTTCAGGGTCACATAGTGCTGCTCGATGAATTCCCTGCGGAGGGAAGGAGGAGCGGCGGGTCCCCGTGGGTCACCCCAGGGGTGTCTCGCTCCCCTCGAGGAGCCCACCCGGCCCCGTCCCGGCCCATCCCCGCGCTGACCTGACGCCGCGGCTGCCGGGGGAGCGCTGGCACAGGTGGATGCGGAGCTCCCTCAGCCCGCGGCCCAGCCCGCCCCCGATGTTCTTCACAGCGGCCGCCGCCATCTTCCCTGCGCGGACAACACCGCGGGGGCGGGACAGCGGCGCCTCCGCCAATGGGAGCACCCTCCGCGATCGCACCCGCCAATGGGAGCGCTCTCCGTGACCGCACCCGCCAATGGGAGCGGCCGCCTTGATCGCACCCGCCAATGGGAGCGCTCTCCGTGACCGCACCCGCCAATGGGAGCGGCCTCCGTTATCGCACCCGCCAATGGGAGCGCTCTCCGTGACCGCACCCGCCAATGGGAGCGCTCTCCGCGATCGCACCCGCCAATGGGAGCGCTCTCCGCGATCGCACCCGCCAATGGGAGCGCTCTCCGCGATCGCACCCGCCAATGGGAGCGGCCGCCGCGGGGTGCGCTGGGAGGGCAGCGCAGAGCGGAAGGGCCGCGCAGCGGAGCTGGGAGCGCAGCGATGCCGGACCGCGACAGTGAGTTCGGGGACAGGGGACACCGCCCATGGGACACCGGGACACGGGGCACCCCCGGGCACCCCCGGGGCCGGGACACTTGGCCCGCGCGAGGGTTGTCGTGTCGCTCAGGGCGGGGCGGCTGCGGCGGGGGGGGCGGTGTAGGCCCAACCTGCGCTGAGGGAGCGGGGGGACCCCCGGGGACCCCTGGCCCGGTGCGAGGGACAACTCTGCGGGCGGACGGGGTGCGGCCACAGCCCGCGGAGCCGGGGGAGGGGACCTCGCGGGCTGGGGACCCGCGGCAGCCCAGGGGTGAGGAGCTGTGCGGGGGGGCTGACCCTCAGCGCGGGGATTGATACTGGGTGCGCCCCGGGATGGAGCTGTGGGGTGTTTCGGGCCGTGGAGGGGATGCAGGGGCTGTCCCGGGGTGTGGGGGACAGGACACCCTCGGGGAGGCCCTGGGAGGGCACAGAGCCGCGGGGCTTGGGGGGCGGCGGGTCTCGCAGTGGCACCGGGACCCCCGTGTCCTGAGCACCCTGGCGAGGCCGGCCCGGGTGGCAGCGGGCTGGGATCCACCTCGGAGCTGCAGGTGGATACTGCTCCCTTCTTGGTTTCTGAACGGGGCCCGGCTGGGAGTGGAATGAGGCCATGCAGGCAGTGTCTGAGATCTCTCTCTCTCTCCTGTCCCCCAGATGAGCCGTTCTCCAACCCCCTGGCCCCTGATGGCCACGATGTGGACGACTCACACTCGTTCCACCAGTGAGTACAGCACTGGGGCGGGACTGGACCAGCATAGTGGGACCCCGGGCTGATTCCCATTGAGAAGCTGGAAGTCACTGGTGCACTGCAGCCTTTGGGCTCCATCCACGGGCACCTGGTGCCCATCTCGGTCACACAGGACCTGCTCTCCTCCAAAGCTGCCTGGCACCAAATCTCTTTGGAAACGATCATTTCTGTTCCCTTCCTCCCTTGCAGATCCAAGCTGACCAATGAAGACTTCAGGAAGCTTCTCATGACCCCGCGGGCTGCGCCAACATCTGCACCACCCTCCAAATCTCGCCACCATGAGTGAGTAGGGCTCTGTTTCACAGGTCTGTGGGACAATCCCTTTCCCTTTGGGTCTCAGCTCTCAGTGCTCACCCTCTCCCCTGCACTCTGCAGGGGAGTATCTACAGAGGCTTTTGCCAATGAGTGTGAGAAGTGGAGAAGCAGGTGGGTCAGAGCTGCTGTGGATAACAGAGCGAGGCTTCATGGCTGTTAAGACATTTTGGGCAGGAGACAGATTTGGTTCAGTGAAAATCAATCTTTTCCCTTCCTCTCCCTGCTGACAGTGTGAGAGACTGTTCCGTTCCATTTCTGAGTACCTCGGTGCTCTGCTGTGTCTGAGGGACTGTTCTCTCCACCTGCCACCCATGTGGCTTTGCAGACTGTACATGTGTTTTCTCACCCTTCTCCAGGATGCCCCGGGAGTACAATGAAGATGAAGATCCAGCTGCTCGCAGGAGGAAGAAGAAAAGGTAAGTGGGGAAAGAGATGCAGCAGAACTTGTCATTATACATCATGCCTGCCCGTGGAAGCAATTCTCATCTCTTGAGCTCCCAAAGAGGGCCTGGAGTGGATTATTTTGGAGCTTTGAAGCTCAGCCTGAGGAACTGTCACTGCTTGTGGCAGGGCAGCGGTAGGGTGGGGCTGAAGCTTCACCTCCAGAAGGAGCAGGAGAGGCCCTGTTGGGTGTCTGGCAGAGCAGGGCAGTGGTGGGACATTTGCTGATCACTGTGTCCTCTGGGGCAGGGCTGCACAGCAGAGCTGCACTGGACCCCTTCCCTTTGGAAGGGAGGATGGAGCTCCTCCTTAGTCGGCCTAAGTACAGCAGTTCCCATGGTGCTCTAATGTGTTTTTGGGGAAGGGGTTTGGAGCAGAACAGGTGTATGTGAGGCCTCAAGGACTGTTACCTGACCTCATAAACATGAACGGGTCACTCTTAACCCTGAGTTGTTTTGCACCCCAGCTACTACGCGAAGCTGCGGCAGCAGGAGATCGAGCGTGAGAGGGAACTGGCTGAGAAGTACCGGGATCGAGCCAAGGAGAGGAGAGATGGAGTGAACAAGGACTACGAGGAGACAGAGCTGATCAGCACCACTGCCAACTATAGGGCTGTGGGGCCCACAGCTGAGGCGTACGTGAGCTGAGGTGGGGCCTCGGCTCGCCGGGCTGATCTGGGGGGGCTGGCCCTTAACTGGCTCTGTTCTCATTGCACAGGGATAAATCTGCTGCGGAGAAGAGGAGACAGTTGATCCAGGAGTCCAAGTTCTTGGGTGGTGACATGGAGCACACTCACTTGGTGAAGGGTCTGGACTTTGCGCTGTTGCAGAAGGTGAGTGCAGATAATAGCATGCTGCTCTTCTGCCCTGTCCTCTCCCACAGACACACAGGATGGGTGTAACCACTTGGTCTTGGCAGCATGGATTTCCCTTCCTGGGAAGGGTTGCTTCAGGGTTGGGGAGCTGGTGGAAGTGGGCTCAGAGATGCGCAGCGATGGTATGGGTTGGGCTGTAACGTGTGGATTTACTCTGCATCCAGGTACGGGCTGAGATTGCCAGCAAGGAGAAGGAAGAGGAGGAAATGATGGAGAAGCCCCAGAAAGAAACGAAGTGAGTGACTGAACATTTTGCATTCCTGAGTGCAGCTGCCTCCCAGAGAGAAGGATGCAGAGGAGACATTTGCTCGGCTCTAATACTTCTGGTTTCTGTTTCTGTTTAGGAAAGATGAAGATCCTGAGAACAAAATTGAATTTAAGACCCGACTGGGTAAGACTGTGTGGATGTGGCTGTTCCCTACCTTGTCTGTGTTGTGAACGTGGGAGAAATCCTGGAGGGTGAATGGAGGAATGAAAACCATTGGAGGGGGAGAGTCCTGAATTTGAGGCCTGGAGGAAGTGTGTCTTTAGGAGGAGATTCTCGTGTTGCTGATAACCTAAACATGCTTCACTTTGGGCTTGTCCTCTGCTTTCCCACACTTTGCCTTCTGTCCAGGCCGCAACATTTACCGCATCCTGTTCAAGAACAAGACCTATGAGCGGAACGAGCTGTTCCTGCCAGGCAGGATGGCCTATGTGGTCGATCTGGATGATGAGTATGCCGACACCGATATCCCCACCACGCTGATCCGCAGCAAGGCTGACTGCCCCACCATGGAGGTACCCAGCTGGCCTCCAGCCTGCTTCACCTCGCTGCTCTGAATCGGCCAGAGCAGGTTTTTCTAGGAGGGGCTCCCTGTCAAGGGAGCAGGATGCTTCCTTGTGGCTTTCCCTTTCAGGCACAGACCACGCTGACCACCAACGACATTGTCATCAGCAAGCTCACGCAGATCCTCTCCTATCTCAGGCAAGGCACCCGCAACAAGAAGCTCAAGAAGAAAGACAAAGGTAGGGAGATGAAAGGAAGCAAGTAATAGGAGTTTAGTGCTTGGAGCGTATCCCAAGGGAATGGGATGTGTTTTGGTTTGTGGCATTCCCCTGTGCCATGAGGCAGTGGACTTGGAGAACAGTGATTTCCTGAGTGCTGTGTCCTGAAGGCAGGAGCATGTGGGACAGGCTGCTGGGAAATTAGAGCTGTGAGGGTACTTCATGGTGCTCTGCTCTTCCTGGTGAAGGCCCAGTTCCTTGGAGAAATGTCCCCTCTTGGGGAGGGACACAATGGCTTCCTGGGGGGGCTGAGTATGATGTGACATCCTCCAGGCTTGCCGCTTCTGCAGCTTGGAACCTGGACTGGGGAGCAGCACAGGGGGCGGAGTGGGTGACGTGTGTCTCACTGCTGTTGTGTCCTTGCAGGGAAGCTGGATGAGAAGAAGCCTCCTGAAGCTGATATGAAGTAAGTGCCTCCCTGCCCTCAGGCTATGGGGTCACAGCTCTGTCCCTTAGGGGATGTCTTTTTGGCCCACCACATTTAGAGAGGGCTGAATTTGGAGTTGCTGGACCTGCAGTTTGTAGGACAAGGCTGGAGGCAAGCTCTGGTTTGGATTTCAGGCTTGAGGCAGGTGAGGGCTCACTGTTGCCCTGGACCACAAGACTCAGGTCCTGGAGCAGAAGGGAGCAGAAGTGCAGTGATGCCTCTGACAGATGTGGAAGCCACTTCCATATCTGGTGTCCTTAGCTCT
Source organism: Corvus hawaiiensis (assembly GCF_020740725.1). NCBI lineage: Eukaryota > Metazoa > Chordata > Aves > Passeriformes > Corvidae > Corvus > Corvus hawaiiensis. The sequence continues at coordinate 17,443,390 of NC_063227.1, read as the reverse complement.
CGGTGCTGGTCCTGTGTGCTTCAGGTCACAGGGAGGTGGTTATGGCCTCTCCTCCTGCAGGGCAGGTAACTCCAGGCTCTTTTCCACTTGTAGCATCTTTGAAGACATCGGGGATTATGTGCCCTCCACTGCCAAGATGCCACGGGACAAGGAAAGGGAGAGGTACCGGGAGAGAGAGCGTGACAGGGACCGGGAGCGTGACCGGGACCGAGAACGTGACAGGGACCGGGAGCGCGAGAGGGACAGGGAGCGTGACCGGGAGCGCGAGGAGGAGAAGAAGAGGCACAGCTACTTTGAGAAGCCCAAAGCTGATGATGAGGTGAGTCTCTGCTTGTGAAGGACTGTCCCACCTGATCTCTGCCCTTTGTGGGGTTGGGGGGCTGTGGGTGTCTCTGGTTGTGCCCCTACACGTGCCAGTGTCAGCTCTTGCTGAGCTCTGCCTGTCCCCAGGGCTTGCTGGGTGCTTGTCCTCTCCCTCAGCAAGTGAGGCACCTACAGGCACCGCCTGTAGGGTTTGTGGTTCAGCTCTGTGTGATCGACACTGTGTCTCTCCTTTTTCTTTGCAGCCCACAGACATCGACAAAGGTGAGTCAAGTGGCGTGGACACCTGAGAGGGATAGGGATAGGACAAGGGGGAATGGTTTTAAACTAAAAGAGGAGAGATTTAGATTAGATATTAAGAAGAAATTCTTCCCTGTGAGGGTGGTGAGGCCCTGGCACAGGATGCCCAGAGAAGCTGTGGCTGCCTCATCCCTGGAAGTGTTTAAGGACAGGTTGGACAGGGCTTGGAGCAGCCTGGCATAGTGGGAGGTTGGAATGATATGGGTTTCAAGATCCCTTCCAACACAAACCGTTGTAAGATTCCAGGTCTCCTGGGATCAGCCCACCTCATCAGTGCCAAACTGTCTTGCTCCCCCTCTTGTACCTCACCTGCAGCTTGTCCTGCCTGTTACTGTGTCCCAAAGGGACTCTGCCCAGCCCTAGTGTTCTGCAGTGAGCTGTTCTTACCCCAAAATATAACCTGCTGCTTTCTCTACCCCAGGACCTGGCTCAGCCAAGGAGCTCATCAAGTCCATCAATGAGAAGTTTGCTGGAGCTGCTGGCTGGGAGGGAACAGAGGCATATCCTTTACTGTCTGTGCCAGCCTGGCTGGCTGTGGGGCTGGGCTTGCAGGCACAAGCATATCTGAAGGGCTGTCCTGCCTCACCTGGTAGCAGGGAAATGCTGCCCAAGCCTTGCTTCTCCTACACCAAACAAAAGCTCTGCACCCCCTGATTCGGTTGTGTTGGGGCAGGAGAGCATTTTCCAGCTGGCTGTGCCCAGCCTGTAGTTGTAGGGATCAGCTCATGTGGTGCTTTCCTTAACTGCTGCCACTTTGAAGAAGCCAGAAGACAAGAAGCAGCTGGGAGACTTCTTTGGCATGTCCAACAGCTATGCTGAGTGCTACCCTGCCACGTAAGGAACAGCGGGAAACTGTGGGGTGGGAGCGGGGTGTGCCAAGGGGCTGCTGTCCTCTGGCAGCAAGAACTTGAACATCAGCCCCACTACTTGTAGTGGGAGTAGGCCTGGCCTTGTCTGTGGGAACAGCGGACCAGTAAAATGATCCCAAGCCCTTGATTCAGGCTTTTCTTAGCTGCTGTCTGCTGTAAGTGGCTGCCTGGAGCCTGCTGTCCCTCAGAGCTAGGGGGAGGCTGAGGCGGCTAGGAATCTGCTGGATTCCCTGTTAAATCCGTGTGGTTGTGGAGCTCTGGCCTCCCTCAGTGGAAGAGGAACAGCTTTCAGCCTGCAGAGTCATCCTGGAAGCATTTCCAACCTTTGATGCCCTGTGGTATAGGTCACCTGCAGGGCTTGCAGCTGGGGGCACTTCCCTCTGGTCCAGGAACTGAGTGTGTTTGGTCCGAGGCCATGAGACATGACTTCCACCAGCTCTGAGGTCCTGAGCTACATCTCATGGACCTACTCTGAACCCTTTCCTTGTTTTTTTCCCCCCAGAATGGATGATATGGCTGTGGACAGTGATGAGGAGGTGGACTACAGCAAAATGGATCAGGTGTGTTGCGAGCAGCCAGTTAAGTCGGTGTTAATGCTGGCTGAGAGGATCCCATGGGAAAAAAGCAGCACTGGAGCTGGGTGCTGAATGAGCTTTGGGGTTTGCTGATCAGCTCCCTGTTGTATCAGGGAGAAAACCTGTCACTGGCACTTGACCCAGAGGTGCTGGCAGGCGTGCTACTCTGTTCTGACTCCCTTTTCCATGAAATCTCCTGTCTGGAGCTACTTGGGGAAGGGATTTGGGGCTGGTGGGAGATGGAGCCTCATGGCTGGGTGTGCAGGGCTGTGTGAGAAGCCCTCCCAGCAGCAACTGAGGAGCCGCTCTGAGTCGTTCTCTCCCTGCAGGGTAATAAGAAGGGGCCTCTGGGCCGCTGGGATTTCGACACACAGGAGGAGTACAGCGAGTACATGAACAACAAGGAGGCTCTGCCCAAGTGAGTGCAGCCCTCAGGAAGGGCCAAGCAAGGGTTCTGGGTGGGATGGCCCCACTGGCCAAACCTGGGTGCTGGGGCAGCTTAAAGCAAGCTGGGGTCTCCCTTATGAGGACCTGAGGAGGAGCTGTGGGTCCTGGGCCTGGTGGTTTGTTTTTGCTCTTAGTGTTGCTCTTGAGGACTCCAGCCTCCTGAGCTGCCTTCAGGGGCTCAGGCCAACTCTGGAGCACGTGCTCATGGCTGGGGAGATGTGTCCCTTCCTCTGGCAGGCTGTGGCTCCCCTGTGAGTGCTGAGCCATGTCTTGCTCCTTCTCCAGGGCAGCCTTCCAGTATGGCATCAAGATGTCTGAGGGACGCAAAACGCGCCGCTTCAAGGAGACGAACGACAAGGCGGAGCTGGACCGGCAGTGGAAGAAAATCAGCGCGGTGAGGGCCCGAGCTGGGCTGGGGCTGCTGAGCCGGGAGCTGCCAGCATGGCCCAGGACAGCTCCCACCCAGTCCTGCCCTCGCTGTCCCAGTCATGGCTCTTCAGTCCAGCCATGTGCTGCCAGTGTGTGTGGGCAGGAGGGCTGGCTCTTTACCAACTGGATTTGCTCCTTGCAAGAGCCTTGGCTAAGTATTTGGGGCTTCAGTATTGCAGAGGAATCTGGAGCTGCATTTGGAACAGCCCCAGTCAGGGGCTTTTTGCTCTGGGCTGTGCAGCAGCTGAACATGCCCCAAACCATTAGTTTGGAGCCATCCAAAGGGGATGGGAGGGGACAGGACATGTTTAGTGGCTTCATTTGCCAACTGGCAGAGGTGGGGGTTGTCCTGGCAGAGTGAGCAGTATGGGATGGGCTGGGGAAGGTGAGAACCAATGGTCTGTGGTGGCCAGAAAGGAGCAAAGAGGGAACAGGCCAAGCTTCTCCAGCTGTAGCTCCCTCAGCTCACTCTGGCCTGGCTACAGCTCTCCCCGGGTGTATCTGGCACCCTCCAGCCCCTCTGGGTAACAGGACTTTGTGCTTTCTCTGCAGATCATCGAGAAGAGGAAGAAGTTGGAGGCTGATGGGTTAGTACAGTTGTCTCTGCTTGTGGCTCCCCTGTTGGGATTCCCATACCTTCTGTAGTGTGGAAATGGGGATCTCAGTGCTGAGCCCTGGATGGGAGGGTGGTTGACCTGCCTGCCCTGCATTCTCACCACTCTCCTGCCCCTCTCTCTCTCTTCCAGGGTTGAGGTGAAACGTCCCAAGTACTGATGCCTCCTGTGTTTCTTCCTCCCTCTCCTGGAAGCCTGGCCTGCTGGGAGCTGCCCTCCTGGAGCGTGCTGGTGTGCTCTCCTTGCCCCACACACCGTCCACTTTCTGCTCAGGGCTGGGGAGCTCTTTCATCCCTCTGCTCTTTGCTGCAGAGCCTGTGCTGTGTAAATGTTGTAGCCGTAATAAAATCACATCAAATTTGTGTGTGAGCATGTTTGTGTGTGCAGAGAGGAGGTAGGTGCCTGTGCACATTCTGGCGTCCTTCGGAGAAGCAGGGATGCTAGCACTCCTGGTGCTGACAGGGCAAACTGTGGCTCAGTGCATTTATTGTGGGAGCCTTTTGGGCTGGGGGCAGCAGCAGCCCTGGATAAAATTAACAAGTCTATTTGGGGACAATAATCCCAGCTGAACATTCTGTGCCTCGGGGCAGGAGGAAGAAATGGGACCCTCAGCTCGGGTACAGCAAGTGGATTGAACTGAAGCAGAGGATATGCAAGCTACTCCAAGTGCTGGCAGAAGGCTGCTCTGGGTCTGTGATGGGGCCAGCATCAGGCAAAACTCGTTGCCGCAGTGCAGGGACAGCAGGGAGCTGGGATTGCCCCTCGGAGCGGGGGCGCTGCCGATGGTTCCTGGCTGGGCTGGGGTCTCTAGGGGGGCCCTGAAGGCCCCAGACCCTGCAGGGGGCCGAAGTGCCCCCTGGCCGCCCCCTCCCCTGGAATCAGAGAGACGAGATGACGGGGTGCGAATTAAGGAGCCCGCGGTGCGAATTAAGGAGCCTGTGGAGCCCCCAATGGTGAAGCGCTAAAGAACAGGAAAACATGAGGCGGATGGGGAACGACCTGGTGAAACGGGGCTCCGGGCGGCCTCGGGCTGGACCCCGCCGGCGGGGCGCGACCCCCGAGCCGGTGCCAGCCCGCAGCGCCGCGGGGCGGTCCCGCTGGGGCGGCCCCGTGCGAGCAAAGAGGCGGGGGTATGCCGAGGAAGGCGTGGCCATGCAAACCAGCAGCGCGCCATGGCGGCCGCCATGGAGGAGGTGAGCACGCGTGGGGCTGCGGGACCCTGGAGCCGCCGGCCCCGGTCCCACGGCCCCGCTCTTCCCAGGAGCCCCAGGACTCGCCGGAGCCGGCGGCGCGGGAGCCGCGAGTGCGGGACACCCCCGAGGACATCTGTCTGGAGGCCACGGCCAACGCCATCGCGCTGCACCCGGCGCGGCCGCTGCTGGCCGCGGGAGACGTGGACGGCGACGTGTACCTGTGAGTGGGGCCGGGGGCTGGGGAGGGGGTCCTGGCTCTGGGACCCGCTGGGCACAGGCGGGGGAGCTCCCCGGCCGCCCGCGGGTCCCGGCGAGCGCTCTCTGTGTTGGCAGGTACTCGTACTCCTGCACTGAGGGAGAGAACCGGCAGCTTTGGTCCTCGGGGCATCACCTCAAGTCGTGCCGGGACGTGGCGTTCTCCCAGGACGGGCAGAGTGAGTGCGGGGGACGTGGGGTGACATGGGGGACGCTGGGCGGGGGCACTAACGCCGCTCTCCAGAGCTTTTCACTGTGTCCAAGGACAAGTCCATCCACATCCTGACAGCGGAGGAGGGACGGCTGGAAACGCGCTTCCCCAAGGCCCACGAGTAAGTCCACATAGGAGGTCATTCCGGGCAGAACGGCTGGGACATTGTCCCCTTCCCTCCCGCGGCAGGGCCACACAGCCCTGGGCCGGGCAGGGAGAGCCCAGAGAGTTGCTCTGGGAGCCGTGACCGTGGGGGTGTGGGGCCGGGGTTTTTGCAGCTCAGCCCTCAACTGCGTGTTGCCCATCGACAACCACGTCTTTGCCACGGGCGACGATGGCGGGGCAGTGAAGGTGTGGGACCTGCGCAGGGGCAGTGCCATCCTGGAGGCACGGCAGCAGGAGGAATACATCAGTGCCATGACTGTGGATGGCAACGGGAAGATCCTGCTGACAGCCTGGTACCAGAGGGGTTTCATGGTCTCGGGGTCGGGCTCCCCGTGTCCGCTCATGGCTGGGGAAGGTGCCCTGTGCCGTGTCCTGTGCTCACAACGTGTCCCTTCCACCTCCCACAGTGGTGATGGCACCCTGGGTGTCTTCAACGTGAAGAGACGGCGCTTTGAACTGCTCTCGGAGCCGCAGAACGGGGACCTGACATCTGTCGTGCTGATGAAGGTTGGCACTGCACCCCGACACGGAGCAGGATCCCACGGCCCTGTCCTCGCTCCGAGTGTTTTGTTCTGCCTCCGCCTCACTGCCCTCCTTTGTGCCTAGAGGGGGAGGAAGGTGGCATGTGGCTCCAGCGAAGGCACCATCTACCTCTTCAACTGGGATGGCTTTGGGGCCGCCAGTGACCGATTTGCGCTGAGGGCAGAGACCATTGACTGCATGGTGCCCATCACAGACAGCATCGTGTGTGTGGGGTCCCTGGACGGAGTCATCAGGTCAGGGGGTGCGGAGGTGTGGGATGGGGTGAGGGGGAATGGAGAGGGATGGAAGGGCGTGGGATCAGGAGGGATTGTGGGGGGTGAGATTGGATAGGGAGGTGGTGGGATAGGGTTGTGGAGGGTGGCATGGGATGGAGATGGGGTGGGATGTGGAATGGATGAGACCGGGATTGTGGGGGCTGGGATGGGCTGGAGAGGAATGAGGAGGTGTGGTACAGGATGGGGAGGGCTTGGGATGGGAGGGGGAGGTGTGGGAGGGGGAAGGAGGGGAGTTAAGAGGGGTGTGGGACAGATCAGCCTTGCTCAGGAGGCAGGACGGGAGGGCAGACGGTGTCCCCGGGCACTGCAGGGCCCTCAGTGCTCCCGTGCGGTGCCCAGGGCGGTGAACGTGCTGCCGAACCGCGTGCTGGGCTGCGTGGGGCAGCACCTGGGCGAGCCCATCGAGCAGCTGGCCGTGGCTGAGGACGGGAAGCTACTGGCCAGCAGCGGCCACGACCAGAAGGTGAAGTTCTGGGACGTGTCGGCGCTCGGGTCCATGGTGGTCGATGATTACCGCCGGAAGAAGAAGAAGGGCGGGCCGCTGCGCGCCCTCAGCAGCAAGGCGCTGGGCAGCGGGGAGGATTTCTTCGCCGACCTGCGGGAGGAGGCCGAGCCGGAGGCGGCGGCGGCGGGGAAGGGCGGTGACAGCAGCGACAGCGACAGCGACTGAGCGGCCGCGCGGGGCCGGGGGCGCCGCCCCCTCAGCGCTGCCGCCCGCCCCTTGCGGGGGCGGGGCTCTGCCCCTGCGTCTCGCGGGGCGCGGCCAATCAGAGTCGCAGCCCGTGGGAGTGCCCGCCTACGGGGCGTGGCCACGCCGTAATGGTACCACTGTCGGTGGGCAGGGCGCTGGCGTTCTGATTGGCTCCTAGGGCTGCCACTCAAGGTGGGCTGCAGGCGCAGTCTTAAAGGGGCAGCGCGTGTCGGAGCAGGTGGGGAATCTCGTACGGGGCAGCGGTTATGGGGGGTCGGAGTGGGAGGAGCCCGGAGGTGGCCTCGGGATGGGGGGACAGGCTGGAGAGGGTGAGGCTGAGGGTCCTGCCGGAGGGGGTGTTCCTGACATCGGAGGGACCTGGAAGGGGGAGCAGCGGGGGAGGCCCTTCGGGGTGGGGGGGGGACGCGGCTGGGGTGACAGAGACTGGGAGTGGTTGGGGGGGGTCCCTGACTGGGGACCGTGATGGATGGGGGGTGGCTCTGAGATGGGGAGATGTGGCTGGGGATCTCTGGTCAGTGACTGGGGGTTACCACTGAGGGTCTGTAGTGTGGGCAATGCAGGGATGGGGGGATGTGGCTGAGGGCCCCAGGTGGAGGGGTTATGGGGGAAGGGGTCATGACTGAACATCCCTGGTGAATGAGAGGGCTCTGAGATACGGGGGAGGACATGGCTGAGGGTCTCTGGTAGGGGATGCAGCTGTGGGAGGGGAGGGGCTGATGCTGGGGTTTGCTGGTGTATTTGGGGGTCCTGGGATGGGGGGTGAAGCAGGGCATTTCTCAGGAGGGGTGAGGGGGTGATGTGGGGTCCTGGAGTGCCTGGCCAGGGCAGACAGGTTCATCGCTTTCCTGCCCTGCTGTCCCAGCAGGTCAATTACCCTTTGTTAATTAATTAAGACTTCAGATCTGTTAGAAATAAACCCAGTGCCTTTCACTTCCCAGCGCCTTGTGCTGATGGTCTGGCTCATCCTCATGAGGCAAGGACTTCTGGTGTACCCCAGGAGGGACAGACAGACTTCCAGAGAGTGCAAAAAAGAACTTTAAAAGTGCACCAAAAGGCTCTTGGAGGATCCTGGGGATTTCCAAAAAGAAGAAGGATGGGACTTGGGTGCTGCCAAAGGGACTTGGTGCATCTAGATGTGCATCACAATGTGCCATGAGTGGGGAGGGGGAGAGGGACTGGGATCCCTCCCGGGCTGGGTTCCTCCCTGGGGATGAGCAGAGTGGGCAGCGGGTGCAGGGCCTGGAACAGCGTCAGATATGGCTGGACACTGCGGCCAAGGCCCCTGGGGACCCCGTCGATTTGCTGGGGAATGGGAAGGATCTGGTGCAGTTCTGACAGGATTTCTGATCTTGGCTGCAGCTCGCGTTCCCCAGCTGATTCCTGGCACTGCCTGGGACCCCTTGGACCACCAACTGCAGCCCCCAGGTGCTGCTGGCCCAGGGGCTCATGTTGCACTTGCTGGGATGGGACGGGACATAGCCAGAGGCATTACTGGAGCTGGGGGTGGGCCATCTATGAAACTGACGGACACCTGGAGTCCCTGGAGAGCATAAAGGTGTGTCTCAGTTTGAAAGACACGTGTCTGCTGAGGAAGGCAGGAGCCTCCCTTGGAACGGAAAATACGACCCCCTTCTCTCCAAATTATAATTTTGAACTTAAGGGGTTTTCAGGCAAAGAGATGAGAAAAGGAATAACAGTTCTTTACTAGTCTGTACATGGATAACAAGGCTAACAAAGAGTAACTATGGCAGTAACAACAAACAGAACCGGACACCCGGTGCCGGCCGCTCCGCTGCAGGCCCTGTGCTCTCGGTGCAGCTCCGCTCGCGGCCGCCAGGGGCGCTGGTAGCTCCAGCCGGGCAGGGCGGGCGCGGTGACTCCCCGCGCCTGCAGGGGGCGCTGTGCCGCCAGCTCGGCCGCCTCTCTCCACACGGCAATGGTGGGTGCAGACGGCGGAAGGGATGGGGAAAAGGCTTCCTCTAGGAACTCACAGGGGCAGCCGATCCCGGTGCCCCCTCTGGATAGCAAAAGGAGCTGTGTAGCAGGGACCTCGGGTAGCAAGCTGGGAAGGCAGGGATGAGCAAAGTCCTGGGGTGGTGGACGAGATGCATCGGAAACTCGGCAGCTGTAGCTGGAAAGGGAGGGCATCCAGGCAGGGCAGGGGGTGCACGTTACAGTGCAGCAAAGAAACCTTGGAGCAGGGGCAGAGGAACGGCGGGGGCTTGGGCAGTGGCCACCTGGCTCTTGAACACCTCCGAGACAGAAACTCCCTTGGAGGAGGCTCGGGGATCCCAGGGTTTCCCCTGAGGCACCCCAGCAGATGGTGAAGGGTCTTTTGTTTGGTGAGGCAGGGTGATAATAAGGTCCCAGTTCAGTGGCTGCTCTCACAAGCAACGGAGAAGCAGGACCGGGCTGGGCTCCGGTGGTGGCAGCGAGTTCTGTCCCCCCCAGGCAGCAGCTCTGACGGTTCTCTGAAGCCGAGAGAGCAAGAGGCACCAGCAGCTGCCCCAGCTCCTTTTTCCAGCCCAATTCTCACAGTATCTCTGCCCCGCCGAGAGAAACCCTCAGATAAGAAGTGCAGCCAGGTGCCTTCCCTCCTCTCCTGAGCTTGGCAACTTCTTTTGTCTCTCATAAGCACCCGGTTGTTATTGTTCCTTAGCAACAAAAATGGGGGGAAATTCCTTAAGAGAGGGAAAATCAAAAGGAAAAACCCTAACCTCCAACGAGGTGCAACCTCCCCGAGGTCCACCCAAAGACACGGGGGAGGGTGGGCATCAGGAAGCACTTGGAGGAGCCTGAGGGGTATCAAAAGCTGGTCGGAAAGAGCTCAGTGAGTAGAAGACAACAAAGATCGAGGTACCAGGGAGTGCTGCTTCCCACACAATGGGCCCACCAGGTTGTGAAAGGCTCCAAATCCCACCTGTCCCTTCCCCTGCCTTTCCTGGTGTGGGGGGGAGAGCACCGAGATGCGCTGTACAGGCAGGGAGCTGAGGATGCAGGAGGAAAAGATGACATGACACAGCTGATGCATTCCAGAATTCTTTAGTTTTAATTCCAAAAGAACAACATGTGGCCACACCTCCCACTCCCGAGGAATCATTTCATAGACAGCTGGGAACCCCACAGCTGTTTCCTCACTACACAACCAGGTTACAGGCACTCCTCTCTCCACACAGTAGCTCCACCAGCCCACAGAACATCTGTGGCCACTGGGATGCTCCCTGTGTGTGGCCTTGTCCTCATCTGAGGCTGTTCCTCAGAAACCAGGAATGCCGGTGGAGGAATTCCCTCCATCACACTGGCATCTGGTGCTGGCAGCCCCTCCAAGAGCTGCTGCTTCTCCAGGATCTGCTCCTCCCATGCAACACAAGCCAGCTTAAAAGAAGCCAAACTGGGCAGGAAAACCAACAACTCAAAACGAGAACCAACTCAAGGGCTGACCGGGGACAGGGCAGCTGCCGTCGACCAGAACAGTGGCCCTTATCCTCCAGAGCCAGCTCTCAAACCATTGCAAACAGCTCAAAGGAAAGCTGGAACAGGGCTGGGACCCCAGCAGGGCTCAGGCTCAATCATGGCTTCAGCAGAGCGGCTGCCTACGTCAGCTGGCAACCTGCAGTGGAGAGGGAAGAATCAGGCTCTGCCCTCACCCCAAAACCCCCTCCTCTTGCATCCTGTGCTTCCAACCAGGAATCCCACCTGCAGCTCAGAGGTGAGTGTTTCAGCCCTGCCTGCCAGCCTGGCTCCCTCCCTGCACCGACCCACCCCACCCTAGAAGTGCCACAGCTCCACACTCCCAGGAGACACTTCAGGACTTTGGGAGAGGCAGGAGGTTGGCACAGATGCCATGCAAGGACTGACCAAGGACTCACCTAACACCTGGAGAATGTGCAGGGCTGCTGCCATCTTGACCTTCTCGTGCTCGTTCTGGCCCTGCTTGTCCTGCAAGACCCACGTGAACCCACTGATGGGCATGTGGTATCCTGGGATCACCACCTGGTACCAGAACCGCTGCCACCCGTCGGCGTTCACCTGGACACACTTGGTGGTGAACAGGGGTGTCCTCAGGCGATGCCTCCAGCTCAGGATGTTTGGGCACTCTAGCAATGGAGGCAGGGCTGCCGGCCTGGGCACTGCCAGGCTCTTGTCTCCGTGCACTCCGTTGGACGATGGCTCCTCCTCCCAGAGCTGCAGCTTCTGCTTCATTTGGGGGTCCAGCCAGTCCACCCTCATCCCTGCTCCCCTGAGCCTCAGGTTCCCTAGGAGACAGGAGATGCTCACCTGCCCACCATCCCATGCCATCCCATCCCATCCCTCAGCATCTGTTGCAGTGATCTCCAGGATTTTAGGGGCAGCTTGACTTGAGGGGCAAGGTGAACAGATATCAAAACCAAATGCTTCTCAGCTGGGGCAGAAATGGCTACAAACCAGGACTTTGGAGGTCCCAGCTGGACGTCTGGGAAGTGTGTCCCATCAGGACATTACAATCGTGGGATGGGGCTCAGCGGGATTGAGCAGCTCCACTGGGAGGGTTTAAGGGACACTGAGGGGTTGGGCAGATCCACTGGGAGGTTTAATAACTTGGTCAATGTTCTGGATGCCCTGAACTGGTACTGGTGATGCTCCTGCTCTGAGCAGGCAGACCTCCAGCAGCTCTTTCATCCCACCACCACTAGGACTGCTGGAAATCAACTGTACCATGGGCAGCTGACATTCCATGAGGACACGGAGAGAGCAAGGCTGAAGTCACCTTGCAGCCAAGCCTGGAGGTAGGAAACACCAGGAAGACCAGCCCAAGCAGCATCCCTCAGCACCACTCACCTTCCGTCAGGGCTTTTTTGGCCAGGGCAGCAGCCTCGTGCGACCTGTACTTCAGCACAGCGAGCTTGGTGGGTCTCTGGCAGGGGCTGGTGTGCAGGGTGACACTGAGGATCCCCTCAGTGACCATCTGCAGCATGGCCTGCAGCTCCTGCTGGCTCACCGAGATGTCCAGGCCGTTGACAATGAGCTCATGCTTCTGCGTGCTCCGGCACACCACAATGGCGCAGCCCTTGCGCATCTGGAAGCGGTGGAAGGTGGCGATGGCGTTGCTGGCATCCTGCAGGGAGGTGTACCTGGCGTAGGCGAAGCCCCGGTTGAGCCCGCTGAAGGTCATCATGAGGCGGAACTCGTAGAGCTTCCCCACGCTCTCGAACAGCGGGATCAGGGTGTTCTCGTAGATGTCCTGCGGCAGCCTCGCGATGTACACCTCGGTGCCGGCCGGTGGTGGGCCGCCCACCCAGCCTGCAGGGGACACGGTGCCCGTGGTGAGCCCTGCCGTGCTCCCAGGGCCCCACAGCTGAGCTGCTCTCCTGACATACCTGGGGGAGGCCCTCCGTAGCGCCTCTGCCCGTTGATTTGCACCAGCTCAATGCCAGTCTCCTTCTCCCAGGCAAGCAGGGCCATCTTACTGGCCTCGTTGATTCCGTTGGTCCACATCTGAAGAAGGAGATGATAGTGGTGATTGTCTGAGCAAAGAGCTTTCAGCTCCCAACTGGGAGCATCCCAACCCCATGAGGGAACTACAAGATCCACTGCCAGCCAGCCAGTAGTGAAGCAAATGAACCCCTCTGCTCTCTGAGGCCTGAGGAGCCTCCCAACACTGCCATCCCAAGGATTGTCCAAGCCTGCTCCACATGACTAAGTCCAGCAACTTTGTTAGAGCCCAAAGTCACCAGCAGTTCCCTACAGCCCTGCAAGGGCTTGGAAAGCCAAAATGCAGGCAGCAGCTGACAACTGAACTGGAAAGCTGGTGCTGCAAGAGGGGGCTGGAGCACAAAGCCAAGATGACCCATTGCATCGTGACAGCTTTAAAGTGAAAGACAGTGGGTTACATTGACTATTGGGAAGAAAATCATCCCTGTGAAGATGGTGAGGCACTGGCAGATGTTGCCAGAGAAGCTGTGGCTGCCTGCAAGTGTTCAAGGCCAGGCTGGATGGGGCTTGGAGCAACCTGGCTTAGTGGAAGGTTGCCTGCCAGTACAGAAAAGATAATATTAAAGAGAAACAAGAACTGACAACTGAGCTGGAAAGCAGGAATGCAGCTGAGTTATTATTGTCCTGATGCCTTAGGTTTTAGCTTTTGTATTTTTCAGATCCTGTACTGCCTAGTATGTAACTCTGAAACTTCATATAGCCTGTCAGCTACTGTTCTCACATCTTGGTTAGACATAACAAACCCTCTCTGGGCCTGAACTCAAGGACACCTTGTTGTCCCAGGCCCTGAAATAGGTAAATTGAGCCTCTGGACAGGGGGAGCAAACTTGGGGTAATGACATCATTGCCTGAAATTATCACTGGAGAATTAACCCTGATATGCAAATGGACCAAACTTACAAAAGTGTGAAAAACCCGTGACCCAGCATCCATCTTGGGTGGAGCCCCTTGGGAGCTTCTGACTGCCCAAGGTGTTCCTATTGAAGGCACTCAATAAATACCTACTTTTATTCTCTTAATCTTGTCTAGCCTGTTTTCAGGTAGCCACTTGAAGGCATCAGTTCTGGCACCCCATGAAAGGACAAGGAGGCTTCTGGAAAATCCTCTGGACTGAGAAAACATCCAACTACCCCCCTCCACCCCCTGGCACTGCGAGGGGGGGGGGGGGGCTGCTGTAGCCACAGTCCAGATGGTGTCAGAACCCAAGAATCCTCCAAATTCAACACAGAGGCACAGGGGTGAGTGAGTAAAACTGCTATGGTGTTGTTAGTACCTGGGTTTGGTGTTAAGAGATCTCTCATAGTTTTGTTTGGTGTGTGGAAGAATCTCTGAGGGTCTGAGGGGGGGTTCAGTTTGTTTTGTTGTTTTCCCCCTGTTCACTGTTTGCTCATGAGAAGCAGGGAAGGGTGCTTTCCGAAAAGGAGCTTTAGCACTGCAGTGACAAGGTCTGGCCTGAAGCTGACAGTAGTGCCGTGGGTTAAACTGCTGGCACTGCGGATCTAGGGGCTGTTGAGTTTGAGCCCTGTGTGTTCCTTCTCTTTCAGCTTATTAGTGTCTGGTTAGGTTGCTTTGCTTTATTCCTGCAGTTTTTCCTGTGTGTAAGTGCAGACATGGGATGTATCTCCTCATGTGAAGATACAACTCAAATATCCTGAGACTCCCCCTTGGGCTTGATACTGAAAAACTGGTTAAAGTTAACCAGGAAAAACCCATTGCTCTCAAAACCTGAATTGATCAGCCTGTCTGAAATAATTTGGCCCACTTTTGAATTAAATAACAATGAGGCATGGCCCAAGTTTGGCAGTTTAGATGAAGAATTAATATCAAATCTGGTATCTCACCTATGCCAGGACCAGTATTTCGGAGAGTTTGCATGTGTGAGGCTTTTTATGCTTTTATCATGTAATGAAAAGCTATAGGGACCTAAGAAAGAACAGCATGTGATGCTTTTAAGAAAGAAGTGGAAAAAAGATTAAAAGAAAGAGCCTGCACTCAGTCCACCATGTGTGAGGGGCAGGGAAGAGCTGGAAGCAGATCTAGTGGCCCTGACTCTGAGACCGGGGCCACCTGCCATTCCAGCCCCTCCCTCACTCCCGCCACCACCGGGGGTTGCAGGGGGAGGGGGATGACACTCGGCTTCAGTGGAGGAGGAGGAGGCTTCAAAGAGGCGGGAGAGGGGGGACCCAGCCTTGCCAAAGCCCCCATCGATAAAAGAAGAGCGGGGGTGGCTCTGGCAGCCGGGGATGGCCCCGGCAGGGCGGGCCCGTACACTTTGGTCTGGACGCACTTCCCTTTTCTGCTCCGCCCCCCGCCCCGCTCCTCCGCTTCCTCCTGGGTCGGAGGGAGCGAGAGGAGGGGACAACCAGCCTGTGCAGCCCACAGCACCGGCCCTGGAGGTGGAGCCGGAGGGCAAAGCTTCCCATGGAGAGGCTGGGGACAGAGCCTCCCACCGAGAGGGCGGGCAGGGGACCTCCCATCAAGGGGCGGTGCCTCTGCCTCCTCCAGAGGTAACATGGGCGCTTGAGTTTCCATGGCATCACCATTCGCCTGGAGACCGGCTCAGGGGATGGCATCATCAGAGTGAGCCCAGCTGAAATTCCCAGGTGGAGTAAATCCTGTCCAACGGAGACGGACAGCAGTATCCGCTCGGGTAGCTCCTCCGGAGAGGACGATGAGAGAACAGCTGTTCTGATCAGAGGAAAGAGGGGAAGGATAGCGAGAAGAGCCATAAGAGAACAAAGTCCTGTAGCAAAGCCGACCAGATCTAAAAGGGAAGACCCAGTTTTACAGGCCCCTCTGAGACAGGCAGTTGGTAACCAAGGGCCTGTATATATAAAAGTCCCGTACTCTCTTGTAGAGTTAGAACAGTGGAAGACTACCGTCGGAAAATAGAAAGAAAACCCAGATAAAGTAGCCAATTTGGTAGCAACAGCAGTTGCCACACAGAACATTGACTGGAGTGATTTGAAATCTGTGATGGACACATTGGTTGATCACACCGAGAGATGGTTAATAAAGCTATTTTAACTTCTGTAGAGTCACATATCGCAAGCAGATCCATCCAGGGCACAGTTTCTGAGGTTTTCCCATTGACTGATCCAGGGTGGGACCCTAATTTACCAGAACAAATGGCAAGACTAAAACAATACCAGAATCTCATAGTGTATGGGTTAAGACATGGTGTCACTAAAGCTCTAAACTGGCCAAAGCTTTACAAAGTAAAGCAAAATCAAGATGAGTCTCCCACTGATTTTTTAAATAGGCTAAGAGAAGCTGCAATTAAATATACAAACCTAGATCCTGATTCGACTAAAGGGAAAGCACATCTAACTCTCCTGTTTATAGGTCAAGCTGCAAATGATGTAAGAAGAAAGCTGCAAAAGTTAGACGGGATTCAGGACATGAGTAAATAGTTAGAGGCAGCCTGAAAGGTATATCGGGACAGAGACCTTGGTGACAAAGTTAGACACCATCCTAGCAAGAGGGTTAGTCAGGAGAAATCACCAACAGAACTTCCCCTCTGGACAAAGATCAGTGTGCCTTTTGTAAGAAAAAGGGACATTGGAAAAACAACTGTCCGGTGTTGAAGAAGAAATCCCCAGTTGCCCAACTCATTAAGGGACAAAACTCAGAGTGATGGGGACCGAAGGCCTCTCCCCCAGCAGAGCCTTTGGTTATAGCTGAGCTTGGGAAAGACGACATTGAATTTGTGGTAGATACCGGAGCAGCATATTATGTGTTAAATACTTTAGAAGGGAAATTGAGTCAAGATACTGGTCATGTCGTTGGGGTGACAGAAATAGTATTGGTTAGGGTGACAGAAACACAGCCCTTCTTCCAACCTTTAAAATTCAAACTGGGGAAGCACTGGGTAACTCATCAATTCCCTTTATATGCCTAACTCCCCGTAACCATTGCTGGGGAGGGATTTATTGGAGAAATTGGAAGCAGAAATTAAATTTAAAAAGGGAAAGGGCGTACAATTTATAATTCCTGAATTAAATTTGTCCAAGTTGCCACACTTTTTATACAGAATAGATGTGGTGAAATCCCCACTGAAGTTGAAAATGCCATCAATCCAATAGCATGAGCCACTGATGTCCCGCGAAGATCCAAACAAGCAGAACCAGTGAGTATTGCACTCAAACCAGCAGCCACACTGGTAAGGCAAAAGCAATACCCTTTGAAATCAGAAAGACGTAGGGGATGGACATCTGTAATTGAAAAATGCCTCCAACGTGGGTTATTAGTGCAATGTGAGTCCAGGTATAACACGCCCACCCTTTCACTGAAGAAAGCTGATGGTAAGAGTTATTGATTAGTGCAAGATTTAAGAGCAATTAACAAAATTACAGAGGACATACACCCAGTAGTAGCAAATGCCTTTTGATCACACTGATAGACAAATGTGGCAGGGCATATCACCCCTCTCCCCACCACAGGTAGCCAGTGCAGATAGGAGAGATAACCCAGGCAGGCAAGGCCCAGCAAGTATCATCTCCTGGCACCAAAAGGTGTGCCAGCTTAACAGATGTGGGAAGAGATAAAAGAAAACAAACACAGGTGACCAAAAGGCCTGTTTTACACTATAAAATTACTACAGGTTATCACAGAGGCAGAAGTCTCTTACACACTCCCTGGGAACATGCGAGACAATTTCTCCCCAAAGCTTGGATGCAACTTTGGGGTTACTTTTCCAGAAACTGAGGAAAAGGATTTCCATGTGTGTCCCTTCAACAATTGGTAGTAAAATACATTGAATCCTAATCAATACTATTTCTTCACTAGCCATATTAAAATAAGGTACCTTATTGTGCACTGTATATTTAGACAGTAATAGCTTCTTTTGTCTTTTTTTCCTGTGTAACAATAGTTTAAGTCTTATGTCTGTTAGTTTTGTGTCTATTAAATAAATAATTCATTCTATAAAAGACTGAATCAGCCATTATTAAAGAACCTGTGAATGAAAGCGGGTTTTGGGGTGCTGGCCATCCCTATAAAGCTACTGCCTGCTGCCAGAGGCCTGGGCAAAAGGCAGGGACTTATCTAAAGCCCTCACATCTAACTCATAACAATGAATTAGGGTGGTTTACTCTTGTAGACCTGAAGGATGCCTTTTTCTGCATTCCTGTACATAAAACCAGCCAGGAGCTCTTTGCTTTTGAGTGGGAGAATCCCAAAACAGGGAGAAAAAGTCAGCTTATTTGGACAGCCCTATCCCAGGGTTTCGAGAATAGCCCAACAATATTTGGAAACCAACTAGCAAAGGAATTGGAGGATTGGAGGAGACAAGAGCCAGGAGGGGTTATTCTTCAATATGTTGATGACATCTTGATTGCAGCTAAAACACGAGATGACTGTGGTGCCTAGGTTTTAGATTTATATTTTCCTGATTCTGTACTGCTTAGAGTGTAACTCTGAGGTTTCTTGTAGCTTGCTAATTTCTGCTCACTTGTGCTAGGTAGACATAACAAAGCCTCTCCGGGCCTGCTCTCCAAGGTCACCCAGACTGTCCTAGACCCAAAAAGTATAATCCAAAGATTTCCAAAGACTGTCCTAGACCCAAAAAGTATAATCCAAAGAGCTTCTAAGGGGGGGCCAGCAGAGGGGAAATTACATCATTGAACTGAAGCTTTAACTGGAGAATTAACCCTGCCATGCAAATGAACCAAACATATAAAAGTGTGAAGAACTCGTGACCTGTCGTCCATCTTGGGGTCCATTTTTGGCAATAGCCTGTGGCTCCCAGGGTGTACCTTTGAAGGCCTTTCAAATAAATACCTATTTTATTCTTTTACTCCTGTCCAGTCTCTGTGTCTAGGAGGCCCCTTAAGGCATCAACTGCATCCAATTCACTGTAAGCTTGTGAAACTTTTTGGGACCAAGTGGGTACAGAGTTTCCAAAGATAAGGCACAGATTGCCAAAGAAGCAGTAGTTCTTTGGGACTTTAAATCTTTCGTGGACACTGCCAGCTCAGCAAAGAATGGAAAGAAGCCATCTGCTGACTTCCAGAGCCCCACACCGTGAGAGAGATGAAAGCTTTCCTGGGAATGGTCGGGTGGTGCCAACTTCGGATACCGAACTACAGGTTACTGGTAAGGCCCCTGTATGGAGCATTAAAAGCAGCAGAAAAGGAAATCATTACATGGACTGAGAGCACGAGAGCTGCATTTAAACAGCTGAAACACACTCTAATGTCAGCTCCAGCACTGGGTTTACCAGACTTAACTAAGCCTTTTGAACATTTCACACGAGAGACTCAATGTGGCATTGGGCGTATTAACACAGCGCCTCAGAAGCCAACGGAGGGCTGTGGCTGACTTTTCCAAACAGCTGGACAATGTTAGCCACGGGTAGCCTCGGTGTTTGAAGGCCATGGTGGCTACTGTCATCTTGATTCAAGAGGCCTGGAAACTCACCCTTGGACAACACATTGTAGTGTATGCACCACATGCCATAGCAGCAGTACTGGAACAGAAAGGAGGACATTGGCTGTCCAGCAATCAGATGCTTAGAAATCAGTCACTGCTGTTAGAACAGGATGATGTTACCCTGAAAACAACTTCTGTTGTTAACCCTGCCATGTTTCTGTCCCCCACCTTAACTGATGATGTGCCTAAGCATGATTGTTTGCAGACAGTCATGGAGGTCTATTCCAGCACACCAGACCTGAAGGATGTGCCCCTAGAAAATCCAGACTGGGAGCTGTTTACAGACGTGAGCAGCTTCATGAGAAATGGTAAACAAATGACAGGTTATGCAGTAACAACCCAGGACAAGGTGATTGAGGCGAAGGCCCTGCCAGCAGATGTGTCATCACAGAAAGCTGAACTGATTGTGCTGACAGGAGCCTTGGATCTGAGCCAAGGAAAGAAGGTAAATATATGGACTCACTCTAAATATGCATTTAGTGTTGTCCATGCCCATGGAGCCATCTGGAAGGAGAGGACTGTTGAACGCTCCAGGTAATCAAATCAAACATGCTGAACAAATCCTTGCCCTCTTGGAGAGCATCAGAAAACCCACAGAAGTAGCCATCATGCATTGTAGGGGTCACCAGAAAGGGAAAACCACTCCAGAACTGGGAAATTGCTTTGCTAATGAAACAGCAAGAGGAGTTACAGAAAAAGGTATTCCAGTAATTCCACAGAAAGAGATTAATTTGTCAGGGTTCATCCCAAAATATGATCAGGCAGACTACAAGTTAATTAAGTTTCTTAAGGTTGAGATCACAGAGAATGGATGGCTGTTACACAGCGAACCAGGTTGTAGTCCCACCTCTAATCCTTCGAGAGCTAGCTCAAAGAGAACATGAAAGCACACATTTCAGGGTTGAAAATCTTCTGAAACATCTAAAAAAGGTACTAATAGGAAAAGGAATGGCTGATATTGTACAATCAGTAGTAAGCAAATGTGAAATCTGCTGTAAAAACAATCCTGATACGAGGAAAAGAGTTGTGTTAGGAGTAACAAAGGCAGGGGATCTTCCTGGAGATTACTGGCAAATGGATTTTGCTGAGTTACCACGCGAAGAGGGATACAGGTACATATTGGTATTAGCTGACACCTTCAGCAGATGGCCTGAAGCTTACCCCTAACACAGCCAAGGAGGTGGTGAAAGTTTTGCTTAATCAAATAATACTGAGGTTTGGGGTTCCTTTGGGGATGTCATCAGACAAGGGACCACACTTTGTTGCAACAGTGATTCAGGAAGTTAGTCGGATTTTGGGAATTGCTTGGGATCTGCATACACCTTAAAGACCCCAAGCAAATGGTAAAGTTGAACGTATGAATGGAACCCTAAACCACAAATTAGCAAAATTTGTCAAGAGACATCCATGACGTGGGTTAAGGCCTTGCCTATAGCCTTACTGAGGATCCACATACAACTGAGGCGGAGGGACAACATCAGTCCCTGTGAAATATTGTATGGCAGGCCATATCAAATTCCACATGTTCCAGGTGAAATTCACACGAGGGGGAAACTTGATTTGGAGAGATCTCTAATGGCTTTAGGTTCCACTTTGCAGAAGCTCCAGAATTACATTGTGTTATCCAGACCCATAGGACTGGACACCCCGGCACATCCCTTCCAGCCTGGAGATTGGGTCTATGGTTAAGTGGCGGGACAGTGACCCTCTACAGGCCGAGTGGAGAGGACCATTCCAGATTCTGCTGACTACCATCACTGCAGTCAAAGTCACTGGCAAAGGATCCTGGATTCACTACTCCAGAGTTAAGAAGGCTTCTGCTCCCAAAACAACTGAGAAAACAGAGACTGATACAAATGAAGATGATGTAGTTTAAATGATTCTTTCCTTGCGCTTGTTATCTACACAGTTGGCAACCCTGACCCAGGTTTGAAACCAAAATTTGCATATGATTCTGGTCCAAAGTGTATCCAAAGATATTCATCTGGATACAAAGCTAACAACTGACATGTAGATCAAAGTGGAAAGATCAGCAAAAATTTGTCTACAATTTGAGAACTAACTCAGATCTTACATTAGATAGCATTCAAAGTAAATACATTGAGTTTTGATTTGACACTGACTTCATGGTGACCAAACTGGCCCTAGATTTAAAAACTGTTCAGAGTAGTTGTAGTTATAATTCTCATTTATATATACTGCTGTTAGACACATATTACTAGTAAATATTTTGAATAGAGTCTCAACAAGGTAGAGGCCTTGTCAAGCCTCTAAGGGGGGGGAATGATGCCTTAGGTTTTAGCTTTTATATTTTTCAGATCCTGTACTGCCTAGTATGTAACTCTGAAACTTCATATAGCCTGTCAGCTACTGTTCTCATGTTTTGGTTAGGCATAACAAACCCTCTCTGGGCCTGAACTCAAGGACACCTTGTTGTCCCAGGCCCTAAAACAGGTAAACTGAGCCTCTGGACAGGGGGAGCAAACTTGGGGTAATGGCATAATTACCTGGAATTATCACTGGAGAATTAACCCTGATATGCAAATGGACCAAACTTATAAAAGTGTGAAAAACCCGTGACCCAGCGTCCATCTTGGGTGGAGCCCCTTGGGAGCTTCTGACTGCCCAAGGTGTTCCTATTGAAGGCACTCAATAAATACCTACTTTTATTCTCTTAATCTTGTCCAGCTTCTGTTTTCAGGTAGCCACTTCAAGGCATCAGTTCTTGAAAACAGAACAGCTGCAGAGACAGTTACAGGAGGAACAGAAAGAAAAACAAATTTGGAGGAAAAAGTTGAGTTAATGCTTATGCGGGCTCCAAATCCTCCTGACATCATGCAGATTAGAAAATTAACTGCATCTCCTGAAGATTGGCCAAATTCTGCCTTGTTACAAAATGGGATAAAATTAGAAAAGACACAACCTCTGATGCACAATTGGCCAGGAGCGTTGCTGACATTTTACAACACAGGGAAATCCCCACCTGTGCAACACTAATGCATGGTTGGTACCGCCACGAAAATCACCTCATTCCACATCTCACTAATATGGGTGAGATGTGGGATGGAGTGATTTTTGTGGCGATACCAAGAATACTATGTGTAATGTAGTCATTCAATGGTCAATACTAATTGACCATTCCCAGGAACTATGATTTACAGGTTGTCCACCCAGAAAACAGAGGTGGAAAGAGTTATATAATCAAACATTATTTTTAAGAATTCCAAAAATTGCAATTCCCCTCCCCCTGGGCAAAGGTGAAAAAAAACCCTCACTAAAATTAGCAAAAAAAAATTTAGAAGTTGTATCATTTCCAACAGGAGCAGCACACCCCCAGATTCCTGTTATAGCAGGATGCATTTCAGGAGACAGAATGGAGATGTTCTGAATGGGAAAAGGGACTTTTATCTCTAGTCTGAGCAGTGAAAATAATGCCTTGATGTGGCCACCTAAAACACAGAGACTAGACAAGAATAAGAGAATAAAAGTAGGTATTTACTTGAAGGGCCTTCAAAGGTACACCCTGGGCAGTCAAAAAGCTACATCTAAGATGGACGCTGGGTCACAGGTTCTTCACACTTTTATAAGTTTGGTCCACTTGCATATCAGCGTTAATTCGCCAATTATAACCTCAGTTAATGATGTAATTACTCCAAGTTTGCCCCCCCCCCCCCCTTAGAGGCTTTAGTTTACATTTTGGGGCCTGGTGTCCTTGAGGAGCAAACCCAGAGAGGGTTTGTTACATCTAACCAGCACGAGAGAACAGTTGTTAACAGGCTGCACGAAACTTCAGAGTTACACACTAGGCAGTGCAGGATTTGAAAAAATATAAAAGTTAAAACCTAAGGCATCAAAACAAGCTCACATTTTCCATATAAGCAAGTACAATGGGCCAAAAAGGTGGAATTCAATAGGTTTTCCACACCCCATGTTAGCCCCAGTCAAATGGAAGCACAGAACGGGCTAATGGCCTGTTGCCACATGACTGAGTGGGACTCAGGGTACTTCACCAACTAAACAATAGCTGTGGCCTGCTCAAGCATTCTTTGCAAACTCTGAATGAGGTGCTTTACAATCCCGACAACCTGTTATGGTAAAAGCAACACGAACTGGAACTGTGCCTGTGACTAACTAAACCTCGGGGTGCACTTGCTTGGGGAACTACCGACAGCAGTGGTACAAACCACAGAATTAGTGCACGGTGGCTTTTTTCTTTCTTTAATGGAATAAGAACCTGTCCAGGCAAACCCTGCTGAGACTTGTATGCTTTGACTTTTTCAGGAAATGATACTGGAAATGATGCCAGCACATCTCCACTGAAGATCGAGTTACCCACTGAAGGACTGCTTATTCTCACAGAATGAATCAGCACCAGAATGAACCAGACTGGGCATATAAATCACCAAGCCTGACCCACTGGATGGAAATCTTCACTTTTTCCATCTGTAACAGTCACCGTGGTAATGGCTGTAACCATGCTTAAGCCTGAATGACCATTGCTAATGAATAAGCCATAATTGTACAAATTCAGGAGCTTAGCCTAACAACATGAATTTGGCAGAGGGTTAATATAACTTTAATATGTGAAGCACAACTTTCAACCAACAAGGGGGAAATTTATTTACTCAGCTTCCAATATTGACACAAAATATGAAAGGGAAGTTTTAGTGGAGATACAATGTATCCGCAACTGTAAGTGGGTAATACATACTAGCACAGCAAAAACTAATTTAAACCTCACAGTGCATTCCACTACCTCCCAGGCTCCTGACAAGATTGGTGAAATCTTACCTCCACAAATTTTTAAATTTGGATGGCATGCCATCAAATATACCGGCCAAAACAAGTGCTATTTAATCCTTCATGGTCCCTCAAACGAGTGGAATTATCAATGCAGGTTAATATCTCTGCAATTAAACCTGCCATTTCTGTCTAATCCCTATGCACAGTGGTCGGCAGGGTTGCATGGACAGACCCTGACCCCTCCAAAACCATCAGGGAGAGAGAGTGACTGGTATCCTGGGGACAGAATTGGGAGCATTAAGTTACACAGATGCTGGAGTCCTAGCAAAAAAGAAAAATAAATAAACTCATTAACAAGTGATTTATACCAATTTAAAGATCCATTACGATCTTCCTTATCAGCATTAGGAACTAGCCAATGGCCCTTATCAGATACCTCGGTGCGAAAGGATTGAGGTACAAAATCACCAGCTAATAGTGAATGCCACCAGGTGGTGGCACCTCTATTTTCGAGGGGTTTCATCTTTGCTGAAGACCAAAAACCACCTCCGAATGAGGGTGAGAACCCCCACTGGGGAAATACGTGCTGAAAGCGGGATAAAAGACCATCCCCATTCCTTCCTTAGAGCCTCGTGGCCCGGCCCTGTGGCTCCCGGGATGGGTCCCAGCCCGGGGAACCGGCCCGGGGGTGCCTGGGCTGTGTGGAGAGGCAGGACCCAGCTCCTCTCGCTCAGCCCCCGATGCTAACGGGGGACTCGCGCACCTCCGGCACCGGCTGACCGCGGCTCATCGCGGGGAACGGCGCGGGGTGCGGCGGCTCCGCGCTGGGACCGGCGCTGCCCAGCCCTGTCTGCGCTCCCAGCCGGGGCCCGGGGCTCTGGCACCCGCGGGAAGGGCTTCCCCGACGTGAGCCCTGCCCGCACCGGGACTCGGGGGCTCCGGTCCCCTCGGGAAGGGCTTCCCCGACGTGAGCCCTGCCCGCACCGGGGCTCGGGGGCTCCGGTCCCCCGGGAAAGGGCGCCCGACGTGAGCCCTGCCCGCACCGGGGCTCGGATCCTCGCAGGAAGGGCTTCCCCGAGGTGAGCCGTGCCCGCACCGGGCTCTCCCGCCGCCCTCACGGCCGGTCCGCCCCGATAGCGCCCACCTTCTCGTCCATCGCCGACACTCCTGCTCTTCGTGATGCGCCCACCGTTCTCGTCGTTCCCGCCGTCTGGGCCGGGGGAGAAGAAGATCCAGCACCGCCCCCCGCGCCGCTCCACCCCGGACGTACCCCGCGGCAGCACCCGCCCGCGCCTTCGGGGCCTCACCTTGCTTTGCTTTGCCGTGCGGTGCCTTGCCTCCCTCTCCTTCTTGTACTTGACCACTTGTATGCGAGGCGAGGCACGGCAGGGGTAGAGAAGGGAAGTAGTTGCTGCAAGAGCTACAACAGCACCACCAAACTCTCAACAGAATTGTCAAGGTTGGAAGAGACCTTCAAGAGCGTCTAGTCTTATCATCAGTGTGAAAGAAATGAGAAGGAGGTGTCTTTACAAACAGACTGGTAGATAAAGCTAGATACTGAGTGGTGAAATAAGCAATGGGAGTGAGAGGAAAGATGTGTGCTATTATCTCTACAAACAATTTGATGTGTGTTAATGTGTTTGAAATGGGTCTTAATGTCTCTACTAACTTTGGGCAGCAGGTTCGTTACTGGGCCCAGACAGTTTGGCTCCTGAAACAGGCAAGGGTCTGCACCAGCCTGAACTTCTGAACTTTGGGGTAAAACAGTAGGTTCAAGGGGGGATATGTGGTAGGCGGTTCGGGAAGGCTGCACCTTCCCAGTACCTCAGCCGATGGGGAAAGGAAGAGGGCAACCTGCGGCCGGGAGTTAGGATAAAAGGGAGGCTGTGCCCTCCAAAACCTCGAGAGAGAAAACCTCGCGGGCGTGTGTCCCAGTGGCCTCTCTCCCGTTATTCAAATAAAGTTGAAGGACTCCTCTGTCTCCTTTTTGGGCATAAACCCCTGGCATTTGTGGATTTTCCGGACAATTAGGGGCTCGGTCCGGGATCCTTCCACCATTTGGGTCCAGCACATGGTAAGAGGAGCTGGAGGCGTGCCTCACCCAGTTTTTAGGTGACCAGCTCCCTTCGGCGCTGGCTGGCACCAGGAGATTGATTGGGCACCCGAGACTGCTCAGGAGACAGACGAGAGGCAGACTAGGGGGGTCCATGAAGAGTCTGTAGGAAAGGACCACTGGACATGGACGCCCAGGGTGGGCAGCAAAGGAAAGTCGAAAAGGGTCTCGACTATAGGGATGGCGATCCCAAAATACCTCCTAAGGGTCCTTTAGGAGAATGTTAAGACGGTTTACACATTCTCCCAGAGGTAGTTAAGGACATGGACGCCCAGAGGGGCCAATAAGAGGCACCGAGAAAGGGTCTCGGCAGCCCACGGCCAGAGCGGGCAATATGGTGTTGGTTTGGGAAAGGATTGGTTGAAGGGGAGTGTGTAGAAATATGATTGAGGCAAATAGCAGGGGAGGCTATGTGATAAGACTGGGAAGTTCTCTGCCTTATTTTTAAAATCTGCAGTCTAATACAGGCCGGCTGCAGGTCTTTTGTATTCCCGGATTCCAGGAGAGGGAAAACAGGGAGGCGTTGTTCCTACACCCCCACCCCCTCCCCGGGTCACTATGGAAACAGGGTGGAGGATTTGGGTTTGTAAGGGGGTTCCTCTACAGTGAGGAGTGCCGAGGCTGGGTGCGGGAGTGCGGGATCGGCAGCAGGGGCTGGGGCTTGTGGGGGAGGTGCGGGGCCGAGCTGAGGCTGTGGGGCAGCCGGGGCTCAGCGCCGGGCGGTGCCAGCGGGGCTGCAGTGGCCCCCCGGCCCCCATGAGGTCGCAGAACGACCCGGCCGCCTGCCCGCCCCTGTAGAACCATCGGCTGGGCCCTCCCGCCGGCACCTGGTGCTTTACAGAGCTTGTGGTGCTGCGAGAGCGGCCCGGGGGCCCAGATGGGTGTGCTGTGGGGCTGTCTGGACTCTGCGGCTGGAGGGAGCGGCTTTGGTGTGCGGTGTAAGAGACAACGTGTCACCAAAGCCTGGCCTGACACACGAAGGGGTTTTGTTTGTGTCACTGGAGAAACGAGTGATTTTGAGCTGTGGGAAAATGAGCTCGAGGAAAGGCAGAATAAGCCTCTGGATGAAGTGGTTAGAAAGTGTACGGAGGAAGGGATGAGGAAAAGGCGAAGGGAAAGGCGATGGCAGAGTTCTTACAGAGCCGGAGGGCTAAAGCGCAGGGCCCAAGGGACCCGGGCTAGAAGAGACGGGAGCAGTCGCAAGGACGTGGCAGAGGCATTCCCTCCTCGGCAGGGGAGAGCCGACCGAAACAGCGGCTGGGAAGGAATCTGCCATTTTACCGGGGCTCAACTGAGAAGTGTGTTTCCTAGTAGACACGGGAACTTCTCTGTCTATGTCAAATGTTCTTTTCATAAGTGGGAAAGATGATTGGTGAGCGTGTGTGTATACGGGGATGCCCGTGAGAGTTTGCTGAATGTGTGAGATGAGTTTGAAAAGCATGAGTTTCTGATTATTCCCAGTTGTGATTGTGGTTTGCTGGGAGGGGAATTTGATAGCTGTAGTTGGAAATGCAAATGGGTGTTGTGGGGAGTAATGGGGAGGCTAACACTGTTGTGAATGCTGGAGTGAACCCAGAGGTGTGGGCAGTCCCAGGGGAATATGGAAAACTGGATATGGAGCCTCTCCACATTACTCTGAGGTGATCTGGACAACTGGTGTCTAAAAGCAATACCCTATTTCAAAGGAGGGGAAAAGGGGGTTGCAGCCTGTTGCCGAGCTAAAGGCAGGTCTTTTGGAACTGTGTTTGTCCCCCCATAACACTCCTATCCTGCCAGTTATGGTGCAGGACCTGAGAATTGTAGGTGAAACTGTTAAATCCAGGCACTCCACGGTGCCAGGCCCTTTTACCATCTTGAACCGGATTCCCTCCTCACACTGCTACTATTCAGTACTTGATTTAAAGGATGCTTTCTGAGGATGCCCTTTCACAGAGGATAGTAAACAGTATTTTGCCTTTGAGTGGGAACAAGAGAGAGAAGGGATTATTTGGGCAAGACAAGCGAATTTACTCCATCCCCAGGAATTGGGTTATTTCAATATGTGAAGGACTTGCTCCTGTCTGGAGAATGGGAGGAGGTGGTAAGGGAAGCCACTGTGAAATTGTTTGGTTTTCTGGCTGGAAGCGAGGCTTGGAGTGTCTGAAGGGAAGGCACAGGTGATGGAGAGAAAGGTTAAATATTTGGGACATATTTTGACTGAAAGGTTGCTGTGTATTGACTCAGAGAGGGTGCAGGGAATTTTAGATTGAACTGTTACCTAGGACTAAAGAGGCAATTTTTGGGATTAATAGAGTATCGCAGGACCTGGGTTGAGGACTTTTCTGTTCTGGCCAGGCCGTTGTATGGCTTTTTAACCCAGGATAGTCCCAATGTTATTGTATAGACACCAGAAAGAAAGCAGAACTTAAGAAAATTAAAAGAAAGGTTGAATAATGCCCCAGCTTTCTCTCTCCCAGGCCCGGAAAAGGAATTGGAATTGTATGTGAACTGGTTCCAAAGACTGATTTCTCCAGTGTGAATCATTCATGAATGTGGAAATACCCTTTAGAAATACTGCTTTTCTGGTGATCCCATGCCCAAACTTAGGAATGGTGAAGGAATTTGCTGAGCAGAGAATGCTGAAGGTAGCCAGAATTGTAATAAGCAGCGTGGTCCTCTGGTACAGGCCTGTGCCAGAGGAATTCTAGTGCTAAAATGTTTGCGAAGAGGGGGGATGGCCCCACTGTTCGCTCTAACGGGAACTGAGGCTCTTTTGTCTGCAGAGTTGTGCAGCCACGGCTTTGATGATAACTGATGGCAGGACTGTTAAAGTCTGGCACCAAGTTCTAGCTGGATGACCTGCACTAGGCTGTTACAGGGTGAAATGGAACCAGGGGGATTTAGAATTGAGAAATGGGGATGGGGAGTTTAACCCAGCCTCCTGTTTAACTGGCCCCGAGAAAGGAGCCTTAAAGGAGGCTCGTGACTGTGTCCAGGTAACAGATCTCCAGACTAGAGCTGGGGAAGATTTACAGGACCCTTTTGCCAAATGAGGAAGAGGTGTTTATAATGGATCTTCAAGAATAATGGGAGGAAAACGAGTTATCAGATGTACTACAGTAAAGGGAAAGGAATTGCAAGAAGGGGAGAAGCTACCATGCACATGGTCAGCACAAACCACAGAATTGCATGCCTTAATAAAAGCCTGCAAACTGTATCAAGAAAAGGTAGTGAATATTTAGAGATTCAAAGTATGCATGTGGGGTGAGTTTGGAAAGCTGGGAGGAGAGAGGTTTGTTAACTTGCGGGAGAAAACGTTTGCTCATGAGACCTCAATTACTCACCTATTGGAGGTGATGAATTTATCAAAAGAGGTAGAAATAATACATGTTAAGGGACATCAGGCAGGGTACTCAGGAGAAACAATAGGTAATCAACTGGCCAATGGAGTGGTTCAGAAATCAGCACTTCTGCCACAAGTCTCCAGGATCCTCCCTCTGCCGCCTGTGACCCAGCTGTTGCCAGGGGAGGGGGGAAGTGGTGGTGCTGTCCTTCCCACCAGAGGAGTTGGAGATAATTAAAGGTGGGGGGGCAGAATAAAGAGGGGACACTTTAGTTACAAAGGACAGTAAAGAGCGGATGCCAGGAGCTTTGAGCCTGCACGTGTTAAAACAATTCCATGGGGGGAGTCATTGTGCCTCTTGAGGATTGGCAAAGACCTTCTCGAGATGTACTGCCTTAAATCTTTTTGTTTAGCAAAACGAGCTATTGAGGGCTGCCTGGCTAAAGCTCATAGCCAGACTACAAAGGAGATTGCAAGGCAGGGGAATGACCTTGAGCTGTACGTCCTTTCCAAGGATGCAGGGTGTATTTTGCTGAGATGCCCTGGGTGAGAGCTTAGCTATCCTCTGGTAGTGGTATGCCTGCTGGCAGGGTGGCCAGAGGAGTTTCTAGTTGCTTCAGCAACAATTTGATAATTTAATAAATGATTTCTGAATATGGGATTGTGACGGGGAAGCCAGTTTTACAGGGGGATCCTTCAAGGGATAATGGCTGCTTTGAGAATTCAGTGGGACCTCCCTACCCCTTGGCACCCTGAGAATTCAGGTCAAGTAGAAAGGATGAATGGAGGAATAAAGAAACACCCTTTGAAGCTGGTGACAGAAACTAAGATGCCATGGGTATGGCTTCTGCCATTAGCTCTGGCAAGAATAAGAGCTGAACCCCGAGGGGATATTCAATTATTCCCCTTTGAATTGTTTGGGATTCTTACCCTGTTGATTTTCAACGTGGCAGGGAGGTGAAGATTTGTACTGGGACCAGTATGTGGCCAGCATACTGTGTCCAGTGCAATCTCTTTGACAGGAAGCCCAGTTAGCACAGACTTTGCTGTTCATAACAACCAGCCAGGACTGCAGAGACAGCAGCCAGGACAGCTGCACATGGAGGGACCCATCATACTCGGGTCAAGGCCTCTGAAGCCCTGGAGACTGGGACTTTTCAGCAGGAGGAAAAGGATGGGAGACCTTGGCTAGCAATAGCATCTACAAGGATTAATGGGCTAATGTGAACTGTCATTGACTACTTTGTTCTCTGTATTTACTGCATAGGCTGTACCTTCCCAGTACCTCAGCCAAGGGGGAAAGGAAGAGGGCAGTGTGCAGTTGGGAGTTAGGATAAAAGGGAGGCTGTGCCCTCCAAAACCTCGAGAGGGAAAACCCCGTGGGCGTGTGCCCCAGTGGTCTCTCTTGCTTTATTCAAATAAAGCTCCTCTGTCTCCTTTTTGGACATAAACCTCTGGCATTTGTGCATTTTCCTGACAGGAGGAACCATAAGTTCCACAGGAATTCCACTAATTGACACAGACTGTTACTCACTCAAGGCTCTACTAAATCCCTGGGCTTAAAGAAAAAGAACAGAGACACAAGGAAGAAGAAAAAGGCAGGGGGCTGCACATTAGAAGGGGGCCTGTATTAAATGATTCAGGGAGTCTGTATCTTTTAAGTGCCTCAGCCAATGGGGAAAGAGAGAGGGAAATGCTTCCAGGAAATGAGGATAAAAAGGAGGCTGCATCCTCCAGCAGCTTGAGAGACCCCATGAGAAATGCCCATGGCCTCTACCTTTATTCGAATAAAGTAACAGGACTGCTCTGTCTCCTTTTAGGACATAAAGCTCTGGTGTTTGTGGATTAATTTTCCTGACAAGTGCAATAAGACCTCAGATAACAACGTCCTGAAAAGATAGGCCAGGTTTGAACCTATTCATACCTGCACAGCTGGAAGGCTTCGTGCTGCTTTTTCCAATACCTACTAACAAAGATGAATTTTTGGGGGGGTCAGAAACATCTACTATGAAGAAATCCTTCAAACGATGTCTGATGCACAGGAAGAGTGCACTGGCCTAAATGTCTACTGCATTATGAAGTGCACCTCTGTGAAAGACTGAGATGTTAATGGTTAATGGCTCAACAATCACCCGTTTGTGGAGGCAGCAGGGGCTTTGCTGGCTCTGGGTCCAGGGCAAGGACAAGAGTTTTTGGGGGTGTGGTGGCAAAACCTGATCTGCATGAGACAGAGGGGGTGTACACCCACCACCAGAGGCTCTGGGGTTTGAACCAGATCAGGGAGAAGGCCAGACAGACCATGGTGCTTGTTTTCATGCCAGTGTCCTCCCCCTGCCCTCAAGGAAGGGTGACGTTCACACAGGACATTCACCCACTTGGGGCTGAAGGTTTGGTCCCTTCTGATGGGGCATAACTGGCTCAACTTTGCTTGAGTGAGAGGCAGGGTCATGACTTAGAAGGGGTCATAAAACATCAAAGACCCTTCAGACAGTGTAAAATTCCCCTCCCCAGGAAGGTACCTGTGTGTTCCAGCTAAACCTGACTGTGTATTAACCCACTGAACCTTGTGTTTCTTTGGCTTTCCCCCACCCCTGATGGATCGTGACCATCACTCAGACCACCAGACATCAAAATTGCAACAATCAAGTCTCTTCAATCAAGTCCAGTTACTGGATCCACAGGTGGTGAGATCTTTCTACTCTTATCCTTCCTTCTGCTTTATTTCTTACACATTTTCTTACCTGTAATTCCCATGCTTTTATATTGTTGCATTGCTATAGATAACAACCAGAATGGTTACACATCTGCTTTCCATTGCTTCTAAAAGGTTCCAAAATAGACCCTACAAATATTTATTTACAAACACCGCTCATTCAGTGCCAATTCACCTCTAATGCTCTCCAAGGGATCTATTAACAAGAACCCCGGTGTCATGGGTTGGCAAGCATAGTCCCAAAGTGATGTTCTTGCAAAGGGGTGCTTACAGCTTCCTCTGTGACTTGACAGAACCTACCAGTGGCCAGTTTGAATATGGACAATTCTTTAAGCCACTTAAAGTTGTGACCGCCTTTGTGATGCACACTTAAGAATAGACAAACCCCCCCCCACAGCTCTGTCTCGTTTCCGGCGCTGGGACAGGTGGCTGCGGGCCCTGTGCAGGGACCAGCGGGCCCGGCCCAGGCCCTGCTCGGGCCAGGCTGGGCCGGGCCACAGCCATCCTGGAGCTGATGGGCCCTGTTCCACCTGCGGAACCCCCCCACAGCCCTGCTACCTTCAGCTGTGGGCAGCCAGAGCGGCCCAGCTCCCCCTCTCCAGTGCGGCCAAGATTCAGCTGAAAGCTGCACCGCTGTCCAGCAAAGATCATGTGAGCAACAGCGATAAGAGAAATTCCAGCTGCAAGGGCTAGGTGAGATTAACCCTTTTAGTGCTGTGAAGAGCTGAAAACCTGAGGGAGGAGAAAGAGGAGATGCTTAAAGCTGAAATTCTGTTGTAAAGCTATGATGTATCAGAGTACCCGTTGTAATTTCATGAAGGCATGGGGGGTGGAGCTTGTACTTGTGAGCAAAAGCACCTGCGCTGAGACAGGCAAATGCTGACGCAGCTGTAATTTCATGAGAAGTTTGGACAGGGAGAGATGGAAGCGATGAGGACTTTTGCTCCAAATGGGAAAGGAGAAACCTCAGTTCCTAGAGATGCTCCCAGAGATAGCCCTAGAGATGAAGATGAGGAAGACCCTTTGCTTCCAGGGAAGGAGGAGGGCCTCTGTTCTTAGAGATGAAATGCTCCCAGAGATGGGTGAAGAGAACTTTTGTTTCTGAATGGCTCAACCTTAAAATTGTACCCCAGTAATTCAAGAGTGGACTCTTGAAAGCAGCTGTGGGAAAAGCTGCAAGTCGGGGGAAGAGACTCACATGCGAGCAGAGAACCAACCCGGGCGGCTGTCTTGTGATAATGTGTTCATAGCATGGGCAAGAGACTCCTCTTCCTAAATGGACTGAACAAGGTTATTATGGAAGTGGTAAACAGACTGAACATCTCAAGGGTTGTCTTTTTACATTGTCAGTGGGAGAAGGGAGAAAGGTGGGGGGAGGAGAAGAGTTCTGAAGGTGTGGTATGATTTTTTTTTTTTTCCTCTTCTTTTAGGTCTGTTAATAAATTTCTTTATATTCTTTCAAGTTTGGTGCCTGCTTTGCATTTCTCCTAATTCTTATCTCACAGAGGGTAAGTAGCAATGAGTATTTTGGACCAAACCACTAAACTGGTGTTTCTGCCTGGTTACAAACCCAACCCGCTACACCTGGCTACTCCTGCTGTGTATAGGAATGCAGCCCCGCTGTTCTGGACCTCAAAGAACAATTCCAGCCCCTCCACAACATCATCTCTTTCCAGGCTGTACTCACTTATTCCATACGGCCCCAAAGCAGCACCATAGGATCTTGCAGGTCCAGATAATCACCAGTGTCTCACAGAACTGTGGGAAGAGGAAAAAAATTAATACTGTAAACCTTGAAGTACAGATACACACACAAAAATCATACCAAAGAAATGTAAATTGAATACAAAATTATAGTAATTTAAAAAAAGTTTAAAATTTTTGTTTTTTCTCTTTAGGAAGGAAGAAATAGCTTGTCCAGCCAGTCTGCCTTGAACTGTCCTTTATATTTCTAAAGATAAACTGCTTGGCTATATCACTGTCTTGGTAAAAATCCAAGAGCAAGTAGAAAGGGAAGTTAATGATTCATACCCACAAGGAAAAAAAAATCACTTGTGATCCAGATTCATAAAGACACAAAGAAACACACTGGACTACTGAAATAGGCTCTGCTCTCACAAGTACCTGCAAATGGAAACTCATTTTAGCAATGTGCCTATTTGTGCAGTGCTGCTATAAAATGGAAATAGGCTTTTAAATATTTTGAGTAGAAAAATAACTGATTATTCCAAAGAATTAGCAACTCATACCTGCATCTGGCTAACGTCGACTTGCTTTTCCAAAATGCATCTCAGCAAGCCAAAGTGTTGCCACTAGATGGCAAAATGAGACTGAATCTTCTCTCCTACACAATCTCAAATTTTATTCATTGGATGGAGATAAAAAGAGAAAAACATTAATATATTTTTATCCATTTTTATCCTCTGACATTTGTTTGGAAGACAGTAGTGGTTGCAGGTATTCTGTTACGTGAATGGGAAGGTATGGTCGAGGTGAGATCCTACTCTGCTGTTACTTTAATCCACATCTCAGAGGAGAGACCTGACAGATCAGGACTGCTCCAATGGACAGTGACTTTTGACCTGTGCTGACCCTCCTTCATAACGAGCCAGGGGATAAAAAGAATTGTCTTAAGTCCACTCATAGTACAATACATGTGTACCATTAAAAATATATGCAAAATGCTTGTTTATGAGAAAAAAATGCCTCTTAGGAATACACTATATTTTGAACAGAACAGTAAAAAGTTGAAAAGCATGGGATGTTCAAGAATTCAGCTCCTTGGAAACTAAACCAGTCATAGAGAGGAACATAAATATTGAAAACAAAACTAACATTAAAACCAAAACTATACCTAAGACCATGTTGGCTAGCAGCAGAATTTTTTCTCCCAGTCACCTGTGTATTTTCTGGTCTGTGAAATTCACTCTTGAAAACTTTCAGGATTGACAAAATCTTTTCCTGAGAAGGTCTGAAATGAGTCAGTGGAAAAACTGTAGAAGCTTTTTTATTTTTCACAGCATTGCAAAATCACAAGTGCTTTTCTTACTGGTCAGCAAGCTGTTGAAATATTTAGAGACTTGGAAATCATTAGGATCAGAATCCAGTTCTGAGTATGTGTATGGACAGGAATGTTGCAACTGCAACAATGACCAAAATCCCAGGTTGCCAACCAGTTTACAGTATAAACTCTGCAAGTTCTCTAGAGTTGAAGCTACAAAGTAGCTTTGCTTAGGTAAGGAAACAACTGCCTGTCTGAATAAAAGGAGATCACTTAGAACAATGTCAGAGCCAAGGAGCTGCTTATGGGTGTCAATAGTCATTGGATTAAAATAGCAAAATTGGTTAAAATAATCACCATATCTTTAGCTGTCAGAATAGCTGGATAGACTTGAAATACTGCTGTTTAAAAAACTTTAATGAAACAAAAATCATAATTTTTGTACCGGCATTGTTGCTGAAAGAGAGCATGTACTAGTTTGAAAGCAAACCAGTGGGAGATCCCAAATCAGAATTACAATTTGATAGGAAAATTAAGATAAAGGCAGCGATACAGAAACACTGCCAGAGTCAGGTTACAACTTGGCACCCTGTTGGGCAGGGTGGTGGTAGCAGTGTGATTAAGTGGTGGCTGCAGTCCTGTTGAAGTGATAGATGTGGTTTTGTTGAAGAGGTGATCCTGTAGAAGAGGCTGGTCTTCCTCTGAAGGGCCAGTGGTGGCTATGTAGCTCTTGTCCTCTGGGAACCCAGTAGGTCAGGGCTGCCTGTGGTGTTCCAAACCTCAGCTTATATCCAGGTAGGAATGCTCGGTTCCTCCCCCTGGGCGGAGCATCTCACAATGGGATGATGTCATTTAATGAGTCAGGCAGTGAGGCTTGATGGCTCATTAGCAGAAGATATCCTTGGAGGGAGTTATCAGGGATGTGCCATGGAAGAAATAAACTACCCTGGCCCACCTGTTTTTAGCAGCTTATAAAGATGGTGATAGAATACACACTTTTGGTTACATCTTAAATTGTAACTTAAGACAGAACAATTTTGGGGTTTTGGTTGTTTTTTAATAAACCCATACCAAATAACCCCCCTACCAAAACCCAAAAGAAGGCACAGCAAATGGAAAGCCTGTTATGGAAGCACTGAATGGGAATACCTCAGGCTTCAGCTCCATCCAAGGATAGCAGCTCCCACAGGCTCTGGGTTCCAGTAGAGCTGGCAGGTTCCCCAGCACAGCCCAATCCTGGAGTGATGCAGAGGGGACAGGAGGGGCAGGGATCAGCTGGGAGCCAGAGCAGGAGCTGTTATGGCAAAAGGGCTGGTGGAAAAGAGCCTTGGGGGTAACTGGAGCCTTGCAGAGCCAAAGTCTTGGCAGCTCTCCCTTGGCAGCCGGCTGGCCTGGAGCTGGGGGAGGGAATCTGTGCTTTTTGACAGCACAGGAGTAAAGGGTTTGAGCAGTTAGCCCAGACTAAAGGGTGTGTTTTTAACTAAGCTCCAATGTCTCTGTCAAACTGGTGAACTCAGTTATAAAACTGCTGTGTTCACTGGTAGAGTTCTGTACCCGGAAGACACTATTGGTACAGAAGGGTCATATCCAAACCAGAACATCCTTTCCAGTTGTCCTTTTGGCCCCTTCTGTGTCACAGCACAGCTGACCCTGTTTGGCAGCTACTGAACTGCTGAACTGCACTGAGCAGCCCAAATACTGGAGGAGAGTTCTACAATCCCCAATTCCTCCTTCTCAAGCTTGCAAGAGCTCTTCTTGTTAGCAGAGCCCTTCACACTTCATAACTGACTGCTATCACCCAAAGTCACGAAGTTTATCTCCTTTTTTTGTTCCCCTTCTCCAACTTCCCTTTCTCAGACTTAGCAAACGTGTTTTTTAATCTTTCCTCAGCAGAGAGCTCTGCTGAGGTCTCCTAAGTGTTCTCCTCTGCCTTTGTTTGCAGCATCTCTGGACAAACCAGACACATTATGCCACTTACCACCCAAACAGAGTGGAATAAAACATGTACCTGAGCAAACTGCTCTTGCTAGAATATCTTTAAGTACTTGCCTTATTTTTTACAGTGCTTTAGTAGATATTTGATTCTCTTTGGTTTCTGAATAGAGTCCAGCTGCACTCTACAGTTGCTGTATTTTAGGATTTCAGGCCTTTTGGAACTGCCTAAACTCCTTCTTGACACCTGCTCAGAGTAACACAATTCACCAGCAATGAAAAAGATGCTTCTTCAAGTAGGCATATTTTCTTTTCCATCCAGGAAAATCTTTGCTGAGGGTTGAGTTCATATAAAGAATACTTTTTTGTTTGTTTTTTTTTTGTGTGAAATTGGATTTGAAGCCAGTATCTCAGGCACAGTTTTATTCAAGCCATACATTCCAGAGGCAGGGAGGTTGGTTAGCATTTACCTCAGCTGCTATTGCCATTAAAATGTCGTATTCAGTGTCCATCCATCCCTGCTCCTGCACCCAGCAGTCACCAGTGTGGGGCTGTGATTCTGCCATGGGCTGGGGAGGAAGTCTCAAAGTTCCATTCCAGAAATTGCTTTTTCAAATTGGCCTAGATGTGAATGTGGATATCCTGACACTTTCCCCAGGGGGGGTTTTACACCTGAGCAAGGGAGGACATTGACGTGGTAAAAAACATTATCCCACCTGTCAGGGTCTGCTTCCCTTATCTCCCTTATCTGCCTCTGAACCCAGTTCATTGCTAAGCAAAGGTCAGTTTGTTGTGGTCATCCTCTCATGGTGGGTGATGAAAATATCTGAAAATTCAGAAAATATCTGAACCCCCTCGGCACCGAGGCTGTTCTTACGATCAGAGGTTTGGCCACCACACACCCAAAACATGTTAAAAAGGGGAACTACAGGCTGTCTAGGGCAAATATTTCCAGGGTAAAAGGAAGAATCTCCCCCACTCTTTTAAAAACAAAATTGGGCAGGACAAAAGAAAACCATATCATAAAGATCCACTTTGCTTTGGGACTGAGATGAACGTGAAGACTAATTCTTAAAAGGTTTGAACTTTTTTTTGGTTTGGCTCTAGGGATATGGATACGTAACCTGAGTTATTCTAGAAGAATAAACCCTTCTGAAAGTGGTTCAAAGTAAGCCCTTGACTCCACTTAAAACAGGGACAGAAGACCACCAGAGAGAGGTGAGAGAAAATGGGAAATGCTGCTGCTCTTTGAAGGCAGCAGAATGTCAGCAGTGTGAATTTCCCACGTGTTGCCTAAAATGGTTTGAGTCTCACAATTTCAAACATCAGTGACCGGAGCATCACTGAATCAGAAAGAACTTACCATTGGCAGCTGTTACTGAAGAGACACTTTTTGTGTGTGAAGGTTGTGTCACTGCAGGCTATAAAATACCCATGAAACACCTAGTTTTTTAAAAAGAGGAAGAAAAGTCTCAATGAAAAGATGTGCACCTGGTAATAGCAGTAAAGTCAATGTTTCTCAGCTTTTGAAAATCTAAGAGCTTAAAATCCACCTCATGAGATTGCCAACTGCTCTAGGAGTATATGTGAAAATTCAAATGTGGAGAATATGAAGTGGTGTTTCCTCAGCAAGCCTCACTGGGGCACCACATCCGATGTGTTTATGGCGTTGTGAAAGAAGTTGTAGAGAAAGACAGAGCTCAAGTTGGTGTGCAGCTGAGTTGTGCAAGAAGTGCATGAAATCTGCACGTAGCTATGAGGTACTCAATGCCCCAGACAGGATGCAAGCAAATAATAATAGATACATGTGCTAGAAATTCTGAGTTAGCTGCTCTCGAGAGCAGGAGATTGGCTTTAAAGGTAACTGCTCTCCTCCTTTCTCAGCAGCAGAATAAATGATACTGTAGTTCTCCTATAACATCACTGGCATAAATTTTGACCAGACTAATTAGTTTTATATTAGTACAAATAAGGAGTAACACAATTGCAATTAGATCTGCTACACTGGGTTTGGGATAGAAACCAGATTAGAAGGTAATGAAACACGTATTAGAAGGAGCAATTAGAAATTTAGCACAGGCTTCTTCCTGTCTCCCTGCTTGTTTCCCTGTGAAATGCAGGGGGTGTGATGGGGTGTCTGAGGTGTAGTTATGTAACCTCCCCTTTACCACTGCTGACAGAGCACCAGCAAAGCAACTTTTCCTTTGGGGATTCTTTGTCACCATTTCATTCAGTCCTATTTCATCCCCAGGATACTGTCAGGACATGACTCAGATGATTCACACAGGTGATTTCAAGTAAGAACCCAGAAAACACAGCTGTAGCATGTATTTGATAAACGCAACACTGCTTAGAACAGCTGTGACAGCAGTTTAATTTCAGAGAGTTTTAAATACCATGCTGCCATCATTTACCAGAATTTCTCCAGAAAAAAGTAAGCTACTCTAAATCAGACTCTGAATTTCAAAAGGAAAGCTCTTGCTGTGAAGACTTGTAGGTCTGATCTCAAACACATGCACTCGTATGCAACACGCCCACAGATTGCAGACACGATGTTAGGAGGTTGTCAGTGACTGGACACAAGAGGGATGCATTTAATTTCTCTGTAGAAAGAACAAGAACTTTCCTTTCCAGTACTTCAGAACTATGCTCCTATTCTTACTAGTACAGGAAGCTCAGAAATTACCACCTTCATGCAGTCCAATGGAAGAGTGAGCCCGAGAGATCTTACCAACACAGCTCTGGGAGGAAGCTCCACAACAAGAAAAGGGAGAATGGACATGCTGGCTGTTTTTAAAAAATACGCATTGTAATCTCACCAAAGTGACCTACTGATGGGAAGGTGCTTGAAGTAGTTGTGCAGGACAGGTGAAAGTCTATCATGTCCCTGTGGTAATGTTATGGTTTTGTGGATTCTTTTTCAGATACAAAAATCCTCATAAGAAAGAAGTAGCTGAAAAATGAAGCATTGATACAATGGCAATGTAATAATTTTTCATCTAAACTTGTACATTTTTTAGTTTCACTGAGTGATTCCTTATTTGAAGGAATGCTGACTGTAATTCCATCAGTAATTCATTAGTTCCTCATTATGTACAGCTCTGACAATAACCTTTTATTGTACAAAGAAAGATATTGCAGGGACTGAGGTAAATTGAAGAAGTTTTTTTAAGCAAATGTTTTCTTCTTTGGGGGTACTTACCTGGGCTAGACTTGCACAGAAGAGTAACCCAGGTCTCTGCAGATAACATGACAATATTTTTATGCTGTATAGTGTGAGTAAATACATAAATATTTATGTGTGCAAATAGGCTCCATAGGAGCTCACTTACATGTAGCAGGCAGAGCATTTTCATCACTCTGCTGTGCTTCCTTGTTTACTTATTTATATTCAGAGAAAGGAAGTGGTAAGGCTGACTAGCTGAAACTTTTCTGAGAAGAGACCATTTTGTACCAGAGGAAGCAGTGCCTCTCTGGAACGTCCTCACAACATAGTTCTACGCTGACAGGAACAGTTCCTTGACAGAAGCTGTTGGGCAGGGAATTCCTTGGAGGTGGCCACGCAGAGGGAATACATGGCTGTGTCATCGACAGCACTGCTATGAACACTCCCTGACTGCCTCGGGGGAAAACCTACCATGGACCTGCGAAATGTCCCCTACCGCTCCGACGTGCTCACCTGGGAGCCAGATGACTTAGCAGAATATTTCAGGACGGTGAGTTTGGCTGTGTTTTGTCTTTGTCTGATGGAGGAGCAAACTGCTGTAGCATTGGTTGGGCTAAATTTAGGGATTTTATAATGGGCAAAGCTCGCTGCGGAACTAAAAGCAAAACCACTGTCGAATGAGAAGCTGAGCTAAACTGGTCAGTGAAAATGAATCTTGAAAGGGATTTTTAAATTGGGTATAAGAGAAACTCATGGCTTTTTAGAGAAAATAAACACATTACTGTAACACTTGTTGGTGTCGCACACATTGACAGCTGCGGAGGGCACTAAGGTGTGAAGATTACAAGTTTTCTGTTTCATCTTCAATGATTTTCAGAAGTGATATTTTTTTCCAAATTGCTCGGTGTCACAAATGAGCCTCTGAATATATTCATTAATCACATCCATGGCTAGACTTGTAAAACTTGGATCACCTTGGGCTTAATTTTGAAATAATGGGAAGTTTATTCAATGGCTCCTATAACTCTATGGGAGTTTTATCTGGGGAGTTGAGGCAAGTTTGATAGTAGAATGCAAAACTACTTGATAAAGATGAGCAGATCAAACACAGAGTCTGTGTCTACCAAATCTCCAGAGAAGTGAAACTTCCAACTACTTACAAGCCCCTAATTTTAGGGTGCAGGGGTTAGTGGCAGAGGAAAGTGAAACCAAAAACTGGAGATTGAGCAGATGAGATCATTATCAAGAGGTAACTTCAGACAAGTACGAAAAACATTACAACAACGGTGCAGGGGGAAGTTGGACCACCATTTCCAAGAAATTAGGAAGGGAAAAACGGCTTTCTGGAAGATCTGATAATGATATTCTGAACAGTGATAAAAGGATTAAGTGTAAGTTCTACCACAACTGAGTGCACATTTATTTGTAGTGCCTCCCTTCTAGTGATCAAGATACCCTCCAGAACAGAGATAGTGGCATTCCACCCTTGGGGAGCTAAATCAGGGCAAAAGCTGTTTAAGTCATCTAAAAAATCTGGGTAAGACAATAATGTCAGCCCAAGGCAGCCAGCTCTGGGCATCTGTCACAAGTGACCAGATCTTGTCCCCAGATGAACTCAGAGAATGAATGAACCAATGAAGAACCAAATTTTCAAATAATTTCCAAAGTCTTTCACTATGGGTTTTTTTTTTTTTTTTTTTTTTTTTTTTTAGAAAAAGCAAAGTGCTCATATTTGGGATATTCCAAGGTTTATTTTTAATAGCTAAACAGTATTTTTCATCAATTACTGTAAGAATGAGATTAGGTCTCAGTCACAGTGATGTGTTGCTTCCCTCTGCACACAGACTTGTGCTGATAACATCATGATAGCACTTGTTGTATGAAAGAAATTACTTAACAAGTTGAAGTCCTCAGTCTGCACAAAAGTTTTAACCTATCCTAACATATTTACCAGAGTTAGGACAGTTTCTTCATATGAATAACTGAAGGTGGCTCCTAAAAATATCCTCTCTGCTGTTCAGTTGTTTCCAGGATCCGTTTTCACGTACACCAAGTTACAATGTTACACCTTAAAATGAAAAAATGGGATACAACTATGAAATGATGTAATGCTCCCTATAAGAGGTTCTCTGCCTCCGGGGGAACTATCCCAGCAGCACAGGGTCATTTGTCTGCATAACTTTCACTAACTAAAGTTTCAGGCAGAACAAGGATCATTCTTTTGTCTCAGCCTTCAAAAGTCACTTTGTCTGCCTGCTCTTTGGGTTCCTTCTGATATGGACCTCACCAGCTTGAAACAGAAAAATGCATTCTAGCCAGATCAAAAATATAAAAATTTAAAAAATATCAAAAACTTCAGACACTTGCTGGAAAAGTTTAAAAGTCATATCTTGCTTCATGATCAACCTGTATATGAGCAACTTCTGAAGAGCATGTCCTTGTCCTAAATGCTACTGGAAAACATAATATTGTGGAAAAGCTTTACAAATGTTATCGGTAATTTCCAGGATTAACAAGTGAGATTTCCATCCAGAAGTGAAAGCTTTTTGATCACAACAATGAATCCTGTGACTGGGATCAGTCAGCTTTAGTATTCCTGGACAACAAGGTTTTAGCTCCACTTCTGCAGCTGCTCATCCCAGTCAGTACCACAACAATCCATTTTTCAAATATTTCTTTGGGCCAGGCAACTGTGAGGTGGTTTGTAAATGTGAGGAATTATGTGTTCCTAAATGGATGAAAGCCCTTAAGTCCACTGAAGAATGTCTGTCATAAAAATACATGTTTATGGGACAAAATGGGCCATTTAGGCAGGCTGTAGCATACAAAAAGGTACCTTGAAAGCATCTACTCAAAGCCAGCCACATGTTTAAGCATCTTAATTGATTCTTATAGTTAAGGGTGCAATAATCATCTTCTCATTGACAGCTAAAGTATAAGGACTGTGAGAAAGTCGTGAGGAAGCACAACATAAATGGACAAAGGTTTTTGGTAAGTGGAGTTGTAAAATTCCTTCCTGTAAAATTCCAATCAAGCGATGACTCCTCCTTATTTTTCAGTGGCAGATGAAGAGCCACCTCCCAGGTGGTTACTGAAGTATAAATATGGGAGGTAAATGCTTTTGCTAAAATCAGCCAGACAGCTTGCTTTAAATATGGAATGCTGGGAGCCCAAGCGTGTTGTTCAATATGAATATTTTTTAGTATTTTTTTAAACTGACAGGGAAGTTCTAAAACAATAATCTTGTCTTAAATTCATCTCTTCCTTTATAGGAAGTTCTTGTTTTCCAATATTAACTACAGAAAACCCACATTTATTAATTATCCTGTCATACTAAAAAAGACACAGCCCTGGTCAGAATGACTGGCCTTTCATTGTAATAACTCCTTCATTTCTCTAGAAATAAAATTAGATTTCTTCTGTAGCAATACACAAAATCAATAAAATTTAAGAGCATCAAAACTAGTAAGCAAAGTCCCAGTGGCTTTAAATTAACATTGTTCCAGGCTTGGTTTAATTTTAGAAAAGCTGATAATTTCCACTGACAAAGCTGCTGTTTCCTGGTCTTAAATGCACATCCATGAAGATGTATAAGAGCTTTTTGTATTACTGCTTTTTACTTTTATTTTCAAATATTAACAGTTCTGTTTTCTCCAGAAGTAGTAATTTTGATCTTCTGTTTAATTAGTCATAATGGGGAGATCTTTGCATACCTCTTCTAAAGTTTTATATTTTTCATTTACTTGTCCTAATATTCAGGTTTTTGGCATTTCATTGAAACACAACATCAAAATTTTCAAGCCCCTTTTGTAGGAACAGGATATGACCCCTCCCTCCTACTGGAGGGTGGAGTCAGCATTATTCAGACGTGTCATGGGATTTATCATACCAACCCCCAAAGATCCTCCTCAGCTCAAGCACTAAGGATCTGTGGCTGGAGTGGGAGTTCTGGCTCTGGAAGCATGATGAAACTCTGGTAGTTTGTGAGGTGCAAATAAGAAGTGCAATAACTGTGTGATTTCTAAGTGATGTTTGTGATTTTCTTTTATTTCCAGAGTGTTTCTGTAATTACTTAGCTCAGAGTGCAGCAGCTCTTCAGAGGCATCCCAGCAGATTCAAAGGATGTTTTCTACTGAGCAAGCCAAGCAGCTGCTCACCTCTGCTCAGACTCTTTTTAAGCTTTTGACTACTTGTCAATTGTATAATGCAAAAAAAGAGAAAAGGTTCACTTGTTAAACAGAACCACAGAAAGAGACGTCCAGTAGAATATTTTAGACTACAAAGCAATCTGGAAAAAAATTGCTTCTCTTTATGAATAGTTTTCCTAAGAAACATCTTTTTCCATCTTGTGAGTGACTGGAAACTGCCAA
Source organism: Corvus hawaiiensis (assembly GCF_020740725.1). NCBI lineage: Eukaryota > Metazoa > Chordata > Aves > Passeriformes > Corvidae > Corvus > Corvus hawaiiensis. Next base: position 17,399,217 of record NC_063227.1, on the reverse strand, counting down.
ATTACATTTGCACAGAAGCAGCTGCTCAGGCTGAGTGTTTGCTGGGTTTGCAGCTGTTGTCAGGTCTACATCATAAACCTGGCTGTAAAAGTGTTGCTGTAATTCATCAGAATAGCATCCTAGTTTCAAAGTCACCTTTCTGTGTCCACTGGCTACCACAAGGAAAGCCCAGTTGAGATGTAGTAGGAGTAAAACCAAAGGGGTTCCATGTAACTTATTCTAATAAAATTCTCTACTATTTGAAACAGAAAAGTGGCCCTTATAAAAGAGATTATACCTCTAATATTTGTCAGGTTTATCACCAGAACAGAACTCCAGAGAGAAGCTTAAAAAGCCTTTAGAAAAAAACATGATTCTTCAGGAAGTACTGCAGAACATTTCCACAAAAGCAGTACATTTTTCCTGTGTTTCACTCCTCCCAGAGGCAAAACAGCGTGGAAAAGTACAGATTGGATTTGTTCTGTCCTGAACATTGAACACTGGTTGTGAACCAATGTATGATTAGAAACCTATTATTGTTACCAGTAAAAAAGACAGAAAGAACCAGACTATTGTCCATGTTCCAAAGAGAATTCAGGAAGCTTGTGATTAACTAAACAAAACACTAAAGCAACTAAATCCAAAGTTTTCATAATGCCTGAGTCTGTCCTAGCTGTGGATTTGCACATGCTGGAGGAAGAGGAGGGATGACTCTGCAGGAGCATCAGGAAAGCACATCTCAGTCAGGAGTTATCTCAGTCCAGTTGCTGAGTTATGGTTGAGGGGGGAACAAACACTCTCCTCCCCCCATCCCTGTTTCTAGAGAAATTTTTTTAGGCTGCCAAGGCTGCTTTTAAGTCCAAGGAGTTTTCTAGCAACATGCCCACTGGAACATGGGATTTTACGTGTATTGTGATGTTACAGATAAGGTTCTTGGAACAAAACTCCAGCCAAAGGTCCTCTATTTTAAAATCTACAGCTTTACCTTGAAATTTTGCAATCTTGCACAGTCTTGTCTAGTTTCACTGTGCAGACATGAAGGAATTGAATACACCTGGCTTCTGAAGTTGCTTAAATACCACATTAATTCATGCCACATTTTTGAATATATAAGTATGACTTACTTGGGTAAATCACAGGGTGTTCCATGGACAATTTTGTCATGTATCCCATGTGTTTCCTTTCCAGAACATGTCTGAAAATGATATTCAGAAATTTCCAAAGCTCAGAGTGCCGTAAGTAAAGTCGAACAACTCTAACATTAAAAATTATTTTAGCTGTTTTGCAGTGAAATCTCATAGGAAATATCAGGCAAATGATTTGTGAGTGTTTGGTTAGAGACCTGTTTATTGGAGCGTTTACTGAGAGAAAAAGAAGAATATTCCAAAATAAAATGAGTGTTGGCATGACTGCTCAAGCAAAATGATACGATACAAGAAGATTGTCTGGGGGATGTTCAAAAGAACTCGTGCATAAGTTCTTTGACTGATAGCAGCTACACAAAGGTTAAACTTTCTTGCAAGTATTACCTTTGAAGTATGCCTTAACTGTTCACTGCTTAACTGTTGACTTTAACTTAAAGGAAAAAAAAGTCAGTTATGTCCACAACAGAGGATTTGAAATGATTTTCATGTGCTTTTGCTTTAGGTGGGCATTCAAGGTAAATCAATCTGGAACATGTGATTCAGTGTTCAATAGCTTTCCTCAGGTCCTGTGGATTAGGCCTTGAAAAAGTTTCCATTTCATCTGAATAGCTTCCATATTTTCATGGAAGTTACTCAATGAAGAGCATTAATCTCATTAAGTCAATACTGAGTAAGAGAAATTGGCTTCTTCTAATGGTGGAAAATGAAGGATTTTATTTTGCTATGAGTTCTCTGCTACATGTTTAAGCTGGAGGTTAGAAGGTTCCTAACCATGAGACACATGGAGCTCTTCATGGTCTTCCAAACAAAGGAGGGGGAATAAAAGGGAATTCAAGCTGTTCCAGCACAGCTGTTTCTTTGTTGCTCATTCCAGACTCCCTCCCTCCACGCATATCTTGATTTTGCTGCAGAAGATACAATTTGCTTTGCCTTTTCTGATACATCAGAGCTTGTGTAAGGTGTTTTGGGGAAGACAAGAATATTGAAGTTTTGTGCTCATGAGTGAGCTGGTGGGAAGAGCTGAGCCCAGCAGGACGCTCTTGTTCAGATCAGATATGAAGGACTGAATTTGAAAGCCTTGGGCATGACTTGTTTCTTAGAATCACATCTGTATTGTCACACAATAAATACCCTGGTAATAGGGGTTGGTGGTGTGCAATATGTTTGTAAGGAGGTCCAGATATTATTTTAAGAAGATGCTCTGGTGTCTCAGAATTTCTGAACTCATTGTCAATTAAAAGAAACATTTAACAATGGTACTGATAGACCAGATTAGAATTTGTAATTCTCTGGTAATTTGTCCCACTTTAGCAATCCTTTGGCAGAATTACCTCTTGTTCTCATTGTCTGAATTTTTAATTTTGAGACCTTTTGGTGATTTCCTTTCAAATTGTGAATCAAAAGTAGTCAGTGGATGGTCTAATGAACTCAAAGATATTAATGCCATAGGTGAATCATTAAAATGAAATCTAACCATGTGGAGTTGCTCCTACCTCCTCACCAAACCTAGTGATATCTCAAAATTTGATTTTCACAGTCCACTTAACTTGTGACACCCTGGAAAAAGTAAACAGCCTCTTAACTTGTGACACCCTGGAAAAAGTAAACAGCCTTTTTTAGCCAGGCCTTTTGGGTTTCTCACTTGTTACACCTCAGCAGAAACTGAACAGCCTTTTGCAATGAGATCTTTTGGGTTTCTCAACGAGAAGAGAATTTGAAATCAAGAGCTTTAAAAGAAGAGTGAAGCTTGGTGCACAGCTTGAGGAACTGAATAAATAAGTAGATATTTAAATCTGAGTGAAAGCTTGGGAACTAAGGCCTCTGTTCTCGGACTTTTCCACACTTACAAACAAGCAAAATATTCACTGGAATATGGTGATTATACATGCAGAAAGGTCCTCCATGTAATGCCACTGTTTAAAACAAGAATTTAGAGCTTTAATAGGGAAGAGAACTGGTTCTCACTAAAAACAACCAGCCAAAAAAAACCATCCACAAACAACAACAATAAACCAAAAATCCACCAAAACCCAAAACAACCCTCCTGGATAGAATTAATGGGCAGAAGAATGTGCCATATTTTAAAACATTAATTTTATTACTTCAGAAGCTCCACACTCATTGAAACACAAAGTGCTGGCTGGTGGCTTCTGCTGGAATACATTCACACGTTTCTTTTATATGATAATGCAAACCTCAGCTGGTAGGAAGAGTTATTCTACAAGCTGGAAGACACATTAGCATATTGTAGTTGCACTACCTGATACTCAATAGCAGTGCTAAAACCTGAGAATATTCTGCAAAAAGGCTTAATAGAGATAGAAGATGTTACAGCGTTGGCCAGCGATGACATGAATAAAAGATACATAAACAAGAGAAATTGTTCCCCAGTAACTTTAGCAGGAATATTCTGACCTACGTGCACCCAGCACCTGGAATTACACAAGGTTTGCAAAGCACAGCCTGCATCTGTACAGGCCTCCTGAGCTGGGTGTGTGGGTTTGCTAAACATGTTCCTCTGAGCAAACCTACAGCGCAGGCTTTTAATTTAACTGTGTCATTATTTGGGGATGATTCTGTGATTTTTCAAGCGTCAGAAGTAGGTCAGGGTTATCATTACAAGGTACGACAGGTCATTTCCTGAATCTAATAATAAAACTCCACAACCTTCTGGTATTACTAACAGAATTGTTATTTTAAAAATTAATCTCCACTAGCCCTATTACAGGTGCATGTCTTCATAAAACTTTTGGCTTCTTTATAAAACCAAAAAAAAAAAAAGATTTAAGCACTATTTTGAAAATTAAAATGCTTCTTAAAATCTTTAGCTCTCTCCACTGAAAGGGCTGAACTTCTTGGAAAACTTTGCTAAAAAAGTTAATATTAATACCACTGTGTTTAGATACACACCTGAATTCTCACAAACACACTGTGTCCTGAAAGAGATACACTGGTGAAACTGGGAAGGGATTTGGTGTGTTTTACACAGAGCAGACATTGACCATCAGTCCTAAGTGCTAAATGAAACTCAGACCTAATCATGAGGGTGTTACTAACATTTTGATAATAAATCTAATGAAACAAGAGGCCAATATACAGCTTAAAACAGTTTTCCTATTGCTCATGAACACTACTGGCAGTCAAAGAAAGTCATGAAGTTTTATGCTTGTGGAGAACAAATTTGAGTCTTGCAAAATATTTAAGCACATTCAACAGGGTTTGCCTTACTTACTGTGGTCAGAATTGATAAACAGAAAAAGCAAAAATTTCATTAAAGATGACACTGGTGGTTGGTTGATACCTGAGCCATGACATAAACACTGAAATTAGTCTGTCACTCCTGTTTACTATCTTGAGAGAAAAGGGTTCCAAGTTTTCAGGAGGCTGTTGATCCTTGTGGCTATTCCAGTGGCAGGTTCCTCGCAAAGCTGAGATTTGGAATTTCCAGCCTTGTTCAGAGAGCTTAGGGCATATCCCACAGCACTCCAAAGTGTATCCCATAGCACTGGTGGAAATTTCCAGTAGCAGAAAGCTCATCATTGCACTCATTGCATCTGCCAGCTCAGTGACACAGCCAGAGCCTGCAAACATTGCACAGTCTGAAAGTCGTTCTACTTTCAGAAGAGTAAAAGTGCAAACATAAAAATTGAGAAATCTGCACTTTCTCTATTGAAAAGGTAGGCTTTGGGCAGATGATGTCAGTGTGTGTGCACACATGCTCTCAGCTGAGATCTAAAGGTTGTTGCAAGGATTGGAACATAACTGGTATTCAGGCAGTTTTGGAGTCAATAAAACAGCATTGCATCTGCCCAGCAGGGTCTTCTCAAAGGCCAAACCAAAGACTTGGATCACCAACTGTGCTTTTGCATAGTGCTCAGTATGCAACTGTGCAGCCTCCTGGCTCTAGAGGAATTTGTATTCCACCTCTCTTACCCATCTTAAGCCCTTTATCCCAATACATGTAGAGTGGATTCCACCCATGTCAACAGTATCTGCAGTTAAGTGAACAAAAGCCAGTTTTGGAGTCCTGCTTTGGGGGCTGGTTGTGTGGGTTTTTTTAAATTTCAACTTCCTGCCAGCTTTAAGTTTAGCAACTGGTGGAGGAGGTAGAAAGAGAAAGAGAAGTCTGAGTAACATTTTCTGCAAGTGCTGTTGCCTTATCCTCTCCTATCATCCACTCCCACATCTCAGAGAGCAGTGTGGTTTTGGTACTTCCTTCCTCACATGGTGACAGGCTCAGTTGCTCAGTGCACCAATCTTCCCTGAGAATGTTGCTTGTAAAGCATGACCCTCCTAAAATTTTCTTTCTTCTAATAAACCCTCTGAGCCATTGGTTTTAAGCATTTCAAATAAACTAGAAGTAAAGATTAGACACTGTATCATCAAATGATTGATTTTTCTGGCAGAAAGATAAGATGATCAACTTTTTCCTGTCAGTTTTTCCTCAAAAACCAGTTCATGTAAATCCTCATAGCAGCCACCTCAGGTTTAGTCCAGAAAGCTTCCAAACACTCAGGTCTCATTCACCCCCATGGAAGTCTGAACTCTAAGAATTATTAGCTCCAAAACCAGTGAACTTTTCTTTAGCTGAAAAAAACCCAAGACATTCTGGAAGATCCTCTGCCTCTCCTACAACAGGGAATAAACCACACAAATTCCATAATCCACTTCTCCACCAAAGCACTGATGTGTGCAGGGCAATGCTCACCCCAGGACATTTCCTGATGTCTCACATGGAATTTATTATTCACACAGCAACTTCTTTATCCCCTGCAGCAAAGGAAAATGTCTTGTGCAGAATGGGGTGGGTTCCATGGGAAAGAAGAGCAAGAGCACTCCTATGCCTATAACTTGGCATTTCTCTTGCTTTATCCAACTTGCTTGGGTAGCAATGTCAGGTTTGGACAGCTGTAATCCTTCTGAAATTGTTAACACTTGTGCATGTACTTATTTCAAAAGGGGCATGCATGATTATATTGGCTTCAAACCAGAAAATTGCGAAATACTGCCTTAAACAAGAAAACCTAAACAATATTCTTTCTCTGTATTTCTCTTTTCATACTTGGATCCTTGAGTGCATATCCTTAACTTCACACCACTTCATCTTCATCCTTTTCAGACAGCACTATTGCCCGGATCTGAAATAACTTCATTTTGGTTTGTTTTTCATATTAGATTGCTTGAAAACCTGTCTTCCTCCAGTCCCACCTCAGAAGAGCAGTTAGACATGAAAGATGCACTAATTAGGTCATTTGGAAAAAACTAGGGCATTGTTATTGCTGAGTAGCAGAAAAAGACATGAAAGGAGAAGAAAAACAAAATTTATGCCTGGCCATAAACGAATATTTTACAGTATTGATATCAACTTTGACTGGCCCAGCCTAAGATGTGTGGGGAAGAATTCTACATTAACACATAAATAAGTTAAGATTTTACAGAATTTAGAAGCTGAGACAAACAGATATGTTAAATTCCTGTTTCTTTCATAATACTTGTATTTCCACAATTACTGTCTCTGATAGACCTAAATAATACAAGAGGGAAGTAAAATGGGATATTTTTAAGTGGATATATGTAAACAATTTTCTTTGCCACAGGACTTTCTCAATGAGAAGTAATGACAATTCAGAATCAGACCATGGCTCATCCTAAGCTTTCTTTGAAGAAAAATAATCATAGAGGCAAACTTCATTAGTAGCAGAGCAGAATTCTGGTCTCTCAGTAGAATTAACCCTGTGGATCTCAGTACTGACTCTCATCTCGCTTGGAAAGATCTCCCCAGGCATAAAATTACAGCTTTTTTATATTCCAGGAGTATTTCTGCTATGCCCTGAAAATGTATTAAAACATGGAACTAGATCAGCCTTTCCCCCTTCTGTGCTGGAGGGATTCTGGATGAGATATGGATTGGTTGCAGAGGAAGGAACATGAAAAGAATAAAGAGACTCAGGGAACATTTAATCCCTGCTTTTGCAGCCATAAGCTCTGTTTCCTGAAGTATTATTTGCTTTTTCCATGCAAAATCATACGAATGCCATGACCATTATTTGAAGCCGTGTGATGTCTACAATACCAAAGATTCTGAGACTTGCTCGGTTTAATGCTTATTTTTAAACATGATCCAACAACGTGGGGTTTTACCAAGGTCAAAAAAGTCTTGTTTGGAATTGGATGTGCTGTAGTGTGGAATTGGATGTACTGCCTCCTTAGCAGTAAGATGGTAAATTCAGTGCTTTTATCACATAGTAAATAATAATAAAAATGAGTTACCAGATTAAATTTAGCAAATACTGGGGGATAATGGCTAGGAAAATGACTTCGCTGCTTTGACAAGTGACAAGGTTTTTTTTAAACTATTTTTGTTCTTCTTTTCAACAGAATTGTAAGTAAATTAAGCCAAGAAATAAACAAAAATGAAGGGAGGCTCTCTTTCCTTCCAAAATGGTGAGTAAGACAACTCAGCTTTCTTGTTCAAAGCTTTCAGATAGATCTTTTCTGGACTGGTTTTCACTTGATCAGTAATGCCTGGATCAGAAGTACAGCCTAGAAATTCTATAAGATAAAGCTCTGTTTCATTAATGTCATCTGATAAGAATATCAAATCCTGAGCCCATGAACACCCCAGACACTTCTGCCATGTCCAGAACCAAGTAAAATTTGCACATTTCATGCAGTTTTCTGCCTGAGTACATAGCCTTTAAGAAGGCTATAAAGCCTATAGAGCCTAGGTATATATTATTAATAAATCATCATTAATGCATTCCACAGATCTGTACATCATTACACTTTTTAATTCTTAATGATTTGTCATTGAATATAATATTTGCAGTAGAAAAAGAGCAAAAATTGCAAGAACATTGTATGAGAAAAGAACAATTTATGTCCCTACACAATGGAAACCAAGTCCAGTCCACATAATGTGGTTTTGCATCATCTGATAACATGATTTTACACCTTTCCATTAACTAGAATCCGAAACTAGAATTGAAAACCATAAAAATATTTTTTTAACCTTACAGATATTTATGAACTTGACTTTGAACATCTTGATCAGAATTAGTAAAGGAAGTTTCTGTTTTCAGGACTGGTAAATGTATCTACTGAGTCCCCTTGCTTCAAACCACTTGACTTCTCTGACTTCAATTCTTTTTGAAAGAGTCTAGATTCTATTAGGATCCTCTATGCAAAATATCAACTAATGTGTTTTTGGCATTTTGGGCAGAAATACATTTCCCTCATCTGTTTAAGCTTCATTCTACTGTAACAGTTGGCTATTGCCTTTATTTGCAATAGAAGCATCAAACATTTAATAGAAAAAATTTATTTTTTGTATCTTTGTTGCAGGGCCCAAACACAAAAATCTACAGAAAACACAGGTAAGTGTATACTGGCAGACTCTAAAAACAAAAAGCTTTTAAAAGTATTAAAATGTTAAATTAGTATTTGCAGAGCAGAGTCAACTGAGGGGACCAGGGTTAGGAACCAAAAACCAAAACAATAAATGAAAATATAGCAGTATAAAGAAGTTTCAAAAAAGAAAAGAGTAGATGCAGGACAATAAGTAAGAAAAAGTATTTTTAAAGAGCAAAGATGGTGAAGGAAGTCAAGAGCAGGGGCTTTTACATGAGAATTCCCAAAATGTCTTTATTTAACCCAATAAATTGTATCAGTGCTTATATATTTCTGTTTCAGCATCTCTGCCCTTCCTCCTAGCAGCACTGTATTAGAGAGGGAAGCTGAAATTAAAAAAACCCTTCTTTTATGAAAGCTAAAATAGTCTTAAGCAAATAGATAAGAAGTCTGGGCTCATTCTGAAAGCACTTTGTTTCAAATTATATTTAAAAGTGGAAGTGGGACAAACTCGAAGTGCCAACACCCAGATCATGTCATAGCAGGGTAGCTCTGTCTTAGCTTTGAATCAGGGTGTTATTGACAGAGCCCTCCGTGGCTGCCAGCCTGCCTCTGAAAGAACAGCTCGTTCCTGTGGCACAGGACTGAGGTTCAGAGCTCACCTGGCATTTGTTGGGTTCTTTCTGTCAACTTATTATGTCTTTGACTGTCCATGCTCAGAAATGTGTGGTTGTGCTTCTTTACACAGGGTACGCTCAGGATGATGGTGGCTGGTCTTCATTTGTGAGTATTTGGGTTAAGAAACCCCCCTGGCTCAGGTTTTTCTGTTCTGTCTGCTGTCCCTTGGGCAGCACAGCTGGGGGGAGCTGGGGCAGGAAAAGCAGGAGCAGGAATGATTGGAGTGGCTGCATACAAATTTCCTCACTGAGGAAGGGATGTCCCCCAGAAATGCAAGGCAGAGCTTCAGAATGGCCTTCCTTATCCACTGGCTCAAGTAGAAGCTCCCAGCCTATGCCCAGGTCCCCACAGAACCACAGCTGAATTTTATGCAAGAGCTGTTTCAAGCTCTTAAAAGATGTGTCTAGTAGATGAAACTTTGCTGCGTTTATTCAGTGACAAATTCCTGCCATTTTATTCTCTAGAGATAATTTATTGAACAGTAATTTTTTTAAAGCTGTTTAGACTGCAGAAGTTCCTTTCGCCTTCTGGCATAGAAAATGCCTTGACAAAGGTCATTAGGTGAAGCACACACACCTCAGCTGCTGATGCACAGCCTGGGTTTATGAAGATCTCTGAGGCTGACCAGTGCTAATGGCTTTTCTACAGAAATAAAAGGGAGAGGCATTTTTAGAAGACACTTCTAAAAACTTCTAGACACTGTTGCTAAGTTCACAGGAGATTTGCTGCTATTCTGGGAGCACAAGAGATAAAAGTAACCACCTACAGAGCACATGGGCTCTGTGCCAGTGCAGAGGACTCTGGAAATTCCAGCTGTGATACCAGTGACAAGTGGAGTGTTCTTTTTCTCTCAAGCCTTGGCAGATTGCACAGATGTGCAATGACCATATTGACACTGTGACCTTATGAGGCCCTGCAAGTCCTACCAAGGCTGGTTTGGGTCAGGAGGACACCAAGACCCGAATCAAAGACCTCTGTTTTCATGAATAATTTTTAAAAGTTGGATTGCATGCTGTAGAGGACATGTTAGAAAGCAAGAATGACAATCAGAAGCATCAACTGCTGCTCCAGTGTGTTCCTAGGAACACTGGATCGTTTGCTGGTTCCTAGTCTATTCCCTAAAACACTTCATGCATTTCAGTAAACCTGCACCTTATCTTGACCTCCCACTGCACTTACTGTGATCTAATGATATTTGTTCCTTTCTTAAGCTCTTGAGTGCTCCATGCATTAGTGGAATGTTGCCTCCTTTCCCCATATTATTTCAAGAGATTTTTTTTCCCTCCAACTGGTTGTAAAAACTTGGTCTCTTCCAGAGTGAAAAATACCACAGTGAAAGGCCACAAGGAAACTGCTCTGAAGGGTTTAATATTCTGTTCCAGCACCCACTTTTTATGCTCATTTCCCAGGATGATGATGATGACTATGAAAGCCCTGATGAAGACCAGGAAAAGGAAGATGAGGCTGACTATGAATCACCAACAGAGGAACCTGAGGAAGCAGAACATGACAGTGATGGTTATGAGCCACCTCCATCCAATAATGATGAAGCACATCACAATGTCATATTTCCTGCCAAGTCACTTCCAAGCACCACAGATTATATAGGTAATTACTAAAAATTAAGCACTATTAATAATTTACAAATTAGCTTTTCCCACATTATCAGCCACATTTTAGGTAATGGAATATAGAGGGTTTTTCCTTGAAGTTAACAGTGTAGTTCATGAACAAGACTTAGTGACACAGACTTGGTGGGTTTGTGACTTTCAAAGTTATATCTTCTACTTTGGACAAGCTCTGTTGGAATAGTTTTGTATGATGTGGGCATTATTTGGCCTTTGATTTGAAACTCTGTGAGGTTACACACATGTACATGCTACAGTAGCTTTAACAGTGCAACCTTGGACAGAGCAAGTTGTCACAACAATGGCAAAAAAGCTCTAGTGGAACTTGGGAAAAGAACGATCAGCCTTCCCTGCCTGTCATTTTTGTTTTACATCTGATTCCTCAGCAGCCTGGAGCTGTAGAGTCCATTCAGGAGCACAAAGCTGCCATTCAGATTGGCTGGTGTGTCACACACCGTGCTGCAGGGAATGAAAATAAATCCTGTGGGCCAACAGACTGGTGGGGGGAGTCATCCCCACAGGGACAGACCAGCCTGGAACTCCCAACACAACACACTGATCCTAAAGCAACTGCTAATTATATCCTACAGCAATGCCTTTATGATTAACTTCCTTTATGCTTAACTTTAGTATCCAGGTTCTTGCAAGGGCCCTTTGTCATAACGATCTAACAAGTGTCAAATAATCAAACTCTGTATAGTTGGTTAGTTTGAGATTTTTGTTTTCTTTAGACAGACCTTCAACAGCCAGATCACCACATCAGCCTCCACATCAGCCTCCACATCAGCCTCCAGTACCACCCCAGCGACCTGGCCCAGCCCCAGGACCAGCCTCATTTGGGGGAAGAAGTGCTACTGTACGTTCCTTTCTTAATATCTCACCTATTTCCTATGTCAGTATAGAAGTCCAAGTGTAAAGCCATTTTTATTCACCTAGTCTATGAAGAGGAAGAATTTCAGCCATCAAAATAGATTTGAACTCTGTTACAGGGTGGCCAATGTTCAAGGAAAAATTAAATTTCACAGGAGAAATATATTTAATTATTTCATATTACTTCACTGTTTCTTACACTGGAAATACACACCTACTTGTGAATGCCTCTCCCACATAAATTATGTATTTTACTGTAAGAGATGCCTCTCTGTTTTGAAAAAAAGTTACATTTTTCTGAGCTATATTTTCTAGCAGTTGTCCAATTGAATTAAGACCACATAAAAGTGTAAGAGATTGTATAATCACAACACTGATGACCAAAATTTGATTCCTTTTTTTTTCCCTGCTGTGAATACTTCAAGCTCTTGTGCTGTTGACAGCTGGCAGTACAGGTTCAGTGTTTGCCAGAGTAGATGTACACTAAACCTACCCTTGGATACACAAGTAAAGGTTTAGGCTGTGACAGGGAGACTTTTGGTCTGATGCAGTGTCACAGAGATACAACAGCGTTGTTGAAGCTCCTGTTTCTTTCCTTTGACAACACACCCCCTCCCTGAAGATCCATCCCACTGGGGTGCTGGGAGACACAACAGATGGAGGCAATTCTGCATCCAGCAAAAACCAATGAGTGTAGGTCATGCTGCAGGAGGGTCCATGGCTCCTGTCCTTCCTGCAGTGAGCAGAGACTGGGTCCTTGTGCTGTACCACACAAAGACTGGCAGATGTGCGTGGTGGGGTCAATACACTCCAACTACAACAGAAGGGTGAAGACACATTTTAACCACTTGTTAAATACTTGTTTTAGCTGCCAGCTTTCCCTCCTCCACCAAGCAACAACGACTTGAACAGAGACAGAAACATGAAGCTTTTGAAACGTGAGTACAGCTGGTGCTCCCTTTGCAAAGCTTTTCCCACAGACTGTGCAGCACTTCACTTCTTCCTCTTTTTCCTCAGTTCCACTCTCTTCTACTACTCATACAGGAGTCTCACTTGTTATTTTAAGAAGTAACACCAGTTCTAATGTATACAAAATAAAGATATATTGACATATACCAGCAAATTATCTTACACAGCTGTTGTGTTTAGCCCCAGCTCCTTCTATAGACAGAAGCACAAAACCCTCCCTGGATCGCCTTGCTCCCCCATATGAAAGAGAAAGCCCAGGATCAGGTCAGTGTTTGCTTACATTGATATCGCTGGGGTTGCTTTAATTGCTGAAAATCAACATTTGTATATAATTAATGCAAAAAAACAACCAAATGCAATCAAGGTGATCTTGAGCAGAACTTATAAAGTGGGAGAGAAGTTTCATCTAGAAAACAGCAACTCTGGGTCAGACAGGTGAACAGACAGACATTATGAGCACCCTGTGCAATAAAGGTTTGATGTACACTTAAGTGATTGAACAAGGAAATATTTAGTAGGTTAAAGGAGGAAATCACCTTTGCATACAAAGGTAACGAAACTCTGCATACACTGCTGTATGTAATGCTGCAACAGACTTAAAAGAAGGCTGAGAACTAATAAGACACCGAAAAAATGGCATTTCCTTCAGACCTGAAAACCACATTATATACAAAGCATCTACAGATATGACTATATAATTTTATTATCTAAACTCTTATCTGTTATATAATGGCAAAAAAGCACACAGTAGTTCAAAGCTGAACCTTAGATAATATGATTGTGACACATGCCATGTTGAAAATGTTTAAATGTCCCTTTAATATGAGATATTGCAATTTTGCCATCATTTGCAAAGCCAAAATATTTTTCTGGCTTACGTCTCAGGAGGCTGAGAGCATCAACCTGCAAGATTAACTTTCAGTTATATTCAAAAGTCATTTATTTCATAGGAAGTTTAATTAATTTACTTCCATTTTTTCTAAATGTAAGCTTTTGCTGTTTTCAGGGAAGAAGCCAGGCATTCCTGAAAAGGTAAATATTTTTTTTGTGATTATTGATAGCTTTTGCCTATTTTGATATACTTACACATCCTCTTAACTATTCCTTGTTGTTTTACAGCCTCTGGTTTCACAACTAAGGTAAGAGTTTGTCCTCTGCAAATGATCCTCTCATTGCCAGTATTACCCAGTTATTAAGCAGCTTTTTGCCTTTATTTTATCTCCTGCTCCTGTTTAGATCCCTGGGAGAACAGTTAGCAATGATGCCGAAACCTCCTGTCCCACCAAGCGACAGATATGAAAGAGGCAATCCACCTCCTCTAAGGAAGCAAAGCCCTGGAAAGTAAGTGCTCATTTAATTGGAATTCAATAAAGGAGAAATTAAAATTAACAAAAACATGGGCAAGCAACACAGGATGGTCTGATTTAGTGGTACTGCATGACAGCAGGGCCTGTGGATAACAAAGTTTTGGTTTGTGAATATGCACAGAATGTGTTCTAAGCTGCAGAAAGGTGTGAATGCAGAAAAACCTCTCTCCAGTCATATCTGAAAGAGCCATTGCGTGGGGCATGACTCACTTCCAAGTTGTCCAATGATATATATGATCCATGGTTTTTCCACCAGATCAAGTTCTTGCTCTAGGGAACATTCTTACTTGAGTGCTATTGCTATTGTTTTAGGGTGTTAGAAAAGGAAAGCTATACTTCCATCCCATTGATTTTATTACCCTGCAGAACTCCTTCTTAATAGCCAACAGCATTTTCTAGCAGAACTGGATCATTCTCCAGCATTTTTTAGACAAGCTGGGGGCTGAGCACTGACTGAGCTTAAAACAAGATAAGAAATAATTGAGATCTGCTAATCAGCCAGGATAGTTTATCAGAGAAACAAAGCCTGATTTTCTTATGATGTGCTCCAGCAGTGCTGCCAACTATTGTAAATGAGTTCAAGACTTGAAGACTGATGTTTCATCATTGTACAAACTTGTTCTAAGCTCTAATCTTACAATCAATTCATCAGACATTTTCCTTGTTGATAAAATCAAGACGGGCTAAGGACTAGAATAATGGCTTAGATTATGGCTGAAAATTAGAATCTTAGATATTTTTATGAGGAAAAAAGTGTTTCAGCATCCCTTGGTCTTTAAAACTTACTATAAATTCATGTTCTAGTTGAAAATATGGCCTAATGCACATGAAGTGAATGAGTAGTATTCCACCTATGATGAGTGCTTTGTTTTAATTTCAGGCAGAGTTGGCCACCACACAAGAAAAACGAAGTAAGTATAGTCTCAAAGCATATATTTAAAAGTATAGGGGTTACAGTTAAATTAAGTACCAGTATAAACTAATAATTCTGGAAAAGGGAAACAAGTTTCTTTTATAAATTATAAGGAATACTCATGGATCTTTCATAGCACATGGAGTGTTTTTAAAGAGTTCTTCTATGTCAAGCTCAGTTTATTCCCTGAGAACTTTATCTTGGATATCAGGAAGAATAAGGCCAGAATTTGTTCTGTGACATGGAAGAAGGGGTTTTGCTTAAAGAAGATTTGGGCTTCTGGGGATTTTTTCAGCTTAAGCTGACCTAAAAGTTTCACTTTCAGATAACTCTGAGAGTCTACACTTACTTGAAGGAATAAGGAAAGTTTATATGTCCTGAGAGTTTCTGACTATTTTAGGTCAAGATGTGTTATGGGTCATCCACCACACATCTTGTTTGTAAATAATAGCTGCATTTTAATTAAAAAACTTTAAAAATTATTTGGTGCTGCATGAAAACAAAACAACAGCATAACATTTTAGAGGGAAGTGACAGTGTAGATATTACTACACTCAAAATTCACCAATGTCCAAATTTTGTTTTGTAAAACATTTCTAAGGACTGTGCTATAATATGTTGCTAATTCCTTTTTTTTTTTTTGGCTCCCCAGGAAGAAGAAGACAGTAAGTATTTCTACAGTGATTTTTCAAACTTAAAATCTTTTTGTCTTACTTCTAAAAAAAAGATAAAAAGGAAATTATTTCAGAGTTGTTGCCTTAGAGCCATTTCAAAAGTCAAGTGCTACCTTGATAGGCTGTAGAATTCTTATAAAAGTGCTTCATGCAGATTTATATATCAAAGCCACAAACCCCAGGAAATCAATAGCTAATAGCTTCCTTCAGCCAGCCAGTTACCAGCCAGCACGATTTCTTATTTTGAAATACATTACATTAGAGAGATTTGTGTTCTGCACACAGCATCAAACAGCTGGAAACAGAAACCTGGTGTCTCCCAGTTCTCAGTAAACCCTGCTGGCACCAGGCTATGTGCAAGCTTATTCACTTTTATGAACAGAAGCAGAACTTCTTTCATGTATCCAGAGTGTTTATAAATTACTGCAGAATCCTGATTTCTAAAACTAAGTTGGTAAAGTGACTCCATAACAGAAGCAGGACATTTGGCCAACTCTGTGAATGATCACTGCCCCTAAGCCTCCATAAAGAATAAGGTTATTTTAGCTGTGCAGAGCACAGTTAACCTGTTCCACTCTTACTGCTAGTTCAGGACTGAGGACACTGCAGAAAGAAAATGTTTTATTTCAAGCTGGTAGAAATCTCAGAAAGATGTTCCAAAAGGTGATCTCAAACCTGCTATTTAGAAGCAACGTGACAGAAAACGTGTACCACCTTCAGCTCTGCTGCAGTTAAGGTACCTCAGTTGTGGCTTATCCAAAACAGAAGTCAGAAGATGTAAATGTTGCTCAAGTCTGTTCCATTATTTTTAATTTTAATACCTACTTTTAAGTTTTCAGCTGACCATATGAGTTTACAATCTGTAACTAACACGCCAAGGACAGTTTATTGCATTATGCTTATCTAATTAAACTGCAGTGAGGTGACAGAATTTCTTCATTCTACTTCATTTAAGAATGTCTCACACAAGATTTAAGTTTCCTCCTCTTCCTCTCCACAGCTGCCCCTCAAAGACCAGTGCCACAGCTGTCCTTGCCCCCATACAGCTCCAACGCATTCCCACCCAAATCTGTCAAGCCTCCACCTAAGCCAGGATCCAACAGTATTCCTGCTGCAGAAAGGTTTGTTTCACCATGACTGGTCATTCCTTTTGAGTTTCAATCTCTTCGCAGTTCAGCAAATACCAGCTTGAGTGTGGCTGTGGGGTTCTCAGGCACACAAGGTAACCATGTGTGATGCCTTTTCCTGGTCTTAAAATCAAGAGTTGTACATGGTTAGAAGGGGAAAAGGGATTTTACCTTGGGATTTATTTTAAGGATCCTTAGATGCACACGTCCAGGTCATATGCATCAAGATGCACCCCGCTGAATATACCCCAAAAGATGGGGTATAACATTATAGGTGTTACTAATTAGCATATCTGTCAAAGATTCCCTAATGAGAGGCTCAAGTGAGCCCCCCTCCCCAAGGAACCTTCCCCTGGATAGTTCTATCTTGGTTTACAGAATGTATTCTGGAGAGGACCTTGGGCTCTGGGGCACACTGATCCCCAGCTACGAAGCTTCTAAAATGTTGAGTCTCTCAGCTTGACAAACAAGTCCAAGAATGTAGGCAAAAAGCACTGAGAATACAGGAGTTGTAAAAAGGTATAACAGGGGTATAAAAGAAAAGGCAAAAAATCTTCATGGCATCAGCGTGGAGTAGTTCATTACTCAGACTGTGCCCTTGCCTCTAAAAAAGGCTCATTAGTGCTGTTGCCACTATTCAGGAGAATCCTTCCTAGAACTGAAGCTCTGTGTCAGTGGAGCAGAGAGTGTACATCAGGCAACCAAGAAAAAACCACGAATCTCTCTGGTTTATGGCAAGGAACTATCTTAGACCCTACATGGTACAAGGCTTCCATTCTTGAGGCATCTCTCCCATTGCCTGCAGGATCCACAAGAATGACAAGTCCTTTTGGGAAGGGATCATCTCCTACAAAACCAGGCAGGATGTAGGACAGAGGGGTCCTCCATGCTCTAGGAGCTTGAGTGTTAGAGGTGCAACTCCTCACACTTCAAAACTAAAAAACAGCACAACCCCAGTTGTCTGGAGTTGAATCTGAAAGAATTTCACCTCCCTTTTACTAAATTTTACTCTGATGGTTGATAATTCCTATTTAAAATTGTGAAGCTTCCTGCAGTTTTTTCGCAGCTTCAACTTAAAAATATTTGATTTTTATGCCTTCATTTGTTAAACAGAAGAGCTCCTAACTAAATTTTGATTTCTGATGTAGCGTGCAACAGACTTAGACTTTGATGAATTAGAGTGGTCTCCTTAAGTCCACATCTGATGCCCATTTCCTAATCTCTGTATTCTTTTAATGGCTCTGTGATGAATTCCTCACATTTACCATCACTCTCTGGAACTGCTGAAACCAAGCAAAACAAATATTGCAGTAGCAATAGCAAGGTCATATGCAAATTGAACTATTCCTGTGATGAGCACTTCTGCTTGTATTCAAAGAGCATTGCCAAATTTTGCTGTAGCAGAGGCCCCCAGTTAGACTGATTCTGTCCCATACATCAAATCATGATAGGGTGTTTTTGTTCTGCAAACAAAATTAGCATATTTATCTCAGAGCCTTTTCAACAGCTCATTTAAGCAGAAGAGAAATATGAACAGTAAAGGAAAGGAGTGCAGGCCATTTGTTCTCAATTAGGTGAAGAAACCAGAAATAGTAACAAAAATTGAAGAGTGGGACACCATTTTGAGCAGTTTTGGATGTGGGTTGAGGTTGGCAGAGATCTCTGGATGTCTTCTGGTCCAGCCCCCTACCCAAGCAAGGTCACCTTGAACAGGCTGCCTGGTACCATGACCAGATGGCATTTGTATGTCTACAAGGAAAGAGAAAGATTCCACAACATGCTTAGCAACCCACTCCAGTGCTTGGTTGCCCTGACATTAAAAAATGTTTCCTGATGTTCAGAGGGAACCTCTGAGTTTCAGTTTGTTCCCACTGCTTCGGGTCTTGTCACTGGGCACCAGTGAAAAGAGCCTGGCTCTCCCTTCAGGTATTTATGTGCTCTGATAAGATTCCTCCTGAGCCTCGTCAGCTTCCCAGCTCCCTCAGCCTTTCCTCACCTGGGAGATGCCCCAGTGGCCCTTCCTAGCTTGCAACATAAATGTGAAACTGCATTTTTATCAACAATGTTACAGAAACTGCAAGAAAAATAACTCTGTAAGTGGAACCCCACAGCGAGCAATGTCTAGTGAGCTGCTCCCTGTGCTGCCTGCGCTGGGGGAAGGACAGAGTCATCCCTGTGAAAACTCAACAAGCTGAAGTACTTCTCTCTGCATTGATCCTGGTACAGGAGTCTTGGTGGCCTTGACTGATTACCTTATTCCCAGATACTGAGCTCCAGGTAAACTTAAAGGTGGATCCACTTACATGAAAAGAAGGAAAGAAACACAAAAAGAAGGAAAGAGAAGGCTCTCCTCACCCTGCACAGGTCTCAAGGGGCTCTCACATTCTGTAAAACAGGCACAAAGTCCAGATCAGGTGATCAGAGCACAGAAATGTTGTAGAGAAATGTTGTATTTATACTGACTATTTTTTTTTAAACAGTGGTAGAAACCTGTCTACAACTGGCTCACTACCACCACGCTTCCATCCAGGTTTGTATCCTGCATTCTTGCATTTTTTTCTTTTTTAAGTGATTGAAAGTTGAAGGGTAGTTTCAGTGCAGTCAATATAGTAGTTTGTTTTTTTTTTTCCTATGGATGTTTCTGCTTGGTCTGTGAACAGAAAGCTATCAAGCTCCTGAAAGGCACCTTGTGTACCTTCCTTAGTCTGAATCAAAGATTTTGGGCTTCTTTTCCTCCTGAAGTTTGGTCTTCCTGCCTAGTTAAACCAGTGTCCAAATGTCATATAACCATCCTTTTCTGTACAGTACTGAGAGCTGAGGTATGCAAATCACTGTGGTATGCTAATACTCCCCAAAAAGGTTAGCAGATGCTTTTCATGTGAAATATGCTCCATATTTATCTGGTAGGAAAAAAAAAAAAAAGAAAACTTAGACATCAGTTGCTTTACAAGTAATTTTTTGCATATGGTAACAGCTGTCAGTGTCCTACAGTGACATTTTTTACTTTCTAATTGCTGAGAAGGCAAGGATTGCAATGAGACAACATTACTACTGTCTCTAAAGAAACCAAGTTGCTCTCAAGTGAATAACTGTGGTACAGAAACTGATAAATTGTCACCTTTATTTCAAGTTCATCTGTTCTTATGGAAATCTGAACTGCAAGAGCTCAGTTAAAGCCCCTGTGCACCAAGGATGAAATTATGTAAAGAACCTGGTTCTCATAGAGAAGCCTAAATCTGATTTCAAATCAATTCCAAATGTCTCAGTAGCAGGACGATACAAATACTTCATGCTTCGTAAAATCAAGCTCCTACACCCTGGATGCACAGATGAAATTATTTTCCTGGTTTTAACATTGTTTTTCTACTTTTGTATCTTTGAAGGTGGCAACAGCAGATCTCCTTCAAGAGGCCCAGCTGACATGAGACCTCCACTGCCAATTCCTAGCAGGCAGACTGTTCACCAGACAAACACAGAGGAAGATGAGGTACAAAACATGAACCATAACTGTAACGACAGCAAATTTTCTGGTTTCGAGAAAGAACATCTTTCAAAGTTGTTTTTCTAGTCGGTAGCCACTGTCAGGATGCTACTGAGTGCTTTCAGTTTCCTTTTCTGTGTCAAACTGTAGTGCCTTATTTTGTCCTCACCAAGAAAAACAGCAATGGATAAACCCCAATAGAACAAAATAAGAAAAATACTTGGTTGCTGGGTTACTTGTTTTGCACAACTGCCTTCAGGTAGCATTAGATTTTCAGTTCTCCTTCCACAAAACTTTGATGAGTAAAGGACTCATTCTTTTAAGTGCATTTTTCCTTCACATTTCCTTAAATAAAACAAGTTTAGAGCAAACCACTTGTGGTGATAACACTGAGCAACCATACAAAGTATATTCACAGGAAGTCTGCATTATTGTCTCAGATGATAGTTAAAAAACAAGCAGACAAACGAAGGCAAAGGATGCCTTTGTGCCCAGTGTCCAGGTAGACAAAAGAGAACATGCCACTTAAAATCTTAAAATATTTGGAAATACCTGTTTTCTTATCTTACTTGCAGGGGCATTACAGCAAGATCTGTAATATTTTCAAATTTATTGAAGTGAGCAGATAATTTAAAACAATTTAGCACTACTTTCCAGGAGCAGGATTACTTACAGCAGTATGATCCCTGAAACTCATACCCTCAGAGGTTCTGCACATAGACCCAAATATCCCTCACACTACTCTACAGATTTCTCTCTACTTATTTGTGTGTTGCCATTCCTGGCAGCTGACTCTGTCCTTGTCCTGTCCCCCAGCCCCAGGGCTCTCTGAAGGATGAGTGGTATGTGGCTTTCGTCAGCCGGCCCGAGGCAGAGGCAGCGCTCCGCAGGATAAACAAGGTACCTGCAAAGGGCTGGGCATCCCACACTCATCTAGGCCATAGAGACCAGCAAATTGAAGTACAGGTTCAAACAAGGCTTGTCTGTGCATGTGGAAATAAATTAAAATCATAAATAGAATTATATCCCATTGCTGTGGGAGCTGTGGTTGCTCTCTGCTGCCTCACAGCACATGCCATGAGCTGAAGATGGCACCTGCACCACACCAGGGACTCCAGTACTAAAGTCCAGCTTATGAGGTCCCATTCAGTGCCTTTAAGAAAGGGATTTCCGTGGAAGACTTGTCAAAATAGATCTGAAATTAAGAAAAGCAGAGAGAGTGATACAGTATCACTGCCTTTACCTAAATTACACAGACAATGGCATTATTTTAAGCTGTCTGTAAATACATCACATAGGAACTTTGATGGGCACTTAGCAGAAATGAACTTCTCTTCTGGTTAAAGTGATATGAGGTTTGGTCTTTGATATTTTACTTCCTCATTTAATGGAATCTCTTCCTCATTTAACACCATTCCTACCTTCCCTAAAAATCTGCTTTTGGAACAGAGAGGAAAATTTTAAGTAGCAAACTGAAAGACAACCCATTTGTCAAATGACCTAAATGCTTTAATAGAGCAGTTTCTCTTATGGGAAAGGAAAAAGATTTCAGAAAGAAAAAACAGTTAAAAGCATGAGTGCTGTAGGTAAGGTTGTTACATTGATCAAGCCCAGAAGTGTCTGCTATTTGTCATCTTTTCATTTTTTCATGTTTCAGGATGGAACTTTCCTGGTGAGAGACAGCTCACGCAAAACTGTTACTCACCCATATGTACTGATGGTGCTGTACAGAGATAAAGTGTACAACATCCAGATCCGGTACCAGGAGCAGGATCACTTATATTTGTTAGGAACCAGCTTAAAAGGAAAAGAGGTACTATGTGTTTTTCACACTGCTTCTCTTCATTGTAAGGGATCTCCTGCCTCATTTCCTAAGTGTCAGGTGACTCTTCTCCTGGAATTCTGCTTATTGTCTTAGAGTTATTCATGAGAGAATGTTGTTATTGCTGGAAGTAGAATCAGGCTGTGCTGTTTGCACTCAGGGAATGAAGGGGTGGCCTTAGAACACAGCCATTAGAAGTCCATGTACCTGGTTAGGGAATGCTTGTTTACCACTGAGATACCAGATAAGGGAAATGCAGAGCTGAGAGCTAATCCATACCTGCCAAGTTACAGCTTTGCTCCCAGACCGGTGGCTCAGCCCCAGCCAGCAGGACTGTGTGGGTTTGCTGGCCCCAGACAGACTGGTCAGCACACTCCTGGCAGTTCTGATCGAGACAGAACCCCCTGAACTGATCAGCCAACTCTGAACTCCCAAGTACAGTCATCACATCAAGCAGATTGACAACATCATGTATTAAACAGACCAAGACTACATAAATTAATTATACAACATTGCAGCAGCAATAACAGAGTTACTGAGCTACAGATCATGGCAGGAATGAGAACAGTTGATCTGGTGGTATTTACTGGACCTTATGTATTTTTATGATACTGATAAATATTTAGAATTTTAAAAACCCCTTTTGTTTCTACTGGTTACTAATAATTCTGACATTTTGGCCTTAGCCTTCTCATTTTTTCCATCCCACAGGAATTTTCTTCTGTAGCAGATATCATTGACCACTTCCAAAGAACACCCCTTCTTCTGATTGATGGAAAAGACAGAGGTTCAAGAAACCAGTGCATGTTAAAATATGCTGCAGGACATATTTAAATGAAACCTTAGAGAAGATCACATATGGTACTGAAGCCTACTGAAGTTTGTAAACTTCAAGATATTTCCCTTTTCAGCAAACTAAAATAATGAAGTCATTAAAATTCATAATTTCAAAGAAAAAGGACTATGTTATTTTTAAATTATGCCTTAAATACAGTACTCCGTAAATATAATTTTCCTACAAAGTGGTTATTACTGTCCATTAATCATACAGCACATGATAATTTTTTATCTTCCAAGATATGTATATCCTCTTGAAATTATTTCCACACCAAATTTGATGAACCATAAATAAATATTAGTACAAGTCTCTGCTTTCACAGGAGCTCTTTTTTTTGATCAGAATTGCAGCAGCAATTTTGTTATTTGAAGCAATACTGAGTAGGCCCAAACATTGTCAAAGCTGAGGAGCAGACAGAAGACAATGAAAGTTGATTTTTCCCCCAATAAATCTAACTATGTTCACTTCTGTGAAAAGACTGAGTCCAACCCAGATCTGAAGGACATGCAGGTTTCAGGGGCACCAAAAGCCTCCAGCCCTGGAAATGCAGGTGCATGTCAGGATCTGGGTCTGGGTTATTCAGCTGTGAAACTGTTCACACTTTTCCAGGAAAACACCACACCCACAGACAGCACATCCTCTCTGCCGGGCCACTGAGGATTCCATGCCTCAGCCCACAGCTGGAACTCTGCATCTCCTAGAATTCTCTAACCTCACTCAGGAAGAAGATTCTCTCCACACAAACCTCTGTTCAGCTGTGTCTTTCTGACTGAACCAAGCAATTACATTTTTACAAGGAGTACATCAATAATACTATTATCATGTGATCCTTAAGTGGCAGAACCCTCCCAAATCTCTTAGAAAGCACACAGTCAGGCCAAACTTAGTTCCTCTTGCACTACTGCTTTTTGTTTTACTGTATTTTTAAAAGAAAAATAGGGACATTCTCAGTTCAAAAATACAAGTTGCAGTTGATTTATCCAATTCATTCCCCTGGGTTTCAATTTCCTTTGTGTTCTAAGAAGACCTTGGTTTGATAATTATGACAGAGTTGGTTACACGTTTTCTCCTTTAGAGCCATTTTTGTCTGTATCAGTTAAAACACTGGAACCAAAATTCAAGGTAGAAAATACCTTCCATGCAATCTGTAAAGCTTCCCAGATAATATAATCAGATTTCACAAACAGTTTTACTTATATGTTTTGTAAATGTTCCTTTCTAAGATGTTTAGCTAAGAGCTGGAATTCAAAGTTAGCAAAGTTCATTTCCATGCAACTACGAGTCCAAAAATAAAGATGAAAAATAAAATTTTAAAAATTCTTCATCTGACAAAAGCTGCTTCTAGCCCAATATTTTAAAAAACTCATTACTAATCTGGTGAAAGAAAAGTCAGTTCTAATCTATCTTTTCCAAAAATGTTAAAATTAAGAACAACATCCCTCATATCAGCACTGACTCTTGTGAGCTGTAATTCTATTCCATTGCCCTACCTTGAAAAATCTGACAATGCAGAAACACCTCCTATGGAATTGTGTTTTATTAATTTTAAATCATCTCACCAGTGAAAGAGAAATAAAATATAAACCAGCATAACAAATTCTAACACTGCATATTTTTTTTTAAGTAGAATAAATCTCCATTTGATTATTCAGGTAAGTATATTTGGCATAAGAACAAAAATACATCTCAACATTCAAACGTCAACAAGTAAAGTACGATTGAATATTAATTGTAATGAACTACATGAAAATAGTGGCTGTGCAAATTTTGGGCCAAGAAAATTTCAGGATAGAGTATTTCAGCCACCAACTCCTCCCTGCTTTTGCAACTAGTTGCATTAGAGAGTCATTACTACTCCACTTATGGAATGAAAAGTACATTTGGTTTTCCAGAAGTAATCTGCTCTTTGACCCCCTCCTCAGCAACAGTTTTAAGATGAGGAAGGCAGCTGAAAACACAAGTTGCAGTTTCTCCTTCGCTGACAGTTTCTTATCCTGTTTCCTGGAGCACAACTGAGATAAGAGAGCAATGACTTGAAGATATTTCAAATCTTTTGTTACTTTTCCAACACGTTTTTGTTTAAAAGGAGAAAACCATGTGAAAAACTTCATGCCCAGTTTCCTGACCTTTAAAATTAATTACATCAGTCTTTCCAGCCCTTGTGGGCTTAATTTGGGACATGTGGGTTGAAAAACCCCTCTCAGAAACAATAACCTACTTTTTTTTCCATTCCACATGTTTAGCTTAAAAATAAAAGTAGTCTAACTACAGGAAACCATGCTATCATAGTACAGTTCAAACTTAATTAAAAGAAAGAAGATGAAGATGAAGAAGAAAGAAGAGGAAGAAGCAGCAGCTTCAGCAGTATTAATAGAAGACAATACATGAAAGTGGATGTTACTTAATCTGTCAAACTCCAAGTCTTTTCTTCAGCTTCTCTGGAATCTTGGGCTTTCACAGGATGGTTGAAATTCAAAATAAGGTCACAAAGCAGTAGCTGGCTTTCCACTGAAAGACAAAGGGCAGTGCATCACCATGGTACTTACTGAATGGCAGTGAATGGTAATCTACATACAGCATTGTTTTAGTGGTCATCTAGCAACTCATTCAAAAAGTTGAAGAGTTGCCTTGTTTCGTTTACTTCGAGATGGTTAATTCAGTTTGGTGTTAGCATATTGGTAATATTTGCTCTAGAAGACTGTCAGTGTTCCTACAAAGGAATGACTGATCACCTAACAGGTGTTTCCCATGGTTAACTAACAGGATTCCATTGCTCTGTAACTACTCTGTTTCATTAATTTTTCAAAACACAAGAGCAAATCTATTGCTTCATTGCATTAAAACCTAGTTGCCTGACATAGAGAACCAGGCCATTCACAGCTGCACACTCTTAGAACAATGTCTTAAACAGTTTCTTGTTCAAGAGCTTGGAACTTGGATGATGAAGTCAGAATTACCATTTATTTTCTTCAACTCAGTGGACATTGTGTCAACACTTTTAATCGCAGCCTCAAGGTTAAACTGCCCATCAGAATGTTTGATCACCTGTATGAAATAGGAACAAAACATGACTGGCAGGATATATATGATTCATAAACTCATTGATCCAGATAATCATAATACTCATGAAATCTTTTCTTTCATTTTCTTAAATAATATTTCAACTACAACTTCCCCCAGTTTATAATTATCCACTTAGACATTCTAAATGACAACCACGGAAGGTGAGTACTAAACACTCAGGGTTGGGTTTTCTTCTGTCACTTTTTTCTTATTTAAACAATGGCAATGAAATTAATCATGCCTACAATTTCCTCTCCTCGTCATTTTTCATGTTTGTTTTCGACCAACCTTTTCCTACAGAATCGAAAATTAATCGAGAATAATCATTCAGCCACAAGATGGAGCTACAGTGACATTAACGTGAAGCACACACCTGGTCACTATTAGCGCTGAGTGTTAATGAACCTGCCAAAACATGCCCAGAAACATTTGTAATTACTTTATAATCAACGTCTTTTTGCCTACTTTAGGAATCATATTCCCTGCCTTTAACATTTAATTAAAAACTAGTCAAAATCTAGAGGAAATTAAGACTAGAAACCATTTGAAATGAAGTATAATTTGAATTTTCAAAGGTATACTGTACTCCTTTTTTTGGAATTTCTTTTCCTTATGAAAAATTTCAAAGAGAAGTGCACATAGCACAATTTCTGGGCTAGCTATAAGCTCTCTACTTATTGTTCAGAAATTCTGAAAATAAAATCTGGAAAAACTCTGCGTGATTCATAAATAATATTCTTTACGTAGAAAACCTCAGCACATTAAGAAGCATGACCAAAAAATCTAACATACATTTAACACAGATTCTTTGTCTGAGTCTCTTTTCCCTTCAGTCAGTGGCTTTATGTTGAGTTCATCAGTCAGGGACAAGGATCCTAAAAAGACGACCCCCAAATTTTTAAAGATTAGTATGTATAAAAGATATAAATGTATATATCTCACATTAAATATATCACAGCATTTAAAAATATAATAACTAAACCTTATTTTCATTAGTGTTTTTTGAAAGTGGTGTCTAAGGGGTCAAACAGTTTTAATTCTTCTTGAGGAAGAATCAAAAGCTTGGATTCTATTTATTTTACTTTCTTTTAGCAACAGGGTTTCAGAATTTTTTCAGGAGTTCAGTGTGGAATTACTAACAGAGAATAAGTGTATATGTAATGGTGATGAAGAATTCCTCAAACATATCCCTGTATTTTTTTAATTGAAAACTTTCTGAGAGATCTAAAAAGGCATTGCAATTGTTTTGTGACATCAATGTGTGGAAGGGAAATCTAAAGCACACACAAAAAAAGTCTTGTTGATTGTCTGGTGTGGTGCCTCTCCCCCCCACCCCGACCCCTCTGCCCAGGCCACACCATGATCTGAGGTTCTTTAGGAGACCTTCCAACACTCCTTTGGCGCTGTCAGTAACAGAGCTGAGATTAAATACCAGATCCCCGGGCTTGTTCTTCCCCCATTCTTCCTGCTCGGCTCTCCTTACACGTCAGGACACCTTCGGGCAAGTTGAAGTGTGTGACAGTCACTGGAAAGCTGTTTCAACATTAAAAAAGGGGGGGAAAAAAGGTGAGAGGGGTTATTTCACCTTGGGGTGGTTTCAGAAGGGGTGCAATGACATGAGGAAGAGGGTGCTCAGCTCTAGAGCAGACAGTCAGTGTGTCCCCCTTCGAGTGCCATCCAAAAAGGCTCTCGGTGAGGGCACAGCTCCCTTGGGCTCCTGTGGCTCACTGCCCTGCACAGGGTGAAGTCCCTGCACAGGAGACAGTCCTCCAACACTTCGCCAACATGAGCTGTAAAATGGTTTATGTTGGAAGGCACCATAGAGGTAAGAGGTCCCAACCCCCTGCCATGGGCAGGAAACACCTTCTGCTGGACCAGGCTGCTTCAAGCCCTGTCCAGCCTGGCCTGGAACACTTGCAGTGCTGGTGGGGACTGCAGGCAGCAGGAACACAGCTCTTTCCCCCAGAGAGAGGACACCGCTGTTAACACAGCCGGGATGAGCTGGTCCCTCGCTGCCAGCAGCACCCCCAGCAGGAGGATGTGCAGATCCCCCACACGGGCAGCCCGAGGCCTTCGCTGCCTCCTGCTTCTCTCAGCAAGGAAAGTCCCGAGGTGTGTCCCTCTTCCAGGATGTGAGAGGTCAGCAGGTTGCAAGAGTCCTGGGGGAGTCACAATTTTAGGAGTGGGTGGTAAAAAGTAACTGCAAATGCTGCAAGAGCTGAAGAAGAAATGGAGGAGAGAGGACGGAGGTGCCAACAGGGGGTGGTGAATGGTGAAAAATTTCCTGTTGTCCTTTGAGGCCCTGCCTGTGGAGAGTTTATTGTGTGTTGCAGCAACTAATTTATAAACAGGTAGTTCCTTTTTGTCATCAGTTTAAATTCATATGGAGTATAGTAACTTATACTATTTGAGCAAAGCTTAATAATGAACCTAAATTCATGGAAGCCAAGAGAGGCACTTTACTAGACAGATTTATCCATTTAGACCGTGCTCAGTGTTAATTTAGCAATGAACACTGCCCTCAGATGCACATACCTGACTTGAGTTGGAATCAACAAAAGCTGCTAACTGATGACCTGGGCTTGGGAACTGCTCATTTCTTCCCCAGTGTGTGCTGTAGTACTTAAAGCCAGGGACACCAAGCAGGGGAATGTTTGTCAGCACTTTAATTTACTGGAACCACTTTTCCTGCTGCTCAGCACTCATCTGTATTTTGAACTTGCTGTTTGGCACCATTGGAGGACAAATTACCAGCACCTCAGAGGAGAATGGAATTACTTGGACGTGCAGTAGAGAACAGATGGACAAGGTGTGCCTGGGATGTGCTTTCATGGTATTTCTTCTTTAAAATAAAGCATTCTAAATGTATTGGTTTGTGACTGCAGGGGAAGCTGAATTGCAACTCAGAACAGCATTTTCTGGTCTGGCACAATTAAACTGTGATTCAAAGAGAAAACATGATATGCTGCTTACACTGTGGGGCTTTCTGGAGATGAGAAACGCAGAGCAGGAAGCCCTTCACACATGCACTAATTCCTGTACTACAGTCTTTCAGTTTACAACCTCTTGCCAGCACCCCAGCACAAACAATTTGGCTGTGCCCTTTCTGCGGGCCTCTAAGGAAAAAGTCCAGCTGAAGCTGCTGATTTTGCTGGTAGAATACAAAATACAGCTGTGTACAAATGCACATGCAAGGTGGTTTTATCTATCTTCTATATACAAAAGAACCGACAAAAGTTTATACAAATATAGATACAAAAAAGCAAAATGGTATCCTAGCAAGGTCCTGAAAAAATGTGTGTCAGTAGAAGGAGCAGTTATTTGCTTCACTAACCTGTAAAGCAGAATGCTTCAACTGATAAACCCCTGTTTCTGCCAGTTTACTTTCTATATTTGGATGTTTTTTCCACATCCTATAAATAATCTATCACATTGTACTTAAATTCTTCAGTAAACTAACAGTAGAAGGAAAACCAGGATATTGGAATGACCAGAAAAATTAGATTCAAAATATGTACAATAAACTGAATTGCCAGAACTAATTGCACAAACCAAATAGAGTGTTTCTTAAAGGCAGGGCCTTTCTAAAAATAATCTTCAATAATGTGAGATATTATCCAGCAAGGTGACCAACAGTGCAGGAGATTGACTGTACATGGCATTTTTTTTAAGGAGGAAAAAAGAGAGTAAGAGAGATTTAATTTCTACACTCAAACTTACTTGGAACTGAAACACTTTCTGGATTTTCTTTATGAGGCAATATTTCAAACTGAAACACTGAAATTACAGGTTTAAATTATTAAGTTATACCTCTATGAGGAGTGTTCTCGTAGGTGTTGCTAGCAATTTCACATCAGCATTTCAGTTTATGAGCTGCAGTTTGCTCTTTGCCTGAGGTAAACCCACAGGTTTATGTGCAAAGACACCCAGAGCTGAAGCTGGCTGTACCTCTCTTTAATCACGGGCTGCTCTGGCTGTGTGTGGGGCTTTAACACACAAAACCCCTCTGGCCCCAGAGGCTTTCGGACAACACATTCGGTTATGGCAGGTGAAGCTGTTCAGACACTTT
Source organism: Corvus hawaiiensis (assembly GCF_020740725.1). Taxonomy (NCBI): domain Eukaryota; kingdom Metazoa; phylum Chordata; class Aves; order Passeriformes; family Corvidae; genus Corvus; species Corvus hawaiiensis. The sequence goes on along the minus strand of NC_063227.1, from coordinate 17,369,244 downwards.
CATGAATCCCTGATAAAGACAGAATTATGACCAAACCGGTTCTCTAAGGAGGGGAAAAGATCAGGAAGACTAGCAATATATTTCAGGATGCAGAATCAGGGTTATGATGTGAATCAGCAAGCATTGCCGGCAGCTAAAGCAGGCAGATCACTCTACAGAACTGCCTTCCTCACCCCTGAAGTAAAATTACCTTGAGTGTAACTTTGGGCAAAATAGAACAGTTAAATACATAACCATTGGACAGGAGAGTTTGAAAACAAAGGATATACAAAATTATTTTCCTGTGTAGTCAGAGAGAAGCCAGCATCTTTTATTGTATCTTATGGTTACAAAGAAGTTTTAAAGCAATTGTTCTAGTGGGAAGTAGAAAAAAATGTATTGACTTCAAAATCAAACAATATTTTAGTGAGCAGCTTATAAACATTAATAGAGTCTGTCTTTTAAGGAAGCCATATTTATACCACTGCAGCAACAGATGAGACATAAGGAAATCATAGAATCACCAAGGTTGAAAGAGACCTTCAGGTTCACCTAATCCTACCATCTACCACCATAATCACCCTTAAACCATATGCCCAACTGCCTTGTAAGCTTTTATTGAAAATATTACCATTTGCTGTTACTTTGAAGGCTTTAGATTTCATAAAAAATTCCCTAGTGGGTTTAATAGGAGAGTTTAAAGTTTCAATGCATGTTATTAAACTTTCACATGAAAAGCTTTGACAAAAGAGAAACTGATTTTTTACCATCGCCTGAGTATAAAAATGTTTAATCCAGATTGCAAGGAAAGTCAAATAGTAACTAAACCAACACACACAAAATACCATGCAACCATGACGAATGACAGTAATTTCTGAAAAAATACTGTATTTCATAAGCTCTGGAGCACATGTCACATTTTAAGTGATGAAAACAGGTAAATGTCGAAGGCCAAAAAAAAGTTTGACCAAACCATGGTACAAAGACAGTAAAGCAAAAGCCAGACTTTGTCTTTAGAAGTTACAATCCGAGTAGCTAAGGCAAAGAGTGGCACGTGGAAAAGAGTGCTAAGCAAATGGCCTTCCCTTAATACATGCTTGTGAAATAGGAAAAGTAAACCCTGAGTTAAAATATATATTTGTGGCATAGTATAATGGGTGAAACCTGTTTGCTTGAGTTTGCAGCCAGAAAACTTCAAGAAATTATGTAGCACATAATGTCACGTTACGTTTCATTATGTAACACATAAAACAATTTCCTGAGAATGTTTTAAAAATACTTGATTAAGAACATCTAGTGCTGCACCTACAGAATGAAAACCACTGCAGCCTTTCACAGCAGAAATGCAATGATTTAAACTATAAATAGCATAAGCTTATGCTTTGTAGATAGTCTGGAAGGTCTCCACTTGGTGATCTGGAAAGTTTTTTATGTGTAGTAATATGGATATAAAATATGTGTAATAGATTCTGAACTATAGCTTTTAAGCTTTTAAGTGGTTCTTAAATGTAGTATTTAAGGTAATTATATGGCCTGTAAAAGATTGGAATATTCAATAACTGATGACAAATGCACATCTAATGCTAATACAGATGGAATTGTGTGCTGAAACTGCTTAGTTGGTATAAATATCTTTTATGCAAAAATAAAGGTATATTTCCTGTGGCTCATTCATGTATAACATTTGTGCTGCTCAATTTTTTAGTAAAGTGAGGTAACTAGGTCAGCGGTTTTTAAAAGATGAACAGTAAATATCAATTATATTCTGGTGGGATAATTTGGGCAATTAATCATAAATGCTATTTTTACTGGACCTTTGGGAGATTCACAAATATTTTTGCTTTCTTCATAGTCCCTATATCATGGAAAGGGAGAGCTACTGGTGAAAGCTTGGCATGCAAATTCAGAGCCACTGAAATTTGGAAGCACAACTGGTCTTGCAGTGGTTTTTAAAGTGAAATTCAGATACATTAATGAGTTGAGTGGAAGATTTTCAAGAAGCATTTAGAAATTCCTCATGCTTTCTGGATTTCACAATAGAATTGATTTCTGATGCTATCAAATATTTTAGCAGCTCATAATAAGCCCATTGAAATGATACAGGGCTTGACAGCAATTGTGAACCTTTACTTGTTCACATGCATCTGTCTAGAGCCATAGAACTGTGTCTGCTTCTAGTTCTCAGGGACACTTATATCTACTTCTCTACATCCTTTCACACCAAATGCTGTTTAAAAAGATTTTGTTCACCCACCCAGGGAAAGCAAGTTTATAAAGCAAGGAATTTTGAAATTGTCTCCAGTGCCTAAGAAATCAGAGAATCCAGTTTGCGTTTTGGAAAACACTGAGCCCTTTTGACTGAGATGACATTGCTTACAGATATTTCACCGCAGCTCTTTTATCTTCCGAGATTTTCATAGCAGTAACAACAGAGTGCCTGAAATACTGCAGAGAGAAATAAGGGAGTGTGTTAATACCAGTAAGTTAAGTTTATAATTTGCTACACTGCGAATTATCCCTTCTTCATTTAAATGAATTTAATACCATAAACTGTAAGAGACATGATGTAGATATTACAGCTTGTATTAGCTGCTTCTATTATAATTATCCGTATTATTTTTCATTTGCCAGCTTGCATACATTACTACATGAAATGCCCTATTAACATTAGAGGTACAGAAATGAGAATTGAACAAAACAATAGCATTCTGCTCAGGGAAATGGTGTTATCATTTTGAAATTACAGGCTTGATTACTTTTGTTACTCTATCAGAAGACTCCTTTTTGATTAACTCGTGAAATGGCCAGGAGGAGGCACAACAAAACATCCTGAACCAATTCCTGTCTTGGCTGTTTGAATGGGCATTCCCTGTAACTACGGCTTTTTACAAATTCTTTATTTATTTCATAAATAAAGACTTCACATTTGCAACACTGCTCATACTCTATAAATACAACTGTGCCACAAACTCCACCTAACGCACTCTCAGTATTACAGTCTCTGAAAGATAGAAAGGTGGAACTGCAGAGCAACAAGAGAGAAGCCGCTAGATGCCCTCCTTCCCACAATCAGAGCGTGTTAGGCAAAGCAGGGGGAAAGCTTTTTCAACATGCTTGCCTGAAAAGGCTGGTGATTGAGCCCAAATGTGAAAATGACAAGTATCTAATAGATGTCAAATAATTAATGCCACTGCCTTAAAAGCACATTGTGTTAGCTTCCCACTCAGGGAGCCTGTGATCTCAGGGGGAAGGCTGTAGCTGGGGAAAGGAATACAAACACACAGAGAAGTTGCTCACACTCTGTACTGGCAGAGTGATTATCCCTCCCAGTGCCATCCACGGGAGGGAATTCAGGCATATGCAAACAACTCAAAAGGAAGCCTTTTTCCTTCTGCTGACTACAGTGACAGCTGAGAGACAGGGACAGCTGAACCTCCTCCTACTGAATTTCTCCAGTCTTCAGCTCTGGCTTGTGCATTTATCTTGTGCAAAACCTGATGTTTGCATGTCCTGGCTGTGTCTGTGTCTGCACAAAACCCACCAGGTGTGTACCTGGGTGAGCTGCCATGCTGGACGTGCACACATGGAAAAGTTGCATTGTGTTCTGAAACCAATGAGCAAACTCAAATACTGGAGTTTGTTCAGATTCTCTCAGCAGAAGGGAGAACATGTGAAATCAGTTATTTCAGCTGGAATTTAACAGCTTTTCAGCTGGGAGCAAGACTGCTCTGAGATAGCTATGACAGGAGTGAATCAGTTATTAGGTGTGATCATTTTGTGGCAGCTACTTAGCATCAAAGACTAAGACCTGTCACTGTCCCTGGAGGGATTTAACAGACATGTAGATGTGACACTTGGGGACATGGTTTAGTGGTGGTCTTGGCAGTGCTGGGGGAACGGTTTCACTTGATGGCCTTAGAAGTTTTTCTTTCCTAAACAATTCTATGATTCTATGTTTTCAAAATTGGGAATCAGGACCTTCTCCCTGTTGCCTCACCAAACTTGGTCAATAGGTAAGAAATTCAATAATAATTAATGCCAAAATTATGTTTCTTTTCAAGGTCTGTCCTGTTCAGATAAATTTTACATATATATCATTGCTTTCATTTTTTATCTAATAAAAATAATCTAAAATGTGCTATGAAACTGTATGAGAAAAAGTAACCCAAAACTCCTCAAAAAGACAAAAATAAGAATTTGAAGACTCTTCCAGGAAGAGGTCTGACAGTTGATAACTTCTCTTGTAAACTCTAAATGGGTGAAATCTCTTATGACGTTACTAGATTTCTTTGGAACCACAGAGAAATTGTTTTATGACAAATTGGGCACATTTAAATGCAGCAAAACATCTATAGTTATACATAATCCCAATTTCTGTGCATTTTGATATTTTAACAGTGACATTTAACCAGAGAAATACTTCACAACCCTTTTATATTTTGTTCATTTTTCAACAAATTTGGAAGCCAGATAAATCGTGGAGAGGGTCTGTGTAATTTGGTTATCAGGCTGATGCCGCAGACATGCTGGAACAGCACCACAGCACAAAGAAATGGGAGGTGCTTCCCCTTCCCACAAATAACACAGGAGCTGGATTTAGTGGTAAATAAAGGAAGTCAATCCTAACATTTTCAAACTGCCTGAGCAAGAAATAGCACTATATATAAATTTCACAAAGTGGAATGTGGCTGTCAAGAGCTGGTATCAGCTGACAGTGTCCTTGCCTTACAAATCCAGGCACCCTTTCAGTGCCCTGGCCTCCTTGTTTCCCTGCACATGATGGACCTGTGATGCCTCCAGTAGGGTGAGAAACAGATTCCAGACATCACCAGGTACAAGGTAAGGCACGTTTGCCGTGCCAGCTGCCTGTCTGCTTTCTGTGCCTATGTCAGTTGTGTGCTGACACCAATAAACTCACAAAATGTGTTTTCTGCTGGAGGCACTACACAGCTGACATCAGTAAAAGGTTCCATAAAAGCTTTTTCTTCAGGTTCAAATCCAGAGCTAATTAATACTTACACAATGTACCTTCTACCCTCATCATAGATAGTCTAAAATCCAGACTGTGTGGATCCTGTGCAGAATTGCATATTTTATAAGTGCTTGCAATCTAAATATCCTATTCCAGCCCAGCAGATGCTTTAGTTGCCCCTCAGCAGCAGACAAGATAATTTCCTGGACTTTTATAAGCTTATATTGTGAGACTTTCTCCCTTGACATCCCAGGTATACTTTCTGGAGTGTGGCAAAGTATTTAAGTAAAAGGGTGCTCTATTTGCTGTCTGTTGCAGCCAGGCAAGACTTGCTTCCCAAAATTAGTTTATTCAGTTGCAACCTTGAGCAGCAACAGGAAGGAGCTCCCTGACAGGGTCAGTCAGCTTTGCTGGCCGCACATTCCAAAAGAGTGGATGTGCCTGTGGAGCTGTGCACCCTGGACATTTGCAGATCCAGGCACTCTGATGTGGCTGCAAGGACTGAAATTACCTGGCCAAAGTTCCCCCTTTTCTGCTTGGCTCCCACTGAAGGTGCAGAAACAACAGAGACAACATGTTTACAAAGCACTGGATTAGGCTCTGTACAAACCAAGAAAATAAAGATGGCCCACTGAAAGTGGAGCTTTGCAAGCTGATTTAACAGGTTATTTTTGTTCCTACCTTCCTCAAGAATTTGAGGAATTTGATATAGAACAGTTAGTTTAACTTTGGAGAATTCATACACATTCACAGATAACATTACTTGACAGGTATTACACCAAGTTCCTAATCCATTCACATTATTCCTCTGCACAGTCCTCAGAAGGAACGAAATAAAGCGGGATTATTTCTTCAGGCTTAATACTGCTTAATATCTCTTTTGACACGTCTGGGACATGTAAATCACTATAAATTTCCTTCCAAAGTTAAATGAGATATACTGAAATTAAGTAAAATAGAAATGGTAAAAAAGTTCTGACATTAATTGCCAATTTATGCAAAATAGTGCAGGTTTTTTGTTGCTGACAATTGTAAGAGATAACTTAAACAAGGAACCTATGAAATTGAAAACTTCTTTACCTGTGTAAATATTCACCTTTTCTGAGTGCACTTGTCTCAATATCTTATTCACAAAACCCCTCCTGTAATTTTCATTTGAATTAATATTCCTCAAAGATATTTACTTTGAATTTATACTCTTACAATGGAGATAATAAGAAAAACGAGCAGCTACAAAATAAAGTGTTCACTGCTGGTCAGGCTCCTTGTTCATGGTTGTAATTAATCTGCAGGTTTTTGTTACAGTAACTGCAGAGGTTACTCTCAGAAAGAGACCCAGAAGGATCCTAAGGAGCCATCTCTGAACTAAATCCATGAGAGCACAAGAATGTTTTTCAACCAGAAGTACAAAATTTTTCTTAGTGAAGATTTGAATACAACCAAAAGCTTGGCCTTGAACAGTTAAAGTACAGTGTCATTTCAGCAACCAAAGAGTAAAAATCTTTGTGTGACTCTAAAACCAAGGAAGAAAGAAAGTAGGGACACCAAGATCACAGAATAAAAGGGCTCTGCTTAGATAATTACTTTGGTCTGGTACATATCCCTTAGTAATATACATAGGTCACTTTTATACCTTATCATCTGATCATGACTTGTGGTCTTTGGTACCTCGGTTGATACCAACGACTGATCACTAGACTTTAGGATCATTTTGGTGTTGCTGCTCTGTGCTCATCCTGACCCCACCTTAGCACTTAAAGGAAAAAATGGGGCTCCACTGAAAGTCATGAGAACATTTATTTTCTGGAGAGATGATGACATTTTACTGCCCAAGCTTTTTATGACACCTAGGTTATATTGCTTCAGTGCCTGCTTTTTTATAGCTTTCTCCTCTAGCAAGAACTTTCAGTGTAAATGTGTAAGAAATGTTTATAAAGAATCACAAAGAGAGGAATCTGGAAGTGTAAAATCCTACTCTGACTTACTTTAATCATCATATCAGAGGAATGTGCATTGTGTACATATGACAAATCCTAGCCCCTCTTGCAAATCAACCTTCGGGGAAGCAAAAATTCATCAGCTCTCTGATACTCAGTGTTTTATAACCTACTCATTGGGTTTACTCTCAAGAAGGCCATCTTTTAACTCTTACAGGTTTGATTCTGATACTCTACCATGGAAAAATAAAAGTGCCACGAAAAGATTCACAAATACAAGTATGCAGTCATTCCAAAATCAGAAGGTTAAAACACTTCACCAAAATGATTCATGTAAAGTTGTTTTATCACCTTTTTCTTAACAATTTCTCTGACACAAAGGCCTATCAGCTGCTGAATGTTACTGGGCAGCCTGGCCTCGGTCACTTTTTGAAAAAGCTGTCAGAAACAACTTTCATGTCATTGTTCATTAACACTTTGATCACATTAGCAAGAATTTGCTGGCAACTGCTGGTGCAATAAAGTATATTTTAAATGCTTTGGATGTAGAGTCTACTGTCCCTAACCAGGCTGGCATTGCCCACTCCTGAACAGTGTTGCATGATTTACCACTTAGCCCAGGCACTTTCACTTGATTAAATCCCTCTTTCCTTGCTGCTGGGAAGCAGAATTGGCAGCAAAGAAGCATCTTTAATATTCTGCGTAGTGCAGCTCTAGAGGTCTTTGAATACATAAGATCAAATTTTGGTTTAAAAGCTCCCTAAATTTGATTTTACTTGACTGCAAATGGGCAACCTAAAAATGAGCAAGTAAAATATTACAGTTGATGCAGAAAAAATTTAAACTCCCACCTACCAATGTACTTCAGTCTAAGGTGAAGCTCGATTGTGAGTCACTGGAGCATTCCCACCTCGTCTCTGTAGAGCTGCCAGATTAATGAGTCTGTCATGGGTAACCCAGGGGCTACAGGATACAGCAGCTGGGAAGTGACATAAAGTCACTTTAAATAAAGCTCTGTACACCTGTCAGATAGTTAAAATTTTAGGACAGTGAAAACAGTCCATGATGTGAAGGGCAACCTGGTTAATAGGCCTTGGAACATCCCATTAAACTGTTTTCAGAAGGAAACAATCATAGTATTGATATAATATATAATAATATATTATTATTAACAATTAGCAATTCCAGTGCTCCTCTTCATTTGTCTAAGCTTTGCTGGTGTCACCAGTAAATGGAAGCACTTTGGAACAGATTGTTTAGGTGTTCACTGAACTGCATGTGACACTATTCACTCCAACATTGTTGTGTGGATGCCTGTACAAGCAGTGAGATTTTGGTCTTTTCCAAGACTAAGAGGGGAAGAAGAAAATCTTTGGTCATTAAAATCACAGATTTCTGAATCAGGCAATTAGAACAATGAAAAGCAAGGCACATTTCATAAAAACCCATATGCAAACAAAATGCTTTGTCTCAAAACTTTGTGACAACTGAAACTTTGCCAATGTGTGGACATTTTTTCCAAACTGGAGCATAAACTGCAAGAGAGCAACACCATCGACCTTCAACTTTGAGGTGGAGCAAGGTTGTTGGCAGGAACATACCAGTAAAATGCTGTTGAGGAGCTGAAGTCTTATCTTGCATTTCCCTCACCTGGTATTATCTCCAGAGTTGTGTCTAGCACAGTCAGATCTAGGCCACTGGATTTCCTTCCAGATAAACATCCTCCTGAGGACTTAGAATGAATCACAGAATGGTTTGGGTTGGAAGAGACCCTTAAAGATCATCTCGTAGCACTCCCCTACCAAGGGCAGGGACACCTCCCACTGTCCCAGGTTGCTCCAAGCCCCGTCCAACCTGGCCTTGGACACTTGCAGGGATGGGGCAGCCACAGCTTCTCTGGGCACCCTGTGCCAGGGCCTCATCAACCTCACAGGGAAGAATTTCTTCCTAAAACTTCAGAAGTTTCTGTAAAATGTGGTTATTTTATTTTTATGCCACAATTTCTTCCTTTCCTTACGATGCTTCCTGGCTGGTTTTCTGATAGCTTTTGTAATAATACTTGTAAGGAAGCACTTGATAAGTACTTACTTCTCTGTTTGTCTTATTTAATGAATTTGAGAATTTGGGGTTTACTCTGAAGAATAAATGAGTATATTCAACCAATTAGAGTGGAACTCCAGAAGTTACACACAGCAGAATTCAGAAGGACTTGCCCAGACATCAGCTGGAAAATGAATCATGGCCTTCTTCAAGCATTTAAAATATTTGCATTTTTCTGACCATTTTGCTTTTGAAACGAGGAAGATGCAATAAGTAAACAACTGTCCTCTTACCTCTGTCAGTCTGAGCAGATTGTTTAGGACTCAATGATGAGGGCAGCAGGCAGTTGTGTGATCCTTTGCAATGACAATGCAGGAGCAATGTCAGACAGTTTCTTTGCCACTGCTTCTAACACACCTCGTACCTGGCTGCAGAGCCCTCCCTTCCCCACTCTCACTTTGCCATGATGATGATTTACCACCAGGACTTTTCTAGCTGGATCCCATAACTTTTTTTTGCTGCCTACTGTGCCAACACTTTGACAAGCTGGGATAGGAAAAAAGGCCATGTCTTGGATGGATACAATTTCTTATTCGAAGGTTATTATGGTTTGTTTCCTTCTGCTGTAACCCTGCAGTGTGGTCACAGGTGAAGTGACAACATGGCAGAATTGGGAGACTGCAGGAGGAAGCGGCTTTTAAATCTTTTCAAATAGTCACAATTTGATAGGGCTTAGCCTGTAAGACAGTCTGGGTGAGGAAGCAGGAGACTGTGTCTGCTTTATAAAAGAGAAAATAAAATATTTATGAGACCTTTTTATTTCTCTCTTCTCCATTATTAGCATTATGGGAGGCTTAGTCTGGATTTCTGACATCCTCACAATTTAGGATGTTCAGATAAGGAGTTTCTATTCACTGTAACAGGAACCTTCTGTACTCTGTACTCATGAAGTTCTTCCATGGCTTCAAGGTTACAGCAACCTTTGCAAGCCACTTTCTGAGGTGTGCTCTGATCCAGGGTACACTGCACAAGTACCATCACAAACCACTTTAAGGGGATGCTGGTAATGTGATTGAGGCACAGTAAGTGGGTGGCTGTTACACTGATTTTTCTTCAACTATTTCAATTTCAAGGAACACATGAAAGAGGATGCTAATTTTGTTGTTGCTGTTGTTTACTTTTATAGCTCTCTGTACTACATAAACTCAAAGGAATGAAAATGTGCTGTATACTTTTCTCATGCTCAACTCTATCCAAATCCCAGACGAGGTTTAAAAGAAGACTTCAAAAATTGCAAGAGGGGATCTGTTGTTTCTCAACTATTTCCTCATCTCAAATGCTCAGAGACATAACCTGATGTGAATTTGTGACGCATTTCAATTTGGGAAATCTTACTCATCAGGATTCATCATTGCAGCTCATTTTCTGCCTGTGCCTCCTCAGGAAGACTGTAATTTGTTTTCATTGCCAATGGATTGCCTGGGATAAATACCTGACTCTTATTTTGTAGGCAGGGAAGTTCAATAACAACCTTTATAGAATCTCTCCATAAAAGGTGACAATAAATAACAGTTTAACCTCTAATCTATATTAACAGACTACCTTTATTTATTGTTTGACTTGTGTAAAGACAGGTAATCCAAAAGGAGCAGCCACAATAGAAGGTAATGACCTTCTTTTACAAGAATGAGCAAAACCCATTTCACTTCAGCATCATGCACAGGCTATTTTGCAAAGAAACACTGTGTGTTAGTTGTTGAAACTTTTTCATGCATTCCCCGAAACAAACTACACTATTCTGAATATTTTCTTCTCTGTGCAGTAAATAACGTCTTTCATGTTGACAATGCTAATATTATATTTTAAAATATATTTGCATTTGTGTTTTTTGTCATTTTTTATTGCATTTTATAAATCCCAGAGCAGAGACCCACTAAGCTCACTTCGAGAAAGCCCCGTTTCTTGGGATAGCATCAGGCAGTGACACAGGTGATCAGGTGGGATTTCAGTGTGGTTTACTGGCTGGATCTGTGGGGACCTTATTTCAACCAGAACTGTGGATAGGAGTTGGGAGTATAATTCAGGAAGGTTAATTTTAAGTGGCTTTTAAGATTGAATGATTTCATAGGAATGATTTTCAAGGGCAAATATTCATAATGCAAAGTAATATTAATATATTTTAGTTTAATTAGTGTGTTAAACTATTAGATAATCATGGGAAAGATGGGAAGGGGGAGCAAGAAAATTTTATCAGTACTTGTAATTCTGGGATATAGCAAAGCCACTGTGGCATTTGGGGGACATAATAAGAAATTACTAGTAAACACTATATTTAAGAGATGCAATTTTTTGTTCCATCCCGTAAATATTTTCTAATGTATGAAAAAATAGATATAATTTTTACTTACTTTTACATTTCAGTAATGCACAAGACAGGTAGCTGGAAAATGCTCTTCGACTTTAAATCACGTACCTAGAAATAAGAAGCTAATTTTTATTTACGGGAAAATATCTGCTCGCTATTTAATTTGTCCTTAAAATACATCCTCTTGGTTTAAGAACACCTTAAAAGATCATTCAATTCATTTTTTAGTCTCTTTTTTCACTAAGTGAAAGAATCAATTTCTAGCTGATTTTTAAAGATTTTTTCTTCCTCTTCCTACTTTATGAAGCCCATTTGTAACATCAAATGGCAAAAATCTCTCACATGAAGAAACTGAGGTGGCAGTTGAAGGATTATTAGAGTTGTAATTATGTGAGAGGGGTTTCCTGAAGGTACTGAGTGTAACTGAATGTAAATTCTAGGAGAGTTTACCTCATCTTAGCGTAGGAAATATAAAAAGAAAGCCACAGAAGTTCTGAGAATGGAAGATTCTAATTTTCTTTTCAGTTACAGAAGGAGTTTGATACCAGTTCTGTAAATGTACAGAGCGTGCTTTTTTACTTATTCTGATTAATAAGAAATTGCAACAGACCTGCTCAGCACTGTGGGAAAGGTCAGTGGCAATTTTTGAAAATAAGGCCTTGGAAACACATTGGGCTTCCAAAATAGAGTAATCCAAAATGGCCAGTCTTATTTTCCTCCATTTTTGGCTTTGCAATTTAGCTTTCTGATTCTCCCATTCTCATTATGTGCAGTATTGTGTGGATCCATTCTAATAAATTCCATTACTTGGAACAATGAGGTTGAGCATGATTCAAATCCCGAATTAAATGCAAATCTAGCAGCAGAAAAATGGATTTAGTGGTATGATAGGATTTGCAATATAAATATATTGCATTAAGTATAAAGTTAAATTAAATAAAAGATAGATATTGTAAGGACTGGCATTCAAGCTAGTGTTGTATCTGTGACTAACTAAAAGTGTGTGCTGTGAGAACACTGTGGAGTTCACTCACTGGTGCCTCTGGAAGCAACATACAACTGCCTTTGTAAATATTTTTACTCAGTTTTGGACAAATGGTCAACTGGAAGAACCTCTGCAGAAGACAGATGTCCTTTTTTCAGGGTGAGCAATGTTGGTTTTGATACCACGAATATTTAACTTTGTGACTGAAATTGTGAAGTCTCTCCTGAACGGATTTACTGCAGGACCATGGCATTATTTCTTTGAACTTCCAAACAGAAGAAGAAGAGATTTCAAATCATAACAGCAGCCAGATAAGTACAATCTTAACTGCAATATCAATATAGAGCAACTTTAAAGCTTTATGTCTGTATAGTCCTTTGTGCTAACATGTGGATCACAGTAACACACAAAGGAGTGGGGCTACAAACCCAGGACAAGTTTCCTACATTTCTGCTCAGTAATGATTCTTAGTTGCAGGGGGGAAAAATGATGTTGCTATTTTCCTTTTCTTTTAATGGGGAAAGGTGTTTGTTTTCCCTCTTTTTTTATTTAAAAAATTTTTGTTGTTGTTTATTTGGTTTTTTGTTTGTTTTTTGTGGGAAATACTACTTTGTACATATACAAGGGAATTCAAATAATTGATTGATGCTTGGAAACATGGAAGACCATTGTGGTGTCTTTTCATTGCAAGTACATAAATCCCAGAAATATGGAAAATGTGCCCCTGAGGAAACAAGTGTCCCATTTTCTTTATGCCAAATAACTTTCTTGACAACTTATCAACATTTGCCAAACAAGACTTTGGCAACAGAATGCTTTAAAAGGCATTTTATAAGGCTGCACAACTCAAACTAGTTTCTTTTCTTAAGTGAAGCATTTGTAGCAACTAGCAAGGAAGGGAACAGGAGGGAAAATGTTTCTTCTGTAAGAATTCTTTTGTTTCATTGATGACGGAGGGAAGTGAGTGCAGGCAGATTTTAGTTGCTGTGGTTACACACAAACAGCACCTGCCTCCATTTGCCACAGCCATAGGATAACTGGAGACAAAAATATGATTGCTCAACATTTTCAGAATCCATAACAGGTCGTGACTAAATACTGCTCTCCTCTAATTTAAACTCAAGGAGAGCCACATACTTGGATTTAAGTGCAATTTCAAACCTTTGAATTTATCTCATCTTTCTTCTAAGTAATTCTGGCAAATGTATTTTCTTTAATGATTCTTCTCAAGCAGAAATAGATACTGGAATCAAAACTGACTCATGGAGTCCTAGGGAAGGCAAGATTCTGCTTACAACATTTTAAAATAATTTGAAAATTTCCTGATTATCAGTGACATTTCCAAAAGTGCTGAAGAGTTCTGCTGTGGGATATGACAGTAATTATCTTACTTTTAGCTCATCTGTCTTTCAAAGATATTTATCTGAAACTTTGGATAAATTTGCAGCCCCTAAGACAGACAAACAAAATACTGATAACTGTCAAGGATTAGGTCATGCAAAACTAGACATAATTTTCTTTGAAGGTCATTAAAATTTTTATGTTGCAGATAAATAATATGAACCATTTCTTTATTTGAAATGAATTATAATATTTAACATATTCAGCATGCACCACTATAAAAGGTCATCTGCTCTCTGGGTAGATGAGGTTCTCTTGTGACACAAAAAATGTTAATAATGCTGATCCTAAAAATAAATAGTTTCAAAAATGACACAACTGAAATTTGAAAAGAAATGTGTTCAGGTTTCCACTTATATGCAGCAGTATTTCCTAATCACATAACAGTGTCACTTCTGCACACAACAAGCCATCAAGTATTTTTATTTTGACCTGAGCCTTCACACAAAGTATTAATTTACTTTGCAGCATAATAGAACCAGTTCTGCTGTCACCACAGAGAGCTGCTGTGCACTGCATTAGAAAGAGATATGACAGAAATTTCAGCAGCAGCAGAATTTAAATGTCTTGCCTGTAATTTTGTTCAGTAGCATCTTTGTACTTCTGACATGTGAAATATGTCGTTAGCTTTTGAGACAACAAATGACATTTGGTTTTGCTAAGAAGGCTTAGCAAGGGAAAGGCACATTCAAAATGTCACTTGTGTTACCACAGAGGTGTCCTCTGAAAAGAAACTTAAATATCTATAGAATATTTTAATACTTAGAAATTTTTCCAAAAATATCATTAACCAATTCGAGTTTTTTCCTTCTGGAAATGCAGGCAAGTGCTCTGACCTAGTTTTATGCATTTATTTCTCCACTTTTTTTTTATCCCAGCCCTCCCAGTTAAGTGGACTTGGCACTGTTCTCCTTAGCTTTTGGAAAATAAATGAATAATGAAGTGATGTTTGAGAAGACAATGGAGAGCAGAGCAAAACCTGAACACATTTCTCTCCCATTTCGTAGAGTACTAACTCTAGTGCATTTTGAACTTCCAAAAGTTAAACATCCTGTAGCATAGGAGAACTTATTTAAATATCAAAGACCAGTTTTGCTGAATTAAAAACATAAATAGAGTTGTTTGGAAAGACTAAAAAGTATAAATTTTTCATTTGTCAATGAGATAATAAGATTTCCTTGAAAACAGATGGACTTCAAATGTCCTTATCATTAGCATGCTGGTATTTTCCAGTATTTGTATTTGCTGGCAACCTTTTTGTCCTTTCAGGAGCGAACACTTGTACTTATTTACACAAAATAAAGGCAGCTTCACTTTCTAAGCTCAATATTTTGGGGATGCAGTAATATACCAGTCTGCTAGCCAGTCTTAGCAGGAAATAGTCCTGGTGCTGATCACAATGAGATGATTCGTGGTATCAGCTCATTTTGAGAAGTTTACTAAACATGTTATCTCTAGCACGGGGCTGAGGTAATGTTTATAAGTTCAGTCTGTCCTGTTTTGCCATTGTGGGTGATACTCTTGTTACCAAAACAGCCCAAAAGTCTTTTCATACATCATAACCTTCTGAAGGTCACATACAGATGGTGTTTCATCATGATTTAATATTTGAAACACATTTGAAGAGAAATCCCCCATGCTGTCAAAACACTTCCCTGAATTTAAAACTTTAATTCTTACTTATAATAAAGCTTGAACAACTTGATAGTGCAGAAAGCTTTTAACTCATCATCTGATCTGTGTGTAAGTAAAATCCATTTTGTCTAAATAATGAACATGTCAAGTCATATGGTGGGTTATCTATATGACTGCAAATGTTTACTTAACATTATGGTTAGATGAGCATCTATATTTGTTAACATAAGGACCAATACATGTCCTTCAGGACACTTGAGCTAAGGCTGATTCATAATCACAGAGGAAAAACTGTATGTATGAATTAGAAGGAAAGAGAAAAAACTCTGCAGTCTGGATTGCCTGTTTTGTCAAGGTTCTTAAAAGGCATCAGGTTTGTTAATACTCTTCTTACATTCAACATATTTTCCATTTCAAACAGTGTCTTTAGAGTGCTTAAATTGTGACTGTGATCATGTCACCACACACTTTTCTCCCTTTAATTTCTAGTCTTGTAGACTATCAGTTTAAATGAACTCAGTGTAATCCTGACTCTCCAGGCTGCAGTGATTCCATCACCTCTGTGCTGACAAGTGCTCTCTGTGCTATCTGCTCATGTGTCACAGTCTAGAACCTCACTAGAAATGCTGCTGATGCAATGGAAAATCAACCCAGCTCCTCAATCCTTACCTGAGCTGTGGCAGGGGGGCTATTGTTTGTAGCAATATTCCTTTAATCCTTCTTCACCTCAGGTAAGAAGTTATAACTGAATGTGCACATCAGGAAGATCTAATGGATAGGGAAATACAATTTTTAGTAATTTTCAGAGTAAACCAACACTTCCAAATTTCTCAGCATTATACATGTATAGGATATCTATTATATGGAAACTCACTACTGCTCTCATGCCTCAGTGCAGCAGGGATGAGTAAGAAGTCATAGGGCAAGTTCTGCCTTCAAGATCTCAGCAAATTCTTTAATCACTTCCATAGACAGAAACTTCTTTTCAAGACAGACTTTCTTGGTTATTGTGCAAATGTCTTTTGGTTTTTCCTACCTTTTGCCTGTGATTAAGGTCCTCAGGAATTTCCTTCAGTACTTCACTAGGAAGGTGCCCGTGAGAACTTAAGGGAGAGCATCCAACATATTTTATTTGCTATGTTCACCATCTTTTATCATTTTTGCCTCAGCTGCTTCAAAAGATGGGGTTCTAGGTCTATGTATAAACCAAGAGAACTTGGCTCTGTGTCTGATATCTGAAAGGGTCAGAGTTGTGCCACTTCAGAAGCACTGAATATGCAGTAGGAGAATGAAACCAAGTAAACAAAATGCTCCATTGCCAACAAACAGAAACTGAGATGACAAATTGTATAACTTACTATTATTAATTACACTTATCTAAGTATTACTGTACCAGCACAAAATATCTTATCTTAAACAAAGCCATAAAAACAGTTGCATAAGAAGTTTCAGTAATGCAATACTGGCTGCTTTCAAGCCTACAATGTCTACAGACACTTCTACCAATTAGATCACCCACATATGTGACAAGCCCAGATAATCTGCCTAAGTCACATTACATTTTCTTTTCAGTTGCATACATCTTTGCAGAACTAGAGCTGAAAATTAGAATTTTGCTTTCACAGAATCACTATATAACATTTCTACAAATAACACATTTGGCTCTGTCAAAATAAAATCTTTTTGTTTACTCTTATCAAATTCTGTGACAGAAACAACTGGTTACTAGTTAATAATGCAACAATACTATGTATTACTTGTTTCCTATTCTGATAGATTTTTGTAGTTTGGATGTAAAAATGCAAGGATAGAAAGACATCTCAGATCTGCACTCTGTAGTACAAGGCTGAATAAACAAGTTTTTGATTAAATTGTACTTTAGTGAGAATTTTTTTAAATAACAACATTTTTCCTCCCATCTTGTTCAGTCTCAAATCAGGAAAAAGAGTGTCCTGACAATGACCATGTACCCACTCTGAACCAGCAGTAAGTGTTGTTACTGAAGGTCATTTCCTGCTTCTTCACTGCTTGGTACCAATCCAGATCAACCTTGTTTAGCCTGAAATCAGACAGTGCTGGAGTTCAGGGTCACATGGCTTCAAGCAAAATGAACTGGACTGAGTCATTAAGCTGAATGTTTTGTGTAATTTCAGTTTAAATAGAAGTGCAATCAGTAAAGCAGCAAAGTTTGCAGATGCTGAGCTCACAGCTGCTGCTTTTGTTTACTGATGCATCCTCCTACTGCACTCAAAATCTTGAGCTTTCCTGTGTTAAGACTGCAACACACTGGTTCAGGGAAATAAGATACAGGGGAGGTTAGCAGAATACAACAGCTGAAATGTAGCACACAATTATACAGATACTCTACAGCTCCTCCCAAGTCTGTGCTTAGGCTCACGCCAGACATGTTTCACCAGGATACCAGCAGATATTAAAAGTCAGTGTGCATGAGCAGTGCTCCCATTTAATGTTAATTTGTCAAGAAAGGAAAACCAGGAACTTTCTTTGAACTTCTGAAAACCAATAAAGCTTGTATGAGAAGTCCTTGAATCTCAACAGCAGCTCTACAGCAGCTTTTGCATGTGAGGTGTCTGAGCAAGTTTTGACTCGGTGTCCACAGAAAATCTGAAATGCACTGCCCTACACTGCTCCAGAGGCTAGAGGAAAAATGTCAGCAAGAGTACACTTGGCTTACAGAGTCATACATCAACATGTCTGCATATACATTGCCTCAAAGAAATCTCTGGAGAACTGAGCTGTCACTGAGATATATAGGACAGATGTTTTTAAAACTGCCTATTTGTTACCAGTCATCATGTTACCAGTTCTGAGAGTCCTGACAGAAATTTTGCTTATTTCTTCATGGAAAGGGCTGTCCAGCCCTGGCACAGGCTGCCCAGGGCAGTGGTGGAGTCCCCTCTAATGGAGGGAGGTGACAGACATGCGGATGTGGCCCTTGGGGACATGATTTAGTGGTGGCCCTGGCAGTGCTGGGTTAATGGCTGGACTCAGTGACCCTGGAGGTCTTTCCAACATAAAGTATTCGATGATTCTTTTTATCTATTACTCCCTTCTCTAATAAACAGACCTTTAAAAAGGGAATATCCAAGAGCAACATTACAGGAGACATGGGAGGCAGCTGGATACAATTCTTTTCTCTATTCAGTATTTATTTTACTATAATTATGCACCAATATCCTAAGGCACAAGGACACACATTAATATTTTCAATTTTTAGGTCTTTAAGGAGTAAGGAACAACACAAGTGAGAAGATCCTTCCTTGTTTAACTTAGTGAGCAAAAGTTGAAAGGCAGGAAAGCTGCTGAAGATCACATGGCTTTGAGGAACAAGGCAAATCTATTCTGCATTAGGGAAAGGAAAGAGGCTGTACTCATTTAAGCTCTTGCCACAAAAGAAAGAAGTTATGTTTGTGAAAAATAACGGTGTCAGTAAACAGGATTAATTTGCAAGAAGAAACTTATGCTTTTTGTTCCAGCAGACCTGCTTTTCAAATTATTTTTAAATACATTATTCCATACTTGAAATCAAACTCAGTCAAGCTCTTGGGGTCTTTTGGGTTTGGTTTTTTGTGGGGCTTTTCCCTTGTTGAAGGCCTTATCAGGTATAGGCTGATCTAGAAATAAGCATTTGATCACTGAAAAGTAAATGTTCAGCTTTCCTTCAGTGAAAAAGGGAGTTCTTTTTCACAGTCAGATATAACCTCTTCTAGTTCACTTTTTTACTTGGATTTTTGCTTATTTGCAGTGGTGTTTACTTATTCCATATGCCTATTTTTATAGAAGGAATACAAAAACACTTGAAAATCTGTATGAGGAAGTACAGTATAGGAAATTTTGCATAGAAAATGTACCAGAAAAGGGCATTGGTTTCCTTTTTATATGATATTAAGAACATACCTCTATATTTAGTAACACTGATCCCTGCAGTGGGGATGGTTTGAGGTTCATTGGCATTAGTCATTCCATGGATATTTGCTCTGTGAAGTACAGTTACCAGTTTCTAGTCAAGGCAGGCAGACTGGAGATCACTTCAGGAACCCATGATTCCTGTTGGAGCAGCAGGAATGGAAGGCTTTGTGCAAAGGTAGCCCTGACTGTGGCATTGCTATGCCCAGTGCCAGTCATTCCCTCCTCGATGCCAGCCAAGAGCTGTCTGCCAACCTCGGCACCAGTGGGACAGAAGCTTCACCAGCCACTGGCTCTGAACTCACTCCTGAGAGCACAGCTGGGGCTTGAAGGGGACCCTTGGGGACAGACAGCAAATATACTAAAACTACATGGAAAAATGGAAACCTTTACTTCTGGTTAAGGCAGTAGAAGCTCTGTTAAACTTTCTAGCACCAGAAATCACTCCCAGCATACCTCTGCTTCTCTAGGATCCCACTGGAATAGCACAGGCACTGGGGAGCAGAAGGAGAGAAGACAGATGGCTAAAATGTCTTCTCACATCCTGTCAATCCAAGCCTTACAGTAGCACAACACCACATGGGGCCTAACCAGCTCCTTCTACTTTTGTTCCAATCTGTTTGTCTCTGATGAACACACTGTACTTTAAATTGATTCCCAGAGCAATGAATAAAAAATGAGCAATTAGGCAACCTACTTCACCTGATCTTATTCCCAACATTGTCCATCTGGTCTCATGCTAAACAATTCATTTAAGAGGGACTCTTACACGCAGCCACTCCAGTAACTTTCCTTTTTAATGTTACCTCCTTCCCCAACTATCAGAGGCAATTCCTCACAGTGTGTCCCTTCTCTGTGCTCATACTGTGCATGTCCTTTACAGCACTAGTTCTAACCACCTGCATTCCTAACTTGCCAATACAGACTCATTTAGTTCTCTTAAAGCAAACATTTCAAATGAGACGCTGCAGATGGGAGAAACCATGAGGCAGCCAGAGCTCTTCAGTACAGGTTGGATCAGTCACTGTGTACTCATCACTCTCGAGCAGCAGGACCATGACTGTGTCATGCAATACAGCTGGTCAATACCAGAGCACTGGAAACAGGATTCTTCCCATTCTGTAGATTAAACCTGTGTTCAAATCTAAATAGAGCAATGTTTGTTCTATTTCTACTCCCAGCCATTGGCACTTCTGCACGTGAGCCTCTAAATCTTTTGAGGAGTTAGGGTTGAGAAATTATGTCATTTGCAAGGACTTGCATGGCCAGTTCCTTTTGGAACATTCAAAACATGTAGATGGCTTTGAAATGCTCATGTCTAAGCTGTTTATTTCCATAAGAAACAAATATTCATTCAAACGTCATTTTTTTTCCAGTAACTGCATAAAACCCCCCAAGCATGTTATGTACCCTCAAGAGGGCAGCATGGTATTTCAAAAATCACCTTACAAAAGGAATAATGCCTTAGCATAAGAGCAGGCTCTAATAAGAGCATGGAATTAATGTTGCTGTAAACATTAATTATAAAAGAATTAGGCAAAAAAGAAGGTAGGTCTATGGCAGGACCATGTGCTCACCTGTCTGTTGCTGCCATTCATGTAGCACCACAGGGATTACAGAAGCAGGTGATGCAGAACTGCAGTTTCCATGCCAGTTCTTGCTTAACCAATAGCAACAGTGAGCAATCTATTCAAAATTGTGGTGGCATTGTGTACAGGGCAAGGAACAGCCAAGCTCTCTGATAATGACATTTTTGCCTGCGAGTAGTAATAACTATTCATGCTTTCAAATGGTACAGAGAAATTTAGGATTAGAGGAACACTGACTGCAAGGTGATCCTATGAGTAACTGAGTATGGTTGACTTTTATGGCACTGCATCATTTTCCCCTTCCATAAAAGTATTTTTTCATCATAGAAGACTTTTTTTTCCCTCTCTCCTTATATAAAAATTCCAGTGCAGATCTATTCTTCACCAGTTTATATATTCTGATTCTTGTGTCAACATTATCAGTTAGCCCTTACACTGCTTCTGTTTTGTTTAATTAAACATGTTTCTGTATTTCATGCTATGACAAAATCTTCCAATTCCATGATCATTTTAGTAACAATTCTCTTTGCCTGTTCCCATGTAAATCTTCTTGCCTGAGCAAAGATAATAACTTCATTCCAGGTGAACAATCCCTGTCACCATCCTTAATACTTCTTCAAGTATTCTTCAAATGTTTCTATTGGAAATTCATCATGTTGCCACATGTGCCTTTTCGAGCACTGATGATTTAGGGATGGCAATGTGTTTGGAAGACTTGGAGAAGGAATAAACTTGGGAGTTAGCTGCAGGTACAGGCTCAGATTCTGCCATCACTGTGCAACAGGCCAAGACAAACAAGGTTGTATCTCACACACGTCATTTTAGAGTGGTGATAATACCCACAATGCTGCTATCTAACTGATACCGCAACTATTAAACTGTAGAGAAATCTAATACATACCATCCATCTCAAATGGATATTTTCAGCTCACTAAAGTAGTGCATCTGCTGTAACTCCCACAGCGATGTCCAAGGTCAGCTAAATGCTTTGATACCAGTACATCACTGCATAACCTGTAGCACGTCATGTTATAGGAGACTTTCTTTACCCAAGTGAATTTTCCAAAACAAAACCTCTCTCATTCCAGAAGAATGCTTACTTGAATAATTCTTTAAATTGGTGTGATTAGTTCCTTTATAAATCCTGTGTAGTAAGGAGAAGATCTCTAACAGCAATTCTACAACTACTGCTACTTAACATCCTTCTCCCACTCAAATGCAGTATACTGCAAAATAAAAATTAATTTATTCCTGATTTTCTACAGGTTTTTTTTGTTGTTATTTTTGGGTTTGTTTCTGAGAAAGCATTTGACATGAAACACAAAGGACTACTCCTGTCATCAGGCAAGTGCCTGGTGATTTCACAATGAAATAATCTGCAACATTTCTCATATAGTCAGGATCTTATACATGATATCCATCCCAAATGTATCAAATCTTCCCCGGTTATTTGTGTTCAGCACCGTGTGTTTTGATCCTGCAGGAAATTATTTATGGCTGGACTAAGCCAACCCTGATGGGGGACATTGAGAGGGTACCAAACCCCTGCAGTGCTGGGTCAGTAGAAGCTGGGTGAGTGCTAAACCCCTCCCTGAGGGCAGTGCCCTGCTCCTGTGTGCATCCCTGGGTGAGCTGGATTTGGTGCCCTGTCAGCCAGAATCCTACTACAGACAACGTGCTCGTGATGTGGGGGAGATAAGCAGTGCTATAGGCGAAGAGGAGCTGATACCACACTCACTGGCCTTGTGCTCACATCTAGCAATCAATTTTCCCTCTCCTTGAGAACATGAAATAACACCCTGTGAAACAACACAGCATCCACACTGTCTGGCATTGCACAGCATGGGAACACCCTGTGAAACAACACACACATTCCCTAAACAGGGAACATTTAATCTAGTCCTTGGCCTAGGAGTTTGGTGAGGCTGGATACCAATTCCAGCTGTCCTGACACACAGAGAGCTCCAGAAAACACAGAATTTGAGAAAGGACTCAAGGTGACAGACATTCTATCACCTGCATGGGCTGCAGTTCAGCAGCTAACACAGTTAACACAAAAGAAAATGCAATGACAAGTTCCTTTCTCATGTTCCTTGTTCACTGGACTGTTTGCAGGCTCATTTCGTCTCTCAGAATCTATCACTGCTTCTTCTCTAAGTAGGAATTTGTCCTGCTCTCCTAAAGTTTATTGGGGGAAGCTGTTACAAGACTTCTGCATTTCAAATAAGAATCCAATTTTAGTTAATTACTCTTAATTTTATAGGGTTTCTACACATTTAATAAGTGATTTGATGAGAAATAAAGGAAACACAAAAAAGCTTTCAGAAAGAATCACCTCGGCGCTCAAAAAAGAAAAAAACACACCTGACTTAAAAAGGAACAATATTTTCATGACTGACCTATAGAAGTGGGTTCTGCAGTTACATAATTTCTAGGAATTTATAAGTAGCCTTTCTACATGCCTGGATAACTGATTCATGCTGCTGCTGTTCAATACTCCTGCTTCTTGTAATGTACGCACTGTGCAGATGCAACCAACAGCCTTGTTGACATTTAGCTGACTCCTCTCAGATTCTGATTCAGAGATCAGTTTCCTTGCAGGGAAGGATGAGCACACTCTCATCTATGGATTAGTCCTTGCAGCTTTTTTATCTAGCTGAGAAAGGAAAAGTGAAAAAGAGACAGACTGTGACTCTTCAGAATAAATCCCTTGCTCAGATCTGCAACACTAGAACAGCTCTTCTGATATGGCTCCATGGAAGTGGGGAATCTTCAGCTGGAAAAGGTTCTTTTTTTCTAGCTGATCTCTGTATTTCATTGTCCCAGGTACGCAGCATTACTCAGTTACACAAAGGAGGTACAAATTATGTCACTTGCACACGTGCAGTTATGTTATGGTAGTGAAAACCCACGAGGGTGGGATTACCCAGTGCCAGGTACTGTCATCATTTATCCTGTTGAGATATCCTGTCAGTGTGAGTATCCTGCACACTGTGAGCTTAGTCCTGCACTTCTTTCATTCCCCAAACTCCTCCTGAGTCAGATTCAGCAGGTAACCATTTTTTGTTTTCCCACTTGCCAAGTGGCAAAGCTTAAAACAGTATCCTCTGGAAAGAAATGGCAGAAAGATACGGATCTACTAGTCCTGTTTCCCTCCGTCCCCAACGCATGTGCTGGACTGAGGTTACTGTTTCGCGAGTACTGGAGACACATTCAGCCTTCCCAGCTGCAGAATACAAAGTACCTTCTCCTCAGTATGTACTGTTCCAAACCTGCATTGGAAGTATAGCAAAGCCAAACCAGGCCCTTGTTTCCATGCTTTGTTCCAAGTGCCTGGACTCTCCATCCATCTGCCTCCTCCCACTCCCAACCCCAGCTTCTACATGACTGGACTGTTGCCTTCATTGGCAGTTAGCAGGTTTTACACTGCATTATTTATTGCCTTGAGAAAAATCAAAAGATCTTCCCTGAAAAACACTAAGTAAGTAAGCCAGCAGCAACAAAAAAAAGAGCCTTCCACACTTAAGGCAGATATACAATGACTTCCTTTATATATAGATATGTGTATTTCTATATATAAATAAGTTCTGATCTGAGAGCTCAGCTAAGTAATTTAGTGGTGCCTACTGACTTCTGTTAAAGTCTTCTTGGTATTATTACTGGATAAAATGAACTCAAACAGAAGGCTTATATATGATGAACAAGATCTTTGGCTGGAGTGTGAAAGAGATAATAAATGGTTTTTGCTTTCTGTCCTCCAGATATTGAAAGGAACATAGAGCCCAAAACACTCCAGCTGGGAGAGCACATTGGAAAAGGAGACGAAGGAAGGTAGGCTTCGAAAGAAAGATCATAGGGCAAAATAATACAGATCAACAAAAATTCTGTAGGAGTCCTGTTTCTTAACATGTGTTAAGATTTCTATCATCACTGATGTTAATAATTGACATGAAGTACAGTGGGAGTTAGATAACAGCAGGAACGTTCAGGCCAGGACTCATTTCATTTTCCAGTGGTGTGAGGCACTGGGTAATGGGGAAATGCACAAGCATTTCAGAGATGATCTTGCTTCAGTGCATTACATCTTGAGGAATTTTATTCAGTCTAGAAAGAGATTCCTGCTTGTGTCGTGCAACAGGAGGTGTTCTTCAGAGAAGTAAAAAGAACAGGAAGTTAATTTTGTGTTCATGAAAGTGAGGAATTAATAGCAAAGCCTTAAGTCAGATATAAGCTGCATGGGTATTGTGCAAGCCTCATCACACAGCACTGCCATCTCACCCCAGTTTATGATCTGGAACACAGCAACTTTTACAGCTTTTAGCTGGAACTGCAAGTTGTACCAAATGCAATGATTTTATAAATACAAGGGAAAGAGGTAAAAGCTCCAAATTTCTTTTGCTCTTTTACCTAGCTCAAGTAGAAGCTGGACACTTTCTGATGACACACACTGCACCTCCAGACTCTGCAGATCACACTGCTGGTATTTGAGTTCAGAGTTTAAATACAGTCACTCCATATTCCCTGAACTCAGAATGTATGTGGAAGCCAAGACGAGCTTTCTAGCACAAGCAAGTACAAATAGATGAGTAGGATAAACTTGAGCATGGGCATGAGCTGTGTGGTCATATGGGCATGCCATATTTTAATTTTCACCATCATATCTGATGAAGGTAACATTTCTAATGGCCTCACAGAGCGCCAGAAAATCTTAGTCCATGAGGTCAGTGTCCTCTGAGTACAGCTTTCCAGCCCCCAGAATCTACCACAGAGGGGGAAATCAGGCTTTTGCTTATCTTTACACTGCCAGAGTCCCTGATTTCTAGCTCATACCACCAAAAGCCAGCTCAAACCAGAGGTGAATCTACTTCATGATACAACAACGGCTATCACTGTTATTTGTCCTGTATGTTCTTATCTCACAGTTTGCAATTAATCACCACCCTGGAAATCAAACACTAAGGTACTTATACATTCTCTTTGAAAAGACATTTCAATTTCCTTTTACTTGAACTGCCCTGTCCTTTGCCACACCTGCTCAGTGCATCAATCTGCACAGCACACGCTGGATATACCTGAGGAGTCTGATGACTCACTACAGAGAGAACATAAGACTCAAAATGTGATGCAATTACATACAGAGGGATGCATGTTCATCAGCAAATAACCACATTTGCATGGTGAAGATAGTCACAGTATGTCGTGACTGAAGACCAGGTTCTATTCTCAGGAACACAAAGTTCTCTTCAGTGTGTGACCATGTCAGCTACATGGGCACCAAGTCTGTACTAAACACCAAAATCCTGTGCAGGAAAACTGTAAATCTAATTCTGTCTATTTGGTATGTAGAAACATTCTTTGAGGCATGTTAGCTTAGCCTTTGTGAATTCTAATCTTATTCTATCCTAAGCTGTTGAAATCTATTTGTTCTCTTCTGTCTGGAGGGATTTTGTACTTTGCAGAGGAGACAATTGGGAGAGGTTGATTTTATGGGAACAACGGGTGCACGAACTGGTCTCCTATCTAAAGTTTATAGGAAGGTTTCCCTGGTTTCAGCATAGCTCACAGGTACAGTTGAAGGTGCAGCTTATTTCTCCTTGCTGTCATTAAGTTTAGAGTACTTGGCTTTAGAAAAAATGTCTTAGATTCCCAAAGCTATCCTTGTCCTAATCCTGTAACCTGCAGGGATGGCTGCCTTACCTCCCTCAGGTCATGATGGGTTTGTATCTATTGGTTTTACTCTTGAAATGTTTTCACCACTCTGTGAGGTATTTTCACCATGAATGAATAATTTTGCATGTTTTCAAACAGATGGCTCAGAAAACTGCTAGGCTTCAGTGTGTCTGAAGAACAGCCACATTATTGCTTGAAGTAGTCTGTGCTCATTTGTTTAAAAGAATCTAATTTCTACATTAAAAAATTTTAAAAAAGCCTTGAACAACTGGAAATGCTGGAAGCAATACTCCAATCATTGCACATCCTAAGGCTGATTCAGTGACGTTCTTGTCACAGATCAAAGTCATGTCCAGTCTGAGATCTCTTTGTGTGATCACTATCAAGTGAAAATAAGGCTAAAAATAAAGTTATCTGTTGTATTTCAGTCTTCTTTCTTGTTAGTAAGCTAAAAAAGCACACATTTACAGCCTTACTTTAATGCATTACTTGTATTAATTTGGTGTGAAACACCACTTCTGAACCAATAGCTGAGCTCTGAGTCTGCTGAACCTGTATTATGAAGGAAGGAAAATGAACTAATACTTTATTCAATGATTTACTGGCAGTTTGTCTGTTCTGATGATTTAACTGTTATTTACACTGAAACCAACATGCAAGAAGATTGTAGCCTATGACTCCCAAGGGAGCAGCTATGGAATTTTTGCATCCTGCAGAATGTTATGGGTTGGCAACCTCTCCTGTGTGCTACACAGATCACTTCAATCCACTGTGTTTAGCCTATAAACAAGAAAGTGCTCTATACTGCTGTGCTAAAGAAAACAGCTGAAATCTAAAGCGGCTCAGTCCTGTTTAAGCTGTCCCCAGACACACTCCCTACCACGCGGGTTTGTTTTCCATTGATTTGTTAATGAAAGCTGGCAGCAAATGCTACACTTCTACTGGGCACATTAATCATTGAAAGAAAACAGTATTTCTTCAGCTTTGGCGATTCCTGTACAACACATACAACAACCTCCTGCTTCTCTGTTAACCCTGCACACAATGGAGGATCCCCTAAAGCATTTGCTTTCTTTGCCATGGTGTACTTCTGCTCTAAGCCTGGATGCCTGGTGTGGAGTCAATTAAGATCTGAAAACATCCATGTGGCTTCCGATTCAGAATTCAACTTGTGGCAAGAAGCACAAACACTGCATGAGTGGTGCTTG
This sequence comes from Corvus hawaiiensis, assembly GCF_020740725.1. Taxonomy (NCBI): domain Eukaryota; kingdom Metazoa; phylum Chordata; class Aves; order Passeriformes; family Corvidae; genus Corvus; species Corvus hawaiiensis. The sequence continues at coordinate 17,341,536 of NC_063227.1, read as the reverse complement.
GATGCTTTTGAGAAGTAAGAATGAAATCCTGGTGCAGCTGCTCATTTTCACAGAAAAGAGTAAGAGCAACAACAGCTTAACACGACTGATTTCTGTCATTCATAGCTACCCTCCAGCACTCACAGCAGTGTGTGTTGAGTGCCTGTAAGGCACCAGGGAATTCCTTGTGCCTCATGTACTCTTCACAGGCTCTAGCACAGTCACTTGTTCATCTTGTTGTAGGGTAACATGAAAGGAGTCCAAGTGCAGGGCCTACCAGAGATATAATTCACTGTTAAACAGGCCTTTTCTTCTCCCCCCTCCTAGTTTATGGATTTTGTTACTAATAGTTCTCTTCAGACAACTTTCTCCCTTGAGAACAAGCTACCCTGCACACACTGCTCTGAGAGAAACTGCTTACAGCTCAATACTGGACCTGAAAGCTCCAAAAATTCTGTTTCATTGCACTATTAATTTGTGCCATGCAGCACATGGCAATCTACTTGTGGGGACCTCTCCAAAAGGTAGGATGACACTGTTTCGGTGAGGTGATGGGTCTTAATCCAGTGTTAACAAATCATCTATTCTCTACAGAAAAGCTGCATTATTGAAGATGAGAATCACAACATTTGTATTGTCATATCCCCACATTCAAGGCTTTGATCAGGTTTCCAAGGATGAAGAGTAAATCAGAGAAATGCACTTCATGCTCCTGTGGAGGCACCAATCCAAGGCCGAGGGAGTAATCAAGCACAGGCTATTTTAAAAACATTTTCCTGATCAAATAACTGACTGTTCATATACAGTTACTTTATCTCCCGTGATGAAGAAAATCCCTGAGGCTGATTAAATGCAGTGGAGACATCAGTGATGACTGTAATCATCCTTTGGTTTCTATTATTTACACTCCAGCTTACACAGAAGGACGTACCTGCTTGGTGACCAAATCAATTGTGCTGCAGAATTATGGAAAATTATTGTTAAGAGTTGAGCATAACAAAAGAGGGGAAAAGCAGTCCTTGGTCGGGCTTTGCACATAATAGACTACAAACAACAAATTACCACCAACATCTCTACAATACAAAATATTGTAGTATACTGAATTAGGTATAACTTCTTTTTTTGCCCCTCTAAGCCTGGCTTTCAAATTGCTTCCTTAAATCAGTCCTAGGAGAAATCATTTGATTGCACATGTCTTCATTAGTTTCTGGAATGAATTAACACAAATTTTAATGATAACAGGTAAATTAGTTTTACTCTGGCCTACTTGGGAGCAGTTTCATTCACACTTATTCTCACATAGGCACAGTAGCAGAGAATATCCTGGGCTGAAAACCAGCAGCAGGCTGTCCCAGAGCAGCACAGCACAGAACAGGGCCAGCAGGTACATTGCAGTTCCTACAGCACCTGCACTAAGCACAATTTTCAGTTTCTCAGTTTAGACAGCTTGGCAATAGAGTCCCTGATAGATGGAAAATGCAATGCTTGTTAATTATGCCTGCTTGGTCCGTATCTCTCCAGCAGATACTGCATTCTTCAGCCTGAAACTGGTGTTTCCTAGTAAGAACTAGACTAATCCAGCTTGGTGTTTCCCTGAATTTGTGTGCAGTCTCCAAGTTCATTATTTTTCAAGTTATCTTTTAGTTTTCCTCTGTCAGGCAGGTTCACCCTAAAGGCGTAAGTTTACTGTGAACTGTATTTGTAGTATGAAAGATAGTGACAGTTGAAGCCCTTAGAATAATAACTATTTTATTTCTTCTTTTGGCATGAATGTTTTATGATTTGTATGACTGCACAGAAAATATCCCAGATGGATATTGATGGAATACTGATTCTTTTTCTTTTTAGTTCCAGTGGTCTCTAATACAAGAAAATAGTTAGAAGTGACTAGAAAGCAATTCCTTAACCATTTTAAACTAATTTTGCCTCATTTCCCACAGAAACCAAGTCCTGATTCACTGTACTGAAGAAATTCCTTCAAATCAGATCATCAAAAAATCTGTTTTATTTGCCTAAATTGTTAGCTAAAAAGCTCACTAGACTAGTGGGAAACGATTAAGAGTAACATTTTTATTTTTTGAAGCAAAAGCTTATTTTTCTCACCTAAATAGATACAAATTGTTGGCAGAGAAGAAACAGCAGAATACAAAGAAAGAAGATGGAATGAAAGAAGAAAAATAAGATGATCTATGATGTATTTAATGACGTACCATGACACAAGCTTGTGAGCCTGTGAGCACAGAAGATACATTTTACACATGGGGAACAAATAAATCCATTCTAGCCAATAGAATTTATCCTTAGTCTTTACTTCTGTAGTACCACTCGTTGATGTTGCCTCAGCAGTAACACCCGACTTCTGAATGATGTTTAAAAACAACAGTGCCTTGGACCTTCTATACCATAACCCCAAGACAACAAATTGAAGCATCTCTCAATTTGCAATTAGAAAATAGATCAGAATTATTTTTTATGCACAGCATGATACCAGAGGCCTGAATTTCTGCCATTTGCACTCACAGAAACACACATTCTCACTTTTCCTGTTTATAAAGATGGATGCTGGCATTGACTTCAGAGGCTGCCTGTGTACAGATGGGGTAAGAGCAATGACACAGCCTTTCTGCTTTAAATAAAAAAGAAACAAACTTGTAAAAACGGTGATTTTTAGTGTATCAGACAAGGTTATCCAAATAAAACACAATAGCTGTGTGATACCATTAAAGCCAATTACTCCTAAATAACCACACAGAGAGGTGCGATCTGTTCTTTGCCAGTTACTCGTTAACCAATCTTCATTAATCATAAAAGTGTTTTCACATCATTCTTGACTCTATAACTGCAGTCTCCCAATCAGTGTTTTGCTCAGGTGGCCTTGGTCCAGCTACTATCCCTTCTGTCCTTGCTAAGATATTTTGCAATAGCAACTGATGAGTTGGAGGTTCCAGGCTTAGTTTACAAATAAAATCTCTTGCAGACTAATGTCAATGCTTCTGGATTTTTTAATCTTAACTTTTATAACTAGATATAAAAAGAATTTTCATTCACCAATTAAGAAATCAAAAGATCTTTTATATGCTTTTCAGCATAATATTTCAGCAGAATATCACAGCATTTACATGTGGGAACATATTTTATAATACTCTCTGGGGTAAGTACAAAATGAAAACAAATGTAAAACCAATTAAATATATTTCATTTTTTGTAAGGACTGACAAACAAAAGTGAGCAAAACCAAAAATCCAATTCTACATAAAGCTGTTTCCCCACTTTTCAGACCTAATTCAAAGTCATTTACATCATACCCAGAATAAATGGAAAAAGTATTACTATTAAAAATGCAGGAATCAAAACTCATTGATTCAATGTTAATCCTGTGACTGCAGTACCATGGTATCTATAGCCAGCATTCCAACTCTGTTCTAGGTTTCATTCCTTGCAGTCACATGATATTATTCAGAGTAGAACTTGACTTATCAACATAATTGACTTGTTTCAATCACTAATTGCCTTGCATTAATGCTGTTAACGAAGTTACAGTTGCATGGTGATTTAAATAACACTGTGAGGCACAGCTTTCCTTAGAGCTATTAAGAAAACTGCACTACCAGCTCAATTGTATTCCTCAAATCCAACACCCAGAGTGTAAAAAACATGATCTTTTCCTCCAAACACTCTCTTTGTCAAAAGCAGGAATGTCAGAAGCTCAGCCTCAAAGTTGCTTAAATATCTTTTCTTCTGTGACCACAGCTTTCTGCTTGCTGCTCTAACCTTGCAGATAGGCACAGATAACACGATGCTTATCTGACAGGCAGGAGGTCTGGCAAGCTGCTTTCCAGCCTCAAAAACAAACAGTCCTCTGTGGATTGGCCAGCAGGACACCGTGGAGCATAAAGCTGGTTTGGGCCCTCCCTGTGTCCCACCATATCAAGGTTTAAGCTTCATTGACTCCAGTATAGTGGCTTTAATCAAGATTTTTTCATGCCTCAGAGAACAGTACGGCTGCTAAACTTTCTTTAATAAGGGTTTTATAGCTGGGAAAGCAGAACAGGAATTAGCTGCAAAGAGATGACTTACTTCTGGCCTTATTAAGCAGCAATTTATTATAACTCAGGCAGCAACGTTGTTTTGCTCCAACATGAAGGAGGAGTGTTGGTCAAAGTGATTTAGTCAAGTCATTGATTCAGTTCTTGTCATTTCCTGCTTTTCTCTTGCAGTGTCCTTCAAGTTCAGGAAGCCAAACGCCCTGTGCTAAATCTCAGGAGAAAGTCCTACATTTCCAATTTCCCATCAGGTCAAGTAAATGCAGCCATCTTCCCAGGACTGAGTGGCAATATGGCCTTTATAAAGCTTACCTTTAGATTTCATAGCTTTTTTATTTTGAATGAAATTAATTTCCTATTACCTTATTGAGGCCATGTTGGCAATGTTAACAGAGTATCCTGATAAAGAAAGCACTCATATAAGACAGGCCTTGAAAAATGGCCATAGCCTGGAATTCCAGTGAAGTGGCACTGAAGATTCTTCAACAGAATATATTTTACCTTTGCAGACCAGCGTTATTGTAGTAGATTAAAAAACAAAAACCTTATTAAAGATCAATTTATCCATTTTTAGGTGGCACATGTCTGGCCTTACCATAATTCTCACAGGAGCAGTCCCGTAGTAAACATGACTCAGCATTGAGGCAACACTGAGCACGTGGGGCAATATTTTAACTGTCATGGGATGGCTCCATGGGCACCTGCTCAAGCAAATAAACCCTGTTACTGTTCCCACTAGCCAGGACAATGAGAAGGCCCTGCTGAGGCAGAACAGAGAAAGAAATATTTTTCCAGGGTGGGACATTTTCACTCAGTGGTAGATGGGCCATGGGATAAGGTTTTGCAGAGGAGGCACATCCGTGTGTTAAATCTTGAGGCACCTGACTCCTGGTGGAGGAGGACTGCCAAGCATTTCTCTTGTTAACTTAAATTTGCTTGACGTTCTCAGCTTTTGACCCTTGGGATTAGGCCCCTGCCAGAGGTACACTGCAGAACAGCAGCAGTGTATTATCCCCTTTTTACCTTCCTCCTTTTCCCCCACAAAAATAGATCAGGGATCAAGTTACACATTATTTCCTGCAGGCACCCACAGCAAGGTAACAAATGCAACTATTGTACAGCAAGTGTGTGCTCTGAAGACTCAGTAGTCTGGAACTGAGGAACTATGAAGAGGAGACAGAATGTGTTGAATATATGTGATAACCTACATTTACATCTGCCTCCTGTCTCAACTCTGAAAGGCTGCTGCTCATCTCCTCTCCACTGACCTCACAGGAAGAGAAGGGATCCCGTGAAATGCATGGAAGTGCAAGACAATGTGCAATTCAGCAGAATCTCAGCACCAGGGCTTGGAAGTTAATCACATCTCCTTTTTCCTAAGGCATGATATCTCCTCATGTACCATAGTCACTCTTAGTGTTTTCTTAATAATTGCCTCAAAGCTTCCATTCAGGCCACAAAGTTAAAAATCTCACAAAATCTGCCTATAATGAAAGTATATAAATCTTTCACTTGCAAACTGCTCATTAAGACTATTCCCACTGCTAGCAGAATCTACTGTTGGTGAACACTGGGTCAAAAAGCTAATTCCCTTTCAGTCCTTTTACTGTCTCCTTAATGATTACTGAGAGTCCGGAAATGAGAGCAAGAAGTATTTAATTCTTTATTCAACATGAAATTGTCTTGATTTATATTCTTGAAAAATTAATAAAATGCCTCTGAGACAGTCTCTCTCTGCTGCCAGGCTTGCACAATATATCTGCTTTATCTGCTGACCTGTGCAGAACTGTAATAGAGAATAATACTTCTGCTTTCAGTGCTGCATTTACTGTAAATTTCCATTCTTCCAGGAAGGTTCTGACAGACATGTTTAGCATCTCAGATCTGTCTTCAACGGGGGAACTTAGCTGTTATTTGTTCCACTATTACTCTTGAATAAAGACTTAGTAGTTGAATTTGGTGCCAGGACCAAAGACACAGACAGAACTTTTGCAAGAGGCTGGAAAAACCAACTCCTCCTGGGCTCACAATAAAGGCACCACCCAGACGTTCCTTCTGTACCAGGGTTCCTCTTTCCACAAATCACAGCACTATCCCATGCAGGCAACAGCACTTACATTCCTATACAAAGCTTAGCTGGGTGTTGTCAGATTTACCCAATTCTGCCCAACAAACAGCATCCCAATTATCCTGTACTTCATTACTTGCCACATACATTTAATTAAAACTAGCCCAACGTCTTGGTTATTCTTGGTGATGATGGCACAGACTTTGCCACCAGCCACAGACTAAATGGCATCATTAACAGGATCCTTCACAAGGGTCTCAGGGAGGGAAAAAGTAGATTGTGCAATTATCAAGCTTTAAAACTTCATGTATATTTTCTTAGCAAACCATTAATTTATTGCCTGCTGCATCCTGTTCCCTTATGATATTAGTTTTCTCTCCTGTGAAACTCTAGTCTGTCCTACCAAAGAGAAACACTGTCAAAACATGTACATCCACACAGTTTAGGAAGGAGATTTACAGCCAAGGTAATACGAACAAAACTGTGGAAAGTCATCATGTTTCTAGCATTAAAAACCTTAAGGAGGAGTAAATGTGTGCTCTGGGAGACTGGAGTTGCTGATCAAATGTTCCAGTCCTCTTTATTGATAACTTGATTTTAGGTTCAGAAACAATCCTTGTTTGCTGACTTTCAAATAACCACTGAAGAAGTTAATCAGCAGCCAGAACAAAACAGCTTCCAGAAGGCAGTGACAGTGGAAAGGAAGTCAAGCACAATTGCTGCACCACCTTTTACACCCTTACCTTTATAAAGCCTTAGCCCTTAAAGCTGGAAATGCTGTTTGCTACTCTGTCATGACATGGCTGTACAGCTGAGCTAGAATTAGAACAGCACTAAAAATGCTAAACAGAGCCAAAATAAAAGAACAATTGGAAAGCAGTTAATGAGCAATAAGCTTCTCTTACTTTACTACAAAGCTCTTGAAAAGCTGTCCTTCCACTGGCCCACAGATCCAGATGCACACATATGCACAATGCACACACAAGTTTAGCTTGTTTGCATGTTTGTAGATCAGTTCAGTACTACACAATCTTTATCAGTGATATGATGAAATGTCTTTGCAGACGTGCCTGTGACACTCTTCAGAGGCAGCTGAAATAGGGTTCTGGTTGTCAGCAGGCTTATCTTTTATCTTTTACCTCTGAATAACACAGCAGAGAGTCTATTACCTGCATTTTTCACAGATGGATCTTTTAAGTGTGATTTTGGGCAGCAAAGATATAAGGCAAATTCTTCTCTTTTTCGTTGCTCTAAAATAAACCCACTCTCTCCTTGAAGCTTATCTGAAAGCTTGAAATTGAACTAATGAATATCTCAGGAGAAAACACAAACTGTACAATAAAATGCATACAAAAAAGGCTCTGAGCATCCTCACCCTAATGCATAATTCAAAGCAGCTGAAATGAAAAATCTTTAAACTCTTCCTAACTTACCTGCACTAATAAATATCAACAGATCATGCAACTTTGTTTCAGGTGCACCATCAGATGAACAAATGTTTTTCTGGTCTTAAAATTAAGAGCCAGACGCCCTTAAGGGAAAAAGGGGTTTTGACCTCAGTATTTCTTTAAGGATCCTTAAAGGTGCACCACTTTGCCAAGGTGGAATGCACCGAAATGCACCCACACGATAGATCAGGTATACAATTTATAGACCTTGCAAATGAGCGGATCTATCAAAGATTCCCCAATGAGAGGCTGAAATGAACAGCGTGATATCCCCCCATCCCGAGGAATTCCCCCCTGGATGGGCCTATCTTAGTTTCCAGGATGTGTTCTAGAAAGGACCTTGGTTTTTTAGGATAGTGTAGGGCTTTCTGGCCTCCAGCTGTGAGGCCTCCAGGACGCTTGGTCTCCTGGCTTAACGGAATATTAGGACTATGCTAAATTATCGGGCTTAAGGAATTACAAGTATGCATGCTAGAAGCACTGAGGATACATAAAAGCTATATAAAAGGGTATAAAAAAGGTATAGAAAAGAAAAGACAAAAAATCATCATGGCATCACTTCCTGTGTGAAGAAGGGATTTCAGAGAAGACCTTTGGCCAGCCCTGCCCTGAGCCAGCAGCCCCAGGTGTGAGCCCCACTCAGGGCACCTCACAGCTTCCACAGGCCTTCGTGTGTCAGGAAGGTTTCACAATATGCAGTGATCTCTAAAGAGAAAACAACAAAATATTTAATGTTTGCAGTGCCTCACAACACTTCATTTCCCAATTTGCATTCAATTTCTGCCAGCAGCTTGCAGTATTTTCAACATCCTCCAGCCCAGGCAAACCCTGCGATTCCTGCTCCACTTGAATGAAAAACAGAGTGAGAAGTAGAAGGTCAAAGAGCACAGCAAATCCATAAGTACCCTTGAACTGGAATGCAACAAAAAGCCAAACTACAAAAGGTGTTTTTCCATATTTCAGAAATATTAGATCAGGTACAAATAATATAATTTATGATATATGTATGTTTTCTTTTCCAAGGCCTCCACAGATATTACATGCCAATGTTCAATGGTACCAAATCAAAATACCAAACTCTGGACCATTTAATCAGGTAATTGATTTTCAGAGGTGGGAGGCAGCTTGTAGTTTTGCTTGCCCAATTGTTTCTTCTGCATAAAGTAAGATGCAGTTCTGACTCTATTAGTTCATTTTGCTGTAAATCAGAGAAAGAAAAAATAGAAAAGACCAGAGGGAGAAGCAAATATTATCAAGGTTGACAGGAATGTTAAATTAATTTTCTCCCAGCATTCTGCTTAAGATCATTTCAGCAATAAGAGTGAAAAAAATTCTAGACATTTTGTTCCTTAAGTGAAATGTTATCCTTTCATTTTGCTAAAAACAATTCAAACAGAAAGGAAAGAATAGTTGCCAAAGTTCTTAATTAACAAAGACCCCTAGTGAGGATGAAAAACCTACACATCCAACCTCTTGGCATTTATTATCATAGCTCCTGTCAAGACAGGAACAAATTGTTCAGCTATATTGCAGAAGTTTTTAATATAGAATACATAAAATTTAATTCATGGAATAAACCTCTTGGCAACTGCTTTCTAGTTAAGTAACACTGGTTTATTTCCAGATCACTGATCCTGTTTTGTAGGTAATTACACTTTAAAATTATACTTTTTGTAATATTACTTTGAAATATCTGGTTTTTAGTAGATCAGTACAGAAAAACAGGCTTCTCAGTTCTTCTGACATAATTTTTCATTAATATTTAATTATTCTAGTTACTCTCAACTAAAAGGGCCCATATTCTGGGGTTTCATACCAACTTTCACTGTAGCTGGGATTCCTCTGAGCCTTTTGTTAACATGTACAACAAAACAAATACTCAGATTTTTCCTTTTAAGGTTATTTTTTGAACAAGAATTCTTCCTTGTCCTAAACTGCTGGGGAAAAAGAAAAAAAAAAGGTAAAATGCTAAGAGGAAAATATGTTCTCTCCTTGTTGTTTACTCAGAAAATAAAATGGATAGAAAATACAAACACGCTACCATATGCAAAAATATCCTGCTAGTGTCCAAGGATGTTAAAACTCCAGACATAGATGGGTCTTTAAGTGCAGAAGAGCCTTGGCATTCATGTGGGACCATGGAGGGGCTCCTGGCCATTCTGGCCGAGAGACCAACCTCTCTTGTGACTCTTCATCTTCACTGGAGATCACTGCTCCTAACCCCTAGGACAAATATTTAAAGAGACAAAGAACTAGTTTGTGAGCTTTAAAGCTGGGTTAATTACTCAATAAATATATAACTAGAGAAGATAGAGGTGTATTTGTCTTATTTGACTAAAAATTCAAACTGCTCTCCTGATCTCCAGCCATGAGTGAAGATAACTGAAATTTCCGGACACGCAGGAAAATGTGTAGGACACAAGATGTGACTTGAAATCTTATCTCACTTCCATTGACAGGCAGGGATGTCTGCTGGCTTTAACAAGAGTAGGGAAGGCTCCTAAAAGTCTCTCTTTTAAAACATTAATGCTCAGCCTGCATCTTGCAGACTGAATATTCCCCCATTTCAACACTGTTTCAACAGCCTGTGGGGTTTTAGTGACAATATCAGGCAAGAAAAGGAGCTGTAATCAAGGAAAAAATCATCCAGCCCACTTCCTTCTACCGCCTTTAAGTCCAAGGTAACAAAAATATTCAAAAATGATGAAGTAAGAGCAAGACAAAGAATTCAGCTCTTCTCATTCCTAGAATAAGGCAAGTCATCTTTTCAAGGTGGATATGAATGGGTAGATTAGTTCAGAAGAAGCTGCAAAGAAATCTAGAAATACTTTATTCAAGCAAAGGCCCTAATTATCTTGCCACAATCCCAGTTGTCAGGAAACAGGGACAAAGATGCAGCACCAGATGGTTTCTGCTTCCCAAAAGTTCTGTATACCTACAGAAATAGGAGCATAACTACAGAATACATGGGTCTTAGTCAGAATTAATCTACAGCACTAAAATCAAGGAAGTTTCCATTTCAAATGTGTTTTTTCATTAAAGACTTGAGTATTTCCTCATATTAAGCACTACAGCAAGTTCCAGTTTCTTCTTACCAGCTCTCCAGTGCCATTTGAGTGTGCCACCAACCTCATAATTATCCCTCATTATTTGTTTTTGACCCTTTTCATTATCTCTTCTCTGCTTCTTTAGAAATTTCATTTTAAAATTACTGATCTCACTAAAAGCCTTGATGTTGCACTGTGTTCTTCTATCCCAAATCTTTACTTTAGCACTCCAGTTTTCTCTCTAATGAAGGTTTCAATCACTGTTTGCTTTGCTGTCAACCACCTTGACTGGCTGTGAGCATAATGAACTCCTTTAACCTCAGAGGAAGCCACTGCAAATCTGTCAGGGTTAATGGGCTCATGGGCTGGTGATTTCACTGCACGCTCCCCCAAAGGCAGCAGGAGACTCCTGCAGCAGCCTGACCTCCACAGCCTGCCAGGAGTGGGAGGGCAGGAGGAGGTATGGCCGAGGGAGCCAGGCACACTCCTGTGTTTTCAGTAAACACTGCCTGGAAAATGGGCCTGCTTTATAGCCCAGATTAGAGACTAAGATAGACAGATAGATAGATAGCAGCTGGCTGTGATGGAGAAGCCCTCTGAGGGGAACTGCAGGGCTCACTTGGGGAAGAACGTGCCAGGGAATCAGGCAGCTGTTGGTGCGCAGAGATGTAAAGCAACAGTGGCAGCGGAAGGTTGTAGGGCGGGTACAGAATTCAAGTAGTGGCATTCGCTGCTACCATCAAAGCTGTGCAGCTGCTCAGTCCCTGCACAGACCTTCCTTCCTGCTTTCCCACAGCTGATTCTCATCTGAGCCTCATTTGCTGAAGCTTCAGCTCCCTTTCTAGAAATTTTTTTGTGAGGGCATGAACAAAATTGTAAAAGTTGTAGGAACTGTAGCTCGTCTAGGAGAGTCCAAATCACCACAGGACCTCTTGGTGGTGGATCTGAAAGCAGGCCACAGCTTTTTGCTGCGCAGCTGCACTGCTGAGAGTGTTGAACTACCTAGCCCAAAGCCAGCTGAGGAAGTCTACACAAACTGCAGTGTGTAATTCCTCCTGGCTCAACTATGAAAAGAGCCTGACTCAAACTGATTTGTCTCCAGAGAAGAGCAACATGAAATACATTTGCAGACACGACACTGAAAAAGCCATGCAGGTTGTTGCACGTCTGCTAAAGAGATGACCCAGCCTAACTGGAAACATGGGCACCAATGGCACAAGGACAGGACATTTCCTGCATGGCAAGTCCTCTTGGTGGAGCAGGATCTCAGTACCTGATCAATTGCTGGCTTAAACCTAGGTTTATTTTGTGACTTTGGTTATTTAAATCACTTACTTTCTTAGTTCATCAAAGGAGATGGTATTGTATAGGAATGTTGAGAGATAAAACCAGTGAATGACTCTGAGATACTCGCCTGGAGTGGGGGTGCAGTTGGTCATCTTGTTAGTGATCAGAGACGGCAGGAATCAGGGTCTTTTTCAGTTCAGTATGAATTTCCAATTCATACCTTTTACTTACTTTAACCCTTTAAAAGCTACAGTCTTTCAAATGTGAGAGGAAAAAATGCTGTGATTTACACATTTCCTCTTTGCTTTCCTCATCTGATTTTCTGGCTAATGTACCATCAAATAGCAAGGTATCTGGAATGAATACTTAATTCAGCCATAGGTTCAATGTTCTCATTGTCCTTCTCAAGAGGGTCACTGAAAAAATTTCAGAGAATACTGGCACACACTTTTGCCACTTTACTTCTGGACTAATGTTGTTAAAATAGACCAGCACTCTCATTTATCCTGCATTGGTGCATCTAGCAAGACTGGAAAAGCAGTTTTCCTCTTATTTTCCTCTTATTTCCCACTGCAGACACAGTGTACTCTATTCTCTAGAGTCTGTGTGTATCACACCCTCACTTACTCTTGAGACCTCCAAGAGTAAAGTTTTTAAAAGCAATGGAATCAGTCTGACTTTAAATTCCTCTACAGCACAGACCCCAAGCCTGGTCTGACTCTTAGCATAGGAGCCACAAAGACAATTTGATTTTCCCTTGTTTGTTTTGGCACTCCCAATACCAAGGAAGTAATTTCATATGCAGGATCAGATAGAACATACAGGCCAGTAAAGGCATCCAAAAACTAAACTTCAGTCAGGAATCTCCTAACTGGGACACTGGTAATTGGATTTCACTTTATAACAGCAACACCAGTCATTACAGCTCTGGCACTACTAGAAAATGAGGCACCAACCACCTTCTGTGATTTTGAGCAATAAAAGGCTAATTACCATCTTCCAATGTCATATGCCAGAAGTATCCTATATGATGTGAATGCCTGGAAGACAGTCGTTTGTTCAGACAAAAAAAGGAAGTAAAATTACTTTAAAAACCCACCAAAATCAAAACCCAAACCCTGAGTAATGAATGATGTTTTTAATGAGCAGCAGAAATGCAACCATAGCCTAGGTCCCACTCTATAAAACAAGCCACTGCATACACAAACAACTGCTTTAGATTTTGGGGGATTATGGCTACACTTCCCTAAGGAATTACCTATCACAGAATACTTTGGATTGAAAAAGAACTCTGAGATCTTTGAGTCCAACCGTTAACTTAACACTACCAAGTTCACCACTAAACCATGTCCCTAAGTGCCACATCTACACATCTTTTAAGTCTGTTTCTTAACTATAGAATAAGGCTGTGTTTTCACTAAGGAAATAAAGCTTTCTGGATGAAATTTGCTGTATTTAATCAGTCAGGTAACCAGTAAGTTTATACATTACAGTTAAACGTTCATTATGTTTTGTGCAGGAAAAAAATGTGAATGTGAAGATTCTTTGGCTTGGTTTGAGAACAAAGTTTTGGAAGACATGCAGAAGTAGCTAAGCAAATACAATTACTACATCTGGAGCAGAAAAAACAATAATTTCCAGGATATTTAGGCACATGTGGGTATAGAGAGTCACAGAGGATTATGACTTTCTTCTTTCTGAATTCATAAAGATGACATTTCACTGCAAAGAAAGCTCTGTTCATAGATTGATTTTGAAGGAAATAGCCTTGAGGTTGCTCTAATCCTGCCAGGGAGATTCAGTACAATAAGTCTCAGACTCACACCACTGGATAGGAGAGCAGCTAAGACAACAGAAGCAGTGGAAGTAAAGGTCTCCAGTGGACTTATGGGTCACGTCCTCAGCTCCTCTAAACAGGCTGCAGTTCTGTACCTGCAGATCTGATGGCCTGGATGAACACTCTGTGTTTGTGAGAGAGGGACGTGTCACAGCCCAGCAACATCTCTTTTCTTCTTACTGCTGTTTTTCCCAGGAAGCTTCTTACCATTGCTTATATGAAATGCTGGAGTGAATCTGGATCTCTGAGATGTCTCATTTTCCTTAGTGCTCACAGTTAACTGAAATATTAAATATATAAAGTGCCACCCTCTTATTATTTAAAGCCTAAATTAACATAATTACCATAATTAAGACAAATGCTTTTTTCAGTCTATTATGTCTTAGCTTTTCCTGAAGGCAGATTCATTATTTTCGGGCCAGCTTTTATCTAACAGTGAAAGCATTATTGAGATTGGTACCATTAATGTTCATCAAGACATACATATCACCACTTACCTTGATATTACTGATTTCTACCCTGATTGTCTAGGTGAAAAATTCTGTGGCTCACTAGAAAGACCAAGTACTAATTGAAAGAAAAAAAAAAAGTTGAACTAGAAAAGGCGGTACTAGCAAAATTGAAAGTACAGAAATCTCTAACACAGATTGAAAATGTGTTAAACCAGTGGTCAAAGCCATGAAGTCAAATCTCGCTGTGTTTCCAGTTTGGAATTTACTTACACTACAAAAAATGAGGAACAAAAGGTCTCACATGAGACATTTTCAACTAGCTAAGAGAGATACAGTTAGGAGATCTGCAGAACAAGCTTCCTCACCGGCTGTATTCAAGCCCACCCTGAGATGCACCAAGGCCTTGCCTTGATCACAGTGGAAATGGGGATGTCTTGATCATGTCTCTCTCTCAGCTGCCATGATAAACAGAATTAATTTAAAGCATGAAGTTCTGATGGGCTTCCCTGCAAAGCAAAAAAAACTATGAAGACACATTGCCTATAATGGAGCTGCAGCACAGTGCCTCTGCACTCACAGCCAATGACTGAGGTTACTTTCCAGTACTCAGCTACCTGGAACACCCCTGCAGCTATCAGCACAGAATCCAACAGCTTTTATCCTTCAGAAAAAATAAATTCCAGTTTAACTCTTCCTTTTGGTTGATAACTCATATTACAGTGTGCACTCATAAAAGGAGTGCTATTTTATTCAAATATAATGTCTCAGTTACGGCAGTGGCAATATAAACTTTACTGAATGTTTTATTGTCACATAGCATTCCTCGCAATAAAGGCATCTCAGTCACTCTGAATGCTCCTGGAAAGGATTGCTCTCGTGTAAGATCAGGCTGGCAATAAGCATATCTCTGTATGCCATTACCCTTAGTATAAGAAAGTCCTTTTTATGTTTTATTCCATGTTTTCTTCTTTATAAAAAGCCTAAGGAAGTGCTCAGAGGCCTGGGCAATGCAACACATTGCACTGAAAAAAGGAAAGCAGGAGGGTGGAACATACTAGAGGGACAAGGGTGGAGTTACTGCATTGCCACTGTTCCTACACACCCCCAGGACTTTCAGGTTCCCAGACCACAAGTGTGCCCTCTGAACAATTCACTGTGCTTGCCACCCTAAACCTTTTCCAGCAAACCTGAGCCCTGGCAATCAGATACTCAGAAAGGATCAATTCTGGCACAAAAATTAGTGTTCAGATTTTCAAAGAGTTTTACCAACGTGCTAAAATTCAGGGTCTTCATTTGGTGCATTTTGCTGCAAGTTGAAAACCCAAGCTCCACTATGAGAGGCTGCCCACAGTCACAGTGCCTGCCCACTGTCAAATCTGTCCCTACAAATTAGTTCTTATCAGAAGCCAGACCACAAGCAGAAAGTTCAAGTGGGGTCTTTGTGATTTGGATAGCTGGTTTCCATTTTTAGGAGTAAAACCCATTAAAATATTCTACCCTTATTTTCTTTTCCTGTTTGGTGAGTTTGTGGTATGCCAGGAATGCCAGCTGTTCATTTAATACCACTCATGACTGTATAGAGACGATATTTCTTTCGCTACCTCATTACTGAAAAACTGGCAAGCTAAGGGTAGTGCAGAGCAGAACCTTTCCATGGCAAGGGGTGCTAGCCACAGAGGTGTTTTTCTGCTACAAATGATCAATCTTTGTTGCAGTCACTTTGTCCATCCACCTTGAATTGTGGCTCAGAGATTGCTCATTTCTGGAACTGAAAGAGTTTTTTTAAACATAAAGACCAGCAACTGTCCTGGCGGTTCTCCAAGGCAGTTTTCCTTGATTGCTGAAGTAGTCAAAACTCTATCACCTCTTCTGGAAGATCAGAAATGTGCATCTTTGCTAAAACTCACCACATGCAGAGCTGGATTTGACAGACTTTGTCATAAATTACCTCAAATTTCTATTACATTCACATGGAGTCCTTTACCCCAGCAGACAATTATTTGATTGATCCTTTTCCACTGTAAACAACCAAAACACCAGCTCTCATGATTCCGCTATTTATATCAACAGGGCCTACTCAGCACAGCTGTTCAAACATTTGTTAAATCACTTCACAGCAAATAACAATATGGTGCAGCATGCCTGTTCCTCCTTTCAACTTAACCATAGCAATATTTAGCATGCACTAAAAAAACATACGCTGTATTCACAAAAAGAAAATACTTCATCTTAATCAACAGCAGCCTGCAAGTCTCAGAGGATACTGGAAAGTTCCATAGGTAAGTAGAGCCTTAAAGGCTGTGAAAGATGAATAGCTTCATTCATCCCGAAACCTGATTCCCAAGAATGTGCACCCAGAAGTTCAAACAATCTGACTTTACACTTTGGTGCCCAAAGACTGTCCAGCACTAACACATGAATGTGAGAAAACAAAGGCATGAAGTGACTCACTGAAAGAAAATCATCTACTAAGTCAGGGAGCAAAATTCAAATTTTCTGTCTTCTTTGTTAATGTCCAAGCCACTGGACTCTTCTGGGTTCCCAACGGTGTCCTGATCTCCTCCAAATTCTTCCTACTGCACCCTTAAAATTTAGACAAACAAATCTGAAAATTTTGTCTTAATTACTGAGCTCTGAGCAAAGAGGTATTTTTCTCCCTGCATCTCTTCCTTTCCTACAGGGACCTTAGCAAGAACTTTATGAATTAAACAAGAAACGAGACCATAATCTTAACTGGCTCATGCCTATTCCTGTGCTCCTGCTCCAGGACTCCACAGCCACACACCTGCCGGAATTTGCCAGGAGCGATACAATCAGCAGCCAGCCCCACTCCAAGCTGAGACTGCAAACACACAGGGCTCCCTCTAGACACAGGTTTTAGACGAGCAGCTGCTTGGCAAAATATCAGAACCCTGTTACAATTTTACACAGGTGAAGAATCCAGAGAGCCTGTTTTCTTGCAGAGCTCTATTCAGCCTCATTGATACAGATCTAGTGCACCCTGTTACTTTTATAAGCAAAAAGTAGAGATGCCTTCACCTGGCAGCAGGAGATCACAGCTCCTTTCTCAGGATTGCTTTGACTACACACTCAGTGCCTTTGGAGAGTCCATCCCTACTTGTTTCCCTCTTTAGAGGATTCTATCTTCTCTTTATAGCCTTACTATCAACTGACAGAAATTTCCAAATCTTTCCATCGTTCTGTTTTCCTCTCTGAGAACAGTACAAGGCATTTTTCAGGTATCAAAATTAATTTTAAAATTCTGTTGCTAGGACTAGATTCCAGTACGAACACATTACAGAGACTTCCAAATTACAAATAGCACTGGAGGGTAAAAAAAATCTAGTTGTGTAGAGTGGTAATTTTGAGCATTTAGGCCGTTGTGTCTCACTGGAATTCACTATGACTGAATTCTTTTGAACCATCACAAAATTATAAACCATAGAATATAGTATTAATCAATGAAAATTAAAAAAATACTAGACATGACCCTTTTAAGACCACAGTGGCATTTGTGACCTCTTACGGCTTTTTATGGAGTTATTTATTCAGTTTACAGTCTGTATTTTGAGTGTATACATAGCATGAGGAGTAGATCTCATGAGTGATGCAACTTTGTTCTGAGGACTGAGGGAATGTGGTATTGGAAGTCCTCCATAAACTGTCTGAAAAGGTTTTCCCCAAAGGTTTTTTGTGGGGGGAGCTAAACAGAGAAATGTGTACATGCAGTTTGGGTTCAGCAAAGACCACATCTATATTGCCTTTTCTATTTCAAGATCTCTATTTATTTAGAAACCTAATTTCTCAACCTCTAGTTTGCATGTCTTTGACAACTTTCATTCACACCATATGCAAATACTAAATGTGTTACTGTTAAGAGTAACACGAGATGATTTATTATTCATTTAATCAGATGAATCTGCTGATTCCAGAAGACTATCGTTTTGAATTCCATCAATATTTGCATTACCAGTAACTGGAGTCAGCTAAGCATGTAGTAGGTTCAGTTTTATGGAGGGCTATTAGAGGAGGTTTAGTTTTGCATATTGAATGTGGACTCCTTTGGGATCTCTAAGGAGACTGCTGACTTCCTGCTCTTTCCTTGGCCACTTCTGGCCAATGTTGGAGGCAGGACACTGAGCTG
Source organism: Corvus hawaiiensis (assembly GCF_020740725.1). NCBI lineage: Eukaryota > Metazoa > Chordata > Aves > Passeriformes > Corvidae > Corvus > Corvus hawaiiensis. Next base: position 17,323,231 of record NC_063227.1, on the reverse strand, counting down.
GATGGACCCCCAGTCTGACTCCATGTAGCTTATTATACATTACACAGGTATTTTATTTATAAAGAGCAGACAAAAGGTATTTATTCTCTGTATTAGCAGGACTCTGCTTCACACTGAAAATCCTCCATTCTCCAAACCAAGGCTGTTAGGCAAGAATTGTTAAATAGCTAAACTAGTTGAAAATATGAGGTGAATCACTGCTGCCTCTCCAAGCACAGCACTTTTATGTACGCTTAGAAATATCTTCTTATTTTTTTGATAAACTCACAAAAGCATAAAGTAGTTGTAGCCAAGACAATGCCATAAGGGGCACTCCTAGAGCAGCAGGAGTGCATGAGGAGCTGGAGCCAGGCTCAGGGGACTGCTGGATGCAGCACAGCCACAACCTGAGGGGATTGGCTACACCCCTGAATGCGCCACTGCATCTCCATAAACACCCATTGTGCTCCCTCAATTAACAATACATCTTAAAGCTGAAAACCATGAACGTGTGCACTTGGAACATTTAATTTGGGAAATTGGGGAAGTGTACTCATCTCTTGTGGCTCCTCTTTCTCTATGTTCTTCCTTAATAAGGCCTCAGCATTTCACAGCCACTGAAGAATTCAAAGAATGCCATTAACCAAGATACCACTCTGATAATTAAAACTAAATACTTGTTCTGAAAGAATTCTGTAGCAAATCTCAAATCTTACACACAGAAACTCCTTTTCAAACCAAAATACTACAGCTTTTTGTTTTCTAGGTGATGTCTCAGCCTTTTTATTTTTTTTATCACTCTTTCCCAATAATTACTCCATCACAATCATGAAACTATTATTCTTTCATAACTTACAAACCTCAGTTTCCAAGTTTTGGTCTCAAGAATTTGTTCTCTGCTTGCTGGGTTGCTTTTAAAGTGTGGCTATACCTGTCTTTATCTCAAGGGAGAGAAAAGGAGAAGGGAAGAAGGGAAGAAATTATAAAGGGAGTGGTGGATGAAATGAATTGCTGGAGCTTATGTTCTCTTAGGGCAAGGAAAGACGTGTCAATGGCTGAAAAAATGGAGAAAAACCATCAAGAGTAGCTCCCCCACACTCCACCTACTTGAGATGTACATATTTTCTATAGTTTAGTATTTTTCTGGACAGACAGAAGAAAACTGCAGCTCAGATTTGTTATCTGGGAGTTGTCATACATAAAGACTCTGACCTGGAAGTCTGTTTAACACCCCAAGAAGTCAAGAAAGCCTTTTGGCTACGAACAGTGAAAATGCTGCTGCATTCACCCTGAGAAACAAATGTGGGTACAACATCTACACGTAGTTCAGGAAACCTGCCTCCTTAATTCAAAAATCTAAGCCTTGCCTCATCATTTGTGTTAGGAGGAAAAACTTATTAAATATGTCATAAAACCCCATTTCCCTGAATACAGCCACCAAATGAATTTCCCTGAATCACCCATCAAAACTGAGATTAAATCACAGTTGTTGATCACAATATAAAATCCTAAATTCGTACCCTTGGTCTTGTATTGAAGCACATGTCACTCTTTATGGGCACAATACATGAGTTTTATGCCTATCTATACACAAAGGGTGACAGTAGAGGAAAAGAAATTGATAAGTACAGCCATATCTGAATTCTCCAATTCTGTGGATTGCCACAGAAATTTCAATTCTCAAGGCTTCTCCAAGCTTGTTTAGCTTTAAGACTTCACAGAAGGGAAAGAGTTTGTGTAATAACTAAGCCTGGAGCTCAGAAACTGCATCTCATTTCAAAAATGTTTGAAATGCTCTCATTTAACAGTTTCTGAAATGAAATACAGCAGACTTCCAGGTCTGCAACATCTTGTCCTCATTTGCAATGCAAAGTTTTACAAAAGCTTAATGGAATTTAAGCTTTTTTTTTTTTTTTTTAATCCAGAGAATCATCCTTCCAGACTCTCAGAAACTGGCCCTGGCGATGAAAAAGGAGGCTGAAGTACTTAATTTATGTTAGATACCGTATTTCAGAGCAGTTTAAGACAGAGGAACACACCAGTACTTGCTGCTCATCATCAAAGTAGGAAACTATTTGCAGCACTGCCCTTACACAGACACTGACACGATCCTTCAATGTAACAAATTGCTTTACATTATGGGAATGCAGCATTTCAAAAGATGTCCATTTGCTTTCTTGCATCAAAATGAAAAATGTCTAGTGCATTGTTATGCCTTTTTAGTAGCTATATTAAAATCTAACCATATAGCTGAGATAACGACTTCTTTGCTTGCTAGCAATTAATGTTGAAACAGTACATGATACAAGAGAGGGAAATATGGCTCCAGATTAATTTTCCCATGTTATAAAATGCAGAACTCTTTGCTGATCTTACCCTTACCACAGTGCTGTGGGTGACATGGCTGTAAAATATGAGGAATTTTTGTCATAGTTTCATTGTGAGGGGTTTTTTTGGTTTCGTTTTTGGTTGGTTGGGTGGTTTGGGTTTTGTTTGCTTTGATTTGGGTTTTTGCTTGTTTGGTTTGGGTCACCATGTTTTCAAACGATCTGGCTCGAGCAGACTGAGAGTACTGAGATTCCTGTAAAACAAGGGTTTGGATAATGAATTTCAACTTCAGTTATTTCTGGTTTCTCAGCGTTGAGAGCCGTCTCTGCAGTCTATGAAACCGTTTTGTACCATCACAAGATTTGTGATCTAAATTCAAACGAGGAGCTCTAAAAAGCACAGATGCAGTCAAGCTCTAAAAAACCAAGACATGCTACACTTTTGTTTAAAAAGAACATTAAATTCTGCACCTGAAAAGCACAACTCAGCTCCACGCAAACTCCCTTAGAACAAAGCCCCAGTTTTATTCTCATTCTTATTCTATAAAATCGAACAGTGAATAATTCAAATGTTTCATAAATTTTGTAGGAACGGGATAAGGTTAAAAGAGTACGAGTCTATAGCCTGAAGTGCCCAGTGCAGGGGAAGAACTGAAGGCTTGGCTGGGGCTGGAATTCACCCCTGGGAGCGCGGGAGCCTCCCGATCCCAGCGGAGGGGTTTGTGAGGGGAGCACGGACCGCGCTCCCCGACCTGCGGCTCAACGCCGGCGCTGAAGGAGCAGCAGGGCAAGACAGAAGCAGTTTAGGCATATCCAGAACAATCTGCCCAGCCTTGTGCTGCTCATCACCTGCCCAGCGGCACAAATATCCTTTCCTTCCCTGTCTCCAACCTTCTCTTTTCCCCTGCAGCCAGGAACCGCCGCGTTCCATGAGCGAGCCGTCGTCTGCGCTCAAGGGGAGGGCTCAGGGGCAGGACCCTGGTGAGGGGCAAGGGTCGGTTCTGTACCTCGGCACACGGAGGGGCTGCTCCGGTCCTGCTCCCAGACCCGGGACAGGGGGCACCGGGGGCACCGGGGGCACCGGGGGCACCGGGGGCACTGAGGGCCCGGGCAGCGCCGCGGCTCGGGGCTGGAACGGGCGGGAAGGAGGAAGCGCCGTGAGAGGCTCAGGGGAGCGCTGAGGGCAGGGCCGGGCCGGGCCGATGGCGGCTCCGGGGGCTCCGGCCGGCCCCGGCTCCTCGGTGGTCTCACAGCTCCTGCGGCTGCAGGGGCCACCAGTGCCTGCTCTGGGCCGGGGACACACACCAGGAAAGGGGCACAGCTCAAGGACTGACGGTCACGGCCAGCTCTTGGTCTGACTTTGCTCTAAAGCTGCAGTGACAAGAGGTAACAGAACCTGCCTGCAAATCTCTTCTAGGTGTTTGCTACTCTTGTTATTTTACACACATATATACATACACATACACACACATATATACATATATGAGAGGTTATTTATTCTGCGAGTGCCTTCAGGCCTGAAGACCGATGCAGTGTTTCAGCGGGCCCTTACCTGTCTTCCCTCATTTCCACCTCCAGACTCCAGAGGCTGATGTCCCGCCCCAGCCCCTGCAGTCCCACACCCCGCTGTGGCCCCGTTATGGGTCTGTCACTCCTGTCCTGGTGCTTTGGTGATGGTGCCCTGCCAAGGAGAAGCTGTTAGACTGGTTTGGCACGGCTTTTTTTCCTAACAAATTCAGGTTAGCTGTGACTTTCACCTTAAAGCTTCTTGCCATTTGAAAGAGACATATTTGCTAGTATGGTTGAAGGGTTTTTCTTGGAATTCAGTTTAGCTGGCTGACTTTTAAAGATTTCTTTTTCCCTCTCTCTTAAAAAAAAAAAAAAAGGAAAAAAAGATGTACCTTCCAGCCTTTGCAATGCTTCATCCATTTTCTGTCATAACCTAGAACAAACTGTGTCAGGTTTTATAAAAGTAATGATTCATCTTAGTATAATCTAGGTTGCTCTTTTTAGTTTCTCATATTTGACCTAAGAAAAAAATTACTAAATTTTTGAACACAAAAACACAGACCAGACTGGTAGGCTTTGAAAAAGAATCTTCTTCAAGGAGATCAAGTCTTTTTCACACACTTGTCCATTTCGTAAATACACACGTCTGTCTCATAAATACACAAATTTCCATTTAATAAATAAACAACTACTAGTTTTGTTATACCAGCATTCTTTAGCACAGCCTCAGCATTTTGGCTTCATGCAAACAAAATTCACTAACTCAGCAGCTGTAATCCAGCTTGCTGGAGTAGAAATACTGAGAGGAGAACAAACTGATTAAAAATGAATACAGGGATCCTACTGGAAAAGTGAGGTTTTCCAGAAATGAAACTATGAAGGACAGCAAGTGTGATCTAGGCCAGAAGGGAGGGACTGGACTTACCTCATCACATAATGTCAAATGCAGGAAAATATAAGGAGACTTAATATGTAAAATGGTGTGAACTGTTCATGGCATAGAAATGAAGGAAATCTGAGCTGCTGGAACAAATGGTGTGTGAAGACTCTGCAGTGGAAGCTGAATGAATTCCTAGACCAGAGCTGGTTGGCAACAGAGGAATAGCTGAATTTTCACTTTTATAGGCATATACTAATTATATGCAAAAATGTGATTTATGAGAACTCTTCAGTGTTTACTGCTTATCTCCAACTGAGCTTTAGAGGTCTTGTTGAGAATAACATAGAATGTAACATTTTGTTCCTATGCAATAAAAAGTAATTAGGAAGCAATTTTAATTTAAAGATAGCTAGGGTTTTGCTGTTTACAATAACTAACAGACAATGACTAAATGTACAGTATCTATGAATGAGAGATTAAAAATATTAATAATGAAGAAATATTAATAAAAGGATTGCTTAATGAATAAATGTTAATAAAAGGACATGACACACTCAGTACAAATGAACGCATCCTTAGATAGGTTTCACAGGTTAACCTATTTCAGTTCCTAAGTAGGCAGCATTTGAAGTTATACACTTCATCCTGCATCCTTTGCTTGCCATCCCAGTCCACTGCATCACCACTTGCTTTTTAACAATTATCTAGCTCCCCTACCACCCCTAGTTTATTTAATTTTATGTTTTGTCATGTTTTAAAACTATGCGAGTGCCTTCATGGAGCACAACATATCTACTCTACTGAAGACTTGATGCCAAGCTAAGAGCCTTTTGTTGAGATACTATTTTAATACGTTATTGTCCTTACTCTACTGCTCTGTAAGTTATCCAAACTCATTACTGAGGCAAAGTCAGTGGTTCAGCTCCCATAAGTTGTTCCTATGCTTGGCAGAAAGAAGATCTTAAATTTTAGTAATCTGGCTAAAAGAATATTAGAGGTGGCCTCTGTCTGTAATAACTCTCTGGATATATTTCTAAAGTGATATTTAGAAAAGACAGAAAGAAGAGACTGTGGTAAGCTTAATTCTAGCTTTCAGTTCCAGTTTTTTGATGCAGAAGTCTTCCAAGTATCTAGTTGGCTTCAGTGGGAAGCAATTTACTTTTAAATCTTCAGAATGGCAAGTGGGGAATCTCCTTGGTTCGGGAGACAATTGAGTTTTGTTTACTGACTGATAATATCAGTGGTGGAATTAAAACTGTGGCTTAAAAACGAAGTTTTGAAGGCTGGAAGATTGAAGGAAATGAGAGTTAAAATAAAGACAGCAAGACACTTAAGGCATATCAGTGAAAAGGACCTGGAGGAAGTCATCAGCCAGTGATTTCTCTTGTAATGCTTGATCTGCAACAGCTTCACCATCCCTTGTTTAGGTCTAAAGACTGAAATGCAGATTCATTTATATTTTAAATGAATGCCTTCCTTCAGCATCCCCACGCAAAACTCAAGCATTCGCAGAGACACAGACCTCTTTCTGCCCTACCTAAATTGAACATGTATTAGAAAACCCCCAGCTGTTTAGGAATTGTTGCCATGTCTGCCATTTCTATGTTGTATCTTAGAATTCTATTCTACTTAGAATTTTTCTAAGTAAAATTCTTGACTTTCGGTCTGTCCTTCTGTGCCCTCCTGTAACTGGTGGTGGAGGAGTTCCAAAGACTGACTGGGTTAAAACCAATTGGAGAGGAGTCATCAAAACTTTGGAAAATTGGACATACATTGGGCCAGTTTTGATTTGCCTTGAAAAAGTCAATCCACTAAAAAACCATGCATGCTGGACAAGAACAGAAAAATCAATCCTCCAAAGAGAATCACAGTAAAGAAAAGCACTTTGTCTTTTCACTAAATTTCACAATACAGAACTGCCATCGTGATGTCATTTAAAGTAGAGCCACTGCCTTAGACACTGAGCTTCAAACACTTGTTTGCAAGTACAAGTCATGACCCGTTCCTCCTCTTTAGTTCTGGTTTTAGGTAAAGGTCCCTTCTGGTACTATCTGAAAAAAAGCTTTTAGTGCTAAAGATGGTGTGTCCATTATGTTGCCACATCAAGGATGTCAATGATACAAGGTGAAAAGACCACCACTAAAAAGCCCTCTCAAACCCCCACCCTAAACCCAACCAAAACAACCCCATCGAATTTTTACCACAGAATAAAATTGTCTCTTTTTTTATAGCAAACTAGTGTACCTTGTTGCATGGGCACAACGTATCTTAGATACATAATGACCCAAATGAGTCATTTTTTATAGCAGTGAAAATAATCTTTGACATGTCTTAATGCAACGGACTACTGTTTTGATTAAGGCCTAGATTACCTTGGCCTGTCTGATAACTTCTAGCAAGGGCTAATTTTCACAATAAAGATGGGCTTTTAATCAAAGTTTTCTACACCCTGCAGAAAAAGCTTCTGATATAATCTTTATGAGGATTACTGGCTGCCTCCTCCTGTGTTCAGGGTAAGGCCATAAGCCTCTTTGATCAGCACAGGAAGCAAATTCACTCTTCAGAAAAGCTGTGACTTCCTAGTTCTCTACTGTTGCCCTGTCCCCTTACAGTTCCTTGTGTAGCAAAACTGACGCCCGACCAACCCCAAATCTCAAAATTCATCTCAGAGACAGTCTCCCCTCTAGTGAAGGCAGACTGAGACTGCTGAGACTCTGTCAAGCTTTCACAGGCTGGCTTTCCAGAACAGTAACATTCGTCGGACTCAGTTTCCTCCATACCAGATGGGCCAAAGAGAAACAGCTTGACAGCACATAAATATTTAATTTATATTTCATTATCAGACTCACTAGATATGACCAGAAATGGAAACTGGAAAAATTACCTATTACGTTTAAAAATGCAGTTTGAGGATAGTATGTGTATTTAATAGTACTCCACATTTAATGAATTCCACATTTAATAGTATTCCACATTTAATGAATGACATGAAACAACTTTCCAGAGGTGTATCAGGAACACAGAACCTCTTATGACCTATGCCTCTTTCTATTTTTTTGGGAGATCCCAGAGAGAGTATTCCCTGGATCAGAGCAGCATGCCTGAGGAGTGAGCTCCCCTCACTGCTGGAATGTGACACAAAGAAGTCCCTGACATAGCGGTGACAGCAGAGGAAGGTGCACAGAGTGAATGTCCTACACTGCTTGCTGGCTGCAGGCCATGCAGGTGTCACAGAGCTCTCCTGAAACAAAGCTCCCATAGTTTGGGCAAGCTCAGAGTTCTGTTTTCCTGGTTCTTGGCCTCTGATCTGTGCCCAGCCAGCAGTCTGCTCGTAGATGTTGAGTTGTGCCTGGAACTTCACCTTGCATTCCCTTTAGGTGGTTGAGACAAATCACCTCTCTCCTGCCCTGGCTGGTTTCCCTAACCCACGCTATCTCCCTGAGCTCTGTGTGCTCCAGCATTGCAGTGCCCTAGGGCAGGATTAAGCCATTTGTTTATATATAAACACATGGCACACTCCTCCTGCACAAGTGTTTGTTTTTGCATAGCTGGCAGATAACAGGGCTGTAAATTTTATTGCTAAATATTATAAACATAGATATATGATTTTTCCCCCCAAGAATTGCAGTTTGGGTTGGATTCCGATCTCACTTTTGCCAATTTTTTAACTGATTTGCTAATCATTTACCCATGTGTGACATTAGAATAAAACTTTATGGGTTGCTTTTCAATAGCACTGACATTACTTGTGAGTACTGTTTAACATAATATAAGCAATTAAAAAAATCAGGCTATTTTTCAGCAAGATGCGTATGAAAATGATTAAAATAATACATTTATTTCCATAATTTTCTACTTAATTCCTTATATTATATATCCCTATGGTATAACGAACGTGACATTTTTCTGATGGTTTTATGAAAAAAATTATTTCTGGTTTTTCTCTATTCTGTACATTACTGGATTATGTCTTTTTCCAGAAAATCTATCTGAACTACTATTAACACATATTTCTTCCCATTGTTTTTCCTTCTAGAGTCAGAATTTACCACCTCAGAGAACAGCTACTGCTGCATTCTACTATTTCTTCTCCCCATCATCTCAAACTGCTCAGGATTTTATGAGGTAATTGCAGTACTGTCACATCACACTTGAGACAGAATATCCAAAATATGTGATAGGTGTGCAGGAGTTTGCTCTTCTGTTTGTGTCTTGGGACACCAGGAAACCTCTTTTCATACATGTTCCCTTTGCATTACCAGGACATATGGGATTGGGATATCAGGTGCTTCTTTGCATACTACTCTGAGTAGGTCAGATGTTTTAATCCCCAAAATAATTTCAATTCAAATATGCCTTCTGATTGAGAACGGAAACAAAGTAAAACTGAACACAACAATGGTTTTCGGTGGTTCAGTCAATATTAAACTGATGAAAATAATCTAAACAGACACAAACTATTTCAGAACACAACTTTACAGATTTAGAAAGGGGTTTTCAAAATGAATATAATGCATACTGTGTGGTTCTGCATGCTTCACTGTAATTTTCAACATTCTAAGACCATTAATATGAATGATCCTATCTTTTTATGCTTGGATTCTTAGGTTTCATGTGCTGTCTATGTATGAAGTGGCATAAAAGGTTATTTTATTTGTATTTATAGTGTCATCACTTGTTAGTACTTGCATGATGATCTGTTACAAAAGTGTTACAAACAGCAGGGTAACAGAATTAAAGTCACAAACTTTAATAGACATAGACAATGGGAAATGCATTTACCTTTGTATCATCAACTCAGCACTGGAAAGCCTCTTTATAAATGTGCATCATCAACATGTGAGTAGTGTCCTAACAGGGTTTAGCTATTCCATGAAGCTCTTTTGGGTTTACCTTACAACTACTATGTGATACATGCTGAATTAAGAATTACATTTCTTTGAAAGCTCACCTTTTATACCATGGCAGGTGCAGGTTGCCTCTGTTTACCAGCACTAATCAGAATAAACTGCAGAATGATCAGGGCTCTTAAGATTTTGGTTCATTCTGAGAGTGTTTTCTACCTAAATAAAGACAGATGCAGAAAATTAAAGAGAAGACAGCTCCTGCTGAGTCTAAAATTCTGTATAATGAGGATAAAAATATATATGCACATATTTTTGTAATCAAATTGTGCTGTAGTAATTCTTTCAAGAGCCATCACAATTGAGCTTTAATAGGTGTGTTCAGTGGGAATGTGTGTTAACTCCTTTCTGCAGAAAGGTAAGGAGGGCTTATTGTTTCCTTGGGGGCTGCAGCAAGGAGATAATTACAAGCTGTAAGATATAATCACATGGACAGGGTATGGAGTGCGGGGCAAAGAGGGGTGATGGTGTTCCCACCAGTACCTTTGATTGCAGGCTAGGGAACTGCATTGAGTTACAATTTTTAACCAAGCACACAATAACTCAGGTATGCTGTGTCCTTGTCCTCTCTGTGACTGTCAGCTGTTATGGTAACACTGCTGTGCAGAATAAAGGGGAAGAGATTTTAAAGTCTCTTGGAAGGGAAAAATCTGACTTTTGGTCATACGCTTGCCAGTGATTTTTTTAAGTGGTCTCAAACACTCTTGTTTGTTACACCAGCTTACTGCCTCACCTCAGGTATGTCCATTCATTCCAAACCTCAGTTTCCAAATGAACAAAATACAAATACATGCATAATTTGCAGGAAGCTGGCACTTTGTAGGGAAGCATAATGAAGACAATTTTATAATGCATTTCCCTTCCTTTGGAAGCAGAACATGCAGTGGATGCAAAGGAAAACATCAGTCTGCATTTAATACATAGAGAATTATTTTCTGTCACATGTTAGCAGTGTTCAAAGGTAAGTATAAAGCAGACAGAGCACTGAATTTGTAGAGCCAATCCCTGTAACTGTGATTGCTCTGAGCAATTAATTGTTCCCACTGCAGCTTTGCCAGGCAAATGGACTTCTATGCATGTTGCAGTGGGGATTCTTGCAACATGTATAAGACAGCGGGGCCTGTGGAAAAGAAATATGCACCGACTCCTGGTAGATGTTTTCAGAGATCTTTATTTTCCAGCCACGTGGCCGGTGACTGCTGAAGAGCTGTAGCAATCACGGGACCACCAGAGTCCTCTCCACCCAGGGGAACACAAAACAACCAATGGGGAACAAGATTGGCCAGGGAGCAGGGAAAACCCGTGCCTCTAGCCCAGGGCCCCTCTCCCAGGACCCCATGGCAGGGGGCAGGAACCCCAACACTTCACCCTTTTGTTTTAACTAAAAGAGATTTAAAACTTAACATTGAAAACAACTGGATAAACGTTAAGATAACAATTTCAAAAGAAAACAAGCTGTAGGTTTCGTGGGTTCTGGGGTCCAGTCGGGACGGCCGGACGTAAGCCACCTTCCTGAGTCAACCTGGTGTCCTGCATATGCATTTCTTTACCTTAATTGAGCTGTGCTGCCAAGTTCAGACCACCTCTTGCTTCAGTCCCCTTCAGTTCCAGCCAGGCAGGTTCCCCTAGGAAAAAAAAAATCAAACAAACAAACAATTTAGTAAAACACTAAGGAAAACCTTGTGTGCAGGGGCAAAAGACCTGACTGTTGGGCTTTATTCCATGGCCTTTGCTTTTTCACTGTATGTGGAAAATGGTTTCAATCTCCCCCTGAGTTACTGGCATTTGTCTGCTCAGTTTCAGACTGAATCAATCCATCAGCTTTTAAACCTGGGCAAGACACGGAGGATGCATAAATCCCCTCTTTCTCCTGTTGTGGTCATGGCATTGTGGGAGAACAGGCAATGGCTGTGATGGTCTCATGATACCTTGTGCCTACTCTCTCCTGGCAGGAAAGTACAGACTGATGATAGATTTCAAAAGCGAGTAGTGGCTTTTTTAGTGTTTCAAAATTAAATAATTGGAAAACTAATCTAAAAACTTGGAACTTCTGGCAGATTTTTCAGGATGTCACTTTGCAGTATCAGACAAATTACTCCTATGCTGTAAGTGTGGGAAAATTTGGAAAAAGTAGTTCAAGTTTCTGTGACCAAAAACTGGTTTTCAGATGTATTTTCTGTTTAAAGAGTAATTTAAAGAAGGAGGATGTTCTTTTCTTTTTAGTGGTGGAAATAAAGGATTCATGTTACTGATCAGAGGGTGATTTCAGTTAGGTGCTGTAGTTATGACAATGGGTTCCACCTGGAGACACAGCTGAGTGCCATTTGAATGACTGCAGCAGGAGCAGATATTCTTCACCTAGGTTTAACCTACAACAAATACAGTTAGTGAAATACTACAGCTCTGCAGGCTCTAGAGTCCTGCAGGAACTCTAACCAACAGGAGCACATGTCAGTGTATTTTGCTGTGTGGGGTACAAGCAGATGCATTCACTTCACTTTAAATTTGTAATGCAGTTTTACCTACACTGAGAGTTAATAACCAGCAATTGGCAAAAGCAGTAAATTCTGGCCCTTTACGCAAACTCTGATGTGGTTTCATAAGCAACCTTTAAAACTGGGCTGTTCCCTTATTTGTATTTAATTACATGTGCATTTAATTTTGATTGTTAATTTGTGCAGGGCTCATTTTCTCCTTTCTATCAATGTAATTATCCCATTCTCCTAAAATAACTGTCAAGTCCAAAGTGCCTGTGTCTCCTTTCCAGTCTGAGTGTGCATCTACAGTAGATGGTTAAAGCTTGCAAAGACCCAGGGGACAGAGTGAATCTTGAGTGTTTGCTGCTCTCATTTCAGGTGTGAACCCTGATTCAGTGGCAGTTGTACTTCTCTGTTCATCAGGTTTAGGAAAAAATGGTGAGCAAGAAGGGCCATTTTGAAATTTATATAACAAAGCCCATATTTCTTCCCCTAACACAAACCTATTTTTAAAACTTTCGATTATTTGAAATTGCTTGAAATTTTCATTTTTTTTTTTCCTTGGAAGATGTGATGAAAGTGTCTCATAAAGCAGTTACCCAAATACAGAAGTAGTCTGAAATTATGTGAGACCATGGATGAAACTTTGTGACAGAAACCTTGGTGGCAATTTTAGTTTAAGTTGTTCCAGAGTTATTTCCCAGTCCCTGTCAGTTCAGTTTGATGCTTGCTCCACAAAGTACTGCTCCTGCCATTAAATCCTCCAGCTTATTATAGGAATATGTGAAGCAGTCAGTGGAGTCAGGGTAAAATACAGACCATCCTTGCTTTTTTCTTTGGGTTGTTGTTTTTCCTTACTGGGAAAACATTCAGTTCAACAAACTCAGCTTGGAGGCAATAGAGTGGGGTTTAAAATTTAATTTTCACAGAACTTCAGGAGTATTTAAAAGTCAGCACTTGCTTTACCTCATATGATTCAAGTCCAACCTGTATATTTCTCCAAAAATTTTTGCACATAATACACAGACCTGTGTGTTTTGTCCATACAACTGTCCACTGAAATCTAACATCAAACTTTTAAGATAAATTTCAGGTGAAAATTTCCTTTACAGATATAATATGAAAACTCAAACTAGTTAGCAGATGAATAATCTCACTAAATATATGGTAAAAATGTAGTAATAAAGCAGACAGCTTCACTGTTGGATCACATTGATAAGACCAGTGATACCCCAACCATCCCAGAAACTCGCAAAGTTGTGCAGAAACCACTGTGACACTAAAGTTCAAAATTTGCAAGAGGTAGTTAATACTTCTGCTGTCACTTGTGTCAAAAAGCCGTAAACTTGGAAAAATTCTCAAGTTGAAGAGTTTTTGTTTGCTGTCCACACTCCAGGGTGTAGGTCAGCCCTTTCTCTGTCATGTTTGTTGGCATTACTCCCCCTGTATTTGGGACAACAGGACACTCCACCTGTCCCACACGGCAACAAGGAAATAACAGCAGTATTAAAGGATTAATCTGACCACAACTGGTGGCTTCTGTTTCATTTGTGTTCCAGAATTTTCATGTTTCTATCACTGCATTTCTAACTTGGCTTTTGTGTAAGTAGACCTGGGCTGTGCTATCCACAGCCTGCTTGACTGCTTCATTTTCATATTATCAGTTATCATCAACAGATTTTTCCACAGCTATGACCTTATTTTTACCCTTCTGTGCAGGGCTAGGAATGTTAAATACACTTTGGTAGAGGGGAAAAAAAAGTCCTGATTGGCAGTGGTCTGACGACTGTCAGCCTTTAAGGGCTACCTTACTAACTTGCCAGGGGATAAAAGACCTGGCCTCTTTGCATATTTATTTGCATAAATACTGTCTTCAAAAATTGCATAAAGTTACAATATTTGATTTAATGCTACCATCAAAAATCAATTGAATTTACAATATTTGCTTTAAACAACATACTATATGAAAAACCAGAAATAGTGTATTGCAAGCAAACCTGCAGATGACTTACATTGTCTTATCCTTGCTTGAGGGCAGGAAATGACATGTTCTTTGGCTGCATCTATTTTCTATCAAAGTGGTTTAAAGACATTGAAGGATACACGTAGCAGGAAAATGGTGACTGCTCTGCAGGCACATATCTTGCAGAGCATATCACCTTGTTTGGCACATGCACTTAAGGTGCATGGAGACAAGATTAGGTAAATCCAAATGTGAAAACAATCTTGCTCCATAACTAGCCAGAGTTAGCTCATATAACTCTTCCAAACACAACAGGAGATGACTTTGTGGTCCTGGAAAAATATTCAAGTTCTGTAAGCTTTTGCATTTTTCCTTAGAACAAATCTAGGATCAATGAAATTTAGTGCTTACATCAAATAAGAAGTGGTCACCATCTGATTACTAATGAAGCCATATGGCAGATGATATATATGATAAAACTCTCATTGCAAAGCACAGCTCTTTCTGAGCTGTAGCTCTGTGTGTTGTCTGCTGTGGTGCATGAATGGAGATGGCTTTTAGTGCCAAGGGAAAAGCAATGACCTGAGTGTGCTGGTTCTGAGAACCTGTGATTTTAGAACACACAAGGCTGGCCCTGTAACAACCCAGCAACTTTTCTATAGGTGACAAGAAAAGTGTCAGATAAATTTTGCTCTAGAATTTCCTGTTAAGGAGAGGGAGAGAGATGAAATATTCAGTAGAAATTAGTAAGGATCATGTAGCATCTGAGGAACCAATAGTTTTCAACATTTGCATTTGCATGCAGGATGCATGTTTGTTCACCATCTAAGTGGTATTTAGTCCACATGGGGAGACATGTCTCCTTTAGCATGCATGTTTGGATTGTCAACCTGATGGTTTGCATAGGAATGAATCCAATAAAATTAAATGAAAAATAATATTCATTTTATGGTACCTGTACCATGCATTAAAGTATATCTACTCAATTTAAATTAAAGAGAGATGTGTGATAAGGCCAGCTTATTAATATTAATTTTAAGTCATCTGGGTAGAATTTTTTCATTATAATATTTCCTATTAAAATATGTAATACCATAAAAAAAATCTAAAATTCTCACCTCTGTGAAAATGTTACCTATTTCACTTCAAAAGGGAAATCATCATGCAGGTTCATGGGGTTAAAGAGGTATGAGTATGCCAAATGAGTATCTCCAGTCTGGCAAAATTAAGGTCCAGGAGAATTCCTCACACCTGAGCTAAATAGGGCTGTTCACAGCTGTGGCAGGCCTAGGCTAGGAAAGGATCTTGGAATGCCCTCACTGCAGCTTTAGCCACACTGACTGCTACAAAGAACAGACAGAAGGAATGAATAAATATCAAACCCCTCATCATTTCTTCTTCTGTGCAAGAATTGTTTTAAACTGGTTTGGGTTTTTTTAATAACAGTAAGACCTCTAATTAGAGATCTGCCTGGTTGTGATGCAGTGAAATGCAGGTACAGCACATGGGCACAACAGTTTAAGTCAAGTAGGTGATGGCTTTATCAGCATTAAATAGCCAGGTTCCCAGTTGACAAGGGAAAAAGATATCCCTCCACCTTCTTTGAACTCCTTGAATTCTTAACATTCCTTCCATAAATCATTTAATAGCTTCCCTATTCATAGGAAAATGTATGGCTGAAGTTAAACAGTGGTTTTTCTCCTTCCACTCTCATTGGAGAGAAGCATAATAAATTATGCCTGATTTGCGTGCAAGTTTGCATACACAAAACTCTTGTCATGAATTAGCAAACACTAAGCTTCTCATGTCAGAACACATTGTACAAACAACAACATCAAATAGCTACTGAGCTATATTATTACCCTGCTGTGCCGTGGTACTGAGACTTCTCCACACAAATTTACAGCTCTGCAAAGGCAACAGAAAGGGTAAACTCGGCAGCTTTGTGTCTGTCATTGTTCTGCAATCCAAATAACCTCCATTGCTTTGTGGGACATCCTGACTCCAGGGAAGTTCTGAGACCCAGATGAGCCTGTATGCAGAATGTATGAAAAGGTTTCCCTGATGACACAAGTCAATTTTCCGTGTGGTGCCTGGAAGCCTCCATCATTCAGGTACTGGACAACGCACAGTTTGCTTCTCTGTGTCATGGTACCACGAAAGTATCAGCATTACAATGTGGGCAGGTTGCGCCTGCAGTTGGGGGTTTTGCAGGGATGAAGTGTGTTACTAATCCACTGCTGATGTCATAGGTCACCCACACACAATTTCAAACACTGGGAAAAGCTCTCCTGATGTGCCGTGTAGTTACAGCAGAGCTTCTGACAGCTCTTCATGCAGAGTTTGATGCTAACACCTGTTACTGCCTGCCTACCTTACTTGCCTCTGGAATCTTCCAGAGGAACAGAAGCAAGGGGAACTAATTAGTGTAACTCATCACTGGTAACAAAGAGGCATCAGGACAGATCTTCAGCTGCAAAGAATTGAATGAGAGGGTTTGGAGCAGTTCAGGGCAGTTAAAAAAATCAAAGCATGCCTAACACAAAGAATACTGCTGGCTGTCATATAGTGAAAGTGCTTTTGAAAAGACTGGAATGGCTACTTTTAGAGTTGCCTCAACTTGGCACCTTCCTTCTTGAAGAGCAAAGGATATCATAGGCTGTACAAGGGTAAAACCACTTTGCTGCAAAGACATTAGCAGCTGAATGCTTTTAGGATTTAAAAAGAGTCAAAACCATGCTGAGGTAAAGCACAATTTGCATTGCAATTTAGCTAACACAAAACATGTAAAAATTCATTTTAGAGAGGTATTCTGAAAATTAATTTGCATGAAATATCAGCAGGCAGGATATTGTGCAAGTACACTTAGGAAGGGTTGTTTGGGTAGATCACAGTCCTTACCCTCTTAGAACTAGACTTGCAGCATAAATAAGAAAAGCTAAAGTGTCTTTCTGTCCAGGTGATGACAGCCCTGCAGGTTTCTAGCTCAGGACAAGCACCAGCTGAGATGTGTTTAACAGCAATACCTCCAGCACTACAGCAACACAGTCTTGCAGCTGTCAGCACTTAAAGCAGGGAAAGCTAGAGGTTCCAAGACGTGTACAGGAGGCTTTTGGTTATTACCTCACAGATCTAGAGGTGTGGTACTTAGGTAAAAAACTACACAGGTCCACGGCAGCTCTTTCTAAAATCCTGAAGAAAGAGTTGTAAGGATTGCTGCAAGGTGCTACAAACCGGAGGTGTTAGGAATTGGCAAACCTACTGGGAAGAAGTTAGTTATTTTCCTTCCCTGGGAATGCTTTCACATGAAGAAACAAAGGAACTATTGACACTATGAAACAGCGAAGAGTTTCATAGCTTATCCCCTTATGAGAGAAAGCTTGGTGCATTGTAATTCAGAGTGAATCTGGCGAAGTCCCCATTGCTGTTTATGGGAGAAGTAAATACTTTGAGGCCTGAAATGTGATTTTCCTATACAGGGGATACCTGTACCACACCTCTTGGTGTCATCTTTGAACAAGTTATAACATTTAAGCTCTCATCAGTTTATCATCTGGAAACTCAGGCATTTCGAATCTTGCAGTTAAATCCAAATCTTTAAACCTGGTGGCTTAAATGTCTTGAATTGTAGATGGGGCTCCAAAGGGACTGCTGGGACACAAAGAACTTCAGCTAAATGGAACCTATTATTGCAGGACTCCAGGCTTGCAGCTGATCCCATAACTAGGTGGAACAACCCTGAGGCAGTGGTACAAGGGATCCCTGTGAGCCCAGACTCTGCTGGGAACCCCAAATCTCTCCTCTCCCTGGTACTAAAGCTCGGGTTGAAGATTCACAGACTCCAGGGCTGCACAGCCAGGACACAGAACCGGGAAGCTGCGGAGTAAGAACCCAGGGAAGGTGTTTCTAATGGGATGGCTGACAGTGAAGCTGCCCCAGGGATTCAGCAGCAATATACCTCAGACTTGGGTAGGAACTTGTTACTCATTAGTCATTGCTCAAAACACACTGCCTGCCAGTGAAAGCTTCTTGTATTTGCAGTTTTGCTGTGCTATAGAAGGAAAGCAAGTAGTAACCTATTCTGGCACTTCATGGCTGGATGTGTTTGTGGTGAGATAGGAGCAGCTTGTCAGGGTTAACATTTAAACCAGGAACAAATAACTGCAGAGTCATGAAACACAGTGTCCACAGTGGTATGTGAAGACAGCTGTACCTCAACACAAAACACACTCTAAGAATGAAATAATCAATCAAGAATCTTAACAGGGAAAACTATTCAGAGTTCTTAAAGCCCAGATGGTCTTTTTGAACAGCATCAGTAAATATGTTTATTAATCAGACTACAGGTCTATAAATATCAGCTGTATTTTAAATATATTTTAATTATGGGTCCCACTTCAGTGGCTTTGTTAATAGCATAGTTAAAAACAAACAAACAAATAATAGGCAAAAGAAATCTCTAAAACCCAGATGCTCTTCCATCCAAAACCCTTACACTGATCATATTGGTAAAATGCAGGAATGGGAGCATCACCTTTGAGAGAGCAGTGCTGCTGCACATACAAGGATAGCTGCCAAGTCTCCCTGAAGGTGCTTCACTCATGTGCAGGAGCTCCAGGACTGTATTGACATGTCTGGTTACCAAAACCAGTTCTCTCTGAAAAACACAAAAATACAGATGAAGATTTGTTTCATTACAAAGTAGTTCTGTTTTGAGGAGAAATAGGATTACAACGCATGCAAACATCTTTCCACTCCTCCTTGAAGAGCAGCTTCAGCAGCTGAGCTGATATGCCAAGTTGCAGGGGAACTGATTCCTTGGTGTTCAGGGAGCCCAGTGGAGAACGTACCTTTGTCTGTGGAGAACGGGCATTTTGGCAGAACTTCCCCAGCATGCAGAAGCCAAAAGTGGTATTGGGTTGACAACATCTGGGAAGCAAGGAAGCACAAGCTTGTTTTTATGCACACCTATATGGAGTTGCTGTTATTATTTGGGATTGGGCACTAAGAGAGGCAAACTGCGGAGTGACAAGGAATTGCTTTTTACTCTTTGCTGTCACTTAGCAATGTCTTTCTTCTTACTTTATTTTCCACCTTTTTCTCCCTGCACTTATAGTCTCTAAGTTCATAATGGAACATTTTCCATTTCAGCACTAAAGAAAACAGTTCCTCTGAGTTTGTAGACTATGTATTCTACAGGAACTGTATTTCTGGGCAATTTGTGGCATGTCTGCTGAATCCAAAGCGTAAGCACAGTGGCTGAACACGTTTCTCAGCTTTAACATGAGCAGTTCTCTATGACAAATGCTGCCACTGCTGAGTTGCAGGGCATACTGCAGCCCACCCAGCAGGCTGAGAGTCTGCAAGGGTTGAAAAATTCTGAGGGCAGGAGTTACAGCTCAGGCTTCAGCACATGCCTGACTTCAGAGAAACTTACAGTGATGGCAAAAGGACACCACCAGAAGGGCATTTTCTTTTTTATTGAACAAAGGTGTTAATAGTGTAGGTAGGCTTCAACTCCCAAGAGGCAATTTATTATAGTGGATCTAAAACTAGGAAATGTCAGAGCAACCTTGACAGTGAAAAACTTGAAACATAAAAGCAATTAAATAATAAATAAGAATGCAGGAAAATTGCAGTCATATGGGCTAATTGACATGTGAAAACAGTCTGCTTTCTGAAATTTTAAATGGTTGGCACCACTTTGCTCCAGCAGGGAAACTCCAAGGGTGATTTTTATTTAGTGATAGTATTTTGCATAATAGCAGTCAATTATATTTGCCAGGCATGCAAATGCTGGTGGCCTGGACATGTCATCTCAGTTCTGACCTTCTGCTACCATTACCCTGCTCTTCCTCATACGAACTGCTCAAGTCAAACTGGTAGGAGACTTTTAAAGGCATAAGTAGTACAGTACAAACAAACACAGGTACACACTCTTCTATACAAAGGCTTTATTAAAAATGCTTCTGGGGTGGCCTGTAACAAAACATGTAGAGTTTAAAAAAAAAATCAAGACAAACTGGTATCTATTACAATGCACTGATGTTTTCTCTCATTCCGAAAGTCTGGTCAGTGGCCAGATGTGAACAGTTACTCTTGCTGCCTATGTATGCTGCAGGTTATCCATTTTGAGATATTACTCTACATAAATGTGGAACTCGAGTCAAGTCTTGGTTTAAAGAAACTTCATATATATTTTGAAATGTTTGTCACTACATTAGAGTGTAGGAAAAATATGAATTATTTCTAATATTTATGCAAGGACGAACAGCACGGACTTCTACAAAATGAAAAAAAATACAGTACAGAGACTTTTTACAATATCTGCAGTGGATATTCTGAAAGATCCAGCCTTTGAAACTGAAATTCAGAGACAGTTAAACTTACCTCCCTTTTCTTCTTCCCTCACCTCCCACCCCAGCATTCAAACCCTTTACTCAGTAGAAATGATTAATGTAGAATGTTAAGATATAACAAATGTTTTCTTCTCAGAAAAAACATGTCTTAAATATATATGTTTATATATTCAGGACAGATCCCGTTTCCCTTATGTGACTAGATTTACATGTGTAAATGTAAATCTACATTTAGGAATGAAGTTGACCCTGTAATTAGAATTGAAAACACAAAGATCCAACAGCAGAAGACAGTTCCAGTGTATTTTGTTATGCTTCCCTTCAGCTTCAAAATTCCTGTTGTGTCCATGATGATGTCAGTTTGCTGCACAGCCACATTCCCCCTGGGACTGGAAGGGGGTCAGGCTTTAGACAAGGTCTGCACTGGTGTGAGAGAAAGCCAAAGACAGCACTCACCATTCAAATGTTTGTTGTTACTCACTATACAGTGGTTTGTATTAGGGATCCTGCAGTGTTCAGAAGAGCTTTGACCAAATAAGAACTTGCACATTTAGTACAGGCAGCCTATTCCTGAAGACAGGATATTTAAAGCTACAACCACATTTCTGTTATCACTTTAGAAAGCACAGCTATGTTAGTGCCATGCCAGAAAGAGCTTCCTGCCTAAGGTAAACCATAACTTCTCAAGGACTTCTGTAGAGGACGCTGGTTGGCAGCAGTTAAAGCAGTGTCTGAGGAGAACTTTTTACTATTCTTGCTCTTATGACCCCTGATTTTTCATGTGGAGCTGCCAAATGTGGAGTGTTTGTGATTTCAGTATAATGGGTAACAAGTTTGTGGCTGTCAGAAGGAGGATGCAGTGTGGCCCTAGAGACAAGAGGCTAATGCTAACCACCTGCCCATGGATCATTTCCTCCCATAAATAACTATACTTTGGTGTCTTAGAATCTTTCATTTAAACCTCTGTCCCTTCTCTGGAGTACAGTGTGTTGTTTGTGCTGAGGCTGCTGTAAAAATGAGTGTTAAACTGGTTGAGCACCGAGTTGCTGTGGCCCAGGTGACCGGAAGGCATGGAATTGGGCCACTCCCCCACACCATGGCTGGGGATACTGGACAGTGGGGAGTAGGAATTGAAGCCTACCATGTTCTGCCCCATTTTGTCAATGGGTTCAGAGCTGAGTCCCACGGGCCCGGAGCGGCTCCCTGAGTTGGAGCCGTGGACATAGGCGGTCATGCTGGAGAGGAAGTTACTGAGGCATGGGCTGCTGGAAGAGGGAGGAGGAGATTCTTTCTCAGGTGAATTGTCAGTCCCAGGTGATGAGTTTTCCAAGATGTCCTGATGCTCTGCAGCTTTGGGGCTGCCAGTCAGGGTACTGTCCTCAGATTTCTCAGATGCAAAAGTAGCAGCACTGGCCTCAATGTCAGACTTTCTCTTCCTCTTCCTGCGAAAGTTTCCATTGTCAAACATCTTTTCACAGTTCGGGTCCAGAGTCCAGTAATTCCCTTTTCCTGTCAAGGGAAACAAACCCACACTTTTAGTTTAAAAGTATGCACACAAACAAAAAAAACCCCCAGTCATTTAGAGCTTTGCAGTGTTTCTCTCATTTCACAGAAACAGAACAATTGCATGAGCAATACACATGTATTTTTAGTCACTCAAAAGTAGAAGTCTGTTGATTTCAGAAAAAAGTTTAAAGTTCTGGGTTCCACCATTTAGCCCTGACGCTTCACACAGGCAAAACTACAAGTGGAGTCACTGGAGGGCTTTTTGTTTTGTTTTCTTGGTGAGGGAAAGAGGTTTTCAGTATATAGCTAGTCTTCTGAATTTATGGCAGAGAGTAATCAAATCCCACACTGGGCTGCTCCTCCAGATTCAGTGGGCTAGCACAGGTTTCTAACAAGACAGAACTAAATTTTTGGCCCTCTGTTGCAGAATAATTTCAACGAGTTTTTAATGTTCGCAAAGGTTCTTAACAGCTATTGATAGGAAACAATGAATAAAGCCTACCAGCCAAGGGGTTGGTAATGGCAGAGGTGTGATTCCAAGCAAAACACTTACTGAAACAAACAAAAGCAGCCTGCTCTCTCCTATTGAGAATTAATACTGACTCCCCAAAGCCATTGGATTTCTTTGACAGATCCCTTTAATTCCCAGTTAAGTTTGACATAAGACATGCATTACACCAAATGAGTCTTGAGTGTGCATTGCCCAGCTAAATGTTCCTGGGCATGCTGAGCCTCATGCTCAGCTCATTGATCTGTTCTCAGGAAGCCCCAGAGCAGGACAGAATTCCCTTCCCTCCAGAGATCTCACAGCAACACTGTTTCACACCTCAGCTATGCACAGCTGCTTTCTAGTTCAGCCTTTTGAAAACAAAGTGCTACTGTGTCCATGTATCTGGGCTACTATGTCTCTTTACAGTGCACGGGGTATTTGAAAATTAATCAAGTTTAGTTAGAGGTGGGGGAAAAGGGGGAGAGGGCTATACCTGGATCATCTTCATCTCGAGGCACCTTCTTGAAGCAGTCGTTGAGAGACAAGTTATGCCGTATGGAATTCTGCCAGCCAGCCTTGCTTTTGTTGTAGAATGGGAAGTTGTCAGCCACGTACTGGTAGATCTGGCTCAGCGTCAGCCTCTTGTCAGGTGCCCCGTGGATGGCCATGGCAATGAGGGCAGAGTAGGAGTAAGGTGGTCTCACCAACTTCATGAGCTCCTCTTGGGATGGGAGGGGAAGCCAGCCAAGGTCAGTTCCTCCCAAGCCGTGCATGTTAGGCAAGAGCTGCCTCTGCATCCCATATGACTGAGGAATGAAGGGGCTGGCATTGGATCCTGGGAGATACGGTGGTGGGGTAATGGAAGGTCCATTTAGCCAGAGGTAAGGATTGGGAGTGGTGTTGTAATCCGTCGTCTCAAAGGTGCTTGGTCGCTGGGGACTCGGGATGTTCTGTGGATGGAAAAAGTTCTCGTAGTAGATGTTCATCTCCGGAGGTTCTTGGCCGATGTTTGGGAATTGTGGGCTGCAGCGTGGAGGGGAGTGCGTTTGTGCGTCAAAGAAGCTCATGCTCTAACGCAGGCAGCTGGTGAGCTGTGACTCACTTGTGCTAGTGCTCCTTTCCCAGGACAGGTGCATCACCTGTGCCCTTCCCTAGGTACTTATGCACCTGTAAATGTTTCAGCCTGTGCTGCAGGCTCCACCCCACAGCCCTGAGTGGCTGCAGATGAGGACGATATCCTTTTTGGAATGCTGGCAGTCCCAGTCAGTCATTGATGTCACATCAACCAAACGTGAAAGTTACAACTGTTTATCTTCTTAAGTGAATGAAGGAATTTTCCACTAATGTGATGCACATGAAGAAAGCCTAAGGCATCTTGAAGTTAAAACTCAGAGATCTTCCTCTTTCTACCTTTCACAGTGAAGCTTAAGCATTTAGTATTTTTTTCTTATTAAAGAAAATCCATTTTGTGTTGCTGTTAGTAAACACCTCAGAATATAAAAGCTATTGTCACTAGTCAATGAAACAGTAGAAATATATACTTAAAAAAAAATAAAAGAAAAAAGAAAACAAAAGGTCAGACC
This sequence comes from Corvus hawaiiensis, assembly GCF_020740725.1. Classification (NCBI taxonomy): domain Eukaryota; kingdom Metazoa; phylum Chordata; class Aves; order Passeriformes; family Corvidae; genus Corvus; species Corvus hawaiiensis. The sequence continues at coordinate 17,299,254 of NC_063227.1, read as the reverse complement.
TTTTCCTTTTGTAACTTTAATTGCAGACTTGCTTGTACTTCCCCCTAGGCAATCACAGTACTACAGGCAAATTCTGAAACTGGTTACTCACATGAGTAATCTTACTGATATAAATGGAATTAACTCTCTAAACGAAGGATTAATCTTGTGAAGAAAAAGTTTCAAGCTGAATAATCAAACCTTTCTTTAGAGCTTAAATTGGTGAACTGAGATGGGAAATCATTGAGTACTGCTTCCTCTTTCCTGCAGGACTGGTGCAGAGCTCATAAAACCTCTCAGCACAATTTCCAAATAGGAAAGCAGCAACAGTGTTCGGCACAGCTCTTTTTAGCCAAGTTCCAATAACTTCATCTGTATCTATACAGACAGGAGTTGATTCCTTAAAGTAATAAGGAAAAACCTCTATCCCTTTTATGACTTGGAAAAATCCTTAAGGCCTTGCAAGGCACGCTGTGCACTTGAAGGAGGAAAGAGAAGAGCTGCAATGTCACCACCCCTGTCTGGGGGTGGCAGCTCTTCCCTGCATGAACGCCTGCACTGGAGTTAGAGCAGAGCTGCAGTTCCCTTCACAGCGATATTTGCTTTTTTTTTTTTTTTTTGGATTAAGGCACATACGTCATTTAGAACTTGCCTCAGCCTTAATACCCATGCAATTAAAGAAGGTCCTGGTATGACAGGGCCTTCCAGATAGCCCTTGTCCTATAATTTCTGCAGAACCACCAGATTTAACCCATGGATTTTAATTCCTGGCTGTACCAAAGGCCTTTCGCTTTGTCACACTTCATCTTAGTCTTTTGTGCTGCAGCACAACCACCAAGACTCTCCACTCCCTGAGACTTAGTGATTCACCAATGTCATGTCCATATTGTTGCTTTGAAAGGTACGAAAAAAAATTCCACTGGAAGTACTTCTGAAATATTGAGTACAGAATGACAAAGCAAGCCAATTTGCCAGCTCAGAAATGCAGCTCTACAGCTGTTACTTTAAAAATACATGCTTTCACTGCACAGAAAATCATTTGTACCACAACAAACAAGCTGCTACTTTAATTTGAATGGCTGAGAGCTCAGAGTATGTAAATGCTAAATAACCTGTGCAGAGACACACATTAAACAGACAACAGTTAAGTGGAACATAGTAGGACTGGCTTATTTTCTAAGTGACAACTGCTATGCAAAAGGTGACTTGGACAAAAAGAAGAAAGAAAAAAATTTTTTTCAGGAGCTAATAATGTGAGTGCTTCCTTCCTCAAGGAACTAATCTGAAATAACATTTTTCATCATAAGAATCTGAGTTTCAAACATGCAAAATGCTGTTTGAGCAACCTTCCCTTCAGCTTCCTAGTTAAGTTACTAACATATAGATATATTTTAAATTTATATGTGTATTCCTGAAAATGCTGGTACAAATATTGCTAACAACCCCCCATTTATTTACAGGAGAGTCAATGGAACAAAACATTAAAGAAACACTCACATGAGTAAAACCACATTTATATTAACTTAAGCCCCAGAATGTAGTGAGAAAATTAAACATAATACATTTTTAACCTGCTCAACAAATTAGATTTTTGCCAAAAAAACCCTTGAAAGCAAGAAAAGCTTGTAAATTTATTCCAAGAAGTAAAAATTCAGCTAACTACATCATGGGCTTTGATGAGTGACATCCAAATACTTATTCCCTGAGGTGCTCTGCATGCACAGTTACAATAAAAATACACTCAAGTGGTGCTGAGTGAATGCAGGCTTTGAAAATAGCCCAGGCTTTACAAAGGGAAATTGCATTACTTCTGCATCCAGAGACTGCTGAAGGCTGTAAAATCTCCTCTGCAAATGACTCCTGATGAAGTTCTGTGCAGTGCATCAGAGCAGGGTGAGCCCGAGCCTGGGGATGCACAGCCCTCCCCCGTTGGAACACCTGAGCAAAGTGTCCCACAGAACCCAGGAAAGCAGGGACTGGGCTGAGGATGGCAAGTGCTGCTTTTACAGCTGGGAGGTGCAGAGACACCTCTGGGCTTCTGCCACGGAGCTGTGAAAGGGGGTGCAAAGGTCTGATCCCTCCCTGGCACGTCTGCGCTGGCACAGCTTCCAGCAGGGACACGATCCCATCAGCAACACTTCCCTTCAGTTGGCTGGGCCTGCTTTACTCAGATCAGAGTACAAACAGTGCCAGGAAAAAGGTACTTTGTCAGTACTCTGGACACACCTTGCTGCTGCAGGGTCACTGCAGCACATGCTCCTGAGCAGCTCTTCTGCTGCAGGTGCTCCTTTGCAGGCAAGGAGGCAGCAAGGAGAGAATCAACTCTGTTCAAGCTGTGGTGGCTGAGTCAGAACTGGAGGTACATGAGTCTAGCCAGGAGTGTTGCCCTGGGTCCTCACCATTGAGAGTCTTCCTTTTGGCAGGGCTGAAAGAAGGTAGCAATCCCAGAAGTGGAGAAAAGAGAAGGAAAACTGGTGAGGCTTCCATATAAAGAGGCTGGAAAAAGGCGGCATGCTGACCAAGCTACACTAACATATCTTGCTTAGGGCTGAAAAACTCTGCAAATAAATTGGAGGCTGCTGCTGGGGACAGTTTAATGATCATTATTTCAAAATGCATTGGGTCAGCAGGTGTGACTAGGCAGGATGCATCTTGTTTTTAGCATTCCTTTTTACTGCAGTGCAGTACAGTATTGCACGGCCCTGAGTGCACGTCTCAACCAACTGGAAGCCTGGTCAACCACAGACTATTGTCAAACCAAAGACTGTTGACAGCTCTTGCATTATACAAATATTTGTTCCTCTCAATTTCTTCTTAAGTGGAGCTCCAAAATCTGCAAGGTTGAGGCCAAGCCCTGGCAGAACCATTGTTTTCCATAGGTTTTTTAGGTCAGCTCCCATGTACCCTTCTACTCCACCCAACAGTAATGTTTCTTCACACTGAATACCCTTCTATAAAAGAAAAGAAAATATCTGAAATCTTGGGTTAAGAAAGGTTCAGATTAATTTCATTTAAACTCAGATTCCTCAGCATTTCCACTTATACTCCAAAGTAACCTACACATCCAGTGTTTCTGAAATGCTGTGACTTGGGAGAGGTGTGTACACACCAGCACAAGATCATACGAACTATTCCCATGGTCAGAAAGAATAGGGAAAAATTGTTTTTAAAAGAAAAGAGTCCATATATGAGTCAATACACCAAGCAACCCACCTTGTTTCTAACAATTCCTACCCTGAATTCAGAAACAGCTCAGTATCCATCAATAAGACATTTTCACACAGTGAAAAATTCTCTATGTTCTCAGTTGTCCAGTAGATTACTTTTTGAAGTCTTCATATCTTATTCCACTAATCATCTGCCCAGCACATCCACAAAATAAACCACACCATGAGAAGGAACAAGGTGTAGCAGGCAAAGCAATGCCATCTCAAGGGCATTACAAAAGTGTAAGAAATGTAAAATACAGCATTGCAAAACAAGGGAACTGAGCTTTATTTCTAGAAAGGCAGGTTGAACATAAAATTGATGGAAAAGGCAATATCATTTGGATCCATGCCATATGCGCTGCAATTCTAGAATGCCCTTAGACTTTTTAAGTCTTCCAGAACCAAATCACTGTGGATTTTTGGAGCAACTTTATAACAGTGTTTTTAGAAGGCTGTGAAACCTTGTAAGGGCTCCTAGTCCTCTCCCTGACCATGTGAATCATGATAATAAAAGTAGTCATAACTCCTACTTCCACAAAGGCCTTCCACCATCTCCTAACATATAATAAATGTCGTAGAGGGGATTAGGTGTCCCCTGACTCGTGTATCAGTTGTGACAGGCCATAGGCAGGCAAGGAATCTATAGCTTCCCTTTGGCTGGCTATGGCTGCCATGAGATCTGCTGCGCTGAGGGACACAGACATGGTCACATCTGCCACAGAGGGGCAGAATCAGTCTGTGACAAATCCTTCTCATGGTGGAGTCCAGGGAGTCCCTCTCAGTTATAGGAAATTAATACAGATACAGACACTTCAATCAATCATACTTTGACAGCCTCACTGCTGCTGCAGCTCCCGAGCAGCTGACAGGGTTCCCTCTTCAGATTATCTGCTTGTTCTTCTACTCTCACCATGAAATGTGTGTTTATATGAGAAATCAGTGGCTCTAAAATCAAATGAGGTCTTGTATGAACATCAACACAGGTACCAAAGAAATTAATCTGTACACACTTCCAAAAACCCTTCAAAGTTTAAATTCTTGTGCATTTCAATGAAATGAATTTATTCATTTCAATGCATTTCAATGATTTACAGGAAGAAAAAGTAGTAACATGCTAATGCTTTTGTTTTAGTCATATTTCAGCATCAAGGCATTTGCTGGTATGGATAAATCAGCTCCTCCCTCTCCACAATTCAAATGGAGATCTTTTCAATAAAAGGTATTTTAGAACCACAGGTTTTTTCAGAAAACGTAGCTTCCTTTTTTTTACGGAAAAAAGTTTTCTTCAGTGTTCTATGTCCTTTAGTACTTGCACGACACAAACACTTGGGGAAAATTAATTAGACGCTAAAGCTAGAAAGTGAATTGGTGCAAGTGCAGGGAACTTCTCTGTGGACACACCCGGCCACAGATAAACTTAAGGTTGTTTTATAGCAGCCAGGGCTTGAGTGCGGTAAACTAAGATAAGTTGACCTGCGAACGGGGTGATTTAGGGCGCTGTTGGTCCTGGCACCTCCAGGCGCCGTGCTGGGGTTCCCGGGATCCGGGCAGGGAGAGCCGCTGCCGCTCCGCGCTGTGGGCGAGTGTCGCGACTTCCTGTCGCCCCCTGGCGCTGCTTGCTGGGAATGCACAGCGTCGGGGCGGACCTGCCCTGGGGAGCGGCCGCGACCCTCGGCCCGATGGGATCCTCCTGTCCTGGTGCTGCTGTCCAGGATCCCCTGGATCTGGGCTTGGAGTAGCGGGATCTGTAAAAATAACCCATTCTATATGTAAACATTTTAAACTTTTTCGTATTAGAATCTTTCGTTTGCTCTGCAGCTTTGTGTGGAAATTCTGGTAGATTTAGAGACGTCTTTGTTTTAGATTAGTATCCTTTTTTTTTTTTCCCTTTTTTTTGTTTCCCCGTCCTGATCTCCAATATTCCTGTTTTCCTATCTTGAGAAAGAAGTCCAACTGCAGCTGTGAAGAAAGACTCAACAAATTCAGGGACTGTGCACTAGTGCTACTGAGTGTGTCAAAGCAACTGAAGTAAGGCTTTGCATTCTTCATTATTTGTTGAATCCAGGTATCCAATCGTAACACACTTTAGTGTACAATAAAATATCATACAAAATACAAGGTTAAAAGGTCTGCATCTACAGCTGCTCTCTCTAGGGCTGTTTTCTTATATCTAAACACATATAAATAAACACTCTGCAGAAAGTCTTCCATCAAAACGTCTGTTAAACATGGCGAGTTGTTTAGACATTTTCTAGTTACAACAGTACAAGACTCCTACTACCTCACCTACATAAGTCTTTTTTGGCTGCTGGCCTGCCAGGGCACAGATACCTTAAATGACTCTTCTCTGATCCCCATCACCTGTCCTGTGCCTTTGGAATCAGTCACCATTTAAACCCATGGTGAGACCATCAACAGCCACCTACCGCAAACTGAACTAATCCAAGCAATGGCAAGGCCTATCAAGGGTTAACTGTGAAAGAGAGATCAGTCATGCCTGTCACATCAACCTGGCACTAAATGCAGGTTGAATACCCACACACATAATGGGGCATCTGGAGCTGCAGAATGCATTAATACACATGAAAAAAACATTATTGCAGACACTGTATTTGTTCCAGCTCAGACACTCACAGAGGCTGTCTCATCCTAGGGTCAGCCATAGGGAAGATCCCTCATGGCACACAGAAGCTGTCAGCTATCCTGGAAGACAAAAAACTACATTGAAAAAGGATAAATCTATGCAAAACCCAATCAGATCAAACTGTCCTCACTTTAAAACCTTGATTAAATTTATCTAACATTTAAAAGTTTATGAAATCTCTGGCCTACCCGAGGTTTGTTTGCAGAGCAATTCTTCATTTACAGTGTTAATCTTTAGCACACGCTGCATCATGAGAGCAAATCAGCACAGCAAGTTACACTCTGAGTCAATAAAGAACAGGTCCTCTCCTCACCCCAGAGCAGTAAACACTGCTGATGATGAACTCCTTACAGCTGAGGGCAGCCCCAGGAGTGTTGCTCAATGTTGCCCCTCAGAAGGACCTTGAATGCCTAAGAGCAAGTTGGAACAGAGTTCTGGCAGGGAAATGTAAGTTCTATGGAGTGACTACTTCAAGGCACCCAGGATAGGAGATGGCTGAAAGTTTTTTTCAAGGAGGCTTCCATATTCCTAAAAAGCAGAGACGTATCTAAAAAGATGGACATATCTTCATCCAAAAAATCATGAGGGAAAGAATCCTTAAACTGTTTAGTTTTCCTCCCTCCTCAGAAATGGTTTAAAAAAAAAAAAAAGAGTGGTGCAAAACACAAGTTGGCTTTAAATTCTCTGATTTCTCTTGATTTCTAAATGAGAAAGAAGCTGTGTTTGTTTAAGTTATTCCTTTTATCTTCCCCCACTCTGGAGAACTGACCTGTGCTTCTGTTTTAAACAGAATGCCCTAATTCTGGATGATTCCCATTGACGTTGGCATATATGGAATCAGTCTCTGGGATAAATGTTCCAGCATTTGAATAGTTCTGTACTGAAGCTGAAACTAAAAACCAAAAAAAAAAGATCTTTTGGTATTTTTATGATTGTTAAGCTAAAATCCTTGAAAACAGCAGAGGAAGTGGCATAGAGAATTATGTGGTTGGGTGCCTTTAAACACAACTCCTGGACCTTAGCTGACTTAAATGGAAACCGGATTTAATAAAAACCAAAATCACTTTCTCATTCCTACCATGCTATTCTAAAAATATATTTAGCATCTCTTCATTCTAAAAGTGCCCTTATCCTGTGATCAGGGTGGAACAAATGAAAACAGAGATACCATGATGTCTAGTGTGTCGATGGACTTCTCACAGAATAACCAGTGGCACCAACACCCCCACCGGGGGCTGGGAATGGCTGATCTTTAGGGTCTTTTCCAACCCAAACCATTCTATGGTTCTACTCACTCACAATTTCCACTGTCTAATAAAGCAGGTTACAGAGTGCATGTGATAGGATAAAAGTTCAATGTCAAGCAGGTACACAGGTCTATCACACATTCGAGTTCCAGAACAATGTGTTCCTAAGGTCTGTAAAATCTTTAATAAAACTCTCCTTCCTCCTCAGAAACTTGATCCTTATTGACTTAGACTCTGACCATTTTCCTATAGCTCACACCAGCTAATTTTTATCGAGATTTTAAGAGCATTAATTTCCCTCCAGAATGAATATTTAGGTCATAATTCCATAATAAGAACTTAGCATGACTACATGGCACAAACAAGGGCAGGCTGGAGACCCAAGTCAGATGAAGATACTCCTGAGTACCCTGATGTGAGTAAGTGCCACCATTTGCTGTATGTGACCAGACCTTGTGCTGCACTGACACAGCAGCTCCTGGGGCTGGACCAGCACCTCTAACATGGTGTTACACTCCATAGAGACACCCAGGTACCTGTGTCTGTCTAAAATTGAGATTTCTGCCTAAACTGAACTCCAATGTGCAGCTTAAATGCATCTTAGGTCATTGCAGTGTAACAGCTCCGTGCAGGTCAGCTCATCAAATCTCAGTGGCACGTGCAGCTTTCCTGTCTGCAAACAGCTCATTAGTTACAGACTCACACAACCCCATCATTATCTCAGTGCCACGTGAGAGCAAAGCAGGCTGTCACCAGCCAGACTGTTGGAAATGTTGAAGAGAAGGGAAATAACTGGTACAGAAAAGCACATGAGAATGTGGTTGTGTTCCTGACCTGCACGGTGAGAGATGAAGCCTCTCCTGCTGCACTAATTCCCTCGACAGCAGCCAAAGCCTGACCCTGTCCTGGAGGAAATTTCTGCCCTCTGTGCTTCCCCTCAAAGAATGTCAAATACAGGTTCTGTCCCTCCCCTCTGCATACATGAACTAAAGCCCTGCTGAGCTTGTGACAGAAATGGCAGCAATCAGTGCTGATTTACATTTTTAAACAGATGTTGCCATACCGGCACTTTATTATCCCAGGGCATCAATTGTCCTTCACGCTGCTATGTCATTTGTTTGGACAAAATGTCAGTATCCACAGTTTTTGGAAACTTGTGAAAGGCTGGAGCTTGTTGTCCAAACATCCTTAAAACTCCAGTTCTATGAATTCCATAGTTTTGGCAGGTATTTTTTCTTGGTTAATTTTACTTTTCTGCTTGGAGTTGATTGACAGGATTTCAGGCTTGAAACTTGGGCTGGCAAGAGGAGGACAATCTGTGGTGTGGGACAAATAAGAAGAATTATTGCTGATATTTAGTAAACTAAATGAGAATGTAAACCCTTCACCAAAAACTGTACTAAAACCTGAGCAAAACGCAAGCACGAATCTTGAGCCACTGGCTTAACACCCAACACCAAACTTCCTTTGGACATTGTGCTCCTGCCTTCCTAGTATTTGTTTCTGGTTCTTCTTTCACTTACATTCTTCCTACTTCTTCATCTTGAGTCACAGTATTTCAATAACAATTTATAATAACAGCTAGAGGTAAAACTCTATTATCCCACTCACCTGAAAAAGTATCTGCAAGACACAATAAACAAAAGGTAACCTTTAACTGGTATTTTCACAAAGAATAAATCGTTCTTTTCATCATCTCATTTCCAGTAGAACCAAACCTTTTCTTCTAAAATACTTGTTCATTTTGTGCTGTATTTAAAGTATCTGCAGATAATATTGAAGGACAGTTTTGATACCCTCCCTCCTCTTCCCCCCGGTTAGCAAGATGTTAAATGTGCACCCTTCTACCTTTCACTTTCTCTCACTCACAGATAACCTTCTCTATTAAACAGAAACCTTTTTCCTAGGAAAGCCTTTTTCCTCCTCTGTGCCTCTTCAGAAGCATTATCAAGTTGCTGCGGAAAGCAAATGAAACAAAATGAAACAAGAAGTCTGTCAGAATTCATGCCAAACTGTAGTGTTAAAACTGGGCCCATTTTGTTTTGCTGTCTGTGGTTATTCTGGTGAAGGTGCAGCATTTGTTCCAATGGCAAATATTCCAAGCCTCTCACAGAAAACAATCACTAACTGTTCCTGTAGAAAACAGCTTCACTCTGACAACTTGCAGGGTCTAAATTCATAAAACTAATTTATTCGCACTGTATGTTAAAGTGTTGATGGAAAAACTTAAGCTTAAACAAACTACAGATGTCTTTCCATAGACTCAACTCCACAGCAAGGAATAACTTTAACCTCTTTGTCTTTCCCAAATCCATAGAAATGGCAACAAGGCAGTTCCCCCATCCACAACACTGTACATGAACATATTTTATTTACTTAGTATAAACCTATGTAGGTGTCTGAAACAGAAAGGGATGAGTGAAGGAAATCATTTATTCTCTTTTAGATTCCCCCTCTATCTGGATAAGACACTTAGAAAGAGAAAGAACTGACAGGTTATAAAAACCCTGAGGTGCTGACCTGCAGTGCTGTGGTGCTTCACACCAGTGAGGCATCACCTCCCAACTCTACCTCATGAGATGGGAAGACACAGAAAATCAATCTAAAAGCAGAAAACTTGGGCTCATAGAATTCCATTTGCTGTCAGTAAAAACCTATTACCTTTTATATGATGATAGCTGGAGATGTCAGGGAGAAAGGGTCAGGGCAAATAAACCAGATTTGTAACATTTTATTGAACAGCAGAAAATGTAGCTTTTGTTCATTGTGCTGCTGGCTGTAAGGTCAATTTGTACATGTGTAAATAAACTTTTGCATGTTTTCCACATAACAGCTGCTGTTCTGCAAATAACTCAGGCATATGGTGTCACAGCCACGGACATCACTGGGGAAAGATTGAGGATACAGAGCAGTGTGCTGGGAGCAGCACAGGGATCTGAGGGCTGTAAATCCAGCTGCAGCCTCACAGTAAATTGTCAGTGGCTATTTTGTGCTGAGCCACCTGTTGCCTTGGCTACACTGCCAGTGAGGGTTTAAGGATATCTGGAGTGGTCCGTACAAACTCCAGAAAACTATAACTCCTCTGCTCTCTGGAAAGAACAGAGCCCGACTTGCATTACACAGTGAGCATTGCAGATGCCCTTTCAGTACACCTCCCTTCCCAGGAACAAGCTTTGTTCCCAGGGAACACACAGTTCCCTTTGGCCTGTACAACCAGAGGCTTCTGTTCAGATCCCAGTGGACACATCCTGCAGTATTTTCCTCAAATGTTATTTCTGTATCTGTATGACAAGTAACTTATCAGAGCCTATGGTGTTCATATTCTCCATCAGTGCCTTTCTTTAGAGTGGATGGTGCTCTAAAATGGAATATTTGTAGGTAGATGTAATTATTTTCTGTTGAGAAGTGGTCTCGTAAAAATTGATCACAGATCTGTTGATGAAGGTTTGAAATGCTGCTCCACAGACTGCTTTCCATCTTCCAGAACTCTGGAAATGCGCTGAAAAAACACCAAAACAGATTTTTGTAGGTTAAAAGTGATTCTGTGTTGGATTCAGTGATATGTATATTCATTACTTGTGGCTTAAGCTGTAGCTAGAGAAAAAAAGACATTGACCAAATCCTGCATGTTTTGAATTAATTTCTCTATTCTGCAAAACCTTAAACCTGTATTTAAACCTGTCCACATGATTCCAAACATGCAGTGAAGCACTTCATAACTGGGTTTTTAGCTTTAGTTAATCATTTTTCCACCATGTAAGAATGAACATTCTATCCTCTGTACTTTATATGCTATTTAATTTTAAATATGAGTGGATGAGATAGTGCTGAAAAGCTGCAACTCCTGGGTCTAAAAAGAGCAAGTGTGTGATAAATTGAATGTAAGTGAAATACTATAGACTTCAAATTGATAGGTTATTCTTGTTCTACCAGAAAAATAGGTTATGAACACATTTAAACTGAAGGTTTTCCTAAATGTTACTCTATGGTCCCTGAAGGCATTATTTAAAAAAAATCCAAAAACCAAACAACACTGCAGAAAGTAATGAATATAAGTGAAATCTATTACCTAGAAAAAAGAAACCAAAACATCAAACCCTTTGCATTGAAAGATCAGAAAAGTTGATGTGAAAATACTACAAGTGACCCAGAATACGTATGCAGTAATGCATGTTGGTAGCTACACTCATCTGCATTGTCACCCTCCCACTACCTTCAAAGTAGGAAAACTTTCACATTCGACGTCCAAATAGCTGCTCTGGATACACTTTTTTTGCTGTCAAATACTGAGTTAAATGAAATAGTTGTAGTTTTATGACAATTTCAGACGTCAGTGAAATTTCCTCACTTTAAAGGAAGGCAGCCGGCTTTAAGCAAGAGTGACGACTCCAGCGGGAGCCGATTTCTACTTTCCATTAAGCATCTCCACTAAGCATCTTCTCCCTGTGCCGTGACCAGCCCGCTCCGAACGGCCCCGTCCCGGCCCCGTCCGATCCCACCGGGAATTGCCGCTTCCCTCCTTCCCTCCCTGCCGGCGCCGGCACGCGGCGGGCCACCCGCGCCCTCTCGCGGTGCGGGAGCGGAACTGCACACCCAGGTACCTCCCTGTATCCCTGCATCCCTGCATCCCTGTATCCCTCCATCCCTGCATCCCTCCATCCCTGCATCCCCGCATCCCTGCATCCCTGCATCCCCGCATCCCCGCATCCCTCCATTCCTGCATCCCTCCATCCCTGCATCCCCGCATCCCTGCATCCCCGCATCCCTGCATCCCCGCATCCCTCCATCCCCGCATCCCCACATCCCCGCATCCCTGCATCCCCGCATCCCCGCATCCCTGCATCCCCGCATCCCCGCATCCCCGCATCCCCGCATCCCCGCATCCCCGCATCCCTCCATCCCCGCATCCCTCCATCCCTCCATCCCCGCATCCCTACATCCCCGCATCCCTGCATCCCTCCATCCCCGCATCCCTGCATCCCCGCATCCCTGCATCCCCGCATCCCTGCATCTCCGCATCCCTGCATCCCCGCATCCCCGCATCCCTCCATCCCCGCACCCCTCCATCCCTCCATCCCTGCATCCCTCCATCCCCGCATCCCTCCATCCCTGCATCCCCGCATCCCCGCATCCCCACATCCCCGCATCCCTGCATCCCTGCATCCCCGCATCCCTGCATCCCTGCATCCCCGCATCCCTGCATCCCTCCATCCCTGCATCCCCGCATCCCCGCATCCCTCCATCCCCGCATCCCTGCATCCCCGCATCCCCGCATCCCCGCATCCCCGCATCCCCGCATCCCTGCATCCCCGCATCCCCGCATCCCTCCATCCCCGCATCCCCGCATCCCTCCATCCCCGCACCCCTCCATCCCTCCATCCCTGCATCCCTCCATCCCCGCATCCCCGCATCCCTCCATCCCTGCATCCCTGCATCCCTGCATCCCTGCATCCCCGCATCCCCGCATCCCCGCATCCCCGCATCCCTGCATCCCCGCATCCCCGCATCCCTGCATCCCTGCATCCCCGCATCCCTGCATCCCTGCATTCCTCCATCCCTGCATCCCTCCATCCCTGCATCCCTCCATCCCCTTCATCCCTCCATCCCTGCATCCCTGCATCCCCTTCATCCCTCCATCCCTGCATCCCTGCATCCCTCCATCCCCTTCATCCCTGCATCCCTGCATCCCTCCATCCCCGCATCCCTGCATCCCTGCATCCCTCCATCCCTGCATCCCTCCACCCCTGCATCCCTCCATCCCTTCATTCCTTCATCCTTCCATCCCTGCATTCCTCCATCCCTGCATCCCTCCACCCCTGCATCCCTCCATCCCTTCATTCCTTCATCCTTCCATCCCTCCACCCCTGCATCCCTCCATCCCTTCATTCCTTCACCCTTCCATCCCTTCATTCCTTCATTCCTTCACCCTTCCATCCCTCCATCCCTTCATTCCTTCACCCTTCCATCCCTCCATCCCTTCATTCCTTCACCTTTCCATCCCTCCATCCCTGCACCCTCCTGCTGGAAGCGCTGCCACAGCCAGCTTTGCTTCCACATTGAGCTTCCACCCCACTCTGTCTGACAAAAGCATAAAGGGAAAAAAAGCAGAATCTGACTTACAAGCCTATTAATCTCAAAAATATTTAATTTTCATGGCATAGAATTTTTGAACATGTAGCACTTCCTTCCCCCCCCCCAAACACACAGAACCTACCATTGTTTTAAATAACTGGTTCACTTTCTTTCTTTTGATGGTTTTCTTGTCACCATCTGAGGTGGTAGGAAACACTGGCTGGCTCAGCCTGTGTGACGCAATTGTTTCATCGGGTGCCACAGTGCTGACAGACAGAGTTAATCCTTAGAATGGAAACAATATTGGTTACACAAAGCAAAACCAGAAAAGGATGGCCAGAGTGTAAGATAAAACAGAACTCAAAATAATGAACTACTGCAATGACTAGGAAAAATTGAGACATTTTTAATCTAACTATAACCTTAGAATAAAAAATTAAATAATGGGGAAACAATAAACTTCAGTACATTGAAACTGAACAGGGAAAAAAAAGAACCAATCTGGCCAAAGAATTAAAAATAGATAAACACATGACAAAGAAGTGGGCCATGACAGTCTGTTGTGTTGTGCTAAACATCTGTCACAGGCATTTGGAAAGAGAGGGAGGGTGAGCAGGACAGGTGAAATGCAGGCTAAAAAATGGGATGTCCTATGGAACAAGGGATTAAAAGATACTGAAACTGTGTCTGTTTTCTCACTGTGCCCCAGCCTAGAGATGAGCTCCAACTTTAGTCACTTTTCCCTTCCCTTTAACACAACCACCCATCTGTCTGGGGGGCAAGTGTGTTATCTTGCTTCCCCTGCCTCCAGTGGTGAGGGAATCTATGGGATTCCTCTCTGGCTTCAAAAGCAGAAGGTGAAATCCTGTTATGGGGCAACTTCTGGGGATATTCATCCCCCAAAGCAAAGCACGGAGCATTTCTCCCTGTTTCACACACTGCCCTTGGCTGTGAGCCCTTGTTTCTTCTCGTGAGACCCTACAGAGCAGGGAAGCTGAATAAACCTTGCCTCTTTCTAGGCAGCAGGAATGCTCACACTGTACAAGGAAGTGAAATTTGGAGCTCCAGGAGTAACAGTTTTAGAATTTGCATGTTGGCACAGGTATGGTGTTACCAAGCATTTGGAGCAGCCCAGCCTCACATGCACAGTACACACTTCAGTTATAATCTTTGTCCCAGTGGGTTTCACAAGGATGGAGAGAGCTGCCAGCCCTGCTTGGAGCAAACCCTTCATTGCTTTTTCTTAACATCCCAGTAAAGTTCAGAACTCTCACCCTAGTGTAAGCACCTTACCTGGGATAGTTGGCATAGAACGACTGACAGTGCTCATCTGCTTGAGGACAGAAGTCTTCTGAGGTGCCACCACATGTTCTGAGAGGTTGGTATCACTCATGAACTCATATTTCCTTGACAGCTGTTAAATAAAAAACCACAGCATGAACTGAGATGATGAACTGAGACTTTGGTCCATATATCATACTACATACAATCTAAAAACATGCAACAATTTTTCAGATAATTTATAGTTAGAAACTTCTCATTCTACATTGAAAAAAAATATTCTAAAAAAGTTACAGAAGTAATCTGTGATCTGAAACCTGAATTCCTACTCTATTTTTGGCATAATACCATCAGACAACTCTGGGTGTGATCTGCAAAGTAAAATTAAGTTTTGAAAACATTTTTCCCTATCGCATTAACATACCCAGCTTGGCTGCTGCAAAGTCTTGTCACTGCTTTTTTGAAGCAGAAGAAAGTCCTTTAACTCAATACACAGCGAGATCCCCACAGTTTGGTGTATGTGTTATCTAATTTAATCAAAAGCCAAAGGTGTTACTTGGTTTTGTGTATCAGTGCTTCTCAAAGCAGGACTGTGCTTATCTCCCTTTTGCATAAGGACATGCAGTGATAGACAGTCATAATCATCTGTGAGTTTCTCTGTGCTTCCCCAAACAATCTTGGCTTTCTACTCAATTCATTTTACCTTTGATGATTCCTTCAAACAGTTGATCAAATTATTTATGCTCCCTCCATGTAACTCAGCAATCTGTTACTGCCTGACTCTTTAATTTAGATGGGGCTTGTGTATCAAGAGGATATATACCAAAAGAAAATTCTCCTGAGGATTAAACTATATATATAAAAAGGCCCAGTGTAAGTTACATAAGTCATTGTAATGATCCAGCAGTGCAATAAAAGCACTCGGATGATCTATGGAGCGAGAGATGCCAGTGCTTCCAAACTTCAGTCTGGCACCATTTAAGGAGTGCTGTTTGCAATCTTGCAATTTCCTAACAGCTGTATGTTCCATAACAAGGTACAAAACGTACAGGGCTCATCACTTTTGAAATAGCCCTGACTGCGAGGAGCTGCCATGAAATGTCAGCACAGTCAATTGCCTCTCCACAGGAAAGCAGCTTAACCCTCCCAACGCAGTGCTCCTTTTTGAGCTAACCAGGCTCCGAATCTGCAGCCTCAGAGCTCTGTTATCTGTCACCAGAAGCCAGGAGAGATGTTCTGATTTTCTCACTGATTTGTTTCCTCCACAGCATCTTGCATGTTTCATTCATGGCAGGGCAGATCATCTCTGCATCCTGCATACTTCCCTTTATGACAGCTGCAGTTCTCTGGGATATATTTTTCTTTTTCTAAGGAAATGGATTTTAATGGATTATAAAATACTACTCTAAATCAGTAACATACACATTTCATCTCAGAGATAGAAATATCAGCTGCTGTCTTCTCATCAGCAAACACCACACTGCTTCTTTTTGTTCTTTTTTTGGACTTTCTCATCTTGACTTCAGGATGAGGATTATTATGTGGAGCAGTCTCCTCTGATTCTGCTTTTACTTGCTTTGGTAGCACTGCTTCCAGATCAAAGCTGCAGGAGCAAAAGAAAGAAAGTACAAGTTGCTGAGTGATATTTTAAAAGCCACTGGTATTCTGATGTCATTTCCCCATGAAATATAAATGCAGGTCATTCTTTCCTTCTACTTTCTAGGCAGCCTTGCAAACTGCTGGCAAAAAGCATAGGATGTGCTTCAGCAGCTGGCAAGTGGAGATACAAATAAGATGCCTGCAGGCAGAATGACACTGTCTTAAAATGTAGCGAAGAATGTAAAATTTTAAAATGAGCTCAAATCCCTGTTTAAAGATTTGTGCATCAGCTTAAGAACTCCTAAATTAAACAGAGTGGAGCTCACATGGCAAGTTGATGTGTGGTGATGCTGGTGCTGAAAGCAAGACATGCTCTTCTGGTTGTAAGAGAACCAAAGTGGAACAGAGTATTGCTATTTGTTGCCATGTTTTAAATGCATCCTCCTATTTGTTTCACCATATTGGACAAGAATGCACACACCCAGGGATTAACTCCCCCTCCACTTTCTCTCTTCCTTTAATTTTTACAGTTTAAAAATTGGGCTACTTCTCATTAAAAAAAAAAGCCCATGAAATTGGTTCTGGCTTTACTCCCTTCTCTGCTGATGTGATCAGCCTTTGGAACATGGGACCGAACTTCTTTTGTAACATAAAAATTGATAAATCAAGTAGTGTGGTGAGTCTGCTGGCCTGTGCTTCCCAGAAACAAATTAGCATCCTAAGAATTAAAACGAGGTGCTTGATACAGTTGCTTCAGTGGGCTTGTCTGGTTCTGTCAGAGGCGTCCTGATTTACTGCAGCACACAAATGACGTTTGCCTGCTCCACCCTTCTGAAGGGGAAGCTGAAGGGCAGGAGAAGCAACCTCAGGAATCTCAGTATGTGAGGAGTGCTCAACACTGGGCTGGCCATCAAACATGCCAGAAAAAGGGGTGTCTTAAGAAGCAACCCTTCCACATTAGGGTCATACACCACTGGACTTTTTCAAAGTGAACTACTCAAAAAGGGAGATCAGATGTTTAAAAAAATAATCAAACACTGCTCAACAAGTTCAGTTTTATACGTATCCTGTTTGGGAAGAAGTTCTATGCACTTGAAAGATAATTTATAAAGTGAACGAAACAATTTGTGGATGGAAAAGCTATACCCATAATTGTTCTCTCAAACTTAAAAGTCTTTTTGTTTTCCAGTGCTGCAGTTAAAGCACATTAGGCAAAGCATTTTACATTACTACAGACTTTACTAAAATGTTCCACCTCCTTTTCAAGTTTGTAAAGGTTGTTCCTTTCCTATTCACATTTTATAAACAAAAAGATGCTAATTAAGTTAAAAGCAGTATAAAAAGAAACTTGTAAAAAACTCCAGATCTTCATAAATTTTTGAAAAGTAATTTAATTTTTAAAATACTTATTTTCTGAAAAAGAAATGCCACTTTTTTTTTTTTTTTCAATGACACTTGAGTACATTTTGTCTATTAAAATAGAAATGCTGTAGTTTTGAGCCTGGAGGAAGTGATAGCTACAGTTAAAAATAATGTTGGTATTGTCTGAAAAGGCTGCTGGTGGTCTTTATTCTTTTTTTAAAATCTTTTTGTTTCCTTTCATAAAACTTATTAAAAAACAGGACTGAAAAAGAATTTGTACTGTATTTACAACCAACCTTTCGGAAGCAGGTTTTTTGGGAGTACTGCAGTCTGAATTCATGGAACACATGGAGATAAAGGATAACTGACGGTAGGATTTCAGCATTGACCTTGGCCGTCCGACCCTCTTGTCATCAAACTCTGGCTACAGGATGGAAAAGAGAAACACGTTCTGTCAAACAACCCTGGGATCTTTAATTCATCCTTTTCACACCAGGTTTTGAAGACTGTGCAGATGTTTAACACTTGGCATGAAAGGATTTGTCTGCTCCCATTAATTACTGTGATTTATCTTGTGTCTGGATGAATTCTTACTCTTCAAACCTCCCAAACTCAATTCACAAAGTACATTCTCCTCAAAATTTTAAATAGGTTGGGTTTTTTAAGTGCTGGTCCCTAAGAGTGCTGGAGGGTTCAAGCAAGAGGCAAGATTGCTGATTGTAGATTACAGCCTCTGTTATTGCAATTATCATCGCAATGACATGATTTCAAGGAAATTATTGCAATTGCAGCCTCTGTTATTGCAAAACAAAAACCGTACTCAGATAGATATATAGAATTTTCATCATATAGGTATATAACACGGCACATATCCAAAATTTAGGTTAGAAACTTGCTATTTTCCCCCATAACAGTATAAATAAGTCCTATTGTAAAATCACCAATGCTGAAAGCAACAATATAAAATAATTTCCAAAGTAACTGGTGTTTAATCACAAAAGCCAGGCACCATCATTCTTGCTAGCCTGCACAACTCAGATAGAATATTTTATTCAAGAATTGTCTGGGGAGTTTGTATTCAGAAGTTATCCTTCAATTCCCAGATATTTCAGTTTCTTCTCAACTAGTATTTATAGTATTATACACACGGCAGGTTTTACTTCACAGCACAGCTGGAAGTGGCTGGCACAGGGAGACATCAATTGCAGATCAAAGCCCTAAACCACTAAGAAAAAAAATAAAGAGAACAAACGTAAGAACTTGCTTTTACTTCCTCAATAAGGTTGAAAAGACTTGCAACTTTAAGTTGCAATAAAATACAGTAAAAATCTTCCAGAATGAGGAATATTTGATGTGTCAGAGAATTGAATCAGCTCTTGGATGATGCAACTCAGATCCTACTACCTTCAGAGCACAAGAAAACCCACAAGCAAAAAAAAAAAAAAAAAGCATGATTTTGTTTAGAATAAGATGTATATTAAATAAAGAGAAATTGAGGTAGAGGTTAAAAGGAGAGTAATACCAATTCTCTGGCTCCATATTGTTTTTCCACTTTAACTTTTAAGTGCATGAAACATTCCTCCATCCGGTCATGGAAAGGACGAAGATTATCAGAAACTCTTCTTTCATGAATTTTAATTCCAGCCCCAAGGAAAGGTATCTTAAGAGGAATAAAAGAAGAAAATAGGTGAGACTTCTCAAGTGGGTCCAACAACCTCTCTGGCTCTGTTTAAATTATCTGGTAAATCAACTGCAAAACTCTTCCTGTGACTGGCAGGTGGATTTGCCCATTGATATTGGCTTTGAGCAGCAAATACAAGATGGAGAAGGCTCATGGAAAATGGGTATTCCCAGAAAATTTCTGAAAATGTTGGCTGCCTCACAGAGGCTGTCTTCTCTATTCTATGTATTTTAATGTTATGAGATTTGTGTAAAACACTTCTAGCTCCCCTTCTGCCACAAACTTTTTCTAACTGCTTTACTTCAGCTTTTAGTACTTTGCATTAATATCTGGGGTTTTTTTGTAAAATCCACTTATATTCCGTGCTTCCTTTTTGTGTTCTGACTCAGTAAATACTGGGAACATTGGTCCACCCATCTCGTTGGTCATATTTCATGGAAGTTCAATTTCAATATAACTTTTAAAAACGTGGTATTAAAGCCCATCTGTTACTGACAGATCTGTTTGTCCTCAGAGGGATTTGCAGGGATAGGCAGAAATTACCACTTATTTCCTAATGCCAGCTGGTGTTATGGTCAATCAATACCACTAATCCACTGAGTACTTCTGATGGCCAGAAAGCCACAAGAGACAGAGGTGTGGTGAGCAATGACACAGGAGAAACTGTAAAGGTACGACTCAAACTAATAACCAAACTGAGATAAATCAAAATGAAACAGGAAGAAACTTCAAAAACATTAAAAAGTAGTACAAACAATTCCATTAAACTATTTGGAAGATTCATTTCAAGGCTGAGAGAGGAATAAATGGTAAATTTTTGCTGTTTCTCATCTATGAAAGAGAGACAGAATCATAGAATCATTGAGTAGTTTGGGTTGGAAGGGACCTTTAAAGGTCACCCAGTCCAACTCCCTGCCACAGACAGGGACAAGCCCAGCAGGTTGCTCAAAGCCAACCTGACCTTGGATGTTTCCAGGGATGTTTTTGTGAGTTAGTACAAAAAATGAGACATGTAATGTGAGGTGAAATACCTTGAGCCATTCATTTCTGGTAGTAAAACCCCAGATGAAATCTCACTATTTCTTACCATCCCTCTATCTATTGATAACAATGATTTCTATTTTGGACTAGATAATGGAAATAGAATGGATCATTTCTGGGGTCATGTTTTTCTCTGCTCCATTATCATTATCAGGTCAACAGGAAGAGCCATTTTCCCTTGAATCTCAGCAAAAACAGAGTTTTTTCTGCCACTACCTCCCATAGGTGCATTTTCCTCCTTGAAGACAAAAGGGTTCTGCAGGCTGGTTGTCTTATCATATCTACACTATATATAAAATAATAAAGAGTAAACCCAAATAACCTCAGTGGTGCCAGTATAGGGAGAATATTCAGTTCTCCTCTGGAGATGGAGCTTAAAAGTATTTCTGAATAGTCTTCCATGCTATTTGCACACAGAAGACACATAGCAGTTATCCTGAAGGGTCATTGAGCATGAAAATAATTTCTGAGAGAAGCAAACACTCCATTAAGGTTTCTAAAGAAAAGAAAAAAAACCCTCCACAGAAAGCAAATACTCTAGGAAAGAGTTGTTTCCCAAGAGAGTGTGAGACATTTGCCAACCCCACAAATTCATGAAATCATTATGACTTTTGTCATGCTCTCAGTTTTGTCTTCAGGAATACAACCCAAGTTGGAAATCCTGGCCCTTTTAACCATAAATGTAGCCTGTTATATGTGGCTTTTGATAAACCATTCCAGATGTGTACAAAATACGTTTCATGGGGTAAAAAAGAGTGGAAATGATACAATCATCTCAATGCTATCTTCTCCTGCTAGAGAGGAATGGCACAAAGGAGCCACTGGTGAAGCCTCAGTGGTGGCTGTCAGTGAGAAATTACCTGCCAAGCAATCAGATCTTTGAGCCTATTCAGCTTTTCTTCATCCTCTGGATGGTCTCTGATATATTCTTCTGTAAAGAAAGCCTTAAACACAAAAAAAAAAAAAATAAATACAGTCCATCATTTTGACAGGTAAAGAAATCAATCATTAATCCACAGAGCCTAGCTGGTGATCATAATATTGGTCATCAAAGAGGAGAGACATCTGCATGGTCCTTAGCCAGATGCTGCTGGTGAGAATTCCTCCCTCTATCAGTTGGGAGCTGAGGTGCTCTTTTTGGTTAAAATGTGTTAGGTCTTTATCCAACACTTCTGAGTTTGAGACCCTTATTATGAAACCCAATTATCATTTCTTTTGTTAAGTTTACAGCAAAACTAAAAAGGCACAGATTTGGAGTATCATGATTTACATCAATTAATGGCTTCAGTTATTTTGGTTTGCTTTCAAAGACAGAGGTGACCAGGAAAGGATGATATGAGGATCCCTTAACTGATGGAATTATGGCTTTCCTATTCCCCATCCACACTGCGCTACCCCTTTAACAAAGGATGTAGGAGGATTATGAAATGATGCACGTGAGAATGTTCTTTGCAGTGACTCCAAAGCTCCTACCTTCTCATATTTAGCAAAGCCACCCATAACAGCTGGATCAACAATTCCATTCAGAAGCATGGAAAGTGGATTAATAGGGAGGTTCTCATCACTCTGGTACTGGTTAATCATCATCAAAATTTTTTCATTCGTCGTAGACATAGTCTCAATAGCATTCTCTAAAGGACTAATTGTGGACTGTAAGAAACAAAAGACTTCTAAGGTTCATAAAGATATAAACAGGTCTTTTTGGTTTTATAAAAATCCCACAAATGAACAACAGTTTTGCAATTCAGCAAACCTACACAGTTCAATTCTCTTAGGACTTGGTCTTGAAACTATAAATCAGACATTATATATGTTGATCATGTATTGAACAGTAGGAAGATTAAAGGTAAATAACAAGTTTTGTATGTATAAAATAAGCTACAGTAGCCTTGTGTGATGGTTTTGCAAGCTGGCCTGTACATGAGGATTCAATGGCTGCAAGCTGGATGGGCTCTGAGCACGTTAATACTCACAAGTGACATGGTGACCACCTCAAACCAGCGCAGGATTCCTGGAAGTTTGTAGGCTGTAACAAATGATGTCCTCTCAATCCACATAGACTATTAAAAAAACACAGCAGGAGAAAATGATAGTTCAGGATTGAAACTTTAATCTTTTCTGCCTTCTGAGATGTCAGAGTGAAATGGATGTAGATGGAAAACATGCATATTTTTGCATAAAAAGACACTGCAAATTTAATCTAGCACAGCAACTTGCACAAATAATTTTCCTGATTTCAGATTAGGCCATCTTCAGGCACAGAGCCCGCACAAAGCATGGGAAAAAGAAAATTGCCCTTGAATCTTTTAGTCTGTATTCCTATTTTTGCCAGTACAGATGGAATGACTGACATTAAACGAACTGCTCTCGCCTCTACCCAGATTATATTTCCTCCCTTCATGTTCAAAAGGTATTTCTGCAATTAAAAGCAGTAATAGCCCTGTAAAAACTTGCCAGCATTCTGACTTTGTTTTTGTTCCTCTAATTTTTCTTTTTTGAACAAGATTGGCTGTTGGTATTTTAGAATAGTTTGGAATAGACACTGTTTCATTTACCATACTGCTCCTTATTTCAGTATCAGCTCATCAAAACTGCCAGTACTGAGAAATACCATAACAGAGGTAATGAAGACACTTCCACCTATCCCAATTCCCACCTCTTTGAAGGAAACATGCATCTTATCTATTATCATCAACATTGAAAACATCAATAATTTAGTTTTTGTAAAACTATTTCAAGGTATATAGGAGCTCAAACCTCTGTAGTTTGGAAAGGAAGTCAAGGAGCATCCTGAGTCTTGACAATACATTCTGGCATGTCAGGGTAGAGTTTGTGTGTGAAGTGTTGATTTAACAGCAGGTAGGAAGCTCTTACATGAAAGTGTTGACTCTGTTAATCAGCACACACATAACAGAAATTGTACATTTTGGAAAAAAAAGGCTTTTCCCACCAGTATGCCAAGAGCCCAGCTTTAGCCATAAGGATTGGATGGGATGCTTTTCAAAACAAACCATAAAATAGCAGACACCTGTAAAGTGAAATTACAGAAACTTACCACATTTTTATGCTTAACATTGAAAAGCAATTCATGGTGGTATAGATTTCTTAGATTATTTGAAGAGTGAGGGCCATTCCTCAGCATTCAACCATTAGGCATGGGAGTAAAAATGACACAGGCAGTTCTCATCAGTCGAGATTGCACAGGACTGATGAAAGCAGGCAACACTCACCTCATTGTCAGGGTGGCAGCTGATGGAAGTGTTGCAAACCACAAGCAGCAAAGCATTTGATATTTATTTACATGTCACCTTGTTTCATAATGAAAATCTGTACCAGAAAATGTTACTGCTTAACACAAACATGCTGAACATGCTTAACTACATAATGTTTACCTGCAACTGAAACAGCGATGTCTAATTAAGTACACAGGAGTCATGCTGAAGTAGAGAAGTCTTGCATTTGGTTTTTCTGAACCAGATCTTAAAGTTAAAGTGTCTGTAATGAGTAATCTGAGCCTAAGAAAGGAGCTAGGATCACAATTCAGTCACAGTTACCAGCACTACATCCATCACCTTGTCATTAATTTACTTACAGCAAATTCATTTTCAGGGTCAACAGATCCTTTTCTGACTGGTCTTGAATAGTGGAACCGTTGTACATTGTTTGACTTATAAAAGCTGAAAGATTTGAAAACGACTATTGTAAAATACAGAACCCAGAAATTAATGGATCTTGTTATCACAGAGAAATATTTCATTTTGAGTAGTTGAGTTCTTAATTAAAAGCAAATTTACTGCTCAAAGAAAAAGGACTTTACTGGAAACTCAGAAAGCATCACTTTACCTACAGATCAGGGTCAATACACAGTATTTTACAAATATTAAGCTTCAACTTGTGACTGGGTGTATTTCCCAGGTGTAAAAATTCCAGAACTTCCAGATTAATGTTCAAATCTACAGGAGGACTAGAGATTTCTCCTCTCCTGTCCTCTTGCTGTGGCACGTGCCAGCTTTATGCTGGTTTATGGAAGGAGTCGCTTTCATTCAAAACAACTGACTGAGCTGAGCTGGTATTTTCCCGTGGACTGGAACATGGCACATGACAAAGCAGTTTAATCTTGTCTAACAATCCTGCTCACAATGCTGAACAACATTCAATAAAATAAACAACCGAAGCCATTAATAACAACTTCTTGTGACAGATAATAGAATGTATATAAGTACTTGTAGAGGGGTACACCAATGTAAAGGATCCTTTGCAAATTTGAGTTATGGTCAGCCAATGATTCATTCTCCATCATTGTGAGCACACCTTTCCACTAAACTTGCAACCACTTGACTTTTAGTACTGAATCTGCAGAGTTTTGGCTAAGTATTTTGCTGTCCACAGAAAAATCTCTCCTTTGGGTTTTTATTATTTGTTTTAAAGATGAATTAAATTTAAACCCATGTTAAGTAAAAGCTAATTTTGCAGAGAAAAATAAAACAATCTAGGAAATCTCTTTCAGTAAAACTGAACTGTATTTTGAAAGCCCAGAAAAACAAATGGAGAAGCCCCAAACATCTGAGTTAAGCAAACCATGGTGTGTTAGCTCATTGGAAACTATGATTTCTGATCCAAACTGCTAAGATTTTCTTCATCAGTAAAGAAAAGTAACTGGAAAATACTGCCACACTGAGTCAGACCACTTTATGCAGTTCCATCTGAAAGGACAGATATTTTGAAGCTCTTTGACAGAATAAATGCATTCTCATCGCCTAATGTAACAAACAATTAAATGCCCAATAAGGTACACTCATAAAAATAAATCTCCAAGACCAGATGCTATCAGCAGTTTGGTTGAATTCTGCAGCTGAGACAAACCATTACAAAATCTCCCATATGAGCAGAGATTATACTCTACATGGAACACTTGGCTACATAAACTGCAGCAGTTTGAAGTGTGGCTGGCTCTACGCTGAAATCTAGTCAAACAGGACCACATTTATAATCTGCCTTTCAGTTACTGATTTGAAAATGAATCAAGTTGAAATTAGGACCACAATTTTTTTGTGGCTTTTTGGGTTGGGTTTTGTTTTGGTATTTATGCTTTGTTTATTTTAAAATCCTGCCACACAAGACCTGTGCTTGGATCTGCTTTATTTACTGTATTGTATATGGGGAAGTGATTCTTATTTTTCCCCTTTGAGTCAGTTGCTACTTCAGTAAAGATTCCATAGAGAGGGCTGCAGACCAAGGGCACAACTGGTTTGGAAGCAGCTCTTGGCCAGTCTGTTCTCAAAATACTTTGGTCAATTCATTTCCTTTATTCCTTTACAAAACCCATACTCCATAGCACCAGCAGAAACCATTTTGCCACCGATATTCTGCACTTGACCAGACAAGACACAACAAGATTCTTCTGTTCAAGAGCCTCCAACTCAACCACTCTCACACTGCCAGTTACATCCAAGAGCCCTGTCTCCACCACTTGTCTGAGTTGTGTTGAAAACTCAGTACCTTTGACCCAAAGCACAGATTCCACCTCTGTCCCTGCATCCACGAGTTATTTCTTCAGTGGTAGATGGGTACAGCCTCTCATGAAATTCCTGGGGAATACCCCAGAGAGATGGGGTGGAGCTCTGAGCATTGTCCCTGGGGGATTGAACTGGGTGGCCTGTGAAGGTCCCTTCCCACACAAATTGTTCTCTGATTCTATGGATACATAAGTCAGTAAATTAAGACAATAAAAACTCTAAGATTCATTGGAAAATGACTGAATTCACAAAATAATGATTGTCAGTTTAGGAATATGGACTGATTTTCACTACACTATCTACTACAGAAATTCACTTACTTTATGATTTGATCAGGCACTGCCTTATTTTTGAATCTAGGCTGCTCCTCCAGGACTGGCTGCACTGTAAAACACTGGATATCTGAAATTGTGAAAGTTAAGGACATGTTATTAACTATTAGTATGAAATACTGTAGGCTACAAGGGAAATAATAATAATAATAATAAAAAAGACATGTTGTGATGAAAAATCTGAAGTGTTCAGGGTTTCTTTCTGGTGTTTCCTTGGCCAAAAAAGGAAAAATCTGCCAGTAGTAACCAGTGAATACATATTAATTTTGAACTGCATATTTTTATTATTTCCTGAGCTTGAATATCTGCAGCAGAATTTATCACACTGACTCATTCATTAAATTTTTAAGCTCAGGCAACTTACAAAAATAACATCAACCATATCTGATCTTAACAGTTTCACTGTGTAGCTTTAGGCATGCATAAAGTCATGATGGTTAACATTTAATTTTGAAATCTGTAACTGAACAGCCCTTTTACTTGAGATTTCCTTTTTCTATGGAAGTGCTGTTTTTTAAATCTGAATGCTGTATTTGTAAGTAAATATATCACATTCTTACACATTTCAGTATGTTTGAAACTCATGCCCTCTGGTTAGATCTTTTTGCATAAGTGTAGTAGTGGTGCCTATGTCCTTCTCCTTGTGAATAGATGAGCAAATTTTACCTTAAGGACTGAAGCAGGTGATATCCAAAAAAAATTTAATTAGTTAAGATGCAAGACAGACTTGGGAGAGCTTGGCTTTCAAGCCTAGTGTACTATTTTAGACAAGCCTGTAATACTCCCACTTCAGTCCCAACAGTGTGAAAAGAAAGTATTCCCTTTCTCCTCCAGAAGGTTCCACCAGAATAGACTCAAGAGAGTATGTGAAGTGTTACAACATCACCTTGAAAATTAACAAAGGAAAATCAGCATCCAAATAAAAAATGTCTGATACAATGAGGTGATCCCATATCTGCTCAGTCAATAATGACTCAAATCAGAAGATAATCAGTGTTATTCTAACCAAGATTAATTGATGCCATTCTAAAAATTGGTTAACAGTTTTTGTGAGTTAATTTTCCTAAAAAAATTTCTGAGGGACTTAGGACATGTTTATGTTGCCAAGAAAGAGAGGTGATACCAAAGTGTGGTGCCAGGCAGAGCAATGCTCAAGGAAGACATGAATTTAATATCAAGACACAACAGCTATGAATAGGAGGTAATAGACAATTTGCTGCTTTAAACTGAGTCTCTTCAAGTGTGTGACACTGGTTTTGCCATTTGAAGAAAATAAAGCTGAACCATGTATGAACTACAGTGAATTTTCTTCCCCAGAAGGGCTGTCAAGCCCTAGCACTGGCTGCCCAGGGAAGGGGTTGAGTCACCGTCCCTGGAGGGATTTAAAAGACATGTAGATGCAGCACTTGGGAACATGGGTGAACAAGGTTTTTGGCTGGACTCCATCCTAAAGGTTTTTTCCAACCTAAATGTTTCTGTGATGAATGAAAGAGACAGTTTCCTTAGAACTGCTAGAAAAACAGCAGCTCTCTTAGGTACAAACCATAAAAGACATGGAGGATGTGTAAGTAAAACTGCAAACTGAGCTGCCACATCAGTAAACTTTCAACCTTTCCAGGAAATCAGTGTTTCACACAGATAAGCTCATGCTAAGAACAAGGTTACCCAACCCTCCTTCCTCTGCAATCTCCCAAGCGTCCAAGGATACATTGACCAGGAGAGTTCCTCACATCCTCTCCGGGCACTGCAGTCGTGTTCATCTTCTCAGCACTGGGAAACTGGCTCATCAAGTGGGC
This sequence comes from Corvus hawaiiensis, assembly GCF_020740725.1. Classification (NCBI taxonomy): domain Eukaryota; kingdom Metazoa; phylum Chordata; class Aves; order Passeriformes; family Corvidae; genus Corvus; species Corvus hawaiiensis. The sequence continues at coordinate 17,271,495 of NC_063227.1, read as the reverse complement.
CTGGAAATCCTCCCTCCTCTCATACTCCTTCCCACGGTAGATGAACACTTTGTTCTGCAAGGAATAAGGAATTATTTCCTGGGCTGGGTGGTGCTGAGGCAGAAGTTACAGGCTCGTGGTAATCGGCACAAAGGCACAGCAGTGTTCAGATTTTGGAATGGGTGTTTCTGGTTTTTGAATATTAATCAACTCTAAAGCCAAACACCATTTTTACCAGGTGCTGGAAAGCAGCACTGATTCTCCAGAGACCCTGGAGTTTTATTATTCAGAAAACAATAACACTGGTGTATCCTTTCACTGTTTTCCCAGTATTTTCAAGGCAGCTTTAGCCCTTAAACTTCAAAATCAGGGCCTCTCGTTGCTTTCCAAGTGTGAAGAAAGCCACCCTATTCATTGTTGTATGTAAGAGGGGTTTTAGTAGTAAGAAACACCAAATATTTAGGTTATTTTTATGCTCGGAACTCATGCACTACTGTGGTTAAAACAATGACCTTTTAAAAACCTATGGTACAACCTAGTTGTGCACTGCTTCCCTAGTTTGTCAGGTTTCTTGAAAAAAAAAGAGCCTTTGGAGTCTGGATTTCCTACATGGTAGTCAAAACTGGAGAAAAGTAAAGAAAACAGAGTAGATTCAGCATATGTTGAATAAAACCAGCTCAAACTTACCATTTTTGTCCTAAAGTAGGAACTGTTGCAGTTCAGGAAAAAACTTAGAGCAGTACAAGACAGTTGGTATGAATATGTCAGCTCAATGCATATCAGAGGGCAAAAAAGGAATCTGGACATTAATCATGAGGAAAACAGGAAAAGAAAAGAAGAATGAAAATACATGAAAAAGTAAGAATTTAAACAAGTTTACCCTTAGAAATGTTGGGAATCCTTGGCCATAATATCCAACAGCAAAATAGTCTGGTTTAGGCCTCAGAATTTTCATGATGTTTTCATAAAACTTTGCTTGCTGGATCTGAAAGCAAAACCAACTGTAATTACTTGTGTTTGGGGGTTTTATCTATGCATTTTTAACCTCTACTATACAAGCAAGAGCTATCAGCTCTCAGCTGATGAGCTGTAGCAATAATCAGTTATCACACAGTTTGCTGCTGGGGGACGTTAAACACTGTTTACATTTATATGCAAATATGATACACAGTGAAATGGGTTTGGCTTCAACCTTCATATTTGGCCTCAAAACTGGGTTTACCCTTAACTTAGGAGAAAAGCAAACACCAAAGTCATCCTTGGCCACTGATAGAATTACTGAAATAATACATTTGGAGAAACTCCCTGCCTCAAATATTTCCCAAGGTATGGGATCAACTCCAGTTTTTACTGTAGCCTCATATTAAGGGCACACACCCTATAAAGGGCTTAGAACAATTTCTTCCATAAAATACCAAGTGTCATTTAGGTGTTATGTCTGTGAGAACACAGCACTGCAACTTAAACTAGCAAAAATATCTTCTAGTTCATGATAAAAACAGAGCAAAAGACACACAGCACATTTTTTACACACAGCACCATTCAGGAACACCATGTTTTGATTCCACAGTTTCTCTGTGGAAGATTCAGGGATATCTATGGAATGAGCCCTAAACATTTGTTAAGAATCATGCAAACGTGAAATATTGGGAGTAGAAATAAAAATGGTTTGTGGGCCTGGAATTTTTTTTGATTCATTAAATTTAAAGGAAAATGAATAACTGAATATTTTATTTCCCTTCAAAAATTTCCTTCTAGCCTTTGGACCTAGTTCTAATTCCTTGTGCTGTAATACTTCCACAGTCCTGATTAGGACAGAATTCTTCAGGCTTGTCAAGATCCAAGCTGCTAAAATCTAAAGAAAAATTTAGGGGGAAAAGTTCACCCAGGTGTTCTTTCTACTCTAAGGCAGTACAGCGGCTTCAAAATGCTGCCTTTAAATTTCCCTAGGTGAGAACATGTTTATTTCATCCACAGACATTTCAAAATACCTCAATAAACAGATGCTCATGCAACTTTAACCAACAGTCATTTATGAGCCTTTACCACTGGATTGTTACAGTGAAACAGCAACTCTTCAACAAATGAATTAAAAATCCATTGTAGAGCACAAGCTCATAGGCAGCTCTGCTGTCTGATAGCTGAAAGGCACTAATTTCTGGACTGCAATGATCTGAAGATCTATATATAATCTTACCAAGTTTTGACTTAGAAGTTCATAGTCAAAAACTTCCTTTTCATATTGCTCTGCAAGTTCTTTGCATAAAGATATGGCTTCTTCCCACATCTGCAATGCAACCACACGTTCAAAAAGTAAATTCAGTACCAAAAAACGAGTTTTTAATGCATCAGAGTTTAACTGCAGTTTTATTGATTATGTTGTCTTTAAAGTGCAGTCATTTATTAACTGCACATTTAAAGTGGAAGACTCAGGGCAATCATAAACTTAAGGAAAGCAGATTAATGTTAAAAAATAAAAGTGTTTTATGATTCATTACAGGAAGGAATAAGTAAACCTACTTTATTATTAGAGTAACATTTAAAAAAAATCATCTTACCTTTCAGATACATTAAAGGAAAAAAAAAAGAGCAAATCACTGAGGTGATAACATTCAGAACATACCCCAAGCACAGAGCAGTTTATGAGGGGGGTGACACCTGCCTGTCCTTAAAACACACACCATTTCACAAAACATCCTGCAGCATCCATAATCATTGGGAGCCTTGTACATGACAGCTCTCGTCAGCTAAATAACCACAAGTCTTAAATTGCCACTTGCCCTGAGTAGCAGCTTCTTTCTTTCCACACAACGGCTGCCTCCTACAGTGATGGTCACTGAAAGACCAGGACTGCTTCTCTCATCTGCTCTGGGCACTTCACCAAAGTGGTCTTAAAGCAGGAACAAACTCCCTCTTGTGAAGATATTTCTCAAATTCTGTCTCCTCACCTAGTCAGAACAGAGGACACAAAGGTGTCCCTGAGCAGAATTCTCTGCTGCTGAAAGGACACTGCCAGTCAGACATCAGGCCATTCTCACGTGGTGCCATGGGCTCTCTGGCCAGGTATTCCTGGCCCTGGCAGCTGGGTCCTTGGCCGTGGTGTGAATCTCAGTGCTGGGTGCTGCACATCAGGAATTGGGAGGGTTGGGTTCTCCTGGGACAGCAGGTGGGCACTGCTGCAGTGCAGTTAACTGCAGATGCCAACAGAAAACCTGAGAAACTGAAACTTTCTACCTTGTAAGTTATAGGAAGGACTTTTGAGAGAAACAGTAATGAATTGTCTTCCCCATCGCACCTTTGGCTCTGGCTGAACAAGACATAATGACTTAAAGGTTGCATTGGGTCACGAGATTAATTGTCTGGCACTGCAAAGCTTCTCCTTTGCTTTATTTCCAAAATTCTCAGGTCTAATGCCATTGCACTTACAGGTAATTTTATTAACATTTTTTTGTCTTAAATTGAACTAAACTGAGGTATTGAACATCAATCTACTACATTTTAATTTTAGGATACAATTCTTAGTCCTCTCTGAAACAAATATGTCTATTTTGAACTGTGGAGTTTTTTTGAGATAAGGGCCAAGTGGTTTCGAAATGGAATCTGTGTAGTCCATATTCTTTTCTTTGTAAAGGGAAGTAGATTCAACGTTTTTTATTGTATTTTGTTGGTGCCTGACAGAGATGCTTGTGACAATGTGCTGAAACATTAGCCCTCTTTCTCTGTGAACGAGGTTATTGAAGGAACATGCTCCTATGGAACGGATACGCTCTGGGAATAAGCCTGCAGGACACAATTTTTACTTGACCCACATTTCAAAGAAGCTTTTCCTCACAAATGTTTTTTATCCAGGGCACATTCGTTAAACATGACTATTCAGAGCAGCACAGCAGAGAGATTTGGAAGGGAAGAACTCTCCAGACCTACCTTTCCTTTGTCAAAGTATTCTATGATCTTTTCATACAAATTCTCTTTCAAGTGTCTGTAGGTCTGTGAGCACTGGAACTCTGTTGACATGACTTGGGGTGCACACTGTTCATCTGACCACTGAGAATGAGAACACATCAAAAAGAATTTTAAAGCTCAGTGTTTCACAACAAAATCCCCACTGCCACAAGGTCTGGTCTCCATGGCTCTTCTAAGTGTTTTCTTCCCAAGTCTTTTTTACCCATCCTCAGACAAACTGGGAAAGGCACAGGGATTGTATTCACTGCCTCGTCAGACAAATGCTGTATTTCACGTGATACAGCACCACACATAATATTTAAAAAATATATTAAAATGTTACACCTGCCCATCCTTGCCCCACCTACAAATTTTATATAAAAATCCATGTGAGAAAATTAGTTCTTTTTTTTTCAGTGCTATCATCTTGACTGACGTAGTTTTGATTTTTTGTATTAAAATATTTCATATACTATTATCTTTGTCTATACCAAGACATACAATATACCTCATATTTGTACAATCATAAAAAAATCAAAATGAAGTTTAAGCAAAAAAGCACAAATTTATATAGTTCTGCACTAAAGTAAATTCCATAAGAAATATCACGTTTTTGCTGAAGAGCATTTAAATTTGGAACATTCCCTTGTAATGGAAATGGATCTTACTGACCATTTCAATTGATACTGTCAGTTACACTGGTAATGAACAATACTTGTACTGAAAAAGAATTAATTACCAGCTACAAAAGAAAGCCAACATAACTTGGTTATGTAATCCATATTATTTAAAATTAAAAGTTAGGTGACCCTTTGTGATAGCTGGAACTGTGTTTAATTTTCATAACTGTTATATTAGAAATTACCAAAATGAAAACTACATTTGTACACAATGGTCTCACTATAAAGGAAAACTATTTTTGCTACCATATTTAGTTTCAGCAATATATGGCTTTTATTCACTGACTGAAAATAAAATTTCAACAATTAATGTTAGTTTTGTATGACCTACTGCAGTATTTCTAACCAGAAACTTGAATACCCCTGTGGAAAATAACTACTATGCAGTAAATCAGATAATAAGACATTCACTTTAATATATTAAAATTTAAAATTGCAAAAGCTTAATTTTACATTGAGTTTAGAAAAGCTAACCTTCAGGAGCCACGTATGGAGTAGAAGGGTATATGCTGCTTCTGTGTAATTCTCACAATCTAAATGAAGATCTCGCAATTTATACAAATACCTGATAGAGGAGAGAGCAAAGATTAGACTGGATACTGACATGACTGGAATACTGAGTGTCAAAATGTTCCAGATAACAGGAAACTCCGTAAATGTCACACTGTGACTCCCCAAAGCGTCCTCAAGGACACTGAGGGGGGTTGAGGCTCTGGGCATTTGCTCACACTTTGCTGTGCTCCTTTGTGTGCTGAAACTTTGTGCACAAAAGGAGGAGAAAGAGGCGTCCTCCTCCTGAGAGCTGCGGTCAGCTCCTCCTCAGAGGAAGGATTGCTGCACTCAAGGTCTAAGAGAGGCCTCCAAGTGCAATATTCCTGGAGGGTTACTCAGGACAGGTGCCTTCCCCTGCAGCACTGCTTACCTGCAGGCACACATTCTCCAGATGCAAACACAGCAGATAACAGGGGCACGGAGAAAGTGGAAAATACCAGCCCAGGAAGGCAGAACAGGCGCTGTACAACCCCGGTGATGCTGGGGGCAGGAGAGCTCCAAAGCTGAATGTTCTCTGTGATCCCCAGGGCAGCGTTGCTGCTTCCAGCACAACCACTGCCCACCGTGGAGCTCAAGCTGCATCTACTGCAGCCAGGAAGAAAAATTGCACGCTGTGCTCTAACTCACACCAGGAGTTCTGAGGCACGGGAGCTCTGCCACCCTGCTGTGCCAGTTCAAGGCACTCCCATTCCCAGCTGCCAGCCCCACAGAAAGTTTCCCCTCAGCAATGCCCGCAGGGGCAGCGTTGTTGCCCCCCAGCCCCTCCGCCTCACAGCTCCAAGGTTAGCTCTGAACCACCTCCAGAGCTCATTTCAGCTGGGACCTGGGGCTTTGTTCTGCAGATTTTGCAGGGGAGGAGAGGCAAGAAACAGGGAGCTTTTGAAGCAGCAAGATCTGCTGCAGCCCATATGCAGAACTCTTGGAGACAGCAAGAGGCCATGTCACATCTGAAGGAATTTGCAGCTCTCACAGAAATTTACAGCCTCAGCTGCAACCCTGCCCGTGGAGTGCTGCATATTGAAGGACACTCAGCAGACTGGGCCGTTCTACAAAACTAGAATGTTTTCTCTGCCATCCTAAATGCATGATACACCCTCCCTCAAACCTCAAATCTATCTGTACTTTCTTAATTTGAGACAATAGACAATGAATGTTGAGTGATTTGACCAATTACAAGTTAATTCTTGGGGGAAAAAATGCCTTTGCTGAATACATAGCATAGATTCCCAATTGCTGAAGGCCAAGCTAACAACAGAGTGAGAATGCAGATGAGGCCAGGGCTGCCACAGAGTCATTGTGGATGGTAAAGTAACATTAAGTACAGAAATCCAAGCACAACAATAAAACCAGAACTCACAGGACAATATTATTGCCCTCTCCAAAAGAGATCCAATAGCATGGTTGCCATACCTGATGTACATCTCTTCACGGTTAATGCTCTTGTAGAAATTCTAGGGACACAAATATTTAAAGTTACCTCCTAATGACCTTTAATAAAATTATATATATATATATATATATATATATATATATACACACACTGAGATTTTGCTTTCTTGCTAGTTAGAAAGCATAGACTGCAGGAGAAACAGATTATTTACAGACTATCTGAAGTTTAAACCTGGAACTACTGCTTCAATTAATATTTTTATTAATTAAATGTATGTTTTTATACATACATATACTTCTTATAGTTCATAATGAAATCATTACTGAAGGTTTTTCTAATGGAGAAGAGGAAAATATGGTTATCCAAATGAATGAACATAATAAACCACACACTCCAGCTACACTTGGTGGAAGCTGGTATGTATTGAAGCAGATGTGTAGCACTGTAGTTACGGAGCATTGTTGTGCAATACCTCTAAAGGGGCCAGTTCCAGGAATAAAGCTCATTTTTTGGTCACCATAACATGTTTGCAGGTATGTAAGTTGCTAAGGCTGTGCAAAAGGTATGACAAGAATTGTGTCTTGAAGAGCTGACGAAATTTATACCACATTGCACAGTGATTATTGAGGAACTAAGAGTGTGTGAGTGCAATACTTCAAAGCTGGCAGAGGTTCCTCCTCGGCTTTGAGGAATTTCCTGGAGGAGGAATCTCTGTATGCCATATCCTCATTACAAAACGGGTAGAAAAGAAGACAGAGTGGCCTAGGACCACATCAGAGCCTCAAACCTCTTGGCACCCTACTGCAAGGGTGCCTTGCAGGTTTCCTGCCCACATTTGAAAACTGTAACTACGGAGGTGCTGAAGCAGCAAGTGGGTCAGTTGCTCATCACAGCTTGACTGTGTCAAGAACCCAGTGTCCCATTAAGCCTACCAATAGGTACAGGCATGTGAGCAGCAAACTTTCTAATTTATCCACAAAATCAAAGTGGATAAAGCATACAAACAAAACAAAACAAAAGGGTGAACATTGCTTTCAGACTTATGCATATTACTGTGCAAATACATATAAAAATCTCTTGCCTCAGAGTTTAAATCACTAGGGAATGTTGTCACCCACTCCTGTCCCTGGGGAGATTTACCTTCATGTTTAATAAATGGATTCTAATGCTCTGCCCCCCTCACACCAGAATCCCAGGAGAGAACCTACCAGCAGGTTCACGGTGCAGCTCATGCGGTTGTCCTTGTTCTCGTCGTTCATCACGGCACGGTAATCCAGCAGCCTCTCCAGGAGCTTTTTCACCAGGCTCACAAAGCTTTTCACCAAGCTGAAAATGCCAGGGTGCTGCTTGGCACACTCCATAAGGCTGCAAACACAGAAAAGTTGGTACCATTCTGAAGGCAAATACTGAATTAGGCCTAAATCAACTGCAGATATTCCCTCTGTGAGTTGGTCATTTAGATGTCCAGAAGACAGATGCATATAAATCAACGGGAAAAAAAAAAAAACACATTTACTTTTCCTGTCTGAAAATGACTTTGAATTCAAGGGTGTACCCACCTTCAGGACAGAGCAACCTGCATCTGTGCTATCACAAACTCAAGTCTCTGGAACGTCACACTATTGCAATAAATACTGTACTTTCCACAGCATAAAATGCAAAACTGCTTTCCTTCTCTTTGTACTGTTACATGCAAGTAGAAAGTTCAAATGAACAAAAATTACAATTTTTTTAGCTCAAAAAAGTCATCACCAGAGTAATTTTACTTTGAGAAATAAGCACAACCAGACAATCAACTTTCTGCAGATTGAAAAGAGCAGCTTGATCTCTTTTGATGAAAGTAGGAGAAAGGGAATTTTATATTTTGGCATCATCAGATTCAATTTACATTAACAAAACATTAGCATGTACTGTTTCTACAAAGTGCTGAAGTGATTTAGGAGTAGAGATTTCACTTTACTGTCAGAGCTTTCTTTTCAAAGTTTAACTGTTTAAACACCATTAAGTGATTACCTGCATCTCATTAAGGATTATTTTATTTCTTTGCTTAAGAGCTTGTTTCCTCTACTTAACATTCTGGTTTTCCATTGGGATTCTCTCTGACAGGCTGCATTACATATATATATACACACACAGACATACATACATATATTTTCACATATATAATTATAGATGCAAGCATTGGGTCAGGCAGAGATGCAGTTAATTTTCCCCAAGGAAGCCCTGCTGTGTATTGGTAGCTGGGAAGGTTCTGACCTCTTAGTGCTTAATTATCAATTGAGCTCTATATCATTGTTTTCCAGACACCCAGGTAAAAAAATAATTTATTATTAATCTTTAGGCACAATATTTTTTAAAATTTTAATTTCAAAGTATACTGTTTTAATTAATAGGAGAAAATATTTTTTTTTTACTCCTCATAATTATTTGAACCTTCTTCAGAAAATACATATTCATATTGACTTCAATTGCAAAGAAATCCTCAAAGCTCTGGCCTAGAATGGAACCTCTGCAGAATACCCAAGAATAAAACCAAGTCAAGAATACCCAACTCAAGCAAAGTAAAAGCAACATCTAAAGTTTATTCCTTGGATTGTGCAGCTCCAAGGGAGTTACTGTGCTGAGACAGAGGGAATGTGTACGTGGATGTGTGAAAGAACATTTATATTGTATAAGATAGGAGGGACAGAGGCCAGCAGATACAACCAGAATACTCCAATTGCTCTGGTCTGAAATGGAAATATTTAAATCAATAACTGACACATGGCTTATAAAATACACTGCAAACGGAATGGAAACACTAAAGGGGCTGAAGAGCTGACAACTGACAGAAAAGGCTGGAGCACATTAAATGATGTTTGTGGGAAAGTAAGAAAGCCTCAGAACCACATAGGAGACTGGAATATTATACAGAAAAAATGGTGTTATTTTACATATACAAGTATCAGAGAGAGTGTGAGACACTAATGAAGGAAAGTACAGTCACTGTTTAAGTGACTATTATGGATTTCTGCCACAGGTTCCCCTGGAGTAACAGCAAACAAGGCAGAGCTTTGTGAACGTTTCCTGAGTGCACAATGAACATGAGGCACTAAGACATCACATTTCTTCCCAATGCAAGCAGAAAAACATTGACATAAACCACAAGCTATTGCTGGGTCTCACCCAGCACAAAGTACATAACTCCAGTCACTAAAGAAAGGTGAACCAGAGTGCACATAAAGGAGAACTGCAAAAAAACAGGAGAGAGGAATACCTGTCTCTTGAGGGAAGATTCAAAAAGTTGTATTGCTCAGCTTTATACAGTAATCCCAATAAAAAGGACCATAAAACTTCAGAAGATTTTTTTTACCTCCAGGAGGGAGCAAGAAACCTTTGAATTTTTAAACAGAGCTTGAAAAAAATGAAAATTTTAAATAAAAAAAATATTTGCAATAAAGCTTGAGAAAAACAACTGCATATCATGGGCCACTGCAGTGATGGGGAACTGGAAAGCTGCCAAATGCCATTTCCTGTTGTGCCTACATTAGTAACTAAAACATGCCAGAACTCATTTTCTGAGCCTGAGGACAAGTGGCACAACTTGTGTTCATGGAGCTGGACTGATTCTCCTGCCTTTCCCCAGGCAGGGCAGCCTTGTCTACTCTGCCTGTTGAGAACAGCCTCTCACCTGCCCCACATCACCCCAGCTTTCCCTCTGTGCTGTCTGGGACAGGCCACAACCCCATCATGGGCTGCACTAACATTTAGGTCTAGCAACAAATGCAAGTGCTTAATTAAACTTCTGTTGAACCTGTTTAGTTCATTACTGTGGGCATGGAGAAGTTCCCAGCAACCACCAGCATGGGCAAATGTTGGTTGCAGAGGTGAGCAGCAGCACAGCAGTCACTGAGTGCTGCTAAATATCTGCCTTCAGGTGACACCTGGAGCTGTGCAGGAGTGCAGACAGTTCTAGGAGATCAGCTGATAAAAATATGACCAAATGAATAAATGTGGAACCAAATGTAACTGTGTCTCCTTCCAGTTGGAACAGGGAACTGGGAACAGAGGCTTGAAATCCCTGCTTTGAAAGGTGTGAAGGTAGGAATATTTAAACCAAACCAACGGAGAGAACAGGTCCTACCACAGGCAGGTCACCAGCCTCTGCTTCAACTCTCCATCTACAGGCGTCATTCACCAACTTCAAGGATGGAAGGAAAAATAGTATCTGAACATAAGATGAAGTGTCATCTTTAGAAAAGTGGGAACTTTGAACTTGAGGCCTTCTAGAAAGTGGGACAGTGCCACAGATATGTCAGAGCAAGAAGGGGGCCTTGGGAAGGCAGGGAGATCAAAAGCTCTGTACTGTGTTTGATGGCACTCCTCGACTGCACTGCTGACAGATGGGGTTTAACTGGATAGCTCCACTTTCCAAGAAAAGAGCTGGAATGAAAGAGCAAAGTGCAAACAAGGTGAGCAAATAACGTTACACAGCTCAGAAAGAGTGAGCTTCAAAGAGTCTCATACACAAGATCTGAGGGAAGCCTTGCTTTTTGCATAGATAAAGTCTTGGTTTGAATGCTCTCTACAGCTTTAAGGCAATGTAGTATTTCAAAATAGATGGAGACATTGTAGGAATGTCCAGAAAACATTCCCTATGATAAACTGAAATACCAGTGGTGTTTATCCTAAGGGAGAGCCTGAAGGAAACTAGACAGCAACATTCAAATTTGATAAAAGATGCTGCAAAAAGAAACAGAATAATGATTCTGTATGTCCCCTGTGTGTGTACCCAAAGCTTTCATGGTTCATCAGATGAGAGATGTGACTTTGCAAAGACTGCTACCCCTACATGGACACACAACCCATACAGCGTAGCAGGCTTTGAGGAAGTAAAACATGCACATGACATCACAAAGCCTTATTTAAATTCAGACAATAATCTATTGGAGTCCAATCTAGATGTATTAAAATGCAGGTTATGTATAACTTCTGCATAATTTAGCTGAAGCACAAAACAATGAAAAGCAACCAGGAAAATAATTTAAATGAGCAAAATTTGAACTGCAATTTGAACCAGGGGTAGTGAATCATTATGGTATTTCCAGTCTCTTAATGAAAAAAGTTGCTAAGATTCTATTTTAGGTGAGGTTACCAACCTGAGAACTGGAAACAGTAAGATGGAAACACATCCTGAAGGCATTTATTGTATTTATTCTCATGCACTACTTACATGGACTCAAACAACTGCATGTAGTGTTCATCCCCTCGTCCTCCTTCCACCTCATGATCCAACTTCAAAATGATTTCATTTTCAAACTAATAAAGAAAGAATAAAAAAAAATCAAAACACTTGAGCAACTATCCAGAGGCCAACACGTTTCAACATGGCATCAAAACTGTACCTTTGTGTAATTATGTCGCATATTCCCAGGAGTTAAATGCTTCAGCATATTCTGGTCTGGGCTTTTAGCACAGCTGAAAGCCTGGACACAGATTTTCACAAAGCGTCCCCTGCACTGGGCTTGTGAGGCACAACCTCAGAGTCTGTGTGCAGCTACAGACAGTCTTTGTCCTCGTGCAAACAACTGCACCCTGTTCAGAAGTCGTAGGAAAGATCTACCTCAGGGTTCTTGACAAGTCATTAACACATCAAGAGGCACAGAGAGAGCATTAGTGGAGACCTACACTGAAATAAAGCGCAGTTGCTTTACAAGACCTAATTATTAAAACCACTGTAAAAATGACAGAATTCATTACTGTGCTAATGCAGCAAGTTTTCATGTTCTTCTTTGATACAAAATTTCACACAATTGTCAGTACATGAATAATTCTGTTTTTCCCTGGAGTGTTTCTGTGTAATTGAGAGCTTTGGCAGGCTGGGATCCAGATCATCCCATCAGAGAACCAGAAGCCTTTCATGGTACAAAGAATTACTGTAATATTTCAGATATGGTGCTTTCAGATAACTGCAATGCAAAATATTTTACCTTGTTTAAATATATCCTTAGCAAAACATTCAGCTCTGAGCTGAAGAAGCCAAGCCAGGGTTACACAGAGGAAAGCAGTCCTTCCTCTTAGAGCACCAAGCAGGGCACGCATCTCTTCAGATGTGTTTTTAGAATTTCCTCAGTTTTAAAGAACATCACATTCTAAATGAAAATATGTTACTAGATGTACTTCCTTCAAGTAGGTTGTGATTCAAACTCTCCACCCAGAAAAATGATTCACTGTTTTTCAAGAACAAAGGCCAAACATTCCCCTCTTTCCTCCAGTGTCCAACCCAGATCTGTTTGTCACCCTGATCCTGCAAACCACTCTTGAGGCAGAAATAGAAGCAGCTGCTGCTTCTTCCAACGAGCTTTGAAACAGTGTCTTGAGCAGCCAGACTTCTCCACTGCTCACACCAAGAGCAAAACCTGGGCTCAGAGCAGTGGCAGTGCAGGCACACACTCCTCTGGAAAGGGCAGGGAGGAAGGAGCTGTTTCCACCACTTTGTTACTTGCAGGTGTTGCTGCTCTAATATTGGTTCTTTCTCTGTAATTAGAATACAAATGAAAGACTGCCTGTTGAACAGTACACATTATACTAATATTAGAGAATAAAGAGCTGTCATTGAAAAATAGCTTAATGGAAGAAAATAAAATTACTCTGTCTCATCCAGGCTGAAATAGAAGTTTAAAGGGCTCTGAATTAATTCTAATATGCAAGCAGGATGTGTATTAGTATTTAACATGGGTAAAACAGGTGCATGGCAGTTTCAGGACAAGGAAATATTAAGCAAAAACATCCAATCCAGCCATTTTCTGTGGGCTTACTGCAGTAAGACAAATCTGTGAATATAGTGCAGGTCAAACACCAGTTAAAAATTGTTCACCTCTTAAATCCTTCCTAGTACTTATTCAGCAGGTAGAGAATTGATTACTTCTCAAAGAGGCAATAATTTCACATTGCTGGATCTGAACGGAAAAACTCTCCCTAAGCATCTTTCCTGCAGGTTCTCAACAAGCTGCAAGAAGAGAAAAAATCAGTTGCTTGGATCGAAACATATAAAAAAGTTGGCAGAAAAACAGAATAAAGTTTTTAATGTTTCTGTGCCAAAATTAAAGTCTGGAGTGTTCTTCTCCTCTCACTTAAACTGAGTGTGCCTAATTGTCACTGGCACCAATTTAGCTTTAAACCCACCTGCTTCTCTAACAGATCCAAGGAATCTCCCCAGCTCTGAACACACCTCGATACCAAAGCACAAAACATGTCCGTGTTTTCCACATGGATCTGTCTGAAGCACCAGGCCACACAAACTCAGTCTCTGCTGCTGATCTCACATCTTTCTGAAACTCTTACACACAACAAGGTTTCAAGAACTGAGAGAAATAAATATGGCTATTTACAGTAAATAAATCTCCTGTGCCAGAGGAGCTTGCTGAGGACACCTCGGTCACTCTCTCAGTCACCTGTGAGGGCTCAGAACAACAGGACACTGCCACAGGCTCACTAAGAATCGATGTCTGTCCTCTAACCATGAGTCTGGAAAGCCCAAGCACACAGCAGCAGCCAGCACTGCTTTCTGAAATGGTCCCACAGCAGTCAGGAAGGAAAGCAAACACAGAAAACTTCCCCAGATGGCTCCAGCAATTGGCAGAACCCATGAGAGATACTAAACTGAAAATACCAAACACAAACAGAATGATTTATTTGAACAAAAATATAAACACAGATGAATTAGTCTTTCCTAAGCCAAGTTAAATCCACAATGTAACTCAAATCCATGTTTATTTAAATGATATTTTCATTTACTCTGCAAAGAACTAATTTTCCTTGTTTGTTTGTTTAATTTTTTTTCTAGGCAAGCATTTTCCAGCTCCTGGCCTCAGCTCACAGTTAGAACAAGCAGTACGAGGTCACTTGGTGATGTGTCTTCCTTTGGGAAGTCTTAATAAAATGCACAACCTGATCTCTCAAGGAAAGGAAAGGTGGGTTATCAGCATTTGCAGGGTGGGACTTTTTAACCTTGTGGGTCCAACGTATAAGCAACAAGCTTCTCATTTTATTTGCAAGAGAAAGGAATCCATTTACAGGACTGAGTCTATCCACAGACGCTGAGGGATGAATAAATTGGCTTTCCAAGATTCCCAGCTCTCTGAGCTCATGACAGACAGAGCCTTGATAGCTAAAATTAGTAGATATTAATGGCTCCCTCTCTCCGACTTGAGTTAGAGTTAAAATTACAAGCTTATATAACACTGCTCTGGCTGAATGGAAATTACATGTGCAAAGTAGAAGAAAGGATTGCAAGAAAATGTCTTACTGTGTCCTACACCTACATACAGATTCCAAGCCATTAAATATGCATGTGGAGCAAGTCATTCTTGAGAGAGCCACAGGTGGAATTTTGTTTTCTCTGGGATTAGACGATTTCCTAGAAATAGCTAAATAAAATAAAATTCCTGCTTGATAGATTTCAATGACTTTATATCCTTACTGCCTGTATGTTGTGTGCATAAAGCAGGACACAGCCCCCAGCCCCAGCACACCCCCTGTGCCTCCCCAGAACAGAGCCCTGCCCCAGCACAGCGCCAGGGCACATTAACAGACACAGGCTTTTTGGGAAAGGTTATTAAATTGTGTGAGAGGTACCAGACAGCCTCTGGTTCCTGTGCTGGTACAGGCTCAGCTGGTAAAGATGTTTCTGTTTGTGCTTTTTTTTCCCCCCTCCTCTCTCATTAGAGAAGATTAGATTAGAAATAAATTATTTAGTTTTAAAGTTCCACAAAATTACGTTTAAGTGAATGTCATTCTGGGCTCCTGAGTGCCCCAGGCACTCTTGAAATAACATGTTGTCATTCTCAAAATTTTATACTAAAGCTTTAAAAAAAAAATCCTTTATACTACTAAATGTCAATCTGCATATGAAAATCGTCCACTAGCAAAACCTAGAGTTCAGTGTTTGTGCATCCAATAATTAGCCATTCATATTAATTATTTGCCCCTTTACATGAAGATGGTAACAATTTTAAAACATAAAAATTAATGTACTTTTCCTTTAAAATATGTATTTTAAAAAACTTGCCAGAATGGCTAAACTTAGAGAAGCAAGTTTCTTTATCTTAATTACCTCCTCTATAGGGAAGGAGAGGATAAACCCCATGATTCTTGATGAGCAAATGATCACAATTCCTAAAGCAGAACATGAGAGTCCAATGAGACTCAGCTGCTCAATTATGAAATAGTTTTTGCACCATCAGATGAAAACTCCCTCTTTTCCTTAAGCTGCAATAAACCCAATGTCCTTGTTCCTTGTCACTGTAAAATACCACCTGAAACTTATTTTTAAGGCAGGAGAAGTGATTCAGTGGTCACTGGAGTGCCTGGCCTCTCCCAGGCTCCCAAGCTGCTGCTCCTGTTAATGAGGCAGGATGACTGATGAGTTTTCAGGATTTCTGTCTGTACAGATCTGTGTGTCTCTCCCAAGAGATGAGGTATAAGCCATGAGCAGGAAAACATTTTTAAGAAGGCAAATATAGGACTATCAGGACACGGAGGGAACAGATGCACAGAAACAAAGTGGTTTTTAATCTTGGCCTTGAACCAAAAGCTTTGCACTGTGGAATACAGACCAAAATGGAAATTCCATCTGCTCATTTGTTCCACACTTCATTGACACAGAAATGCCCCAAATGATTTAAAGTATTAAACATAGCTGGGTATACGAGATATTTATATTTACATGTGTCTAAAATGATGCCTTTTTGTTTGTCATTTTCCTTACACAGATTGTTCTGAATTAATTATTTGTGCTGAATATCCAGTTTATCATTTACTGTGGGAAGCAGTGTGCAAACAAAGAATAAAGGGAGTCCATGCCCAAAGAGATTGAGGAGAATGGAGATGTCAGACAGGGATGGATACTCCACTGCCCAAGCAGACACAGCAAGCAGTGCCAGGAAATTTAGATTACAATCTCTAGTGCCCTGTCCCACCATCCCTATTTCTATTCCATCCATCAAAAATATTTCATAGTTGAGACTTAAAAATTCTTTTTCCTTTTCAGAATGACTGCAGAAAACACTCCAGGATTTTCAGTTCTTCATAGTGTTTTTTTTTTCTCACAATAAACATTTAGAAAAGTTACAGTTTCCTGATAAATCTGATAAAATATAATTAACTGTTCACTGCTACTCCTGTCTGATACTGTAGTAAAACCTGGAAGTTTTGGCTTATCAATATCTATGTCACAAGGAAGGGGGATAAGGAAATATTTAGGTTATAGAGGATCCCCAGAGGTCATTTAACTCTATCTCCTACTTAATGAAGGGCTGACTTCAATGTAAGTGTTGCTGCTCAGAACCTTCTCCAGTAAAATCCTGAAAATTTGGATGAAGATTCTGCAGTCTCCTGGCCCCTATTTCCTATTCCATCTATTTGTTGCTGTCATTGCAACAAGTTTTGCCTAAATCCAACTCAGTCCTTCTGGAGATCCTACACCTGCTGCACAAAAGCTGTTTCTTTGGTTCTTAATATTTGGGATTTCACTTTGTGTTAGCAGAAAAGCTTGCTTGACAAACATTTACCAGAAATACTGAGAACATGACATTTAAATGCATTTTCATGCAGGATATTTGTAATTACCTTTTTGAATTCTCCTGTCCACTGATATTCACACAGCATCATGTCAAAGAAAATTGGGATCGTTGCTTTTCGTAGTTCAACTTCTGGAATAAGAGTCATTTCCAAGATGGGCCCAACCATGCCCGGAATAAAGCAAATTTTATTCTGGCCTGCAACAAAACCACAAATTGAATATTTGAAGAGAAAACCAAATAGTTTTAGGGAAACATCTAGGAGCTGCAATCATTTAAAGCTCTGCTGGTCAAGTCTTACAACTCAGTCACTCTTTTCTGTTTCTTCTCAAAAGCTGGGGACATGTGAATGGATACTGTCTCCTTCTAAGATGCCACAATTCAGTGCCAGGAATAAGCAAGAATGCCAGAGGAGTCGATATTTTCGGTGAAGAGTTCAGTTTTTCAGCTTTTGACACCTCCTTATAAATATTTAGAGTAGAAAGTAGTAAACCACCCTAAGAACCCCCCAGATTCTGTCAGCAGGAGAGGACCACATGGAAATGTCACATGGTGTAACCTTTCTATGAAGGAGAAAACCATTACTGGCTTTTTGAATAAAATTAGATATTGCAACAATAAATCAAACAAACCAATGCATCAAAATCACCTGCAGTAACAGGAACACCATCCATACACCTCAGCTGCTAAACCCACACAGAATTATCTTGTAGCACCAATGGTCCAACAAACACCCAAATCTACAAAACACTCAACCAGGTCTCAGACATGGTCCAAACGCTGCCCTGATAAGTGGAGCAGACCAGCAGCAAACACAAGGACCTGTGTGAGAGTGTCAATGCTGCCTGAAGCTTGTAAGGAGACAAAAACATTCTCATTAACAAATGTGAGACTTGTTCCATAACTAAGGAGAGTTCTGAGTCTGATGTTCCTCTCCAACGTGTGCCATGTTAATTTTCAACACAAATGTCACGCAAAAATTTTCCAAGATAAAATGAATATTCTACCCAAGTTCAGTTAATAAGAAATGATCCCAAAGGAGTTCATGAGAAACTCTCACAGGAGGAGCAGAAGAACGTGGCCAGATGACAAATGTAAAAACTTTTTGGGAATTTTAATTCAAACAGATTCCAGATCTGAGTCTCCTAATTTCCAGAACCATAGGTTCAGGCTGAGCAGTAACCTTCTCAGGGAAAACTTACCCAGTCTCAATTCCTGCAAAATAAGGTTTCTGAAATCTGATTTCAGTCATGTTTGAAATCTGAGAGAAGGTCGTGAGTTCTCTTTTAAATAAAAACCTGGCGGTAGTCCAACTGTATCTCATGTCAACTCCAAGCTTAATCACAGGAGTGAAAACATATTTTAAGTTCAAATAGCAGAAATATTTACAAAAGCACTCCATGTCAGATATTTTCCAATGGAACAAACATTATGTGACAGATTCAGTTGCAGTGAAGCTCAGTTTGCTACTCACCAAGTTGGTACCACATGTCACGGATAGCAAAGCCAATTAAACGTCTCATATCTCCATACCTAGGGAGAAAGGAATATCAAAGGTATTTTTATCATTGCCTTTTTTATAATTTCACTAAAAAATTGAAGGTATAAGCTGAAGTATATGTTTTACTCACTTGTTCTGGATTTTGTTGTATTTTGCATGGGAGAAGTTTTCTAGCTGTAGTGAATCTTGGGTAATAAAAGCCACAGCCAAATGAAAATAGTTGTTCCACAGCTGTAAATTGAATATAAGGAAATTATAATAATTTTGAGGAAAGCAGGAATAATATTAAATGATGCATAATGTGGAATAATTTATGAAACCAAATGATGCAAGCAATATGAGATTTTTATATTATGCAGAGATGTACATCATTAGTATTATGCAATTAGTAGAAAAGCAAGAAAGATGAATTTTAATAACCACTACTACACATTTGCTTTTAATAACAGAGCAGCTGAATAAATATTGCTAAAAAAAGATTCACACGAGATTCATTAGCCAACAACATTAAACCCTGAACCAAAGCAGGACTGGGGGAACACATTACATGCTGGTGAATCTTAACAATCTGGAGCTAAAGGCACCGATGTAATTACACTGCATTTGAGCACCACTTCAAAAGGCATCTCCTGCCTCCTCTTCGGATCCTAATTCAACAGCCATTTGTATGAAATTCCAGTGTAATTTGTGAAGAGCTCTCCACATGAAAGAAGGACAAAATACATCCCTAAATAAGAGCTGATAGTACTGAGTCGTGTACTTGAAGCAGACAAAAAGCCCCCGTGCTTCCAGTGCACAACCCTTCATTCCTGAAAGCAAATTACTTGTTCTCCAGACAATCAAAAAGAAGCGCTTCTCACACGCTGGAAATGGAAAGGGAAAAGAGAAACTTCCCCAGGAAACACAAATTTAAGGAAGGAAACACAATTTTCAGAAGCTTCTAGGCAGTCAGCAACAGCTTTAAACACTTGAAAATGCAGCTGTAGCTAAAAGCAGTGGTAGGGCTCAGTGAGAGAGCAGAAGGCAATGGGAAATGCATTCAGTGGTGATTCAACGGATGAACAAAACATGGAACAGAGCTCTTCATTTTGTATTGTGCAATACAAGCCTGGGTTGGGAACCCACACTAAACAGCCTGGTAACAAAATGTTCCATCAAAACTTAAGTGGCCTCTGTCCTTTGTAGCCTGGAAAACTCTGGTGTGCAAATAACCAGGAAAAACAGATCCCAACACACAAAACCACACCCAGAACCACAGACATTTCCCATAACAAATACAATTCTCAAATGTCCTCTATCATTTGTAGATGATCCTGCCATTAATTTATTCCTCCCTTGGAGGCCCAGCCAAGGCTCTCCCCAGCTGAGCTGCTCGTCTCAAAGCCCTTGGAGCGCTGTGTCTGTGTCTGTGTGAGCAGCCACAGCCCCAGAGCACAGCTGGCCCTGCTGCAGAAACAGCAACTCAATTCTGCAGCCAATTCAGAGCCTTGCTCATCAGGACAAATGTTGTTTATGCCCTGAAAGGCCTAGTTTCCTCTCTTACCAAATATTTTAAGAGATTATTTTGGCCAGTGTAGAGTTCTCAGCCCCTTCAAGTGGTATTTATTGATGTGCAGGGCCCACACTCTGTATGTGTCAATTATACCAGTGAAATGGAAAATTTCTCAAATTGTTCTAGATTGTGGGGAGAAAAAATGAAGACTTATTCCTAAACTGCCTATTTTTTCATTTAATAGCTCCAAGTTCAGTGCCACCTTTGTCAGAGACACACCCTACAGACTCAATCACCTTATTTATAAAGCACTTTTCCTTCCATCCTCAGAGTACCCCAAAATGGCCGAAAAAATGGGATCCTTTCAATAGCATATTCAAATTAATGACTCACAAGATTTTAAGCACCAAGACTAAAACCCTATGAGACAAAATAGTCTCTCTCTAAAGTAAAAACATATAGAAACAGACTTTAAAAATGCAAAAATTATTCTTATGAGACACATTTTGTTTTCTCTTAACCCCCTAACAACATTTCAAGATGTTTTGGACAGCTGTCAAATTGGAAAACGTAGAATTAATTTAGTAGGAAATTTCCAGCCATCTCACAAAGAAGAGATTTGGTAATTATCCTAAAAAATTATCCAGGAGTAAAGGCTGCAGCCTCTTCCACACACCTCTAAAACCAGATGTTTGCTGGTGGAAGGATCAAAGGTAAATTTCAAACTCTGTAATCTGATAATTTTCAAATGCACAATATGATATATAATATATAAAAATATAACTCTTTAATATTTCCAGTATAGCCAGTGCTAGCTGGATTTCCCAATGGTTTCATTCCCTATTAACCTCTGCATGGTTTCGACAATGTCTGTCACTGCCATACACAGATTTTTGCACAGTGTGTATTTTTCCCCTGTATATTTTTAATGCACTGAGGATTTGGATTTTGAGGTTTCTAAATGAAGATTTTAACATAAAACCAAGCTGCACAATTCTATTTGTGATGTTGAAATACATTTCATTACTGCTGGAGCCTAATACATGCAAGAAAGACAGGAAAACACAAAAAATAAGCAATTTCTTTCAAATCAGGCTGATATTAGATTTTGGACTATGCCTTTTATAATAAAATTCTGTGGCATAGGTGATTAATATATGAATTATAATGGCTGTAACAGCACAGATTCAGAAGTACAATCCTTTCTAATGCCCTGTAAATACAGTGCTAATGGGGGGAAGGGAGGGAGGAGCAGGAGTCGGTAACGCTGCATTTCCAGAGCGGAGGCTCCACATCAGCTGTGCCCGAGCACAACGAAATGGTTTGGGTTTGTTCACTCTGCCCTGCCCCGGAGGTGTCAGACGCTGCCAGCTCCAATCAGCGACATTCCCGAAAAAATGCTGCACAAAAGCCACGGCAAGGAAGTGCCACCAAGGGCGGGAGGGTTCCCTCCCTGCGTGGAAACTCCTCCTGTGCAGAGCAAGACTCCAAACCAAAGGTGATGGAGCCAGGAGGGGACAGTGCCAGCAGAGTAAAATACTCTGTTCTGGACAAAGGTAACGCCTCGCAATGACATCAGCTGCCAACAGAGACAAAAATGTCCCGGAATCGTCCTATTTACCACAGATGACATCTTCTCAGGCAGCTGTTGAGGTTACCATGGATGTATCGTAAGTACAGAAAATCACCCAGTTTTTGTTACAATTAAACCAAAGACACCAGGGTGACCTTCAGGGATGACTTTTTCAAAAACATATTCCACAATTTTTAATATTTTTGTTTGTTTGTTAAGCCTTTTCTGAAGAGGCTATCTCAGCTCCTAAATCCAGAATGCACACATTATGATGGTGTATCTGTTCTGCTGCCCTGCAAAAGCCCAGCTGCAAAGCACTGGTCTGGACATGGTGTCCAACCTTCACATCTGAAAATGGCAAATCCTTAAAGAACTATTACTTGATACAAACCAACAAAAATCCCAAAATTGCCATGTCCTTTAAGACTGGATGTTATGCCAGTGGCTGAATTTCCCTTGTCTTTACCATGAGAAGCTGATAACAAATCCTACACCACCAACAGTCTCCACCTCCAGAGAAAAGGGAGCATCAAAAGCAGCCCACAACAAATCCTCTTACAACTATATAACATGGTCCTGACTGGGGCACCAGTGTGGGGAGGTGGTGTGGACACTGGCTGCCTGAGACAGTTCTGTAATCAGTTAAGAGAATCCTTGTGAACATTATTTTAAATAATATTGAGAGCAAACAAACAAAAAGATGGAAAAGAGAAAAATAAGCAATTTGCAATCACACAGATCAGACTTTTTATTGACGTGAAATGCAACAAAAGTCAAATTAAAAAAACCCCAAGCAATAAGATGTCGATTGTCATGGTCTTGAGGGAAAAGTCTGACCTCAGATGTGGTTGCCTTTTTTTTCCTTGTATGCCATCAATAAATCTCCTTATATTCTCTCCACATGGTCATCCTGAATACAGTCTTAAGCTGTAATATTTTCCACAGTTGCAGGCCTTCAGACTTCTCCCAGTTGCAAGCTCTGAACATGCACCTGAAGGACACCTGCCAGCTCAGCTGCTCCAGCTGCACATGCCAAGGTAAGAGCTGCTAAACTGCTTCAGACAGGTGAACTGCTGAATTCATTCTTCAGAATCCTGAAGTGAGAAAATATTCCCTGCCTTTCTAGATAACCTGCTCCAATATTTAACATAACCTCTTTGTATCGAACCTAAATGCAAGAAAATAACCTGTTTCAAATACAGGGACATGAATAGAATAGAAACTGCTAAATATTGAGAGGTTTTACCTATTCCAATAATTCCTACTGAAACTCCAGATTTTTGTGCATTAAATCCTCACGTTCCAGTTTATGTTCAGTACTGAAGAATGCAGAGTCATGCATTATTCAAGATTCTGTCCCTGTTTGTACTGTAGGCACGCCCCAGCTGAAGGCACTGTGGATATTGGGAGCCCTCCTTCACTCCTACTTCATGGTTTATTTTTGGGCAATTGCTTAATGAAATTTCACTCCTTTCTTTCCTGTAAAATTGTTTCCTCTGGAGCTAACAGCTTTGTTTTATCAGCACAACAGTAAATATTCTATAATAGAAGCGTTCCAGGCAGACCTGGTTTTATTGTGCTGAGTTTTGCTGCGTGCTGACACTGGAGAATCTCTGCAGGACACAACCTCTGAGTGCCACTGATGTACTGAATCCACCCCTCGTGCACGCTGTGTGCAAACCCAGAAAAAAACCCAAACCAAGGAAAACCACCCCCACCCAGCAGGGACAAAACCTCACACAGCAGACTATTTTTTTACCTCCAAGACCAAAGACTCCCAACCCAAAGGCCCATTGTGGCCCTTGCAGCCTGCCCAGTGCAATGACAACTTTGGTGTCAAAACTCTGGGATTAGGGAAGGACTCCCTACCAAAATGGGCCTGGTGAACCCAAGTGATGACAGTGCTAAGGCAGGAAATGTAACAGCCTTCACTGCTGTGCTGGGCAGGGGGTTGGTATTTTTCTCTGTATGCAATAGCTTCAGCATTGAACCTATGGCTTTAAGGCAATGCTGAGTTCTAAACTTAAGGACTGGACCCACTCCTGATCAGGTACAGCACATCCTTACCAAGGCCCTAAATGGTAACACCTCTTTCCCTTCTACCTGAATCACATAATACATGAAAAAAGCAATTTGCTTTGCAAATAAGGAGGCCAGGAACCCTTTTTATTTTCTCCATTTAACAAGCCCCACCAGAGTAGCAAAAAATTTCTTCATTGCATTTCTGTAGATTTAAACCACACTTTTTTAGATGCTCAATTGCTTTACAGTTGACTTGCTTTGTTTGCTTTCGTTGTCTCCTATTTATTGCCATGCAACCACTCAGCCAAGTGAAAATCCTCAGATCTATTTCCCTGGGCTTTCAATAGTTTTCAAATTTTTCTTTTAATTAAGACTTTGCCTCAGCTATTAATAATCTGATCTGAAAACACTGTCCTGCAAGCAGTATAAATCATGCACTTGTTTACACAGAACTTAAATGTGCGACACCTTTTTATTTTAAATAACACTTTGACTGATGTGCATCTCTATTTTCCCCTTCAGCTCCTCCTGCAGCAGGCTCAGGGACCTGCCCCAAACACACCTGGGGGTTGGGATGTGTGGGGCTGCCTTTGCTCCTGGGGCTGGCAGTGGGAATGAACAGGCTGTGTGATCATCAGGCTGCAGCTCTTAATAAACCTTATAGTTATGCTACTTCCAAATTTTTTCTCAAATCAAAATAGAAAAAACAAGTTTCTTTGTCCCAATTCACAGTTTTTCTATACAAATGCAAATAAAAATAGAAATACAGCTACACAGTAACAAGGTGAACTGTTTTATGAAGCACAGGAGTTTCTCATTTACTTTGAGTTAACCACTGCTCAGGTTTGCTTACAGCCAAGGTGTATAAATATAAAAAAAATACGGTGGGAAATCAAATTAAAGTTACAATTAAGAATACTAGACAATGTGCTTTGCACTATTCAGACCTTTTTTAGTCCAGTAGCAGCTTTTTAAATAGGTATACTTAGGGAACTCTTAGAAGGTTTGCAGAGCTTTTATCCATGAAAGAAAAGTAAGGTAACACCTTGATTTGTACTTTAAAGCCTCTTATGAAGACTCTAAGGGTATTACAATTCTTTACAGGGCTCCACTTATTTACTATAACATTGTTTAGCTTACTCAGAGCCTCCAGATATTTGACAAGTCATGAATAAAAGAGCATTAATGTATTCCCTTGAACTGCAAGGTGCACTGTGGAACTACAACGTTCCAATGGTTGTTTGATAACACTTTGGAAGGCACAGAATTGCCACAGGAAAGAGCTGAAATAAAAGCTCCAGATCAAACTGCTGCTTTCATGTTTGAAAAAGGCAGTGTACACCTTAATAAAACTTTGACAGATACAGTCTTTATAGTCTGTGTGGTTTTGGTATCCTGCACATGATGTCTTTCAGACCTTTGTTATCTGCTTTTAAAAATTACTGACACATTGTGCAGTAATAAGTGATCAAATGCCATAGAAATTATAAGTTACAAATTTCTGATTAATAAACTGATAGAGCCTTAGACAGATTGTATCATAAATATGTCAAGGGTCTGAGAGTTTCCAACAGTATTTCCAATATTTACTTTTCCAATATTTCCAATATTTACTAAAAAATAAGTTTTAAGTTTGTTGGAAGAAACATCTTTAAAAATCTTAATATTATACACATGCACATTTGTATAAGCACATCTTTTGAAGGTAAAACATTTTTAATGAAATAAAGCAGGAAAAAGCTCTACATTTCCTACTTGGGGCCACTGTAACTGAGTGTGAACTGAATCTTTTACCTTTCTTTTCACTACTGTCTTTCAAACTCTTCCTGTGTAACCCCTACATGGGCATAGCTCTGCAGCTATTTGGGACCAAGGTGTTTTGTGTTGAGGACCAAGAGACCAATTCCCAAACTGTTTTTAGACAAGTGGAATCATTTAAAACAGATTGAAAGTTGTGAGATGAACTGCAAAATATAAAGCCCTGAACTTTATGTAAGAATGGAACAGAATAATTTTACACACCATGATCAGGCAGCACTTAGGGACAAATCCTGAATCTAAAAGTGTACTTACATTTTAACACCAATTTGATGAACGTGAAAACTACAGGCATTTTCATTCTTATCTAAAGGAAGCCAAAGGTGGTAAAATGCATAACCAAATAGTTCAGTTACACAGAATGATACCTAACAAACAAAAAACCCCAACCAACCCTAATTAAAAATTGTTACAGAAAGAACTAATGAAATTGCATAAATAGAGATAGACTTGTCAGGAAGACTACAAGTCAAAAATAAATTCTAAGTGCTAAATACTCTAGGAATCAGCAAAGTTAAGCTCCTTCTGTCCTACATCCACAGCACTGACATTGTAGAGGCTCCGTGTGTTATGTCTGAGATTGACTTTCTGAGTGCACTTGGCTGGCTAAGAAAAACAAGTTTGTGGCTTCCCAGTCCTGAACAGAGTCACAGAGGAAAATATGCTGGTTGGGTGCCTTATTATAAATAATAAGTGCCCAGTTCTGATGTCACATGGAAGACAGTCCAGTCCTGCCCCACTCAGATCCACAACCTGTCTGATACTGGGGCACAGCACCAGGAGGGGCTTGGGCTGACCTGCATGTACTGCCTTGGCTCAGCTAAAAACCCTAAATACTTACTTGGACTTCAAAATTCATGTTCTCCAAAAATTTCTGGTTCATTGTCTCTGCAAATTTGTTGATGGCTCTCAAGAACACCCTAAAAAGGAAAAACAGTGATATAGATAAATGAATGTAACATCTGGCAATCAATACCCACCATGTATGATGTTGGTGGAAGCACATTTGGCACTGAACACACTGGGAGCGTCAGAGTTCTCACACACCTGAGCACAGCAGGTGACAATCTGTCCAGTGGCACAGGATTTATAGTGTTACCCATAAAAAAAATTACACAATTATCAAAAAGTTTCTCAACTTCTACTGGAAAAGTCAGACGACAGAGTTTTGCTTCCTCTGCTGCACACTACACTGCATTCCTGAGAAAAGAGAGCAATTCTTTCAAGCCCAATGTTACCTTCTGCCAAACCCAGATCATTCACAAGGGTGGCATCACCTCCTCTTGGGGGTTTGACAGCTGAAACAGCTCCTGTGCTCACATCATTAGTTAGGAGCTGCAACTGCACTTTTGCCACTTCAAAGATACTGAGTGCAGTTTTTCAGCTCTCTTATGGGTGGGGAGGGCAGGACGACACCTCTGTCCAGCTTCCTCCCCGGGTAGATTATAAAAACATTCAAAACAGTGAAAATACAGATTCAAAATCCTATACAGTTACTTCTTCCAAGAGTAAGAGCATGAACATTACCCTTCTATTCTGAAAAGCAGCACCTGTTTAAGCTCCTGATTAATGCAACGTGATTAAGTCATGTTTCTAAAGCTAATTTCCTTGTCTGACTTCCCAGCATGGGACATTTGTAAAAGAAAAATCAATAGTATCTTTAAATATTTATAAAGTTTATTTAAATAATTTAGTTGTTTTCAAAATTGTAAACTGACTGAAAGTGATCATTAGACTCCACTTCATAGGTAGATTTTTCAAAGCTATTAAATGGAAATATTTCTATGGAAAGCACTGTAGGGACAAAGAGAAAGCTGAACACAAGGGAAAACCAATCCTATTTGTTCAAATACAATGATTGGCTGTCAACTAGATATTCCCAGTCAGGAAAGAGATCTAATAGTTGTAACAGCCAGGTCCAGAAATCCCCACCATCTCAGTGATTAGCAGCATGAGAGAAAGCAATAATTCAATAATTAGGATTATCAGCAAAAGATTAAGAAACCACAGGATATCCATATGTGACTGTCAAAGGAATGTTGTGTCCTTGTGCTGGAATCACTCTGGTGTTTTTGGTGTCGCATCTCAAAAGGATAAACAAATAGAAAAAGAAACAAGAGAGAAGAAAACAAGCAAATAAATGTGACACAGAAATGATCCTCAGTCAGGGGACATGGTGTGACTGAGGAGGGAGGTGACAGGAGCTATAAAATCGAAAGTACCAAGGAGATGAGAGACTGAGTGCTCACAGCTTCTCTGAGAAGCATCAGAGAGCACTGAACACAACCAGAATGTCCATCCAAAAGAAGCAAACCCAGGTTCTGTGTTAATCTTGTTCAACTCTGCAGCTCATTGCTACAGGATGCTGCAAATGCCTGAATTTTATACTGGCTCAGAAGTGATTAGACACATCAAAGACTAAACTGAAGGGAGGACAATTAAATGCCACTGGTCACTGGAGGCTGGTAGAACCCAGCAAACAAGCTGTGTTGTTACACTGGTCCCCTGGCAGCTGTCTGTGAGCCACTGGAGAAACAGAACAGTCAGGGAAAGGAGTTTTAGTCTCATCACAAAAAAAGAAATCAGAAGGCCTAAGTTCAGTTTCTTAATGAGGGAGGTAAAGCGAAAGTTCAGCTTTTGGCAAGCTTACTACAGGGAATCCCACTTAACCACTGAGCAATCACCCAAAGGAGCTCCCTGTTTCATTAGAGCAGTGACTGGCTGGAGTGAAATCCCTTGTTGTGGGTGAAGTTCTCCAGGAGGTAAATATTCTTTGTGAAAACCTAAAGAAGAATTTCTTTCCATCTGTGTAACATTCCCCTGAACTGCTGATGTGATCAAGGAAATTCAGTAACTACGCATGTTGTCACATCTTGCCAAGTTCTTTTTGTGAAGGTGACCAGAGGGATGCTGCAGGAGCTGTGGCAGGGGGAGGTTACAGATTTCTGATGGTGCTGTGTCACTCCACAGCATCATCCCACACACTCAGCTGAGCTTCCTCCCTGTGGTCCAGGGCATCCTCTGATCTCATCTTCTAGCTCTGGCTGAGCTAATCTTGCCAGCTGAATTGAGGGGCTGATTTGTGAAAAGCCAAGTGTCATCAAATCTCCTCCAGTTCAAGAAATCTAATTTTGCTCAGTGCTGCCCTTGCAGGCTATCACTGCTCTGCTGAACAGAGAGTTCTCATTCTCTGTGTGCATACTCACAGGGCTGCCCTGTGCCCCCACTGCCATTTCCCAGCCTATCGAACTTGCTTTGCCACCTTTATGTAATCAACTCCTAAATGTGATTCCCACTGAAAGCTGTCCCACACTGCCCACAAGGAAATAAACACATTCTTCCCTGATGCTCCACTCACACAGGGACATTTATCTCCTCAAAGCTGCCTGATACTTGACACAAATGGTTTAAGATGTTGCAAAAAAAGGGAATTCTGAAAGAGTGATCTATTTTAGGCAGCACAAAACCCCACACAGCTTGGCAGAATCACAGACACGTTGTTCTGTGTCATCATCATCATTATTCTTCAGAACAGGAGTTTTAGGTCAAGGCCTTTTCAGTGTTGTGTCTTTTCTGTATCTCTGTATTGCTCTAGACCCTTTGATTTACAAAGTTTATTTCTTGCCAAGTCACATAAGCACTTCTTGAGCTTCAGCTGCTCAGGGAGGAGCATTTCCCTTCACTCAGAGTTTTTTGGCTGGAGTAGGAGGAGGTGTCTTCCATTTCTGAGACTTTTTTAGTTCCCAAATTCTGTGGATTTCCACACTACTCCAACACCATGGTGAAACACATCACCTAAATATCCAGTTTAGGCAGACTCTGGTACGGTGCTAATAATTTTTCTTGCAATAAAAAACTCCCACACTTTTCAGTACTTTACTCTTTAAACAGAAATATCATGCAAGATAGAGTAGAAATAACCATAACTGAAACACACATGAAATATATTAGTGGAAATCTATTTCATAATATTGACATATTACTGTGTGTAATAATAAAAAGTTTTGTGACAAGCTTGTGGTTTGCTTTTAGCCGTACAGAAAAAAACTCAAGGACACCTGAGAAATACTGAGGTATTTAATGCCCTGTAGAAATCACAGAAAACATTAAAAATATTTACAGGATTCTATACAATATAATTATATGTAAGCTGTCTTCTGTAAATATCCCTTTTGCTCTCACAAATATTTTTATCTGACAGACTGGAATGACACATTTTCAGGGAGCATGCAATATTTCCAGGCTGTCAAGTTCTCAATATTTGTATTTTGCCTAAAGGGTGTATCTATTCCTGTCACTGGGAGTCACTTAGGCAGTAGGTTTGAATGCTATTCCTGGCTCCTTCCAATGCCTCAATGATTTCACTGTCCTGCCTCAGTCTCCCCTTTCACCAAAAAGGGGCATTAATTAAGTAGCCACAAGTACGAAACTAAACAGGTACTTCTAAAACAGTTAGAGATTTTGATGAAAAAAACAGAGAAAATATAATTTTAAACATGAATCTTTAAAGACGTAAATTAAATTGTCACATTTTCCATTAATTTTAATTAACCAATAACTTTTCTACACTTACTACAGATTTAATTTCTCATCAATTTAAATAATTGTGATTTAAAATTGCTGAAATTCCTTTACCCACAATAACTTCCATGATATTTCCTGAGTTTATGAGGATTGATGCTTCTAATGTACAGCTCATATAAAACACTTGGGCCTGAAGATTTAGGGAAGATGTTCGAAGTCCAAAGTCTCTGGGCTAAATCTGGGTATTAAAAGGCAGGGTTTCGGCTCAGGACAGCAACAACATTGCCATGGTTCAACTGCTCCTGTTTCCTCTCTCTCTCTGAATTTCCTGCTGCTTCTGCTTTACTTTATTGTATTGTCAGAGACATTTGTCCAAAACTTTGGCTGGAAAATGAGCCCAAAGAATAGAATCCTGTGCAACTGTACTCAGTTTCACACACTTAGATGTCTGTTCTTAACAGGGGAGAACAGTACCTTAAGTAACGTAGACAAATAATTTAAGACAGAAAAAATTGGAAATTCATGTCACCCTAAGATAAAGATTTGATTTCAAGCTGATTCTCCCTCAAAATAAAACAGAGGGATTGAGATGGAACAAGGAAAGAATTCTGTATTCATAAACAACATATTAATAAAAATAGGATTTCAAGGCTATTTCTCAGAAGATGATGATTTTGTCTAACAGTGAAATAGGTCTGCATGTTGTCCTTGTTTTTGAAGTGTAAATAGGTAATAAATCTAAAATTCAGATCTGCAACTCCAAGCTATTTTTAGCAAGCTAGTTGGAATTGTTGTGTCAGCTTCTTGCAATGTAATTCAAAGAGAGGACTTAATAAAACAAACAAACAAACAACACCCCCCTGAAAAAACCCCAAACAAACAAACCCTTACATTCACATTGACTGTTCTTAGTGGCTTTGTAAAAGCTGGCCTTTTTCTGCACCTTGTTCCAAACAAGAAACGCTTCTGGGTCCACAACATTATTTTGGGAAAGGTGCATGACTCAGATACAGCATTAGAAACATTTCCAAAATAACGACTAGAACCTCGTCTCAGACTCCTACATGTGAATTCTTTTAAAGCAGTGCCCAACTGCAGTGAGATGCTCTTCAATGTCTTTTCAGGTTCACATGACTCGAAAATTTGGGATTTCACTGCTTCAGCTCTGAGATGAGTAACCCGTATACTGAGGTGAAGGCTGAATGAATTCACTTAGGTATTTATGAGCATCAACTCAAACTCATGCTTGCTATGTCTCCTCAAGCCGTGACTGCACTGATGTAATGACAGGTGGAAAAAATGAATCAAGTACAAACTTCTACTGGATAATCAGACCCAGAAAAAGAAAGTTTAAAAGACCGTATTTCCTGTGTTATGCAAACTTATTGAAAGAAACCATTAAAATGATGGCATATATGGGTTTTTAAAGTCACATCTAAAAGCCAGTGAAGGCATGGACAGTTTTTACAATTCAGAACTTCTTCTCACAAACCCTAAGTGCTTTTCCTTCAGAGAGTTTGGTCCAAAATTCAAGCCAGAAGGAGTTCCACTAACTTCAGTGGTTTTTGTAGTCCCCAAAACTGATTAGTCAGCGCTTTAATCAGTGAATCCTCTACCTGAACAGACAAGGAATACGAGGGAAGTTCTTGCAAACCCTGGAGGATGTACTGACTATATTTTTAAAGATCTTTTCTGAGTTCTGATAGACATAGTTTGGCCATTATGCCAATTCTGTGAAATCTGGAGCAGGGAATAGCAAAGCCAAAATAATACTCGTACATAACTTATCTTGACTTCCTAGCATCATCCTCATAAAATGCTGTGCAGAAGACACCTGATAGGTATTGTAACATGAAGCAAACACAAGGGAAAAGCAGCTGGAGTCAAATGATTCCCTTCTCCTGTAGGCTTCTGTCACCTTTTTTCTTGCTTGTTGTGTGCAGAACAAGCAGAAGAAGGCACATGACAGAATCAGAAGATTCAAAGAGTGGGTCAGAGCCAAACCCCAGTGCTGATCCTTGTCAAGGACTGAAGCAGTGAATGGCAACTAGGAACTAATGCTGGATGGTACAAAATACACAGAACGAGCAATCAGTGTGACAGGAGACACTAAAGCACACGTGTACTACAGGTGAACAGGTAATAACAAAAATTGCTTTGTGAAGACAAAGCAAGAGCAGAAATTATCTCCTAATAATATGGCAATCATTGATCTAGAAATGAAGGGTAATGCAAGATGGAAGCAATATTTAAAAACCTTGTGGCTACATGAAACCTAGTTATGAAGAGCACAATAATGGCAACACTTGGGAAGAAATCCACTTCCATGGTAACTGGAAAAATATGGCCAGTGGCGCAAAGAAAGGAGTATAATTTCATCATATTTCTCCCTTGTGTCAACTCAGCTTCACTACAGACTGAAGAATAATTTCTTGAACTATTCATATTGAATTCTAATGATAAAGCCACTGCCATGTTCCTAAATTCTTTTCCAATGTACGCCCAGAGTGTAACTAAATAACACAGTCAGAAAGCAACTGCTTCAAAATGGCTGTGCTCTGCCTGCTCTTGTCTCAATTATAACATTGGGGTTTGTCTCAATTATACATTGGGTTTTTTCCTTACTAGCATGATTTGAAAATTTACATTAAACAGCTATGCCAAGCATCCAGAACACTGCAGGCTGCACTGTGTCAGAGTTACTTTGACAGCAGCACAATGAACTCCCAGAGGAAGACAGGAATGTGCAGTGGCTTTGTGCCAGACAAGCCAAGTTTCCATGTGAGACCCTTCACTTGGCCAACAGGCTCTTTGTGTGCAGCTTTTCCTTCAGCATCTACCCAAAACCTGCTTTGTAGCTCTCATTTAGGAACCAAAATACATTTTCAAGTCTGCATATTAAGTACACATTTTATGCCAAACTCCTGGAAATGGGATGTTTTGAACTCTAAGAAACTTCATAGTTTGAAAATGAAGCGTATGAAGAGCTGTCAGAATGGGCTCTAAGAAAATTTCAGAGAGGTTTCAGTACCTCATTACTTTCAGTAATTTTGCTTATATTGTTTCTTCTCACTTCAGTCTCCTTTGCTTTTTTGCTCATTCCAGAAAATTTTTTGCATAGTAGAAGCATTCTGAATTAATGAAAAAATTAACAATCACATGCTGTCGTTAGTGCTAGATCAAGAATGGGAATCAGACACAAAGCTGAAACCTGGTTCTTAAAGATGAATGTAAGGTCTTAACATGGTTGTGTCAGGATGCCACACACTAATAAACTCCACAGCCTTCACTTTTGAAGAAAGTTTGAACTGATGATTGCAAAATTACTTCTCCATTCTTCCACTGATTTTTGTTGCATTGAACCAGCAGACTATGAATTTTAAAAGAGATGATTATGCAGCAAATACATAATACACCAGCAGGGCTATTTTGTGATGCTTCTGGTAAAAAATATGAAAATTAACTGTTCAAAATAATGTTAAATAACTTTTCCTGAAAAACTCTAATTATAAGAAGTTCTGGTCAAAGCTACTCAGAAAGAGGAAGACAGAAAGATTGCTCAACTGCACTTACAACTGATGAAAATTATGAATATTGAAATTTCAGTCTTTTCTGTAGTGACACAGAACAGTTTGTGTGGGTGATCTCTTCAATGTTTTTTACTCATTTGCACATATATTCAATAGAGGGGAAAGTACTCCTCGTTGTCTTAATCCCCAGATGTTTTATTAAAATTAAAATACATGAAAACATAAGAAAGCATTTTATAACAGGCCACATAGCAACGAACCTTAGGGGTTTCTATCTGCAAGTCGAAGTTGTATTTAGGAGAGTAACAGTTTATCCCACTGACTTTCTGAGAACATCAAATTACCAAGATTTTTTTTTGTGTTGAGTTGTTCTCTCCACTGAGGGCTTTACTTTTAGTTCTGAGAGCTCTTAGTCTAGGAGTGTGAGCATCCCAGCAGCTGCTATCAGGAAAGGTGAGACACTGCAGTGGGAGTGGGAATGGGGTATCTCCCTGCATATTTTCTCTCTGCATTTTTAGATAAAAGACTAAATAAATGACTGCAGTTAAAACCTACCAGGCATCCACTCTGTACCATGACCACGATGGGCAACTGCCTCTGTTGCTGAGCGGATTATCTGCTGCAACCACTACATAATTACGTGTTCAGATTCTTGGTAAGCAGATAATTCCACACCATGGAGAACCACCAGAAGCATGCAGAGCTAGAGCAGAATTAGCAGAATTTAGCTAGAAAGATGCAAGGATGGAAAGGCAGGGTGACATTGGCACAGGCACCTGCAGATGGAAGGGACTCTTTGTGCCAGGCTTGGAGCTGCCAGAAGAGCGTGAACGGAGCAGCCACAGCTGGAACTCTCCCTGGGAGGGAAGTACAGTCCCCAGGGAAACAACTCCCTCTGCTCTCACCTGCCTTGCCCCATTGCCCCAGGACTAACTTAATGCCATTTGCCTGATTACAAATGCTGACTTTTGTAGAGACTGAGAAAGACAATGAGGAAACAGAGGAGCCTGGATTTAATGGGCAGGAATACAAATTTGAGAACACTGAGGCACTGTGTACCAAATACTCCAGCATGGAAAACAATAAAGAAATAAATTTCCCTCTGAAAGGGACTTCATATTAACAGGGAAACTGCATTTCAGCAAGGACATTTGTAGTCTCACAGCAAAACCAAGCTGTCCAAGGACACATCCTATCACTGTACACAATTAAATCTATGACTAAACAGTAACGTTTGTTTGCACTTGTTATAATACCTTATTTACCCTTTTCTGCAACTGTGCATAAAAGAATATTTGCATTAGACATTTATACTTGTTGCTTAAAATATCTTTTCATACATTAAAATTATAAAGTCCTGCAATATGCCATAAGCCTGTGTATAAATGTATTCTGCTCCCCTGAAAATTCAAGCCCTTATAAAAACAACTGCACTTCTATAAGAAGATGTTTAAATCAGTCAAAAGTTGCAGAGGAAAACAAGATCAAAGAAAAGAGTTACTTGTATGCAGCAGATGAGCCTTCTAAATTCTGCCTTATTTGCACAAAATAAACCATAACACTGTCATCCAACCTTAGTTACATAAATGAATCAGCTTTCAGGGTAAAAGTAACCTAAACTATTCACCTGGGGGTTGGTTTGGGGTTTTTGTTTGTTTGTTTGTTTTTAAATATGACAAACTTTTATTTCCACCAACAGATAAATAGAAGACTGAGAAGCAGCTCAAATATTTTAATTAATTTGGGGATTTTCTCCCTTTCAACTTGAGCTCATTGAATCACAGAATGGTTTGGGTTGGAGGGGACCTTAAAGCTCATCTCATTCCACCCCCTGCCATGGACAGGGACACCTTCCACTGGGGCAGGTTGCTCCAAGCCCCGTCCAACCTGGCCTTGGACACTTATTGCAAGGCTGTGTTCAGCAACATGCATACATATGTGGAAAACAAATTTTTCAGAAGTCACAGAGCCATTCTCTGATGATCTATGAAAAGAAAAACACAAAAAAAACCCCAACAAAACCCAGGCCTGGAATCCCTACTGTCCTTCTCTTGAACAGAAGTCCCAGCAATCCCTTGCTGGGCATCAAAGAGGAATTTATTCTGCCTCTCTTTGCTGCCTGGCCAGGACCAGGACAACGAGAGAGCCCACAGCCCTGGCAGGCTGAGAACTGCTGAGGTGCCTGGGGCTGCAGGTGACGCTGATTTGAAGCCACAGTGAGCTTTGGCTGAGTTAATAACAGTGCTCCAGGTGTGAGCTCCATGAGAACCACGTCTGGAGGGTGTTACAAAGCATCTCATCAGCAAGTAAGCAGCTATTTTTGGTACGTATAATGAAAGAAAATTGACAACAATTCCAGTTCTTTTGCCAAATACCTGCAGCACTAAACCTTTCAAGTTAGACTTAAAAAGCACTGGGGAAGACTTGACTCTGACAGATGTCTGAAAACACTCAGATGCACAGGTAATGAAAACATATTCTAGAAAAAGCCAAACTACCAGTGTTATAAAATACCCTACAGTGTTATCTTGCAGGAGTTTTTCCACCCAGTAGGATCCGACCTTGAAATGTGCTGGTGAAACACTGTTTCCATTTATTTTAAAATACCTTAATATAATGTGAGCCAAAGGCTCACAGCACTACCCAAATGGACATGCAAACAAAGTGCTCACTGGGCCACTTCAGACTGGACACCAACCCAAGTGATCCCAGGCACTAATTTTGATAAGATCAAATACTTTCAGACTCCCTGTGAGGAATTACCCTTTCAAAGCCCAGGGGACAAGCTAAGGGATGTGAATGTTTTCCCTGTAGTTGCTAACCCTGCTAACTCTTCCTTCTTCAGCAAATCTGACTCCCCATGCACTTCATGTTGACAATAAAGTACATTAATTTCCTGGGAGAAATTATATCCCTCTGAATTAAAATTATGAACTGCTGAAAGATAGACAGACTATATGGTATTAGCTAAACCAGCTAAGCATTTCCCCACAAATGCCATGTACTTAGGAATTACTGCTTTTAATAAGTTAATAGCCAATATCTAAGTGTCATGAGTGGAATAAAGTGCACATATAAGGAGTAGAAACTAATAATAAGAAGAATGCAGTAAGCAACTTTAATTAGAATAAAAGTTAATTAAATCCACCATGGAGGATCACAAAAATAACTCAGATATTATATCCTCATGACCTCAACGATGATGTTACTGTTTCCCAAAATGTTCTGCACCACCTAGCATGCTGTAAAAAAAGTGTTCTTTCTATCTTGCTGTTAATGGAAGGAGGGGGGGGGGGGAACAGGAAAAAAAAAAAGGTATTTCATTATTTATTATTATTATATTATTATATATGTATTATTATTCACCCTTTTCATTCTCTTTTGCTCATTGAATACTGCCTGTCCAGTGGGACCAGTACACACAGATTCAGCCTCCTTCAAATGTGCTTTGGTAGCCTGAGCATGCTTGGGAAGCAAAGAGCACGATGTTTATAGTAGTGAGTTAAAGTAACTTGAGTTAAATAATTCCATCCTGATACAGGCAAAGCTTGATAACTAAGTTTAGTCAGTTAAGCTTCTACTCCAATTCATTCAACCCAGACACCAGAGCTTCTCCTGGACAGGAATGTGTCCATTCTCCCTTCCTTTGGAGCCTGTAAAAAGCCATTCTCTCATTGTTTGCCTCCATCTATGCCAGACATCAAACTTTTAGCTGTAATATCCCTGGCATCATTCAGGCACTGCCTGTCTTTACTTCCATACGACAGGAATTGGGGCCCCTGCTCAGCAAACAAGACCAGACCTGCAGTATTGGTGCTGCTCTTCCCTCTCCTCTGTCTCTGTACTAATTTCACTTCTCTGTGCTGCAGTCCCTCCTACAGCAAAACTCCTCCAATTCCCACTTTCCTTGCAAGCCACAAAACACACCCAACCATGCAGGGGAGCCTGCCAGGCTTTGCTGCACACCTGGAGGGCACAAGTGCCACCAGCTCCACCCTGCCCCTGGCCAGGTTACACCACACACCACAGATATGCCCAACAGCCCTAACCAAGCTCTTTGCAAAGGCAGAAAGGGGAGACTCGAGGCAGAACAGCTCCTTCAGGGAGTAAAAAGCCTGCATGGAGCCTCCTGTTCACAACAGGGGAGTTAAGAATGCAAAACCTGCACTGTGCTGATATTTTTTGTGTTTGGTTTGTTGGGGTTTTGTTTTAATTTCTTTTTCTTCTCTCGGTGTTACTGTAAGAGACCTAAGCCTGATCCCCTGTGACTTCTTCTCTGTGCTACTTCTCTGGTTTGTGGTAAAGAATGTTAACAAGACAAATCTACAAAACTAAATTAGTCTTCAATTTATCTTGTGGAACATCCATTCTCTCAAAAAAACCCCCAAAATCCAAAAAAAGAAAAAACAAAACCAAATTTCTATAAAGAATGATAAAAAATCCTCACTCCCAGTTGTTGATATAACATAAAATTAAGACATAAAGTAAGATCAATAACTCATTTCCTTATGCATTCCAGAGAACAGCAGCATAATCAAGGAGTATAAACAGTGCCAAGTCATTTTAGGTAAGCAATGTGTTTACAGGAGGACTGTTAAATAGCTTCTAAACAATATTTTTTTTTAATGCTAACTTATTTCTTTACAGAGGATAAAGCTTAGAGTGACAAAACCTGCCTGGAACAACTTGTCCACAGAGCTCAGAGTCATTAGGAGGCAGATGTACACACATACAGTCCCCCAAAGCAGTTTTCACTGTCAGGACCTGAGGCAATACGGACACCACCAGGTGAAGCCCAAGCCCCAAAGACATTCTTTGACCAAGGACAGTCACTTCCCACACATACAGAATAAAATAATCCTATACTTGTGGATAGGGTGGGTGTCAACAGCATTTTCTAGATAAGAGAAACAGCTTTACACAGGAAAGGTTTGATGTGCTGACATGTGCCAGATGACTGTAGGTAGTTTAGTACCAAATTGATATTTTTTAGAGTAATCCTTGGTACATTAAAACTAACTGCAATCACAGCAGCAGCCACATAAGAATGTGCAAGGAGTTGGATTTTGCCTTATAGGCCAAAGACTAGCTCAGACAGAAAAACAAGAGGGATGAAACTACTGTAAAGTACAAAATATTCCCTGAATTTACACATCCACCAGCACATCTGTACCTGCCCACCTCAGAAGAGGGGTCAGGGATCCCTCTGCATGGTCATTAACATCCATGAGTGACAAAGTGAGGTTTGGACACCTGACTAGAACCATCACTACCCTCTAGAACATAATCTTCACTTTTCAACCACAGAATGCAAAAAAAGCCCCAACCAACCTTTTCATTTAACATCATTCCATTCAAATCCTAGATTAAAATGTATCCAATATCAAAATCTGATATCACAAAACTGTAAACTTTATTGGCATATCTTTTTCTCAAGACCAAACACTCTGAGGAAATGATCAAGTTTATTGAGTGTCCTCTTTCCTCTCTTTTTATATATTATAAAAGTGGAAGAATTGTATAACTGTGACATTTCAAATAAACAGCATCTATGGACTAAGTTCATTCAAACCTATGCACTTTTGACACTTAACTCTTAGACCAGTCCCTCTGCAACTTCTAGAAAACTCAGTGTTACCACCATCTCTACAAAACTAAAATAAAGGTAGTACAGGTCACTGTCAACAGAAGTCTTGCTTAAAAAGTGTATTCACTTCATAATACAATCCAGCATCTAAACTCGAAGTTTTTCTTTGAAAACAAGAAACCAGAATAAGTTCAGCTGTAAAGGTAATACCCAAATAAATTTTAAAAAGTGGACTTAAAGCACAGGCAACAAGCTATTTAGTGGATTGCTTCAGATGACCTTCTTGGCATTCCCCAGACTGGAATGATAAAGTAATTCTAGACTGCACTGAAAAATGTTTTGTAAGATACGAAATGAGTCACTCTCCACAGGCACACAGAACAGGAGCACTGGTCCTCCTCCCCTCTTTACCTGTTCTGCACCATGCTCATGGCCATCCAGTCCGAAGGGTAAACGTTCTTCCCAATGAGATCTTTGAACATTATGAACGTTTCCATCAAGAAGTCCTGGAACAACAAAATGTGGTCAGGCTGGGGCTGTGTAATGCACACTTTGAAGTTTCTGTGTGATTAATGAGCCAAGATGGGGAGTTCCACTTTGCTCAGTGAAGTCAAGAGAAGAATTCCTGGTGTTATCAGTAAACCTGAGACTGGAGCCAAAGTCCTGTAGAACAGCAGTCTCAGATTCCAAATGGAAGCTAAAAGCCATTACACTGAAGTCATTATGCAGGGCTCTCAGGAAAATATAAGGCATAAATGAATGGAAGGAAAAAGTTGTAGTACTTTGGAGTAAAATTGGGGGGTTTTTTGTGAATTAGGAGAGCAGTTTCACTATGCATAAAGAATGAATAGATTTGAAAAATACAGGATTTTTATTTTAGTCCATTTACTCCACATTTACAATTTTATTTATGGCACCACTCTGGCTTTAAGAAAGGAAGGAAAGGGATCAGTTCTTGACAAGTGCAGATATTGCCTCCATGGACTAACTACAGATGGTGCAATCCAAACCTTTGCCACTGCCCTGACTTACCTGAGAGCTACACAAGGAGTGTAAAAGGACAGACATAGGACTATGGAAACCTTCTGGCTACAGTGTACCTGAACTACCATTAAATTATGGCAGAAACAACTGCAATAAAAGGATGCACTACAGGAATAGGGCATTTATTGCATTTAGCCTACAATGTTACCAGCACCAGGAGTAGACTCAATAGTGAAAACGAAAGTGGAAACGGATGACTGTGTGTGAAGGGGGGGGGGAATTTTCAACTAGTTGAGGATAAGTTTTGCTGTTGTTTTGTTGTGGATTTATTCTTTTTCTTTTCTGTATCCTCAATAGAGTACTGCACAAAGATCCCATTACTTATTCTGGATTGTTACATCACCACCTCAGTGCCAGGATCAACAGAGACATTTGTGCCTTTCCAAATTTCTGATTACAGTGTTGTCCAGCGGCACAACTAGAAGAGGGAGGCCGTGCAACAATACAGAGACAAAAAATGTACAGCAATAGAATTCATTCTAGGAAGAATCAGACAAGAAACACCCCAAAAATTGTCTGATTTTTCACAGGAAATCAAATACTTAAAACTATCAATTCCATGATCACTTAGTACTCACCACTAGTTCTGAACTTGTCTGGAAAGTTTCAATGTACACTGAATAATGCTGGTCGTTCATCTGGTTTAGGATCGCTGTCATGCACGCCACAAAATGACTCTGAAAGCAAACCAGACAGAATCAACACCTGTGGATTACTTAAGGTATTGGATTGTACTCTTTCTAAAGTTGAAGTATGCCAAATGTCGGAAAAATCCCTTTATGCATGTAGAAATAAATAATAGTCAAGCTTTTGCAAGCCCAGATGAAAGAAACAAACTAAGAACTGCAAAAGGATTATTCCAAAGCTGCCTTGGCAAGGGACAGGCTCTTGTAAGAAAGCTGCATCATTAATGAGATACCACATGGAAAACACATTGTGACAAGAAAACTTGTACAAAGTACAACTGGATATCGCCTTAAGACTCCTAAAAGGCATGTGATGTTCCCCATGATTCTTCCATTAGGAATTCATAGGAAGAAAATATAGAATCAAATATCAAAGAAAATATAGAATCAAAATTTTCTAATTTCTAATAATTCTATTATTCACAGGAAGAAATAGTGCAATAAATGCTATTTTTTACATTCTGCAGGTGTTTAACCAGCTATTACAGGACTCCTGAACTTCTATAGAACCTTATGACCTTCATATCTCAAAACTTCTTTCAAACTTCCTCAAAAGGAAGTATTTAGTCTTTCTTAATTCTCAAGTCTAAATGCTGAAAGATATGACATGATTTCCAGTTCTAAGTTTTCACTCTAAGTTACTGGAAGTCACAAAGACGCTTCTTTCCCAAGTACTAATAGTGAGTTTAATGATTTGCAGTTTTCCTTTAATACTGTAAAGCTCCCAACTTACTGATTCCTTTTCATGTGCTGATGCTTTAATTCTCGTTTTAAAATCGAGCCTGCTTCCAACGCTTCGCTTTATTTTAACAACAAAATCGATGAGCGTGCAAAATCCTTTTCTAGATTTCCTTGGATCTTTTCACTGTCCTGGCTCAGAACCGGCCCCGGCGCTGCTCAGGCTCTCGGTGTCCCTCGGGCTCGCTTTGTCCCGCTGCTAATCAGAGCCAGAGGCACACGAGCTTTCCCAGCTGGGCTGCTCTGTCGCACCCGACCATTTTGTCCCCATTCCAGCGGAGGGAGCCGTGCCTGTCTCGGCTGCTGCCTGTGCCCACTAGAGGTCTTGTTCTTCCCTCCACGAGCCGCTGCTCGCTTCGCGCTGCCGGGGCTTTATTTATTTATTCCTACGTGAGCAGACCCAGCGCACTTCTTGCATACAAACAGTGAAATTACAACCTGAAGGACATACCGTAGCTTCTGTCGGAGTAACCTTAGTGCTAGTGAGAGCCTTGCCTACTTTTTAAGGCTAAGAAGACTCATTTTCTGCAGGTAAAGCAAAAGCTTTCAGGTAAGAAATCGTGTGTTCTCGGGTACTGATGCTCTTCTAAAAGAAATGCTGGGTTTCCTGCAGTAGTACTTCACTTTTACAGTTCTGGAGCAGACAAATCTTTGCTGTGGTGTTAAATGCATCGCTGAAAGGAATAATGAATTGCAAAGGATTCAGTGCTGAAATTGTGTGGGGGTTTTCTTCTCGTGTTTTGATTTTGAAAAAAGATTACTGACAGAAGTTAGAGAATTGACACAAAAAGCAGCTCGTATTTTTAGTAGTTAAGCATTCACCACTAAATGCCTCTCTAGATTCAAGTTAAATAATCACTGCTTGAAATAAGCAGCATTTCTTCACAAGCATTGAATAGATGTATTATGATGCTTAAGGGCATAAAGACTTTAAGAAGGTTATTTCTTTTGTTAAAACCAACTTCAAAAAATGTGTCTAGCTATGCCTGTGATTATGGTACAGCACAAATGCCTCAGTGACTGTGTATGGTGATTTTAAAATTAACAGATGACATGCATTGAAAAGAGCCATAAGCAAAGATCATATCTTGCTGGCCAGGACCTTGCACCAAACCTGTCAAATTCACATCAGTTGGACTGAATGATAATAAAATAGGTGACAGTAAAGATGGTTTGCTACAAAAACTTCCTCCATCCTTTCCATGTAACTGTAAAGCAGGGAAATACAAATACTGTTTGATCTTTAATCATTTTCTTGCCAGCAATCTCAACTATCAGAAATCATATGCTAGCATCTTTATAGGTTTAAAGCTTGCCCCTCCCTCCTAATCCCCAAATGGCAGCAATAAATATTCGCTTCTCAGAGGCAGCCTCGGATCTCTGAAGCGCCCCTGCACCCCCAGCACTGCCATTCTCACTGGCAGAACTTAGGGATAACACAGGGCTCTACAGAGCTGTGATCAAACCTGCAAAGATCTCTCTGTATCCACTGAAATTCTCCTCTGGGGTTTAAGTGCCTCTTACTGGAATGTGAAAGAGCATGAACTGCCTGTGAACACAGCAAGTTCTGCACAAGAACCAGCTCTTACACCGGGACACAGCCTGAGTGTTCATGGGATGGGCAGAAGAAATTCAGAATCACACAATAGTCTATTAAAAAACTTATTGCATTGTCAAACACTGTCCGTAGGAATTGAATAGTATAAAAGAGGTTGTGGCAGACAAGGTGAAGTTCAGGTAGAATCCTAGGGAGTCATTTTAGCTGTGCTTAGGTTTGTTCGGATTTAGCCTGTGAATTTCAGCAGAAAACATTGATTAGAACTAGGTCAAATGTATAAAAAATAAATGTATCAAAGTAAACACTTGACTGCTGAGACAATATGAACAGAAAGAACCCCAGAAACAGCTCTGCACAACTATGAAGAGATCTAATAAAACATTTCCCAACTTCAATACAATAATTTCCTTATAAATGTAAAAGAACCCATAATAGATACAGCACTGAACTCAGTTTTTTTAATTATCCAGTTTTCTGAAAGACTTGAAAAAAATGTGTAAAGAAATTAGGAAATTGATA
The DNA here is from genome assembly GCF_020740725.1 of Corvus hawaiiensis. Taxonomy (NCBI): domain Eukaryota; kingdom Metazoa; phylum Chordata; class Aves; order Passeriformes; family Corvidae; genus Corvus; species Corvus hawaiiensis. Next base: position 17,227,801 of record NC_063227.1, on the reverse strand, counting down.
CTGTGAATGCTGTACTGCTGTCAGGAGCAGGAACACGAGTAAATAGGCAGTCAAATGAAAATAAAACAGAGGAGAAAATATGGAGGAAATATTCAAATTCTCTGTCCACTTAACCCCCCGCATAATTAATACCATATTTAAATGAACTAAAGTGCTGGCTTTAGTATAAACACTGTAAAGTAGTGGGTAAGGTAAAAGAAATGTTGTTTTGCTTGAGTATATACAAAGCACATCAAAAGGAATGGCAGACTTATTCTGTAACACAAACAGGGCTTCCTAAGGTCAGGCAGGAAGATGTGGAATCTCTTGCACTGCTGAGAAAGTGCAGATTAGCTGTGGATGGAAAAGAAACAGCTGAGGAACATCAGGATCATATGAGTGAGATGACAAACTTCAACACCTAGCAACTAAACCCCAGCACACTTTATAATAGCAGATGGTGACAGGTTGCCGTAGTAACTTCAAATAGAGCAGCAGCACAAGGATGAGGCAAATGCACTGAAAAAACAAGAGAAATAACATGGAATGAAGCTACATTCTGACCTAATCTAGTAGAAGTGTTTCAGTGGCTGCAGGGTAGGCAATCCCCATGCAGATGTACTTTTGGAAGGACTCAGGAGGATATTTATTTAATGTAGGCACTTAAGTAGCATTTGCCCTCATTAATAGAGCACTTTACCGACACAGAGCCTGACTGTAAACACAGAACCACATGGACATGCTCATTTTGCTTACGCTCACACGTGGAGTGAGGTAAAGGGACTCTGCACCATCCTCACAACTTGTGATCCCACACTCACTGATGATGGTTTATGCTTTCTGTACTGGGCAAAGAAACTTATTCAAACAATCCAACATTTTTGTGGTATTTGCAGCAATCATAGATGAGATTTAATTCTGAACTCCCTTTTCGGATAAGCCAGAAGTTTCAAAATGCATTGCATGTTAGAAACAGTAATTGTAGAAATGACACACATAAAGAGTGTGACCAAGAATTTCTACGGGCCAAAGAGTTCTCTCTGTTTTGGTTGGGGTTTTCTTTGTTCAGAAATAAGTACAAACATCTTTCTGGAGGAAAAGTGATAAATATGTCATCTTGAGTGTAATTAAAGAAAAACGAACCAACTATTTTAATCAAGTGTTAAACATCATCAATATTTATGTTGTACCACAGGCCTTTTATTGAGAAGGTCTCCAAAAATACCATCTTCTCAGAACAATTGAGTCATCACAGCTGTCCCGTGTCATGAGCTAAAGAGCAACGCCATTACAACTATGGAAGGTGTTCAGTGATGCAACAAAGAACCACAGTAGCTTGAAGCCACAGTTCCTCAGAAAACCCCATTAAACCTTGAGAACTATGGCATATGTAGAAGTTGAAACAAACATCTTGATCATATTATGCAAATACTAAACAATACCAGTCTGTAAGGAAAAATAAGCAGAATTTCAAGCGAATTGCTAATGCAGTAGTTCTGTTTCTCTCCAGAAATAGATGTCCCTGCCAATGCATGTGCAGTCCTAAAATGTACTGTTTCTAGCTGGAAAGGCACGAATACATAAACATTAGGACAGGCTGCTATGCAACAACCTCGAGTATTCATTACATGTGAAATGGGGAATAGCTCCCAATCCATACAGACGTGGAGCTTGCCAATGAGCACATTGTACTAATAATTCATTTACAGTAACATTCATCTACTCTTAGTGGGTTTGGGTTTTTAATTTTCCATTTATACATTCATATAGTTCATTGGTTCTGTCTCCTTGTGTTTTATAGCTGACTGAACAGGTCCTGCTTCCGCATCTCACTGACAGCCTTGGATTTCTGACTGAAAACATGCTGGGCTGTTTTAGCTTGTTCTACCATTTTCCTTACATTCACAAAGTTTAGCTAAAAGGATGTACAACTGTGAAAGCAGAAGACTACCAGGTAGAATAATACAGAACAATTTTGTAGCACAATGGGAGAGTAACAGCAGATTTTAAGATATGTTACAAGTTAGACAAACAAAACAATTTCAGTATTATTTCATTTAAGACTTTTCCATACATAGATAAAAGCAATAAAATAATGGTTCATGGTAGGACATAAAAGTAGCTTGGATTTTCATGGAATATGTCCATTGCCATTTACCTTTTTTTAGAGGGGTGGATTTTTAACTTTGTACTGATTTTCCAGCAATATTCCAAAAAAGAAGATTTTTCATTCTCTACAATGTTTTTGCTGCTGCTGGGTTTTGTTTTTTGGCTGGTTTTGTGCTATAAATCCACTCCAGAATTTCTGCTACTGTCTCTGGTTGATATGAATGCTCCACTGTAATAGATTTAACTTCTGCTTAAGTCTGTGTTCAAACACAGTTGTGTAATTTACTACTTTTCCTGTAATACTAACTTTGTGTTCATCTCCAAGGCATATTTGCAAACAAATTATGGATAACATTAATCAGTGAGGTCAGAGGAAGTGAGATGAGCTCAGCTGGTCACAGCATGGTGCTAATAGTGCCCAGGTTGTGGGTTTAATACCTATATGGGCCATTCACTAAAGAGTTGAACTCAATGACCCCTGTGAATCCCTTCCAATCCAGAATATGGATGTGACTTGGAACTGGTGCTGTGACTTGGAACAAGAAATCATTGCTTGGAAACAGAACTAACTTGTTCAAGGCACATTTATCAAAAAACACAATGATCTGTTTCACCTACTCACTTAAGCACTGCTGTCACACTTCCGACCTCAGCTCTGCTCTAACAGATGAAATCTTCCATCCTTGCCTTCAGGGATCTGTGCAGCTTCTTCCCTCCTCCTCTGCAAGCCACTGATTGCCTCCCATCATCACTTCAGCTACTTTCCAGCCTGGTCCCGCAGGCCAGAAGGAACTCCCTGCCCTGGTACATGAGATGTCCACTGAGAACCCCCAGTATCCCAAGGCTGTCAGGCTGCTCATTTCCCTAATTTCTTATTCCAACTGCTGTTGCACTGCCCTGATGCCACTAAACCAGATGGGCAGCCAAGCAGGCAGAGCAGGTCTGGTCCTGCCAAGGGTCCTGGTGCACTCATTCCCACGTTAGAGGTGGTGCAATCAGTATTCCACAGAAACAGTGGGGCTACACACAAAGTACAGGCAAAGAGTAAGATTAAAAATACCATCCATGGTTTATTAACTGTAACAAGAGATTGGCCAATCTCTTCATTTAAAAGGACTGGAAACCAACTTGGGAACTTGCAGAAAGTGATAGAGGGGCTGGGGGAAGAGTTCCCTGCCCAGAGGTGCAATACTTAACAGCAGGAATCAACCCAGCCAGGATTGCAACAGGAGACTGCAGAGAACAGAGCAGCTGCAAGGGAGAGCAACCCTGAGGTCAGAAAGAGCAGAACTGAGCAGTCCAAGCTCTTCAAAGTGCAGTAACATCTTTTATTGCTAAGCCATGTATTTTAAATTTATACAATGTGAAGACAAATGTCTTGGATGATGATTCACTTCCTTAAAACTAAACAGAGCCACCTCCTGTATTCCCAGAACTAAATCACTCTATTTGATTTTGGTCTTTTTCAGCTGCGCTTACTGAAGACAGAAAAATTAAATTAAATTTCAATGACTTGATCAGAGATGAGATTAATTCAATATATTTGTGAATGGCTAAAACAAAGCTTTGTCACAATAGTTCTGCTTAAAACTGTTGAAAGTCATATCACTCCAGAAACTTCCCTCTTACTTTTAAATTGATTTTATAAAGAAAATAGGGCCTAATAAAAATAATTTTTCAACAACTCATATCCATTACACTAACCAGTCTACCCACTGTGTTTATCTAGGATTGATTAATAACAAGTAGCAACTGTTAGAACAGTTTTAATTTGTATCTGAAATATTTTTCGTATTGAAATTATATCCAGTAGGGGCTTTTATTAAATTTTTAATTGTTATGTAACAGTGGGCTCCACTTTTAAGCTTGAAAAATGTCTTAGAGTCTGGTTAGCAGAGTAACTGGCTAAAACCAAAATTCATAGCAAAACTCCAAATCTTTCTAAAACAGAGAGCTTTTCACATTGAATTTTGGGTAAATTGTTTAACAGAAAGCATAGGGAATTCTCAGTGAAAGAAAACCCCGTGGTAACACATGTCTAAAGACAAAAGGATAAAACTCCAAAAATTACAGAATGTCCTGTCAATGGGTATTCCACAACCTACAGCCAACTGTGCATCCTCCTCAGGTGCGGGTCTCTTTGAGGAATGTCACTTGTGTCCCAGTTGATTTAATTTCAATTATAATGTAACAGAAACAGAGAATCTTTATACTCTGATAATATACAGATAGAAATTTCCCAAATAGCATTGTCTGCATCAATTATTTGTGCATATGCTAATCTGTCTTTCTTAGGGAGGTTCTAACACATTTTCCCTGGGCTCTGGCCAAATAAGGAATCTTCCTTTAATAACCTAGCACCAGCCTGAGAGCTGGATTTATTATATACTTACAATAAAAGTAGAATGAAAATGAGGGTTGAAATTTCTTTGAATAACTAAATAAGGAATTAGTTTAGCTCTTGGTTTTTCTTCCATTTTTTTAAATGAGAAAAAGAAAAACCAGTCAAAAGCATGTGAAAGGTGAAGAATTTCAGACTGCCCTGCCTTAGGCTCCATCAGGGTGTGACTGTCCCTTGGCTGCTCAATCACTGCAATCCAGGAGCCTCCAAATCCTAAACCCACAACGGGACGAGACAGAACTCCTGTTCCTGGCTGTTTGGAAAACACACCAGGATGGTAAAAGGAGGCACCTCTGCTCCCCTGGCATTAAATCCCACTGTCAACAAATTATGTCCTTATTCTGAAATTAAAACTTGCTCCCCAAAAAACCCCAAGCATAAACCCTCCTCAGAAAAATGGGTGAGTATTGATGTAACAGCACTGTGTTACAACAGGTCTTCCCAAACACAAACTGGGCTTCAAACAGTTTTCAACAACTTTGCAAACGTGATTATCAAAATACTTCGTGGTGCCACATCATCTGACCATCTGAACTCCTTCTGAGGGTGATGACTATGTGCCGAAAAGACACTTCTTTGTGTTGCTTTACTGCCAAAATATTCAAGGCTATTTACAGAGATTTATTTCTCCTCATCACTAAAATTCAAATAGATTGTCTTGCTAAGAAGCCAGGGTGCCAACACCTTCTCCTGGACAAAGCAAACAGAAATAATGAGTGTAGATACATGTTAGGGAATTGCAATCCTAGCAGGAAACAAACAAATGCAGAATCACACCCTTATAAAAGCAAACTTGATCAATGAGAGTGCCAGAGAAATCTTATTTGTTATGCCTCTGATATTTAGTTTGCATCTCCTGAACAGTCTTATAGTCTCTTATTTTTATGATTAGTCACTGCAATACAGAGTGTGTGGGAGCATCAGTACATATCTAACAACACACAGAGAAAAGAGGTTATGATTAGAACCATTACAACCTACACCTCCACTGTATTTTCTATATTAGTGCCATCGGGTTTAACAGCAGTTCCAGGTCTGTACTACTGAAGCTGCTCATAAAAGCTGATTAGATCGTGGTCTGTAGATTCGCCCTTGTTACAGTTCACTGACACCAAAGGACCTGTTGTGATGCAGGTAATTTTCTGTCTTTTTAGTTCTGTAAAGCTGAAGCACAGAACAAGCATTTGGTAGATGCTGTACCATCACACAGTCAAAAGAACTTCCAAGATATTTGAAGGGATATCTTATATCTTGATACCATTATGATTTGTTCTACAAACAAATTCTTTTCCCATAGTTAACATAAATCCATTGAGCTGAATGTTGCATTACAGCTTCCTAGTCCTGGATCTTGCTCCTGGTCAGACTCTCCAAACTGCGGCTGCAACATTATAATATTAAGGCAAGAGTCTGGGAAGCTAGAGGGACTGGAATCAAATTTTCCATTTAGATTATGATCAGTTTTTAAAGTATGTTTATTAAGAAGGAAAAAAAAAGTAACTTGTTCTGCTCAGTTTTTGTTTTAAAGGAAGCTGCTAATCTTTTGTATCTTAAAACAAGGTTTCCTAGCCTGCAGAGCTCTGTGTCAGGAATCCAGTAATGTAGAATATTTTTTTCTTAAATATTTCTCTTAAAAGCAAAATGTCTTTCTGACAGAATTTCTTATATTTAGGAAATATGAAAATAAAGCATTTACTACTAGACCAAGGCCATTTGTCTTTTTTTAAATGGCACTATAGTCACATAAGGTAAAAGTGTCTTTTATTTGATCTCTTCTTGGTACAAGGTCTTGACCTCCAAGACTGTGAAATACAACAAACATTAAAATATTTTAATAACATTTAGCAAATAATTCCAAATCATATGTGTGTGTACATATATATATATATATATACAACCAAATAAGAGGAGAAATAATATTGTTCATAGGTTGATGCTGAATGAATAAGGCAGTCGAGAAGGAGGAAATTTGAAATACAGGAGCAGCAGTGGAGTTCCCTTACCCCTTCCAGATTATCATAAAAGTCTAACTGCCTGTGCTGCAATTAGAGAGTTCCAGGACATTAAGTCGGCCCTAGCAGTTTGTACAGCTCAAGGCACAGATGCTCTGGAAGAACAGAGCATTCAAGCATGAAAACAGGAAACCAGTAATGTAGTCCCAGGCATCTGGGAGAGGACAGAAAAAGAACTTGCACTCTGCTGAACTGAAGAACACTGTCCAGGATTTCACAGCAGTGTGTGGGGAACGAGTTCTTTGGTGGCAAAGAAACTGGAGAATATCAGTGTGCAGGATGTGGGCAGTGGGCTGGCAGAGTGGTTTGGGCTGGCCACTGAAAGCAGCTGGAAAACCCCAAATGTAGCCCTTGTCCAAATGATTTCCCTGCTGCTGGCTCCAAGTCCTGCATCAGGGGTGTCCCCATAGGTTTGGGCACACCAGTGTTTCCAGACAAGCCAAAGGGGGAAACAGCCTGATGTGCAAACCTGTGGAATATCCTGGGGATATTCAAAGGGTTTGAAAATAAGCCTTGTTAGGCTGCTAAGAGAAATCTAAGTTATTGCAACAGAAATAGCTCTGAGAATACTGTGATTTTCTCAAAGTTCATCAGTTCAAAACAAGTGACACCAGGATTACAAACATCTCTATCAATGTATGAAACTTACTCTTTTAAGAAAAGGAAAGGATGTTCCCGCTGAACTAGGTCGATTCCTGTTATACAAGGATACACATGCCCTCAGGCTGCCAGTTAGACATTCCTGCCTCATAACTCTTTTTCTGGACTTGGGGGAAAAACAAAGCAATCTTGACAGATTACACATGGCAACATTTCTGTGGATTCTATCAATGTTTTTCAAGGTTTTGTTTTGTTTTTAATTTTACAAGACAAATAAACCAACCAAGCAATAAAAACCTGAAACACACACCTAATTTTATGCAGCTAACATACTGTATGATAACTCTAACCCAAGCCTCTCTACAGCTTCTGGGTTGCCTGCCTTGCTCAGCTTCATGGCAAGGTACTCATTTGGTTTCTTGTTTAACTTTTTCTGAAAAACATTGGAAAAACTCCATGTTCAGTCACGTCTGAAGTGAGACACAACCACGCCCAAGTTCTTCATGTTTTACCTGCCTTCTTAATAACACAGGAATACATTTCAGTATTTTGCTTGAATCACACTGCTACTAACCCAAGTTGAACCTGAAGCTATTCCCAAGGAGACCTTTTGCAATGAAATTATTCTCTAAAATAAAAAACACTACAATTTTCTGAAAATAACCTCATTGCAGGGCCATTAAGGCAACATATGAAATAATGAAGGAAGGAAGTAACTTCTATAAAATTGCTGATATTTCACTAACAGGCCCCAGGAGATCATCCCAGGGATACAAAAAGGAAGAAAGGTCATCTTTTTTCCTGAGACAGGGCAGGCGATATTCCATATTATGTAACCACTTCAGAGATTGCTCTTTTCTTCTCCAACTAGAGATGATACAATCATGTAAAATACTCAATTACTTGGGCCATTCCTCATTCTTATGCTTAGAAGAGGATGGGAAAGCACAGGGAAAGTGCATTTAAGGCAATATGCATCTGCTTATGCAATTAACTTGCATATTATTTTCTAAGGACTTCACATATTTCAAAACATACAAGGAATTGAAGTTTCTATTAATTCATACAGAATGCTGCATGTCTTCTATCTCCTGTCTTCTTTGAAATTAATTGCCCTCACTTGTGGAAAAATAATTTGAGCAGACAAAAATTTCTTGAAGATACTTATTTCCATGCAGCCTTTTAGTTAGGCTTATTGCAGTTCCCAAATTCAACTTCTGGACTTCTCCAAACTGCCAGCCTCAGTAAAGACTGAATAACAAAAACCCCAGTGCTGAGTGACAAGCAGGTGCCACACAACTCAGGACACTGCAGATTTATTAGACATATCATCAATTATTGACTTCTCTGACGATCTAAATATAACTTTGTAAGCTAAAAAAATTTGAATTTATACAAGATATAAAATCAGTTATGAGGTAGAGATATTAAGAAATACCTGAAATGGGAAAAGGCAAGGAAACAACCAGGCTTTTGTTTTGCCCTTGGCATCACTGGGACAAGAGCTTTTGTTGCCCAGAGAAGGTGTTCATTTCTCCAGCAAGGTTCAGAGCCCTTGGAGTGTCCAGAGATGTTCATCTTTCCTTTAGTGACCATCAGTAGGTCATCAAAGGGTCACCTCCCTCCCTCTCTGGTGTTGTCTTAGAAACTCAGCAAGGTGAAGCATCACCTTTCCCAAGAGGAGAGTGAAATGTTTATCTACACTTTTGTGATTTATTGCTTTAAACCACGATTGCACCTTTGCTCTTTGGACGTGTTCCAGGGCAGACCAGACACTAGATCCATCTGATTCTAAATGTGCCCAGCAGGAGATAAATATATCTATGTGACACTTCAGTGTGTTACCAGATCACTCTCTCTCCCCATCTCAGCACATGGTAAAGTATCATCACCTCACTTTTTCTGCCATGGGATTGAATTCCTCTCAAATATCATAATTATTATCTCATTATGCACTATTTCCTCCTCCTAAGACACCACAGTTGCACAGAATTTCCTTCATCCTCTGTTTCTATAGGCAGTTATGCACTGTGCCAAAGACCCCCAGCTACTGAATCTCAGCCCTTAACTTGGGAGCATTGTGGCATCTCCAACAGTAACCTCAAACTGCAGAGTCTCAGTTTCTCTACATTGAGAATTTATATATTTAAGAAATTATTTACATTAATATTTCTTTAATATTAAGAAATAACAAACATTATTAAGATTAAGAGCTGAATATAGAGAAACAATTAATTACAAGGTTGAGAGAAAAACATTAAATCCATCCTGCTAGTTCTGATGATTTCTTAACACATCACCCTAAGCCCTTCAGGCATCAAGGACATTTGAGTTCCAGACAAGTGGACAGTCCTTTGGTAACTCACACCGTTTCCAACTTCATGAGAAGCTAAACAAGCTTTGTGTAAAGAAGAAACATACATTTTCTTTTAAGTACCAGGAAAAAAAGTTGCTTAGCATTTTTTTGAAGTCTCCATATTCCTACATTTCTCAGTACCTGTTAGTACTGAGATGATTTTGGCTTTCATAATCTGTCCCAAGCCAGCAGTAACCACCAAAAAAAAAAGTAAAAATAAAAGGATATTATTTGAATAAAGTGTGAAGAACAAATTAGCCAGTTGTTTGTCTTACCCAGTGGGACAAGTTTTGACTGAGTTTTTATTCTATTGCTTTGAAGAAAAACCAGTATCTAGCCATAAATATTTTAATAATATAAAATAATGCTACACATGGTAATAATGCTGTAACTTAGAATGGGTGTCTCTGTCAAAGCATGAGCTGCAGAGAAACTTTCATTTTCCTGGTGCTCCTTACATGGGGAGTGGAGCTAAGCTTGGAGAGCGATTGTAAGGCTATATTATTTTTCAGGCTATAAATAATTAACTAAGTGGGAATCTTTCAAATCCTCTCCTCACAAAAAGCAAGGCTTTTCAAAAGCAACTTCTCTCTACCTTTAGAAAAGGTAATAGTCAGGAAATAATGATGCTACAGTTCATTTTTAAAGGCATCTGCCCTGCATAATAATAATCTGTGCACCTCACAAACAACATTAAACTACAGACTGTTTAAATATACAGGACAGAAGTGCTGTATAAAATGAAAGAATAAAATCACAGAGAATTATGGATAAGTTGGTGAAGCAGACTTAAAACACAACTTTAAAAACTACCTTTACAATGCTCATAAAAGAGAATAAACCTGCTGCCTTTCTCATGGATTTAGAGAGAAGTATTGCACAGCAGACCAGACACAAGTGAAACATACCTGTGTTGTCCCTTCCTGTTATTCATTTGCAGCATGAAGCTGCTGAGTTGTTAAATAGACAGTCATGACACTAAGAGTTGTGTTCTTACCCAAATACTTGTCTTATAAATCTGAATTTTAGATTTCCTTAATGCCTTCACTATTGATGATATAAAACAGAACTAAAATTTGCAACTGCAAAGTCAGAAGAAGAGAACAAACATGTGCAAAGATTTCTTATTGTGCAATTCTCATCTATTTAATTGTAACCCCTCAAAATACTCGTCACTGACCTCTCCAACATCAGCAGGCTGCTGTATTTTGATGTGAAATTACTTATAGCAGAGACTCAAGACAAACAGAGGTTTCTCTTTTGGTCTACTCCTCACCAGTCCCCCTCCAGAATGGATAATTCTGGCTCCTGACAGGTTAAGGATAGAACGAAACAGAACTCACACAGAACTTGACACAAGTTGAACTACCAACAGGTTAAGGATAGAATGAAACAGAACTCACACAGAACTTGACACAAGTTGAACTACCAACAGGTTAAGGATAGAATGAAACAGAACTCACACAGAACTTCACACAAGTTGAACTACCAACCTTATCACAGCTCCATTTTGTAAACATTCAAAGAGGAGATGTGTCAAAGCATCAGACTGACTGAGCAGACTACCCTGCACAGTGATAAAGCCTGAGAAAAGCTTCCTCTGACGCTGAAAACAGCCATGGTCATGACTGATCAGAGATTTTCTCAGGGGAGTCCCCAGCTCGTTGTATCCCAGCCTCCATTTCCCCTCCACCTGTAGCTTTTTGTGCCAGAAGCTGAGAGCTTGTGGGAAGTGTCAGTCTCTGCAGACACCCTGCCAAAGCCAATAATAAGCACACTTCCAGTCTCTCCTGCAGTTACTGTCAGCCAGTTGGTGGTACCCCAGTCTGAGCAGCCGTAGTTCAATTCCCCCACACCAACAATGTTTTTCAAAACTGGCATCCAGGAAGAGGCACAGCCAGGTATATTCAGCTGAGTACACAAAATACATCTCTGGAGGACAAAATACCCAGTTACTCGCATTCCTGATGTCATTCACTGCTCTGGTGGAATACAGGTAAAAAAGCCTCGAGATGCAATTTTAAATTCCAGCCCTGTTACCACGATGAGAACTGGCACAATATTCCCACCCAGGTTCCAGTGCTTCCATAGGAAACAGAAGCCATGGGACAATGTATTTCAGCAAGAGCTTGGCGTGGTTTCTTCTCTCACTGCTTCCCCATATACCCAGGTTTGTGAGACAAGTGAGAGTAACAGTTGACTCCTTACATTTTTTGAATACTCCCACATACTACAGTGGCAAAAAAAGTTATGGAGATCCTGAAGAATCATAACTGAACACACAGTGCTTACAAGGCATTACACACAGCTGCAGCACAGCAGACTGCTAAATACTTTTGGACTCAGCTTTGCCATGTCATTCTTGATCTGAAGTGTAAATTAATTGGAAAAAACCCCCAGAAACCAACTGAAAGCTAAGGGGCTGCAGCAAGTACACTCAGAACTTGTTTTTTAGAATTAAATAAATACTGTAATGATGGAAACAACCCAAGTGTTGAAGTCACAGTGAGCACTTTATACTGGTTCTAAATGGTTTTTCCTGTAACAGTGTCTCAACAGGAGAAAGGTACTGGGCAGTGACAACCTGTCACATAGGAACCATGGAAATGCAGCATTTAAGTTTGCTACTTGAGAAAAAATATTAAGTTTTGCTGTTTTAACAAGCATAGCCAATATAATTGACAACCAAAGAGAAAGTTCAAAAGGTCATTTTTATGAACTAATCTGTCTCTAACCAAATGCTGTGGCCTCCAAAGCAGCACAAGGTGTAAACCTGCCTATGCATGGGTTACCTATAGATCTACATGTAGGTCTGTTAACATTTTATTAAGCCTGAATATAAACCTGCAATAATCTAAAGTGTAAAATGTGTGCATACTTTGATAAAAACATCATGTACTTAGCAATATTTTTTCAACTGGTAAGACTTATACAAGGAAGAGCACTGAAATTTTGTGCTATGAACCAGTATTTGGACACTTTCCAGCTCACCAGCCTGTCATGTTGGATAACTTCCCTCTCCCTGTAGGCATTCAAGCAGTTCTTCAAGAGAAAATTCTCAGTTTTAAGTACACTCATCTTTGCAAACTAACACTGAAAAAAAATCCAACTTGTGTCTGTATATAAATATGTGACTGAAATCCTTCCCTCTTAAGTGAATAAAAAGTTGTATCTTACCTCCTGACACTAAACCTTGCAGGAACAATTTCCAGTGTATGCTCCAGAGGAAATACTGAGATAAAAATGTTTTCTAATCCATGAAGCGTTTTTTTGTTTTTCTGAGAGAGCAAATGGAATGTATCATCTCTTCAAAGGAAAAGAACTTTTATTTTTATTTAAGTAGAATAAAGGAATTTCAAGTACCATAGTTCTGAAAGTTATTTCAGAGATAAGATCATCATGGTTTTATCTCCTAGTGCATCTTCAGCACTTCATGTGGAATGGCATTGCATCATCTCCATCAAATTATAGGCAAACCACACTCAATTTTCATCCCTAAAACTTGCTTAGCTAAGTCCATTTTCTGCTGCACTAAATATCACAGCATCTTCTCTACCCAGTCTCACCAACCTGAAGTAATTTTCAAATCTTGCTGTAAAATTAACCAGAGACAAAATCCTATAATCTCTTCCATCACTGAAATGTTCCCTTTCTGAGGACAGAAGCTTCCATCCTACCCTGTATTCCTTATCTGTGTTAGATCCTCTTCTCCAGTCACCTTGATCCCACCTGGAGGTGGCTTACAAAACCCACCAGCAGGATTTGTAAAAAAGTTCTTGCCTTCTTCAGTCCTTTTTTTCTCAGGTGCTCAACCAATGTTCCTTCAGCATTACCAAACCACTGCTGTGGGGGAAAACAGAGCACATAGAGGAACATCCAGAGAACTCCTCTGTGGCTGTGCACACCAACAGAAACAGATATTCTGTGTACTGCCCAATTAGAGTAAGAAATAGAATAATATTACACAAGACAAGCTGTGCACTGGAGAAAACTCCAGGTACAAAACTGTGTTCTGCAAATTATTCCATCTCTTATAATAAACACATTTACTTTCATAAATAGCTTTGAGCTTTATTCTGTGGGACCCAAAGTAATAAGACTTCTTGTTGTGATCAACAACAGGCCCCTGTACACAGAGGCCATTTAAAAATCTCTCTCAGCAGTTTCATCCTTCCTGTTCCCTGCCAGCTTTTCCTGTGTATCACAATAAGCTGCAAATTTGCACTTCTGGGGGTCTGTTTCTACTTTATAGGCTCTGCATCTGTCACCCATTTTCATTTGAAAATATTCCCTTCAGAGGCCTCCTTGCATGCAGTTCCTCTGTAACTCTGAGCACATTTCCATCCATTTCCCTCTGCAAGAAAGAAGGACAGGAAAAAGAGGCAATTTTCAGCATCATCCAATTGCAATAGTTTCAAATCCATCTCTAGCTCTCCGTGCTAGCTGGTGATGTATGTTTCACTGCAGTCTCCAGGGATTTCAGAAGCATATCTAAACTTATCCTCAACATCTCTCATTATTTTGAGGAAAGAAACCCAACATGACTTTTATGCAAAGAAGAGCTGTGACTAAACTAAGCAGCTTGGCCAACAGCTATTGCCAAAGTTTCTGATAGAGACAGAAAATGAAGTGGAAGAAAAGCAACATCCAAACCAAAGCACTTAAAGCCTTAATTCAGACTTTTAACTAAAAAAAGGCACATTACAGATGTTAATTTTTCATTTTGAAAGGCAGGAGTGAACCTGCATAGAAGGAGAGCTCTGCAGTGGCCAGGCTGTTTGCAACCACTGACAAGCACACAGTTCACAACAGCCCCCACATGCAGCCTCTGATCCCAGCAATAGCTTAGGAATCCTGGAAAGATTTGCAACACGAAGGGAAAGTGAGAGTCACACAAATTTCTTAGAAACTGATGATCTCCCACCTAGGAAACAGCTTATTATCAAACAAAAACCATAATTAAATACAGCAAGCTGCCTCTCTAAACTGAAAATGTCCATCAAATGTGCATCATAGAAAATCTGTGTTATACAGGGTAAACCACAAATCAGACATGACAGAAAACTGCTGAGTCTGAATGCATTATCCTACAGTTCTTACAGCTGTCACCAATCACAGGATCAGAACAGTTTGTTTTGGAAGGGACCTTAAAGATCAACTTGTTCCAACCCTCTTCCATAGAGTGAATTGGGAAATTTAAAGTGTGGATGCTCAAAAGTAGAAGGCAAGTTACACTAATCATCTTCCTCTTGCAAGCCCCCACAAAATACTTTTACCTAATTCCTTTATTTACTGAAGGGAGTCTGCCCCAATTTTTTTTCAATAAATATTGGCTTTAAAACATGCTTAAAAAAAACCCAAAATACCACAAATTCATATCACACTTTCACTATAAGGAAAAACACGTATTTTTTGAGCAAGTTAGTCAAATGGAAAATTAAGGTATCCTGCTGCAGCTGAAAGAGTTTGAAAATGATGTCAAGTATGTAACTTTTGCCACAAACTGCAGAACCCCCCTAGAAGCACCACTCACACATCTGCTCTCTTCCAAAATCCCAATTGTCCATTGCTCCATGGTTTTTCACTCCATGCAGTTCCCTGTAAACTCCATTTATCCTTACCAGCTGCACTTCTCTACCCATAGCTTCAGTCATTGAACTGAAATAGGAACCAAAAAACTATGTTTGACTCTTGAAGAAATTGAGAAGGCAGAGGCAGGAAAGATAGAAGAATATTTATATAAAAAAATACCTATGTCTTGTTGTTAAATTTCCTCTGCCTGGCAGTCTAACTAAGCTGTAGGTGCATTTCAGAGAACTCAAACCCACAATCCCCAGGTTGGACACCAGTTCCATTGCTGTTTGAGGGGGCAGGCTTTGCTCCCGACTGTTTTCTAGAGGGTTCACTTTCTACACCCTGGGATACAAATTACACTGGAGCAAGGATAAGTTTACACTGAAGAGTAACTACCACCACTAAGAATTGTGTGAGCAAAGCACGCAGAGACCTTCAAAGTCAAGACTTTCTTTAATAGTACCAGCCAAGCCTAAAAGAAAAAAAACCACAAAAACATCAGTCAGATCCACATACCCAGAACACTGAGAAGAGAAGCAAGGAATGTGCACCACTTGAAAACAACATGAACTACCCAGCACCTCACAGGGCACTTATCCAACAGGGGATGGAGAGACTGCAACAAACCCATGGGGGGTTCATTGAGCAAAGCAGCCACAGCACAAGGCATTGCCTTGGGACTGTGGGCAGCTGCCCAGGGAAGGGATGTGGAGGAAGAGGCTGGAGAGCTGGATGCAAGGTCATGGAGCCATGGAACATCAAAGCCCAGTAAATTTCTTCTACTAAAACTGTTATTATTACTACAAGACATAAATTTAAAATTGACTTAATCTTCTGTTTTATGAGTGAAATAAGTTAAATTAATAAATTGAAAGCATTTCTATGAAATGGATCTTTAGGATTTTTCCTACTTCAATGTGAAATAATGAGCAAAACAAGAACTTTAAATTGCTGTGTCAGGAAAGAGTGAAGAATTAGATGCTGGGCAAGGGAAAATGTTATTTAAACTTAGTAATTGGCAATGTTGCACTGATACGTTAACTCAAGCACAGACACCTATAACTCATTGAAATTCACTAGTCTGGGTTTTCAATCCAAATATTTGAACATTCCTAGCTATATATTTTTTTTCTTTCAGCTTGATTTAGTATAAACAGCACCAAAATGTTCATTGCAATTCATAGTAAACCCAGAGTACTGGATGCCAAGGTAGCTAAAAATCAACAGAGTTAAAATAGCAATTTTCAAATTCAGATTGCAGGAATGTAGCTCAAATGCCTCTACAGCCAAAGGAGAGAGCTCTCACAAAACGCTTAAGGGCTTTTTACTTTTATTTAAAACACAAAGGATTAGCTTTCTAAAGCTTCTTTCAGAATTTAATTGGGCAAGTGTAACTTTTAAAGTAGTCCATCTGCCTGGAGCACAGCAGCTGTGATGGGGAGAATGCTACTGCAATATTTGGATAAATTCTCAAACAAAACTGTAAAAAGTCTCTGGTAATTAGTGGATGATATGAGAACTCAGAACTTGGCACTGGAATGTTGTTTGCAGAAACTGTTGGACTTGTTTATTGTGATACTTGTTTCCATTGCACAATCAGTGCACAGATTTCCATAACTTCATGCCTACCACAAAAGTAAAATTTGGTATTAATGCACATGTTTATTTCCTCAATATCTTATGTGACATTTCTCTCTCAGTGAAATCATCCAACACTCATTTTCTTCTAGAACTTTATAATAGAGTAATATCACATTATTACTTTGTTTAAATTATATTACAGTGCCTAAATGTTACATGATGCTACACAACACTTTGCTATGTTCTTTAAAAAGATCTCTCCCACTGCACCCATCTCATCAATTCTTGTAAATTAAATACAGTAAAATCTGTGCAATGCTTAAATAAAAGGTTCTGAGCTAATGGAAGTAGTAAGGCTAATGAGATGACCAGTGAATTAACAGGGAACAGGGTTAATAGTAAGTTACCACTATGCTGGGAATTTAGTTGCATTCTTGTATTCAAATCTGAACACTAAAATTAACAAGTAAAAAAAAAAAAAACAAAAACAAAAAAACAAACAAACAACCCCTCAACTTGCCTCTGAATTAAGAACTCACATTTGTATTGTTCAGTTTTGGATATTTCATCCATTACAGGATTTAATGGCCATTTTCAAATCTGACTTAAGTTTAAAGATCTGCATTTGGGACCAGATTCAGGCCTATGATATTTTGTATCTGTTGTATATAAATATATATATCCATTTCTTGAGTATTGTACTTCATACAAAAAGGACTTTAGGCACTTCAAAATTCTAAAGCATTTTTCAGCTTCTATGCAATTGTCTCATTGCCAAAGTCACAGAACCAGTGATGATGGAAAGTTACTGGGAGACAGCAGAAGAAAATGACACCGTTTGCCAGTTTGTTCAGCTACAACTCTTGTCTTTTTATTTTCAGGAAACACTTTCTGCTATTCTGCTTTTATGGGTTATTCAGCCTGGACCTCTCCTGTTTACAGAACTGAGCCAACCCCTTGGATATGATCTGCCTTGTGTTTGCAAGAACTGCAGTAACAACCACACATCAATAACGTCTCTCACTGAATCCCACTGGATGCTGTATTTTTCCCTGGTCAGAAGTGGTTACGTTTTCCTTACCTGTTTGGGAAGATTAGTTTCAATTGGAAATTAAAAAGATGGCTGAGGAAGAAAAACTATCTCTAAAGAAAGAAATTCAGTTTGGTATTAATGGATATATTCCATCAGTAAAACTATGCATCAGAAATGAAAATGTCCCCAAAAGTTATTATGCTTGTTTAGACAACATGCAAATAAAACACATGTGACTGGTCCATGAGAAAATAAAAGCTGGATCCCTAATGGAGAGCTGCTGTCAAATAAGAGCCACTAGGAAAGCCATAGACTCAACCTTACCTTTAAATTAGTTGACTGGAAGTGTAACAGCCTGTTGCAATTTTGTAGTACAAAGACCATGTTAGCTGCAGGCAGCAGCATTTTTGCATTCCTGAGCTACAAGAAATCTTTCCTTAAATTTTATATCTAATTTATCTTAGTTTTTGGTCTAATCAGCAATTAAATTTGAAAGAGGATCCCTAAAGAGAACATGCCAGTTGAAAATATACATAATAACAAGGAGAAGAATGATAAGCTCCAGAAGTGAGGTGTTTATTGGTATCCTAGGAACAATATTAATACACAGATCAAATGACAGATGAAATGGGTCGCAAAGAAACACGTTACTTGCAGACTTTAAATTGTGATTCAATGGCCCAGCAAAGCATGAAAATGCGACCAGTGCTACTGAAAAGGAACAGCCTGGACTCGGCGGATTTTCTGAGACACCCCCAGCACCGCAGGACCAAATCCCAGCAAGTTCGGTTCAAGGATGATGGTGTCAGCACCAAGGCAGAGCTGGAAGCTAATCCTGCCCGGGACACAGCATTCACAACTGGAAAAACAGAAATATTTAGGGATCACAATTTCTTGCTATCTCCATCTCCAACTTTTCCAAGGGCTCAGAAGGGGCTTCGGAATATTGCCATACAAACTTCTCCCAGCCTCAGGAAACACTTCCCAGTTTTTAAAAGGAAAAAGCTGACAGTAAGCAAATCACTGACAGAAATGCCAGCGGAGCCTACAAACTCTATCCAGGTAAATGGCAATCTTTGTGAACCAGACATTCTGTGTTCAGAGCTCTGTTACTTAAGAATAAGTGATCACTTGGAGGATGGATGCAGGAATAGTGAGGTGGGCTTGGGTCAAAGATCATCAAAAGCACAAAGCAATGGACCGATGTACTCAGATGATTTCTCAGTGTCAGACAAGACGACTGCGTCTACACAGGTGCCTGAATACATTCATGTGAGTTTTCCACGAGACAGAAACGTTTCCCTGGATGCACCAGACACAACCATGGTTTCAAGTAATTCACTGCATTCTTCTACCGTCATCAACAGCAACGAAAGTCACGAAAACAGCACACTGTCATCTGATTCTGAAAAAGCAGAGCCTTGCCTAAGCAATTCTACGAACTGCAGTGAATGTAACCCCCACTCTGCTGCTCGGGAAGAGGAGAAAAGTGATTCTGAGCCGCCTGTAGCCAGCAAAGATGCCAGCAGTAAGGAAACTACTCCACTGTCACCTCCATCAAATCACAGCTCATCTCCTTGTTTCCTCAGAGACTGTCACCAGGCAGGAGAGCACAAGCCAGATTCCAGCTGCGTGACATTACCAAGTGAAGATCACCCAATGGTGTCACTGACCAGCAGCAATGCATCAAAACCATGTCTGTCACGTAATACTGAAATCGAGAAAAATTCCACCCAGTCAGATGTTTCCCAGTGCAACAGCTGTTTAGAAGGATTTCACATAAAGTCTTATCCGCCAAGGAGTGAAATAAACCTGCAAAGCAACAAAGAGATTAACGAAATAAATCAAATTCACTTGGCACATGGAGAACTCTGTGCCCTACAAGGCAGGCTGCAGTCTGTAGAGGAATCCTTGCAGTCGAACCAGGAGAAGATTAAAGTCCTTTTGAATGTAATCCAAGATCTGGAAAAATCCAGAGCCCTCAGTGAAGGGTATGGTTCATTTTTAATATTAGTAATTCATCAGAAGTGTAAAGTAGATGTTAACATTCTTTTAACTTTGCTGCTGAAAAACACAGCTCTTCTGGTATTTAAAGATGAGTTTGCAAAAACGTGTCTTATGCCCTTTTTGTGGTGCTTGGGCCTCAGCAGAGAAGCAAGTCCCTTTGTAGTCTGGCTTTAGCTGACACTGCCTTTACTAAACCCAGTGCAAGGCCCAGCTTAACAACTCCCCTTTTCATTTAGATTTAGGGTGTTCAAAGCATGGCAAGGTCAGATACGCACGGAGTGCCAGACATGCAGACTGAGAACTAAGGACAGAGCATGTGAAGGCTGTCAGCAAGAACTCACTTCAGACCCTCAGATTTCAGAGCGGCCCCTTTCTGCACCCCCATAACAAAGCATGACCTCTATCTATTGTCAGTATGGTGACACAGGGACTGATAGCCAAGGCTGCAAAAAGTATTCATGCATTATTATGCATTATAAAAAAAAAACCCAAAAATAATAATACCAAAAATGCAACTAACATCTAAAGATTGGACAAAGTTAAAATAGAATTTTAAATATTTTTCTGCTCAAAACAGATTTCAGAATATCCTAATAGAGCTTTCCAAACTATTGACAGCATCTCTTACAGTAATTGCACCTAGGATACACTTTAAAGTTCTGTTTTGTTGCAAAGTAGTATATACCCATCAAACAATTTATCTTTGAAAAACTCAGAAAAAAATAGAGGGAATTATGGTTCCCTTATACTTTATTTTTTTAAGATGAAACAACAAGAAGACTATGTTACCATACATTTACTTTAATGCTTAGCACAGGCGTAAGTGATGTGCACACATCACTTATGTGTGCAAAACTGCACCGTGTGTATCAATTGTATTTACTGATTACAATTAATGAATAAATCAGATAATATTCCACATTTCCACAAACTGTGCAAACATCACAAGAAGGCTGCACTGAGGGTTTTGTGTAGGTGCAGTTGCAGAAATAGCCCAGAGCATGACACTGCTGTGCTCACACCATCCAGCATCAGGGCTTTGCACTTGTTCTCACATGGGCAGAACTCTCAAGATAGAACTAACTGTGGCCACAACTTTATATATACCCCAATTTTCTTACAGCTTCTGAAGGAAAAAAAAGAAAAAAAAAAAATCTATTTTGAAGAATTTTTTTCTTTTTCCAAGTATTTTAGCTGGGAATTGAAGTGAACTTCTTTTATTTCTGTTGAATGACATTCCAACTCACAATTCAAGTAAGAATTTACACTCATTAAAAATCTAATATAAATCAAGTTGGCTTGTGATTTTACTCCATACATATTACCTTTTTTATCTGGAAACATTAACTAGTAATGTCCATCTGGATGTTAGCACGAAAATACTTTCATTAGCTTTCACTGTGCCCACAAAAATTCTTGTTCTAGATAAGAGTTCCCCCATACAATTCAGATCCAGCTACCCTCCCTCAGAGGGTGGTTCCATATGGTTTTCTAGCACCAGATTTGCAACAGCTTAAACACAAGAGACAAAATCCATGTAGATAGACTAATAGCAAAAATGCAACACTCCAAACCCCAAAAATTCAGGAAAAAGCAAGATTAGAGGCAGGGATCCAAGTATGTCTCAGGCTTAAGAAGTCATTTCTCTCTTGTAATCTTCATCCAACCCCCACCCGACTGTGGTTCCTCAGGAAGTGACAGAACAGAACACCCACTCCCTCTCCCCTGCATGCAGTTCTCTACAAGACACTGCACAGGTTTCAATTATGTTTGCAAATCTGCCCATAGCAAAGACTAATTTGCAGTGAAGCACAGTCAGATTATACAGCAATATTTATAATCCATTTCTGTTCATTTACCACATGGTTGAAGAGAAAAAATTTGTCAAATATCTTGAAGTGTCTCTCTGAGATCCAATGAGAAGCTTCAATCCTCCTTGGCAGATTCATCTCACTGAATGTTCCAAGCACTTGTATAGATAGCACAACAATGCACATGAACTCCCATTTTTCCCAAAACAATCAGAAAATTATTTTGGTACCAACTGATCTCCCCTAATTCAAATAAAACTTGTTAAGTATAAGTGTTACACTTTCTTCAGACACAATGAGCTACCAATCTCAACCTGTTTCTAGTGCAGATTTCTACATCATAAAAGTGTTTCAGCTCTAGTTCATGTTAAGCATGAAAAGTCACTTTTCTTGTTTTCTCAACACTCCAAATTTGTATCTTATCCACAGTGAAAATCTGACTTGGTTATACTCAAATAGGAAACATGTCAATGGAAGACTGGAAAGCATAAGGACAGAGATCAGACTGATTCAGCAAATGCATGGATTTTCAAATACTTGAAAATGTGTTTGTTAGAAACAGTCTCATGTCTATGTGTTTTCATAACAGGTATTCATACCAGAACCCTTAACAGCATGAAGTGGGAAAGGTGCAAGACAAGGCTCATAGGGTTTGGGGTTTTTTAAAGAAACCTTCCAACTTAGAATTTGATACTAGAATTTTTAGTAGGGCTAACAGAAGTTGTGAACAGGCTGGCTTTTGTTCATAAAAGAATCAGAGCTGTGTTATTGTATCTATAGCTCCACATCTCATGAGCTGCTGTCTGTTCCAGGCGTAACTTCTACCACACTGGGCAGGACCTCAACAACTGCAGCACCTGTCAGAACACGGCGTGCATCATTTACAGGTACCTCGCTCCCTCGCACGGTTCTGTCCTGGCTGGGCATCCCTCTAGTTGCACAAAACAGTGTTTTGCTCACACTTATGAAATATCTCAACTGTGACTAACCCAGTTTTTAAGAAAAGACCAAGTGGTTGTTTGACCCCAAGCAGAAAACAATTCACAGTGGTGTTAGCTGAAAGGAAAGGGAGACTGGACTTGGGAGAATGCAAACAGAAATTTCCCACAAAGGCTCACAGTGTTATTACTGGCATGCTTTGAAAATCTGTGATGCCATTTCTGATGATGAAATTCCTCTGTGTGATACGTTTTTAAAGCCAGGGTTTCTGTAATAATTTTAGATCTTAAAGAAGATAAACTCTTGGTTCTCTGAATGCCAGTGAGCTACAGCTACAGTTCATGTTAACATGCAAAATAAAATCAAAATTCCCACAATTTTCACCTCAGTTGTTATTAATTTCAGAGAGTGCAATTTGAGTGTAAGATACTTCAGATTTAAAGTGCAGCTCATGCTAAGCCCTTATGACCAGAAGGCTTTGCAGGGCCGTGTTCTGGAAGCTGTACATGTTTCAAATGCTGTGTCTATACAAACACACTGTAGGAGCCTTCAGCTGTCCAGACATCAACCCAAAAGCCAACAGATACAAAGTCTTGGTTTACTGCACATGTAGCTTGTCCACTCAGTAAGGAATTTTTTGAAGACATTATCTAATCTCTGCAAGCTCAGTTATGAGGCAGAAAACCCACACCTTGGGTTACTTGATTACATTTACAAAACTAAAGGGTAAGATAATGTCTCTTTTAGGTTGAAACTTTTTCTTTCATTTCAAAGAAAATAGCAGACCATTATCTTCAAGAGTTTGTAATCACTAAACCTTTACTTTTTTAATAGAAATACTCACATGGAAGTGTTTTTCACACATGTTCTGCATGAACCAAATTTCGTAAAGAGCTTAATAAACTAGACACAGCACTAGAACCTATTGTTCAACATAACAACTCAGTCCCACACTGAAGTCCTAAACCTCTGGTAATGGAATTTCCAAGTAATTAACATGTCACAAATTAAACACCACAACTCCTCTGAGACAAAGCTGTAGGTCTTCTTCACAGCCCACTGGATACTCTGGGAAGTTGTGTGACATACCCAAGAGCACAGATTGTATCCATTAAAAAGAAAAAGAAGATCCAGGACAAAACAGATTTCCTTTACTTGGTCATTATCTCTGAACAAACAATCTCTGTATTTTATGGGACTAGACATGAACAGATCACTCCCTAGAATTTGTATACAGACTACCCTTGACCACAGGATGCCTTCTCTCTTCTGAAAAATACCCCGTGTTTTTAATTTTACACAGTTTCAGAGCAGGAAAGATCCTGAACAACAAGCACCATCACTCAAAGGGAAGAACAGAGGAAGTAGGAAAACATGAGGGGCCTTTTTGATTTACCAGGTAGTTTGCAATGGTAATGATGCCTGGAGGCTCATGGTGCAATGATTAATAGAACATGTACAGAACACAGTTGCTATAAAAAGTTTCTGCTTTTAAGAGACAAACACGAGACAATAAGGAAACAACAGTTTTTGATTTGCAAAGGTGTTCCAGGGGATGTGGTTATGAAAAAAAGCATTCTGAGTGACTAATACTTGAAGTTCATTAGACAATATTCTGAAAGAAGCAATTGTTCTCAGTGTTTGCTCTCGACAAACACATGCAATTCCTGTGTTTTATGTGGCCTAAAATGTCCGTGCAAATATTTTCCCCCTAATATAGCATCCCAGTTGCAATTATAAAATCAGGTGTTTTATCCTGCTCCCAGTTTTCCTGCTCTTGAAGAACCTCACTCCCCACTGTTGCAAACCCTGCACGTGGAGTGCTGGGTTGCTGTCACTGAACCATCTTTATCACACACAGTCCCCGAGTCAAACAATGCATTAATCTCACAGAAATCCCCGTGTGGATTACACTGATCACTAAAGTAATAAAGAGCTTTTCAGCCTAACAGTGACTGTAAATTTGGATTTATTAACTACCCAGCAGGGATTCCAGCCTTGGGATTTTCCATCCAGATCATGTAATAGAAATGTTTGTATTATAATAAACAAATGCAAGTAGCAACCAAAACCAGTTATCATAGGCAGTATTAAATAAAGACTGAATTGACCTCCTGCCTCTGGAGATGATATCTCCAACATTAAATTTAAAACTCTGAAGAAGGGCAGAAAAAAGGAACATGAGCAGATGCTACCCTTACTTTTTCTATCAACCCAACATTTCCTCTCCAGTACTCGTGGTCTGTGAATACTGAAAGGTATTAACTTGCAGTTTTCGTAATAAGCTGATGAAATGCAACAGACTCTGATTTTGTATCACTTCCTTCTGCTTTTTTTTAATATTTATTATGCATTGCTTCTTGTTCAAGAGATTCTTCTACTCTTTTATAAATGAAAATAATCCCCCTGCTTTCTTTTTACCAGTTGAGTTATATTATTTAATGAAAAACCTCAAAACACATGAATTAAGGGAAACAATCTTCAAGTTAATTTTAACACACTATTTAATGATGTTTATGGATTCTGTATAAAAATACTCACAATTAAAAGTGTTTAAAGATTTGCATATTGACTAACTTCACAGATTTCTTCTGATCAGTGCAAAAGTCAGATTCAGGGCCTTGAAGTGACATCCCAACCCCCCTCAGATGATGCTCTGTTCCTCCCGTTATAGCAAATACAACCTTTCTCCTCCCCCCTGCCTCCTAAAACATTCACAGCAGATACAGCTGATACAACTCACTCTCCTGCCCAGAAAACATGATTGAAATAAGGACAATACGTACAATACTGCTTAGTCCCTGTCCACACTGACTTTTTTTTTGAGCCTTACATTTATTTCTATGCACTCATCTGCTGTTATCTAATTAACATCCTGGCTCTTGTTTGCCATCAATAATAATTAGGGATTACAATGGAGGAAATGACTTCTACTTTCCTGTTAACTAACACCACTTACCTCAAAGACTTACATATCGGCTTAATTTCATATGTTTTTGTTCCCAGCCTGTGTCCTAGTAGGAGCCATTTGCATTTAACAAAGTTAAGAATGTGAGAGCTTTTAATTGCAAGCATATGACTGTTAGATTATGGTATCAAAAACTGACCTTTGAATAAAACACATTGAAAGGTCATCCTAGTACATTTTCATTGTGTCTCCCTTAATTTTTGTCCCATCGCTTTGGGCACAATGTTGGAGTTCTTAACTCACATGAAGTAAAATTTTTGCTCAAAAAAAAAAAAATTAAGAGGTGAACTTATTTTCAAAGGAACAACCCCTAAACCCCTTCTGTTTACCCCAGGCTGTATTGAATAACACCAAGTTACTCTGATGAGGGAAGCAGCCTTTCCACATGCTCTTTAAATGGGGAATTCTTCATGTACTAGTATAGCTCTCTCAATTTTTTTTCCATAGTGTAGAATATGACTTCAGACAACAAGAAGGAAGATTTCATCAGATTTTGAAAACACTGGACAATGCAGAGCAAAATCCACCTTCAGCTTCACCTCAGAAGCCGCCACCTGATCCTCCAGCTCCCGAGAAAAAGGAGTTAAGGAGAAAAACAAAAAAGGTGAAAAGAAAATGCTTCTGGTGGATTTGACTTCCTCATGCATCCTTTTACATTTCAAGAGACACTAAAACAGAAAGAGCTTGAGAGCACACACCTGAAAATGTGCTATTATGAAATCACAAAGGTTAAGAATGTTTAATTAGAGTATCTGAAAAATCAAAATAATTGAATTTATTCAAATCATCTCGCTGAATAAAGGTGCATGAAGATACTATTTTCAAGAAAATAAATGGTTTCTTTCAAAAGGAAGTTCTCATGTTTTTCCAAGGACACTTTCATACGCTTTGTAAAGACCTTTTTTTCAACTTTCCAAAAATAACAAGGTTTAAATCTCTACTTTAAAAAACAATTGTAGGCAAAGTTAGCATGTCACACAGCCTTCATTTCCCATTTAGAGGCAACATGGACTAAAAGCAAAAAAATTCATTGAGCTTTGAACAAACCACATCATCAAGAACAAATTCAGGGAAACCTAAGTTGTTCAAATTAATCTCTCCTCAAAGGAGACAATTGTAATTATTTCACATCCCCACTGAGATATTTTTGTTGCTGTCATCTACTACTGAACAACAAACAAAAGAATTTCAGGTTAAGTTTTACTCGATCCTTTTATTTGTTCATTGTGAAAGGCACCATTTAGAAGTTTCAGCCATTTAATGGACTTTTCTGAAAAGAATTTTGGGGTTGTAAAACAAGAGAGTGTCACAGTAACTCTTGTGTTGAACCCCTACTCAAGCACGGTCCAGTTCAGTGAATTTGAGTTGTGAGTATCTCCAAAGACGAGAATCCTCAGCTCCTTGAGGCAGGCTGTTCCAGGGTGTTCTCCTAACATCTACTCCGAATTTCCTGCATTCTAATTTGTGTTCATTACATCGTGCTCTGTCCAAGTACACCTTCAAGAAGAACTACATGGATAATAAGACCTCTCTCCTAAGTCTTCACTTCTAAAAGACTGAACAGATCCAATTTTCACTGCCTCTCATCTCACATGCTGCAGCCACAGCTGTCCTGGTGGTGTCCCTCCAGGGATGATGTCCTTCATACACCTGGAAGCCTAAAACTGGACACGGTTCCTCAGAAGTCATCACACAGCTGCTGGATAAAGAGGAATAACTATCCTGGCTACTTGTCTTACTGAATCACTTGCCCAGTCTGTCCATTTAAGACCTGTATTGCTGTACCAAAATATCCCAAGATTTTTTTTGCCTTAAGATGTAAATTAATAGATGATAAAAAATGGAACATAAAAATAATATTTAGTGAACTGATCTGTATTACACAAAAAAATTTATATATGCTGAAAAGAATTTATCAGATGTCAATACAGCTACTTCTTTCCTCCAGAAATACTCAAGTTACCATTAGCACAGGTTGTGCCAATGGAACCCAATTTATGATTGGTGATACTATTATTTTACTAATGAAAACATGGTCACCTTTCATATGGGGGGGCAGGGGGAAAAGGTTTTCCAATGCAAGTTTAGTGGAATGTAGTGCAGACCTTTTCTTAGAAGTGGCTCTGGTTCAGGGTATTCCATAGATTAATTGCTTCATCTTATTTTTCTAAGTCATCCTGTATCATGTCATGCTAAACCATGACAATTGTGCAATGTTACTTTTAAATGTCTGTACATTTTTTGTACACTTCTTTGTTCCTTGAATTCTTAGGGTTAATTACACATTTGAAAATACATTAAAAACAATTTTGCACAGAATAATTTTGCCTGGAAGAACTAATTTCTTTATGAAACGAATTTTTTAGAAGAAAGTATGCAATATGTCATGGCTTAATTTATCAAAATTCTAAAGGACTGACACTTAAACAACATTTCCATGTTAATTTCAGTTAGTACAGAAATGACAGGCGCAAAACTACTTCTATTTTAGAGGCTCTTCAGAAGGAAATTAATTTTTACTAACATGTTTTTAGATGCCTCTAGTGAGACAGAACAGCTCTTCAGTAATAGGTTGTGGTTATAAAAAAGGTAAGAATTAAATGACTACATGAGAACTCAAGTACATGCACTGCTTGTGCTGCTGTGCCAACAGCATTTCTTTTTTGCATTAGTCTCTATAATTGATGCAGTGAAGGATTTATTAGTGTATAAATTATTCTTGTGTATTGAAATAACATTTTAAGTCCAATATCCCCTGTGGTAAAGTATAATAATAAGCAATACGAAGAGCTGTAACACTAGTCAAACCAGCAAGATTTTTTTCTGTATTGAACCAATTTTTAATAATTTATTATAGAAAAGCAATCTTTTTGCCTTTCTTTTTGTTGATAAACACCAAAAGCACTCATTTTAAGCAATCTTATTTTTGGTTTGCCCACATAATGCATATGATGCCTTCAATC
Organism: Corvus hawaiiensis; assembly: GCF_020740725.1. NCBI lineage: Eukaryota > Metazoa > Chordata > Aves > Passeriformes > Corvidae > Corvus > Corvus hawaiiensis. Next base: position 17,199,468 of record NC_063227.1, on the reverse strand, counting down.
TATTTTCAAAGGATCCAGATCATTTAATTTAAACAAACCACAGCACTTTGGTTCACCACATAGCACTAATCAATTCCTGGGGTCAGCAGAACTAGGCAAAACAGAAATACTCTTTTTAGTTTAAGAAAGTCCAACCAAAGGTAGTTACAAGTAAGGGTCTAAGTCTTTCTTTTGGCCTGAAGAAACATCAATACTCCTAAAAAACTGAAATACACAGATTTAAGTGCTTACAGATTTCATATTTTAATGTCTGAGTTTGGTGGAATTCAAAACTGTAACCAATTTTTCATCCTTAATCTCCTAGTCACAATTAGCTTCTGTTTTCCAGATTCCTGAATCGGTTGTTTTTGAGTTCTCTCTGTCAGTCAAGTCTGGATCATCCACATGTGGATATGGAATTGTGTTTGTGACCTTTGCACACACAGCAGCAGGGAGCCACTGGAGGCTGCCAGGCCAGCCGAGCCTCAGCTCCCACTGCTGCCATGCAGGAACATCCACTTGGCCTCTCAGCCTTCCCTGTGCTCAAACTCACCCCATTCAAGGCATCTGTTTTCCTTGACAGAAAATATGAAATTCCAGTGCTGTGAGAGCACTTTCCTTCAGGAAGGCTGCAAGGAGTTTTTACCCCCAGTCATTCCCATAGTGCTTGACACACAAAAAGCTTTCTATATAAAACTTGAAAGAGAACGTTGGGACAAAAGGCTTTTTTTCTACCAAAAGGTAATGGGGGGGAAGTGTCAGTCACGGATGCACCAGGAACAGGAACAGTGTAATGCTTCTTAGATGTTTTGTTTAGATTTAAAAATATGTATATCTTAGCAACATAAAATAATTAAAATTTAAGAGCTTTGTAGCACGTAATTGGAGAAAATTTGCTATATGAAAATATAATATGAAAGCATTGGGGTTTGTTTTATTGTTTAATATTTTAAAAACATTTTCATCATTAATTATTAATTCTTATGGGAAATAAAAAATTACCAGATACACGCTACACAATTTATGGTGTGAAGATTGGAAGAGCAGTAGAAATTGGTAGACTGTTGGAAGATAAAAGTACTGGCTACAAAAAGTTTCTCTGGTTTACAAAATTACTGTCTAATCCTTATAAACAGCTCCCAGAGCAGGAAAGAAATGTTAGAAATACAAACACATTTTTAAATAAAATGGAAGAATTACCCACAAACCCCCCATAAGTTGTAAAAAAACCCCAACAAAAAACCCAAACCACAGCTACTTGACTGCACTTGATTATGAAAATATTTAGGGCTTCTGAGGAATTTATATTTAAATTATACATGCTATATATAAAACATTGCACAGAATGCAGTACATTCCAAAATTACTGTATTTGAAATTGTTGTTTGATGGAGTCAAACTCACTTTCTTTAAAAATTAAAAATGTTTGAATAAAATACTGTTTTGTCTGATGTAAGAGCAGTTCATGTAGGGCTTGTGATGGTTTTGTGCACTATAATAATCCTGCCAGCATAGACACACACCATCTTCCTAATGGCACTTAATCTGATGTATGTTTTGTATATTTCTAGGCCCTTTAAATGTGATGTTATCTTTTTAAATAAAGTGAGATATTTTTATTAGGTTTCAGGAGTCAATTAATAATAAACAGTATTTAGATTCCAAAGGAAGGGAACAGCTGTTCTTTGGGAAAAGAAAAATGAATGTCAGACTAACAGGCATTTCATGGAATCATTTTGCAGCATTTCCAGGTAGACCAAGGATGTCAATTTGAATATCAAATGAAAAAGCTGTAAGCTTTTAGCTAGACCATGGGTATATTTCAACATATCAAATTCTCCAACCAAGGCAGCTCTGGAAATAGTTTCTCTGGTCATTATCTGCCCACAGAGAAAGCTCTAGAGTAGCTTTGCTTAACAGAGTTCACAGATTTCTTTTTGGCAAAGTTTTATTTGTACAATATTATATATAAATACTGTCTAAAAACATCTCTGTGTAGCATAGCTACACTTATTTCATCATGTTAAACTGATATTGTGAACAAACTCAAGTTTGAAAGTACTAAAGGAAACCCTTAAGATGCATATGGTGGATTTACAATATTTCTATTTACCTAACCAAGCCAAGACTGAAAACAAGTATTGCTGTGTTCTACACAGTTTATAATTTTGACTTCTGTAATTCCTGTAGGAGGACTTCACAGCATGACAATGACCTTTAACTAAAAATCTAAATTTCATGAAATATTCAAGGTAAAGATTGCATAGCCAGTTTCACGTGATAAACTTGTCCCTCTTCACAACAAGTTTAGAAGCAATTCTACAGCTACAAACAGCCGGGGGTTTGTGGGGTTTTAAGAGTGAAAACAACCAAGCAGCTGTTAAAGCCTTCAGCTGCTAAACCACAATGAAGGCAAGAATGGCATTTAACTAAGTCTCCCCCTGCAGTAGCTGCAGAGAGCCAAATTACCTTTCCACCACCACCTCCTTCTCCTGGGGAGATTGTTTCTTTCTGAGCCTGACTCTTCTCAGTAATTACATGAACACAGCTCCCAGCAGGCACTTACCAGCTAAGCCCAAGGCAGAACCTTCCCCTTCCCTTTCCCTTTAACTGGCATTGCAGCAAGAAAAGATCCAGGCAACTGTAAACCCCAATCTCTGCCAGCAAGCTAGAGGATTGTGAAAAGAGCACCTGAATATGAAAATTAACCTGCTTATCACTGTCAGAAAGCAAAAAAACCCCTCAGGTAAATCAAATCTGGTTATCTTTCAGTGCAAGGCATTTAAACTTGCAAGGAATTACAGGTCTTGTAAATTGTAACCATTGTTTTTATCAGCATAAATCAGTATTAGCATTACTGTCCAGAGCATTTTCAAGTTATAGAAAATTACACTGCAGAAGTTAATAAAAATAATTGCAATATTCACAAACACAGATTTAAGAATCTAAAGAGTAACCTTCTGTCCTCCTGGAAGGAATAGATTTAGCCCCATTTGAAATGTCATTTATAGCTGTATAACATCAGCTATGCAGTCCAGCTGCAGCAATTCCATGTATCCCACCTGTACTTGCAGTTTCCCACATTTCAGCAGCTTGAACTCACCTAAGCATTCTCCAGGACATAATTCCTGATGATCTGCTTCATTTTGAAAAGATCAAGCATTCAGGCTTTCACAAAAAGTTTGACCCTCTCAAGAGTGTTAAAGCAAACCTGAAAATTAACTTGGTGAACTAAAGTAGCACACAGAGCATGGAAAAAGCTTCTTTTGCCAGTTCTTTCTGAATACAAAAGACTTTTGTTCATTAAAAACAATTTATTTGCATGTAAAAGGCTATTCTGTTGAGAGGTGTTGCCTCAGCTGTAGAAAACATAGCAATTTATTGGAACTCTGCTTTGACAAACCTCTAAAATGCCCAGTATACACATATGCATAGGTGCTCATGAGCATAATTAGAAGGAAGAGAATTGCATTTCAAAACTCACTCTGAATTTGTTCTTTTCAGGTTAAAACAGCTGAAGAAATTACAGTAGATGGGAGGGGGGAAAAAAAAAGAAACATTTTCCAAGCCATTTCAATTTACTGTAACCAGCTTGTTTCCTACTGGTTTCCTAATGGATCTTTTATGCAGGATTACAACAGCTTCATTTTGCCTCTTCATGTGCTGTTTATGGTATCCAGAAATACTCCTTAATAGACTGGTTAGGTCATCCCCAACACTCATATCATGCTTTCCTTGTGAGTACAGAAAGCATTTTCAAACACTAGAGAGAACTGAAAGGGTCACTGATCTTCATTCCAAACCATTTCCTGTTGTGCCCATGGATGTGCCCGAGGGTTACACATGAACAACAACAGCCTGGAGTTCAGATAAACAGCTACAGTGATGTCTCAAACCTGCAGATGTACCACCAGGGAGTTCAAAGCAACCACTGGCAAATATTTCCTCTGAGGAGCTCGATCAGTCTCCTCAGTTATTAGGAGAGTAATCAGGAGACACACGTGCTCTGGCTGGCAATGATCTAAAACTGTTATTTTGGCTTTCCAATAGAAGTAAACAGGGAAAAGCTGGGCATTTTAAAAGGCACACAATGCACCTCTTGTGGCTAAAATCATCAAGTAAATGATGCTATGATTTCGCAGAATAAAATAAATCTCCAAGGACAAACCATTAGAAAACATCTTCCCATAAGTGCCCAGTCTGAAGGGCAAGCTCTGAATTCCTGATGAATTCCTCGCATTCTCAGGAATAGTCTAAATCCAGAGGGAGCACTCAGGAGATGCGCACTTAAATCTGAATAAATTGCAGGATCTGTCCTTGAATACAACTCTTAAATCATGGAACCTCCACAAAAAAAAGTCTCAGGTAAATGTTCTGTGCCAGCACATGCCTAGATTTTTTTTTTTTTTTTTTTTTTTTTTTTTTTTTTTTTTTTTAGTTTTACTCAGAAAATGTCACTTTAGATTAGTAGAAATACTCTTTACAATGTCTTAAACCATGTTCTTTATGCAGATTTGTAAAAATTTCTTCTCTTTTGCAAATATCAATTAACTTTCTATTTATCATTTGTTCTCTTAAAGAATGTTCAAATCTCACAACCACACTTCAAAAGACTGTGACTACAGTGTCACAGCTGAATGACAAAAAGACTAAAGCTTGAGACTTCTTATTTTAAATTTGAAAAAAATAATTCTCAAGAAATCCACAAAGACTATATATGCATTTTTTTCCAGGATAACTATAAAATGAGTTTCAAAGCATGGAAAATGCATTAAAATATTACTCACAATTAATGGATCTCGTCCCATTGTAATAACAGTTCTGTTCACTGTGCGTAGTAACTGCACCATTATTTCTTGAATATGGTGATAAGTTGAAGCCTGCAAATGAAAAAAACCAGAGTTCTGGTATTAAAATCATATCTCTTTTAAAAGTAAGAAAAAACCAATTATTTCCATTTTGTCAGTTCAAGTTGTACGATGTAACAGCCCCACTGCAAGAGAAACACTAATTCTTCTTGCTCACATTGTTCCTTAGTTCCAGCAACTTCAGTGGAATACTCGTGGCCAATTTCAGTCCAGTTTCACCTCAATCTACTCCACAACTGGTTTTTGTTTCAAACAGTCACTTCCCATCTCTCACTCAAGGCACTCCTGTTCTCCCCCTTAGTGAGTAGTCTGTAACTTTACCCTGGTACAGTTAATTGAGGCAAATTGTCCCACAGCTCCCCACATCTGTCAGTGCTCTCAGGGCAGGCTGGAGCTCAGGAATTTTCTTAGCTGGCAGTCACAAATATAGAGTTATTAAAGGAGAAAGTTGTCTTCATTTAGCCAAGCTGCTCTGGGAGGGCACAAACTGGGGATGGTTGGCCCAAGTACTGCTCTCATTGCCTGAAGAAGGACATTTGATTATTTATTCTAAAACCCTGAGCAAATGGGAACAACCTTATGTTCACCACTTTCACTGACCTTACTCTGATCACTCGACAACTTGGGAAACCAGCATGCAACAAGGAAGAAAAAGTCTAAACAAATTTCTAGTAGAAAAGGATATGTAGCTTCCACCAAGACCCTTATTTAATGTCAGATATCGTATGGAAAGAACACCACAATCACAGAACCACGGCAAGTTCTTCATAACGTTTTAGGTAGCTGAGCCCCAATACCATTCCAGGAGAAACTGTTTCAGATTCTGTTTTTCCTCTGAGTCAGCCAATGTTTTCTCCATTTTTTCCTCCTGTTCTGATTGCTTTGGATCAGTCCACACACCTCATAACAGGAACCTTCCTCACACCTAGCAATTTATTTACTATTACCATTTAGTCCTCTTGTATCCTTTGATAATGACACATAGAAGCTTAAGTGATCTCTTCATCTGTCACAGCATTTCAGAAGTTGTTATATTCTATAAATGAATAATGTATTTGCAGAATAATTTGTTTGTGTTTGGTGTTTCCTACTTCAAAATTTCACTTTGTCTGGTGCAGTCCTATGTTTATAACACGACTACACTTGAGAGTGGCTGCACAGAAGACACATTTGTTGTTGTTAGTTTTATAAAGTTGTTTACCACTATAATAATAAAAAAAAAATCAACAGCCCAAACTGAAAAACTGTATAGCAGCACTTAGCACAGGGATGTAATCAGTTCATTAGTTTCCCTTTTTTTTTAAATTCAAAAATGAGGGCTCATATAATGTAAGTTAACTTCCACATTCCAGTATGTGCTATACCATAATTAGTAACAGTTCAGAACATTGCATAATGAGTTTTAACATTTAGCCCTGACTCCATCATTAAAGATGAGCTCTATTCTTAATTCACAAGTAGCACATCACAAACCTCTCCTGGAAAGACTATTACATATGCTCAAGCACATAAAGGTTATTTTCTGCTAGACCTTTGAATTTTCAGAGAAACATTAGCAAATGAAATAAAATGGTTTCTTTATGAAACTGAGACTCCCTTTCTTCTTGATAATCTAAGAAACAATTAGGCATTCAATACTGACAATGCAAAATTAACAAAAATTCTTTTCACACATTGTCAATACAAGAGATTTCAGCTTTTATTTTAACTTAAAGCTTCTAGCTCCAGAAGATAGTCTAACAGCCCACTGCAACTTGTGCTTTTTCAGATCATATTTCTCTTCAAAAGGATGACATGGGAAAACCCACCATCATTTGGCTTTGTTCCGTTGATTAAGCATAAGATATTTTAGGAGCTAAATTAACTTATTAAATTTTCATATATAAATGTTCACTTGGAAAACATTAACTGTATTATTCCATTTAATTAAATATGCTGATCAAAAACATATGTTTGTCTTTGCCGTTGAAAAGATTTTCCAGGTGACCAAGGCATGGAACAATCGGAGTTCATACTCTGCAGGCAGGTCAGCAGGAGGGAGTGTTCTCACAGAGCTCTAGCACCTTCACGGTCCTTGTTGGGCTGGATGGCACATATTGGTACACAGATTAGTTAAGAGAAAACCCAAACCAAGCAAAATTTCACTCTCTTGCCAAAATATCTGCGCAAGGTAAAAGCAGATAGCTTTGATTTGATTTTCATCTTCTATTTAAACTACTACAGGATTGGGACAGAAAAAGGAATTCTGCTTCAGAGTCAACCCTGCACTTCAGATTCTGATGGAGTGTTTGTTTATTTGGACAAACAGGGGCTCACTGAATGGCTGCTTGGGAGTTCCAACGTTACACAACCTGTACTCGAGGTACCCACTTGGAAACACTTCTGTGCATTCATTTCAGCCGTCCCTGCTGTGTCCCCTCTCAAACTCTCACCCAGCTCTACTCTCCTCCCTGGCGTGGGGCTCAGTGAGAAACTCAGCAGGCCTTGGCACTGTGCAAGCAGTGTTCAGCAATAACTGAAATTTCATCTCTGCATTATCAGCACTGTTTTGGTCACAAATCTAAAACATGGCACTCTATGGGCAGCCACAGAGGAAATGAGCTCTACACCAACCAGATCCTGTGTGCTCACTCCCTGGTGCACCCAGTTCTGTAACTTGTATTGCTTCTTTAACACACATACAAATAAAGGCACATATAGAAGGATAACAATTTTTTTTTAAACCATGGTTCATAATCCTGCATTGTTTTGGCTGAAAAGTCTCCACAGAGGACCTTAAGGTAACAGGCCCTGAAAGGACATGCAGTATTCCTGACTACATTCCTTTGAAACTCTCTTTTGCTAAAGCCTTAAAATCTGCCATAAGTTAGGCAAAAGCTTTAGAAATTTCTTTACAATTCTAAAATGCTTCCAGGCTTGTTTGCTAGCATTTGCTAAACAGCTTAAAATGCAACTGCTGCCAGTTATTGACAATGCACAGAACAGGAGAAGATTCTTCATCTCTCTTGCACTTACAGTCTCAGCCAAGATTTCACTGTAGATTCCAAGAGAAAGCATTAACCATTACATTTAATTTTGTAGGCACTATAAATAAAAAATTGTTCTGATTCAGTAAATATTAAGGCATAGCATATATGTTAGATTAGAGACAAAGTCACCTCACGAAGCACAGTCAGATTCCATGAAAAAGTGTTGTAAAGAGGGAAAAGGGAAGTGGTTTTAATTAAAACAGAAACAAAAAGTCACAGATTTCACCATGACCTTCATCAATGACTTGCAGTTCTGAGATTTAACTGTATTTCACAGGTGCTTGAAGCACAGTCTCAAGCTATGAAGCTAATTTTAGACATGATTAAGCCAAAACAATGCCATCTATGTCCAAAAGTTGTTTGCTGGAGAGGAAACTTAAAATCAAATCTCAGCATCTTACTGAGATGCCCAACAGTGACTGTCTAGTCATAAAAATAAACACTACACAAAACAGAGTTTTTAACAACACACTAGCTACCTGCAGAACCCAGCAGTGAGGCAGCAGCTGAAGAAAACAGCATTTGAACACAAGGATCTGATGATTCCCATGTTCCCACTCACTAAACAATGTGAGACAAAACAGTAGACCAGAGCTGGTAATACCAAAATATCTTTTCCTTTGACAAAGAAAATACATTCTTCAAAAATTCTGTAACAACTTCAAAGATCACCTCACAGTACAAATTTTCACCACACAAAACAGAACAACTACTGCTGTTTGTTCTTCCCTGTCCTTTGTGTGCATTTTATTTCTGGTGACTTTCACAGAATAAATGAAATGTAAAAATATCAAAGTTAAGTTTCCAAAAATTTTGAAACCAGGTTTCTCTACTGAGATGGAAAAACCAGAAGGAATAGGACAGGGCATTGGTGTTATTAATACTGTAAAGTGATGCTGCTACTAAGGGCTGAAGCTTTTTCCTCCAGCAGGTCAAACATCCATTTTCTTAGAAAGAGGCTAAGGGATACAGGAAATGAACTGTTGAATGGAAAAGTGCATTCATTTTAGGGTTCAAGTGTAATCCCAGCAGAAATGACTTGGTTAATTACCAAACTTATTGTCTGTATCTAGATCACACTGCATATAAAGGCATCTTGAAAGTCAGTGCCTAAACAATAACCTGGCCATATGTGAACCCTTTCCATTTGCCTACAGGTTACAAAGTATTTACTGCTGCAAGGCAAGTACAGCCTCGAAACAAGATTTCTCACTTTAGCTGGAATATATAAATATAAAATTATACTCCAGAGAAATCTGTAGTGGCTCTCAAAGAGAAATGACTGTGATCCTTGGATACTGTGGTGTTCCCCTCCTTTGCTGCTTTTTCCTCCTTCAGATAAGTCATCTCAACAGCAGATTTTCAGTACTGAGGCAGGATCAGTGTTTTGTTAAAAAATGAGATCTTAACCCATGGATTCTCACTCAAGGAAAGAAAAAACTACAAGTGATGGCCACGCATTTCCTGTTGTGGTTACAAGCCCAGGTGTTACGGTTAATGACACATCCTTAATTTATTCTAAAATCTGTATTTTCTCTGACCAGCAGTTGTATTGCCAGAGGCAGGCCAGGGTATGGACTTTTTGCAACAGAAGCATCTGGTTCTTCTGTTGATATCCCAACTATCTACAATATTTCTTAGACTCAGGAATATGATGCCTCCAGAGGACTGATACCACTGCTGATTTAAAGCTGCCCCAAGGGGCTTTTCTCCCTATATCAGAAATGCATCAGTATTCCTTGCAAGCACAATCTGTAGATAACTGTGACCCAAACATCTCACAGATAATCTCCAGTTTACTTTCCTTGAAAGAAACTATTGAAGAAATGCCACTTCTCTGGAACAAATGTCAATATATAATTTTTTTAATGCACGCATTTTAAATTCTCAGCAATTCTTCTGCTGCTCTGCATAATGTTCCCACTCACACAAAGATGAGCTACAAACCCATATTTTCAGTAGGCCCTAATGAGTCTTTGACATGTCAGCAACTGCTGCTGTGGATGGTAACTGTTAAATTCAAAAATAAACTTCATTTATGTGGTACACACAGAGAGCCCCATCTTACTTTACAATTGTGTTTACCTTTTAAAGGATACAGTAACGAAACTGGTTACTTTGCATTATAGACTTATGAGATGATAACTTCAATTTTTGCCTCATCATGTTTTCACCGTTTCTCTTAAGAATTACATTTCAAATTCAAATGTTCCAATACCTCTTTGGTATCCCCTTGGATCAGTCCCTCCTGAACTGCTTAAGTCTAAACCAATGAGGCAAATAGCTCATAATACACATGGAAAGATTGCCCTGTGCAAATGGAAAAACCTCTGCAGTAACAAAGATTTTTATGAAATCAAGATATATACTGTAATGATTCCATTTACTAGGAAATGATCCAAGGAGCCACAGTGAAAAACTCCCAAAATGACAACTTGCCCTAATCTAAAGTCTGCAAAGTTTGAACACATGTATTGGAAAACTATAGCTGAGAAAAAATCAGCACAGAAGAAATTACAGCTTTCTTAATGTAATTAGTTATGAGGTTTTCTCAGAATAAATCACTCAAATTATTGAGAAGCTTCATTGAATAACCTACTACTCATTAAAAAGTAACTAAAAGTCAATTCAATATTCTCTCAAATGAGAAAAAAAAGAACCATCCAGATGAAAATTTCAGTGTTCCAAAATTTCAGAAGTCTGAGAAAGAAACTACAGTCTCCAAGTGAAATATAGTAAAGAGTATTCTGTTTTACCCAGACACTGCTGAAAGCACAAACCATACCTCACCACATTGTACAGCATCTGTGTCAGAAACTACAGGGGCTTTTGTGAGAGCAACAAGATGAAATTTGAAATTTATTCTGAATAATTAAAATAATTACAGAATAATCAAAAATTTATGTTTGGAAGGGACCTTGAAAGGTCATGTAGTCCAACCCCCTGCAATGAGCACAGATATCTTCAACTGGATCAGGTTACTCAGATGTCAGTATTAATCTTTAATACCTCAACTGCCCTTTCATTTAAGTTTATGAAAAATAGGAGAAAAGTTCAATTTGCCACTGACTTGTATTAAATATTTGAAAGAGATTAATCATCATCAATAATTTACTACCTAATCAGCTCAAGCTTTCTACAGACTTGGGCTCTCTATATCATCATCATCAATACTTACAGGGTCTTGACAGCTCAGAACCTCCAGGATACTATTAAGTAATTCAACGCAGTACTTCCTCTCTTGGACCTGGAGCTGCTGATCCTCCTTCTCTTCCAGTAATTCCCTCAGCTCTTTTGTAATCACAGGAAGCAGAATGTCCCTGCATTCTGAAAGAAAGCATATTATCTTAACAACAAATATAAATCAAATACTGTGTGCAAATAAACCCTCCCTCAAACAGTGAAACACAATATGCTTCAACAGCCACAGTCCCAATGTGGAATTGCTGATTTTCCAATTGTGCCTCATTAATATTCCATACTTGTGCGGTATTTTCATAAGTTAACAGTATTTTCATATATTAAAACCGAAAGTTCCTGATAAAAATAGTTTTCTTCAGTTAAATTCTGAAGGCTGTTCAGCTTATATCAAACACTTGGGGACAAATTACTCACTTACACACAAAGCATCTGGAAATTAATTGTGTTTAAGTAATGACAGGATTTTAATGTGAGAAAATTACTGCACTTATTAACTTATTTCTGAAAATAAGACTCAAACAGCAGAAGAGAAGTGTTCTATGTGCATCATTTTGAAACATATCTTCTAAAGGCACATAAAAGAATGCAGACAAAGAGAAGACTCTAATGAAAGGCCTACCAAGATTGTGATAGTGAGAGCTGTGCATACATTCATCCTTATTTAAATTTAAGGAAGCTGACACAAATATGAAGTTATGTTTCAATATCACCCATACATTGACTTTTTAAGAGAGAGGTGCTTATAGGAAATGTCAGGAGTACAAAATACACAAATTTGATAGAACTTTAATGAGAGCAATATCTATCTAGGAATAAAAAGTATCTTTTATTTTTTAAGAATGATTTGGAGCACCTGGACATACACTGCACTCCCTGATAAAGCAGTGCATTGTGAGACATGGTGAAACTGTATCCATTGCGATTTAAAACAAGCCAGGGGCTCAGAATCCCCCCAAAATAAAGGTGCTAGTACATACAGAGAGAAAGGAAAGAAAGAAAGAAAAAGAAAAGAATGGAAAGTAGATTATAAATGTCTGAATTTTGCAGATGAAGCAACAGAAGCAATCCATGCAGATTATTCTTATTTGAAGTAACAGCTCCAAACTAAATGAAGCCAAGAGCTTTTAATCATGTCTGAAGAGCAGCATAATTTGTCGCCTCAGAAAGCATCTCTACCCTTGGTAACTATTTCTATAATACTTATTCCAAGCTACAAGACAAATCTAACCCAATAACTAAGTTACAAACTCACCAGTAAGACAGCAGTTAAAGAACACATATCAACACGAGCCCTGTTTGAACAGCAGCATAAAAATGAATTTCACACAGCCTACAGTTCTTTATGTGCCCAATTCTGCACAGACACACTTCTTGCAGGCTACAGATACCCCTCTGAAGCAGAAACCAAAGGGCTGTGCTCACAAACCACATAGTGGAGCCCAGCAGCAGGGGATACCAACACTCCTAAAGCACTTCTGTGTGGATTTGTGCTCATGCAGGCAGAGAACACCTGCGCTCCAGAAGTCAGTACTGGCAGCTGGTCACCAGCTGCAGACAGCAAATACTATAAGTTTTCTGAAACTGAGATGTAATTCAGTAACTAGCAAAAACTTTCTTGATTTGCTCCTACAAACTGCTTCTAACTCATTCTAAATGCAACAAATCCAGTGCTATTAGCTTAACTAAAAACTAAACCAAAGAAACATCATCAGCAACCAAAAAAGTTACATGCAATACCTTAAAAACTTGCTAAAATGTGATAGGATCTTTTTAATACAGGGTTGATATATTCAGTCAACAAATAACTGCAAATTATAAAATAGATTATTAGTTTACTACTTTTGAAAAAGCTAGTAAACAAACTTAAGTTCTGTTTTCATTATTATCTGTGGAGACTGTCCTTCAACAGTTATCCAGGTTATCCAGGGGGAACACAGTTCCTAGTATGATCAGTTCAGAATTCATTCATCAAGATTCTGACCACCCCAAAAATACTTAAGCTGTATTTTGACATAGCATTTATTGCTAACCTAGTTCCATTTCATGGTGCTTACGAGAAGGACCGTAAGTGCAACAGTCTTACTGAAAGATGGCACACATTTAACACATTTTAAAGTGGATCAGATGAAATTGAAAAATGGACTCACAACCCAAGCAAGCAGTTGAGGCTGGATATAAGGAGAAACCTCTTCCTCACACAGACAGCCAAGCAGTAGAACTAACAGGTTGCACAGACTATCCTGGAAAAACCTCGTCTGACCTCACAGCTGACCTCATGCTGAGCTGGAGGTTGGGCTGGACACATTCCCAGATTCCTTCCAACTCAAACTATTCTATGATTCTTGATTGCTAAAACTGCTAATCAATGGTAGTGTGGCAGTAGCTTGGTGCACTGAAAATATCAGTTTCTAATCCTCAGAACCTGAACAGAGCAGACAACTATGGGTAACGAGTAAGCAACACAACACAGTAAAAAAAAAATCACAGGAGACTCTGAATCTCTGGAAAATGAACAGAGACTGTCAGAAAGTCAGGAACAAAGTTACATATATTCCTGTGTACATAAATGATGACATTTTTGGGGCTTGCCATTTTTTTATCTGTGGACTCAAACATCAAGGTGTCCTATATCAGAAGAGATGATATCAAACTCATTATTCTAAAGACAGGTAGGAGAAACCCAATTCTTGCCATTTGAATCCCTAGCACTTGCACAGCATCTGTAGTGAGGCGTAAGAAATGTTTCACATATATGTAACCTGTATGAAAATACACATGCAGTAAAATACCTCTTTTCTAGTCTCCACTCTGCTCCACCCCCCTGTTCCCTTCCAGATTCTCTGACTGTGTGCAAGATATGCTGAAGGAAAGATTCAGCACAAGCTAAACCCCATTTCTCCTACAGCATTGTGGATCCCATATACCAAGCAAACCCTCGGCAGTAAAACTCACCCACATCCCTCTCCATGCCTGTCTGCAGCTACAGCAGAGTTCTACCCATGGCAACACTTTGTGCCACAAGTTCTCAACTCTCAACCTGGTCCATATAAATTACACTTTGTACAGGGATTCATAACTTACTCCAGCAATCTGAAACAACACAGTAACAGCTACACCTAATACAACACAAAGATGGACCTATTTAGACAAGCACATCTAACTAATCTGGAATGACAAATAGAAGTACAGATTCCAAATCAACAGTATGTAAGAAATTTAGCTGGCAATTCTTTCCCCATAACTACCATTCTTAAAAATAGTGCCTTGAAAACACTTCCACTTCAAAAAACATCACTAGGGAGTGCTATGCTAACAGGCTGTTCATAGCAGCAAAGTTCAAAGTCACATCACATTATGTGACATCTCAGCCACTTTTCACCTCTCACAAAGAGAATGGAAGGTTCTTGGCACATTCCGGTTTCACATCTGCCAGGATAAACATACTTACTGCTCTCACTCCTTCAAAATAATATCCAGCTCAATTTTAAGCTATTAAGATGTCCCTTTGAACTGCCTGACAGCTAGCAAATATAAAAATTCCTTTTGGGTAGCTTTCAAAGTTACAGGGAGCAACTGGATAATAAAAACCTGTACCTAACGAGCTTATTTTCAAAAGTAAAGTAAGAGACTAAATTGAGCAAAGTCACTGATCAAGAGGAACCCTGTCTTTTAGATAAAGTACATTTTTAATTTGTCTTCGTATAGAAAATAAAACCCTGGGATTCAAGGTAGGTGTTATGAAAACATTAATCACCAAATTACTTGTGCCTTCACATGTCAGTGACACCCATTTGCTCAATAATCAGGAAGCATAGATGAGATCATGACTAACAAGTTGCAGTGGACACCTTAAAGAGGAGCGGAGGCAAGCTTCACTGAATTTAAAACTCCTCCAATACAAGCCCTCAGAAGTCAATTAAAGCTTCCTACCAGAATGCAAAATGCCTGCCCTTGTCTGTAACTCATTAAAAACCACACATGTGTATTTTAGTGAAAGAATCAAGTCTTTGACATAATTTTTCTTCCATATAAAGCCATTCCATACTCCTTAAACATGGAGAAAACAGGGTTGCTTGCATAGACCAATTTTCCTGTTGTACTGAGACAACAGTTGAGGCAGAAAGTGCAATTGATTTCCTTCAGATTTTAGAGCTAATTACTCTACAAGCTTCAGTACTCCCAGTTGTACTTTGCAATATAAATTAAAATTGGATCCATATTTGATACATACAGAATCTCTTAAAAGGACAAACTATGCAGCTGATCAATTATTTACAGTGCATTTTCAGATGTGGACAATGTTGAAACATCAAGCCACATGGAAATTCAAGGTTGTTTAACTAGTCTTAGCTAAATTGTTTCCTTAGGGGAAAAAAAAAATCAAACTTGCCATTGATAATAATACAAAAAAATCAATAGATTTTAGCAAGAAAATTCAATTTTTGGTGTTAATTAGTTTGGCTAATATTAAAGCTTTATGTCTATATTTTTTGACTGGCTGCTAGATAAACTCAGCTTGTTAGTTAGTACAGGAGAAGGAATTTTATAATGCACTTCTAGGATATTATTGATGAATAGAAGAAAAAGAAAACTAATTAGGTTTTATAAGACACCTAGCAGTTGAAGTCATCTCATATGAGAGTGTAATTCCAAAATGTTCTGAAAAACACACAATCAAAGCAACTGGAAAAGACCTGTATTCATAGCAAGGAAGACCTGATCTCATCCTGAGCCTGCAGGTGGACTAAAGTAAACATAAACCTGTAGTCATGTCTTTGTATCTTTGAAAACCCAGTAAAACTATTTCACTAGAACATTACACAAAAGATGAAATCCTTGTACTGTCTTAGGACAAGCAAAAGTTTATTGAACCAGTACACAAGTTTCAGATTATAATACTAAGGTATCATTGCACAAGTTATGTAAGGAAAATGAACCAAGTTCTTATTTAAACATGAGCAATTCAATGGCCTGGGAAAAGGAGAAAAAAATTAAGAAAATTGTGGAAGACTTCAATTGAGAAAAATAGCCAAAGTAAAACTTGATGTTGTAGTTGATGATTTAGACTCATCACTGGATGCACCCTCAGCAAGGCTGCAGATGACACTAAATTGGTGGCAGGAAGGCTCTGCAGAGGGACCTGGACGAGCTGGATCAGTGGGCTGAGGCCAGCGGGGTGAGCTTCACTGAGGTGAAGTGCCAGGTCCTGTGCTCCGGGCAGGAAGGGACCTGGGGGTCCTGGCTGACTGTGGCTGAACATGAGTCCAGGTTTGCTCAGGTGGGCAAGAGGCCAAGGGCACCTGGCCTGTACCAGCACTGGTGTGGCAGCAGGACCAGGGCAGTGACCTGTGCTGGGCACCATTGAGGCCACACCTCGAGGGCTCTGCCCAGTTCTGGGCCCCTCAGGCAAAGAAGGCACTGAGGGACTGGAGAGAGGGCAGAGAAGGAACGGAGCTGGGGAAGGGTCTGGAGCACAGGTCTGATGGGGAGTGGCTGAGGGAGCTGGTGGGGCTCAGCCTGGAGAAAAGGAGGCTCAGGGGGGACCTTCTACCTCTACAACTCCCTGAGAGGAGAGTGGAGGGAGGTGGGAGTTGCTCTCTCAAGTAGCAAGTGATAAGCAAAAACTGTCTCAGGGGTTGTCCAGCCCTGGGACAAGCTGCCCAGGACAGTGATGGAGTCACCGTCCCTGGGGAGATTTAAAAGATGTGGGGATGTGGGGACATGGTTTAGTGGCAGACTTGGCAGTGTTAGGTTTACAGCTGGACTCAATTTTAAGGGTATTATTTTCCAGCCTAAACAAATCTCTAAGTCTGTGATGAAGCAATTCACATTCTCACACCTCCTCCCATGCCCCAAGAAAGCTCAAGACAGACAAGGGAGAGACAGAGAGGGGGGAAGATGCCTATTTAAGTACTAGCTGCTTTCTTTTCAGCTTGACAAATAATGTAAGAACATTCCCAGCAACATCTATTCTTCCTTAATGTTCAAAAGCATGAAAAAGCCCAACTGTTCTGACTGGTTTTTTCTAGCTGCCCCAAACTTTATTTGAACTGATAAAACATCAACATACAGTTTGAGCATCTTGCATTTTCTTCATCAAGGTCTGTTAAAAGACTTAGTATTATACATATTCATCAATTCCAAATTCCAACACACTTCTTAGAAAGGTTCCCTGGCAGCACCTTCCTGAATAAGGACAGGTAGATTCTTTGTTGTCCAGAATTAAGCAGTTATATATTTTCTATTTTGGGTTTGGTTGGGTTTTTTAGCCCCTCTATTCACCTTATTCCCTTTGGAAGATACCCAAAGATTTCTTATGTACCAGGTAAATGAAATTCAAACTCTTAAGTCATTAATGCAATCATGTCATTAAAAAAGACATTTGGGTCTCCTTCAGCAAAAATTACAGATGGGTTTCATTCCTGACTGCCTCGTATGTGCAGCCAAAATGGTAATAAAGATTTAACACCACTTTTGTCTCCCTTAGGAAATACTACTCTTGATTCCCTGGCATGCCTGTAGTCATATCCATCTGTTAGGATGGCTTCATGCCCACTTAAAAACTGGCATGCCAGTTTAATAAGGACATAGGTGTCATCTGAATACAGATTTAGAACAAAGCCTTAAAAATAAAGCCAGTGAACAACATTCTTTCAATGAGGTGAGACTTCTGATGGCAGCCAGCGCTCTGTTAAAGCATTGTGCTTCCTCACAATGGACATCTGTTCACAACTGCAGCAATCTTCCTACTAAAAGTCTTCCTTCTTTGTTATTTGCAATTTAACTCTTTGCTTTACTGGGAAGCCCCAAAGTAGCGATTTTAAAATGGTATATTTTCCATTTGTTGTTAAATCTAAATTAAAATTTCACAGCTCAGATAAGAGCCACAGAAAGGGAAGGTACCATAGGTCACCTACAGATCCTGACAGCACTGCAAGATGCAAATTCTCTTTGCCCGCTGGCCTCTAATAGGAGCATGAAGGAAGGAGAAACACAGGAATCCTGTGAGGCCAGCACACAACACCTGCTGACTGTTCAGTGTCAGCAAGTGAGGCAGGAGGATACAGAACAGGTACAGCATCAACAGTCCCAGCACACCACTGACACCAGGAGCAGTTGCAGAAGTCTCTGCCTCCCAGCTTCCAGGCGTACGTGCAAGTGTCTCCACTCCTGAGGGGTTGAGTAAAGCCAGGCATTCCAGGACAGCCAGGACTTCCAACACCACCCTGCTGTAGCCAAGACAGCATTTTCAGCATTTGGTGCCTTTTCCAGCTTGCAGTCACTGCAGTCTGCCAGGCTGCAACACAGCCTTGTCAGCACATCCTCTCTGGCAGATTGAGATCTTTACAGTCCCTTCCAACCCAGGCCATCCTATGATTCGGTGAATTTAGATGAATTCCAACTCACCTATTTCCTCATTTCATTTTACTGACGCCCAATATGTGTCATTATCAACTGCTTTAATATGTTTATGGTCTGCTTTTTCTATTTGAAGTAATCGTAAACCACGTTTTACATAAACATCCTGAAGTTCATTGTTAAAACTAGTTCACCTAACTTGCTTTCCCTCTATATAACAAGATTTTTAAAAAATGCAACTAAAAAATGCCATAATGGGTCAAGTCTAACAAAAAGTTATCAATAGCAATATCGAGCATGTCTCCCACTCCTCCATAAACACAAGTAATGGCTTTAATCTACATATGTCCATCACAAATGTATGCAGATAAATACCTACAGATATGCTTATGCCGTACTCATCTATATCAAAACATTGCAGGAATAGAACTGGCAAAAAATGAATACAGCACTTGAAGTGATGTTTTAGAGCTAATGTACCCCCGGAAAAAAACCCCAATAAATAAAAAAGCTAAATATGAACTTTGAGACTGAATCTACAGGCAAGACTGGATTTCAATACAGAACCTTTTTAAAGGAATTTATGAACAGTGACTAATTTCAATTTTTTCCCAGTAGCTAAAAACAGGAGAGTGACATGCATTAATGATCTCCTGTGTTCAAGTCATTTAAAATGTTGAGAAGTTTTTTTGAACACAGGAAAGGGGGAAAAAAAATCATAGAAAACCCCCACAAATCCGCAAAAACTTAGGCTTAGGAACTCATATCAGTAGGAAGTAGATTGTAAGATTATAATAGTAAAAATCCATATCTGCAACTCAATCCTGACCATAGTAATGACACTGAAATATGCTTAATCAGAAATTACTCCTCCTTCTACTCTGTTTTTTAAAACTTTTTTCTTAATAATCCTGAAGGTAAAAACAATACACTCTAGCAACACAAACTACCAACAATATTCAATTCTTGAAACGAAACAAAGTATTTCACAGGTAAAACCCAGTAATGTACACGAGTGTTAGGAAATCAATGTAATTATGGGTGTGTGTAAGTACTTCTCTTGTTTAAACAGTAATAGAATAGAAAGAGTTCTTCAGTGAGGAAAAAAAGCATTGCTATAGTCTCAGCATTTCTTCTGGCATCTGGCAAATTAACCCCTGGTGCTAACATATGTCTCTTGCTGCTGTTCTTCCAAAATCAGCAAGTGGTTTGCATATGCTGAACATGCAGCAGCCGTGTCTGGAGCCACAGTGAGCACAGGGCCTGCATTTCCAGCCAAGACACTGAAACTCGATTCCCACCCCTGCCAGTGACCATCTGTGTGCCCTACTTAGAGCTCCTGGTCCTTGGGGTAGATCTCTGAGCTCTGCTACAGCACAAACCCCTCACCAGGACTGGGCAGTCAGGGAATGCAATGTCCCAAGCACCACTATCAAAACAGACACATTTTATCATGTGTTGAAGCACTTTACATTCATTTCACACCAATAAAAACCAGTTCTCCCAAGGCTACTCATTTACAACTTTCAGCATAGTGTCAGTAAATATTCCAGGGCCATCTTAGAATAAACATCTAGATCCTATAAACTCAGCAGCACTAACTACAATAAAAACTCCATGTAATTTATGAACAGCTATATCTTAATTTGTTGCTCTCTCAAAAAACAGAGAGATGGTGGGGGAATTTTGGCAATAAGTTTCCTAAAAACAAACAAAACAGTAACTCCTGAAAAGTAGTTTTACGTAGAAGTTAAACAATTCAAACAAAACTTTTTCACAACAGGGAGGAATAATCCATTACATCCTACTGTACAGGGTGGAAGATATGACAGGAGACAGTTTCTTCCATCATAAAAGAGACTCTAAAATCCCATTAAAGATGCTTATGTGAGACAACGCAACCATTTCTTTAACTCTGGTATTTTAAAATAATAAAATATCAAGTAATCTAGAAGAAAAATGTCAAAAATTAGGCAGATTTCTTGTCCTCTGACCAAAAAGGAGTTACTATTTTCTAAACACAAAACTGCATAAAAGTCTGCTCACACATCCTGTTAGAACATTCCTAAATGCTACGGTGAAAGTGTGCAAGCAGCAGAAAGCATCCATCCTCCTACACTCAGCCCCTCCAATACCTGCACCACCATAACCTCTCCAAGCTGTGTTATAGTTACAGAGTGGGAGCAAGAAATCAATGCCTCTATGAAAAAACTGGCAATGTAATTTAAAGGCTTCTAAAAGTGCTTTAGTGCTACAAGGCCTTTGAAGATCAATTACAGCAGAGGTGCACGGGACCACGTTTCCTATCTGATGAAAGCACTCCCTGAGTCTACAGTGGAAACTTTTGAATGCCTGGGAATACATACCAATAAATTCAGTTCACCCTCAAGGTTTCCAACTTCAGGTTCACATGCAGCTTTATTAAATAAAGACAAATTTCACTGGCTTTTTTTTTATTATTTTTTTGAAAATACCTTCCTGTGTTTTCATAAGTCTGCTTCTTTAGAAAATGCTGTGAATATCAATGGGTCAAGGAATAGAAGTGCCAGTATACGCAATCCAATTGAATTGTAAAGACAATACCTCTGGGGATGGATGTAAATTAATTGAACTGGAACTGCCATGAACTACCTGGAAAGAGAATAAAGTCTGGAGGAATAGATAATCTGAAACACGCAAATTAATAGACTTCGCTGTAATTAGCAGTGTAGTTAAATACATTCCATATTCATGGCAGAAAAAATGCTACCTGTTGTAGATAAATGTGAACTTTAGTTAATGATACTGTTGGCAATCTTACCTTAATTATCACGCTGCATCCTATTCTGAGATAGCCTACATGTGCTTTCCTTCTTGTAAATGACCTTCCAGCTCATTGAGTGCAGTAATGAATCAGGCGGCGTCTACACCCTACACACACTTGGTTCTCTGTCCAATTAATTTTAAAATCAATTGTATTTGATGGAGAGCAAAAAAAGGATCTTTAGAATTTTCTATTTTAAGCCACAGCGATGTAAATGAAAAGAGATTTGTTTGCTGTTTACCATGCACAGTATTACAGCAGCATGGTACAGAAATGTTTTCATATCACTATAATATTATAGATTCTTAATTGTGTATTGGTCTTTTCACATTCTCCAGTGCCTGCACTTAAACATGATGTGGACTTCTCCCCCTATGGTAATTACAATGTTAAGGCTGAAAACAAAACATAAATGCAAATAATCAAAAAATATCATTAAGATAAAAAACACCCTGTAATTATTACAGGGATGATTTTCTGCCATTAGTGGTGCAGGGGCAGTTGGGTGAAAAGAAAGGTATAAAGATCATTACCAAACAGAGAAACTCCAATATTAAATGCCCTAAAAGGTACTTGGGTAACACCCCGAGGCAATAGTAGCATTGTTAGCTGGCCATTCTGTGTTAGAGGAATGACAGCTTCATGGAATGGTGTCAGGAAATGGAAAATGTATTTGCAAAAGTCTATTTAGTCCTGACCAGATTGCACCAAGGATGGTGTAAAGGTATATCTGCCACTCCAGTAAGGAAAAAATAAAATAAAAAAGCAGTGGTTTTCAGGCATTTTAAATTCTACAATAATGGCAACTCTAAATCCTACGTTACCAACAAAGAGCTGTTTTATTCTATCACGTCATCAAACTACTGACATACAAAATGTTTACATTAATATTTTCTAGCTAGCAAAAATATCCTCTGGTTATTACTATTATGATATAAGTCATAGTGTTCCTAAAACAATATGTCATGATAAAACTAAAATAAGCAGGATTTATTTTAGTTCTATTTTAAAATGACAGCAGCTTGTTTTCTCTATTTTGGGCAATTGCTTCTTCAGAGGACTTCTCTTGTTTTTAAGTAATACATGGAAAAAAAATCAACCCATTTCCCCAGACTCCTCTAAAAAGAACACACCTAAGTATTACTATATAGTTATATACCAAGTATTACTATATTAAGTATCACAGTAAAAACATTTTAAGGTAGATCTTGCACATGTAATCACCACAAGCACATAAACAAGCAGTTAATTTTTACATATTATGTAGTGGGAACACTTTAACTGTCAATTACTAACACAACTTTGGATCACAATACCCAGATATACAGGATATAGGTGAAAGAGCAGGGCTGGGAAATGAATCAAGTATGATATGCTGCCTTCATACTCTCAGCTGCTTGGTTTTGCTGTCAAGTGTCTGATGTTAGCAAAAAATAGAGAGGTTTTGGGCAATACATTTTTTTCATCTACAAATGTGAGACTAAACGAACCCACTACCTACCTGTCTGGGAAAAATTAAAATGTATTAATTATCTGGTCAGCACTATGCAAAACCCACCATTTACTGGTTTTGTAAAAGGTCCCCCGAATTAGAAATCCTCCTAGCAAAATTTCTTATTCAATATTACCTAAAAAAATAGAGAAACAGAAACCATGTCCCCTTTTTAGAATTCACAACGCATTCCAAGGTAGACATTTCCCACGATGTACCAGCTATATTTCAAGACATCAGACAAGCTGCATTTACAAGCAACCAGCAATCTATTATTATTATTTATCTGCAAGTAGTAAAAGCTTTACAGAGTATTTTGCATTAACAGACCTCAGCTAAAGGAAAGGCCTGTTAAACACATGAAACAAACACCTCACTAAGCAGACTGTAATGAAATCTTCTTGGGAATCCAAAACCCATTCTTTTCTCTTCTGGAACATACAGAGGGAAGGAAGAAAGGAGCTGTAGGATGTATGCTAGTGAATAGAATTGTGAAGCACACAGTTATTATATGCTCAACTGTTTTCTTTCTGAAACTTTATTAGGGCTTTATTCCTTATTATACAAGCCTGGGATCTGCCATCCTGACCACCTCTCCTGATCTATGAACCAGTAACAATTGTACTTCAGTGAGACAAGCTTCTTTAAAGAAAAACTATTGAACCAAAGTAAGTTTATAGCTTACACTTAATTTCTCAGTATTAAACATAGGGTAGCTGACTGAATTCTAGTAAGATCAAGAGTTCAAGAGAGCGCCTTATTTTAACCCAAGAGTTTTGGTCTTGTGAGAGGATATTTCTCCTTCTGGTCTAAACGCTGCTCACCACAAGCACCACAGATAAAACTATGTCTGGCACTTCTGATCTTACAAGCAGCAGCAGTAAAAGCAGCTCATACTGCAATGATATATCAGACTCTGCTTGTTAAACAGAGATACAGTCAACTACCAGAGAAAACTGTGACTGCAGGACTAGAACTGTTTGAAAATTAATTAGGAACTGCTCTTAATGGTTTGGATCATGTCTGGAGATACCTAAGCTGCAGCTACTTGAGTTTCACCAATACTAAGCAAATGTAAATTTACACATAGTTAAAAAAAAAAAAAATCAGAGCTGTTTACCATGAAACTATTAACATAAAGATAGGTGAAAATACTAATAATTTAATCTAAACAATAAAACCAACTACATTATTTTCTTGACATATTTTCCCAGGAAATCTACAATGGTCTTAAAACACAACAGACACAGCTAGTTATTGTTAAAGCTTACAATATAGATTTCAGTCTCGATGGAATGCAGCACAGGTCTTAAAATAAAGTGTAATTTTTATCTGTCCTGGCTAGTTAGAACTGCATCACTCTCCTGGCAACACATAACGAGGGGCACAAAGCAATCCCCTCTCAATCTACTCACACACTGCACTATTTGCAATGCACTGTTGTACTGTCAAGTTCCTGGAATCATTATCTCTAAGTTGTCAGAAACTGGAACTCATCTAAATAGTCTGTGTGCCTTTCAAGTTCTGAAGGTTATCTACACAGCAAAAAGGTGGTGAGAGAGAAGCAACCATCTGGTCCGCAAGAGAGGAGTCGGAACTCTTGACACTGAGATGAAGCCAATAATGTAAAACTTGGCTTCTCTGATAGGATTCCTTCAGCAAAAATTCACTTTTTGTGAAAATATGAAGGAAAACTGAGCACAATGCTGATAAAGACATTTCAGTGTCATTAAAACACCTGAGAGTTGAGAAAGACACTAAATTCTGATAGAGGTTGAGAAGCATCGTAATTCCTGTAAGTGGAAATGCTGCATTGCAGCTGAGCATACCACAGCACAATCAGATTTTTTTTGTCCTCTTCCCAGGCAGAGGCCTTATATAACATCTGTGTTCACAAGGTTTCAGTTCATGTTCCTATTCCATTATAGACCTTAAAATGGGTTGAAAGGATATATAGCTCATCCACCTAACCACTGTATTGTAAGAAAACCACGCAGAACTGTTCCTCTGAGTCCCACCTGTTCCTTGCTCTAGGCCAGCAATCACACTTTGCACAGCTCTTGCCATCCTGTGGAAAGAGATGAATCCCCTCCAGAGCTCAGACTGCTGGCATTCACACTCTTTCAGTGTTTGTTTCACTCCATTTCAAACATGCATTGCACAACATGTAAGTCACTGAAAATTTTCACACATTTATTTGAAGCCTTAGAGGCATTTCTTATTTACCTTGTTTTTTAAAAAGGTTGCTGCGTACAATTTCCTTCATGGACTGCACTTTCTGCTTCTGTAGTTTCACTGGTGGAATGCAGGTGTAAAATTCATATAGTAGTTGGCTGCATGTAAAGGAAAAGTGTCATAAATACCATACAGATGAATTCCTCATGTGTTAATAAGGACAGAGAGAAAGAGCAAAAAGTCATGTACTTCTAAACATTTATCATTTTTTAAGATTTACATGTATTTATATATCACAAATGTTGACAAGAGACCAGTAACAAACATGCATTTAGGGACCCATCACTGTCTTGATTATTTGGAACTGGTGTAGCTTTGAGGCCCTAAACTGATCTATAAGAAGTCATTGCTGATAACTAGGAAATGTTCAAGAGTGACTCACCTCAGTAACTTGGCATCAAAAACCATTTCAACATCATGAAGAACTGACGGTATGTACTTCAAGGCAGCAACCTGAATTAACAGACAGATCCTGTTAACCCCGTATGTCTACACAAGTACATAAACAGTACAGAGCATACTGCTGCAACAGATACACACAAAACAAACTGATAAACTTGGACTTCTTTCCCCAGACTGAAATTTTACATGGCATTTGAATAAGTTTAATCACAGAGTTGCATAAGGGCTTTTGTGCTGAGGATATGCAGAAGAGCTTAACTACCAGAGTACCAAGTGGATCTTATTCTCTTTGTAGACCTGTGAAAGGGTCCAGCCTTTGTAGATAATCTCTTTGCAGACCACTAAAAATGTCATCACGATGCAAAGAAGCAAACCAAGCACTGATCAAAGCAGGAGCAGTATCAATTCCATCCCAGAAATGTGCCACGCAGGAGGCAGAATTGAGGTTAACAGTCATCCACCCACCCTGAGCCACCCTTTCTAGAATAGATGAAGAGGGGTGTCATGTCCCTAACCCACCATCTGCAGCCAAGCTGTGTGATGGTTGATCTTCTCTTATCAATTCCTGAGGTATGTTTTGACAGTATAGTGGGATAACCAAACCTTACCATGACAAGGGTAAGAGATGAGTTGCTATTCTTACAGGGAAAAAAAACTTCAGCAGGCAATTTCAGGCTCAAAATCACCACTAACACTTAAGGTTAATATGCATAAAAACTAACTTGCAGTACTTTACTTCACTGTGCAGCTTTAGGGTATAAATTCCTACTAACATTTTGCCGAGAACTAAGCTACAGTGATGTGAAGTCTTCTGTTATAGTTCTATCTGATAAAAGCCTATCTAGGTTCAATATTGCTCTGTACCTGTACACAGCAAGCTCCTTGTTAAAAACTTAGTCTCCTTTTTGAGAGTAGGGGGGCTGGATGAGGACAATCAGAGCACAGCTTTCTTTGGCTCTCTTTCAGACCTTTTAAACACAATAAAGCTATAATTTTATTTGTATGAATTTCCACTGCAGTAGCCAATTCAAAAAACCCAAAAAACTATCCATGTCTTGATTGAAAAAAAGAGTTCAGCCTTCAGCAAGAGTGAATACGGTATTTCAAAGAGACTAAATGCTGGCTTAAGATACCTTCAGATAAAGTCATTCTCCTGCAGATCTCATCCCACACTCATACACAAGCCTAGAAAGGTCAAAAGAGTGTTTAAAAGCTGTTGCAACTTCAACAAAGAGATTATATCTTCTACTGATTTGGAAAATCCCAGGGCTATTTAAAACACCCATACAAATACTTGTGTTGGGCTGGAAACTGGCTCCAGCTTTATTTCAGACAAGTGCTGTTCCTCGCTTTTCAAGCTACAAATACTGCATGAAGAGACTGCACAGCAGCATCTGAGTTTCATCTTACAGCAATTCACAGGTACTGCGATAGATGTTTGATAAAAGATAGAGCCACCAGTGGCCACAAAATATTTCAAGCAGTGCTCCACTGACTCCTGGACTATTGTGCTGTCTGACTTTCACATATTCCCTGCTCTACACTTGCACAGGAGGGAAGTGGGAAGGATGGAGCTGCAACCTCTCTGCAGATCCATAGTTCCAGCTGAAGTACAATTACAAGTATATCCCCTGCACCATTTTAGACTCCCAAGTTTCATTTGCAATAATTGCTTCAAATGATGCACTATGGACACAATTGAGCACTGCCCTTAATGAAGTCATTAAAATCTCCTAGTCAGCAGTACAAGATGTTCTGCATTCTTCAAACCTTAAGAGATTAGTTTTTTAAGCGGGTACAGATAAACCCACAGCACTGCAGAAAATTATTTCTTACATATACAATGTACTGTTACATTTATTTTAACCTTTACTCCTGACCAAGCTTATTTTTAGCTGCCCTCTTTTTGCAGCATTACATTATACATATTCATGAAATTTGAGTACCCATGAGATGAAAAGTACATTCCAAGAAATCACTGGTGCTCTGTTTCTTAATCTAATTTTACTTGCCATCAAGGCAACTTTAAGAAGTTACTGTACCATCCCCCATTGTGCACCACAAGCAAAGCATCACTATCAGTACCTTTCTAGGCTTGCTCTCTCATAAGAAAACTCTACAGAGATGCATAAAGTCCTCGGAGTCTACTGCAGCAGTAGGGTGGGTCAAAAGTGTGTGAGGAAGAATGAGAGAAAGGCAGTATCTTCGTGTTCCCTTATTTTTCATACTTTTCAATGCCACAGACAATTTCTTTTTCCTATGTTTCAATGACCTTGAGAACATGTCATCTAAGGTTTCTGAAAGCATGCACAGCACAGGGAGTTGTGCTTTCTCAAATCAGTGCCTAGGAGTGAGCTGGGGAGAGCTGACATTTGCAGCAGACAAGACCATCTGTAGGTCAAATGTGGTGTGTCAGTTGGGGAACAGAACAGTTGGAAAAGGAGCAGGGGCTTGATTTGTAAATTAAGGTTGAGAGCACAAGCTGGTCAATGAAAGGGCACACTCACAGACAGTCAACAGTCAGAAGTCAACAGTAGGATGATCTAAAAAACATAATCTGAAATTTCAAAATAATTCATTCAATTTTATTCCCCAGAAATAGAGGATGATTTAAACAGACACAAAACACATCCGCTAAAAATGAAGGGTTTTTCCCTAAGGGCTCAGACAAAGGATAGGTACCTCCCTTATTCCCCCTCACCCCCAAGCTTCCCTTCACCAAAATCTTTGCAGGTTCTGGAAACTGATTTCCAGGTTTCCAGATTTCAGGGGTTCTCTCCCCCAGAAGTACAGACTTCATGAAAAAAAACTCTCTAAAATCTACAAAAGTCACCAGCAATGGCTACAGAAAAGCAACTGATAAATGCAACAAAGCTGTAACATCATCCTTGCCAAAATAAATTAAAGAAAGGTTTATCTCTAGTACCTAGAAAGTCCTACAACCGTAAAGACAAAGTAAGTTCTGAACTAATTGGTTTAAATAATTACAAGAAAAATCTGTAAAAAACTCTTAAAAGGAGGAACCCTTACCCTACACCTGCACATTGATACTTGTACTGGTGAACTTAAACCACTTCAAATCTCCACTACAAGGGCCAGTCTTACGAAGTGCCGTGCCAGGACCCACACCCAGGCCACTCTGCAGCTCAGATGGTTGCTCTTAAACATCAGCACAGTAGGGATATTGAAAATATAATCCTAATTGTAGCTTAATTACTTCATGCAATGCTGAAGTTGAGAAGGTTTCTGTCTGCTTCTTTAAAAAAAAGAGATAACTTGACCAACTCCAGAATTTGGTTTTTTTAAGAAAGGCTAATGTGGATTAACATGGACATTTCCAGTTCACCAACAATAAATTAACAACTCAATCTTCAGCTGTTCAAAACTTGTATGAACAGTGCTGCAAAACAGAACCAGATATCTGCCCTTCTCAAAGCTCAGACGTTACAATAAGTCAAAGCCTCAATCCACTTCAGTCAGCTTGAGAACAAGGACTTAAAAGATAGATTTTTAACTTTTTGTAAATGTATACACCATTTAACAGATTAGGAAGTAAGATATCACTCAGTAGATAAAGTTAAATTGAAACAATAAAGTGCTTCTGGCACAGATGACGCTGTTCCATATAACACATAATTTTATAAACAATCTTTTCCTGAGTGAATTAATTTTCAACGCAAGTCTGAGTGTGATTCTATCGGTAAAAACAACTGGAAAATTACTACTGGCTAAAATACTGAGCTCCAAATTAAAAAAAAAATGTAAAAAAAAGATAGCAGAGACCAAGAAACTTCAGGTTTCGAAATACTTCTTTAAATCATCTACAGTTAAACCCGATAGGCATTTGGACATCCAAGGATGAAATAAGAGTTAAAAATTCACATTTAAAGGCTCTGCAAACTAGTTCAATATCCTGAGAAACCCAATTACTTTAACTTTCTTAAGGGCTGCTAAAACTTTATTCTCTGATATCTTCAGACAATAATCTACTTCAACATTTTCAATTGATCCTACCAACCTAGTTCCACTTATCAATGATAATTCCAACTGTGACAGATTTAAGAGAGTTTTAATTTTCTGATTATTCCTGTATTTTTCCAACAGACTCTCTGAACTTCCCTCTCTGGGCATGCAAAGTGTAACACCTATGGAGTCTCATGTGTCTGTAGAATCACTGAATCACCTGTCCCTTATTCTGCAAAGTTAATTTGTACTACTACAACATCTATCATTGTCACCTCAAATTCGCCAAGGGAAATCAGTCTTGGATTTAGGCAGAGGCAGATTTATGAATTTCTTCCTACTCCTTTCTCCTCCCTCTCAGCAGAAATTATCTCTGTTTTCTGGTCTGCATCCACCCACCAGAGCAGGAGTCTCAGGTATCATCACGGAAGTCTCCTCCAAACAGGCACAGAAATACTGTCCCTTGTGAAAGCTGTGGCTGACTTGCTTATGGAGTTCATGATGAAGTGGGAGTGTTAATTTCTTATTTGTTCCCCCCATTAAACTTATTTCCAGCAGCCAGCGCTAAACTACAGCTGGACACTTCTTATTCTGTGCCTCTCCCATTAGAATTCTATAACATCAATACAGTAGTTTTTATTTACTGTATGTAAAGCAATCTCTTTGTAGACTTCTCTCAGAGACATAGCTGTATGAGTCATTAGGATTTGGAACAAGAACACAGTTATGATGTAAACCAGTATTTCACATCTGCCATAAAATAATCCTGCTAAAAAGAAAACTTCCAGTACCTTATGCAGATTTAGATACCCAAAATCCCACTAGTGCTTCATGCTTAGGAATAAATAGGACCCATTTTGCACAACTGACAGCACTCATTAGAAATCAAAAATATTCCTTTTCAATATGGTATTGATCAAAGCATAACTGTTTACTAACCAGTCTGTTAATGAAACACACTTATGTGCTCTTTAAAATTAGCCTAGATTTCTTTCCTTTAGTCCTTCTAAGAGATGCTCAGTTCTGCTTTCAAAGTTCTGCTATTTCTGAGGAACATCAACCAAGAGAGCGTGCATTTTTGCTAAACAGGTATAGGATTAGGAACTGGCATTAAACATGCAAATATGGAAGTGAGGGTAGGCACACTCATCATTCCTCAATACATGCAGTGTCATGGTGCCACTGGCACTACAACCTGTTCTGAAACACTCCCACCAGCCTTTCAGGTGCACCATTGCCACTTGCACACCCGGCAACTCTTGAGGAAGAAAAAGTTTTCTATGACCCTTTCTTGTCACTCTCAAGAAGAAACTACCCTGCTCATTAGGGAAACACAGATGGACAATCCCACACAGCCACTTTGAGATGAGGCAGGGCAGAACGCAGTGATGTGACATGCTCTCCCAAAGAGCATGAAATCCTCCAAGATCTCTTTCCTAATTAGTAAAAGTACCATAAGAGCAAACGTTATTATATAAACTCTTTCAGTATTACTTTAAAGATGCTTTTATTTCTTCAGAAGTTTCTCCTGCTTCTAATGTAGTATTCAAATACATAAACTATTCCCAGGAAGGCCTCTACAGAATTATCAAGTAACAGTGGGTCTGATTGATTTTCAAATGCATTTAGAACATTACTGTAACCATGGTATTATACAATTAACTTGGTATTTACTTTTTCAGCTCTTTTGCAGTTGCACATTAACACTCCGTGCGAAGTGTCAGCTAATACAAACCTCAAGATGAGCCACCTGAGGTTTTATTCAAGACAGACATTTTCATGGGCTTCCACTTCTAATCTAAGTCATATCAAAAGGAATCAAAACACAAAGCCAGAGGAAAATTCGAGCTAAATAAATACAATGAGTTTTTAATAAAGTATGTATGAAGCATCAGTATCGCAGCTGCCTAATAAATCTTCTACATTTTACTCTACAGGAAATCCTGATAGTTTTTCATCTTAATACAGAACTGCAAATTATTTGATATTACAGATGTTAATAGCTCCTGTTTTTCTAGTTTTCTTTAAAACATCAGATTCTGAGGTGTTAGAATAACTAAGATTGACATGAATGGCAAAACCTGGTCCTATTTTCAGCTTAAACAATGTAACTTCCAAAGACTGAGACAATAAAATTTATTTTCCCCACTAAGATGGTGGAATCCCTGTTTAACATTATCTGGAGAAACTCAAGTGCTCAGGTCCCACTGGAGGCTTCATGTCATTAGATTGGTTGAATGGTTCCAACATCTGTGTCATGGTTCTTTCCCTGACTACTTTCATAGAATTTCTGTAAGTGTATCTTGTCGTGACCTTTTCAAACTAGGCTTCAAATTTGTCAGACAACCTGCTCTTCCAGTAAAGGGGAATTACAAAAGAGGCATATTGGATAAATTTCCTGAGTGTCTTTTCCTCTATTTAAAAAGATCAAAAATAAAAAAGGCCACGTACAAAAACCATACAGAAAACCAAATCCAACTGGTTTCCAAGCACACACTAACCTGCAACAAAATGGCAGTTTTATGCTGGCTTTTCATCAGGTTGTTGATGGATTCAAAGAGTCTCCTCATTGATTCTTCAAATTCTGTTTGTTCTTTGCCTTCATATAATCTGTTGAGAGATGCATTAGGTTATCCTTTCAGAATCAGAAAGTTTCATCCTCCCAGATGTAACAGATTTAACACTAAATACCTATTTCCGAAGCTGATCCAATATTATGTACATAGCTATTTCCCCAATGGGTTATAACTGCTACAACTACACTGTATGGTGTAGAAATTCTTCAGTTTGAACACTACATAACCACTTTCAATTGTTTTAAAAGCCTCTGAAGCATGACATCTTCCAGACTGGAGCTTATATAAGTCATTTTACTTTCAAAGTAACTTATATGCAAAAAAAAATTGGGTTTTTTTTCCCCACTACAACTGAGCTACTCTAGGATATTTTTCACAAATTATGACAATTTCTGTCTTCTGCTGCTATTGCCACTTTTTCCAAGAGCTATTTTTACTGGCCCCATTAACCAGTCTTCTTTTTGAAAAAAAGTCTCCATTTGACACTTAAAAGTTTAAAAGTGCATTTAAATTGAGCTCACTCCATTACTTCTCCATTCCCTGTCCAAAAGTTTTAATCCCTCAGATTATCTCTTCTGTATTGTTCCTACTGGCTCTTAGTGCTAAACACTGCCTACATAGAGAATAAAAACACTGGTGACATGTGAAACTAGCTATGTGATACAGCTATCAAAAGTTAAAGAAAAACAAGCTAAGAAAAAAGCCAAGATGACAAGAGAGTCCTGAAATGTGAGTAGAATAATGTGAGCTAAGTGCTGCCTTTTCTGCTCTATCAGAAGAGAAAAATCTCTTTTTAAAGTTATGTATTGCAGTGTCATTTGCTTTTCTTTTCAACTTGAAATATAAGACTGCCTACAATAATAACAATAATTGCCCAATCAATGTATAGTTTCAGACCTCTAGTTAAGTAGGAGTAGATACGTGTAGATAATCACCTGAATATGCAACACATTGCAATAACCTACTTTGTGACAGATTGTC
This sequence comes from Corvus hawaiiensis, assembly GCF_020740725.1. NCBI lineage: Eukaryota > Metazoa > Chordata > Aves > Passeriformes > Corvidae > Corvus > Corvus hawaiiensis. The sequence continues at coordinate 17,166,580 of NC_063227.1, read as the reverse complement.
CAACATTTAACTGTGAGATAACATGAGAGATTAAAATGAGGACCACAGTTCTCCAAGCAAACCCCTTCTGCCTTATGACCTTCATCCAGACAAGAAATTTTCCATAATCCTCTACACAATGCTTCCTTCCCCAAAACTCTAATGTCCCCTTCTGCCGTGTCACCTATGATAAAAATATAAAATATAAAGCTATATTCTGCTCTCCTGAGCATCATCTCCTTCCTTATACAGCTTTACACCTTGTTTTCCTGTATCCATCTATAAATGGTAGGTTCCTAGAGACAATAATATTTCTAAGGTACTATCTGTAGCAGCAAATACCTTCTGAATCTACTCCTACTTCAACCAAAACTTCATAATTCAGCAAGTAAACTTAATTTTACAAAACTATAAATCCACATGGATCTTTTTTTTTTAATGGACTGTGGAATAACAGAGAAAAATGGTATTAGAGTTCTCACTGAGCAAAAGACAGAACAGAACACCTTCCTGTTCTGGTGAATGCCAGCCACAAACACAACACTAAACAACTCGCTCTCCCTACAGGCCTGAGTCTGCCACTGCCTGCCTCTGCCCCTGCGTTCCTTTAGCCACAGAGCAAAAGGATGTCAGAACAAGCTGTATGGGAAACCAGCTCAGGATAAATGGAGAAAGGTGAAGCAGAAAAGAATTGAGGGAATGGGTCTCTGGTATATGGAGAGAGTACAGTTATCAGTGCGTAATTTTTCTCCTTCCACTTTTCATTTACTTCATTCTCCCATCCTCCTTTCCCCCTAAACCTGAACTTCACTTGTAAATACACCTCCTCTGTTTGCCTGAGCTACGCACATCCTGTCCATGGAGTCTTCCCTATAAATTCCTCAACAGGAGACCCAAACCCCTAAATTCAGTGTGACCATGGTTACTGAAATGACACTGCTCCGTGCACAGTCTGAGGGGCTGAACACCGTGTTCTCAAGGACAAGTCTCCAGCCTCCAGCCATCTGTTGAGACGTTTGGCCATCCACTGGTCTTAGGCCAAGCCACCTGACACAAAGAATAATCATGCTTTGAGACCTGCTGCTATTGCTAAATACATCTCTGGAACTTACACTGAGAATCAGAAAGCAGATTTTTGAATATTTCCTCTCCAAAAAATATGTCAGCAATATCTGTATTTTAGAGAAGTTGCCAGTTTTTATGTTTTATTTGTAAAAATAAAAACCATTTCTATTTTAGAATCAACTTTTTCTACTTCTCAGGTCTCCTCCTATGTCTGACAGGTAATTAAATTGCAATATCTGAGTACTTACTGTGAAAATAATGTCCTTGATCTAACAATGAACTTGAAAACATATTCCAGTGCTTTCAGAGTTCTTAGGATAGGTTCACATTGCTCTCCTCGGCTGGAAATATCCAAATAAGTCTTCAGAACACTCATTAATTTCCTGAAGTTAAAAAAAAAAAATTAAACAATTTGGTTTTATTATTATTTTTTTAATTAACTTCTTTAACTTGTTTGGCAACTCTAAATATATGTTCATGCTTAGTCGAGCACATACAACAAAACAGGCTGCATGTACTTCTGCATTTATGTTGCACAAATTCTGTCAGTACAAACAAATGAGGAGCAAATTCGTAGCTGCAAAAGCAAGAGAGCAACCTGCAATGCCAAAAGAGCAGCATGACTTTTCACAGTCCTGGAGGCACCTTTACAGAAGTTTGTAATACATATGCACAAGGTAACACAAAATATTACTTCTGCCTACCTGCACTGAGCAGTGATTAAACACCACCACACTCTAATTAACTGCATGTAAATATTACAGTATTCCAGTACACAGCAATATCTGCTTATATTATTTATTTTATTAAACACTTCCTTACTCTGGATCTGAGAGCAACTTTTTGCTAAACACACAGCCTGCTAGAAAAGTGCAGAAGTTCACCTAAAATTAAGTCCCTTAATTTATAGTTATAGAATCATCTTAAATGATTAAACCAATACTAATAATGCAGTCTTGATTTTAATGCAGCCATACTAAGATAAGGGTGGTTGGGTTTTTTTCCTAAATCACAACAGAAACGGAGATCCACTGTCCCCTGCCCTAAACAAACAAAGCCAACAACCAACTTCCTGAGTAACTAATACACATCCCCAGCCTAACTCACATTTCAGGACAAAAATGCTGTGCTTTCAGCCTCTGAGCCTTCTGGGCACTACAACCATTGTGTGTTTCCATTTACTCCTTTTTATAGCTTCTCTGAGTTGGAACAAAATGTACCCAAATTGTATGTAGGGGGAGTGCACATTAAGCCCTCTCAGAGCTCTCTAAAAGCCAGGAGAAAGGATGACTAACCAGGAACTGAATAAATAGGTAACAGTTTGGCCAACCAACCATGACATAACATGGTTATAATATGTCTGGGACACAGTAGCTCCTTCCTAGTTAGGAATTGGGCCACACACACTTGTTTATTTCATAAATAATTCTGGAAACAGAGTAAATCTTCCATGAAGAAGATTCTTGCATTGAATCAATAATGCCAAGAAAACACATGATGTGGGGAACAACCATAAACATTATTATTTTGCCTCTACCATATAGATTAAGTCATCAGAAACTCCCAGCCAGGTAAGTCTTAGAAATATTTTATGCAAATAAGGCTGTCCTGAGAGGTCCTGTACCCTTCCTTCTCTTCTTTCACAGTAATATAAAGCATTAAATTACATGTGCTTATTACTTATGGAGTGAGCGAGGGTTGAAGAGGAGCACATTCTTTGTGCTTGAGCTTTCTGAGCCCACTAATGCTCATTTCAACTTTACTGGGGTGTCAGAAAGGGCTGGTTTTGCACTGCTGCCTTTCAACTCCAGGAAACTCATGTTCTAGTGCATGATTTTTGTGACATTTTCTGTTGAGTTAGAACTAAGGCAAATTCAGCACAGGCACTAGAAGATATCCTCAACTATTTCAAACCTTCAGCTCAGGTCTTCCACATACTATTCATATTCCAAATTAAAGTTCTGCTTCAATCTGCCACTCCATTAAGCTGCCAGAACAAGATATCAGGTGGATTAAAAATCCACATCTATCCTGTTATAGCACATCCAGAGATCAGCACCAGCTGAAGATGCTACCTTCCTTCATAATTCAGTCATTTTATCCTACCATCATCTGCAAAAACCTATTCTAAATAAAGTAGGAATCCAGCATTAAATTTGGTGTATAACATGTCCTCATGGTTTTTACTCTCTTCTATGAGTCCATGTCTTCCCATCTGAGCATTATGTGGAAGCTCCAGAAGTTGAAAACAAATAAAATAATAAACCACTACAAGTCCATCCACCTGCCCACTGGCATGACCATGTAACAAATACTAAAACTCCATTTACAGCAGAACACGTAACAAATACCAAAATTCCAGTTCACTGCACTGAACCCCTCCTGACCCAACATCAGACTGAAATGCATATGAAGACTTGACAGTTCCCAAACAATTCTTTTCCCCTTGAGTTTGCTTGATGTGGAAAAAAAAGTGGAAACCTATGTAAATGGGTTAAGGACATCCTCAAGCCCTCCCTCACTTGAGGCATTTCAGCTTAAGGCCAGGGATATGAAGGGAGAGGCTTTACAGCAAAGCATCTTTTGATAAATTTAACAGGATACATCTGAAGTGCTCAGACACAGCAAAATCCAGGCAACAGAAAACAAATGCCAAAGCATCATTTAACCCCAAATCATTTGCTATTGGTTCATTAATTCCATTTATAACCAAATATGTCTCAGAGGCAGATAAGCAAACAGCAGCATCAAAACAACAGCCACCACTAATTACATCAGAAAAGTCACAAGCAGGATTTACTTTCCTTTATGTGATGGTGAAGGTTTAGGAAAAAAGAGGAAGAAGATAAAACAAACTTACTTGTATGCCAAGGTTGCACTAAAGTGCTGTTGGATATATGCTTCCAAAACAGTGTTAAAGTGCTGAAACTTACGGTCTGCAATGAGCCCTATGATGTAGATCTAAACAGACAGGGACACAATTAGCCAGAGTCCCATTTCAAATTTAAATATTAACTCTCTAAAAATATTTCTGGTAATTTACTATTTAAGCTTTTAAAGAAATTTAATTTTCAGTCAATGAGTAATATCCCTCTGTTCTATAGAGACTTTAAGATTAATTCTCTGAAATTAACAACTTCATAGTTTGTTCAAAATTCTAAAGTTCTTTACTTTGACAAATAAAATCATTGGTGCTGATTCTTACCAGTGCATCAAAGACAAGAATGTCATACTCATTACTGTGGGAATGTTCCATCATGATGTTAAACAGGGCATCCAATGTATCCTGGAGAAACTATAGAACAACACAAAAGGACAAATTGATAACCAATTCAACTTGAAAACCTCACATGAATGTTTTCTGATAACAGACTCGGTTTCCCTCAAGTTAGAATTTCACTACCTTTACTGAAGCATCACTTAAATTCAGAAAACATTTCCAAGGATTTAGGCTCTAGCTGCTTTAATTTTAAGAACCTACATCCTCAGACACATGAGCAATCAATAATACATGCTTAGCTCAGAGTTATGGAAAATATAAAAATATTGTATAAAATACGAAACTTGTTAAAACTGCATTCCTTAGTGACACAGATTAGTAGTTGCTATTTTCACATATACATGATGATTAAAAACACTCTTCCTATTTCTGTGGTCTAATTCAAATTCTGCTCTAAATCAAAGAAAAGTACCTCAGTGACTTGGGACACAAATCTTTGGTTAAAAAAATCCACTCCTCCTACTTTTTTTTTTTTTTTTTAATATTCATTCCTTCTCTCCAGAGACAACTAGTTTGCGTTTGAAGACACAAAGGTAATAAATAGGGTCTGCCATTTTCCAAAGTAGTAACAATTTTTTATTCACATTATACTCATTAAGAAAGAGCTTAGTTGGGTACATAACACTTCTTGGATTTAATATCAACACGTAAATTAATATTAAGAACTGCAAAGAAAGCAGTAGGAATTGTTTGTTCTACTTCAGACAGACAAAAGGAAACAGATAAATAGAGATAGTGAAAAATACTTTATCTTTACTATCTTCATCTCCTAGTAATAATCTTGCAAATCCCCCAGCCCAACAAGAGGCAATACCAGAGATATTTGAGATCAAAAAGTAGAAGGAGAGCTGGCCAGCACTGTCAAGAATCCTGTCCAGGTATTTGCTTTCTTGCTCTCTCTAATGAAGAGCTTTGCTCATGTCCTTTGCAAACTAACAAAGGCATTACTAGAATAACTATTACTAGAATAACTATTACTAGAATAACTATTTAAAGATTTACCTTCACTACTTCCTCTCCATCCACAATCTTCAGCTTTTCCAGGTTCTCCTGAAGCAGCTCTGGCTTCATGCGCCACTTCAAGAGACCCAGCAAGCCCACTAATAGAAAATAAACGGACAGACATTAAAATTTCAAATGTGTTTATCAATCTGTGCAAACGTCGTCTTTCTAAAACTCCCACCTGTTTAGAAGATACATACCATTCTGGGTTAACTTTGTAGAACAAACAAGAGTTGAAATGTAAAATGCATCTCGAGAGCTGACTGAAAGCCCTCCAACAATACTTGAGCTCCTGACTAAGGTTGCTCCTTTGTTTTCTGTGGGCTGACGGACAGAAGGCAACATCAAGTAAGCACCAGCATCCTCCATTTTTTTACTGTCCCCCTGAAAAACAACACACCATTCATTACCCATTTCACAGCACCACATTTAAAATTGAACTTATTTTGTGCTTTCTAGAGAAGTAAACATAACTAAGGTGTAGGAAGGGACTATGAGGGGTGACACCACTGGCAGAGTAAAAGCAAGAGCCAATCTCTCATTAAAATGCCAAGAGGTGTGGAACACAGCAGACTACTGAGCATCACCTTGAAGACTGTACACAGGATATAGACAATATGATTAGAATGTCTGCACACAACTTAAAATCAGAAAACAGGACTAAGGAAAGAAGAACAGCACTATTTTGGTATCCCCATCATAACTTTGTATGTGGACCTTGAACATAAAAGATCAGGGCATGGTAAGGTTATGTTTTAAATAACACAGTATGCCGCAGCAGCTAAATGACATAAATATGTGCTTTTCAGTAGAATGAACAGTACAAAACCACAGAGCCAACAGATATTTTTCCCTCCTCTCTTTCATCAGCTTGTGTGCCACAATCCCACAGATTTTCTGGGTCTCACCTTAGGATTCCCCAGACAGGAAAATAGTTCTAGACAAAGGCAATAAAAATCATGCTACTCACTGTTTAGAGAACATGGGTTTTTTTAACAAAACTACTCCAGAAAATTTCCCTGATGAGTTTGAGCTGCCACTTAAAGCTGCAACACTGTCACAGATATGACTCAGTTGCAGACCTTTAATCTACAAATGTGCATGAACAAGGAGCTTCAAAACCATATTTTAGCAAGACATTTTAAAGTTTTGCAGTTTTATCTGGTTTGGTGACTGCAGATGTGCAGTTTCTACTTCCTATCAAACAAGAGATAAGGTTAAAAGCTGACTATAAGAGACCTAGACAGACAAGAGGCAAAACCCTAATGCAGCACAACAGAAAACAGTACTAACATCCATGACTGTATCAGGCTTGCCAAATAATTACTTCCCAAATTTCTGGAAGCAAAAGCAACTCTTGACTTCCTCTTTTTGGGACAAGTCAGACAGACAATGGGAAAAAGTCGTGAAATTTTGATCCAACAGTCTCTCAAAAAGATCCAGACGGTTTAAACTTAGCAGTTTTCAAATTACTTATTTTGAGAGGCCAGATGTATGACTGCTTTAAACACTTACAGCTTACAATTACTGTTTTTAATACTAGAATAGGCAAGCATATGTCAGAGAATCTGTCTGTTTCTCACAACCATAAACTAGGTCAACTCCATTTAGCATTTCTCATCCATGCTGTCACTTCAGGAAAAAATTACTGAGCTGAAGCAGAAATGAATTACGTGGAATTTCATAGCTAACATTAACCACACAGTCCACAATTTTCCTTCTAGTCTCAATATTTATAAATGATAGTTTCAATGAAGAGAAGATAAATAACTACATGCTGCCATTAATCTCTTTTGGCTTGCCTAAGCAACTTGATTTAGTTGCATGCATCTCACTTGGCATTAATGTTACAGCAAATTTGTTTACTGAGAAGAGTGATGAGAAATAACTTAAGTTCCCTTTATATTGGAAGTGATTTCTGGTTCTTAGTTCCTGCTAGACACCATTCTCCAAGAGGGGAAATAAAACAAAAGTCTTGAAACGTCTGTTCCCTGCTTCCTTCCCAAAGATGTTACCTGTGTCCAGCCAGGCCTGTAGCTAAAGCTATTCTTCACACCCAAAACCAAATTGCTGAAACTTTGACTTTTGTACCTAAGGAACTACACAGAAGTTTAAAACAACCATTTCCCTAAGACTGCATTCCCAGATTATTCATGTGACAAAGATTCCAAATGGATCAAACACTTCCCCACCTCCAGCAAGAGGAACGGTACCCACCCAGATATGGAGCTGCAGCATAATTTTCTCTATACTACAGAAGGCCAAAAGCACATATATCGGTAAAAAGAGCAATCATCTCTCACTGTGCTTAGATAACATCTTTATGTCATTAAAATGCAGAGCAACGTTTACTGACAATGGAACAGGTTACAACTTTTCATTCTGTTCCAATGAAAAACACCGTATTATCTTTGATAGGATAATAAAATCCATCTAGCACTAAGTAAATATGCAATGCTGTCAAAGGCAACAGTGGGAGAAAAGCTGTCTTGTGAGAGGAAGGGAGGAAGGGAGGAAGGGAGGAAGGGAGACTGAGCCCATACCTTTAGGACAAACAAATCATGGACTCCATCTTGGAGAGTTGTTCCATCCTCCTTCATTAGTCTTATGTAAGCCATTGCAAAATTCTTTTCTCCCTTATCTTTAGCTGCAAAGCAAAAGATTTTGAGTTGACTACCCATCAACAAATTAAAATTCACTAAAGTAAAAATTCCCTACTTACACTCCTGAGTCGACCTGTGCCTGAACGTGAAGCGCAGATGAATCCTCTGCATGTCTTCAATGGGGACTGCTACCTTTTGTAAAATCAGAACACAGTGAGGAGAGTTAGGGGGGGTGGTTTCACATGTAATGAGCTCCTATTTTAGAATAAATAAGCCCCACTTCTGCTGTTTCCATAGTGCCTTTCACAGGCCATTTAAAACTGTTGAGCCTGATCACAGTAGCAGAAGTGGTGGCCGATAAGCAATGATCTGTTAGATTTTGCTGAAAGTCTTGCACCAGCAAAGAAATGAAGCACAAAACCCAGTGAGTTAGTACACACAGTTGCTTGTAGGCTAGAAAATGCTCACCCTGTTAACCACAGAGAATTAAACATCACCTCTGCACTCTGCAACTTCCACATTTTGGATACAGAAATTGACAACCAATTTATTAAATGTCAGGTGAAAAGGGTATGAAAATTCCAGCAAAATAAATTGTCTATATTTTTGTGATTAAGTTTAGTGCAAAGCCTTGAGGAAAATCACAGGAACTTGCAAGTGCATTATTCTTAAAGCAGCATACTTCAGGTCAAACATGCAACAGAAAAGGCCAACTGTGTAAGGGAAAGAACAAATGTTCATATTATCAAGTTTATAGTTCTAAAAATTTAAGGACTTGCACACCTTTGTGTCCATTCACAACTTCCCTTTACAAATCTTACTTCACAATGCCTTAATATTAACTATGTTTTTCAACAGGAGCAACTGTTAGGGATCCTGTACACAAGTCTGAACTACAGAATAATTTAAAAACGAACTAGTACAATAAGCAATAAAGAGAACGGGGCAATGTTTTCAAAACAACAAATAAGCTTCTGTTTGAAATCACACTTCCATTCCCTCCCTGTCCTGCAGCATCACAGATAACACACCCTTAAGTAATAATTGAAAGCTTGTCATACGAGGCTATTTTATCTTTAAAAAGCCATGCAAGTTTGATACTGCTTCATAAGAACTGTTCCTGGCAGCTTCTGGGCATTTTCCAATCATAGACATTAAAGCTTGATTAGGTAATTATTAGTGTGTCTCTAAAGAGATGCAAGACAGTTTTTTCTTTTTGAAATCAAAAGAGGGGGTGGATGTTTTCATTTGGGTTTTGGTTTGGTCCTGTTTGTTTGTTTTTTAATTGAAGCTCCTCATCTCCATTGTTTCAGCACAACAGAACAAATGCAGTATTTCACTTTTGATGAGCCCTGTTAGGACATAAGGTTATCTAAGATGATCTCATTTGCTTTGCTGAACAAAATCTACACATCATTTTCTAGGCCAAATTTCAAGCCTCAGAGATCATGTATCTCTGAGAACTGATGTATGACTGAGACTCCATCCTTCAGCTGCAGTCAGGAACAAGATGTTTTTTGGAAGAAGCTGATGCTGTGCAACCTTTCTGTGTGAGGCATTTAGAAGTGAAAAAAGCAAGTGGGAAGTATCCACACCATACCTTCAATGTCTCGATCCAACGCGGCTGTTTGACCTGATAGTAAACAACTGATCTGTACTCGCTCACGGGTTTGTCCCCCGCTCCCAGGCAGATGGCATTCTTACAAAAGGAGGGAAGAAACAGTGCTTAGTGCCTTGTTGATTTGGGTAAAGTTTTGAGCAATTTTGAGTAAATTAACTTGAGAAAAACCAAATCACCAGAGAGCCTCCCCTCAGAGTCCCGACCTGGGAATTCCACTCCGGCTGTGGGACAATGGCTTCCCCTCATGGGCTCCGCTTCCCGGCCTCACAGCGGGTTTGAATTTTTATATGGCATCATTCAGAATTAAAAATAATGACAACACCAAGAGAGGGGAAGCACTAGTGTGAAGATACTGCATTTTCCAAGCCTCTGAACAGAATGAAAATAAACATTTACCATAACCTATGGGTAGGGCCAGTGTAATTGTGTTTTACAGGGGTCACACAACAGGCTCTAAGAGATGTGTGAGGAACATACAATAGACTCGATTTCTCCATCTGATGAATTTAAGTAACCAACACATCTTCTCAATTAGTAGAAGAAAAACAAAAGAAAAAAAAAAACTAGCTTCATTATTCTTTTTATTTCTCTATTTACTTTTAAATACTTTCTTCCAGCAGAGTCTCAGAAGTGCTAGGCCGCACACCTAGCAACTTCCAAACTGGACATTGTAGAGGCACCAACAATAAACAGTTAGAATTTCCAGTTCTTTAAAGATTATCAGAACCAGGACAGAGCCAAGTGAAAGATTTGATCAACTTCAAAACTTGTCTTTTCATAGGAATTCAGTTTTCTCAGTGAGTCTGTGAAGACTTGGCCTGCATCCATCTGGTCTGGCTGACTGCAGCTGAGTTGTACATGCAGAGTAAAAGCTACTTCTGGACAGGGAGGCACCAAGATCTCTGATACCTCTCAGACATGAAACTAAAGTCCCTGAAGGAAGCAAACATTAAATCCTCTACTGAAGGCACAGATTCAATTAATCCAATCTAGGCTATAGTAACTGCTGCAAAGTTGCAATAATCCTGCTGAAAATCCAGTGAATCTTAAAAGTCTCCTTCAAGCACCAGGATGCCCTGTGACCAGAAGGGTGTGATGCTGATACCTGAAAATGATTTGTACAGTCTGGTCAGAGGGATTTAACTGCAGAAAGCAATGTCTCATCTGCCTGAGAAGAGATTTTTCAAGGTTTATGCACCTACTTGTTTGCCACTTCTGTGACATTCACTTGGAACAGAAGTCCTGTTCCTTGTAACAGTAGATCAAAGGCTAGTTCTGCAACTGGAACTGGTTTGATATCTAAACAGAACCAACCAGTTTCCTGCATAGGGAACATATATACCTGTTATGAGAAACATTAATATAAATTCATGGGTTTGAACATCTGTTGTTTTGGGGTTTTTTTAAAGGCTGAAAGGAAAAACCAGTGACTTTTGTTACTACTTGCATTCAACAACATTTCAATTCACTCCTCAAAATTGTTGCTTAAATATGTCTAAGCCATATTACCCAGAGAGACCAGGTGTGATATTTCAGCTCAAAGACAACATGACAAATTCACTTTCTCCTCGTATTTGCAGAAATTATGTATCTGCAGAACTGAGCACACATAATATTGGAATGCAAGATTTAATGCATGGTAATAGATTTATTTCCCTAAGGAATACTTTTGTTTGTATGTATTTTAAGTATCTTAACTGTGATTAGACAGAATACAGAATAGAGTTAACTTCTGTGCATGAAAGTCATGGTCAGGTGCTGTCATAGTTAATGTTTTGTAATCAGGGCTACAGTTTGTTGTGTGGACCTTAAATGTTTTGTGGGATTAGAATTTTCTTTACTCAAGCTTTAAAGTTACATTTTAGGTCAAGCAGTTAGTCACAGTTCATAAACAAGTCATGAACCACAGTGATTCACTCCATCTTTTTTTTATCTCAAGAAGTGTCTTTATGATTTCGCCCTTACGATCTCAACACTATAAAGCTCAGAAAATGACAGGTCAAAAATCTCCCTGAATACCAAACTGGTGATAAAACCCTAAGGAAAAGACAAAAGATCCTCAAAATGGGAATAGACAAGCAAAAAGACGCTGTAAATATTTATGTTGCATATGTAATTGTTGTCACTAATTTCATTTTTTGCCATGTACTTTTTTCAAGGCACAATGAAACATTTCTGGCACAAATCAAGGGTTTGTTATGTAGCAGAAATGGTACTTCCAACATTTCAGTGTACAAATTGCATTCCTCTGGGAATTTCCTCAAGAAAAACCCTAGAGTAAGAATGCAGTAATTGTCAGGATCAGCATTTGTTCCTTGGCACAGCTAAAATAGGTCATTCAATGCTATTCCTCATTATATTTTTATGCAAGACTTTTATAGGGCTTTAATAGATAGATCACTTTAAAAATCATAAAAATTATTTGTCACAAGATGTCACAGGATGACACAAGTAAGAGAACTGTGAGTTTTTGGATAGTGGTATTTTATAAAATGTGTAAGTTAACCCTTGCATCAAAAATGCAGCTCATGTGTCAATGCCCCTCATGCAGAAAAAAAGAAAACTTACAGGCAACATTGTTCCTTCTTCATCACAGACACACATTATCACTTCCACATTTCTCTGAGTTGTTTTATTGTATTTATCAAAATCTCCATACAGCAATGTAATATATATGTCATTTCTTATATCTCCTAAAAGAGAAATTGGAAGGTTAAAAATCAGTTTAAAAGCTGTGAGAGCTTTTAACTGCATGTCAAAAGCTGTGAGAGGATTAACTGTACTGCACACAAGTACCTCACTTTTTGCGGTGAAACAGATAAAAAAATATTATTTTCCATCTGAACTTAAATTGCCGGTTCTTTTCCTTTGCTAAGGCAAAACTACGACGTGAGGAGAAGCAAATGGGGGCTCAGAGTGGCTCGAAGCAATTCCCGTCCTGCCCCGACACCTGCTGGTGAGGTGCTGGATGATCCCATCAGGAACTTTCCCCAGATACACAGCTCTCTTTCTAGAGGGAGCTTCATATTTTAATTTTCTATTCTGAATTAATTCATATGACTTTTAAAAGGTTCGAGATTTTATTTGAATTGGGGCGAGGGAGGTTTTGGTTATTTGTTTTCTAAAAACGAGCACAACAGGCTGTGAGTGATTTCTGTTGGAAAAATATCTTGTCATAAATACAAATGAAATCAAGATATTGCAAATTCATTTTTTTATTATTATTAAGGACAGCAATATGTTACGATGAAAACAAGGTTAATTTAAAATTCAAGTGACATCCACCCTAATCTACTTACAGGATAAGAAAGTTATGTACAAGGAGATAGGTTTATCCCTCACTGTCTGGATTTTATTTTTCCTGTTTAAGTATGAGCAACAACTTTCCAAGGATTTCACAATTTTATATAAGCCTCTAATATTGGAACAAAAATTACCCTGAATGAATTCTAAGGGGCCTCTGAGTTACCCATTACAGAAATAAGTAAGGCAGCAGCTGATACTTATTAACATAAAGAATGAGAAGAAATCCATTCCTATTACAGAACAAAGCACCTCCTACCTGGCATGATTATTTCAGGGAATCCCAGCTTTCTAGCAACAACAGTGGTTCTGTCTACAAGGTGTGGGTAATCCTTTCTAGTTTGAATCACATCTCCAACCAGCATTTTCACAGTTACCCACAGACCTATCATGTGCAAAAAAAGGAAAAAGAGATTACATTTTTGGTAGGGGGGGAAAAAAAATCTGTCTTCAGATGATTGCCTCTTCTACCCACCAAAACAGGAATAAGAATTCACTTTTCCCACTTCCTGTAGATGAAAGTAAAAGCTCTATAATGTAAAACTGCCACTACTAATTTAAATAGCCCCTAAGATTCTGTAACAAATTCATGGTTCCTCAATTCCAGCTTCGAAGTTGACCCACCTCCATGGTGGTCCTACAGCTCCAACATAAAATAAAGTTTCACAAAAATACTGTGTTACTTAAAAAAAAAAAAATAAAAAGATACTTTACCTTGTCCACCACTGTCTCCTTTTGATGCAGTGATTTTGTTTAGGAGACTGTGTAAAAAGTCATTCTCTGCCACTACCCTGCAAGAGAAACAGCAGTGTCTGCTCAGGAATTAAGTGCTAAATATATCAGACACCATTTAGAACATAAGTGACAAACAGCCTCAGTCTTTGCAGTATTGCCTTCTTGTTTTACTTTCGGTATTTTTTTATTATCTCTCACTCAAGTTGCAGCCCACTCACGTTCAGTTGTGCGTACACTGAAGTGAAAAAGATTCAGCCAACCACCAAGAAAGGTGTTTTGTGACAGTGACAATATGAATGCACTCACCAACATGCCACTCCAGCTCAGTCCACTTTCCCTGACAAATAACCAGATAAATGAACTTGGAATTTTTATCGGCTACTATTGAATTTAGAAGCAAATTCTCACATAGCAAACATGTTGGGTCAAATTGGAAACAAGTGAAAAAATAAACCAGTGTGTCATACCTGGGTCTGTCAGAATTTATTTACCCTCCATAGTACATAGCAGCAGTGCTATGTAGGGCACACAGAGTTATTTCCAGTATTTCCACTGGTATCTGCATTTGATCTGTGAGCATCACATTTTCAGGCAGCTGTTCTGGCATTTCTTTTGAAGATAGTATATGATAATTCTATTACTTTTTAAAGGGAACATAGTTTTTACTCAGATTTTTCTCAAGTTCAAAACAGAACCAAGCTCATAAAATAGTAGTTATCCTTGCTTTTAAAGCCTGCTGTTGAGTACTTGTAACTATTTGACTTGGGTGTAGGAAATCAGACCTGGTACTGACACCATGAGGATTTTCTGCCTTTTCTTTTATACTTTTTTACATCTTCTCTATTCTTAGTACTTTTGCTTCCATTCTTGGACTTGTTTGTCAAGCTGAGAGACTCAACATTTTAGAAGCTTCGTAGCTGGGGATCAGTGTGCCCCAGACCCCAAGGTCCTCTCCAAAACACATTCTGTAAACTAAGATAGAACCACACAGGAGAAGGCTCCTTGGGGAGAGGGGCTCATTTGAGCCTCTCATTGGGGAATTTTTGATAGATCTGCTAATTAGTAAAACCTATAATACGATACCAGATCTTTTGGGGGTGTGCCTTGCAGCGTGCATGGAGGTGCATTTGACCTGGACGTGTGCACTTAAGGAGCTTTAAAATAAATCCCAAGGTAAAATCCCTTTTCCCCTTCTAACCGTGTTTGACTCTTGATTTTAAGACCAGGAAAAGGCATTAGTATCAGCTGTCTGAAGGAGTACATTCATGGAATTATGCATTTATCTAATGTGCTGTGGTACCCCTGCAAGTCTTAAATGCCTTTTGAAGTCATACTTAAATAATTAGCACTATCACAACACAAAATTGTTTAAGGAAAATGCTCTTATTCTTTAACCTTTCACAGATAATTACAGCCAAAAAGATGGATAAATAAATATTTTTTTTCATATAAAAAAAGATATCTATGATGCTCTTACGGATGAAAGGGAATGAAATGCTGCTTTTCTTCATCACTTTCAGATTTTCCTTTTATGATATCTGTAATATCCATGACTAGAAGAACAAAAGAAAAATCATCAGAACATATAAAAGCACTTCAGAATAGCTTGTCTTATCTATCAATGTTCTCGTGCCTCAAGTAAGTGTAGATTTTTCATCAGCAGCAGTGCAGCCCAGTGGGGGTAGGTTTGTGGAGCAGAGCATTTAGTGCAAAGTCCACACTACCAACATTCTGCTGTGAAGAGAGAGGGAGAATTTAGACCAGTTTTAGTATAAACTTATGAATACAGGTATCAGAGCTTTGGTGGTGATTTTGGGACATAATTTCTGACTTTATTTCATCTGCAAGGGAATCTATTATTAAACTGGTGGTGTGCTTTCACTCACACACCTTGGCACTATATGAATAATTAGGAAATTAAATTCAAAAGCGTATTTCTGACTTGAACTAAAATTCAGGTGTATTTTAGTTTAGTTTTACTGCAACTAAATGTAGGTGCAGTCTTTACAGACTTGAAAAAGTATAGAAAAAACTGATAGAGCTGTTGTGTATTCTGACATGTCTTGGTAGAGATTTTAATAGTCCAGGGCTGGCAAAAACCACTGCTGTCTTGATTCAGCCATAGCACAGGAGACACCAGGTACCTGCCACTCCAAAAGGCCGCCGGAGCCCTTGTGTGTATTTCTTTGAGTTACTGTCTCTCAGGTCCATCCTTCCCACTCGAACTATTTGGCAAACTAAATAAATTTTGTCTCTGCTAAGGTCTTTATTTCCAAGATCCTAAGATAGAAACAAAAAAGAATCACAGTGTTACTTGGGGAAAAATCAAGTTGTGAAATTGAAACAGGACCTCCAGTAATAAACTGAACCTTAACAATCGATGGGAAAAAAAATTAAACAATAAAACCCCAAATCAAACAACCCCCCAAAAACTCGACAAACAAAAAAACCTGAGCACAACAAAGGGATGAAAAAGACTGACAGTTTAAAGTTAAAAAAAAAAAAAAAGGTAAGGTAAATAGAGAGAATAACAATCAAGAGATACAGCAGATAAAAACACATAAATCAAGTCATCAAGAAATTCATGAGGCAGGAAACTGATTTCAAGAAAGGCCACTGAAACATTGTCTCTGCCTTGAAGAGCTTCATAACTTGTCATCTTGCTCTGTTTCTAAGATTACCTCTGCTTCTCTCTTCATCTTGCTCACTCTTTACAAGGTCTGGCAGTGACCACAGAGAAGAGACAATTTCACTTGCAAATACAAAGGGCAGTAAACTGGGAAACACTTACTGTGAACACCACTTTAAGGTTGTTGAGCATATCAATTTCCTTTGGAAAGCCTCGACTCCCCCATCTCACCAAGTAGTTCTCACTGTTTGGAAGATAAATATCTCACTGCCAAGTGATTTTAAATTCTCCCTTTACACAGTACAAAAGTTGCATAACAAGCAGTCTGTGGTGATGGTTTAAATCTAAGACCAGACTAAAATGGCAAGAAAAACACTATACAAGTATCAACAGTAAGTTTTAAAAGAGTAACTTGAACATAACACAAACGGGCACTTTTTTGAGGCAAGCTTACCATCATCATAGTCTGTTTTATGGGAATACTCAACAGAATCTTAATCTACCCAGAAATTTATAAATTTAATTTTTTTTCACTCCCCTCCCCCCCTCGGCACTTTATTCCAAACACCACAATATTGCCCATCTAGAACAATCTCTTAAATCTGAAATGGGCTCAGGCTTTTCCAAACTTCTGAAATGTTCAATCCAAGAATTACCTATGAAAATATTAGGAAAATTAGAATCCTTTAGTAGCAACCAGCAACAAGATCTGTTAATGCTTCACTTTGTTTTTGGTTTCCTTCCTTTTATTTATATATTCTTTGCATTATTATATTGTTATAGCACATTGGCAATTATTTTAATTCATTTTGGCCTGTTTTACTTGCTACTCTTCTGCAGTCAAAGGAAGAAGTTTTACCTTATAATTGTTGACTTCTGTGGATCATAGAGTGACATAAAGAGCTCTGCATCCTCTCCAATTCGGCAAACAAAATTTCTCACAAAGACATACAGGCTGTGGGTGGGAGATGAAGACATTCGGGAGTACGATGCATAATCTGGTTGATCCTTTGACTACTCAGGAGGAGGAAAATCAGTTAATAACAATCCATGAATTGAAATGATGCTATACTACAAGCAGTTTCACTTGCTAGTATATGTAATAGTTGAAAAAGAGAGCAGGGATTTGGATTCAATAATTCTCATAATTCTCTTCCACCTTGAGCTCTTCTATGACTGCCATGCCTTAGGCCAGTCCTTCAGCCAGAAGGCAATGATGTAAAGGGGGAAATATTCTCACCAGTCTTAAAGAAAAGGGCAAGTATCAAGATGTCAGCACAGAGACAAGCCTACAAGCCTGAAAGAATACATTTTTGAGCACAGTAAGCCATAGCAGAAGGCCTGTGATCCACATCACAGTGGGCTTTCAGTGTGCTAGAAGCAATAGCAAAATGAAGTCTCTTTGAAGAGGAAGCAAATAACATTCTGAGATCAGGACAGAGGTGAGCAGGTTCACTGACTCAAAAATAGGCTCCTGAATTCTACCTACCTTCCATCTTAACCACCAAGAAGCAGCTTCTTAACACTTCTAAACCCATTGTTTTCTCTATTTTTAAAATAAGTCACCACGGTCTATCACAGACTCCCAAGTTTAATTTTCCTTATATTGTCAGTTAATTACAAGATGTTTTCCAGTGATTTGTTACTGAAGTGTCATGACAAACCAACTATTTTCTGTTAAGTGTTTTACTTGCTTTTTTACAGCTTACTTTCTCATAAATGGAGAAAAGAACCAAAGAGGCCTACAAATCCCTGCAGAGATTTCATATTGCAAAAGGTCGAGGAAGTGTAGTCACCTGCTTTACATTTAAAAAGATTTAATTTATGCACTTGTCAGCTTTGCTTTGGCACATGAACTTCTGGTGTCCACAAGATTATGCTGAGTTCACCCTAGTTCCTCTTCAGTGAGCTTAAATTCTTCAACTTCATCAGACTAACTAGCAAGCAGCAACACTTAGAAAACAACCAGTGCAGTCACAAGACCTTGTGAAAGCAAGCTGTGGTCAATCCTGGTTTGCAGCCTGACCTCCAAGTGTGTAACTATTCACTATGCAATTCAGCCTGTTGAGTAGTCCATGGATGGAGTGAAGAGACATATTTCCATATATGAATTCAGAATGGATTTAGAACCAGCTTTAGACACAAGCTTTCAGCCCAGCCCACAGCCCAAATCCAGTGCACAAATGCAATTCAATTTGAGGCTTAGCCTTATTTATAACAGAAGTCTGTAGATCTGCTCTTAAGTCAGAGAAAAATGTTTCCACCAAATTTTGATTCCATCCTTCAACCCTTAGACTAGTTTTTGTTTGGATTTTAGCAAAGGAAACGAAGTTTAGCCAGTCATTCCTACCATTTCCTCCTTAATTCGCTCAGTGATTTTATTAGTCGCTTCTTCATGCGCATGAAACAGGCTGATAACACTGGTTTTATCTGGATCCAAGATATTTCCATCTTCATCTCTAACTATCAGGTCTAGCTCAAGTACTCTGTGAAAATGTGAAAGGCATAATGGTAGGGTTATTTCCTTCTATATGAAGAAAGCTTAGAAATGTAACAAACAAGGAGGCACTTAAAGATTTAAAGTTATATATGCAAAACTGAAGAAAAATCTAACTACATACTATGATTCTTCTTTAAGCTGCTGTACAATATTTAGGAATTTACAGTAATGTCACCAAAGCATTGAAATGCCTCTCACATGAAATAGTTTCACCCTATTCAATGACTTTTAGCAGTTTTCATTGCTTTTAGCTTTTAACACTCAACATTTGTAATCAAGATGTGTAGAGTCTTCCTGTTACCTTCTGCTTTTATGTTGCTCTCTTACCCTTTCTGTCCCAATACTTAACTCTGCTCTCTTCTGCCCTGTTCTCATACAAATCATGCCTTTTTTCCCTGTCACTCTTTTTTTCCCTCTCCCACAGTGACCCCCTCAGCCTTCATTGTAATTTCCCCTTTATTTCTTCTCCACAGTCTGGCAAGTTTCTTTCACACCACACAACTCAACCCCACACTTTCAGGAGCTTAAAAACACCATCCAGCTTGTGATCCAAATAATTTTAAACATCCTCTTCACCCCTACTCTTCCAAAGGAAGCACTTTACTGTCTCATAATACAGAAAGAACATAAGAAAACAAAAGTCTGAAAGCAAATGAATATTAATCTTGTCTTAATCACAGCTGGGCTTCTTTGATTGGAGCACTTCAAAGTAAATTCTGGTTTTGAGTGAGCATTGAGCTCCACACAGTGCAGTAGGATACATGTATTCCACAGTGTGCTCTGTATGAATACAATTTATTACAAATTTGCATCCAAATCACAGTGAACAAGTTAAGAGTTTCAGAACACCCTGTGGTCATTTTGTATGTGTAGCCACCAGTATTTGTAGACTTTCAGCTTCATAGAGGCCTTCAGGCCACAGCAACCACAGTCACTTATAATAGCGAAACACAGTTTATAAGCAGATTCTAATGCCTGTAAAAATAATATTGTGAAGGTTTTTTTACCAAGCTCTCTCTCTCTCTCCCCCCTTATCAGATGGTAGAACACCATTGACCTCACATAATCCCACAATTTTGCCAAAAAATATGTTGTGTTGCAGTGGCTTTTTATTGGCAGGGAGCAGACAAGACATCTTGTCAAATCACTATTCTGCCCCCGGTAGTTTCACTTCTATTATCAGAACCAGAGTTCTGCCTGGAAATTCCCTACAGAATTGGGTGTGGGTGTGGATGCATTTGTTTGCAGACTTAGTACAGTTTGCCAGCACCACTTCTGAGGGTCACTTACACTACTGGACACAGGCCACGTTTGTGACAGATGGACAAATTTTGGGCCCCAAGCACGCTGGTGACACATGCACATAGAGGCCAGATCTCAAATCTTCCCGATAGACAAGCACATGTATTTATAATTAAGAAAAAATATTTTGAAAAACCATTTGCTATGAAAAGCCTCATCACAGTATCCACCACCAGCCCAGGAGTAACAGGGGGAAGTCTGAAAAGGAAGAATATGAACCACACTTTTGAATTCCAAACCTTTAAACATGAAAACTTTATCATCATCTCTTTGATGATGTGCTTCAGAATAAATCACGTTTTCCAGAAGTAATGTAGGCTGCTTACTTGTTACCATAGTCAATTTTGGATGTGACTTTCTGTTTGAGTTCTTTGAGCTCATCTTTTGGCAAAGTCCCCGACAGAAGCTGTGACCGCCACTCGATCAAGTCATACATCATGGATTGCACCTGCTGGAACCGGGCTTTCTTATTTGTCTAGGAGACAAAAAAAACCTCAATAGTTTCAGGCTTTGAGTTGAAGCGAAACTATGGTCTTGACAACTAAAGGCTACATGTCATATTTAATGCTAAATGATAGCAGGAACAATAAGTAGGTAAAATAATGATGTCTCATCCCACAAATTCTTAAGGACAGAATATCCCATGTGATCATAAAGAAATGACACGAAATTTAAGCAGTCTGTATTAGGATAGGGAATTATGTTCTTTTTGTTTTATTTAATTGTGTTGTTTTAAAATTCCTTAACAAATTCTCATCAAGAGAAAACATTACAAAAATAATTAACTTCTGTATGAGATACTGATGGGAACAACAACACTTTATTGTGGTATTAACACATTTAAGAGAAAAATGAGAGAATACACAGAGGTCACTAAAGCAATTCTAGTGTCGTTCACTGAAAATAAAGAAGGGTTTTCATTGTTGACTTAATCAAGAAGACTAACAAGTGATGTGTTTCAGAAAACTACAGCACATTCAAGATCGCTTTTCCCCAACAGAGAAAAAGCAAAATCCAGTGGCTGGGATCCTGGAACACTCAGTACAATTATTGAAATCTCCAACTGTTGATAGCTACTTGCTTCCAGTAACCCTTGAAGAACTTCTGTTCTAGCTTTCCAAGAGCATCATGAATCTTTTCAAATGCATCCCAGTTATCTTTTATACTCCTATCTGGAAAATTTTCAATGCTACAAATCAAAATTATGAAAAATTTATCATGCACAGGATACTCAAGGTTGAAACAAAGGCATGAAGTTACACCACTCCTCAGCAGGAAGTCAGCTTTCCCTTTACAGAACCACAGAATCATTCAGGTTGCAAGAGTCCTTTAAGATCATCCAGTCCAAGGCTGATGGCTGAATTAGATTTAAAGCCACTAGGCATTTAAAGCCACTGAAGAAAATCTTAGTAGTGAGAAAGCAATTTCTTAAATCCACCCAGACCCTGCCCTGAATGTAGGAAAAGACATTAATTTGAACAAGGCCCCAGTGGGCATAAATAGGACTGACTAACAAGCAACAAATGGCATCCTACCACATAGAGCTGTTTCCAAATGCTTCCCCATTCCCAGAGAGTAGTGGTAACTTCTTGGACTAAGGGAATCTCAGCAGGTATGACATTTTCTGTATGTCTAGGAAAGAGAAGGAAACTTATCACAAAGAGTGTCTGCATTTCATGGGTGTGTACTATAGTTACTGTGGGTGAGGAACATAAATGCCTTAAAACTCATTCTTTAGCAGACAAGCTCAATAATGTAATAAAACAGATAAATTCAATACCTTTTCTTTTCAGCAGTAGCTTCCTTAATGTGGATGAAGGATTTAGGAAATATTCCCTGTTGAAGGAGAAGAAAAATCAGAAATCCACACTTATTCTCCAAGAACACTGGGGTAACAACCATGAGTATGAACATAAACTGTAATGACAAACTGTAATACCCAAATTAACTGCTGATTATTTAGTTTCTGTCCAGATGGATGCATTTCTATTTGACAGACAAATAATAGAAATTTTGTTATATCTCTGCAAATATAGACTGCATAGGCATCTTTCTTCATAAGAAACACCATTTTCCACCCCAGAAAACAGTTCAATTAAATACAATATAATAAAATACAGATTAAATTCAGTAAAGAAACATTTTGTCTGTGCATCATCTCATACATTCCCCTTTCATAGACAAAAACACAATCTAATTTAGAGAACAGCTTGATTATCAAAGCAAAGAAGAAAGACTGATGTAGGATCATTGAATACTGATAAAAATATTTGCAATGCATGAGGAAGGGAGACAGTAAAGCCATAAACTCTCAGCCTTCCCAGATTTGTGTGGCCCCACTGCAGCTGAGATTGCAGTCTCATTTTCTGCTCCCCAGGGCTGTGCAGAGATGCCCCGCAAGATGTAGCCAAGAAAGCACCAGGTTCCATGACATTCTCAACATCTATTTTAACTGACCTGTGTAGAAAACAAATGGTTTGTCACCAGAGAAAAAGTTCTAATGTGACCTGTTCTTGCTCTACAAAAGCTGAAATGTCTTAAGCCAAAGTTTAATCCTTTATGATTAAAGGAATGTTTGACAATCACTCTGTCCATGACAATCCTCCCCATAACCGGCAAATCTCACCTTGGTAATTAACTAGATTCTTCCTGGATTCTTCTCTATTCAATAACTCACTCGTGGTACCTCAAGTACCACAATAATTCAATAACAAATGTGCTACTTTACAAAGTCTTTCTCCGAATTAGATTGCTTCTTTTATAACCATTTTCTTTTAAGCACTGGATCTTAATCAGAACACAATCATGTCTTATCACTTCCACATTTTCTTCATTAAGATTAAAGCTAAAAAAGTCTGTGAAGTAGCAAAGTAAAAGAAGAAGGTCACACTAATGGTAAATTTAGTGGTATCTTAGTACATGAAATTAATAATACTTCTTAAAGCATGTTATGCATGTTGATCTTGAAGCCTTTTAGCAATATTAGGAATTAAGAATTAGTTAAAAGGAAGTGGTTAGTTCTGGTAAATATTTTCCCTTTTTAGTTTTAGGCTAAATTTTAATTGATTAAAATAGAAATGTTATATAGAATAAATGGTAATAAAACTTTTAGTCAAAAGAAATGTCAAAGGAGTAATTGAAACACAGGCATAGTGTTTTAACGCATTTGCATTGCTGCTCCCTAAAAAAAGAGTCTTATACTAAGAGCAAGTTACAAACAAAAATGCTTTTCTTCCGGAAAAGTGCATTTGAAATTAAGAAGTAATTTTCTTGCTACTTAACTCAGGAGTCATCATACCTAAGGTAAAAACTGTTCCTCTGTGGCTTTCCATTTTTGGGCTTAAGAACATTGATTTTTAAAAAAATTAATACTATTTTTGTACATTATAGATATTTAAGAACTTAAGCCTCCTACAAGTTGTTTATATTGTTTGTAGCCTAAAGAATCCTTGGAAAAGTACAGAAACAAACACATCTAGCAGCAAATTATTTCAAAATTCAATTCAAATGGTGTCTTCAACACCATTAACCTGAAGTCACAGTCATTTCTTCTTCATCGATCTGCTTTTCTCAGCCCTCACTTCTATTTACCAACATTGTCCAGGATGAATGCTGATCATTTTTCTCATCTTGAAAGGAAAGAGTGGCAATAGCTGACTCGAGAGATCAGAACAGAGAGATCAGGACTATCTAGGCAGAGATAGTCAAAAAACCCAATTCATGAGCTGACTCCTTAAAAACAGTCTCATAGGAATGAACAGTGTGATCTTACCTCTGCTCCTTTGTATCTTACTAGGTAACCCCTGTACCAATCTAAAAGGGAGAAAGATAACTTGGTATGACAAAAAAACCCATGCATTATAAAGCACACAACAAAGTCATAGGGTTTATTTCACATAAAAAATACCTAGCATAGTATTTGTAAGAATTAACAGTTACTTCAAACATACATAGATTAAAGTGAATAGCAGGGATTATATTAAGCATGACTTGCATATTATCAAATATGATTGTATTGTCTGCTTTCAAACCTTGCACAGTAAGTACAGATAATTGTACACATATTTTAACACCCCATGCTCACATTAAAATGGTAGAGTAAGTTGTATTGCAAAGTAATTATGTGCACATCCTTAAATACCTATCTCAGCCACGATTGCCCCTGGTCCTGGATAGCCCATGAAGCTCTTCCTGTGTTCCAGGCCCAGTATTAATCCAATAGAGCACATGGTTGTTACACACTCAATTTCCTTCAAGAAGACTAAGTCATTTTTCTGCTATGAGGAATTTTAGCTTTTGGACTCAACCATAATAAGCAGCTTCTTGGTGTAAATTCAAGTTGGAATCTCAAGAAAACTCAGGGTTATTATTTGGCTTCTGCTCCATTTGTAACTAGAAAGCCTTTCCAAAAGACAGGAGTACAGAATTGCAGTAATGGAAAGCTAAAAATTAATTCAGGCTTTGCTCCACCTATTCCACAGTTAAGTCTCAATAAACTACAAAAAGCATAAAAAGCAGAGTTCAACCTTCCTAAATTAGATCTGGGGCCACATCATGTGCACACCCCATCATGAAAAATCACCTGCAGAGAATCAATGTTTAACTGTTGAATACTACTTTTTTTTTTCATCCCATAGAAAGAATTTATGACTAAAAGCATACATTTTCTAACTGTAATTTCATGAACAAAGGTGATGTCTTTGTTATCACCCTTTCTCTCTCACCATTTCTATCACAGGTATCGCAGCCATGCAAGCAAAGCATAAAATAATAAAAATAAATCCCAAACACCAAACAGTAGTGTCAGAAAGGTGATGCTAAAAGTCACAGGATGATTGCTGACCTCAAAGAAAAACTCAGGACAGATTTCTTTTAGGTTTTTCTGCACTGGGATTCTTTTTTCCCCCAGTGTTTTCTCAACAATAAAATTCCATCTTACTGCTAAAACTGAATTATTTGCACATAGTCTCAATTTACAACCAAGTGTGTAAAATTGGTTTCACCCCATCTGCTGTGACAGCACATGTATGCTCTGTGCATAAATTTTGTCCATGCAAAACCAACTAAAACAGGACATAAAAGGAACACGGGAAGAATCCTGTCACCATTGGTTACTAGCCAGCTGCAGCTGGCAGCATATTTTGAAGATATCTGATGAAATATGAACTTCACTCGCACAGTGAGAAGGATTCCACTTCTTCACTGACAAACATATTTCATAAAGCAATGCATGACAGAGCATGTCAAGGGCAGGGGATTCAGAAAAGACTTTTAGACAAAAAATAACCCTATAAGATCAGCACTCAACTCACTAGGCTGGGCTGACAACAAATGTACCACAGGCATCAGAAGCCTGAAATGCTATTTCTGCAACTAATAGACAATACAGAGATGAGGAGGTTTCTGGTTTGTCTGTGTGTTTTGTTCTTAGCCAAAATGTTTAGAATAGAGGCTTAAAGAATTGTGCAGACCTTACGTTTTTTAGGAGAGGACAGGAATCATTGTGACTGTTGGCTGCTGAGTGACATCAATGTTTTCACTGATGCTTAAAGATATTGACTTAATCTTACAAACAGAAGAGAAATAATTATGGGTTTGTGCTCCAGTACATTGTAAATGTGGTTTTTCAGGTGCTCCTCCCTCAAATCCTTTGTTGTTTCCTGACAAAACAGCCTAGAGCTCTGTGTGGTGGAAAAGGCTGGGTTCAAACAGCTTCAGAGTGTTTGCACTTTGTGACCACAACAAACCAAATGTCTCAACACTGAGCTGTCTCTGCCACTGTGTAAGGCAGCAATTGGCCTCTCTCTTTAACATAAGTACAGTTAATAAGATACCACAGACACATGTTCTATCAGCAGAAGTAGGTTGAGGAAGATAATTTCACACTATGTTTTTCAAAGCTTTAAGCAGTTTGCAATTTTTTTAAAAAACTCTTGGCCTGGTCAAGAGCATCACTGCAAACTGAAATCACTCTCGCGGTGACGTTTGCAGATACCCAGCTGCTGAGTTAGTAATAACTCCACCCTCTGTGCTATATACTAATGGAAACCTCAGTAGCTCTGTCTTGCAGAGACTTGCAGAGAATCAGTGGGATTGTGAAGGTATTGGCTGTCCATCGTGCATGACTTGACTTGGAGTTCTGCTGCTTAACATGTTCAATCAGTTGGATGGCCTTCAGAACTGTTTCTATCATGCTGACACTCAGATTTCTTTAACTGGGTTTCCTCATTGTACAACAGGATGAGGGTGCTGAGTATCTCCTAGCAACCAACATTTAGTTTAGAGGCAAAAAGTTTACTCCTTTAAATCTTAAATCAAATTTAATGTAAATTCCATGAGGTACATCACAAGCTGGCACAAACTTCACGAACTCTACATTCACCTTGATGACTTCCTCATTTGGTAAAGGCTTCCCAAAAAACCACATGTACTGTAATATGTCTAATTTTGGCTCTTCAGAAAAGATCACGTTCTTCCTCAAAATAGACCACCACCACCACCACCACTAAAAACGAGAGGATTAGACAGCTACCAATGTAATACAGGGAATTGCTGTGAGGTGAAACGAATATGTTATTCACAAAGAAATGAGAAATGTGACTTACCTTCAAAGGACTCCAGGATATGGACCACATCACCAATTTGTAGAGAAAGGTGTTGTATCTTTGTGCCTTTGAAACTGTATATAGCTGGAAAATTAAAGGATGAAAACACTATTTTTCAATACAGCCACACACTACAGTTTAACTGAAAACCAGACGTGGTTATTAAGGTTTGGATACTGGGATAAATACACTAGGCTAGACAAACAGAACTATAATTCTATCCAGAAGCTCCATTTGTCACCATTAAATAATCTCTTGTGAGAATGGGAAGATGGTGAAAATGGCCAGTGCTGAAAACAAAAACCAAACAAACCAACCCCAAAGAAAACTCAGCAAGCATGGGGACACCAGCTATTGATCAGCACTGCTCTGCACAGGATTTAGGAGCACTGTTTAGATGCAGGTCTTTGCTAAACACACAATTATAGTGCTGGGGAATTGTTTGTCTACTGGCCCAAAGGATTTAAGCACAGAGTTATCGAAATTTATAGTTACACTGGCATGAAAGGGCACAGAGATGCCTGTAAAAACTAAATTTACTGACTTCTTTCCTGGGTTTAGATGCTTTAATTTAACGTGAAACTGTGTTTCATATGGAAACAGTACCAAGTTTCATAATTTTCTGTATTCTCTGTATGACTCTGAATAGAACACAGGAGCAGGGGATTTTAAAAGTGTTCTAATCAGAAACTTATCTACATGTGGTTAAGAAACAGCAAAGTTTCAGAGAGAATTCAAGATAATAAGCCTCTTCACCAGTTACGTTCCAGGGCTACAGGATGTGGGCTCCTATGCTAACCGTGCCTCTGTAAATTTTTTTTTCTTTCTGGGCTTGGTTACAAATTTCTACAACAGCATTAGAGCAGAAGTGCTTATTGAAGCTACAATCACACAGGGAAACTGATTAAATACAAACAGCTGATCCCCCGAGTAAACTGTGCAGGTGGGAACAGGCTGCTAAAGGTGACCCCAGGTGTGCAGGAAATTGTGTCAGTCAGCAGAGCTCCACCTTGGCTCCCGGCAGTGTCCCCATCCAGCCACACACAGCAACCAAACCTGAAGTAGTTTGGGCGAGGGAAAGCTGATCTATAAAGCAGAGTCTACCTTCAGCATCTTCCTGCATTCCTTCTGCTCCCCTCTCCAGGTTTCTAAAGCAGGATGTTCATCTCTGCTAGGTCAACGTGTATAATGATACATTTTATTTAAACATTTTACTTATTTTGCTTAAATTATTAAAGTCTCAAAATAAATTGCCTTCCAGGAAAATGCCTAAAGTAGGAATGTAGAGCTAAATAGATTCATCCTCTTCCCTTTACAAGTATTCCATAAATTATGTCTCTTTTGCCATCATTATATTTGTTATATTTCTGGAACAGAAATTAGAAGGAATTTCAGATAGAAGAGGCTTACTGGACCAAGAATAAATTCTTTTTTGTTGACATGAAGAGGTTCCCAGCAGTTCCTCCTCCTGAGTGGGGAGAGCAAGGCTTGAATCATTCAACATATGGGGAGGAGTAAAAGAAGTATAACTTTGAAGTGAGGCTCTGCTGCCCAGATTCAGCCATTTATTCAAGAGAATCTTGAAAACACTTCCTTGGAACTGCCTTAGCCCAACACAAAATTGAGTTTATGTAGCATAACGTGTAATTCTATTCTGACAGGTCTCTTTTCCATAAGTGAAGGATGGCAAACAACCCTGAAAAGTTATCATGACATTTCAAGAGACATTTGCCAGGAGTGTTTGGGAGGTGGGGGATGTGTGTGCATTCCCATGTTCTTAATACTATTTTCCTCAAAAGTCCATGGAGATCAAGACTACTGTTGACTAGCAAATATTTTAGATTTCAAAATATGTGCTGCTCTACTTAGTTGTAGCTGTCTCAAAATATAGATGCAAATTACTGAGTCATATATTTACATTGCATTTCGGTTTTGCTCTCTTAAAACTTCATTTAACAGCCCTGAATGTATTGAAAAATGCAGTTACAAACTGGCAACGGAAGTGGCTGTACCATCTTGGTTATTTCTAAATGAGTAAGTGGAAACTTAACAAGAAAGATCTTATTGTAGAACTTGGATTGCTTGGTAGGATGAGTTTAAAAAATCCCTCTACAAAGTTTTAGGCTACAGACCTACCCACACCTTTTGTGATAAACCACCTCCCAAAGTACTTTGCAAAAAATGTAACAAATAACCCAACACCATCAGCTACAGCCATAGGTCTTATCTACAGCACCAGACAGCTTAACCATCACATCTGCTATTGCTTTAATTATTTACTGTGAATGAAAATTTGACTATTATATCCAGTTGTTTTCTGTCAGCTGTAAGTGATGTCATTTCCCTCACAAACCAGGACCCTCCTGTATTTGTGAGTGTCGCCTCAGAGTTCACCAGCCAAAAGGAGGGTTCCCTTTCCTCCACCCTCTTTTGAGATCCTCAGGGTTATGTGTGCACAAACATTTAACTCATTTTTCTCTTCAAAAATAGTGTATGAAAACCCCACGTGGAATTCAAGGTTTTTGGTGGGATATTCACAACATGTTGTTGGCTTTTTAAAAAATAAACTCTCCAGTGAGTAGAAATAAAAGGCCTTTCAAATCTCTCTGAAGAACCTTCCTACTGCTCCTCTCCCTGGCATCCTGTATCCCAACCATAAATAAAAAATGAGTCATGTATCTCAGTATCATGAGTCTCAGTATCCTTGAGGCACAGAAAGCGACCTGCTTGAAGACCCCAGCATTCACCCTAAATCCTAATAGTAATTACTGACCTCAGGAGTGACTGAAGTCATGGCAATAAGATTAGCGGGGGAGATTTGGATGGCAGATGCCCTCCTCAGCCCCAAGCTGAGGTGTTCCCAGCAGCAGTGTGTCTGCACACAGGTGCTGCCAGATTCTTCCAGGATGGCTCAGAGAACGCCCAGCAACCCCAATTTTATGACTGTGTTCCTAAATAGGGACTTTACAGCTCACTGAGAACACAGGTGGAAAATTTTCCCCTGAACAAGCAAAGGATAAAAACTGTCTTTTTAGAGATCCCCATAACCTCTGTGGCAATTTTATAGCACACACATCACGCGTGACTCAGCAAACAAACAGCCCAGTGCAAGGCCCCTGAGCTTCTCAGCTCCCTCAGGAGACGAGCTGAAGGCCAGCACACCACAGCATCAATACTGCTCAGAGAGCACACGGAAATGCTGGGTCAGACTGCTGACATAGCCAGCCTTCCAAACTGAGCCCCATTCAAGCCCAGGTGGGCTTTGAATTGTACGTCAGGAAGACAGGAACAATTCCCATCACGTCCCTGAGGCGTGCCCAGAGAATCCTTTCCAGTCCAGTCAAACAGATCGTGCTGCAGACAGTGACTCTCAGCAGCTTCTGTGTGGTTTTGCTGTCACCCTCACACCCAGTGCTTGAGTGAAGACATCTACCAGTGTCTATCCCAGTGGGAAAAATTGAGGGTTGAAGAAAATTCCTCTGTTTCCATTTAACTCCTACTCATCTACTGCAGCCAGAGCTGTTGGATCTGATATGCACACTCCCCCCTCTAGATAAATATGTGTGTACACTCTTGAATAGATGGGTGGCTGTGGAGACAGAAAACAGTTAACCTTTCCTAATTTAAATGGCCAGCAGAAAAAAACCCCCTCATACCTTGTTTGGGGACTTCCACACACAAAACACTGTGGAAGAGTCACAGTAACCCAGGTAACAGAACCCCTTCCTCAAAAAGCTACATTTCCTCAGTGTTAAAGCCCATATTATTGCTATTTACATGATTAGCCTGTAAGTTACTGCAAGGTGGGAATGGTAAGCGAGGAAAATCTCACAACCTGCAACACTGAAACCGTTTATTAGCCTAATAATCTTGCCTGTCTTTGCTGCCTGTTTTCCTTCAGGGGCAGTCCAGGTCCGACTCTTTATAAAAAGTACAAGCATTACGTTGTTTCATTTTGAGACTCACCTTTCTATAACAAGCCATGTTTCAAGTTGTTTTTCCTGGCTACTTTTCCACTCTTATACAGAATTAAAAAAAAAAAAAAATTCCTAAGACATAACTGAACCGTTCAGGTCCTAATTTCCCTTTACCACAACAGAAGGACAACTTGGTATGATTCGAGGCAATAACTCATGATGTGTTTTGCATATTAAAAAAATTTCTAATTAATGGGCACAGCGAGCGCCCTGTTTTATTTTTAAAATATGCAGCTCCACTTTTATGAGTAGTAAAGTGCTCGTAAGTGATCGATTCTTGGTGCTCAATTACCATGTTCTTCTCATGAGAACAGGGTGAAATTATTCAGCAAGGAGACAGATAAACCCCAGGTGAAAATATACAGTCCTAGCAGGATTTCTTGACTTCTGGAAAGAAACCTGTAAAAAATGTGTTCCAGTATTCCAAGTTAAGGATCTCCCCTAAAATCTCACAGACCAAGTGTGCCTTAATGACCACAACACGGGTACAGTTCTAGGGGAAAAATCACAGGTCAGAGACTTGTCCTAAGTGTTAGATGCTGATTAAATTTATTGCAAATAATGCTCAAAGGGTAATTCTGCAGTTCTCAGGTAATGAGCTGTTATCTCAGAAAACAATTGAATACAGACTTCCTCACTTGCTTAATCTTGGGGCCAGATGGA
This sequence comes from Corvus hawaiiensis, assembly GCF_020740725.1. NCBI lineage: Eukaryota > Metazoa > Chordata > Aves > Passeriformes > Corvidae > Corvus > Corvus hawaiiensis. The sequence goes on along the minus strand of NC_063227.1, from coordinate 17,135,316 downwards.
GGTTTTAGCTGACCTGAGCTACTTATTTTCCTTCTTAGGCACGATAAAGCCAGTATGGATTACAAGAACCAGGAAGCTCTAACATACCAAACCAGTTATATAAGATATTGTCTCTGACTCTTTTCCTTCTCATATAAAAATGCAGCACAGACATTTTTCTTAGAACTCTTTACGAAGGAAAGGATATTTAGCTGTGATTTTTTCTTTTCATGAAAGACCATGGATAAAAATATTATTTCCCCAGCTTTGTCTTGATACCGTTTCAGTTTGCCTTTTGCTGTATCCCAAGCAGCTGGAACAGTCTGCTGGGTTCAGAGGGTGCATTTCATGGAGGAAACCTGCCCTGAACAAAGCTCTGCTCCTTTACACCGCAATCTATTCAGATTTCAGAGATGTAGAATAATTTCCAAGGACTTCAGCAGATGAAATCAGACAAGGCAGTCTCAGCCCTGTGCACTCAGGCTGAGCATGTGCTTTTCTATACCTTCAGAGAAGTCCCCCACTCCTCCCCATAATTTTGCATCAAAAGGACAAACATTCATTTTCAGATTCAGCAGGAGTAAATCAGATGCTTGAGTTTAGAATGGCAACGTAATATTTCACCAGTTTGTAACTTTGCTTAACATCTGAGACAAAGGCAAAGATTTTCCATGAGGAAACTGCCACCCAAAGTCACCAGCCCGTCATGACTCTTCCATCCTGTCCAGTCCACAGGAATAACACAAATTTAGGCTGGGAATGCTGCAAGACTAAGAACAGGTTTCATGTGTAAAACCAGGACTGTAGTTTCCAAGTGCAAAGCTGAATATCTTCCACCTGGACCACTCCATTTAATTTAGTAAAACACAAAAGTGGGCACAACAGGTGCAATTTACCATAATCAAGGGATGGCATGGTCTCCCAGACCTACCCTGCAGTGTACTCTGCTCATCCAAAGCATGATGGGCCCAATATTCTCAAACTGAAACTCTGCTGATCAGCATAAACTGAAGGCATCAAGCACACTTCTAAACAAGAGACTTGAAAATTCAACGTGAGATTTGTAATCAGAGACTTAAACCCAAAGATTTTCAAAACCACAGAAGACAAAATAACCCTATGTGGTCAAAAAGCTTCCAGTGTGTATTACTCCAAAAGCTCATCAACTTTCACAGAATTTATGACTCAGTAGACTCAGTTTGCCCATTTTTCTCATCTCCCTCAGACACAGGAGGCATGCTTACAACCAACCATAAATGCAAAACCCTCTTTGTTTGTGACCATAGCTGCCAATGCCCCTTTTCCAGGCCTCACTACTCCGTAAGTTTCATTTACTTGAAATTCAGCAATTACACTATTTTCCTGCCAACTTCAAAGAACATAAATTTATTTAATTTATGGGACAGGACAACCAGTCGTGGTGGTACATGCTTGTTTGGGTTTGTCTGCTTGTTTTAATTATTCTGGGGTGCAAGAGCATTTTTCTCACCAATGTATATAATGAAAGAATACACTTGGTTTCCAAGATAAAGGTAAAGTAAGACAAACTGTGAGCAAACAGTTTGGCTAAGAAAAGGAACTTCTGGGTATAAGCTAAAGGTTGTTGAATTTGTACTCATCTGTTAAATTCAAGCAATTGTGCAAAAACAGAGACAGAATGCTCTTACTGAAGGAACCTACCATAAAGTCACATGTATGACCACTTACATAACTACTATTCTAATATTGTTGAAAAGTCCAACTGATTGTTGTTTATTTTCCTTTGTGACACACTAAACCACAGACACTACTACAACTGTGATTTTTACATACAAATATAAAGAGCTTTCTAACATGTTTAACAGAAACCCCTTCTTTAACCCAGAAAATGGATACCCAGCAAGTGGTAGCACCATCACCACACGGCAGGACACAACATGCCCAGATTCTATTTTACACCAAACTCACTCTGCTCACAGGTGAGAGCAGCAGGGGAGCAAGCAGAGGGGAAAGGAAGTGCCAGCAGGTTTGCAGTGTCAGTTCTTCCCAGCGACCTACTCTAGAGTAAATGATATTGTTTTGGACAGGACAACAAACATTGCTGGATTGCCATTTGTTTTTGAAGCAATGTATTTCACAAGATGGATTTTACTATGTGAGGTTTGCTGAACCTTTCAACTACCACAGAGACTACTACAAGGGCAAAAATTAGGTGCTTTTTATGATACGTAAAATTGAAACAGAAAATATTTACACCTTTTATTTTGTAATGTAAACTGCCACCAGAACAGGCTACTTCCATTTTGCAGTTCTGCTACTGCTACACATGGACGTTGAACAAGACATTATTTTCCTCTTATAAATTCCTTGGTGTTACATTTTATTTCATGCAGCCAGTTGGGTTTTTAATGCACATCACAAAACACTATGGCCTACTTAAAATAAAAAAATTCTGTCAGAAGTATATAGAAGGTTAATAACTAAGAACTAGCATTTAGCTTTCAAGTGCTTTAGCTTTGATTCCTACTTTTTTAAGGCTTTTTTTAAACAGCAATTCAGTCCATACAAGTTAACATCATTCATTTTAAGAAGATTACTTTCCTTCCAAAAAGTACTACTTACCAACTCAAACACAGTTTTTTTCTGTAACAGGGACCACAAGTGACAATCTTGCAGAAGCAACTGTAGGATTCCCCTTCCCCTACATTTGTTCCCCATAACTTTCTGGCTGCTGCACTTTATACAACACATTATTTGTTCAGTCTGCCTCTAACACACCAAGGTGGCAAAAGCTGCATTACTGTGAGAGTGGGAAGGCTGACTCTCATGTACTTCATGCCATTCTGTTTGAAAGGTCAAAACTTTGTACAAAATTGATCCTTTCAATTAAGCCACCGTGGTAAAGTAGACAGTGTTAACTCATCACACCAGAGAAAACACCTGCCCACATCCTGCTCAGAAGACAGAAAGACAACACTGAAATGGCAGCTCCCTGAGTTACTTACCCACACCACTCTTCTCCGTCTTGTGCCATCTTGCCATCACACATGAATCCGTGAGGCTCCGAGGGATGCCCACCCCCAAGGAGTCCAGGATTTACGGGATGCAGAGCTGGAGGTGGGTGACAAACACAGGCCCCGGAAGCGCCGTCGTTCCCCAGCCCTCGGACAAGCAGCAGGCAGAGGCAGCTGCGAGGGCTCTGTGAGATTTGCTGCCTCTCGGAGCTTCCTTCCTCTTTTCTCAACTCAAGATATTGTGCCCCAGTGTCATGGGGGAGGGGAATGCCAAACCGGGTCTTTCTCTTGCACCATGTCAGCGGTAAAGAGAAGCATGAAAAAAGGACCAAAACCACACCAGGACCGTATGGCACCACCCCTGAACTTCAGGTCTGTGCAAAGCCCGCCTGCAGTGACAATCTCTGATCACGGGCTAGGTCAGTTCAGGACACCAGACCAACACCAGGCTTGAAAGACTTGACTTCAGGGGACACTACATCTTAAATACTCCGCTCTTCTAACCTGTCCTCGAACACAGATTTGTGCTTTTCATGTCTCCTCTGCAAACAGAAACGGAGTGAAGACAAAGCCATGTTTCATACCACACCCATTCTTTTTAATTTCTGTCATTCTATGTTTGGAGGAAGTAGGAGACTATTCTCTAAACAAAGCAGTACTTTCTTAAAGGCTTACTGTCAATACAAAACTGCCAAAAGCAACTTTTGGTATATTTACAGCCTGTGCTTCCACACAGGCTGCTGTGTCAGCTAACTCGGGTGAGGACATCTTGGATGTGCAAAGACCAAGCCAAGCTGTTTGGAATCTGGATTAAGGACAATATACTGAATTCAAGGCAGTATGTAATCTTAAAGCACAAAGTCTGTGCTTTACTTATAAGTTTAGAGTTAAAAAACCCCAAATGAAATCCTTGCAAGACTTACTGTTTGTTTGATCTTCTGCTCAGTACAACAAATTCAGTTGACAATCCCGTCCTCTGGATATTCTATTGCAGTTTAGCAATCACTGTTTATCCAAACTGTCTAACACTGCCATGCTACCTCCATCTCTTGATTTTTGATAACCATCTCATCTGTTTTTGATAACCCATGACATTTTATTTCTCAGTTTTAACTAGCAATCATGTGGAGCACAGACTGCCAGTCTCTCTCCTTGCATGTGGAATTCTGATATATATTTCTGGAGGAAAATCACTTTAACCTTTATCACAGATTTGCTTGAATTGGTGTAATCTTAACCATACTAGCTTAGAAAAGGATTTAGCTCGTTACTCTCCCCTAAAATAACATTGCAAATCATGTTATGTTTACTAAAGAGGGCTCAATTCCCAGAAACTCCCATTATCTCCATTACAGACAAGCTTCATCTATAAGTTCTCAATCCTTTTTGTCCCTGGAAAATGCACTTTATATTGTTATTCTGTCAAAAACAGATCTTGAGGCTGAACAATTTAATCTTTCAGTTTAATATGGGTTTTGAGTAGTAACTTCCTAACCAGTGCTGATTATCTTCCTCACTCCTCCCAATCCCTGTTGCAGCAAATCCCCCTTCCCATTCACTATTTGGCTTAGACGTTGCCTTGCTTTTAGTTTCTTGTTCTACCTTGTTCTCCCTTGTTGTGTTTCCCTGTAAAACAACAGCCCCGTGGAGAACTGTTACTTTCTAGCACTCATTTACAAACCTGCTTCTCCACAGAGCTCTAATACACCTAGTTAATGCCACCGTCTTTTCAAAGTAAATGATCCAAAATACAGAAACTTCACCTGCAGACTGGCATCTAATTTGCAATACTTTTCTGATGCCCTGATGTGATTGTGCAGAGCACAGCACAAACACAGGGACTGGGCTCTGGCCAGAGCTCACGGCCCCTCTTGTACCCTCTGGACTCACCCCTAATGCCGACTCAAGGGCCAAAGCTCCCACAGGAATTGCTGCCTCCTGCTGCCATCCCCTTCCCCACAGCAGCTCTCAGCACTGCACAGCTGCTGGAACTTCTTCCTGGCAGACCTTCATGATGATGCTTTTGCAACTCCTCAGCTACTGGAACCCACTGCCACTTCATTTCACTCAGCTCCCACCTTGTCTGACTGTGTCTGAAAAATCGCTGCTTTAACTCCCAATGAATGGATTGGGGAATAAAATCTTTTCTTAGCTGCAAGAGGAAAGCGCACTCAGAGCAAAGCACACACAGCAACCCTAAAATCCTGTTTTTACAACAGAGAGCAAACCCCAACACAGGTCTAAAGAATTAAGGTGGGTAATAGTTACACCCTTTGTCCGTGGAGGTTTTTATTCCAAGTTGGTTTATTTGTGCAATCACTTCCACATTAATATTCCACAGAAGACAGTGGACAGATTCATCACCCTCACATACCTTACCATTTCTTCCTTAAGTCTTTTTCAAGGCACAAGGTCTTTTAAGGAAAATAGAAAATTCCTTACTTCCCTAAAAGATCAAACTCTTTATACAGGAAGCTCACACAAAAAGCTTACCTTCTCAGGGCTGGGGACAGGCAGAATGGGAAACAAGTCTTGCTTCCTTCAATATTGCTATCACTTCCAGAAAACAAGACCTTGTAAGATGCTGAGTAGCTAATTACCCAGTTTTAGCTATGCTAATTTCCATTACAAAGAAGAATTTTAGCAGAAGACAGAAGTTGCATTTAACTGCCTCTAAATTCTATTCTGTGCCAAGATCTGTGAGTGCAGTTGCAGAAAAGCAACTGATGAGACAAAACAGAACCAACTAAGAAAATACAGCAAGTACTCTCCTGCACAGCACCTTCAGTGCGTTATGGCAAACCCAAAGCCTGAATCCCAGACAGGTTCCCCCACCTGCACTCCTGCAAGAGGATGTGTGAACACGAATATATTGCATAAGATGGTAAAGGCTGCACACTCCAAGTGAACTGCAGAAGCAGAGATTGTAAAGGAGATCTTGGGGGTAATTAGATAACCCTAATCAGTTTCATTCATTTGTTGAGATGACATCCCAGTTTTGTTTGTAGCATAAATTAAAAAGTTATTTCAATCTAGAAAAAAAATTTAGTAATGTCATATGCCCAGTAGCTCAACATATAGTCAACTATAACATAAATCAACACACAATTAACATAACATATAATTGTCTTAGTAGACAATCTACAGCTCAGTACTGCCATTTAAAGTACATTCTCCAGTGTCAATTTACCAAAAGTTTTCCTCTAAGTAGAACAATCAAGTATTTCAGCTGTTTTATGCTATTTGTGTCTCAGAGTAGTGACAGTAAACAAATGTAGCTTTCATCATCTGCATAAAAAAGGATTTTTTTCTAGTATTTTGTAGCATCACACCATTTAAGTTCACGTCAAAGTCAAGAAGAGCAAGAACTATTTCATGGTTATACATCTGCTGCCAGTAATAAAATACCTTAGTAAAAGTTAACAAGAAGATATTCTCAGTTTGTGTAACTTCATTAATAACAGACTGAAAAACACAGCTACATAGCAAATCTCTTACATCAGTGCAGTGACAATTTGTTTCTATGACACACAGATTTCTGATTATTTTGTTCACCAGGAGTAGCAGGCACTGGGCTGTGTCTGAACTGAGCTGTGCAGAAATGGTCTGACAATGAGATAGAGCAGCTCTGGAAAAGGAGAAGACATGGCCATTTAAGGTGACTTTCCCACCTCTCTAGTCACTTCTGCTGTGACCAGAAGTCAGGTTTTGTTGAGGTAAGTGACTTATGAGCTAAAGCCACCCACAAGCACGCTTAGGGTTAACAAAATCCCAGGCATCACTTCAGACCTGGCAGAACTGTAAACAAACCAGTAGGTTTCAAGACTGCTCCCCAACATATTTTTTTCCATGCTGGATTTAAAAGAAGTCTTAAAGAACTTTCATCTTAACTACTGAGTCTTTTACTTAGAAACTGGCTAATCCATTCACCAGAGGGAGCTTAAACTGTAGTAGCACAACTCAAATGAAGTGATCTAACTTCCATAGAAATGTTCCAAAAATTAATGGAACTAGCTTAAAAGCTGTCCCCAGAATTATTCTGCATGAACTTCAGAAAGTTACAGAATTACCTCCTAAAAACATGACACACAGCACCTGCATTACACTTTCTTATCATTTATTGAGAGGTACTTTTTTTTTTAACAAAAAGTTCTACAAAAGACATCACCTTCATTTAAAAAAATGGATACATGTTTCTTCTCAAATACAATACATGCTCCATTTTATAAAGAAAGAAATAAACCTTTATTTTAATTAATAGTACAAATACAGGAATCTGTAGAGTTTCAAACACTGACTAACAAAACACACAAAGTGATTCACATGCACTTTTGCAATTGTGTCAGCCTGAAAGTTGAAAAGTTACACATTAGGAGGAAAAATACTAAGAATGCTGAATCTGGGAACTGGAAGAAATTTAGGAGCACATCACTTAGTTGAATTCTCCACCAACCCTGTCTAGTCTGTCTTGCCATATAATAAAACCTCTGTTAGCCAGAACTTCCTCTCCACAACAGCCCCGTGCTTCAAACAAAGAGCAATTAACGTGTTTAGAGACTTTGCCAAGAGTCAAGAACAGGCCACACCTCAGGTCAAGTGCCAGGGAACACAACAGGTACCCTCTGGGAAGTGATCAAAAGTGCAGCTCTGCATGGCAATCATACCCTTCAAAACACCAGGCAGATCAATATTTAAGTTAGCAACCTGCACACTGAGGTGGCCACAAGTTCACTCAGCAGCTCCTGCTGAAGGAGGACTCCAAACTGTCCAGATTCCTTGCAGAAGTGTTTTATTGCTGAGCACATTGTGTTTCAGGACTTGCCTTGGAAGATACATACAATGTTGAATGTTTTTTCTTCTGTGTTTTCTTCTCTGTTGAGATTTTGTTTTCTTTCTTTTCTTCTGTAGTTTCAAATCCGGATTCAGCTGTTAACCTATAGGCAAAGCAACCATTCTAAATACATATTTAGTTAATATAAACCAGGACTAAAGTAAGAATTTTAGGCAAAATCAATGAGCCAACTGGCATACAAGACCATCCATATACAAAGACAGAGCAAGCAGGGTTTAAGAAGAAAATGAGACAAAACCAAAGCATTTTTGTATCAGTCCTAATGACATTTCATCACTTAAAGGCTCCCCCACACACCTCACCGGCTGAAGTGTTTGGTAAGAAAGGTTACTGAATATGTTAAGTGGCTGAGATCAGCCTCCAAAAACACCAGTGACTGTGTCATGCACAGAAAGGAGATCCAGTCCCCCAAAAGCACAACTCCAAGTGAAAAGTCTGAGCAACATCATACAAAGAGGATGAAATCAAGCTTCTTACTTCTAGACCACCAAAAAAGACTACCTTTAACACAATATGCTCGTTTCAACCTAGCTCTACACTACTGCTGCCTTTAGCTCAGTGCTTGAATATCTTAACTTGGGGGAAGATTCATTTTCAGGCTCTGAATTACATCATTTTTCCACTGACAGGTTTTAATTCTGCTATGAATGTAAATCTGGATAAAACTGTCTCATTGCTGTTAAAAAGATAATTCTGAAATCAAAACATCAGATTGTGCTCATATGCTTAAATCTTGTTTTTAGCTTAATGAACATTCAAACATGCCATTAGAACAATTGATGAATAGTGATATTTTACCCAGCCAAATCACCCACGGCCCATTGACTGCTACACATGATTATTTTCACAAAGAAAGAAATTATGGAAAATTAAGTTCCAAGTTAAACATCACTTTATATAGCAACACAAACTCTACACTTGTTTATCAGCACACGCATTAAAGCAATTCTCTGGTGACCTTGTGGATTTTTAGTGGTCTCAGGAGCCCTCAGTGAGCAACCCACACCATGGACAGCTGCTTTCAGTGATGCTTTTCCAAACACAAATAGCTGCTACTCAGTTGTTAAGAGACTTTTTTTGCAATACAAAAAAAGAGAGGTGCAGCTGAACATGAGGACTACGAAAGGAGCTGTAACAAAAAAGTTTGGGGCAATTTAGCTACAGCTTCAAACTGCTATCAAACTATTGTACATTGCAGGCCATGTGCATGTTATTCCCTATAAGCACTGTCTCAACAGGCTAAAGAAAAACAGGCTCTGCTGTGCACCTCCTCTAGAGCAGGGTTTACTCCACCGTGTGCTTTGCATGAAATCCACACCTGTAACTCTGATGGATGCGCACCTTCTGTCCATGGTCACCTTTGCCATGCGGTTACAGCATGAAGGAATTGTTCAGGGAAGAAAAAAGGGTGTTCTCAGTAGCCATCATGTGGCTTGCACTCCCCCAGCAGCTGCAGTTAGGGATGGAGAGCTTCTGTCCACAAACCTGGCTCCTACGGCAGATCCCCTTCATTCATCCCCTCCTACTTTTCTGCCTTAAACAACCTCTGTCCAAGGCCACCAGAAACACTACTCTAGTGGCCAAAACTGCCAACAAAGACTCCCTATAAACAAGCAGAAAGAACTCAAACCAGAAGACCAAATAAAACCCACATTCACTTAAATTATGTCCCAAAGCAGCACAATTGGATTTATACAAAATATTGCCCATTTACAGTATTAAATAGTTCTGCTAGCATATAATGTAAGAACTCTGGCAATCAAATTCACCCTGTGCCTCTTGGTGAGGCTACAGAAGCCAGGACTGAGGGAAGGAAGCTGAGCCTGGGAAGAAGGGCTGGGGCACTTTTCCTTCTTTCTTTCTCACTGCCCCACTGTCTAACTGGCAAGGAGTTAAACCCAAGTCTGGTTTGCCCACGACCAACTGAACTCTGTCATCTTTATCTCTACCCACAAGCTTTTTCAATCCAATGCTCTCATTTGTCCTATGGAAGAGAGGGAGGAGCAGCTGATGTGCAGCTGGCAGGAGGCTGAGGTTCACCCCTACAGCCCTCAGAGTGCATCCCTTAGAGCACTGTCCTGTTCATCACACACACACGCACAAGAAATGGATCAGAAAGACAATGGTTAAACACTTCCACTTTAAGCAAATGCTTGTGAAACTATGACACGATTCTATCAAGCTTTGACGGTATAGACTCCAAAACTGAGATATAACTGGGGCTTCTTCTACCTGTTTAAAGAAGATGAACTCGTCTCATCAGGTGGAGCTTTACTTTAGGCTGAGAGTCATGCCTAAAACCCCGAAGACTATTATTAGTTATCTTCTGCTGAGCCAAATAGCTGGAGGCAATTGGACAAAGCCCAAGTGAAGTAGATTTGGTAAATGTAATCCAACTAAATAATTTAAGGTAGCAAATAAGCTCTTAGGCACTCAAGCTCTTTAATCAAACTCAAGCAAACAACCACAAATCTAAATGGAAAATAAATTGTGCAGCAAGGGCTAGAATTTACTATTTCAGTTTCAGAAGGGAAGAAAAGCATTTCGATAGAGAAATGTATCTTTTTATTGACCAGTTAGTTGGCCAAACAAGAGATATCAGTGCACACAACCTTTGCATTGCCAGAATTTCAGTAGCCACTGACAATTAATAATCACCACTTGAATATTTAAATCTGTAGTCTCAACACTCATATCATAATCTAATCAGTACCAGCACCTCATTGAGCTACTCCAATGTTGGCTGCAGAGCTCTGGAAGGACACAGAAATGCCCTCACACACAGGTGTCCAGCTGTACCTGGTTAAATCACCTCAGCAGGAAAGTCTCTTCACACAAGGGAGTTTGTCACCTCCACAAGTGCACACAGATCACTTCTGACCACTTCCTCATCACCTCCTGAACTGAGATGACAGACTCCAAACACCACTTTCTAGAAATGAAGTTTGCAGCCCTTTCACAGCTATGGTGGCTGTTTTCTCCCACAGTTCATGGGCCAATATCAGAGCTCCATTAATTATGGAACAAAAACTATTCCAGGCACAAAACCAACCCCCAGGGACCACAACAGCCTTTTCAGCTGGAGCATCACGTTTTAGTTAACACACGGTGAAACACTGACAATTATCCACCATTATTTTTTCCTCCCACCAACTCTCCATTTTCAGATCCACACTCCTGACCAATTTGCCAATATTTTTTGTGCCTAGAGTTCAGCCCCATCCATCACAGAACAGTCCAGAGATTCTTTCAGTGTTTAGAAATCTAACTCCTCAAATATTCAGACTTTAACATGACTTCCTATTTCATAACACATCATAGCAGATCAGGGGTAAGTAAATCCTCAATGTTAACATCACGACTTGGGGTTTTAGTAGTTCATTAACACAATCAGAAACAAACAGCTTTCTGCCTGGATTTGCCTTTTACAGGCTCTTACCATCACTGAAAAAAAGCTTAGCAGCTTATATGGAGTTTTGTGGCAACTTAATTGTGTTGGTGGTGTTTATTTTCCAAGTATTTTTTTATGTTTTGCTCCTTATTTGAAACAACAGCAATGGGTACAAGATTAGAAACCTCCCTCTGAACTGCGGTTTAATCTTCCTCTTCCACTTTTTCTACTCTCTCTGCTTTCCAGCATCAGCTCCATAAATAATTTCCACTCCTCACCCCTTCTGCAGTAGGTTTCCCTCTTCAGTTCACATAAACTATTTCCAACAGCTTCCTCTTAGCAGACATCATATCTCCTTTTCCAAAAGCATTATGAGGAAGTAAGTTAAACTTTTCATAACAGGTTCCATTCTGCCTGTTCCTTTACGTGTAGAGGACATGATCAAAACACAATACCATCATTAAATTATTCCAATCTCTCCTCTCCACTTTCACCCACATCTGACCTTCCTGATCTCCCCTCCTCACTAACAGTCCCTGCACATTTTAACACAGCTGCTAAAACTGCTGTTTCTGCCATATTCTCTCCACAGTTTAAGAAGACTGCAGTGTTTGGATCCTTTAAGTCTGTTAATATGTCCATGCAACCTTGAGTAACTGATCTAAGAGTCACAGCATCAATCCAATTACTCCTGAATGCCATTAACTTTGGCTATTTCTTCTAGCAGATATTAGCAAGTTGCAAGCTCAAAACACCCAGACTAGCCTAGACTTTTTTCTACCCCCAAACACTTGAATACATGTTTACAAAGATTATGAACAGAATACAAAAAGCATTAGTTGAAAAAGTAGAAAATTAAAGTCAGTGTTCTTTTTATCAGGATAAAAAAAGCTGGAGATAACGACTGTTCTCAGTTACTTTACCATCTAGCAAAAATCAACTTCAATTCTCAGTTCAGGGGAAAAACTTCATCTTAATTTAGCAGCTGTGTTTCCACCTATCATGCATCCAGATCATGCATTTCATTTGTCTGACAACACAGATAGCTAATTAATTCTCCATTATCTTGTACAATGAAAGTTAACACAATTCAGGTTAAGAATTACTTAAATAATTTTTAGGCTTTTAGCTAAATCTGGAAGTTGCTGGGGTCTGAAATTAGGTATAAAACTGGAGCACGATTCCAGTTGCCTTTATTACCTTGAGCTGTAACACAGGTGTGTGGCAGTTTTCAAGGGACCAAGAACACAAAGTTTCTGATGCTGGAGCAAACCAAGTGAGCTGTCATGCTACCTGCACACCTTAAATGTCTTCAAGCAATGGGAAAGTTATTTCACAGACTGCTTCAAGAGTCTTTTTTTATTAGTCAGCATTTTAGTCCTTCTAAAAGGTAGTGAGAGATTCAGCGTGGGCAGCCGGAGCTGAGGAATGACACTGCATGCAACACTGAGGAAATAGATAAAGAAGTGGAGAGCACAGTTCATGCAGCGAAAGAAAAGAGATGCAGGTCTGTGCTGATTGCCTTGAGCAGAGACAGAAGCTGACACTGACCTGGGGGCAGCTGGAGCCAAGGAATTGTTTCCACTTCCGCTATTCGAAGTAAAGGCAATGTGATTCTCATCCTGAATTTTAACTCTTTTTCTTTCTCTTTCAGGTTCAACAATGTTTCGTATTGCCTGGAGGGCTGTATGTAGTGGGGATGCTTGGAAAGGCTGTTTTTTTGGAGAAGCATCACTTTGCTCCAAGTTCTCAGTAGTCACCTTTTTCCCTTCCCTATTTGGCAATTGAGTGAGAGCAGTTTCTTTCACTGGAGTATTTCTGCTGTCAAAGTACTCACAGATAGCATTCACTGGAATTTTTTCCCTCTTCTTTTTAATTTTAGGACCTTTAAGTAATTCTAAGGAAAAAAAAGGAATAAAGGAATATACTTTTTGTACAAAAGAGAAGCTGGAGATGACTTGTCCCCCAACTTGTTCATAATAAAAGTAAGAACATTTCACATGACTAAAGAGCTTGGACTAATTCTTAACAGACAATTTATATCCCTTAAAGAACATATCTTCACATAACCTAATAATCCCAACAGAAGTTATCTTGAAAAAGAGACAACATCCTTCTCCTCATCCACTCTGTCTTTTCACCAAGCTTTTAAATTAAATGCCCTAAACTGCAGGCTGCTGAGGTAAGCTTCCACAAATAACATTTTGAAGTTAAATCCTTTGGGCGTGGGGGGGGAAAAAAAAAAAAAAAAAAAATCAACTTACCTATCTGGTTCCCCATTCACAGAATCCCAGAATGGTTTGGGCTGGAAGGGACCTTAAAGCACATCTTGTTCCAAGCCCCCTGCCATGGGCAGGGACACCTTCCACTAGCCCAGGTTGCTCCAAGCCCTGCCCCGCCTGGCCTTGGACACTTCCAGGGATGGAGCAGCCACAGCTTCTCTGGGCACCCTGTGCCAGGGCCTCCCCACCCTCCCAGGGAAGTTTCATCCTAATAACTCATCTAAACCTGCTCTCTCTCTCAGTTTAAATAGAAATCTTCCTCCACAGCCTACAGCTCCCTTGCTTTGCACATACTAGCTATCAGCTGTTTGTTGAGTAGGCCTCTGTCGTCAAAACTTAACCCATATTAACTTGAGCTACTAAACAGATTTCCTCTAAATGCTTTGCACCTCATTACAAAGCTCCTATCAGCTGCCTACACCCAGAGAGCTGAGGCTTCTCAGGACCACAAAGACGCCACTGCTTTTATGGGAAACACCTGAGATTTGTTCCCACCCACTTGAGTATGGGTATCTATCTATGGTCTCTACAGCCTCTCATTTTTAGTGGTAAAACTGCCTTCTTTAGTCTTTTCAAGCCAGTGTTCACATATTCAAGTGAGGTCTAGAGCAAGGTAGAGCTTTTCTACTTCAGCTCAGCAGGTTTTGGAGCAGGTTATTGCAGAAAGGCAGCTATTTAAGCATTAAGCTCTGGAACTAAACCAATGTCTTCCTGTTTAATGTCAGTCCATTTCTAAAGGCTGAAAAAATCAGAACTTTTTATTTTCCCAGGTAGAAAAGAAGTATTTACCTTCAGGTTCATATTTCATTTTTAGCTCATCCAGCATAACCCGCAAGTTCATGTTCTCACTCTGACAAGCTTGCAAATGCCTCTCATTTGTGAAGAGCTTCCTTTCAAATTCCAGGACCCTTTGACTCTCATACAGAGCTTTCATTCTCTGCAGGGATAGTTCATTTTTCAGTGTTTCAGTTTCCTTGCTGCGGTGGGAGGAAAATTATAAAATCAGTCAGACTTGGATTATTTTGGGTTTTTTTCTTTTAGTAAACCAATAGGTGTAAAGACAACTAAGCACTCAACTTCACCTCAACTTTGTATTTATAAATTAGTAGGAAAAATCAAGCTTTTTTGTACTATAAAACATTTCCAAGTGTTATTGTCTCACTCTTTTTAAAACAGAAATGAACATATACAGGCTAAAGATTAAGAATCTTCACACAGTTTCCTTAGAGATTAACTTTCAATTGATTCAAGGTCTCAACTGCCCTGTATCTAGGAGTATTAACAAGATTTCTGGCAGAAAGCAATAATCATAAACAATATTTCTGCTGCTATCTTTTAAAACTTAAATGAAACTACAAAAAAAAACCCTCTCAGTTCTATAATGAAGTCAGGTTGGTTCCACAGCATTAGAAAACCCATCAAGAACAAAACACTTCTGCACATGCAGTCAGTGCATACAAACAGTAACAAAAAAGGGAGGATAAAAACAAGTACCTAGAAAATAACCCTGCTACAACCAACTTCTAGGCCTCAGGCTCTAAGTACTTACTTTGAGTTGTCAAGTTTAATTTGCAGTAAATCTGCATAGTAACCATTTTCAGAATCGCTTCCTTTTGCGCCATTTGCAGGTCTGGACTCTTCCATATTCTCATATAAACTCTGATAAAGAAAGAGTCAGGTTGTCAAGCAGTGACCTTTCAGAAGCACATTAGCTTAGTTCTTAGGAGACATTTTTCATGCATTTTGATGGAGAAGCCTCATCACAGAGGGATTTAAACACAAAAGATAAAGCTCAGCTGTGCCAAGAACTTTCTCATTTGCTACAAATGTCAAATAGCACTGACAGCTCTCTCTCATTCACTGAAAAAATGAAAAAAGTAAGTTAGCTCCAGAAGGTTTGCAAGCAGCACTGCAGAACAGCTTTCTTGCTTTTTACTTGAAAACACAGAGTATTTAGTTAACCCATAGGGAATTTTTTTCAGCATTTAATTCTAGGCTTCAGCAGCTGGACCCCAGAGGAATACAAGCCATGCTAACCAACAGCCAAAATCTCAAAATCAATTCCGTATTTCAGATGAGGAAGTTGGTTTGTAGTAAAGATGTTATAAATGCAGCAACACGTGACACTGGGGTTTTTGTTTGGTGATTTTTTTCTGAACAAGCAGTGCTCAGATTTAATCCTGTCTCAGAGACCTCCCTCAGTAGTCACTGACTACAGATACTTTTGATGGTTATTGGAATCAACCATTCAATTTCCCAACACTACTTATTTACAGCCTAGAAACAGAAATAAGTACAGACCAAGCTTAAACATGACAAAACTGGTAAAACAATCAGGCTTCCTCAATTATTGCTAAAATGGGTTAAGTGTGGTTCATACCACTTGGGTTAAATACAGAATACAGGAAGCTACCCTGGAAAGCATAATCCTACTGCACAAGCTAAAACACTTCAGTTTACACTCCAAAGCTGTGATAAGAAAGGGTCAAACGACTCCAGAAACACACAAGAATCAAGCTACAGTTTTTCACTCTGGAAACACACAAACATCAGTAGCATTACACTGGTGTATATAGGAATCCTCATGTATTTCTCACTTTTCAAAATATTGACAAGATGTTTTCAAGTTGCATAAGAGGACTGAAAAAGCTGCTTTACAAGGATGATTAAACAATTCAGTTTTGCTAGAGAAGAGCATAGTTCAGCTGCAAAGACACATCAAGAAAATAAGTATTGAGGAAATTCAATAGAGCTGAGACACTAAAAAAGGCTAAAGTCTAAATACACACAGTAAAAGTGCCAAATGGCTACACCTTCCAAGAGAAAAATTGGATGTCCCAGCTCTGCGAGCTTTGACCAAGTAACTGAACTTAAATGCTATAAGTAACTATAGAAGATATGAAGGTGCTTCACACAAGAACCCACAAAAATTGCTTCTTCGACACAGGTGTTAGGTGGTGTATAATTTTCTGCTTCTCTGCGCTTGAGGAGTCTAATGTTCTCCAGCTGTAAAATACAACTTGGCTCAAATAAAGATATGAGTCAGCTTTTGGATCCCTTCTCAAACCAGAGTGTGGACTTCAGATACTGGTTTTCATAATTCTTGTTCTCATGTGTTAGCTTCCAATTATAAATTTCTACTTAATTAAAAACCACATACCTTAAATTTTTCTAGCTGCCTCACTTTAGTAAGAAGATCTTCTATTTCACCATTCTTTTGCTCTAACATCGACTGTAAGCGTTCCAGCTGATCAAATTCTGCCTGGGAGCCTTTCAGCTGTAGCAGTGTAGCCATTTGCAGCTGGAAAAAAGGAAAAAACTACTTACAACAAATACTGGGATTAGTGACTAAAAATCCCAGCCTTCTACACAAAACTGTTTAGGTACTCAAGCCTTTTAATTCTAAACCTGAATACAGAAGTGCACTGGATGCTTGAACTCAGTCCTCACCACATAATCTTAGCAATAATCACCATAGACAGCACAAGGCATGAGGACAGCTGAAACCTCACTGAACAGTGCGGTCCCGAGGTGTCACACCCATATCTCTGTATTGGCTAAGGAACACAGAAACACACTGCCAAGGTCACACACAGCATTCCACATTCACACCATTAACACCAAGTCAGCCAGAATCCAGTCACAGTCCAGGCTTATTTGTCTGAGCTAAAATGCATCTTGACAAGTCACTTAGGAGAACCCACAAGTTTAACCCCCCATTTTTTTTTCAGTTCTGATTTTCAGGTATAACACCACCATGTTTGCTTTCTACAATATTAACCCAAGAATTTCAGCTTTTTCTGCTTCTCCAATGGAATATATCCTTTCAAGCAAAAGAACACCCTCTGTCATTACAAAGGAGAAGCTGTAAAAATCTTACATTTAGAGCAATTATTTGTGTTGGTGTTAACATAATATTGAAGTACAAGGGTCTTAATACATTCAGTTGCAGGTGATACATTAGACATTTAAACAACAGGAAATACAATAAATGAAAGACTTCACAAATCTGAGGTATTTTTATCAGTCTGGTCAGTATGGATAAGGTAACAATGGGACACTGGGAGAAATCACAGGAAAATGATCACGTGACAAAATTAAATTACAGACAGAGAGAAAGCGAGAAGAGCATCTACGTGTGGAATCTCCTAGGTCAGGTAAAGGGGATTGATGATTCTGTGCACAAGTTAGAGCTAATGAGAGATTCAATTATCTCCTCATAGCTTCTACAGGATATAAGGGAGGCAAAATCGTAAACTCCACCTCACTGGCTGACTAAATCTATCCTTACAGTTGCCAAGCACAGACACCCAACCTTTTCCCTTAAAAGCCCTCCTGCTGTCAGAATTGCAAATTGCAGCTGATCTACGTAACAGAGAACAGGAACTTAAACTGGGAAGGATGTTCTGGATTGGGAAAACTACACTAGAGGTGATAAAGCTCTCCCAGGAGTGGTATGTACATTCTGTTCAGGAGCCAGATCCTCAGGATTTACCAGCAAATACTACACAGAGAGATTCTTCAACTAAAGCTGCAACAGCAGTTACCTCTCCTGTGGGAAGCAGCTTCGAACTGAGAGATCAGCTGAGCACAGGCTGAGCTTTAAGTGGCAGCATCCCAGTGCAGCACAACACGGAGAGGATGCTAACAGGGATTCTAACAGCAGCTTAAGCAAAACAGCTGTCCTAACAAACTACCTATCTCCATTACTGACATTTGAAAAAGTTTTATGAATATAAACAAGTACAAAAATTCCAAATAAAAGCTTTAACTACTAGTACAGGGATACCAATTTGCCTCCATTTTTTGGCACTTTTAGTATTGGGTGTGTTTCTTACACCCTTCAATCAGGATGACTGACTTACCCCATATTACAAGGGGAAAATTTGCAAAGGAACTGATCCTACCCAATGACTTCCCTCACTCAAATCTTTGCTGTATCAGTAGGGTTTTTTTCTTCTCCTTTAAGACTGTTGTTTGAACTATTTTCAACCTACTCCACAAAATCTAGGTAACACAAACCTTCAGTGCAACTCATGATCATCACCCTTGATGTTTAAGCACTCTCCTCAAACTGCATGACCAAATAGTTGATCAAAATTAAAGGATCCGCTTTAGTGTTGGAAAAATCATGAGACCAACATGAAAACAGTTGCCAGCTCTGCAGCATCCCCTTTACATTATCTTATAAATCAGCTTCTGCTAACTAGGCCTCAACAATATTAACCAACAGGCTCCCATCCTATAGCAGAGTTTAAGAGTTATGATGAAAGTTATGACTTACAGCAAAAACAGCGCAAAGCAAGAAAAAAAAAATATGGACAAAGATAAGAAAGCAACACAAAAGTGGAAAAAACCCAAAAACCTAGAGTGTGACGAGGGTAAAAGCCTGTCCTTTTCTTTATGCTCATCCCTGACAACCACAGTTAATGCACAAATACTTGATTCATGAAGTACAAGAATTAGACAAGGAAAAACAATTATCAAGACAAACTGAATGCTAGTTTGACTGACAAGAGTTGTGTTTTACTTTTATCCATTAAACAACTACAGCCAAAGTAAGCAAACATGGTGCCTTCACTGTAATGTGGACACTTGTACCATAGGAGTCAAACAGCACATCATCATCTCACTTGTTTTTTCTCCCATTTCCCTCCCCCCAGACTACTGTATCATATTTTAAAGGTAACAAATCCCCTGGCCTGAGCATTAGCACAGTGCCTTATCAGACCCAAGGACACCCTGGAGTATTACAGGAATCACCATACCTTCATTCTTTGCAATTGTTCTCTACTGAATGCATGCTGTTTTTGTAGGGACTGATATTTTACTTTCACACTGATCAGCTGTCGTTCCATTTCTGCCCTACGGTCCTCCACCTACAGAACATTGTGAACAATTACTACTGTGAAATTACAACACTTACTGTCACTTGGAGGATGAGTTTGATAAGGACATGTTGCTTGGCAATTGGTGTTCAGTCTGCAAATAGTGCTTTTCCAGCAACAGTACTTGAAAATGCAGGCTACTGTCATTCCCCCGTGATTGAAGTGAGTAGACAGTGCTACTGAAGCCCAATCAGTGAAATGCAACAGATTTTTCTTTTGATATCAAAATAAAGTAACATTTCATGCTTCAGTGTTGCTGTACAATAGTTTTGCCCACTGGCAACAGAACAAACAGTTTAAAAAAATATGAATTGTTTCCCAACTTCACCCATCCCCTGGATGCTGTCATGAAACATAATGCTCCCTATGCATTTAACAGCAGCTGAATTCTTACTGAAAAGCTAATTCCAAAACCCTCCCAAAAGCTCAAACATCCAGGTATCTTCAGGAATTTTTTAAGACAGTTTTTATCAGCATCTGTTAATATTTCACATAGTGTCTTCTATATTAAAGAAGGATTTATCAGCTGAACAAAACTACTTAGAGTCAAGAGCTATAGACAGAACCATCATGAACCCTTGGTCACAACTTTTGACTTGATAGTCAGAAAACTTAAAGTAATTCCATTAAGTTTACTAACTCCTTCAGAGAGAGCATGAAATGGTTGTCCACATGTCAGATCAACACTGAAGTCATATTTGAGGACTAGAGATACATGCTGGCCAGATCAAGTACAGATACTCTCATATTTTCAATACAACATAAGAAAGAAAACTGAAAATACTTCTTCTGGCCTGTGGACATTCTCAGGCATCCGTGGCATAGTTGTACCTCAGCAAAGAGAGAATTGCCTTTGCTTGTAGGGTCCAAAGATTGTTGCACTGCGTGATCCAGCTGAACCCGAAGCTCCTGATTAGCCTCCTGAGCTTTCTAGATTAAAGCAAAGAGGATATTGGTCATTTAAGCATCTGATGTACTGCATACATGATAATCAGATAGCTTTAACTCTTTCTAATTTCCTACACTTTAGCAGCGATTATATTGTTCAGAACTATTTAACTGTACAGACAGTTCTAGTAACTAAGAGACAAATTCATTTAATTTCACTAAAACACTTAATATTCCACTTGTTCTTCAGGACAAGAGCACAAGTAAAAGACTTTAGGAGTAAGCTTTGATGTTTGTCAACCAGATTTACGGTATTCAGATCGCTCTCCTTGCACTAGTCACAAATGCTCTACTCCCCAGCACAAGATTCTCCAAGGTATTCAGTAGAAACTGGAAATAAAAATGAGAATTCCTCCAGTGATCTTTGAGAAGGTCCCTAAGAGGCAGAACAGTGCCATGCAAAGGCTCTCCTTTCACCACTCACACAAAACAGTGCCAATAGAGAGCTTTTACTACCAGGCAACACCAAACATGACCAACCCTTGTCCTTCTCCTTCCCCTCCCTTTCACAACTCCTCCAAACTCCTACACTTCACCAAAAAGCTGGCAACACAACTTGTGCAGTTTGGGGATTATCTACCACTGTCAAATAAAATTAGGAGAATACCTCTAAAGCATTACAGTAAAAAATAACTTCTTTTTCCCTCTCTTCTTTTTCCCCCTGCAGCCGCTCCAGCTGGTTACGTAAGTTACTGTTCACAAGCTCTAACTGTTCTTTACTGCACTGCAGCTCATTCAGCTTTTCTTCATCATTGGCCTAAACAAACAAAAAACAAGTATGAAATCAAAAGTTATTTAAAACAATTGGAAGACAAGCAGGCCCAAGTAAACCAAACACATTTACTAGAAGCAGTTAGTTTTAATACAATGTGTTATCTTGAAGAGAAAATGGTATTAAAGTTTAGCTATTAAGGCTGCTGTATTTTGCTGTGCACATTGTCTGAACAAAAGTCAATCCTAACATGGCACTACAGACAACACACCTAAAAATGAAATGAGCAAAACAGCAGAATTTCATTTTCAACTAGGCTACACTGCAAATGATTCAGTGCTACTCACACACCTTCTCACTCTGGAGTTCAGTGAGCTCTATCTGAAGGTTGAGCATTTCTGAAGACATGGTCTCATGTACACGCTCAGACATCATGTGCAGTTCTTCTGATTTGGCAGCAATTATTTCTTTCTGATGGTCCACTTTGTGTCTCAGTTGTTTCTCTGAGAGTCGGGTTTCATCAAGTTCTGCTTTCAGGTTCTCCAACTTAAAAACAGTTGACAACTAAGTAGTATCATTTCATGGTAAATTCTTGAAAAGCACAATACTTCTGACTGCTCCAATTACAGAAAATGTCTTGGAAACACAAAAGTAACTTTTAAAAAGCATTGAAATTTAACGTAATTCATACGTAACTACACAGATGTTTTTTAAAAACCAGCCAAACAAGCTACTACACATTGTAACTACTTATTATTTATTTTGGTACTTAGGAGTGCAATTATGAGTTCTACATATAGCATCTAAAAGGGTATTAATAACCTTTCAGCTATATATTAGTCACCAAACCTTGTTTTTAAGGTCACTGATTTCTTGTCCATAGGCTCTGTCAAGCTGTTCTTTCTGTTTATCCAGTTGCACATTTTGCTGTTGCTTAAGGGAATCACACTCAAAATTCAAGCTTTCCAACATTCGATTCTTGAGTTCAATTTCTCTCTGAAGAGTGTACTTCTCTTGCTCAAATTTCTGGAAGAAATAACACACTAATAAATCTAGATGTAATTGTACATTGTTCCCTAAGCATTTATGAAAAAGCACAGAACCAAGATGCTTCTAGCTCATTTAGTCTTTTGTTGGGAGTGCCAATTAGAGAGTTGTAATACCCATGAGTTTTTTTAAAAAAAAGAATAACTGCTCTAAAATGTTATGATTTATAAATGTTATGATTATAATTTGATTATGCAATAGTCTTTTCTTCATGGAAACTCTGTATTTCTTTACACTCAACATGAAGGGTGTGGGCATCTTTTCTGCAAGTATTACAAATTTAGCCGGAGTTTATATGCCCTTTCTACCACTACAGAACCCAATTACATTAAAAATTACTACAGTCCATCAAGCAGAACAGCTGAGTTCAATAGTTTTTTTTAAGACCGCTAAATTGGCTGTTATAATAAATCCCACCAACCCTTCCAGACTGAAGAATCATTTTTTTAAACAGCTTCCATCTATGCTTGATTGCATGCTTCCTAATTACCAAGGGCAGGTTCATTTTACTCTTCCATTCAGCCAGCAGCAATTAAGGAAAAGAAAAAGTCTTGAAAGGAAAAAGTAATAGGGAAACCAAATTAATCTAAATGCGCAGATTTTTTTTCCTTTTCAAAATAACGTAAGTCTTGAGACACAAACCAGAATTAAATAAAAAACTAAAAGCTGTCAGGTATCAAAGTGACCTCTGTGGCCTAGACACAGCCTATCAAGGACAGGCTTAGCTCTCAAATACCCAGGGCAGGAGCTTTAACACCAAGATGAAGTCTGCGCACAGGACATGTTTGGGAGTGCCCTGCTTGGCCAGAGCCAAGAACAACAAAATCCTGGCAACAGCTTGCCTGCACACTCGTACAGAAGAGCACACAGAGCTTTCTGAAAGGCTTTTGTGCCTGCTGGTAGAACTCACACTTTTGTTCACAGTAACTGCTTTGGCTCTCAAGACTGCAAAGAGGAGAGCCAGAGAGATTCAAAAGCTCTAAAGAATCTGTTGGGTAAGCACAGCTCCCACGAGATGTTATTCTACTGTATGAAGGCACACAATTCCTCCCCTCCACCCCTGGAATCCAAGTTACCAGATAGGCTCAGAAGTTGGCTCCAGCCTCTCACACAGGATCACAGTCTGAGGGAGCAGCTTGACAGCTCAAGTAACTGCCCTCTCTGCTGCTCAGCAGGAAAGGATGATCCTGCCCTGGCTTCCTTATCACTTGTGCCTTCAGCTGCCTCTCACACAAAGCTTACTAATGGTGAACTGATCAGAATAAAAAATTCTGTCCATTAAGAATAGCAGGGTGCTGCAACCCTCCAGCTGCTACAGAATCAATGTTTTAGCACTATCCCAGGAGAAGGGATGGATGCACAACCAGAAACAGACTAAATGAAGATAAATAATTTATCTGAAACATGGGCTGCCTGAATACAAACATGAAAATGAAAGCCTCTATGAAAAGTGGAAGAGATTTTCCCAACTGAAATTTTCTCAAACAACTACTAAGAAGAAAACTGGTTGACTAAATAATACCTCTGTAATTCAGCACTATACTACTCCTTTGTCTGAGCTGTGAAGAAATATGCTAATAAGTTCAGAACCCCTGGGTATTAGGAAAATTTGAAAACTTCACTAGAGAAGAAATCAATTTTACAAACTTGCTTCTAGCATTCTTCTCACAGCTTTTAAGTGATATAAAGCTGACTGGGAGAGCATACACAAACAAATTGCTAAACAGAGGCAAAACATATGCTCTGAAGCAAATTTACTTTAGCATTTAGTATTCATTTTACATTAAAAGCAATTAGTCCTACACGATACTGAACACCTGATGCATAATTAGCTATGAAACCCTGTCCCAGTTACACACACTTGTGCTCAAGCCAAGAAAAAAGCCCTCTCTACAACTACTTAGAGGTTTATTAAAATTAATCTAGGTGCTAGAAGGCATTTAAAACACCTGTGCCTTTCAGAAAATAACTGAAATAAAACGAAGTTCTAGTTTTGAACTTTGAGAAGAAAAGGCATCGTCACCTCAGTTTTCTCAGTCAATTCACGGCGTATTTGATCCAGCTGATTTTGAACCTCACTTTGGGACTCCAGTAAATGCAAACCATATTGCGCTGCCTTTCTTCGCTCATTCTCTGCTTCCTTCAGTTGCTGTTTAAGACTTAAAATGGTCTCTGTCTCCATTTCTCTTCCTTTTTTATTCAACACTGCAAACACAAAATTATTGAAAAAATATATTGCAGTAAATTACAGTAGTTACGTGAAAGAAGTTACTGGACTTCCTATCTTAACCAGGATAGAGTGATCTATTTTTGCATTAATACAAGACACAAAAAAAGCTCACAAACAGACCTGTGAACAGTAAAATAACAGCTGTTTCTTCATAAACTTGGTTACTGCCTTATTCTTAGTTATGTCTAACATGCAGCAAAAGCACTCCTGTGTGCCCAGCCTGGTTTCTTTGTACTCCACAACCAGAGTTAATCTAGGACAGAGCTCTCCTGCCAAGTACAAGAGACAACAATAAAATAACCTTAGGAAAACACTGCTATGCACATGGCTGACACTATCTTCTTTCTATTATAAACCAAGCCCCACCAAGTACAGCATTTCTTGTGTACACAAATAACACTTAAGACTGGCGTAGGCAGCTGCATTAGCAGGACAGTGTACTCCTAATAACATTATGTGGGATAGAGAAACAGATAAACAGTAGTTGAAGTGAAGAGTCAAAAATAGAAGCTCTGTAAAAATATACGGAGTTTAACACAGAGCTTTGCATTTATTAAAGTGGTTAATGGAGTCTTTCAAAATTCAGTTGCTGCAGGCCACCTATTTGTAAATAATCATCCCCTTGTCACATTTCAAAATATTCATCCTTTTCTAACAGGTGAATTTTGCAAAAAAGGTTAGTCAAAGTAAATCCAACAAACCAAATATTAAAAAAAAATTTTAAAAAATCAGCTCAAATTAACACCATAAGCTTGCATGACTGCTTGTTCCCAAATCTACTAAATCAGACCACTGCAAAAAAATCCTATTAAGATACAAAATGCTAAGCAACTCAGGCTTCTGAACAACATATGCCAAGAGTTTTCTCAGAAAGTAGGAAATAACAGTAAGCCACAAACACACCAAAAAAATACTGTTGATTTTTTAAAGTCAGGGTTCATAACTTTTATATAATTTCAGAATTAAAGTAATTCTGTATTGAAGACCTAACTCTTGCTTTTTGTTCTCACAGAAGCAATTCATTTGTTGCCATTTCTTACTGGCACATACATCATTCTTATGAATGTTGTAATACCCACCTTTCACATTTTTTTACTATCTTTTATCCAACATTAATGACTACTAGTGGAGTTACCCAGCTTCTGCTAATAGAAAAGGATTTAATTAACATGCAAAAGTACATCGTGCCAATACTGTGCCAATTCCTTTCCAAGGCACAAGACAGAAATTATCACATTCTGGTTTTTGCATTTTCTCTTCACTTGTTGCTATCCAGGTTCAACACATCCAAAGAGACTTTATCCAGCCAGGCTTTGAAACTTCAGTTTTCACCTCTAACCACTGCAATGCCTGAAATACTAGCTTTGCATCTATACTAAAATAAGCCAGTGAAACACAGGAATTCTGCACACCAGTAACTAAGAATCATCAATATTATACTAGTGCAAGGACAGAGACACCATGTACAATTTAATAATTAAGCGTTTACTGTAAGGTGTAGCAATATAAGCACATAGGCAACAACTTCTGGCACGCACTTCCATTAGTAAAGAGGATGAATGAATCATTGCTCACCTACATAAACACAATTTTAAAGACAGCTTTATTTTCTGATCAGACAATAGTATAGAGGCAACATAGCCATTTGCCAGCTCCTAGTTTATTAAATTAAATGAATACCATGTTTAACTCACCTTCAGAAGCCCATTGAAGTATTTCTTGACCTTATTCTTGCACTCCACCTTTAAAAGAAAAAAAAGCAACAGTCGTCTAGTCTGGATGAGTCTAAGCTGCCATCACAGCACAGTCCTTCAGAGCAGTCCCTTTTCAGAACAGGCTTAACCCTGCTGGCTGTGTCATGAACATGCAGATCACAAGCTAAACCCCCACATAAATGCAAATCTTATTCAAATCTCAGTAAGGCTACTGTCAGCTTAGAAACAGTCAGATCAGGCAATGCTGCCAAAGGATGGATACTCTGCAACTGGCCTCCGGAGCAGGTAAACAGGCTACAGCCAGGGTCATCTTCTGGTAATTTTTGAGGGGGATTTTTTGGGATTTTGTCCAACTCTCCCCTACTTCTTCAATCTCTTTTGCATTTCTCTTCCAGTTTCTCATGCAAGAACTTTGAGCTCTTAATAAAGGATTTACTAGACAATATGAAAAAAGATCTTAAGGGGTTTTTCTTAATTTTATACTTGAAGTATGGAGGAAAGGAGAAATAATTTTCAAAAATTTTCCTATTCCCACATTCCTCCCGACTATTAGGGAAAACAGCAATTATGCCTTTTGGAGCACAGCCAACTTCAATTTTTCACTGTCAACTCTGGATGAATCAGACAAGTCCAGGTAGTTTTGTTTATGAAGCTGTACACTGAAATAATTGCAAGCAATTTAATATTATACATGGGGCTAAATAAATTGCTCTGAAAATAATGTTTTAAGATCAACTGAATAGGCAGCAAGGTGAGTAGGCAGGAGGGGGAAATAATAGAAATCAGTCTTTATTGATTCTACTCAATCACAAGAGTTACTCACTTTTAGCTAAATACCTTCAAACATTTTTTGACAGATTCTATACTGAGAGCTGCAGACATTTACTATTCAACTACTCAAGTAATCCTTAATAAAAGTAATGGGGTAGGAGATAAAAGGCACTCTCCTGGCAGGCAAACTTTCTTCTCCCACTCTAACACAGTTCTGATTAAACTTCCATTCCCCAGGGCCACATGTAACAGCTGTCTGTGTTCTGATCCTGTCAGAAGCACCTGTGCAGTTTTCTGATCAGGAACACAATTACCAGGGTAGTTTCTCTCCCTTAGCCCAGGTATTCCCCCCGACAATTCCAGCCAGTTACTTACACGAGTCCATATCTTCGCCTACCACGTTGCACTCTCAGACTGAAAGATTTTCGGAGCTGATCACTTTCCACAAACAGGGTTGGTCAGTACTACAGAGAACACACAAATATCACACTACAGCTTCATCGTTCAGCCACCACAGAACCCGAGCAGGATCTGCCATGCCATCGCTGTCCCCTCCTTCCGGGCCCGACCCGCTGCAGACCGGGCCGGTGACCGGGCCTAAGCCCCCACACCCGCTACAGCCCAAACGGGCCCCGAGGGCGGCGGGGACGGGCTCTCCCCGCTCCACCGGGGGCCATGGGGCGACAAGAGGCCCCACCCACCACAGGGAACAGGAGCCGGCACCGGCAGCGCCACAGCAGTGGCGGCGGCTCCACAGAGAGCAAACCCCGCTCGCCGCCGCTCTCTCCCACCCGCTCACCCGCCGCCCTCTCGCCGCACCGGCCGTCCCAGGCTCCCGCCGTTCAAACTCGGCTCCCCGGCACCGCCCAAGTCTCGCGAGACCCGCCCCGCCCTCTGCCGCCCCGCCTCCGGCGCAGGGCGGGCCCCGTGAGGGCGGCCATGAGGGCGGTTCGTGCCCGTCGCTGCCGGAGCGCTCACGGTCGCCGTGTGTCACTGCTGCCGCAGGCTCGTGGCCGACTCGTTCGTTGGTATTAAATGCCACAGTGCTGTCCCGACCGCGGCCGCCAATTCGCACACCGAGGAGAGCGATTTCTGTGTTTTATTCCAGTTTGCGGAAAGTAGGGAGCTGGGTGGTAGGGAGCTGCGAAAGGCTGGCTCAGCGATCAGCAAAACTTCACGCTACTTACACATTTTAGCAAAGGCATCAGCATTCATTGGCTACAAATTCCGTAATTTGTCTATTCATGAGCACTCAAACCGCTGTTTGCTGTTCCAGCTCTCCGTTCTCGTGCTGATCCGCCAGCTCCTCCTCCGTGCAGTGTCGCACAGGAGAGGTTTGGGGTTGGCAGTGGAGCACTGCAAGGGGCTGCTCCATCTGCCCCAGTGTCTGCTCTGTCCCACTGCCCGCTTCCCTCCGCAAGGAAATCCCACTGCAAGGGGCTGCTCCATCGCTCCATCTGCCCCAGTGTCTGCTCTGTCCCACTGCCCGCTTCCCTCCGCAAGGAAATCCCACTGCAAGGGGCTGCTCCATCGCTCCATCTGCCCCAGTGTCTGCTCTGTCCCACTGCCCGCTTCCCTCCGCAAGGAAATCCCACTGCAAGGGGCTGCTCCATGGCTCCATCTGCCCCAGTGTCTGCTCTGTCCCACTGCCCGCTTCCCTCCGCAAGGAAATCCCACTGCAAGGGGCTGCTCCATCGCTCCATCTGCCCCAGTGTCTGCTCTGTCCCACTGCCCGCTTCCCTCCGCAAGGAAATCCCACTGCAAGGGGCTGCTCCATGGCTCCATCTGCCCCAGTGTCTGCTCTATCCCACTGCCCGCTTCCCTCTGCAAGGAAATCCCACTGCAAGGGGCTGCTCCATCGCTCCATCTGCCCCAGTGTCTGCTCTGTCCCACTGCCCGCTTCCCTCCGCAAGGAAATCCCCCTCAGCAGGGTAGCCGAGGCTGCCTGTCCCTGAGGAAATGTCACCTCCTGCTTACTCTGCCTTTCCTTAATTTCTGTGCAGCTTTACCGTCCAAGCTACACAGCAAGTTAAGTGCTAGTAGCACAGTCGTCAATAACCTTCTGTTTTTCTCCCTAGCTTGCTCTAGTTTCTACTCATCCTCACTTCCGTATCAGGGAGGAATCCCAAGGAGGGATTTTAGACGGCTAAATTGTCCATTATTCACAGATTTCCTAAGCCTGTGAAGATCTGAGTGATATTCACAAAGAGCAAAGTCCATCAGCAGGAGTGTTTCACCATGGCTGTTTGGGAATCCAAGCACAGGTGTCTGCGTACTTTTTTTCCCTCCCCCCCTAAAGAAAACCTTAGTAATTTTTAACTTTTAAACAGTGGTTAAATTTTTAATCTGTTCTGCAAGATTCATATATTTTTGTACTTATTATTCTACTTGATGTGACATCCCTAACCAAAGCCACTGCGTGGAAACGTGATAGCAAATTCTCCCTTTAGAGAAACATGCTTCAAGTAATGCATGGTTAAATTCAAGCAACAGGCTGTAAGTAGATGCAGGGATAACAATCCTATTTGGAGCAACTGGGATGGAAATAGATGTCTTAAGAAAAAAGGGGCATGGAAAATAAGCACATAGTTTAAAATTTGACAGAGGGAGCCAATAAAACACTACTGCTATCACAATGATGCTACTTCTACTCTTCTATCAAAATGGGAGTCTAGCTTCTGTCAACAGAAATGGGATTTAAAATTAAATACAGAATGGTCTAGACAGACAAGAATACCAAGTTGATTAAAACAGGGACAGGAAACGAGACAATCCTGTTCTAATCCTGATTCTGCTGCATTCACTATGTGATTAATCACTCCAAATACCCACAGCTAAAGCCCCCTGTTTTAAAATAAGGATAACAGTGACTTAATTAAGAAATCCATATAACTCCCCTGACAGTGAGTGAGTACATCTTGAAAAAAATAACCAACATTGTAAGAGCTGAGTATTAACATGGTTACTCCACCCTCACAGCCTGCTAAATTATAAAAGAGTTAAAATAGCTGCTGCTTCCCCCTCTTTGATTCCACAGTCATCTATGATAGCTGATGTTCAGTACATGAAATAATTTAGCAAACTCCATAATATTTTCCTCAGCTTAGAATTTCCATTTATGGCTTAAAGCAGAGTTAGGAGCTTGGATGCAAAGTAACAAATTCATTATTTAAAAATTCCTTTATTTTCAGACCTGTTCTCTTCCCTTTGCTGAACCAGCAATCATTAGGACAGTTTCACAACCGTATCTACAACTTGTGAATAGAAAATACAGGCATGGGTTGCTAACAAGCTGTTAGCAATTTGTTAGGTGGAGTGACCATCTTGCCAGAATGCTGCAGGATCATTTCCTGGTGTTACAATATCTGATTCTGATATATACCAGGATTCCTTAGTTTTGAAGCCGGATTTCACTTTAAGAGGCTGTAAGAAGAACATAGAATGACAAGGTCATTATATCCATTGATTGTGGTAAATACGGCTTTATGGAAACAAATACTTTTTTCCCACTTATCTATGAGAAGACTGTCACTTTTCATGTTTCTTTTCAGCTTAGGTTACACTTAGTCCTTAGCTTGCTACTGTAACCATAAATTTACTGTTAGGTACTTTTCTCCTGCTTCCGAACTCAACAACAACAACCATTGCCCTACAGAGATTCTACAAATCCAGTAGCTACTGAAGCATAAAGGTTTCGTGAGTGTGTAGTTTGTATACTTTTGTTTATTGACATTTTGTATCAGCAAACTTAATTAAATCTGTGCACTGCTGACCCTGTATAAAATGGAAATCCATGTTTTGTGAGTCTTATCTTCCAGCAGGCAAGAGTTCCACATAAATAAGGGATTAATTGCAGCAAGTAAGTGTGTTGGTGGTTTTTTTTTTCCTCTGAGGAGGAGGATTGTTGCTTTTATCTGCATAAAAACCAATGAGTTATAAAAGCCCTCTTGGTCTTTCCCTGCTAATTGCTCAGGGTAACATATGAGCTGACAAATGTTTTACTAACTGGGCCTGAGATGCCAAATGCTACATGGAGCAAGTGAGTTTCAGCAGTCTGTCGAGAAGTGCTGATTACTACCCGTCACTTTGGCACAACTGACCCAGGGTTCACCATAAAAAAACTTACTGGAGCATTAGATTGTGGTTGGTTTGTTTGTTTGTTTGTGGTTTTTTGCATGTTCTTGCTCTTTATTATTTAAGAACACTCAGAGCTGCACAACTTAAAGCCGTGTTATTTTATTTGCTAGTGCGACTCATAAAAGCCCAGGTTCAACTCTGTCCAGATTTTTCAGCAGGTAAATATGAAAATGTTCTGCTTTTTTGAGATGGGACACTCTCACCTTCTGTTAAACAGAATCCAGAATATTAATGTGTTTTAATTTATTATCATGAGTACTAAGAGCTGTAATACCAATACCTGAGTTATTCTGTGAGGAGCTCGAGTAGCTCAGTAATTACAGCAACAGATTGAGGGCCAGGAACTATTTCTAATCCTCTCTAAACTATTAGACACTGACCTCATCCAAATCACTCCATCTCACTATTTCAGTCGTCTTAGCAAAACACGACTTTACTTAGCATTTTTCTGACCTTAAATAGCCTTCTGTGGCCACATGTGATCGCTGCAAAATCTATCAAGTAGGTGTGAGAGTCTCTTTCAAATACAAACTCTCAGGTTTGTAACTCCCTTATGAAACCTTGCCATTACTTTTATTTAGATTGGTCACATTTTTTACTGCTTGCTTGAATGGAACAGGAGCCTCACGATGAGCTTCCTGGATTTATGTAACCCAGGAGTCCAGTTATGAAAATATACTTCCTTCAGTATACAATATATTCTTAAAGGGTAAAATTTGATGCATCTTTCGTATTTTCCAAATATCCATGGTTAAAGTCAAAATTGCAAGATGTTGCTAAAAACAACAAAATAACAATGCAAGTTTTATGACAACCTCAGGGAACTGATTTTTTTTGTTGTTGTTGGTTTATGCCTGCTAACTCAAGGGATCAGTCAATCCCAGAACAAGGTTGCCAAATCCACATGTAATAGAACCCGGAGTGTATGATGACTCAGAGTTATTTTAACTTTTCTTTCTTTTAGCAGTATCTTAAAAAGCCAATTGAACTTCACACCCAGCATAAATGCAGATACCCAATATTGCCACGCCGTAATTTAATGGTGCCTCAGAACCCCCTCTGCTTTTTTCCTTACATTTTTTTACTTAGTTGACACAAGTTTATATTCAATTTATTGCACTGATCTATAGCTAATTCAGTGTTTAAATGCCGCTATCCTATTTGGTAACAGCATCAAGTAAGTACTTAAAAGCCACATTTTGTGACATAAAAGTATGCATATAGACACCATCATCAACACTTTTAATTGCATAACCATGAACTAACCCAAACAATTACAATGCTATAAAACTCATTATAAATTATTGCAGTTTGTGTGCGGGTTTTTTATATGCTCGCTAATAGCAGAGCTTCTCTAAAGCAGTCATTTAAACACCCGCTGTACCCTTCGCCGCAGGTTTTTATTCCCGACTTTAATTCCCTGGGAACGCCGAGGCGGTGCCGGGGCTGCCGCGGGGCTCCAGCCCCACCTGGCGGCCGTCCCGCGCCATTGCGGCTCCCGGTCTCGCTTCCCGTGCCCGTCCCGAGAGCCGAACACGAGTAACAGCCATCAAATATCGACGGGAAAAATATCCAGTGAACTAATATAGCTTCCTATTGAGCAAAGTTATGTTCCAAATTAATTGTCGTGACTGCACTTTTTTTTACTCCCGCTAAACAGCTGGACAGAGGGATTGTCTTTAATTTTAATTGAATTAAATTTCAAACAGATCATCAGCTATATTCTGGACGATAACTTTAGCACTGTCTCTGTGAATTTCTAATCAAATTGAGTAAAAAGTTTAACCAGCTTTCCCAGCTGGAGGTCATTAGCTATTTCACATCAATAGCTGTCACCTGGAGCTCGTTTCAGGCCTGCTATAAAAGAGCCTGACGTCCCCTAAAAATCTGCCAGGTTAGGTGTATTGCATGGGTGACTATGAAGTGTAAGATAATTTTTTTGGTTTTTTGATCTCTCTTTTCTTAAAATATATAGTGTTCATTTGTGTGAAATATGTTAAGCTACAGACATTTTCTCATTTTAGCTTTTCTTAAGCAGCATTTTAAAATGTGGGATGGTATGACTGTATTGAAGTTCGTGTAAACCTCTATTCCATTAGTATCTATTGAGTAATTTTGAAAATGCTAATTAGTGCTTATGTATCTCTGATGCTTACAACAATAAAGAAGAATTCAAAGCTGAAAAGAAAAATAAAACCGTAAGTTAAAAGAGCTGTAATTCACTGCAAAAATATTTAATGTCTCTAAAAGTATGTTTTACTTTTGAGATCAGGTTTTACTAGAAAATGGTGTTATGAAGCCTTCAAGCTTAGACTGCTACAAGTTACCTGTGTCATATAGTTTATATAAATATAATATAAATATAAGCTATAGGGTTTTATTTATAATGAGGCTCATGTGAAGAGCTTAATTGAGACTCTCTAGAAACAGTCTTACATAGGAATATATGAAAAATCATCAGTTATTTTTAGTGGTTGGGGTTTGTTGCTCTACAGAAACTAAAAGACTAAACTGTAGAATATTTAATTGCTATTGGTTTTTCAAGTATCACTTTATTGTTACTGTTGAGTATATTTATCCCTGGTTGTAATAAGAGCAATAAGCTGAGTTGAGTAGTTTAGCTTTGTTTCTGTTCTAGCATTTTCATTTTTAAGACTGTTTTTAACAACATTTTTTTCGTTTTATCTAAACTCTTGATTTTACTTTTCATCCCAACCCCTGCTGCACTCCCTGTGAGGAACAAGACAACTCTTAGAAAAATTAAAATAATTTATTAAAACAGAAAAATTGAAAAATTACAAAAATCAGAAAAATATAAAAATTTGGGATCCTAGTGGCTCAAGAGGTATGCCCAGGAATGCAGGGATTAGAGATCTTTGGGCTTAAACAGCACTGGACCTCTGGTGGAAAACTTGCAGTGCTGCGCTGACTTTTAGCTAATCCAAAAGTCAAGGAAAAATTACTAAAGGCTCCTAAATAGGAGTAAGGCTTAAGTGCCCAGCACTGGCACTCACCACAGCTGAAATCTGCAGTGCTCTGCACCTACTCTGAGGCTGACTCGCTATTTTATAGTACCTTTGCTCCGCCCACAGACTGCCCATGGCACACCCCTTTGGTCCTAAGTGATTGGAGCTTCCCTTTTGACAGATCATCTCTGTCTACCAATAGCTCGTCGTTGTCAGGGGGGGTAGTAGCACCTGGAGTAAGAGTGCTAACATGTCCTCATTAAGATTCAGGTTGCCACGGAGCTTACTTACAGACCAACGGCCAAAGGTCTAAAACTGGCTGTTGGCTGTTAGAAACTGGGGTTTGGAGCTGGTTCTGAGACTAAGGAGCAAAGTAGAAACCCTTAAAATAAATATTAAAATACATCCAACACATCTTAAAACATTTGTAAAAGAATACAGAGAACGTGAGAAAAACAACTCTTACAGTGTACAAGTGGTTTAAAGTTGGAAAGGGATTTTTAACTGGGACACTTTTAACTGGAGAATTTTAACTGGACCTGGTGCAGAAAAACTGCTTTGAACAAGTGAAAACACTAATGGCAGAACTTGATATTTGTACCTGGACTGATGGGTGAACATTAACACTCAATTAAAATTGTTTAACCCAAATTAACTAATTAAAACATTTAACATGCAAAGACCAAGCTAATTAGGGAGTTCATGTATGACACTCCCTCCCCCTTTAAATGGTGAAATCAAACACTTTATTAGCTGAACCTAGTGGATGCTTTCTTGATCTTAGCTGATACTGTTTAGGGCTAAGCAGTCCTGCTCTGACTGTAGAGCTGTATAAATTGTCATGAGACCACACGAATCAGGTAGAAATTGATGTTTTTGAAGTTAACTAAATTAACAGTACCTGATATCTCGTTATATAAAGAAATAGCAGATACAGAGTTTGATGGCTTTGAGGGAGTTCTCAGTCCTTTAGGCACAAGTTTCATCTTCAGCTGCCTGCTTCTCTGCCAGTCTGCAAGTGCATCATCACCCACAGCAGTGGCCAGTCTCATTCTGGGACTGCTGGGCTGAAGTCTTACCAGAAGGCAAATAGATTTTTCCAAAGCTGCTGGAAAATGTTTGTAAAAAAACCAAACAACCCCCAATCTTTTTGTGGTGGTTTGGATATTTTTTCCTTAGTGTAACTGTTTTCCTCTTATACTTTTGAATGCAAAAATGAAAAATAAAAGCAATGAAGTGAACACGATTGAGTAAAATGGGGCAATTTGGAAAGATGAAACGAGTCTAATCACTTAAATATGTTCTTTGTTCTTTCTATTTGCTTAGCCTGGTAAAATATTCTAACATTGAGAATTCCAGTTTCATTTTCTATGTAATTATACTAATTAATAGCTTTACTGACAGATCAACAGCTTAGAGCCTAGTTTTAATTCTAAACACAATTGGCTTTTATTTCATTGTTAAATATTCATGATGTATCTCAAAATACAAAACTATTTAATCTTGAGTGCAAGATCTCACAAAATGCCTCAGTAAAGATGGCCTGAAACCATATTTACTGCTTTGTGTCCATGATTTTAGTACTTAGTAATATAACTGATCTGTTCCCACAGACAAATTGTGCTATTGAATGGCCTAAAATGTGTGCTGCAAAAAGCTTCCCAGCCATGGAACTTACACTGCTTCACGCCAAATGCCACAGTATCAACCTTTGCAAAGTCTTGCTTTAGCCAGACTTAGCCTAGATAATCTACTCAGACTTAGGTGGATTCACCTGAGGATTTTAGGTTTAAAAGTACCTCTAAAGCAAACCGTTATCACTCTATACTAATCCTGCTAAAATATCAAATTGTACATATATTCTTGTTTAAGTCTTAACTTGGGCAATGTTAACTGAGAAGTGCCACTGCAAATTTGAGTGAATTCCTATAGAGTCTCAGCAGCAGTGACTTGTAGATGGTTCCTCAAATTAAAGGAGAAATGTAAATGGTTCTGAGCACTGAAACACTCTTCTTAACATATTGCTTATAGGGATTAACTCAGAATTAGGAGAGCAGCAAAATAACCACATTGTTCAGCACTCAGGGCTGATTTTTGGTGGACTGAGTCATCCCCATTATAGAATGGCTTAAGAGAAATTGCTGGGGTGCTATTTTCTGCTAATTAGTTCAGTGTGAAGGAAAGCAGTGCTTCTTGTTAGATTCTCACTAATGATGAGTAAGGTGAAAGAGTAGCTCAAACATAAACGGATGCAACAGAAAAATGAGGTGAGAATTTAGAGATTTACCTGGGTTCTCCTATACCCCTTGTAAATGGTAGTGTACTCTGGGTAGCTGGGCAATAATACTATCAAAAAGGTTAATTTCAACTTTATTACCTAATGTTCTCCTAACTTTTGAAATATTTGCTTATTGCTTTTATTATATTTTTATCTTGAGCAGTACCAAATTTTTAAAAAAACTTATTTATGTCTTTTGAAGCTACTTCATAGTCTTGGTAAGCCCTACAAATGTCCTGTGACAGGCACTGCAGCCTTTCTCACGTGGTCAAAATAGAGCACCAAAGGTGCCTTTTCAAGTGTAACTAAGCAGCACAGTGAAAAGCTTTTGGCTAGTTGATCTTTAGCAGCAATTAGTATTCCCATGCTAAATATGCATATAAACCCTGAACTATAAATTAGGATGCTTATGCATGTCTTCATTAAATAACTGTTTATTCTTGATCATAGCAATGAGAACATTGTTAACTTCTGTTAGGCATTTGAGGTCGAATGCTCTTTATTTTAATTGTTAACAGATTTTTTCACACTGATTATATCAAAGACTAGTAATATTAAAATTATAATAAGCCTTTTTTTCCTGTGGTATACAGAATGTCTTTGTAGTCTCAGGATCTGTTTTAAATTGTGTGTGCTGATTTGAGCAGCTGGGATCTGGCTTTGGTTTAAATTATCATGTTTAGATGAGTAATAGGACTTTAAAAATAATTTAAAATGGCAATTTTAAAACACATCACTGACTTAAGTAATGAACCATGGGATGACACTGTGTTTCTCCAAGTGAAAAGGTCAGATTTTTCTTTGATATTATGATAAATGTTGGCAATTACTGGTTTTCTCATAGATGTGGCTTCACATTAAAATGGATTATGATAAAGGTTTATGGATTATAGTTAACAACAGCAGACAAGGCATTTCAGCTGGTAAAACAGCGGAGAACTGTTCTATGATCTGATGTGTCCAGTGTAGGGAACTTGGTTAGGAAATGAGGGAATAGGAGCTAGAGGGACAGATTCCTACAGGAAAGCTGCCTGCTGAGCTGGGCCTTGCCTGTCCCCATTTCTTATGAGTAATCTAAAATTAGAATACAAGTTCCACTGGACTTCAGTGTCTCATCAAAACTTTACCATTAATGTGCTTTTGTATATCTGCTGTTCTTGAGGCTTGCATTCATGATGTTTAGTTATAGTCGTAGTTGCTTCTAAGATCTTGGTATTTGTTGTATTTAGGGAGCTATTTAAATGAACTGTTTTTATGGCAGGTTTGTGCTTTGCCTTTAGACTTTATTTCACTGTATTTTATTATTCAAGGTTGAGTGTGGTAAGGCTGTTCTGTCTGTGTAGTTCTGTGCTCAGTTTTCAGTAACCTCAGAGGGAAATTGTTATAATAAAGTTTTTCATAGAGAGACCACTAATGTAAATGAAGTTAAATCATGTTTCTTTTCAAAGAGAAATGTGTAAAAAAAAAAAAAAAAAAAAGGCAAGCCTATTAGTTCATGCAAAAGAATTGTCAGCTGAAGCCTTATTGCAGTTTAAATGCTGCTGAAACAGATGAAATCACAAAGAAAGCATTGAATGTGCCATTTCATGCTGCACAGTGCATCACCTATCCAAGGTGGTGAGACAGGTGTGCTTTCCCCAAATAACTGAAGTTCAGCGTGGTTTGGACTTCAGGTTGAAGGTTGTTTGTCCCTTGTACTATGAAAATATTGTTGTCCCCCTCTGCTATGGCAACATGGCAAGGTGGATCAGAACTGGTACTGTTTCTTTTCTGGTATCAATTTAATTGCATTTTTAACTTCTCAGTCAATTTTCAGTTGTGCTGCAGCTGAAGGGCTTGGTTGCTCCTCTCTTCTGTTCCTGCCTGGTTCAACAATATTAATATGAGATTTCTGTAGCTCCTCAGTGACTTTATTTAATTTGCCACTAACCATAATTAGCTTTAATCATGATACAAGGTCGTGTTCTGTGTAACTGAAGCCCTTGCTTGCTGATTGAATGACTGATTGGGAAGATAATATTTTTTTTCTGTATCACGTCTTTCAAAGCTTTACTTCACTGCTCTGTTATTTCCCACAAGTCGTTTAATCAAGTCTAAATGATAATACAGGGCAGGTAGTGGTTGTTCACAGTAAAAAATTATATACCAGATATAGTTATTAGAAATGTTTACTTTGGATTTTATAGTCTAATGATGTTTTAAGTCCTCAGCCTTCAGCAATAGCAGGTCAGAGGTTTTGAGAGTTGTGATATGTAAATATTTTTTGTGAGCTGAGTAATGCGTTGTTTCATGTTCAGGGTTTACATGTGTAATCAGACAATAGTTTATCTGCCATTGGCTTGTTCCAAAATATATTCACAGACTAATCTAGTCTTTCTGATCTGTCTTAGAGTTGCAAGAATATATGAAATAGAGGAGGGAGAGGAGAGGAGAAGAAAAAGTACGTCTTGTATAACACAAACAATTGGTCCTTTTTACTGTTATCTTATAAAGATTATTGAATAATAAAGCTGACTTTCATAGGAAGAAAAGTTCTTCTGTTGCCTTGAGGTCTGTTCAGCAATGTAAAGTATTATTTTTTTAGTTGCATAATTAAAAGGCAAGGTTATCAAAATCAAAGATGTAAAGCTTTAATCTTTACAGACATTAATCTGGGCCATCTCTTGTGAATTTAAGCTGTAGCTGACTTTTTTTAGAGGTTTGCTTGATCCTAAAGTGTTGTTTCATGAAGTATTGTAGCCTTGTGATGAAAGTTATACTGAAACTGGTTTTAATCTAGAATTCCCAGGAAGGCTATTCCCAAAAGCTACTCTTGTGCAAAAGTAGAGGGTACTTCTAACTGCTGTGATGAATTTTTTGGTGTGTAAGACTGCTTCCAAGAGGTACATTTAGAAAAGACTTTTTTGTATCGGGCCGTGACAGCTGCTGCACGTAGGAACTTAAGTCTTCTTTGCTTCCTTGGGTTTCTGTGGCAGTGGATGCTGTGCTGTGCATCAGCTTTGAAAGCAAAAACTAATTAAACCCTGATGTAAAAGAAGAGTCATCAATTGCCAGGTTTAGGGGAAGAGATGATTCATTTGGCTGCCTCCAGTGCCCAGCCTGGAAGCTGCTCATCAGAAAACTCCCATCACTTCTGGGGGGAAAAGTGTGCAAGTCCTGTAATTAATTACAGCAGACACTCATTACTTAATGTCTTCTGCTGAGGCTATTTTTTCACACACTTAGTAGGTTTTAACATTAAGATTTTAACTCTTAAGGCATAGGTTCTATACAGTTGACAAGATGCATTTGCTTAAGCAATTCACTCTCAAGACAGTGATCTTGGAGTATTGCAATCCATTATCTAGTTAGATGCTATTTCTTTTTTAGCTTTGAATACAGGACTTTCAAAACGTGTACTTGAGAATTAAAACCCTTTTTGAAATCCTATGCATTTCCATCTCTGCTCTGCTGTTTCAATTTACTATTTGAACCATATTGATACTCAGTAACTGCAAGAAATTTGAGGCCTGAAGAAACAGACACTCCTTAAAAGTTCTTTATACTGAAATTTCTAACAGACAAATTCAGTCAGGGGATTTATTTATTATTTCAGGTGCTTTTGCATTGGACTTTGAACTCTATCTCCCTGCTATTGCAATAATTCAGGAAGATGGATAGCCTAATCTGAGCTTTCTGAATTCAACCATATCACTATATATGATCCTATATGAACATTATATGGGATATTTTTCTGTCTTGGGCTTACTCTCAATTCACTGTACTCTTATGGTTTCAAGGTTTTCTAATGCTGCTGATTATCTGGACAATTAGTGAAAAGTATAACGAAGTTTGAACTTAAATTCGGAAAGTTTTCAGCACAAAATGTAGAACTCGAATAAAAGAAGATCTATGAACATTGTATTGTGTATCTGAAGTTAGAAAAGATTTTAGCTCTAGTTCAATGTATTAGAAACCTGAACTAGAAAAATGACTCTGCTTAGAGCTGGCTTGAATTGTGGGAGATGGATGCCTCTGGAAATACAGTGGTCAGATTTCAGCTCTGCTGAGCATTGCTTTATTTCCTATAGTGAGGGAATAGGATGGATTTATACTTCCACTGGAATACTTTCATGAAGTTGGTATTGCATATATTATTCTCACTTCTGTCCTCCTGTACTACACAAGTACACTACACTACTGACTAGAAGAATAGCACAGATTATCTCACTCTTAGGTAGTACTTGGGTCCTACCTTAAATTTAGCAGCTGCCCTGATCTTAGATCACTTTATATAAAGTAATTTTTAAAAAAAAATTCTAGCAGAAACAGTTTTGGCAGTTGTGTCCTAGCTTGAGGAAGCCAGCCTAAATTAAGGCTTTTCCTTAGGCAAACTTTTAATGTGATGGGCGGAGTAGGAAGACTGATCCCCTGAGTCAGTTGTTTACCACAAGTTGTACTTCATTGGAGAGCACTTGTGCTGACTCCTTATACACCTTTGTAATATTAGTTACTTTATTCCTGCTTTTCCTTCAGGGGAGTAGAATGAAATGTGCTTAAGTTTTAGGCAGAAAACTGGCAAAAGTTTATGTAATTAATGTTCCTTCCAACAGAATATGAATTAAAATGAATTGGAGCACATTGGGTTTAATCTCCTTGGCTGGCATCTTCAAACAAATGAAGTGTTTGAGAGTTACATGTCAAGCACCTGCCTCTCCTCAGGAGTCCTGAAGATCTCAGCCTTTAGTATAGTCACATCCTGATGGAAGTTGGCTGCCAGACAATTTCTTGTTTCCTGGGTTTTTAATTTTTTTTTTAGCCTATTATGGGCAGCCAATATCCAGCACAGAACTTGTGTTATCTCTTAGAGCTGCCTCCTCCTTTGTCTCTGCATGTAGTCATTTTGCTTCTGGATTTACAGGTGAGTAAAGCATATTAAAAAGTACAAAACAGAAAGCATCTGATGGATTTTAGCTTCATTAAAAACATGGTTTTGCTCTTGGGGATAGAAGGGCAGAAGGACCTAAAAGGTACTTAACATAGCAGACTTGTTAGTGAAAGGCATTCAAGATTATTAACAATTAGATTCTAGGGGAGAATGAGTGAGAGGAGTATTTGTATTTAAGCTACCATTCATCATTTGGTACACTTTTTTAGGTGCAGAAACTTCTGTGTCTGAAACAGGTCTCAAAAGATTGCTGTTTGGAATAATTAAGGTACGCTTTATTTTGTAGGCATTTGGGATATGACTTGGAATGAGCAGAGTGCATGTATAGGTCTGGATTAATGTTAGTACCAGGGTGGGAAATACTGTGCTAACACTGGGTACAGAGCCTGTATTGGCAAACCTACTTGCTAGTACTTTTAGTAGCTTGTTGCTGTGTATTTTTCCTCCAGCACGTTGTGTTACCAAAAGTTAATGGATAGCTGTGGTTCCCAATGGAAGTGTAGCTATATGTACATGTTGAAGATCTCTTTGGGAATGTTGCTGGAGTCCTACGTGAAGTTTATATTTATGCAGGTTCTGAAGTATTAGGGATCAGTTTATCCTGAGAGTCTGTCCACTCCAGTTTGCAGTACAGTACTTTTGTTGAGTGTAAGCACTAAAGGTGGGAGATGAAACTTCTACTTTTCAAGTCCTGTAAAATTAAGGACTCTGAGTGGAAGCTGGGGTTTGTATCCTAGTCTGTTTGAAGGGTTTACTGGGTAACAGTGATGTTTTCAATGACTTTCACAACTGGAAGTGAAGTGCATGGGTTTGCCAGTCAACATGGAAATCGTCACCAACTGAAGCAGCAGCTCAGCTGTCTTCTGCCTGTAATTGTTTTATTCTACAGAAAGGGATATGGCTCTAGTAACTAACATGGAAGTAAAACACTTGTGGAAACTGATCTTTTGATCAAACATTGACATACCTTATTAAAAAAACCCCACAACTTACTTTTCAACCTTAAATGTGCAAACAGGCTGAAGAAACCATATTAAATACCCAGCAGCTTTGTGCTGCAGATGTTTTGGGGTT
Organism: Corvus hawaiiensis; assembly: GCF_020740725.1. NCBI lineage: Eukaryota > Metazoa > Chordata > Aves > Passeriformes > Corvidae > Corvus > Corvus hawaiiensis. The sequence continues at coordinate 17,093,126 of NC_063227.1, read as the reverse complement.
TTTGTTATTATTATTCTTTTCTAGTTGAGGTATATTTTTGTCAGAGATCTGTGTGTGCTGTGCTTTTCCTTACTTCTATAGCTTAGTGTGAAAAACAGCAGTCAAGGCCTGAATTAAGTATTATATGATCACATTTCATGGAATACTATTTACTTATCACTAAATAGATGGATTGCATTAAAATATTTTGCTGTGGCACCATTTAATTTTCTCAGCAAATGAAGTGAGTAAAACTAAAATGGAACTGCTCAAAAATCTTTTCCTTCCAACTGCATGCTATAAACAGAAATGATAGCTGTCCATCAAATGTGACCTTGGTGACATGTCATGGAGATGGCTCTTGATCCTGAAATTTCATTATTACCTCATCATATATTGGCATTGGGTTTAGAGGGGCTCATTAGGTTGCTTGTTAGGTCGATAAGTTACTTGAGATTGTGACTGAATTCATGTATTTATTAGGAACTTCTGAATCTTGGGTGTAATTGCAGAATATTTTTGTTGTATGTTAGTCAAAGAAGTTACATTATCAGGCAAGGAGCTGATGAAACTCGGATCAGTTCACCTTTTATCTTGCCCACTGTTGGTTTGCACTGATCTTTGTGCTGCTGCTGTAAAGAAACTAGTTTCAGGATGGGTTGGGAAGATCCACACAAGTTCAGCTGTGTGAATGGTCTCATTGCACTCACTCAAGGCTATTGGTGGCTGTTAGACACAGGATACAGGTTAGATAACCTCTGCTTTGATATGGTACAGCTGTAAGCATGAGTGAGGAACCTAGGGGTTAAAAAAACAACCAAGAGACCTGCTGTGGTAAAATTCTAAACTTTCTTTAATCTACCAGCAACTTGTGCCCCACCACACTGCAGGTGTAGTGGAGATGGGTGAAGAAGAAATCAGTATTTTTTATGGACTCTGTATAGTGGGCAGTGTTGGGGAATTAATCACTCCCCAAAGGCTTCATTTTAGCTTTTTCTACAGAACAACAGAAATGAGTTTGTTCTTGGGGTGGGACCACAAATGCTGCCGGGTTTTTCTTGTTGTCACAGATTTGGGCATTTGGATATTCCTTGTGCAACAACAATCCATGTGCAACCTTCAGTGTTTCTCCAAGAGCTGCTGTACAGTGAAGTATCAGCTCTGAGTACAATGTTTAGCAGTTTGCTTCTTCTGAAGGCCCAGTAAAACCATGTTAAGCTTGTTAGCTCAGACTTTTGCTAATATTTTTGTGCTTTTGTCTGGAAGATAATCTGGAGAAAGGGAAGTGAGAGGAAAATATTTGGGCCTAGTGCAGTTATGGTGGATGTATGATTTACACCTTAGCAGCTGTTGAAGTATTTCCAGACAAATACTACTTTTAACAGATCTTTTTGCCATAAATTCACCTTTGGATTCAAAGTTTTACAGGTTGGAAGGACTTCTTGTCTCCCTCCAGCAATAAAGCGTAGCATATTTACTGAAAGGCAGAAAGTGAACATTGGATTTCATGTGGAATTTTCAGCTGTTCTACTGAAGCTGTCAGTATCTTCTGAAGACATATTCAAATATTAGTGGTGGTTGGGTTTTGAGTTTTTGCTATTGTCAGCAAGAGGCCAAGAACCAGTGAGATGTTTGGCACTGATAAACCTGTCCCACCTAAACAGTGTTAGCTGAATTTCCATCTCTGGTCAAATAATCCTGAATGACAGGCAGCAATTGCTGCCTAAATACAGCATTTCAGAGTGTTTTGTCACAGTTACTGTTTTTTGGCATCTGTTGATAATTCTGACCATAAACCAAGTGGGAAGAGAGGGTGTATCCTAGGTCATTCTGGAGAATATTCTGTGAAAAGCCATGTCTGAGACATGTTTGACTAACACCTATCATGGGGGAATATGAGAAAGTGCTCAAGTTCTGTCACAAGAGGAGACAAATATAACTGGGAAAAACTCATGTTTTGCATTATCCATGATATTTCTCCTTGATCCCATGAACTCTTGCAGTTTCCAAACAGAATGTAATTAGAAAGCATGTGGATATCCACGTGGTGTAATTGAGAAATATGTTTAGAAGAATAAATCCCTAACAGCTAGCTTTTTTAGCTGGTGCTTTGAAATTCTCTAATTGGATTATTAGCAGATGGTGCCATTTCTATTGTTTTGCCTCACAGCAGTCTTTTCTGAAAAAGGAAGAAAAAAGTACTTTATTTCTAATTAGAGGACTGTTTCATCTGGAAAATGTTGCCTTTAGTAATCTGCCTCACAGCTATTGTCAAATAGTGGTAGATAAGGATTTCACTGATTCACAGATCTTTCCTGGAGAATATGGATTTTAACTTTTTTTCCAGTGAAAAGTGCTCTGGTACTTACATTGAGAAATGAAGCCACTCCACATATTTGTGCTTAAGACCTTTTGCCTGACGCCTCTTGAAGCTGAAATGTAACTTAACTTTAGGGTTTTTTTCTTGTATCTACTTCACTAACAGCTGAAAATACTCTTTCAGTTAGGAAATAAGCTGTCTGCCACATTGGGGCAGCAAATAGCTCAAACTATTTCTGTTGTTAAGTTCTGTGGAAGTAAGAAGTTCTGCTTGTAACTAATTAATCTTCCTGAATGCTGTGTAACTCATCATTTGTTTTTTGGATATACATAATTCATCTTTGCAACTGGAGCATGACTTTGCAACAAGACTTGGGATATATCTTCAAGCTGAGATCTTGGTTTTGGTATGATGGGAGCAAACAAGCAGAAGTTTAATCTTGCATCAGTTACTTTAGTCACACTCTATTTGAAGTTATTTACTGATCAATTTCCATTTATTTTGCCCTATAAGGTTTGATTTCAATTATTTTTAGTGTGTATTAAGTCCATTTTGACTATCAGTATGTAGGTGCTAAAATTCCTGGCAAAGACAGATCAATTTACCTGTCAACTTATGGATAAAAGTTCTCCTGTGTTTGGAAAAGCTTTTGTTGCAGAATGCCACCTTTATAAAAAACTTCATGAAATTTTCCTCAGGGAAGCAGGAGGTTCCTGTAATGAAGATGTAGAAGAGTAGAAAGGATGCACTGGTGCTGCTAAAGCAGCACATGAAGAGCAGACATTCCCAAAATCTTGAACTTATAACCTATGCTGTGAACTATGGAGTTTGTGTTGGTGATTAAAGGGTACTCATTTTCTAAATGTTAAGGTTTATAGCAGTAAAAATTGCTTAACTGAGTGAGTGTCTGTTAGTGTACGTGGATGGAACCTTTGGAGTCCTGACAGCATTTAATGTTTTCTATCTGTCCTTTCTAAACCATAGCAGGGCTTAAAATGTGTTTGGCTCAGCCAGTATCGATGCCCTTACGGTGTGCTATGGTTACCCTGAGAAGGTTGTGGTAACTTCTCTTGCCAGTTGAAAAATATTAGGGAAACAAATGCAGCTTTTGGACAGTTCTGCTAGAGCTGTTGCTTACAAATTATACCTTTTGTGTTAAGGATTCAACCTGTTTTTTGCTCCCCAGTTTGGCCACCAAAACTAGTAGAAGGTAAATGCAAATACTTGTACAAATTTATATTGCTCAAATGTAATCAATCACTTATAATGATTGCCACATGGATACAGCATCAGGTAGTTACTAAATACTGCACATTTAATCACATGCATGTAAAAACTCATGCAGTGTTTGCAATTTCTGTAATGGATAGGGAAGACACATTTCCAATCACTTACATAGATGTGTTTTGCAATGAAAAAGGCAACATTGCAGATTGGAGTTGTTTACTGAAGCAGTATCTCTGATAAAGCTGGAGAGGAAGAGTTCTATTAAAGCTAGCCTTAATAGAAACACATCAAGCAGCCTGCCATTTGTGGTATTGACCAATAATCTTTTCCAGGCTTTGTTACAACTTTCTAACCTCTGTGTCTGGGAATAGTCTCAAAAGGAAATGTAATGATTCCTTTTCCTTTAATGGCTCTCCAGTGGGCTGTGAAACTATGGAGTTTGTGTTGGTGATTAAAGGGTACTCACTACCTATACACTGATTCTTACTATAGAAAGGCACTGCTGTCATGTACTTGTCTATACAAAAAACTTGGCTGTTTGGCTGCAGTGAGATCCTGGAGCACAAGGTGCACCTGCTCATTAACTTTGATACATCCTGCATGCAGAAGCAGTGAGTACAGGACCTGATCTCTACGGCACCTGCTTCTGAGTACAGAGTTATTGGCAGCAAAACAGCGTTCTGAATGATCAAGGTCAAGCAATAAAATTCAATGAAATTGAATTTACCTAAACAAAGCACCTGGACTTGAGTTGGAAACCAAAGATTTAGAATTTGGATAAAATAAGTAAATTTTATTGTTGTACATGTGAGTTTTTACTGTTTGGAATTAAGAGTTACTTTAGCTTTGTTGTCATCTGCTCCCTTCTGAAGGATACACTTATATTTCTGTTTTGGACAGCTGTAGTAGTGACTTCATTGCTGCAGCATGTGTTTATAGGAGTTATCAAGCTAGAAACCTGTTATGAGGGTTTTGTGCCTTGGGTCACTGTCTTGTTTTTCAGGGCATGTGCTGGGCTCTCTGGGGTGATGCTGCTTGAAGCTACAAAACTGGCTGTTTGATTTGGATCCCAATGATTTGGAATGTTCTCTGCTTTGAGTTAAACAAGCAAAGAGAGAGGAAGTCTTAAACTTGTGTTGGATTTATCTGTACATACTGAAATTGCTCAATGTTTCTTCTAGTCAGATGCAAAGAAGGGACCTCAGAAAAGCCAGAACTGCACCAGTAGGCATTGCACTGTGAATGCCACTCCAATTGTGCTTAAATATCAGGGCTCAACAAAGCTGGTGCACACTGCCATCCAATTTGAGTGACGTTTTTACAGTCCCCAAGAATGTATTCTAGAAAAGAGAAGTAGGCTAAACATGTACAGAATGTAGTCTGATTTTCTTTCAGGAGCTGGTAAGCACTTGTCAAAAGACTTCGATGGCTGAAGCCCAAAAGAGAAAAGCAGCCTCTTCTGGGCAGATCCCTGGGAAGGAAGGGGTATGAATATCCAGTGGGAAGAAAGGAGAAGAATGAAAGAGCAAAGGGCAGGCTCACAGCATAGGTGATTCACATGTGCTCCCTTGTGCATGAGGCAGGGGCTGGGACTCAAGCCTTTGTGCAGAAGGAAAAGGAATCTGAGAAAGACAAACAGAGGAAAAGGACTCTTTTTAGTATGTTTGGTTTTGTCCTGATATTTTGCTTTCTGATGCTATGCTGTTTTATTAATCAAATTATGAATGGCCTTTAAGGAAATTAATTCACTCAGAATCCTGTATCTTCTATCATCTTTCCCACACTTCAGGATGGGGATTTTGCTGATGATTGGTAGCCTGAAACACTTGAAATCTAGACCTTGTTGCTGTTAAATTTAGCCTGAAGTTTGGTTTGGGGATAATACGTTTGTGATGATAATACAATTAGAATGCTACTAAATCCTAGGTCTTGCTTTACTTCTGGGAGTTTGGCTGTTACTGGTAGAAGAGCAAATATCTTTCTACAGCCTGGTTCTTCTACTAAGGTTGTGTATTTCAATAAATAGTTGAATTTGGTTAATTGAGATCTTCTCAAAGTCAGGGTGAATGGTTTGCCAGGGTATCTGTGTCAGACTTTATCTAGTGTGTCTCAGCCACTTTTTGTTACTGGAATAAAACTTTCAAGTGCTGATTTTCTTCTTTATTGATGGATTAAAATTTCTGAGTTCAAAGAAAATCTTTGATCCTTTGTAGCTGCTGACATGAAGTTTATCCTAAATCTCCCAACGTTGTTCCACTGACTCTGCTTTCTGTAGTGGTGTCTGCTTCAGGACGATCTTAATTTCCTGGACTAGAGCAAATTTACCTAAATCAAAAGATCATTACCCAGGCTGGCCCTGGTACTGCTACACAAGGCAGCAAACAGAGCACAATGATGCCATAAGCAATTGTCCTGCATAGTTGTCCCTGTACCACGTGGATGCACCAGTTCATCTGAATCTGTGTTCTAGAATCATTAAGCACTTTTTCTAAGGATATCCAGATTTTTACCCAAGAGGACTAGCTGTCTGTTCTTGGCAGTTCACCACATTATTTCCAGTATCATTTGAGTCTGATACAGATCTGGTCTTGATCTTAAAGAGTTGAAGTCTTTTCACATAGGAGCTTTTCAAATATTTGAGTCCTTAATGGGGTGAATTCTTTTCAAGCAATCCAAACTCTAAGAGCTGAAAAGTGAATCACAAACTGCAATTTCTGAGACAAAGACAGATAAAGATATGGATGTGTGCCTGAATGAAAATTCTGCTGAGAGCTTATCTTCTGCCTTCACCTCTATGAAATTCTGCCAGTAACTTGAACAATGAAAGCTTTTCTTCCAATGGTGAGGTCATGGTACTATCCTTCAGCAAAAATTACCTCTTCCAGGTTCTGAAAGCAATGCTCAGTAGTATGCTAAGTTACTGAAAAGCTGGCATAGCAAAATTAAGGTGTAATACCTGATCAAGCAGTTTGAACGAAGTCAAAATGTTCAGCTGTATCTGTAGCTGGCTCATCTACAAGCATGTGTGGGTTCTAAGCCCCCTCATGGAGAGGGGCTTAGAACAGACAAGAAGAAACACAGCTAGCACCTGTGTTACTTACCCCTGTTCCTCTGGGATATTTGTGGGGGATAGCAAAGAAGTAGCTGTGTTTTAAAGGAATTCTTGATATGCATTCATATTGTTTAAGTAATTTGTGGTGGTGCACCACCAAATATCACTCCGCTTGACTGACATTTTGTGCTTCTGTGCTAAATTTCACAACTGGCTCCTTTCATTGAGGTGTGAAATTTGAGGAGAGTGACATAATAACTGGTAACTCAGATATTGTGCTGCTCTCATATTTAACAAGCTTTATTTGCCAGCTCCCCAAATCAAAAAGTTAGAGCACCTGTAACTGTTGCCAGAAATGTTAAACATCTCTTTTCAAGTTGTGCTTTTCTGTTTATCGGTGTGTCCTTGATTTCTGATCATTTTTTAATGTCATCACCTCCCATGGGACTGGAACAATTGTTGTGTAGAAGGTAAAAGCCAATCTGTAGACAACAGTTGCATCTAAAGCTTTGTTTTAAGACAAGGCCCAACAGATAGCACTAGTTGTGCTTTTGAAGCTTTACCTTGCTTAATCAAAATCTGGGCAAGATGAAAATGTTTTTTCCATGCCAGATGCCCTGACTGGCAGATGTCTCCTGATCTTTTAGGGGGCTGAGTGGGTTTTGTCTCTGTTGTTTTGTTTTCTTCACAGAACTCTTTAATCATAGCAAGTGTGACTGAGGTCTCAAACACATAATACAGAAGTGTTCCAATGCTTATGAATTTTTAAGATCTTATCCATCTTATGAAAATGTAATTAGGTTTGCCAACTCCTGAATATTCCTGCCTTCAGTTTTCTTTAATGTTAGTGGGGGGTCCAAAGCCATTTGCCTTTGTGGAATGATCCATTGTCTGTGGAATGATCCTTTTATCAGAGTTGGTAGGTACTGGCTATATTTCATGAGACTGAAGCCTTGACCATGCACAAAGTGAATGCCATGGGCAGGGCAGTGACATAAAAAAGGATTTAAGGAGGAGTATAGAGCCTGGGGAGCTAGACTAGACATAGTAGGGTGGAGAAAAATGAGGATAAAAGTAAAAAGATAAGAGAATAGCATGAATTGTATTAACATCACAAATACTCTACTTTAGAGCTGTACTAAGAGTTTATCATCAGTTCTTCAAGTTCTGCTCCAAACTGGACACATGTAATACATGGTGTCAAAACCACTGCATGGACCACAAGGCAATAACTTTAAAAAAACCCCAACCCAAACAAAACATGAAAATCAGTGGGTTTTAACCATGTTTGTTCACAGCAAGGTTTCTGGTTTGTATTCCATGTTTCAGGAGTGGATTTGTGCATGGAGCAAGTATTTAAAAATAGGTAACTCTATGAGAAAATATTTGTGTGCTATAGCTGCTCTAAGTTTGCTACCATCAACTTTACAGATAGATTGTTTAGCAAAATTTAAACAACAGCACAGCCCCTCAAAGACTTTTTCCCAGCTCCCCTGCTCCTAGTTATGCAGTGGATAGCCTGCAGTTCTTTTACAGGTATTGAAGCCTGTGAAGGGACTGTGACCTCTTTTCACCTGTTCAATATCTGTACAGCAAGTTTAAAATCTTAAATCTTGATCATATTTAACCTACCAGCCTTCTCAACATTAGGCACTTTTATCACTGACTCCTCTCACTTTACAAGAGTATTTCTTTGCTTTCAAGGTCTCACTGATGTGACACTTGTTTGGTTCTGTTGTGGTTTTTTTTCATTAGAGTCCAGTAACAAGACCCTGAAACAACTTTGACACTGGTCAAGTTTTACTAACAAGTTCTAACAGGAATGTGAAGGGGAGAAACAGAGCTCCCATCACCACTAACTCATCTGAAAGTGATGATCCATAAACTTATTGCTTACCAAAAGGAAAACAAGCCCTTCAGTTGTATTTAAGCAGCCTAAATGTCCTTGCTTTCCTGGTCCCTTTCCTTTGTGCTCTCATGGAAGGTTTGCCTCTGTGGCAATGAAAAATGTGCTCCATGTCTTGTCCACCTATGGACTGGCTAAGGCCATGATGTGAGTGATGTGCTGTGCCTTCTCCTCCAAAATCTCTTGTAGTTCAAGGGTAGTTCATCTTTTAAAAAGTGTCAGTAATGTACAAGGTACTTGTGCTGCTTGGTGCACTAACTCCCCACGGTTCCATAGCTGTTTGATAGGCACTGGCTCATAGTGCCCAGTGAATGAATGCCTTTGGAATTACTGGAGATGAAGGCAAGTAACTCTGAGGACAGTTTCTGCCTGCTTGTATGTATGGTAATCTTGAGTCCCATGATAAATAAGTGCTGTCACAGCTTATTTGACATGGCATTGATAATGAAGAAATAAATCTTTCAAATTAATTTAGATGATAGAGTTTGTCATCTTTACAGAACTTGTTGACTATGAACAGAATTTTGAACGAATCATGGAGTATCTCAGATCAGGATCCACAAGAAAATGTTTGACAGTCACCATTTATTAAAACTGTTTTTGCCAAGTACTGACTAAATGGGACAGTAGAGATTAGTTAAGGTACTATATTAGGTCTCAATTATGAATATGAATTGCTGTGCTTATTTTCTTTAGTCAACACCAGGAAACCTGTATCTGGAAAATCATAGAAGCTAATGTACACATATAACTGGCTCTGTGGAGGGTTTTGACTTGGAACAACATTATCTAATATACCTTCAACTGCCATAAGTTTTAATTCCCATTTCATGGGCAAACTTGAGACAGTTAATAGCTAATTACTTTAGTTCTATTCTTCTATTAACTTTTATTTTTACCCAGCTGCCACCTTACTGCCTCACTCCCCCACCAAAAAGAGAAAGTGTTCTGAATTTAACTTCTTGTTGATTGTTTCCAGGAAAGGAAGATTGATCCCAAATTACTAGTAAACACGATTTAATTAAGGGCTGAACTTGTCTAAAGACAAAACAAAACTTAGGGCGTAGTTTCAGCTGCACTGCTAAGAGGGCTTTAATTCAGAGAAATGTTTTCCTTTAATCTTTCTTGCCTCAACATGTGTCCTGTTCTTCCTCCCATCATTTTTTAAAATCCTGATACAGACTTATATGCAATATCCTAAGTTGTTAATATGTTGAAGTTCTGATGAAAGGAAATAATACATAAAACAATTTGTTTTGGCACGAGTGTGTGCCAAAAGTAAGCCCTCCCTTGATGTGTCAGTAGAGAATTAAACACAGGAGGGAGGAAAAATGCTGGAGAAACAAACACAAACAGAGTTTGGTTATGGAAACACTCTAAGTTTACAAATAGTATCTATTAAACAAACATTAAGACTGAAAAGTTAAACAAAATTAAGTTCCCCAGATACATGAAAGCCCTTACTAGTAAGCCTTAAAATAAAACAGAAGATATGAAATTGAAGTGATGAGGTGATTGTTTCTCTTCCCAGTTTGCTTTCTTGAAAGGCAACATGAGTTGCTCACATTGTAGTGGTAATTCAAGGTTCTCATTTGGGCTGTGGTTATAATTTTCCTGTCTTGTCCAGCTATGAGACAGCATTTTGCTTTGTGGGGTACTTGGAGGACATAGGTTTTGGTTTGTTACTTTATATCACATTAATTTGCTTGCAGATCAGGCTTTGTCGCCTGTTTAGTGTGTGGCTTCCAGAGACTTACGTGTAACTTGCAGGAGTGTTGGGTCATATGAAATGAAATAACTTCTAGGGAAGAAAAGGTCTTGGGTCGTGTGAGGCTCTCCAGGACAATGACAGTGCCTGCAGAAATCCTCCTGTGGAGCAGGAGGCGAGCAGTGAGCAGATCACCTCCCCAAGGATAGCAAGCCAGGCTGAGCCATAGTCTGAATGGGCTTGTCTGCTTTATGCCTCACAGCTTTCAAGTACAGGGAGAATTCTTGTCAGGGCTCTGGAGCCCTGTTCTGGCACAGGCTATAGCAGAAAGTGGTGCCACTTTACCATCACTCACCTCAGGTTATAAGGCACTGGCTGTCGAGGTGTCAGGGCAGGTGAACTATTCTAAGTCTGTGCTTTGAGTTGTAAATGAATTGACATCCCAGTTCTAGTCCTTGAAGTGCTTACTAATGCACTATCCATTAATATAAACAATGTGAGAAATAACCCCTAATTTAAGTGCTACAGATACATGGGTTATCACAAGAATATTGCAAAGCAATCAAAGGAAAGAAGCCATTTCACCATGATGATCTCTCTTCACAGAAAGATGGAATATTGTCACTTGATGCCAGAGATGTACTAACCTTAGTTTGCCAAGTGAATATCCTGAAACTTACCCTGTTGTGTTTTATAGGATGTGTAGTTCAAATGGCAACAACTTTCCCAATTTTAAACCCCAAGTGATTGTAAAAGAATTGAATCTTAGAGAGAGTGCTAATTGCAAATGTGAAGACCAAAAAATCCCAGAAGCCTGGCTCCTCTATGTACATTCCTTGTGCAATAATGTAACATGACTGATGTGAATCTAGCTTGCTGAAATTAAAGAAACCTTATGCAAAGGGTTCATTTAAAGTTCTCAAATGCCTTGAACAGTTCTTTAGCCTGTATTCCAACAGGTGTGGCTGCAGCATGTCAGCCTCTTTGCAGGCTGATAAGTAGCATGTGACTGCTCCATGACCATCATCCATGCCACCCTTGCAGTTCATTTATTTTCTCACTGAAGGTATCTAGTTTTTTCACCTCGTTAGAGGGATTTGCAGAATTGATAGTTTCCCCTGAGGCTGGCAGTGCTGAGGGAGCAGAGGAGAGTTTTGCCTCTTATCCTACATACCTGTTATGAAGATAGCATTTAAGCCACCACTCATTGATGCTCTTGAGGGGATGGTCTAAGATGTTCTCACCTGTATTGCTTCTTGAGGAGTTACAGGTTTAGGAAAAACAGGTTGTTTGGCTAATTTAGGTGCATGGCTCCTTGGGTTACTTCTCTTTGAAAGCTTCAACTTACCTGGGAAACACTTGTGGACTTGTCTTGCTTTCCATAGTGTCTGTACAACATGCTAGGAATTACAGCTCCAGGAATTTCATCTTTGTAAAAAGTCCTGTGTATGTACCAAAAAACCCCACTTAATTGAGTTGTTTTTTCTTGCACAAGAGGGAAACTGTGATCCTGCCTGGTTTTATACACATTCATATATAACACTCTGTTAGGGTGCTTCTCTCCCTAAAGTAAACTGAATTCAAATGCTCAATTAGGAAATTAACTCTGAGAGTAGAGCCCTCAGGGGATTTGGGGGAGGGAGCCTTGCCTTCTGGGAGGTATTGTATCCACAGAAGAGTTGTGAGATCAACAGGAAGAACCACTGCAGAAAAGGGCCCCAGGATGGATAAAGCCACCTGTAAATGTACCTTGAGCAAAGCTTTTTGGTGTGATATTCCATCCCCACCCTCCCACCACTTCTCACTGCCGAAAATAAAAGAGCTTTCTGGTTTAAGATTTTATTAGAAGTGGTTTGGAACTATAAACAAAGATTGCCCTTTTTGATTTCTGCTGTGTTGAGGGAAATACAATAGTGTGATGTAACTATAAAGGGAAGGGTGGCATCAGATGCTAGATTCCATTATCTTCCTAGCTGGAACAATATGTAGGCACTGCAGTTTTTGGCTCACTGAGTTGAAAGTGAGATGACTCATGTAAAATCTAAGCCTTAGGAGTCTTGTTCATTCTGATAATCAGTAACTTAATTAATGCAAATCTCTGAAAACTAATGAAAAGCAAACAGAAGTGTATTTGATTTACTACTCCTGTAACTGACTCTCCTTGTGTATGAGCATGATTAGTCAGCTCCACTGCAAGATGCAACAAGCTGGGTTGTGCTTTCAGGGGAGGTGATCACTTACAGTAATGATGAGACTCTATTAACAGATAGCAGTTCAAAGACTTATCCACTGATCATAATGAGACAAATTGATAATACACCTGTTTTCTTTGTTTTAATCTGTGTATGACTCATGACTAGTGAGGCTTTTATGGCAGTTGACCTAAAAATGGTCAACAACTGACCAGGCACATTTACCAGCTGTAGTTGAATGGGTGTTCCCATAACTGAATTCTTCCATGTGCTGGCTGTTGACTTATTAATTTCCTGGGCATTATCAGTTTCTGATGAAACTAATAGGGGTAGAGGGAGGTATAAGGTTTTGATATGGAAGACTCAGTTTGAATTGCTGCTGTCACCAAATTAATTATAACTTAAAGGTTTTCCTTAATTTAGTTTTATTTTAAAGTTGCCCTATTGCAAGTTCTTGATGCTGAGCTGTATTTTTCCATCCATAAAAGTAGTGCTTAACTGTGGAAAGAGAGCTATGAAGTTTCTATCTTTAGGTTTGATAGGCATCTTTAAAATAAGAATAATTGTTTAGAAGATGTGGTTTTTTTCAAAAGTATTAAGCATAATAAAACCTAGACAGATGATATCACAGGCAGAGTAGCTGGGTGATTGAAATCACCATGCTGGCTCTGGTAGGTGCTTTTTACATGAGAATTGGTTGTTGACTGATCTTAGCATGAGATTCTTTTTTCTTAAATCCCCACCTTTTTAACCTCTGTTAAGCATTTAAGATAGATCAAATACATAGCAAGTCTGTACATACCTCAGTGTGTTAAAATGTCCTTTGAGAAGTCTGTCCCACCTAACCCTAACCAAAAAAAAAGGTAAAAAATTATTTTAGTGGTGGAAATGGGGTAAGCATTACATGATGTGTGGGAAAGGAGCAATGAAAATTACTTACTCTCACAGGAATAATAAAGTTTTATCTCTTCTAATGCCCTTTGCTGCTACTTCAATCACTTTGCACCAATATAAAAATGCAAGAGACACAATGGACTTAAAATGTTTTTGTGTCTGTGGTCTTTGTGGTTCCTGTTCTGCAGCTGAGGAAAGTACACACTGCAGTAGGAAAATATTCCATCTCTTAAATGAACACTATAATCACAGAATATCCTGAGTTGGAGGGGACCCGCTGGGAACATCAAAGTCCAAGTCCTGCACAGGACAGCCCCAAGAATCCCAGCGTGTCTGTACTCTTCCCTTCCATTAGCCCTTCTTGAGCCATTAACATAGGATGGGAAGCTTGCCAGCTCTGATGCAGAGCCAGAGAACTGCACAAATGACATGGATTTTTCAAGTATTATTTGCAGTTGTTTCTTATGAGGTCCTAGTCCCTGCAAAATATACAATAGCTTTTACTTCAGTTAGTTTTGCAGAGAGCAAAATATCATCTCTTGTGTGGATCCATCAACTACAACACTGCCAGAATACTAATGTTGAGAATTCATTTGCTGAAGTGTTAGGCTCTTGTGTCCTTCATTTTTATTTCCTATCTTGTTTAGATGCAAAATAAGCTCAGGCTTGGCCCCTGTTATCAAATTATTGTACAAGATATTGGCTGAGCAAAATGTTCTCCTTTTCTGTTCTTTGCTATTACCAAGATAAATTTTGTATGTATTGAACCTCTGTGCAAGTACTGATAGAGATTTTTTTCCTATAAACATCAGTTACCCTGGGATAGATGCTGCAGACAAGAACATAAGCTGATGAAAAACAGTGGTGCAAAAAAAAAATTCAGTAATGCAGAAATGGTGTGTTCCCTAGGAAGAGTTTGTTTATTTTTCAGCTGTTATCAATGCTTATCACTTTCCACAAGAAACTGAGTTATTTTCAGATAAATAGAATGACAGCAGTGGTTATTCTCTTTGTCTTTGATACATAGATTTCAGAGGTTGTGGGTAGCTTTCAGGGAGTTGGAATGGCAATGTGTTGCATTGTCAAATGTATTTTGAGTGGCTTTTTACTGAGTCACAGTCTTTGGGGAAGGAGAACACACCCTTTCAGCTGGAAAGTTAAAGGGAATAAAAATGTAAATAAACACTTATGGTGTACCTCAGGATGGATGGTGACACGGGGTCCTCCTTTAGTCCCCCTAACCCACCCTGAGTTACTTATCCAAGGCCTTTCCATTTTCTGACAACTGCAAGTATGGGAATAAGCTGCTAAAATCTTCTGTAGGATAGTCATTTATAGCTCGTTGAATAGGAATGCTTCAGCAGAAGAGGGTTTTAATGTCCCAGTAAAACTCTAAATCAAGATGGAGCTTTGAACTGCTGGAATTTGAGTATCAGCTGAGGAAGTTTGGACAGGTCAGGTCAAATGGACAGGAAGAAAACATAGCTGCTAGTAACTCCATGGGACTTACTGATTTTAATGTCCTCCCCTTCTCCCCCCCCCTTGGTAAGGAGTCCATAAATAATTCATAGCAAATCTTGGGGACATTCTATTTCATAACATTGCTGGATCACTGTGCTTTTTGCAGTTAATTCAGAACTATATAGATAATTCACTTTAATAACTTAGCACTGAGAGTAAGGCTTCACATCAACTTTTCAGAAGTCTGAAATTCCTTCAGTGGTTCTTGGAACACCCATGATGAAAGAAATGCCCATTAACTCAAAAAATAGACGTGGATCCATTTGGCCCCTGTGCTGGGAATTCTGGGCACTTTATCAGTGTTTCCTGCTGTTTATAGTAGCTCAATATTGCAGCTTATGTTGAGAATCTTGACTCATTTGCTCAGGAAAATCAAAACATTTACATGACTTATCCCATGCACTCAGTAGGCTCCTAAATGTCCTCATGTACCCAAGTGTGCCATTGATTGAGGTGGAAAGCTTTGCATTGCAATGCAAAGATGGACCTTTTTTAATTGTTTGCACATGAGCCAATGTGCAGGATGATAGAGCAGGTCATTTCTGATCTTACCTGCAGATAAAATGGAGCTTTGTCTGCTTCCATTGTATTTACATAACTGAAACATCATTATGGGAGGGACAGGAGAGACAGCTGAGCTCCTTCATAACTTCCCTGGTCAGGTGTGCTGACAGATGTCCCTGCCCTGCTCCCCCTCCCAGCCTGGACACCAGCTTCATCTGCCCCCTCTGCTTTTAGGCTTCTACACAACATTTAGCAGTGGAACTTCATTTAGCTTTTGTGATGTCTTTGTGTCTTTAAAAAAACAAAAACAAACCATAGACTTTATTTCTGTGAAAAATGGTGTTGATCCAGAAGCTTTTAAGGTTTAGTTGGTGTGACCTGGAGCTTAAAAATACTATCACAGGATGTTCTCCTCTGTAACTAACAGTACAATTTATGAACTGTTATTAAGCTTAGTTTTCATATTGAAAGGAACAAGAAACTGAATCCCAACAGCTTCAGAGTTCAAGCAGTTGGGTAAAATATTAAAGATAATTTAATATATAGTCTGTGAAAAAAAATTTTTTCTGAAATTTTCTCATTCAGACCAAACTATACTCAGGTCAATTTGAAGAAAGTATTTAGGAGCTGCCTGCCACATGCACTCTAGTGATGATTGCAGTGCTGGCAACTCCTGTTCCATGGAAGTATCTGATCAAATGATCCTCCAAGGAGTGTGCTGCTGATGGCTCTGGGCAGTGTCCTTGGATTCCTGCACTGAGCTCTGGCTATGCTCCTCTGCAGAAGAGTCATTTGCAATTCTCTCTTCCTTCATCACCTTCAACAATTTAGCCAGTATTCCAGAATTTTGGCTGTGCTTCATCTTAGTGTCCATTTGTTTTCTTGCAGTCTGTCACTTTAATGCATAGCAGTTAATAAAATAACAAAAATGTCAGAAAGAAAAATACAGTATGAGAGAGGTAGGTAGACTTCCCAGCAGAAACTGAAAAATGAACTTGAGCAGATTCTAAAACAAACACAACTGCCAGCAGTGAATTGAACAACTACCAGGAACTGGGCAGTGCCATTGAGAGCTGAACTTTGTCTTTGGTTGTTTCTGGGAAAGTGTATTTAAACCAGTCACATTAGAGGTAACCAGGTACATTCTTTCTCATCTGCCCAGAACACTGGGCACAGGTGAAACACCAAAATAGTTGAATTTATGGAAGTTGGGAAGATCCTAGATTTCACTGAACTCTTTATGTGCTGTGGTTCCTCACAACTGTGACTTTGCAGATACAGTGTTTGACAAAGACACTTTACTGATTTTTGTATGTATAAATCAAAGTTTGACCCATCTTAGAGCATAAGAACACACTGAGCACATGCTTTAAGCAATTTAAATTGGCATCAGTATTAAGCTAAAGGCTTAGTGGATCCAGATGCTGAGGTGAGAGTTCATTCTTCCTTCACCCTTCAATATAATATTGCCAGTAAATACAGAGGCATGCAGACTGTGACTCAAATGCAACAGAGGATGGTAGGTAGGTTAGGAAATTACTTTGAGATAACCTGGAGGTCAAGAACAGTCTAAAATGTTTGTTTTGGGGGGTCAGGAATTGGGATTTATCAGGTACAAATGGAACCAGCAATGCTCGTGATCCCTGGGTGGAGCTGTGGCTGCTGCGGGTAACAACTCCGAGGTTTAAACCTTTAAACAGATCAGCAGAGGTATAAAGGTGTCCAGAGGAAGTTGATCTTTCTATATTCATAAAGTTAATTAAAATTTCCCATATAGAAAGTTAAATCCTTGCTAGCTTTCAAAAAAACCAGTGCCTGACAACTCTTCTGTGGTATAACTGCCTTTTTTGAGAGTCGACACACTGGCTATGCAGGAACCAAATTTATTTTAGAAAAATAGCTGTATATGAATGACATCAACTCTCTTGCTGTGGAGTGGAAGTGTCAGTGACTTAATGGATGGAATGTAACAGCAAACAGAACAGGGAGAATTATGAGCTTTTACAGTTTTTGTAAATATATGAGCAATGTTTTGAAAAGCCAATTTAGTAGTCCACTGAATATTGATGTTAGTAGGATTATTTTATATCATTCACTTTATTGAAGTAGAAAGTAACAAACCATTTAATCTTATACTGTGCAACAGAAAAAGCATCATTATCTAATTTTCACCTCTATCTATTAAATTGTCCTTAAGTCAAATAGTTCAGTGCGTGTGTGCTTGCACTATTCAATCTTATAATCAGTTTGAGATAAATAGAAAGCAAAAATGCTTTTATGAAACTTACTTGGGATGATTGGAAGACCCTGAACTATGGCCAATTTCCATGGCTCAACTGAGGTCCAACAGTGTGAAACAGTTAAGGCAGCACTTGATCAAATTTAATTTAACATAGACCTGTGCATATGAAAAGCACTGAAGGAAATGAATGAAAATGTTACAACTGAGAAGTTCCCATTGGCTGGAAGGTGAAAATGAAGTTTATATTTGGGAAAGGAAAAACAAAGGAGAAAAACTTCCCAACCACTCTGTAAGGCAGGACTCTGCCAGACACTGATCCCTCTTCGAGCTGCTTGGGAGGTGCTGCCTGTCTTGAAGGTGGCTTCAGATGCACTTTTAAGCATCTTGTGCAGAGGTTGAATGCCTCTCACTGCTTTATTTCGTATGTACCAATGCTGGCATGCAAATGGGAAGCTCAGAATATTCAACTGGACTGGAGGTTAAGGTGTTTCTTTGAAACCATCCTCAGCTCTAACTGCTGTGTGCCAAGTTATGGGGACAGAAGAAAACTTCTTGGTTTCTTTGTACTACCTGGTATGTGAGAAATAGCAAGTAATTTGCAATACTTCACTATTATTATTATTAATTTTAAGCTTAATTTTAATAGCTGTGTTAATTAAATTTAATTTTAGTGGTATTATACATTCTTCATATTAAATATATAAGTTTTATAAACAATGGAGGCACTGAAGTGATTTTAGAGACAGAGGTTTTTTGAAGTCTTGTCTGATATGTATCACTTCCCAGCTTTTCCCCCCCATGATTATAAAGCATAATTCAGTTCTTTTGAAGGCTGGAGTTACTGGTTTCATTCTGCCATGTCAGAGTAGCTGTGGTTTGTGTAAGTCTCCTCACATGCATGATGAGCAGTGTGTCATTCCAGCTGAGACAGAAATACTCAAAATTAGGAAGATTATTGATATTTGGCAAGTTAGTTATTAGTGGAGTGAATGGATTATAAACTGTAGTACAGAAGGAGTTTTAGGAGATTAACAAAAGTCTTTATCTTGGGATTTGGTGGACTGTGTGAGTAGGTAGCTGCCAATTTCATTGTCAGGCCCAACACAGTGCTAAATGAAGTGTTTAGAGTATTAAAAAATACATCAGTGTCTTTGTATTTATTACCCAAAGGTTTTACTCATTCTCTTGTTTTGGAGAGGAGATCTTGGCTCTGGGCAGGGACAAAGCTTTGTGGCAATATTCCCTCCAGTTTTGAGCCTTAAAACTTCAAACAAATGGAGAGCCACAATTCCATGTCTTCAAACTTCTATCTCAGACTTTACTGAGATCATAATAGATGTCAGTGGTCACTAAGGAACTTTGAGATGAGCATGGCAAGGTAAAACATTCCTAAAAAATAACCCAAGCCAACCATTTCTGATGGCAACACCAGGTTCTGCATAAGGGATATGTCCTGGTTTGAGACACAGATGTTTTTTCCATCTGCCACAACTTCAGTGTTTAGCAATACCCCAAGAGGAGCCACCTACTTGTCTAAGGTTCTTTTATCCTCCAAAGATGAGAAATAACTTTGAAACTGGGCCAGGAAAACACAAAATTGGTTTGTATAACACATAGGTAAAATCTACATGGGGCAGCTGTGGTTTTGGGCTTTATTTTATCCAACTTCTATTCCACTTTTTCAGTGGGCAGTAAGTGTACAGTGCCACTTGGGAGGTCTGTTTCCACCTTCTGTCTCTCACAGTTTAGGTAGGACTTTGACCTTTAAATGCAAACACACAAAAAATTTCATAAAAATATGTGGACACTTCAAATACTGGCCCACTTTTATTGTTTTGTCTTTGATGGCATAATCTGGCTGTTGAATACAGACAGAGTAAAAAGGAATTATTGAGCACTTATTACCACATTAATAATAAATAAAAATGTATTATCAGGAGAGGCAGATCAGTATTTTAAGTAAAGGGTTGAAATAAAAATGATTACGAGTTTATTTCTACTAAATTCATAGTGGTATAACTGTAAAATCTTGAAGCTTGTGGTCTTTAACTTTCACACTGAAATAACTGAGGAAAAAAATCTTAGTTAAATTAAATGAATCTGCTCTTATGCTGTACTGATAACAAAACAACTGAACACCCAAAGCAAGAAAAAATAAACAAACTCCAAAACAGAACCCTGAAGGTTGTAGTAATAGTACATGT
This sequence comes from Corvus hawaiiensis, assembly GCF_020740725.1. Classification (NCBI taxonomy): domain Eukaryota; kingdom Metazoa; phylum Chordata; class Aves; order Passeriformes; family Corvidae; genus Corvus; species Corvus hawaiiensis. The sequence goes on along the minus strand of NC_063227.1, from coordinate 17,073,377 downwards.
CTAATAGCTACAAGTTAGGATGTTATATCATGTTCTTAAATGAATAATAATTTTAGTAATAAAATGAGACTATGCCTTTTTCTGATTTGCTATTCCTAATCCCTTCCAGAGGTGTTTACTGTGGGCCTAAATGCTGTTCCCTAATGATAAACAACTACTGGAAATGGTATTTCTCTACCCATGTTAGAACATTTTTCTTAGCATTAGTTAAGAATCTGTCACTTCAGTGGCAGAAAGTAACTCCAGGTCCAGTGCTCATTATCCACCAGGCAAAGGAGGAGGAACTCTTTTGATCTCTCCTGAAATAAGCACTTGTTTGTTTATCTTTGCTACCCCTTTGTGTATTTAAGTTTGCCTCCCCCTAGCCTACACTCCCACTCAGTGAGTCTAATATTTTGGTGTTTGTTCTCCTGTGTTCTTCTCATTTCTCTCATGACCTTGATTGGACTCTATTCAGGTTTGGGTGGGTGGCTGTGTTCCAGCAATGTGCTGGTTCCTCCCTGTTCTCTCAAGAGTATTATCTCGGGGTTTGGGATCCACTGTTGCCCCTAACTATTGTTCCCTTATTTTGCCTGAATTCCTGATTAATGGTTTGCAGGAATCTGGACTCATCATTTCTTAATAGCCACAATATTCATCCAGATTGTCTGGTTGATTTTGTACTTTAGTATTTTTCTCTGGTGTTGCAGTGGGGATCCTGCAACACGCATATATCAAACCAGGAGTCCCGTGGAAAGGAAATATATACGGACAGACAGATTCTTGATAGCTGTTTCAGAGATGTTTATTTCTCCAGCCGCATGGCCGGAGCTCTGCCGAGGAACTGTTCCAGTCACGGGACCAAGGGTCCTTCTGCCCGCGCAGGGAACACAAACCAACCAATGGGAACGAGGCTGAGCAGGGACAGGGAAGCCCCGTGTCTGTGCCCTCAGGGCCCCTCTCCCAGGGCTACACGGCAGGGGAGGGACCCCAACACCTCACCCGTTTTATTTTAATAAAAGGAGAATGAAAACAACTGGATAAACATAACAAGAACAGTTTCAAAACAAAACAAGCCACCCTCCTGAGTCTTTAAATGTCCAAACAGATTCTCTGGAACATCTTAGGGCTGACAGAAGGGAGACAGAATTCTCTGAGCATGCTTTGTGGGGAAACTGAGGCAGGAGAGGGTTTAACTTCTTCCCTCCCCCTTTTCATCCCCCACTCGGCATTGGAAAGGGATTTTTGGGGAAACAATTGGCAAAAGCATGGTTTTGTGAGGGAAACCATGGGTGAAAAAACGGATTGGGAATACACTGGGGGTAATAGGACATAGGGTAAAAGGGAAAGGTGGGATTAGGAAAGGGAGACTGTAGGGGGGACTTACAATAGAGATACTGTCTAACATGACTACGATTTTTTGCATATATACTGCCTTTTACAGGAACACCATCAGGCCCAGTGACCTGCGATGCTTGTAACCCTTTTCTCCCTAGTACAATATTAAATTCCACCACCTCTCCATCTCCCAAGCTTGGGATGCATTTTTCAGGGTTATTCTTTTTAATAGCAGTTCTATGCACGAATATGTCTTGCTGGTTGTCACACCTTGTTATAAAACCATAATTTTGCTTAACATTATACCATTTTACTATCCCTAAGGTCTTAGTTGCTATGATCTTTTCCTTTTTCCGAGTGGCTGCTGTTTTCTGTCTCGCTGCGTCTTTGCTGTCTCTTTCGGTCGCTCCCGTGTTGGAATTGTCGGGGCTGCTGGTGCCTGCGCGCTCTTCCCGGGGTCGCGTTCGGGGCTGTGCGGGCCGGGCCGGGCCACGCCGCTCAGTTCTCCGTGCGTCGCCTCCTCTGGTCGCAGCTTCGCTGCCGCTGCCGGGCGCTGCACCCACATCTCGGCCGGGCCCCCGAGCGACGACTCCCCCGTGCCCTGCTCCAGCGCGCGTCTCAGCTGGGCGCGGCTCCGTTCCACCGCCTCCAGCCGCCGCCCGCGTGCCGCCCCTCTCGGCCGGGCGTTCACGGGGCTCGCTCCACCACGCGCTGCACAGGACCGGGCGGGCACCGCCGGGTCCCGCCGCGCCTCGCTCCGCCACCGACACTGCGGCTCGCGTGGCTCCGCCCGCGCGCGGGAACTGCCTCGCTGCTGCTCTCAGAGCGCTCGGTGCACGTGGCCTGGGCCGCACGGTCCCTGCGCCACGCTTCCCTTCACCAGGACACAGCTGACATTGCTCAACAGTCTCAGTAACTAAATAATATTCACGAAAATATTCTTCCATCGGCATATATTTTGACTCCAGTATTAACTGTGTCCAAACGGTTTTCCAAAAGCCCTTGGTAAGAATTAAATCCCAAGAAACATAGAAAAAGTTCTTAAACAACCATGCCAGGAAGTGTTTCAGTTCTTTTTGAGCTTGAATCAAGCTAAAATTTATAAATCGTTGTTCAAGAATCATTTTAAGTTTAAGATAAATGTCCATATGCGGCTCTGAGAGCCAAGAGTCTTCCCACGGTTCCTCCATAGTTTAGATACGGAATAGCAAAGCAAAACCAAGAAGAGGAATCCAAAGTTTCCAGGGTTTACTCACACAAATCAGTCGCTTAGGGATCGGGGATCGTTCTGCTCACAAATCTCCACCATTTGTTGCAGTGGGGATCCTGCAACACGCATATATCAAACCAGGAGTCCCGTGGAAAGGAAATATATACGGACAGACAGATTCTTGATAGCTGTTTCAGAGATGTTTATTTCTCCAGCCGCATGGCCGGAGCTCTGCTGAGGAACTGTTCCAGTCACGGGACCAAGGGTCCTTCTGCCTGCGCAGGGAACACAAACCAACCAATGGGAACGAGGCTGAGCAGGGACAGGGAAGCCCCGTGTCTGTGCCCTCAGGGCCCCTCTCCCAGGGCTCCATGGCAGGGGAGGGACCCCAACACCTCACCCGTTTTATTTTAATAAAAGGAGAATGAAAACAACTGGATAAACATAACAAGAACAGTTTCAAAACAAAACAAGCCACCCTCCTGAGTCTTTAAATGTCCAAACAGATTCTCTGGAACATCTTAGGGCTGACAGAAGGGAGACAGAATTCTCTGAGCATGCTTTGTGGGGAAACTGAGGCAGGAGAGGGTTTAACTTCTTCCCTCCCCCTTTTCATCCCCCACTCGGCATTGGAAAGGGATTTTTGGGGAAACAATTGGCAAAAGCATGGTTTTGTGAGGGAAACCATGGGTGAAAAAACGGATTGGGAATACACTGGGGGTAATAGGACATAGGGTAAAAGGGAAAGGTGGGATTAGGAAAGGGAAACTGTAGGGGGGGCTTACAATGGAGATACTGTCTAACATGACTACGATTTTTTGCATATATACTGCCTTTTACAGGAACACCATCAGGCCCAGTGACCTGCGATGCTTGTAACCCTTTTCTCCCTAGTACAATATTAAATTCCACCACCTCTCCATCTCCCAAGCTTGGGATCCATTTTTCAGGGTTATTCTTTTTAATAGCAGTTCTATGCACAAATATGTCTTGCTGGTTGTCATACCTTGTTATAAAACCATAATTTTGCTTAACATTATACCATTTTACTATCCCTAAGATCTTAGTTACTATGATTTTTTCCTTTTTCCGAGTGTCTGCTGTTTTCTGTCTCGCTGCGTCTTTGCTCTCTCCTTCGGTTGCTCCCGTGTTGGAATTGTCGGGGCTGCTGGTGCCTGCGCGCTCTTCCCGGGGTCGCGTTCGGGGCCGCGCGGGCCGGGTCGGGCCGTGCCACTCAGTTCTCCGTGCGTCGCCTCCTCTGGTCGCAGCTTCGCTGCCGCTGCCGGGCGCTGCACCCACGTCTCGGCCGGGCCCCCGAGCGACGACTCCCCCGCGCCCTGCTCCAGCGCGCGTTTCGGCCGGGCGTGGCTCCGTTCCGCCGCCACCGCCGCCAGCCACTGCCCGCGCGCCGCCCCTCTCGGCCGGGCGTTCACGGGGCTCGCTCCACCACGCGCTGCACAGGACCGGGCGGGCACTGCCGGGTCCCGCCGCTCCCCGCTCCGCCACCGACACTGCGGCTCGCGTGGCTCCGCCCGCGCGCGGGAATTGCCTCGCTGCTGCTCTCAGAGCGCTCGGTGCACATGGCCTGGGCCGCACGGTCCCTGCGCCAGGCTTCCCTTCACCAGGACACAGCTGACACTGCTCAACAGTCTCGGTAACTAAATAATATTCACGAAAATGACTCCAGTATTAACTGTGTCCAAACGGTTTTCCAAAAGCCCTTGGTAAGAATTAAATCCCAAGAAACATAGAAAAAGTTCTTAAACAACCATGCCAGGAAGTGTTTCAGTTCTTTTTGAGCTTGAATCAAGCTAAAATTTACAAATCGTTGTTCAAGAATCATTTTAAGTTTAAGATAAATGTCCATATGCGGCTCTGAGAGCCAAGAGTCTTCCCACGGTTCCTCCATAGTTTAGATATGGAATAGCAAAGCAAAACCAAGAAGAGGAATCCAAAGTTTCCAGGGTTTACTCACACAAATCAGTCGCTTAGGGATCGGGGATCGTTCTGCTCACAAATCTCCACCATTTGTTGCAGTGGGGATCCTGCAACACGCATATATCAAACCAGGAGTCCCGTGGAAAGGAAATATATATGGACAGACAGATTCTTGCTAGCTGTTTCAGAGATGTTTATTTCTCCAGCCGCATGGCCGGAGCTCTGCCGAGGAACTGTTCCAGTCACGGGACCAAGGGTCCTTCTGCCCGCGCAGGGAACACAAACCAACCAATGGGAACGAGGCTGAGCAGGGACAGGGAAGCCCCGTGTCTGTGCCCTCAGGGCCTCTCTCCCAGGGCTGCACGGCAGGGGAGGAGACCCCAACACCTCACCCGTTTTATTTTAATAAAAGGAGAATGAAAACAACTGGATAAACATAACAAGAACAGTTTCAAAACAAAACAAGCCACCCTCCTGAGTCTTTAAATGTCCAAACAGATTCTCTGGAACATCTTAGGGCTGACAGAAGGGAGACAGAATTCTCTGAGCATGCTTTGTGGGGAAACTGAGGCAGGAGAGGGTTTAACTTCTTCCCTCCCCCTTTTCATCCCCCACTCGGCATTGGAAAGGGATTTTTGGGGAAACAATTGGCAAAAGCATGGTTTTGTGAGGGAAACCATGGGTGAAAAAACGGATTGGGAATACACTGGGGGTAATAGGACATAGGGTAAAAGGGAAAGGTGGGATTAGGGAAGGGAAACTGTAGGGGGGGCTTACAATGGAGATACTGTCTAACATGACTACGATTTTTTGCATATATACTGCCTTTTACAGGAACACCATCAGGCCCAGTGACCTGCGATGCTTGTAACCCTTTTCTCCTTAGTACAATATTAAATTCCACCACCTCTCCATCTCCCAAGCTTGGGATGCATTTTTCAGGGTTATTCTTTTTAATAGCAGTTCTATGCACGAATATGTCTTGCTGGTTGTCACACCTTGTTATAAAACCATAATTTTGCTTAACATTATACCATTTTACTATCCCTAAGGTCTTAGTTGCTATGATCTTTTCCTTTTTCCGAGTGGCTGCTGTTTTCTGTCTCGCTGCGTCTTTGCTGTCTCTTTCGGTCGCTCCCGTGTTGGAATTGTCGGGGCTGCTGGTGCCTGCGCGCTCTTCCCGGGGTCGCGTTCGGGGCTGTGCGGGCCGGGCCGGGCCACGCCGCTCAGTTCTCCGTGCGTCGCCTCCTCTGGTCGCAGCTTCGCTGCCGCTGCCGGGCGCTGCACACACGTCTCGGCCGGGCCCCCGAGCGAGGACTCCCCCGCGCCCTGCTCCAGCGCGCGTCTCGGCTGGGCGCGGCTCCGTTCCACCGCCATCGCCGCCAGCCGCTGCCCGCGTGCCGCCTCTCTCGGTCGGGCGTTCACGGGGCTCGCTCCACCATGCACTGCACAGGACCGGGCAGGCACCGCCGGGTCCCGCCGCTCCCCGCTCCGCCACCGACACTGCGGCTCGCGTGGCTCCGCCCGCGCGCGGGAACTGCCTCGCTGCTGCTCTCAGAGCGCTCGGTGCACGTGGCCTGGGCCGCACGGTCCCTGCGCCACGCTTCCCTTCACCAGGACACAGCTGACATTGCTCAACAGTCTCAGTAACTAAATAATATTCACGAAAATATTCTTCCATCGGCATATATTTTGACTCCAATATTAACTGTGTCCAAACGGTTTTCCAAAAGCCCTTGGTAAGAATTAAATCCCAAGAAACATAGAAAAAGTTCTTAAACAACCATGCCAGGAAGTGTTTCAGTTCTTTTTGAGCTTGAATCAAGCTAAAATTTACAAATCGTTGTTCAAGAATCATTTTAAGTTTAAGATAAATGTCCATATGCGGCTCTGAGAGCCAAGAGTCTTCCCACGGTTCCTCCATAGTTCAGATATGGAATAGCAAAGCAAAACCAAGAAGAGGAATCCAAAGTTTCCAGGGTTTACTCACACAAATCAGTCGCTTAGGGATCGGGGATCGTTCTGCTCACAAATCTCCACCATTTGTTGCAGTGGGGATCCTGCAACACGCATATATCAAACCAGGAGTCCCGTGGAAAGGAAATATATACGGACAGACAGATTCTTGCTAGCTGTTTCAGAGATGTTTATTTCTCCAGACGCATGGCCGGAGCTCTGCCCAGGAACTGTTCCAGTCACGGGACCAAGGGTCCTTCTGCCCGTGCAGGGAACACAAACCAACCAATGGGAACGAGGCTGAGCAGGGACAGGGAAGCCCTGTGCCTGTGCCCTCAGGGCCCCCTCTCCCAGGGCTACATGGCAGGGGAGGAGACCCCAACACTCTGGTGTTCTTTTTATTAATTCCAGATATTGCTAGCAGCATGCTTATAAAGTATGTTTGATTACATAATTGGTTGAATGAAAATAAAAATAATTACTACCTTGAATAATACTGGAACTATGTGGAGCTCCAAAAGAAAAATTCTGTGTTAGTGGAGCAAGAGGTACCCAGGTGAGTTTCAGGGGCTGTTGGCTTAATTGCACAAGGGCAAAGCCCTTAAAGTATGCGAAGAATCCATAGGAATTCCTATCCAAGGTGAGTTTCTCAAGGATATTTTGTGCCTTGGCAGTTTGCAGACTGAACATCAGTAGATTCTCCCTTATCTTCTTACAATTTATTTATCTCTAAAAATACTCTGAATGAAATAGAATTGTGAGAGAACTCATTTCTTGTAGTTTGCAGAGTTTTTGTGTTTTTGAAGCTCTACTCCACATAATCTTACTAAAGGATGTGGAGTGGGTGTTCTCTGGTGTTCTGTAATTTAGCTGCCATCCCTGAGATAGGAATTGTCACCATCAAGCGTGACACTGGGTTCTGAGGGTGCTGTGTGGTTCTGAGTTTAGCAGGCTGGTTCCCTGACAGCTTTTCACACTGACAGGATTTCTAGAGTTCTGAAAAACATCCGTGCCTGCTTTGTTGTGGCTTGTACAGCTGTTTGTGATGAGGAAGAGACTTTTTTTTTTACTTCAAGCTAATGAGTTAATTAGATCTTTAAAATTATTTTCAGCCTGGTTTAGTTCATGTCCTGAGGCCACAGGAAGAAGTGCTTAGAAATCAATTTATTGGTTGGTGATTAGCCCACACCCTCAAGTGTAAGCAAAGTTCACCTATTTGCATGTTAGTTACTTAGCAAGTTACCCTGCATCCAATTATTACCCAACTTTTTTGTTCCTGTTTGAGGACTTAGTTGAGTTTTCTTCTCTTCCTCCTAAGTTCTGAGAATGTTACGCTTGTACTTGTGATCCTGCTAAGATGCCTTTTAGAAGAATGGATGTTTCCTTATCTTTGGGCAAGATTTTCAGTTTAGACCAACATGTTTTCTCCCTATTAGGTGCCTCAAGGATTGTGTTTGCCAGGCTCTCAGCCCACTGACCCTCAATTTTGCTGCCAACCTTGTGTTACTGTCTGGTTTTGGTAGTGACACAACTGGCAACTGTGGTCATGTTTCTGTGAAGTATCTGTCATTTAGTCTACATAGATAAATTACCATTTAAAGAAAAACTGTTTTGAAGCCTTCAGCTCTCCCTGGTGAATTTTTCCTCTAATATTCTGATTATCTAAAATAGACTACAACTGTAAACATAAAAATAATCCTGTCAGCTCTGAATTCCTGATTCTCATGAGTCTCTATTGAGTAGAAGAAAATGATTTCTGGGTCAACCAAAAATGAATGAGTTCAGATCAACTGAGAATAAAAATTTAATGTAGCCCTTATTGTCTCGAGCTCCCTGGGCATCCTTTCAGTATTTTATTTAAAAAACCCGAACAACCAAGCACCCCAAATCTGTTACTTTGTTTTGCTTCTATCAACTTATAGAAATTCTTGAAAAAATTTTGTTACAGTGGCAACTTGGTAATAACAAATGCAAGGAATAATACTTTCAGATAACTTTTTTCATTTATTATCACATTTCAAATTCTGAAATGTATCAAAGAATGGAGTTACTACAGAAAAGGTGGCTAAATACTTCTGCTATAGAGCAAGAACAGAAGCATTCGTATGTGTGTATAGGGTCTCCATATCCCAAAGCAAGCCTCAAACTAAAAAGGTAAAGGAAGTTAGGAAAAGGGGAGGTGTTGGAAGACCAAGGAAATGGTTGCAGCAAGCTGGCATGGATCAGGGGAAAAGGAAGCAATTGGCAAGGGATCAAAGTTTCTCAGAAACTGTTAAACTGTCAAAAAACCACAGAAGAAATAGTGAGTGTGAATACTTTCAGGGTTTAATATTTTGGGGTGCTTTCTTCTTTACTGACTTTGATTTTATGCATATTCCAAGATAATAAATTTCCAAACTGTGCTGTTTTACAGCTACCTTTGGATGTAAGCTTCTTCTGTTTCTGGTACAGAGCTGGGAAAAATGGGCTGCAGTGTGTGTGCATCCATTCTGAGAGACTGTATATAAGCTGGGTATAGATTGATAGAACTCTATTCTTGTTCATGTCTTACACTGAAAAAGACTGTCCTTTTTTGGTTGGATGGATTTGGTTTGGGTTTTCTTTCTGTGGGTTTTTTTTCCCCCACCCCATGAAACATAAGTTTCCTTTAGCAAGCTTGATGTAGCAGCTTCTGAGCTTAAAACTGGATAAAAGTGTTCTCAAAATTAGGCTCACAATTACAACAAACAATAGGGCAATAGAAAGCTTTGCAGCAGTAGGTGATGATTATTCATGACTTAAGAAACACAAGAAAGCCCCACATCTATTAGAATGTGAAGTAGATTGATAGTTCACAACATAATGTTTGAAAAAACCAACCACCCTGACCTCTGAATCAGAACTGAGTGTTATTTAGCAGCAGTGCACTAGTTAAACTCTCAAGCAGTTAATTAACAGAAACTTTATTTTCCTGTTCAGTGAAATCCAGGATGCTACCATAGAAAAATAAATTTGAACTTCATTCTAGTCTTTCTTGTTTCAGCTGATAACTCAAAATTGGTTCTTGATTGTTTTAATCAAGGTTACTTTTTTGATTTCTCCAGGAAATTGCTGTTGGTCCTGGTATTAAACTGTCATTGATGTGCTACTTTAGCACTTCATAAAGGAAGTAAACATTTGTCTTGCAATAAATAGTGAGAGTCTGAGTGCCAGCTGGCTCTTCTGGGCCTTCCTCAGAAAGGAAAGGGAGCTTGAAAGAAACAAATGTCTTTTTTTTTTTTTCCTCTTTACCCAAGATGTACCAGTAACACATCCATCAGTAATTAGAGAATTGTAATGATCTGAGAACTTCGCTGCTTTCCCTGACTGCTGAAGCATGTGAGGTATCCTAGAGTTATTCCCTGGTTATGGGAGCAGGAGTATATTGACCAGTTATATTGAAATGCAAATGCTGAAACAGTTAAAAAGAAAAATTACCAATTGCACACACAGTAAGCATTTGGTGTAGGAGATGCTCAGCTGTCCATGTTGGATTATTTTGGAGTAAGGAGAGCAGAGGTGCTAGGAGGAGCTACAAATACCTCATGCTATCTACAGTGTCTGAATTTGTGACTGTCTGTTATCAAGTCATGTTTCCCCACTCCCTGTGTATGGTCTTATTCCACAGCAAAAATGAGGGAACTTATATCAACTCACTGGGGAGCAGATCCCAGAAAGCACAACCCACCCTGCAAGGCTGGTCATGGCTCTGGAAGTTCCTCAGCTGATAAAGCCTCCTGCAGATCTGTCAGATGGGATGTGGAGCAAGGGCAGTCTGTCCCCAAGGCAGCTGCACCAGCTGAGTATGGAAACAAAATGGTTTGAGCCAAGTGACAAGGGCAGACTTACCTGTGGAGGGCTCGTGGCACTCAGCTCTGTGTGCAGTGGTTGTGGGAATGTGTTTTGTTAGCAGAAAGTTCAGATTCTGCTGGATAAGAGAGCAGTTTCACCCCTTGCTACAAAGCAGAGGTTGCAGACACAGGCACAGAGTGGGGGCTCGTTCTGGGGCAGTGTCAGGCCCTGAGCCAGGCACAGGCACAAACCAACGTTCACCTTGTGCAGAACAAACCAACACCTTCCCCAGTCACCTTTGGGACACTGTCACCACCTGCAGTCCCCCACTGTTCCAGCATCTCTGGTGTGGGAGCACAGGAATTTTTGTTTCTGGAGCTTCTTTCATGATTAGAGCTGCATTATTCAGATGGAATACTTGGAGACACTGCTTTATAATGTCACTTGGAGGAGCTGAATGACAATCCACACGCTCGAAGCAATAGTTCTTGCTGTCACTTTTCTCTGCAGTCTTCTGGGATAATTTCTCATGCCCAGACTACTGTATAAACATTTTTGATGGGAACATCCATCACTCATTGCTTGTTTAGGTGTCACTAGACACTAAAAAAAAGGCAAGCTATTTATCCTAGTAATTAATTAGAATCTACTTAAATCTTAAAACATTGGAACTTTAATAGTGTTAGTGTATATCCTGCAATGTGATATGGTAGTATGGACTTTAACAGCATTTTCTAGTCTATAATAATCCAACTGGTTTTAATTTTAAGTTGAAATTTTACTCTATTTCAACTTTGAAGCATAGCTTTAGGAGCATTTTTTAGAGTTCATGGAAGAAGTAATTCCATATGCAGTGTGTCTCCACAAATAACAGAGAAACAGGTAAATGGGAACTCCCAGAGCAAAGGGCTTCCCACGCACGTTCAACCCTCCATATGTGAACTAAACCTACTGTATTTGAAATCAAGTTTCATGAAGTTACCCATGCTGACACCACACGTTGCTGCCACAAAGTCACTCTTTCACATCTGAACCAGGGATTCTATTAAATATTTAGATTGCAGAAAGTGTCATAATTTGGCCTTAAATTCAATAAGCACACTGAGTGTTTTCCAGTGCAGGAAGGCACAGACATTTTTAAGGAACACTTAGCACAGTTTTACCCTGTGTGTTCTTCAATAACATCATTAACAAATAATTTTTTTCAGTAACACAAGGACTATTATCTGTTAACAAGAAAAAATGAGAATAGCATGAGCATTCTTGTAGGGGGTTTTAGTGTTCAAGTTTTTTCCCAAAATGAGAATTCTGGATTATCTCTTAAGTGCATGATGTTTACAATTCCAGATAGATTTATTTTTGACTTTGGATGTAGTTTTAAGGCTAATACATGTGAAAGATAAGCCCTATTTTCCATCCTTAGTTCTTTCTAATAACAAAACTGAAGACAACACAAACACAGTTCCTATTTAAACATTATTCTTGCTGACTGGTTTTGAAGTAGCTGGTTTAGGGGGTGAGGCTGGATACCTTAGTGACTTAACAACTGGCTTCAAAAGGAAACTCAAAATATTCTGACAATTCTGTCCTCTGTACAGTAAGTGTGTGAACCTTGTTCATCCTGTTAGTGTATGTTTTCTGTCTGCTCCAGTGAGGGTGTTCCTGGAATATTACCCAGTCTTGTTTTTCTGATGTGTTTGTGCAGGGTTAATAACAATTGTTATTGTTGAGATTTCATGTAGGTATTTAAGTCTTATCAGAAGTCATGCTTTTATTATGTTGAATATTTGTTTATGACTACAAGAAATTCACATTTGAAATTGGAGGTAAAAATTGCCAAGTCAGGAAGTCCATGAAGACAGGCTGGCAGGTTTTGGCCAGATCCTGGAGTATAACAGGGAATTAGCAGGTCCAATTTCTGCTGGCCTGAATCAGTATGTAACAGCCCTGTATAACAGGAGAGCAGAGAAGCAGGACTCTTTCAACTCTGATTAGTTGGTTCAGTTTAAGAGTCAAGTAGAAATGTCTTCATTTGACAGGAGAATAAATGGACTGTAATAATCACAAGAGAGTGCTGGTTTTAGTTTGACATTTCCAACACTTTTTCTGCCAAGTTCAATGCCATTAAATGAAAGTCTACTAATACCTAGTTCCTTCTCCAGGTAAGTTTTTGTTATGGGGTAAGTTAATACATCTGAAGACATCAGATCCTCAGCTGAAAGATGTGTGAATAATGAATGCAGAGCATGTATCCAATCTAGTATGAATTGAGTATTTTGAAAGAAAACACCTTACCATAAACAGGTTGTGAGGTTTTTTTGCCAAAAGCAGTTACCTCATGGCAATATTTAACAATACAAATGTTTTCTTTCAGAATGTCATTATCATTATTTGGTTTTGGTGGGGTTGCTATTACAGAAGATGTGGCCTTTAGTAATACATTCAATTAGTTTTACTTTGGGGCAGGATTTAGTGCTAAAGCTGAGCTTTTCAGTAGCTGTTTTGTTATTGCATTGTAAGAATCGTGCTGTTCTGAGGGTCTCTCCTTGTATGATAAATTTTCTTTCCATGCCAGTTGCAACAGGGAACTGATGCACAAAGCTCCTGCTGTGTTTCTTGGATTTCTCCTGCATCAGCACTCAGTGATCCTCACTCTGCTCTTCCACCAATCCATCTTGAGGCATCTCTTCTTCTAGGTCTCAGCTGTGCTGCTCAGGTGAGAAGTGAAAAGGCAGCTGACTGTTGATCAGAACAGATTTTAGTTTAAACAGCATTTATGTACTAAGGCAGTTTAGAGTCAGGATCTTTTTATACCAGCTGTCCCCTGAACATGAACTCATGTCAGGCTGTGTGTAAGAGCTCTGTGCTTTTGTAACACGTGCAGCTCTTCAAGGAGAAGCTGGAGTGATGTAAGAAGACATCAGTCAAACAGCTTGTGCTGGTGAAACCCTGACGTTGTTGTGAGAGCAGCCTAAAGCTCCAGAGAGGGGATGCACACAGTAGCACAAATCCTACCCTTCCCTTGAGGTAGGAAATACTGAGTCACAGCTGGAGAGGGCTTTGCCTGTCTTGCAGCATATTGAGCTGTTACAGCTAATTCCTAGAAATTTCCTGTTCCAGAAGTGGATTTGTAAAATCTAAATTCATGACATGCAGCTGAAAGGCTTTGAAGTGCATTGGTGTCTGTGCAGAGGAGCTGCAGGGAAAGAGAGGTTCCACACTCGGGGACAGATGGGAGTGGTGTGTGCTCACACTGAGCAAGGCTGCAGAATGGGTCACAGTGACTGAAACCTCACAGCACTGCCTTGGTGGGTGGTGACGAACCTTGGAATTTCTAAACTCAGAATGGAGACTCAGCTATAGTGAACTGAGTCTTAAGGAGGTTTGTGGCATGAGACTAAAAAAATGACAAATGTAGGCAGAGAGCTGCTGTTGGCAGCACATCAAATGCTGAATTCATTTCTGGACTTTGTGCTCATCAAAATGCTCCAAAGGGAACAAACCTGATCTGGGAGGGCCCTCTGTGGTGGTGAGAGTAGCTGTTGGAGGCAGGAATTGAAAGGGATTTTGAAAAATTACCTTTTCTAAAGTTTAGTGAGCATTGTTGATAACCTGTGATGGATTACTAAAGATCTGTGAAAAGGAGTGGTTGCTCACTATTAGTGAACCTTGTCATTCCTTCCATAAGCCTTTAAAGGCTAAATTCCATGTGATTTTAGTCTATATGGCTTCCTGAATATTTTGGGTAAAGACAAATAATCTTAAATTTCTTGTATTGTGTTACTGTTATGAGCACTGATCACAAACGCTCTGTACTGAACACAATACAGTAGATGAAAATGATCATTGGGCTCATGATTACTCAGGGCAGTAAGTGCATAAATTCAGGAACAAGTTGCTATTTCTGCCTTTTTTTCCCTCTCATCATATTGGATGAAAATATCTTGGTGGAAAGTGTGAAAAGGTCTAGTTAAGGTATTGATTTCTATTCTCATAGCTGATGCATTGTTTTTATTTTTACAATGAGTCTGAGGGCTTTGTTTTTTACAGGGAATATATAAAAGGTAAATATCTAAAAGGTAGTTTAGCAACAGGTAGTGAAAATTACATTACATTTTTCACCCAGGAAGGCTTCAAAAGCTAATCCAGATGGGTGCTGGAATAACTGCAGAATTTATGAGTTAGTGCATTAAATGGGCTGAGCTTCCTCTGCAGTTCAGTAGCACCTTTAAGTGATTGTGATCCAATTTTGGAAACCACTTTAAGATGAGTAATGGCTCAAGATTTATTCTTTCTGTGTGTAAAGATAAATAATGCACACACAGGTACTCATTAGCTTGATCCTAAAATTTTCAAAGGCAACGTAGTTACAAAGCAGGTAATTTAGATGGAGTGAACTTTGAATATCTTGTTCAAGGAAAGCTTTTGGGTACCCATTATCTGAAAAGTAATTTGTAGCAATGCATTTAATTTGACAGATGAACGTTGAACTGGTAGCAAAATTATGATAATGGAACTTTAACAAAGTAAAATACAACTTTAATAGTTAAAAAATAAAGCTGAAAACTGCCACTAAAAAAGAGATTCCCCAGAAAGCCACAAACTTCCCCATGATTCTTATAAACTGTTTTTTTGGTTCCTGAAAGTATTTGCAGTCTGAATAAAGGTAGTCTTACAGATGTTAGAGTTCTTAATTTTAAAGAAGTTGAAGGAAAATATGTCTTCAAGATCTGAAAAAAGAGTGAAGTAATCAATAATTACAACCAAAATATTTGCGTTAAGCAGATCCAGAACACTTAAAGATCTTGGCAAAAATTCTATGGAATGGGTCAAGAGGCCTACTACAAAATCTGGGTATTTCTGTGTCTGTATACATAAGTAATACCTAAAGTATACAGCTTAACGTATTTCATCATGGTTGCATTTTTTTAGTCTGCATTTTGTAACTCTGCTGCTCTCTAAAAACATTCTTTGTCATTTCTTGGAACAGTTCTATTATTGCCAGGGTACTTGAGAATTTTAAATGAGACTTTGTGTGTAATAAACTTCAGCAGGAAGAACGAATCTTTTTCTTGATTGTAACACCAGAAACTTAATGGCTGAGGAAGAAAATTCCCTACAATTCTAATGCATATTATTTAGGTGAGTGATTTCAGAAGTTTATTTTGCTCATTAAAGATCTCTTTCCATAAAGTTTGAGGCAGCAATAAGATGGTTGAGCAATGTTTCAAACATTGAGTATAAATTTTGTCTTTGTACAATTTAGTCTTGTCCAGGTTTAAGGGGAGGATTCTCTCAGTTCCTTCTTTCTTTGGGAGATGATGATCAGGATGGTAAAAAGAAAACTGAGTTTGTGGTACCTCCTGAGCCTTAGCCATGATCTCTCTTGCACTTGCTGTTTAGATGATTCTTCTTTAATATTTGTACCTACAGAAGATAATGCTCAGTTGTCATTTATGTTCTTGAGTTTTCCATGTTTTCTTTTTATCTTGACAAATGGTCTGTGCAGTCAGGGCATAATGAACTACTTGGTATTTAGTTTTGCAGCAGCATAGGAGGCACAGAAGTTACTTTCAGAGGTGAAAGTTCCAGCTGTAATTGCATTGAATTCAGCCTTGCTCATCTCTTGGAGCTCAGCAGCATCTCCAGATGGCTGTCCTGAACCTACTGAAAGAATTGCAGGTTGGTTCAGAGCAGCCACTCTTATTGATGCTAAAAATTCATTGTGGCTCCTTTTTACATTGTGGGTCATAATTTTCAGTAACTTCTCTGTCTAGATTGCAGTGAATGCAAAAATGAGCCAGATGTTACAACACCTAAAGCCTGTTCTGGAGGGTCAGATAAAAATAGCTCCCAAGTGCACCATGATGAAAAGCTTAGGGAAACCAATGTTCAGATGTGAAAGAGTGACTTTGTGGCAGCAACGTGTGGTGTCAGCATGGGTAACTTCATGAAACTTGATTTCAAATACAGTAGGTTTAGTTCACATATGGAGGGTTGAACGTGCGTGGGAAGCCCTTTGCTCTGGGTGTTCCCATTTACCTGTTTCTCTGTGTGTAACTTTGGTACAGCAATACTTTGCTTTTTTTTGAGAGATTTAGTATTTTCCAAGGAAAAGAATGAAGTGGGGCATGGCATTATAACCAGCACACATCTCCCTAAAATGGTACTAAATGTGCCTTTCATTTGAGTTTTCAGAAGCTTTTTTTTTTCCCCCACTCAGTCCAGTCTCCAATAATGCTTTTTTCATCACATCAATCAAATCACAGAAACACAGGATGAAACAATGCATTGGCAACAGCCCAGAATTCAAGACCAGCTTGTTCTAGTCAGGAACTAATAAATGTCAGCTAAGAGGAACTGAGCTGTGTGAGCCCCTGACTACCTGGGCTGAATCTCTCGCTAATGACTTTACCTTCACCATAAGCTGTGCATTTAATGGCAGTGACAGCAGGGGGTGACCCAGCTGCAGGAGGCAGATTGATCAAATGTTTGGTGAGTGAGGACACAGAGAGGCTCTGGCATTGCTGGGAATGTCCTTCTGAAATGTCAACAAAATAAGGACCTTGGAACAGCAGTGAGGATAAAGGCGAACACCTGGAAGGGAAACCTTGCTGTCTAACTTGGCTGAGTGCTGTCTTAAAGTACACAGAACTACAAAGGCACATTCCCTGTTGTCTTTACGTGGATGTGGTAAAGCTGACATCACTAAAAGGTGATGGTATTAAATTCTGATGCCAGGCTCTGCAGAAATGTTTGTGATAGTAATGGCTCAGGCCGGCTTGCCTAAAAGCTGCCTTGAGAAAGCTACTGCCACAATACCAACCAGACTGGATGGGCCTTTGAACGTGTCTAGACTCAAGTGTAATTTTGAATTCAGGATGTATTTTGCAGATACTTTGGGAGTTGATGTAGCCGAACACTGGAAAGTGACATGGGAGAGAAGTAGATCTAAAATTGATTTTGAATAATGGAAGCCAATACCATAACATGGAACCAGCCAGAGTTCTTGGCCTTTTATACTTGGGCAGTAGTAATTTGTGTCCTGAGGAAGAGACTTAAGGTGTCAGTAAGCAGGGATGTTATTCGTAACTGTAGTCAAAATACTTGACTATGTTCCCATTGGATATGTTGTTCCTGATTTAAAAAAAAAAAAATCTCAAACCAAATCAAACCCAGCACCCTTTTCTGTTCCATAAGTTGGCCTTTGCCCCTAATATTTATTCTGCCTAATCACACTGGAAATATTTCCAATCCAAAATGCTGGGTCAAAAAAAAAATCTTATTTGTGTGAAATGTAGAAGTGAACAGTTTAGACTTTCAATTGAAACTTCAAAGCTTTTGTTTGGCATTTTCTAAATCTGTCTCCTGGCTGTTTTAGGCTCTAAAAATGCTACTTCAATAACTGCCAGAACAATTCCCACTAACCAGATAAATTTGCACTTGATGCACTTGGACCCATTCCAGGTCGCCTGTTTACAAAAAACAAATTGTGTCCTAATTCCTGGAATTACTTCTTACATTTTGGTACAAGGAAGCTGTCGTATGACAATAAAATGGTGGAGAAATGTTCATCATGAATTCAAACTGATCAAGTGTGAGCAGGAATCCAGGCTTCCTACAGCAATTTCTTTCCACTTTTAGTTCACTGTAATGTCCAGTAACAGAATAACTCTCTTGCTTCCTTTTTGTGGTTATATATTTTGGGTTTAGTTCCCTTAGAACTTCAAGTGCTTAATGCTTGTTTAGTCAGTTGTCTTGATCCCAGTCTCCTGTTCTATGTACTTCAAGAGAGTTAAATACCAAGACCAAGTGGCCCAGCTGGTATTTTGTGCTCACCACCTGGTGCAGAATGAAGGCAAAGCTGTCAGAGCACAAACAGCCCTGAGCTGGGAGCTGTGTCCCATCCCAGTCTGCCTCAGCGTGGAGCTGTGCTCCCTGAAACACGAAACTGCTGCGGATGGTGTGGGAGGCAGGTGCAATGGATCCTCCAGTGTGACCGAAATTCCACTGGCCAAGCTAAAATGAGAGGGAAGAGGCATTGAAAATCAGACTAACAGTGCAAGTGAGAATAATGATTGGAAGTTGTAAAAAATTGCATTTGACAGTGGTTATGGAGGACAAAGGCTGTTCCCAGATATTTAGCAGTTGTATTGAAATTTCAAATACACTTTCTGCACAGCATCTTGGAAAAGAATTCTATCTGTGATGTGGATTTTGCTTTTCTCTGTGCTTAAAGGTAGATGATTGTACATGACAGACAGTAAAGAAGGTACAAGTTCCAGTAAAAGACATTTTAAAGAAAGGGAATAATAAAGTTAAATCTTCTAGACTATTCATAATGAGATAGTAATCTACAATAGCAGTAGAATAATTTTAATGGTATAGAGTGGGTTTCTAAGGTATAAAACCTCAAACTTAGAAATCATTCTGGCTATGAAGCTAGGTTTTAGAGTCACTATAGGGTAAATTGGTATTTTGACATTCAGAGACTTTTTTTTCAAAAAGTAAAAGGTTAATAGCACGAGGCCTTTTCTTTTGTAAATTGTATGCTCTGTGAAGAGGGTTGTTGAGCGTGAATCATAAAATACTCCAGTACTTCTTGAAGAGAAGATGATAAAAAAGCAGTTAGATTATGGAATCCTGAGAGTTCACCTATAAGGTTACATAATTTCAGGATTTCTCTCCTATTTCTCTTGCAGTGACACTGAATGATATAGAATTAGACTGTGTTTGAAACCAGGCCTACCAGTTGCCACCAGAAAGAGAAGCTTTATTTTCCAACTGTGGTCTTTTGTTTCCCTATGTTGCATGTTCATTAAAGGAAACACAGTTGCCCTTTTAATCCCAACATTTCTAGACCATTCCTCTTGAGAAAAGACAACCAGAATCACAAGGAAGTTTTATTTCAAGGCCCAACACATTATTTGCCAATATTTTAAACTAGGAACATAGTTAACATTTAAGGCTTTCATTTGTACTTTTAAAATGTTTAAACTATCTTAATACTTCAAAAGTCTGAGCAGATCAGTCTTTTTGTTCCTGAAAGTGAAAACAAGATTTGAAGTAACACTTTTGAGTCTTTTGTGCCCATCAACTTCATTTAACCAACAGCATCTGGTTTCCAATTAGGAACCATATTGGATACAGACTGCTTTCATTCCAATGCGTTTTACTAATTTTCTATAGCAAGAGCAAGACTGAGCTTGAAATCTTCCATTCCAAAGCCTTGGAATAACTATTATGGAGCCTTGCAGTTTTCTTTCCAAGTATTGACTTGGAATAAAATATGTGAGGAAGCCTGTGCAACCCAGAGACGAGATAAATCCTTTTTTGCTCTGTGCAGTGTGGCTGGTCACAGTATTGTCCTGATGGTTATGGTTTCATTGGGAAATTTCTTGTACTTTTTTTTTCCCTGGGGGTTGGGAATGTGAAATTAGAAAGCCCAAACATGCAGAAATCTACAAAATGTATTAACTAGAGATGCAAATCTTTTGAAGCGGAAAATTCCATAAAACACTCTCAGATCCTTCATTCTTTGATTTTCCATGCCTCTCATACAACATGCAGAGCAGATATTGAAGAGTACTGTTAAAAATACTGTTCTACAGCCTTCCAGATCAATGTACATACATATGTAAGCACTTACAGGGAAAAGTTGGAATTTTCTACAGTACTTTGCTTTTGATTACCATATCCATTAAAGACATCCATAAGGGAAAAAAAACTTTCTACTGTCAAAGACCACAAAATGTTTGCATTAATAAAACATTGCATATTTACAAAATACTTTTAGTTCTTTATAATTAATGTAGGCTTTAACTTCGACAGAAAAAAAAATTTCTTGAAACATGCTTTGAAAAGCTCAGACTGCTCCATAACCTGGTGTGTATTATAAATCTTTACAAACTACTAAATGGAGGCCAGAAGGCTGACTTGCCAAGGTCATAGCCCCTAAGTAACACAAAAACAAAATCCAGGTTTTCTGGTTCCTGCTTTAAGCACTAGATATTTCCTCTCTGTACTCAGAAGAATTTTTAATGTGAGTGTGTTGGCAAAATGGGGATTTAGCTGCCTAAGCTTTGCACAGAACAGATTTTTTAACTTCTGACATTGCTGAACTTTTCAAGTCAGTGGTAAGAAACCACTCTGAGTAGGTGAAGACCTGAACCCCTGATGCCAGCACATGCTAAATTGATATTTTAACTTCTCTTGCTGCAGCTTTTGAAGTAAGCATTCTAGGGAGGCACTTATGCTTCAAAACCAGACAGTCCTGCTCATGTGAACTATCCAGGGTGAGGTAATGGAACATTTCACACTGTGGCGGTGGCACTGCTCTAACTGCAAGTGCTAATAACATTCAATCACAATACACACGTGATTTATAACAGCTTTGAATGCTTCATTTTCTCCAAAGATGCCAAAACTTGCAGATTAGTTTTGTCCTCTGAGACAATGCAAGGTAACAAACACTTTTTCCATGTGAAAAGGCCTTATTTAGGGTACATCTTGCCCAGTCCTTCTGATTTGGGTTCCAAACAGAGAAACTAGTCAAATATTGAAAACTTTAAGTGTTTGGGTTATAAAGCTGATAGTCTCTATCCAAAGGATTGCTTGGTCTCAAAGCATGGAGTTGTTAGCTCTTGTCCAAGAGAAGTGTTCACTTCTGGGCCTACAGCTCTGAAAACTTCTGCATTTAATACACTTCAGTGCTGGAGCCAGAAGGCTGTATTTAAATTTCTAGCCATGATTTGTGCCCCTCTAACTGTTTGGAGGTGTTAACAACTGCTGGTGTAGACAGCCATGAATAATGAATTATTATGCCTTGAGTTAGAAAAACAAAACAAACAACAACAAAACAAATCCTAAATGTCCTCTGATGCAGAATCTCTCCAAATTGCTCAGTGAGAATGTCTACCTGAGACAGAACAAGCTGAAGCTAAGGAAAAACTGTTTCCTGTGGTAGTGAAGGTCATGGATTGTACACCTTGACTCTTATCTCTCCTGTAGCCATTGTCAAGCCTGCTATGCCCTGCATCAAAAGTAACACCCTCAAGCCTGAAAGGATGCCATGCTGTGACCTCCTCGGCCTTTTATCTAATCCATAAGTATTGAAATTATTTAGATTTTCCAACTAATTTGGTACTTCATTTTAGGACTATTATACACCCTGTAAACAGAATGAAATGTCTTGACTATTGCCTGCTATATGCAAGCCATGTTCTTATTGATTGCAGACTAAGAACAAAATGCTCATCTATTAGGAGGCTTTTCTGTGGTAAAAGCATATAATAGTAGGCTTTGCTTCCTGTCGTTTCCTCTTTTTGTCATTCATTTACTTGAATGCTGAGCATGAAGCAGAAAAAGCTGTAGCAAGTTGTGTGTGCATGTGAACAGTGAGAGACCAGTAACTCAATAGTTAATGCTCTATGGTTGATGGAATATATGGCAGAGTAGGCAGCAGAGGGGATATAATGTGGAAGGCTTGTTTCTGATATAGGATACAAATCTAATACAGAAAAACCTAATTTAATTTACTAAGCTTTTAGTGGAACTACTTTTTGTTTACTGCATAAGTTGTAATTTAAAATTCTTTAACACATTGAAAACATTTTCAGCAGCTGTGAAAAGGTGCATGATCCCATCTCGATGTTGGCTTTCTGGTACTTCCCACTTTGACTACTCGAGCAATAGCCCATTAGGAACTATAATAAGGAGCAAGTGAATTCAATACCCTCCATTATTAGAATTAAACTGACAGAATAAACTAATTCCAAATTTCAAGGACAATTGCAATTCAGTCTCTGAATCTAAGCAAGAGAGAAAATAGATGGTTTAAGTTTCATTCATGATCTCCTACATAATTACTGTGCATGGGAGTTCTGCTCTAAGTGGAAGACATCCCTTTTAAATTCTTTGCTGCTTTAAGTTACCCCACTTTCTGTGTACTATGTGGTGAATCCCAGTGTGCCAGGGGACAAAGTGGCAGAACCCTTCTGGCATGGAGTCATCTTCCCTCTTACCACATCTCCCAGTGGGAGTGGATTTATGAATAAAGATGTACAGGTTGCTGATATTCATGATTTTAACCTGTTTGATGGGCATATAAGGCTTCTATCCTTGGCTAGACTTTCTATGTCTTTGCTATTACAGAGAAAGCAGTAACCTTCAGTAGAGTCTTGAATCTGATGACTCTTTTCATTTTCTAGTTGGAGTACCTTAAGAGCAGCACATGCTTATTTCAATAGGCACAATATTTAAAACAAAGGCCCAGGTGCAAACACTGTTTGCTCAGCTTAACTCATTCTTAACAAAAAACCAAAACAATGTTTTCTTGGTTAACAAGAAGAATGATCATGAAAATAATCTTTATAAAACCTATTATTCAGTATTTAATTGATAATTAATTTTCCTTTTGAAATAGGAGTAGAAAATGCTGGTATATTTATGAAATTTGTGTCATCCAACATCTGTGGGCTCAGATAATTGTGAAAAACAGTGATTTGGCATCAACTGAATCTATTTTTTTTCGTGCTGCTATCATCTTCCCGTTGGGGTACACCAGCTGTCATTCTGCATGCGCAATTTAAAATGCCACGGGTTCGAAGAGCCCTTACCCTTTTCCAGCGCCCTGGGCGCGGTGGCGGTGGCGATGCCCTTGGGGACGGTGGCGGTGCCCCTGGGCGCAGTGGCGGTGCCCCTGGGTGCGCAGGGCAGTGCCCCTGGGTGCTGTGGTGGTGCCCCTGGGGGTGCATGGCGGTGTCCCTGGGGGTGCATGGCGGTGCCCCTGGGTGCTGTGGCGGTGCCCCTGGATGCGCAGGGCGGTGTCGGTGTCCCTGGGGGCTGTGGCAGTGCCCCTGGGGGCGGTGTCGGTGTCCCTGGGGGCGGTGGCGGTGCCCCTGGGGGCGGAGGCGGTGCCCCTGGATGCGCAGTGGCGGTGCCCCTGGGTGCGCAGTGGTGGTGCCCCTGGGTGCGCAGTGGTGGTGCCCCTGGGGGCTGTGGCAGTGCCCCTGGGGGCGCAGGGCGGTGTCCCTGGGGGCTGTGGCGGTGCCCCTGGGGGCGCAGGGTGGTGTCCCTGGGGGTGCAGGGTGGTGTCCCTGGATGCGCAGGGCAGTGCCCCTGGGGGCGCAGGGTGGTGCCCCTGGGGGCGGTGTCGGTGCCCCTGGGTGCGCAGGGCGGTGTCCCTGGAGGTGCAGGGCGGTGTCCTTGGGCGCTGTGGCGGTGCCCCTGGGCGCTGTGGCAGTGCCCCTGGGTGCGCAGGGTGGTGTCCCTGGGGGCGGAGGCGGTGTCCCTGGGTGCGCAGGGCGGTGTCCCTGGGGGCGGTGGCGGTGTCCCTGGGGGTGCAGGGCGGTGTCCCTGGGGGCGGTGGCGGTGCCCCTGGGGGTGCAGGGCGGTGTCCCTGGGGGCGGAGGCGGTGTCCCTGGGTGCGCAGGGTGGTGTCCCTGGGGGCGGTGGCGGTGTCCCTGGGGGTGCAGGGCGGTGTCCCTGGGGGCGGTGGCGGTGCCCCTGGGGGTGCAGGGCGGTGTCCCTGGGTGCGCAGGGCTGTGACCGGGCTCGGGCACAGCGCGGGCGGTGTCCCTGGGCGCCGCGGCCGCGAGAGGGCACCGCGACCCCGAGGCAGCTCCGCTCCAGCGGCGCGGGCAGAGCGGGGCATCTCCGGTACCGACATCTGCCACACCGAACCGATTCTATTCCTAGCTTCTGTTAAAAATCCAGTCCGAATTCCTCGGCATTGACAGGGTTCCCGAGTGTTTGCTTTGTGTCCTTTTTAGGCAATGTACTCGGAGACTTATATTTAAGTCGGTGTGTGTCACTGCTTCCCCGATGGTTGCATCAGTGGCTTTAAAATTAGGCAGGGTTTGAACTGAGCTCGTTTGAAATGCACACATCAGCTTGATCACGAGAGGAAGCATTAAGTGATGTGTCTGATGTGCTTGAGAGCTCTCTTTGAGCTGTCCAGAGAGACTTGTGACTTATGATAAGATTCGAGGCTTGATTCGTTTGAAGTGATCAAAATTAGTCATTTCCTCTCCACCCTCCTGGTTACTGCTGCTGCTGGTGGAGGCTCGGCCCTGCTGTGCAGGTAGTCCTGCAGCATGGGCTTCGGTGATGGTCTTCTGTTCTTCAACCAAAGTGCCACAGGCTTGGACTCCTTTAATGGGTCTTACTTTTTGCCCGTAAACTTTTAGATTTCAGGACTTCATCCAGCTGACCAGTTCCCATCAGGCCGCGAGACAACTGACTATTGTGCATGCAAAACTACGAGCATTTGGGGGCCAGCAGCTCTCCTGCACATGTGCAGGCCACATGCACAGCACCAGTGCAGTGAGTCCTCTGCTTCTCAGGCGTGTCACACTTTGCTGCACAGTGTGTGCCTGTGCACAACTGCCCAGGAAGTCCCCAACAAGGAACACGGTGACGTTATGCGTGACACACCGTGTGATTTATCTTGAAATTAACTGTAAACACTTGTGCTTGCGTGTTTTGGGGAAAACGTGTTGGAAGTTCAAAATTGTATAGAGAAGGGGTATTCCACCACCCACCCCCTGCGATGGTCTGGTTCTGCCCACCCTGCTCCCAGAACTCAGCTTTCCTAGGCTATAAGTGGTATTGAGGGTGCTATTGCAAGGTGGAGGTACTGGTGATGTTGATGGTAAATTCTGGAGAGAAGGCAGCTACAGAAGTACTTTAGGTGGCAGCACTGCTTGAATGTAGATATACTCGGAACATCTGCTTGGTAAATATCATCCCATGCTAAGGGGAAAAAAGCAAAACTGCTTTTTTTTTTTTTTTCCTTACTTGAAAAACAAATATTTATGTATTAGTCTGTTTCCAAAATGATGCAGAGATCTTCTAAGTAGTGAACTACTAATTACTAAGAGAAACTATATGTTTCTGTGTACTGTATTTCTTTTTGCAGGAGCAGCAGGCAAGATTTAAATCCCTGCTGAGCAGACAGCACACCTTTGATAATAATCTTGTTTGTAAGGGGTTTTACATGTATGGAAGTGTTGGTAGTGTCTAATACTTGAGGAAATAGTGCTGATAAAAGCTGTCCAGCTTTAGATGACTCCTAAAAATAACTTGCCTAAATTTGTACTTATACTAGGAAGAAACACTTTATATATTTAAATTATCCAGTAATTTGTAGTTTTGTGTGGTTTTGTATAACACAAGCTGTGCTGACCTCTGCCAGTGCCCCAGAAAGGGAATGAAGAGTGACTTGTTTGCCAGCTTGTAGCAACTATTGGGAGCCAGAGGATGTGTGTGAAGGAAAACCAGCAGAGTTAACACTCTGCTTCACTGTTCCATGTCTTGAGATTATGGCCATCTCCCCTTAAGAGCTGTTTTAACTGGAACGCAGGAAAATGTGCCTCATTGTTTTTATAAAAATTTAATATATTTCAAGGATAGGCTTGGCTTTTTGGCTAATCAATTTTTCTGCCATTTAATCTGGTTCACTTGTCTTTCAGGGAAATTTTGCTGTGAGGGATTACCACTGAAGCATAGAATATGTCAACTGCCTTGGATGACAGTGTTAAAGAGGTTTCAGGGATTTTGCTTTTCATTGTTTCTTAGAACTTGAAATTCATCACAGATAAACAGTTACAAAAAAATTCATCAGACTATGATGCCTGCATTACCTGTAATCTTATTTACTGAGCATCCAACTGTTTCTGTACCCCCATCCTGAGGGGAGGGGTGTGTGCCTCTCATTGGGGCCGTCTTCAGAGCTGGGAAGATGATTGCTAGTGAACTAGAACAGGAAAAGAGCCTTTCCTTGGAATGATGTTGCCTGGCTGCCAAGGAAAGTTAGGTTCCAACAAAAGTATTTTCACTGTCAGAATGAGCTAAGGGTGTACACCATTAAGTCTGTGTGGAGGAGACTTCAGAGCTTTCTGAGTACTTTGTCTTCCTAAGCAGTGTAATTTCTGTCTTGCCTGGTCTGAACCAGCTGTTCCTTGTTCAAGAGCTGATCTCTTGTAGGCTCACACTTGACGGAGGGTGCTTGCCTCAGAATAGATAGTGCTGAGTGCTGGTGACATGCCTGGAGCTGGCTGTGCTTTGGCCTCTCAGGAGGGAAAAGGAGAGGGACACGGTTCGGGCCCCTCTGGTTATCACTGCTGCTTTGGGCACTGTGAGGCTGGAGGGGGCTCTGTGGCTTTGCCCCTCACTTCTTCTGTTCATGCTGGTGGTCAAAGTCATTCTCCTCTGCCTCCAGGACAGGAGAGGTTAATTTGGGAATCCAGGCAGAATGAGGCACACCTTCCCAAGCTTTTGGTTTCTGTGGATTTGGGAGAGATGGGGGGATAACATTTTTTAATCTTTTCTGAAGCAGTGTAAAGCAGCCACTTGAAGAGATGACAGCTGTGTTCCTCTGGGCATTTTCAAACCTTGTGTCACTTGCCACTGAGCCTTCTTGGGCTGAATATTGCTATATAAAGACTACTTTACTGAGCTTTGAGTTCTCATGTGAGAGGTTCAATCTCAAGGCTTGATTAAGGTGGTTTCTATAAACATATACAATTTGTCATGTGAATAATTCACTATTATATGAGAAAAACAACTTTCCCGCTTTTTCAGACAAAGACCAGGAGAGTTGAAGGTTAACTTGTGGTCTTGCTTGCGCTCCTTGACAAATTTGGCTTCACAGGGAAACACTCGAGTGTCAAGTCTTTGCTTGTTAGAGAAGGCACTAGACAAGTAGCTTCTTTGCTGGCTGTGAAGGAGGACACTTCACTGGTTTGGGCAAATGCAGCTATCCAGGAGGGCAGGAATGCCTCAGGTAATTCCAAACATCAGTAATCAAAATATGAAGAAAACATTGCCAGAAATGAACAGGTATTTAGGATGTGCTACTGCACACTGGGAGGCCACGTCCATAGCTTGTGGTGAACATCTTACAGTGGTATTTTTCCTACAAGCCCTTCACTTAAAATACTAAATGTTTGTAGAAAAAAAACCTGAGAACACATTTTGGGCGCAACCTGAGAACCTGAGTCCTGCTGTAACTTAGCCATGTCAAATCTTTGGAGCATTGTGAGGCTTTTGTGGTAATGCTGACCATGATCCTTGTTGCAAACTTCCCTACCCACAGGATCAGAGCCTAGGATCCATAGTCATGGACCACAAGTTTGGGATGTAGATAAAGAACAGATTATCTGTGTTCCCAAGTAGGTTAGTCATAAACCTGTCTTTTGAACTATTTTTAAGTCTGCAGAATAAGAAACAAGGTTTATTGAAACAGGCAGATGTTCATGATGTGCATACACCAGCTTTATTTTGGGTCAGGAGGTCACTGTGTGTATGGTGTTGCTACCGGGAGACCCTTTCTGCTAAGGGGCCAAGACTTAACCTTAAAAAAATGCCTTGTGCCAGGACTTGCCATTTTCCCAGTGCTCTAGGACTTTCAGGGTGTGCTCCCTTTTTTGGCCCTCTTTAGGTAAAATATCTGAGCCTTAAACAGCATCAAATCGGAACAGAATTACTATGCGCAGAGACCCTGCTTTGTCTTAATTATCAACATTTTCTAAGTTTCAACTTGGTGCTGAACTTCAGCGCTCCAAGCCCAGCGGAGTCCCGGTGCCGGTGTGCGGTGGGGAGCGGCGGCAGCCCCGGTGTCCCCGGCCGAGCAGCCCCGGTGTCCCCGGCCGAGCAGCCCCGGTGTCCCCGGCCGGCAGCCCCGGTGTCCCGGGCCGGCAGCCCCGGTGTCCCCGGCCGAGCAGCCGCCGCCAGGGGGTACTCGGGGAGAGCGAACGCGGGGAACAAAAGGCGGCGGAGCCCCCCCCCCCCCCCGGCCGGAGGGGCAGCGCGGGGCCGCTGCGCACCCGTTCCCGTGCTCCAGCCCGCGTATTCCTTCCCAAACCGGGGCCGGGGGCGAATTCGCCCCCGCTCCGGGAGCCGCGTCCTCCCGCCCGCGGAGCCGGGCGGGGAGGGGAGAAAGGGGCTGCGAGGCGCTGCCGAGCGCCCTCCGCGCTGCCCCCGGGCCGGCCTCCCTCCGCGCTGTCCCTGTGCCGGTCCCCGTGCCTGTCCCTTTCCCGGTCCCTCTCCCGGCGCCCGCGGGTCCCGAACTCGCGGCGCTGCGCGGCCCGGGCCGAGCGGGCGGTGACGTCAGGCGCGGCGGCCAATGGCGCGGCGGGGGGGGCGCGCCCCGCTCCATCCCCGCTCCGCGCTCGGCTCGGCAGCGGCAGCGCTGCTCCGGCACAGCCCGGCACGGCTCGGCACGGCCCCGACACAGCCCCGGCACACCCCGGCACGGCTCCGGCACAGCCCGCGGCGGGGGCGGGCCCGCGGCGGAGGGGTCGCTGCGAAGCCCCGGCCGTCCCCTCCGCGGGTTACCTGCCCGGCCCAGGTGGGGCGGTGCAGAGCGGAGGAGGCTGTTTTGGAGGTTGCCGCCGCTTCTGATGGATGTTTTGTGTGTGTTTGCCTCCGCTCCCGGGTTCTCTTTCATCTGAGGACGCATCTGGCTCGAGCTCTGTTAAACTATCTGCCTTCTGGTACCGTTCGTAGATAACAGAAAGAAACCCGAGCCCGAAAGGCAATTCCCCACCTTCTTCCACCTAACGTGACCTTCTCGGGCGCCTTTGAAGCTTTGCTGGTGCTCCGGCGATGATGGCAGTGGTGGGTTCCCTTGGGCTGTACTAAGAGCCTCTCGTTTTCTTTTCCCTTTCTTCTTAGAGGCATTTCATCTTTAAGGGCCGGCTGCTCGCGCTCACTTTTATACCCACTGAAGCGATCAAGAACCATGTTGTCTGGTGGAAGAAGTGCGTTCCTGTGCCTTGGAATGATCCTGAGCTTTTGGAGCTCCTTGAGTTGGATGCCTGTTGGAGGATGCCCGCATAAGTGTACGTGTATTGCTTCCAACGTGGATTGTCATGGACTGGGACTCAAAACTGTACCGAGGGATATTCCCAGGAATGCAGAGAGACTGTAAGTAAAAGCCGTTAAGGGCTTCTCGAGCACTTGTAGGAACACCTGGGACGAGTTTCCCAACACCTGCCTACCAGTGCAGAGTACTTGGTAACAGGAGTTTCAGCAATCCAACACGGATTAATGTTTTCAGGAGGGAAGGGGAGGAGCTTTTCAGGAGTTCCAGCGATCCTGCCGCTGTGCCTTTGTACAAACGATCGGTTTCAGAGTTTCACGTTAAGTTTCAGCTGCCGCCTGATCGGGTTTTGCAGTGACTTGCTTGAAATGGAGTTCGGAGCTGTACCTGGAGTGCTCCCGGCTGTGATCACTGTCAGTGCAAACACCAATTTAATATGCAATTAGAAACCTGGATGTTTTCACCTGGCGGCTGGTAGCAGTGTCTCCTTACTTTCTCAGCATGGTGATTTCATCACCATGGAAAACCGACTGCTTCCATAAACTAATTCAAATGGAGAAGTCACATTAAACAGCCTCTAACTTCTGTTTTAAACTGCTGCGGGGAAGCTGGTTATTCAATTTTTAATCTGCTTCAGGGTTTATGATAGCAATGTAACGCTGTGGGGAGCACGGAGGATAATGAATAGCAAATCCTCTGTATTGTAAGTTCTCGGGAGTTTTTTAGCTGACTGTTTTTACTTGCTTGGCGAGTTCCTAGGGAGAAAGCTGAAAGCAAACTTGAGTTTTCTGATAGAGTTCTGGCACTCGCCCGGTGCAGGGGACGGCGTCTCTGACGTGTCTTAATGCATAGCAGATGGCACATCTCAGAGAGTGCCCGGTGCTAGACAGGGACATGTCCAGAGAGGAATGTTAAACAGAGCTTCAGCCGGGCTCCGCACGGCGCTCCCGGGCTGACCCCAGGAGAGTGCAGTCAGTTGTGCCTTCTGTGGATTAGCCCATAACTTAAAATGTTTTTGAACTTGTAAGCAAATGCTGTAGATTGTATGGCTTGACTTCCTGTTTTATTTCCTTCTGGGTCATAGACTTGGGGAAACTACAAATTCTCAGGCAGTTTTTCCTCCGAGGAAGAAAGCTGGATGAGGTTACTAAGCAAACAAAGTTTCTGTGCAAAGAGCACTCCTAAAGGCTAAGCTCTGTCCCAGAATGAAATTTTATAGGATCCTTGGCTGTTTCTAGATGCATTTTATAGTGCTGAGAGCTCTTAAATGATAGCAATGTGCTGCTTTCTTACTACACTATTCTATCACCTTTAATGTTTTGTGGCCATATCAGCCCTCCTTTTAACCTCAGCTGCGTGAGCAATAGCTTTCAGATGTCAGTGCCATAGAAACCTTAACTGCTGTGCCTGAAACTGAGTACTCTCAAATTGATGGGTAGCAACCTGGCATTTCAGAGCCAAAAAACCCCCAACCCTGAAACGACAAACCCCAAAACAAACCAGTACCAGGGGAGCGTTCCAAGCCAGTCGGAGTATGTGCGATAACACCGGAGGTTCGTGTGCTTCGCTGGTGAGGTGCTTGAGTGGTTTAAAGAGGTAAAGGCTAGAATTAAACTTTTAAGTTACAGCTTAAAATGATTCATAAGCACAAGGTTAGTTGGCCACCTGAGAATCATTTCATAAATGGTAATTTGTTATAGCTGAAGTTCTAGGGGGGGCTGAGTTCATGTAGTTACTGGGTTTCATTTGCGAGAACCATCACAGAGATGTGAACTTTCCTTGCCTTCTGCAGAAAGCTGAGCCAGAAGAAAAAGGCTCTTGGTCTTGGCGTGTTAAGTGTTAAAAAGAATGAAGGAGAGCATAACCACTGTGTTGGTCTTGTTCTTTTTGGTGTTATTTACAGATTTAAGTTTTAGATTAATGGCTGCAAAAAGAACAATGGTAGTGATTTCACAATATTCAGTTTGAGGATTTAACCTCAGAGATACCACCACTGATAAATGTGGAATGTAGCTGTGTTGGATGGTTTGTTTGGGTGTTTTTACATATATAAATAGTGTATTGTTGGATCATTCAGTGGCTGAAACCTTGTGGAAATAGGATACAGGAGGTCATGTAGTAACACTTAAATCCATACTTTAAATACTGTTTTCAGTTTTCATTCTGCTAGTCCATTGTGAGCCTTTCACTCTTCTTACAGTGTTCACCAGCATCTTCATTACAACTGTATTTTAAAGCTTGTATCAGTTCCTTCAAATCTAGATTTCTACTCATTGCACTAACTTGGATTTTCTAATGTAAGCACTAGAGAGAAAAATTTCTATTCTCGCGTCTAAATTCTGCTCATAGGTGAAACATCAGTCACCACAGGATATATCAGAGTATCTCATTTTTCCCTGTGGTCCACAGCAACCTGTAACTATTTATGACATAACCGTGGGTTGATGTATAATCTTCTTACTTGTATGTTTAGCTTGTAAATAAGACCGAATTGATTGTATCTGAAATGACAAAAATATTTTTAGTCTCGGAGAAATGTTTCTATGTTGGGAAAATAATTTTAATAAGTTTCTTGATGGCCACACACGAAGTGCCTTTTTAAGCTGTTGTGCTCTGGAAAGGCATTTATTTCTCTCTGCATTCTCCTGAGCTAAAAATTCAGCATACCTGTTCAAGTCGGAAACTTTTTGCTTTAATTAGTAAGAGATCTAATGGCACCACTTAAAATATTTTGCCACCAAGCTTTTAGAGTTATGTTTGGACAAATGTTACAGATTGTTTGGGCTAGTGGAGCCAAGTTAAATATTATTCAAATTTGTGTTAATATGAAACCCAGGAAAACTGAAAATATAACATTAAGGAAACAATGGGAAATATCTTTAGGGGAAAAAGAATTTCTTATTGAGAAGTTCTATTACATGAACTAGCTTTGATTACTGATTCTTCATGAGAAATGAGATGCATGCTTTTCTTTTTCTGAAGACTTTGAAGGTGTAGGTTTATACCTGTGATTTCTACTTTGAAGGAAATTCACAGATTAACCTGCGATCACAGGAACAGAGTTATAAAACAATCCCATACTTTTATTTTTTTTTTTTACACAAATTCATCTTTAATAGTAGCTTTGCAAATATAGCAAGTGGTGTTAGGTTTGTGTTGCAGTTCTTACTTT
Source organism: Corvus hawaiiensis (assembly GCF_020740725.1). Lineage (NCBI taxonomy): Eukaryota > Metazoa > Chordata > Aves > Passeriformes > Corvidae > Corvus > Corvus hawaiiensis. The sequence continues at coordinate 17,041,148 of NC_063227.1, read as the reverse complement.
GTTATTACATTCTATGATAGTCTTCTAATTGTGTGGTTGAGATGGAAGCTTTGGCTCAGCTCTCATGAAGGGCTAAAAAGAGGTTAAAACTGTCCTTCTGCACAGTGGAATTACTCAGTCTGGAGAAAATAAGTGGTGAAGCAAATCCCTTGTCACTTCCAGGAGTAACTTCCAATTATCTTTATTCTGGAGAAGGAATCCTCAGAATAGCCATCCTCTCACACAGGAGGAGAGACGTGAAAATAGGTCGAAGACTTTTCCTCAAATTACCAAATATGATGCTCCACAGAGGCCCTTGAGCAGGATGGTGGAGCTGACCTTGTGGTTGTTGTATTTATTGATCCATTTCATACTTGTGAAGCAACTTAGCACCTTACCAAAAATAGAAGTTGATAGAATTTTTGTGTTCTAAAAAAACCTTAGTAATTTGTTAGATAACTCCTGTTCTGGGCACAGCGATTCTCTTATTTTAGCTGTGCAACTGATAAGACATTTTGACCTAATAAAGGAAGAAAATTTAAGGATATGTAAATACATCCATGAGAATCCCAGATATTTTACCTTTCTGAAACATTCCTTAGGATTGCTTCCTCAAACTCTATTAATCCTTCAGTTCTTGGATGTGAGTATTTATAAAATTTCCTTCAGTGGAAATGTTTTCTATATATGTAAAATGTTATACATGTGGCTCTTTATAACACTTAATAATGCTGACAGTCACATTTAGTTTGAGATGATGCATAAATGCAGTGAGCAGATCAAAGTCACCTGCCTGGCAGTTGTGTTCCTCAGCTCTGAAAGGAACAAATGGTACGGAGAAACTGCTCAGAAGTCTTCTGGGTCAGTGTCTGCTTTCTGTTTGAAGGTGAAGCGTGAGCCTTTGGGCTTTTCCTCCCATTCATGCCAGGTTATCTCCCTGTCTGATAGCAGCACGTTATATATGTATAAAAGCTTCTGTGGAGAATTTAACCATGTTTGAGTTCCTGATGAGTTTGTTTGCTGGCTTAGGTTCTTCTCTAATTGATAGCTCTCCTCTGTTAGTCATTGCTTTGTTTTGGCCTTCATTTGAAGGATTCTTTACCTTGCTAAATTGATAAAGCTTGCAAGACTAATCTGTTCTGTGCTTTGTCTGAGGAGCTAAATTGAGTGTGTCCGCATTTAGGTGCAATTCAGAAGCTTAGTCATCTGCTTACTCCTGAGTTTTCATGTGGTCTGGGGTTTCTGTTACACAAATACATTATTATGGTGGTTTTGGCCTAGGTGCGTGTAGCCGCTGAAGTTGCACTGGCTTGTAATAAGTCTTCAACTTCCTCAATTCTGTCTCCACATTAAATCTAAGCTCCTGTCTTGAACACTTCCATATTCCTGCAGAAGGCAATGTTAAACACATGCAAATATAATTACACGACTCTTCCATTGACATTCTGTCTTTCTAGAGTTCTTCCCACTGGGGATTATCACTCATTTGTTTGTAGTAATAGTCTCCAAAACCTTGCATGGAGCGTTTTGCAGATATTTTTTTCCCTAGGTCATGTGTCAGTAAGTGGATGTACATGGCTTTGGCTTGGAAAAGCTTGCTCTTGGAGGGACTGATCCTGGGAAAGCTTGACTGAATTCCCTAATTGAATGGGGATACTTCCCTTTACTAAGGTAACTCTGACTCGTAATGCTTGAGTGGGCATTGGCATGAACTTGGGTAGGGTCAGTCTGGTGCTATTAAATTTGTTACATAGTTTTGAAGTGATGGGAGCAGGAAGGAGGGTGAAATTGGCTGTTGTAAATTGGTAGCTACAGAAGCAAGTAGTGGTCATTGTCATGTTGCTTGTATTTATTTGCACAAATTTGGATTAGATTTTGAGATGAAAGAGACCAGGCTACTTCCTGCAAAACTTTTTAATGAGCTTCTCTGAGACTATTTACTTTTATTCGTATTCTTACTTTTGCAGCTGAGTATTGATTCATGCAAAAGAATTAGGCCAAAGGAAAATTGCTCCTCTAAAGAGCAGCTGTTGCCTTTTAGGAAGTCCTAGAATACAGATGATGAGTATTGTTTTTATATCCCTGGAATTTGTGCATTGTGTGGATTTGGGGAAGCATGTAGCAAAGGATACAGGTATAGATTACCTGTAGGGATGTCAGGCCAAAAATAAGCAAATCCTAATACTCTTTTATTGGTATAGTAATTGTATAAAACTCCTTGTGTTGTACAATGCAATTTGACCTTTATAGTGAGAACTGTAGTCTTTTGGAAAGTCATTGCTAGTGTATAAGCACTTCCAGTTGTGTTTAAAACAAAAGTAACTTGTCCTGCATGGACATTGACATCTGATACTTGTTTTCTGTTTCCAGGAGTATTTAGGCTATTCCTCAACTTCCACAGAGCAGAGAAAAATGATTTTTTCACAGAAATCTCACAAGATGCTTGGGGATAATGATAATAGACCTTAGTCTAGTAAGGGTGTTCAGCAAGTAATTTCAGTGACTGCGTGTCAAGAAGGGAACTTGTTTACTGGAGATCCTATTCAGAAGGCTTAAATCAGGATGTCTTCCCTCCCAGGAACTAACAGCTCAAATGACTTGAAGCTTAATTTCCCCAAAACTGTTGATAAAATTTGTGTGGTGCCCCTCATGCTTGATTTCCCAGTGTCACTGTGAGCACCTGTAGGAATCCACTCCCACATCTTGTGGTGGGTGCTACAGCTCTCTGAGGGGAATTTTCTTTTCCTGCTTATTTTCCACTCCTGCAAGATGAAACAATGATGTTTTGTCCTCCTCGGGGTGAGACAGCAAGTTTACCTAACTTCAGGTGAGGAAGGAAGAGAAGTTGGAGGAGCAAAGCCAAAGTGACCCTCAAAGGGCAAAGTTTTTTCAAGAAAAATAATGTTGGCAACATCATGGGGCGTGACTGACTACAAGGGATGTGTGGCAAAGGTTTCTTCAGGTGGTTGTCTGTGTGTACATTCCTGTTACAGGGGTGTAGAGGGGAGCAGTGCTGTTCAGAAAACGTTATAATAGAGGTCAATTTTATTATCTCTTGTGAGATCTGAGGGATGGGCTGGTGGAAATGAGCTCCTGTCCTTGGCTCCTTTCTGCTGCTGAGGTCACAGGAAGCTTCTGGAATTTCTCATTGATTCAAGTGCTTTAGCATAACGTGATATGGATTTTGATCTAGGACTGTTGTTGTGACTCCCATCCCTCTTATGTTCACTAACAGGTTTTGTTTGCTAGTGTAAAGCTATGTGAATTATACTTTTTTGTTTGTTTAAGTAATTTTCAGGATAAGAAAAGACAAGGCTCCAGACATATTTGGGTTGCAGTATGGCCCAAGCTGCTCTGTTTTCAGTATTTTTCAAGTCTTTTCTCCAGAGATCTGTAATGCTTTTTTTCCAAATCTGTTTTCAGTCAGATATATCATCATTTAAGATCTTGAATGGATCTCATCAATGGCAAGAACTGCTTCTTCCCCATTAGCAAATGGCCTTGTAAGCTACTGACAGTTCGTCTAATGGTATTAAATACATCAAAGATAAGGGGAACAGGTCTGTGCTCTGTACTCAGTAAATTTTAGATTGTGTTGAAGGCCATCTCCACAGAAAAGAGAATTTAAGAGGCTGATTCTTACCTCTGCCAGTTATTTTCAGCTTTTTTTTTTCCCTTGCAACTGAATCTGGTCTGACAGTTGTCTCTGTCAGAATAAATTTTTGTATTTCACTTTTACACCGTCTGTTTGATGGCTGCAATATATGTTTTTAATCTTATGATTGATAGATTTCTGGAGCTCTTAATTAGATTTTTACCTTTCTATTTGTGATTTACTTCTTTTTCTAAGACCTTAATTTTGTCTTTCAGGTAGAAATGACAATGTAGCCATTGGTTCAAATCTCCTTTGTTGTCACTGGTAAAAGGGAGCATTTTCAGTAAACATGGGCGTGGTTAAAATGAGGCAGAAAACTGAGTGTTTTAAAGCTGGTCTTGTCTTGACTCCATTGGTGAGTCTTCAAAATCTGTCTGCGATTTGCTTCTGAGTTGATTATAGAATTGGTGTTGCCCACCAGTTCATTTTTACCTATGTTTTCCCTAAAAAATTGCAATACTGTTGCTGAAATGTTTCTTAACTTTCTGTGAAAGGGAATCCTCAGGAGAGTCCTGTGTGCTTCCTGCCTGGAGGATGCTGTGCCTTTCTTCCCACTTCAGCTGTGTGGAGAGGGATCAGCCTGGTGGAACAAGTACCAGGTTACTGATGAAGACTCTCAAACACCTGTTAAATGTTTGGAGTCCAGGCAACACTGAGGATTTTGGGACACATTATTCCTGCTGGTACCTCTCTGGCTGCTGTGGGCACCCGTGGTCAGTCTGGTTTGGGGCAGCAATGTTGTATTTAGGACTTTAATTAGAGAGACTTTGACCCTGTCCTGTGGTGTGGGGCACAGTGGTGACATTGTGCTGTGTCTCTGCATCCAGGCAGTCACCCACAGGAGCTGCCTGCAGTTTTTCAGGATGTTTTCTCTCTGCACCTTGACAATTGTTTGATTCTACAGAGACACAGGACTGGTGATTCTGTTTCAGCCAGGGCTCCTTGGAAGGGGAGGGATGAACTGCTCTGGAGGTTAATGATTTGGAGATCAGTAACTCATTTTTAACAGCCTTGTAGAAAGTGTGGGGAGGATGGTGATGGACTCCATTTCTGATAGATTTATTATTTTTTTCCTTCCATTTTGGTGGTGTTTCTTGGGAGGGTCAGTCCTTGTTAAAAAAAAAAAACCAAAACAACCAGTTTGTTTTACAAAACTTTAAATTTACTCTAATTATTTCAGTTAAAAATACAGAGTGCAACTTAGACTGTGTTGGAGTTGAGGACAGTGTCTGCTGTACTCATCAGTTCTGTTTCATCCGCTTGTCTTCATCCCTTTGCTCTTTTTTCTTTGCAGAAAATCCTTTGGGAAATCTTTGTTTGCACAGTGCTCAACATGAAGAAATCTTGAGCTATTGTAAGGGTGCTTCTAGGCATGATAACAGAAATAGTAATAAATTTCATGTTAGTGAAGCTGAGGTTCTGATCTCCAAAATCACAGCACTATCAAATGCAGCTTTTAACGTCTGTCTCCAAACTTTTTTCAAGAGCTGGATTCTGTCAAGGTTGGGTATTTGACTGAGGGGAAAGAGAGGCACAGAGTGGAGGGGAAGAGTGTGTGGGAATCAACTTTCTCATGAAATGTGTCAAAAGATAAGCATTTAACTATTAAGAAAATAACATTTTTGATAGCAGAGGCAAGGTGCATGCTTGTGCATGCTAATAGTTAGGGGACTATTCCTGAATCCTGGGGCTTTTTTTTTCCATTGGTCTTTTTCCTTTACTCCTGTGGCAGGTAAGGAATGTGATAATTAACTGGTACAAAATACAAGTGTTAGTAGACTGGGAGGTATTACTGCTGTAGGTTGTTGTGGGACCTAATAAATAACCCTGAAAGTTTCCAAAGATACTGTGAGTTGTGAGCCTTCCTCGCTTTCTCAGGTCAGAGTAAAATCAAGTATTTTAAGGCAGTTTAGCAAAACTGTCCTACTGAATTGTCATCTCTGACATTTTCTTTGGGTATGCACTGGCCAATATTGAGCACTTCTTCAAATATTTTAGCAGCTTTTTAAGTTGAAGTAGTACTTGGTTGTCTGTCTGCCTAAAAGGGTTTTCAGTGTTGGCATTAAATGCAGTGTCATATTACAAGATACTGACCTAATACAAAAGTTTGACTTGACTTGGAATAGTTTTTTTCACAAAAAATTTGACCCAAAGTAGAAAATATTCCAATTCCAAACTTCAGTTTTCCTTTGAAGATTACAAAAAGCCCATCCAAAAATGGAAGACTCTTCCCTAGAATTTTGTGTCATGTTCCTTGGGATGTGCTGTCTTATCCAAGGTCAATGAACAAAGAAATTTGCATTCCCTATGTAAGAATGTAGTTTAACTTTACATTAATGATTTTTCTGCTCTTCCAATAAGGAAATAGCAAACAGCAGTTTGCCCATTCTGTCTGGTTTAGGATAGAGTGTGTAGCATATAAAGCTCACATAACAGATGTGATCACAGGACATCCAGCCCATTAAAGTAATCCTGCATATGCATGTACTGGTTGTCCACAGCTATGGAGACATCAATGTTTAATTAAAACAGTTGTGTTGTTTAAATATGACTCTGAGAAATTTCAGCAAGGAAAGGATGCATCCAGAAGGCAGTTTACATGTCTTGTGCCTTCCTGTTTGTCCTAAAGCATGTTTTGCCTGGACTTTAATGGGAACTTATGGATTTTCTCCAGTTTTGTCTTTTGTCTGTGTGATGGGTTTGTTTAGACTGGGGAGGCATTATATTAGGAACGTTTTTGAAATGCTGATTTTGGCAAAACTTGGATGAAACATCTTTGGGGAGGGCAGCAGTGGTTACAGCATCACTGAGCAATGTGGGAGCCTCTGGGTCACAAGCTTGTGTGAAATGGTTGTAGAGTGGTGAGAAGAGGCAGTGGCAGTCTCATCCTCTTGAAGTGGTAGAGCTGGTTAGAGATGGTGCTTTGAGAATACAGCTGGGGAGCAAAAAAGAGAACTCATTGTTAGGGAATGGAACAGGAAAGCAACTGTGCATTTCTGCAATGCCTGAATAAATGCAGCAGGGAGCTTAGCTGGAGACCAGAAAAAAGGGGTGGGGAAAAAAAATGATGGAAGGGAAATTCTTGAGCAAAGAGAACTTGTTTTCCAGAAGTGGAAATAGATACTGAGAAATAAAGCCCTAAGGGAAAGGCTGGTTCTTCAGAGAGATGAAAACACACATCTGGATATAAGTTTCTCAGATAAGAATGGGAAAGTGTAGGAAACAGCCCAATGATCCTTTGGAGTTTTGAGTTTTAATAGATAACATATGAAAAGGCAGCAGAAGATAAGGAACAATCAGAAGTGTTTTATGGACTTTTTGGGGGTTTGTTTGGCGTTGGTTTTGGTTTCATGTTCATTTTTCCCCCTTGGAAAGTTCTTTAGCTAATTGCTTATGAAGTTTTTTAGAAGATGAAAATGGATTATTCCCAGTTGATGTTGACTTCATTTTATAGAATAGATAATTGCCAAGGTTGTTCTTCCATGGCCCTCATGCATGTAGCAGGGTTAGTGCAAAGTGGTTTTATAAGCATGAGGAGTTTCAGTACCTTGAAACATCAGATTTCTGTGCAAAGGCTTTAGGAAAACTTGAGTTTTGTGTTCATTCAGCAAACATTGTGAAATCAATTCAGCTTTACTGCAGCAAGTACAAAACCAAAAGTGGGATGAGAATGGGGGACAAGGAAGGTGGGAATCTACTTGAGAGTGAAGAAAATTGCTTGTAAATTGGTTGTGACATCTGGTTGCTAACTTCAAGTCAATACACCCCTTCCTTCAAAATTCATTTTACATATTAAAACTGTCCTACGCATTTTATTGCAACTTCTTGGCTTCCTCTGCTCCTCAGTGGCCTCTATAGACATGTTACACTCAGTGTGGTGGTGCTAGGAATGAATAGAGTTGGTGAAACTAGATGCTTTTTACATTAAAAAAACAAAACCCTGAATAGCAACAAAAAGAAAAACCCCAAACATAAACACAGATCTCTCTTACCTTTCCAGGAAAAGATCTGGGAAGAGTTTCTAGTCTGTGCATGTCTGAAAGTGAGCAGGGTGATGAAATCAAGGCTTGATTTTCATGCCAGGCTTCACTAAAGTAATTTATTTGTTCGTAGAATGTCTTTCGAAGTTATCAAGAATATCCAGCAGTCAGAAGCCGGTGTGAAATATTGCAAGTCTGAAATACCAAGCTGTGTGTATTAGTGAAGAGCACCCAAACTCTGCAGTTTCTTCACTGTGATCTATTCAGTCACATACCACGCTAAGTGAAATACAGAATTAAAGCAATGTGGGTTCTGCTGAAGTTTGCAGCAATAATTTTTTTTCCCAGATGAGTCCCAAAGCGACAAACATTGAAGCACAGGCACACCTCTGTTCAGATCCTGATGATTTTGTCCATTTGCTAGTCGAGTGAAAATATGGCCCAAAGAATGCTTGACATGGTCTGAGTTCTGCCTTTGGTGACTCTCTGAGCTTTGGAATAGCACTGGGCTGATCTGACCACCTGAAATCCACGTAACCAGCTGGTCATGCTGGACATGAAAGAAGAGCTACAGTTTTTAAGTAGGAATGGCTAATAAGATCAAGAATTGAAAAGAAATAAGTAAAAAAAGTGACTTCTTGTATGGGCAGTTTTTGACCTTGGATTTTATTTTTTTAATATTAATTAAAATGATGCTTGAGCTTATCTGACACAGAACTGTACTGCTTCCTCTTTATAATGTGCACATCCTGCCTTCTTCATATTAAACCATGTTTCTGTAGCAACTGTATTTTAAAGTATTCTCTATTTTTTTATGCTTATTTAAAGTTTTCTACTATTCCCTGTACTTCCTTTGAAACAAAAGACAACAAATACTTGTTTTACCCTTTCCTTTGCAGAAAATGTAGAATCACAGAGTCATTAAGGTTGGAAGGGACTTCAGGATGTCTCCTGGTTCAGCCTCTGCTCAAAGCAGAACATGGAATTCAGACAGGAAATGTCCAGTTGGGTCTTGAAAACCAGAAACTGGCTCCTGTAATATTTGCAGTGACTTTTCCAGTACCAGACTGGGGCTGCTGCTGACCAGCCTGCCCTTTGCCATATTGTGCTTTTAAACCTTTTCAAGGCAAAGGTGATGTTTGCCTGTGCTGGAGGTGTCAGGGCGAGGCTGAGCTCTATCAGCCTGATCTCTGCACCGACAGATGTGTTCTGTCTCCCTGCAGGCTTGGATGGGTCAGGAGTTCTCAAGTGATGTTTGACTAGATCCTCTGCCACTGCTGGCTGTTCCTCTCCTCCTTGAACACAAGAACATGGGAGACTGTGTTGGTGAAGGCTTTGAGCACCTCTGTCTGTCACTGAACCATCACATCTTGTTTATTATTTTACAGCTGATGCACTGCTAGGAGCTCTTCTTGATGACCCTTGCTAGCTTGAGCTCCAGCTGAGCTCTGACTTAGCTCATTCCATCAGCTGAGGTTTGGGCAGTGTTTCTGCACCCCTGGGTGCTGTTTGGCCCCTCCCTCCTGTGCTGGAGCTCCATCACCAGGTGTCTCTTTAGCCCAGGTGTGCACTGGCACACGAGGAAGTGCCAGGACAACCTCCACCCCTTTTATTCTTCCTGCAGGGTGTTATCTTTCACCAGGGCACAGGTGACACTGCCAAATGAGATCTGGAACACATCAAGAGCAAGTACAGAGCTCTGGGGACAGAGGTGAAGGACACAGGAGTGTAAAATGTGCTGTTAAGCGTTATGCTGTCAGCATAACAATTCCTTTATGTGTATAATAAAACCTGTACACTATAATAATTAGACTGGAATTCCTGCAGGCTGAGACAAACATGTATTTCCTTGGAAGAAGCAGAATACTTGAATTACTCCATCCATTATGCTGCTTTCTGTGGGCGTTGGGTATGATTTCCACCTCAGCCTGCTGTGGGGAATTCAGCCACTGCACAAGTTGCAAAAAATTAAAGGTTTGGGGTTTTTTTTTTTGTATGTTTCTTAACATTTGTAGTTTGCCAAATAATTTTTTTCTTATTTTTATAAGGATGAGGGCAGAATCGTGTTGCCTGCAAGCAGTTCCAGATCATTTGGACACTTAATGTGTGTTATTAACCAAGCACAGCTGTAATGGGCTTAAGAATGGACAGCTTATTCACAAAATTAGGGCACTTAACCTTGAAGGTCCGTTCTTCTCATTGTTCAGACAGAAAGAAAACAGTCTGACTCAGACCTGAAAGCCTTCTGTAATCAGAACAAAGGATCTAACCTTTTTTGAATTAAAAGCTGTCCTGTATATGTGTTACAAAAATATGATAGACTGCAGCATGGGATTTGCACACTCCAACTATTGTGTGGCTGTTCAATTACTATTTAAATTTTCCTGAGGACTGAAACTATCCAGTGTCACACATGTGGTATCCAACAACTACAGCAAAAATGATGAAATGTTGAATTGTGAGTTGATTGTTACTCTTGTATGAGATGTCCATGCTGCTGGATCCAGTATTGCTTGTTGCTGAAACTATGAAGAATATTTAGAAAGAATTGGTGGTTTGTGGCAGGGCTTGTTTTTTTCTCTTAATGTTTCTCCACCTGTTGCTTGTTGTTACTGCAGGTCAGGCAAGGGGCTCTGTAGCCTCCAAACTGCTGGTTGTAGTTTGCAGTAGGATCTCCCCTTAACCTTTTATTTAAGTTCAACAAACCTAGGTGTCTCAGCCTCTGTTCAAATGTTACCAAGCACCTTCCTGATAGTCTCTTTCCTGTCCTGGAGAGCCTGCACTGACCCAGTATTGCAGATGGACTGTCAAAAGTCCAGAGGACAAGACAGGAGTGAATTCTTTCAAATTCTTAAACCCCTCTGGCTGTGCTGGCACAGTGTGGTCGAGGTGGCCTTTGCTGCTTCAAGGGACACTGCTGCTGTTTTGGGGCACAATGGGACTCCAGGAGCCTTGGCTGCAAAGCATCTTCCTGCTCATGCAGTGCCCCACCTGTGATTGTTGCATGGGTTTATTTCCTCTTAGGTGGAGGGCTTTGAATATTTTTCTTCTGTTGAACTAAATGATGAGAAATGTTCAGAGAGTGCCAGTCTTTCTAGAGCTCGGAAGAAATAAAAATAAATTCTCATGCTCCTTTGCAAAGTCAGCTGTTTAGAAGAAAAAAATAACTTGAGTCTTATAGAGATGAAATGTACTATTTAAAAAAAAATGAAATTACTTCAGTTGAACATGATATTGAAGTTTTTGTCTTTCTTTAGAAGTGATGTTCATACTTGCCCATGTGATTTGGAAACTAGTGGAATTTGTGTATTTCATAAAATCCAGTCCCAGGAATTCATTTCCTGCATTGCAAAACTTGAGATGAAAATATGTTCAATCTGAAGATATGCAGATTGTGCTGCCAGAGGGCTTCAGGATAGTGTTATAATCGAGTAGTTTATCGCAGTAACTTTGAAGTTCTTGGATTGAAGGCAAAAGAGAGAATTGCCAAGTGCTTTCTGTTGGGAATTATGGTCATTTAAGGTTAAGAGGCTGGTGGCAGTTCATACCCATTAATTAGCTGCACAGCAGAAATCCTGGAAAATGGTTAAAATAATAAAACAGATACTGGGTGTGTGAAGACTGGAAAGGGCAGCCAGAATCTTCTGTGTGGGTACATTCACACATGGGAGTGGATTTTTGTCCCTTTCCTGGTCCTGGTTTTTGCACGTTCCCAAACTAAGAACTAAAGCACTCATAAAGAGGGGGAGGCTTTAATGAGCAGTTTTTTGCCTCCAGCCCTGCAGGTAGCTGTCCTAAAAATCAAGAAGGTTTTCCTCGTGGCTTTAAAGTTTCTGGAGTGCAAGGGAGCCAGGTCAGTGGTGAAAAAATGCATTGCTGTGGAAAATGCAGGTTTCTTCCAGCTCAGGTTCTGCATGTTTGTGATCGTGGTTACCTGGGGTGGTGACTGGGGATGGGGAAAACAAAGCACAGAAAAACTTTCAAGGGGTGACTCAGCTGTCACTCGGGCTGGTTTGGGCTGACAAAGTCCTTTAGCAGTGTAGTGGCACAGAAAAAGCTTTGTTTTTCAGGAATGAGGGCTGCTTTAGTTATTTGGAGGAATCGGGCTAGTGAAAAACATCAGTAGCTCCTGAGATCCAGGAATCTGGATTCATTCATTATCACTTGAATTTTAGCTTCCACATTTTCAATGTTGATTTACCATTTAAAATAAATCCTTTGGAATGCAGTACAAATTAATCATAGCAAAGGATGTGTGCTATCACTTCAAAACAGGTGTTCCTAAATTTCTTGGAAAATTATTTTTCTTCTGTTCTTCATGAACATTTGGAAGCTCCATGAATTGTGTCCCAGGTGAGTTTTGTTTTGATGGGAATTCTAGATGGTGTGTTGGATCCTGACCTGTTTTTAGGGGGAACAAGAGAGAGTTTTATTAATTCCTAAGCATTGTTCTGTGTGTCATACAAATCTTATGCATTCCTTCCTGGAAAATAGCAAAACTGAGATGAAGAGAAATGCATCTTCGCTTTTGATTGTGGGGTGTTGGTTGAATCAAGATTCCTTTCAGAGTGTTGGGTTCTGGGCTGATTTGTTTGTCCTTACTGTGACACAAATGTGTGTAGCTTTGAACTGGTGTGTGGTAACCACTTTGAAAACGTAACAGGAACAGAAACCAAACTTTGTGTTTGAGGTTCTATGACTAGAAATGAATATTTACCTTTCTTAGGAAGCAGCTGGACAGGAAAGAATCCTAGTGCTGTTTAACTTGGGTAAGAGCTGTTTTTTGAAGTGTATGGCAGTTAATTTTTCCTTAAATACAGTTTCCCTACTGCTCTTACTGAATTCTTTATTAATATACATGAAGAAATATCTGAGGACTGCAGTGAAGTCTGGTGCTCCTTCTCCTTAGATAGCAGGTTATTTTTGCTTCCCATGATTTTTAATTTTGTGTAATGTTGTCTTTGGTTAAAGACAAATAATATTTATTAGACAATTCATAAGTATTTTCCAAAATACTGCCCATCTAGGACTTGTTTGTCATTGAAATGCAAAATCAGCTACTGCCATGGAATTACTGGGCATCAGGGATCATCTTCAGTTTTGTTGTTAGGAATGTCACCGTGTTTGCCAGATGGGCACCTGAGAGTTCTCTGAAACAGAGGAAAATTTGTTGCTCTTGAGTACTTATTGATAATAAATGGTTTTAACCAAATGCAGCTTTGTGTTCCTTCTAGAAGGAGAACTAAATTTAGGCAATTTATTTTCTGACCAAAAGGTAACGGAATGGGGCCTGAAGTCCTGTCTTAAAGCGAGTGCAGCATTGGCAGTAAGAACATCAGACTGTGTTTTGTGTGCCCATGAACTTGTGCAGTGCCCGTTTATCAGAGGCTTCAAAACCAAAGCATTACAGAGCTGTAGAAAGAAAACTGCTTTGTGCTTTAGTAAGACTTTTCAATTTGGCTTCTATGTGCCTGGAAAAGCATAACTGGGCAACCAGAGCTCTAAAATGAGCAGCTGGTTAAAAGACTCCAAACCTACGGTCTTGGAAATGTTGAGGAATTAAATTAGGATTTGACCTGGGTATGTTTAGGATTCACAACTATGACGAGGGCCCAGACTTGATTATCCAGATTATCTTGGATATTATTATACAGAGTGGGTTCAGATGGTAGCAAAGTAACATTTGACTGTAATATGAACTTGCTACAGTTTAGTAGTGTTGCTTTGAATTTTTGCATCCTTGATATAAAAGGGATTTTAATTGTGTGTAAGGTTTTTTATTTATATGTAACTTCTGAATTATTGAGCTGAAGATTGTGCAAGACTTCAGCATCTGACTGCTGTTGTTATTGGCTCTTCTCTAGAAGCTGCACTGCTCCTTGTGGGGGTGATGTGGTGTCAGACCCAATCCTGATCTTGTGCATTGGAGAGGAGAGGCTCAGAGCTGTCCAGGATCAGAGGCTGTGTTTGCCAAGGCTTGAGAGGCCGGAAGGCTGAAGCACAAAGTGTGAAGAGACAAGTGAATTTACTTGTAAAGTCATAAACTTTATCCAGTCCAAGGAAGAGGGTGGGGGCTGAGAACAGTGTCCGGATGTTTTGGAAGAGCGGAGTGGCTGAACAGAATAATTATCAACCGACGTTTAAGTAATGTAGCAGAGGAAATCTGTGCACTCCTGGCATGCTCCTGGGAATGGTGGTGCTTTAAAACGTTGCAAAGTCTGTCTTAAATTCACTTGATTGTCTTTAGAGAAGAATGAAAGATGAAGCAATTCAGAGGAATTATTGCAATGAAGCAGGATTTGCTCCAGTTGCTCCAAGCATCCCTGTTTGTAATAAGTGTGTACATTGTGTGACTCAGTCTTCAGCATCTACAAAATATGTGTTGAATTAAATTGTTATTAGAACATAGCAGGACATGTTTATGAGTAAAGCTCCCTTAATAGCTCATCTGAACTCACTTTCATGATGTCTTGTACCAGTCTAGTCCAATTCGTGTTTCTATTCTCCCTGAAGTCATTCCTTCCATGTCTGTTTTCTTAAAGCTACCACTGTAGCTGCATTGTCCTTGGCATGCTTTATCCTACAAATTATCCTCAAAAAATTAATAAATTGTCAAGAGAGACCTAATGCCAAGAGCTTTACCAAAGCTGGTATAGATACCATTTCTGATTTCTTTTTAATGAAGTGTTAATTGACTTTGCTGCTGACACTCCAGAAGAGACCTGTATTCCTTAACGGAGTTTTCTTAGATGTTTTTAATTGCTGAGACAGTCCTATTTGAATGTGAAATGACCAAGAGTAGTAGTTGGTCCTGTGGGTGATATAGATGTGCTGAGTAGGATTCAAGATCTGCTTGGCCCCACATACTACCCAAAATGCAGGAATTCTGCACAATAAGAATATTATGTAGAATTAATTTCATCTGGATATAGATACGTGTTGAAGTGAAATATAAATTAAATTTGCCTTTAAGGTATCATTTTCCTCACGTCTTAGACCCAGATGATTTCTTTTCCAAGAAATCTGTTTGGTTCCAAGAGTCCTTTTGAACGCTGATGTGTTTGAAAGCCAACCAAGATTACATGTTAAGGTTTAGCTCTTTGTAGTTTAAACCCACTAGTGAGCCCATAATCAGCTGCCAAACTTTATAAAGGAAACATAAAATATTATGTTGCCCACAAATACCAGCTGTAAACCACTAATGTCTGCATTAGTTCAGTAACTTCACAGTCACAAAGTTTAATTGACTAATGGGGTAACCTGTGGCAATCTGTTGCTTTGCAGCACTGTTAGACCTACTGTGAACAGGAGGAGGAAATTTTATGTAGTTCATCACAGTTTTAGTCTGTTTTTCTTCAAATGGCAGATAAGCCTTGAGGCAGAGCATGCTGGAAAAGGCAAATGTTCAGAAGGTAAACACTGTTTTTTAAAAGAGACAGAGGCTGCAGTTATGGTTTGAGGAAAGTGAACTTCATGAGGAATGTTTTCCTTAAGGTTAGGGCATTGTGCAAGTAATTCGAATAACAGAAAAGGAAAACTTTCCCTTAGACACTAAACTTTGTAAGTGATTAATTGAATGATTGATATTGTGTATACAGGATTGGCTGTGCCAATCTGCAGGAGTAGAGGAAAAAGCAATCTCAAGATATGCGTTGATCAAGGAATGTTAAAGTCTTTCAGAACAGAGAGCTGCAGGTTTCCCCAGGGGAAGAATGTTGAGTGCTCCTGGGGCTGAAAGCAGGGAGGAATTGTGCTGATGAGTGGGACTGGTGTCTCAGACAGGGTGTGGGGGGTGCAGTGGAGAGGTTGCTGTGTGGATGGCAGGAATGGTGGTTCTGCATGCACTTGTTCAAGCCAAGCAAAGCTGTGCTGGGATCAAGTCTTACCAAAATACACAAGAACTGGGGCCATGGACATCGTGTTGCTCCATGTCCCTTGGCTGGCTCCTCTCTGCCTTGGGGGATTCCAACCAGCTTAATGCTGTGTTTTGCTAGAGCTTCTCTGAGATAAAGGGAAAACTTGTGATGGAATGCCATGAAAAGCAGATGGGGAACAACGTGCAAGTCAAACACAAGCTATTTACGTGTTGCTTACTCCAGACGTAATTCTTTCCAATGCTTCTTGCAATCAGCTCACTGGCACACCAGTGAGTAGTTAATGATGCACCAGGATAGAACTGAACTGAGAACACAAGAGGAAATTAAGCTGGAAAATCTGAGAAATGTAGGCAGTGATTCAAAGGTATTCTTGGGGAAAAGCATGAGTGAATCGACAGGATAAAGACAAATGGAAGAGAATGGCTGGTACAGGCAATGAAGGTGCCCTCTACAGGCTTTGTGGTTCTTTTCTTCAGTGAACCTTTTAAAATACAGCTGACATAAGTGAAGTAGGGGTACTGGCTGTCTTGTTCATATAGCTGAAACACAGGGACTCTTTTCCCCCCTCATTTCCTTATCTTTATCCTTACTTTCCATCTGTGCTTTCCTGACAGGAGAATCTTTCTTGTATTGTATAAATGTCTCATGCTAAGATGCATGAACTAACTCTTACAATTTGTAAAATCTGTTTATAATCCATTTTATGACTTAAGGATTTTATTAGCATTATTTTGATGTCTGTCAATAACCATTAGAAGTAGATTCCAATATTCTTAAGCACTTATTTCTGTGCTCTAGTGCATCACACACTGCTTCAATCCAGTTAAAGTCTTGCTTATATCTTAGACTCATTGAAAGATTGATGTCAAATGTTTGAAAAAGTTATGCCAAAAATATTTATACATTCTGTGTCTACATGTCGTATTTTTGATGGCATGAAGACTAGAAAGGAAGACTAGCTGTTTGTCTTGACCCTGAGGCAGGGAGAACTGTGTGGACAGGACTAAAAACCATGGACTGTCTAAGGCCAAACAACAGGATGTGCTCAACTGGCAGAACTTTAGGGGTTCTTGGCAAAGGCAGGTCTAGAGGGGAGAAAATGGCAAGCCAGGTCCTATAGCACCAGTAAATGTTCCAGTCATCTGGGTAGGACCATGCTGAGGAGTCACTGAACTAAGCTGAGCTCTTTTCAGGCTCTGTGTGGCCAAAGTTTCTGCAGCAGGTTGGACTCACCTGGGTTTAGAATAACAATTTTGGGGCCCTGTACTGTTGTTTCAACTGTTTTGTGCTGAGTTTGTCTTGGATATGCACAGCCTCTTAGAGCATTGTAGTCTGAGGGAGGAAGAAGCATACAGTGAGCACTGATACCAGAACTAAAAATGGGAGAAACTTCATCTGTGAGAGCAGCATAGAGGAGGAGGAGGCAAAATGCATCAGGATCAATGACTTGCTTTTTGAGATTTTAATGGAAATGTTTGTTTGTACAGTTTGAGCAGCTGGGGGATGCTCCAGTGATGCAGATACTTTCTGCTAATGGAATTTTGGGTGTCAGTTGTAGTGTCTGAATACTGCTTTGTTTTTTCTCTGCAGGGATCTAGAAAAAAATAACATCACAAGAATCACAAAGACAGACTTCACGGGGCTGAAGAATCTTCGTGTCTTGTGAGTATAACACAAAACTTGTCTGTTTTTTACGAGACTATTTTAGGGTGCTACTACTTAGAATGTCTATAATTCCAGAGACTAAATTTTAGTAATCTTGGCACATTATTCAATTGTTGGTATTCTTTTAAACCAGGCAACTGGAACAGTTTGTCATGTGAAACAGTAAATTTTAGTTCTACACTTAAGTGACTGTAGTTTCAGAGCTGTTTAGTTGTTTCTTATTGGCTTTGAACAAATCCTGTGGTAAAGATTTTGGTCTGCTTTACAATCACTTATGCATAAATCAATTACATTGAAACACTAGCAAATAGGACTTTCAGATTTTGGCCACTTTAAGGTACAGTCCCATTAATAGCATAGTATTAAGTAGAAGTTGATTAAGAATAGCTGTAAAAGTTGTACACAAGGAAACTGGTGAGTTTTTTTGATCTAGTATACAGTCATAAATACAAAGATTTCAGGTGGTGCTGTCTCATGATCTCAGAGTATGTCAAGAGCTTAAGCATACCTCTAGATAGGCCTTGAACATCAGTCTGCAGACTTTGTCATTCCTGGTTTCCTATTTTCTCTACATGGACGTCAAGCAGCGCCACTAAGTTAGTGATGAAAAGTTTTCCTCTGATTATCTTCTAAAACAAGCCCTTAAAGCTGCAACTGTTGAACTGTTACAGTTGTTTAGTGATAATCCCAGTGATTATTTAAGTCCTGCTAAGGAAAAGGTGAGTCTTTTCTCCTGCTGCCATAACACTTGGGAACAAGTTGTCATATACTAAGGAAACACCTCAAATCTATGGGAAGACTTTTTGTTCCTGTGGTGTTTCTTTCATCTCTAGCAGAGGAGTTGTTTAGATTTCCTTGGCTCCCATCCCAACTGTCAATACCATTTTGAGAGTCTATTAAAATAAATGTTCTCTACTATATTAATGTCAGTAGGGTTTTTATAGTGGTTGGGTTTTTATAGTGTCAGACATTGCCTAATGCTGCTGCAGTCTTTTATGCCTTTAGGAATAACTGAAATGTCCAACTGCCATCTTTACCTGGAGCTTTTGTCCCATGTTCATTCCAGGTTCATGTAACTCATTTGCTCAGACTTTGAGTAATGTGGTGTCTGGCACAGAAGGCATTGGAATAAAACATCCTTCAGATTTTTCTTAACTTTTCTTTGGTTTCTCTTATGGTCTTTTCATAATTCTGTTACTGAACTCCTATTTTTCCTTTTTTCCTCCCTGCCTGTTTGCTGGGGGTTATGGTGAGAAGAGAGAAATCTGCAGCCTGTCCCAGTGTTCCTAGAAAGGTAGCCTAGTCCTGCACACATCGGAATGAGGGCTAGAAACAGGTGACCTGGAAACCTGTAGCCCTGTACTGCAGAAAAAAATCTTCCAGTCTCAAGCAAACACCACACGTGCAAAATACTCCTTGGTGCGCCTTTTCCTTTTATCCCTTATAGCTCCCTCCTTTTTCCTTTTCCTCCTGCAGTATTTCATCCCTGTCCTTTAAGCCACATGACTCTCTAGTTCATGTTCTTGAGTTTTGTAGTTTTATATTTTTGTCTTCTTGGTCTTCTCTGTGGAATACTCTTGCTGTCTGTGCCCTCAGCTCCTATCTAGTCGAGCAGCTCTGAGCGTCCTCAGAGGAGTGGCTGTTGAACAGGCAAGAACAGTGCTTTTCCCTGGTCATCCTGAGCCCAGACTCACTGTCTGCTGAGCTCTTCCTGTCTGTGTTTTAGCTAAAGCCACATAGAATATTCGGAGGTGTTTGGTCCCTGCACCTGAGTGCTCCTACAGGAGTGGGTGTGTGCTGGAAGGCAGCGCTGAGGGAGGGAAAAGGTCACCTCAAATGGGACTGTTGGAATATTGGTTCCTTGGCTTCCATTTCACCTATCAAGGGCATTTCTGCTGTGTGAATGGCAGTCATCCCCTGCACACTGTAAATCAGAGAGAAGTCAGTCTCCTGTGCTTGTAACTTATCCTGGTGTTGGGGGGGAGAAAAGCAGGATCACACTCAGGGGAAAGCTGGGACCTGTCCAATGTGTTTTTGCACCCTGTTGTACAGTGGGACACAGCTGCTGTTCCTGGGGGGATGGAACCCCTTTGGAATACTTAGAGGATTTGCTCCAGAGCAAGCCTGAAATCTGTGCAGAACAGTGTGGACAAAAAAAATACGTTGCCATTGAGTGGGTTCCTGCTGTGGGCTGTAGAAGTCACTTATCTCAATTATGTGACATAAATATCCTGGAAAGATTAGGAATGTACCAGGGATGTAACAACAGCCTCCAGGCCAACACCTTTCTAAGCAAAAATGTTGTGGTTACAGAAGTTTAGAAACAAAAGTATTTACCAAATGTGGAGGTCAGGAGGCAAATTTGGAGTCAATTTCCTGTTAGTGACCACGAGAAAGAGTGCTCCTCTGCCCTAATTTTTTAATAATCTCCGATTAAAACTGGTATTGATGCTTAGGTGAAAAGCATTTTAATAATGTTTGAAGAGAAGTGGGGATGCCTTTATTTTGTGTTAAAATTAACTGGTATTTCTGGAATTGCAGACACTTGGAAGAAAATCAGATCAGTGTGATAGAACGTGGAGCTTTTCAGGATCTGAAACAACTTGAACGGCTGTAAGTATCTCTATTTATACCTATGGAAAAGCTACAGACTTTCCACCTCTCTGTTAATGGTCATCCATAATATATAATGGTAATAAAATTAACTTTCTTTAAGAGAGAGAGAGGTGAGTACCTGCCTAAATTAAAGTATGCTCTTAAACAGCTCTGAATTTATATTACATGATAGATAATACTTGAAATAAAATGTAGAGTGGCTGCCAAGAAAATAGAACTGGCAGTGAAACCAGAGTCACAATAACATTATCAAAAGGACATTATCTGGGAAAGTCTTAAAATTGATATGTGGATGAAAAGATTTTTATAATAGTTTCATATTATTGTATATTTTTGCACTTATATGTGTCTATGCAGATGGAAATTGCAATTGTCTCGTTTGAGAATCACAGTATTTCTAAAACTGCCTTGATACTTAGTTTTCTGATTAGCTTCATTTCCTCTGAAGTAGCACAATGCCAGTGATAGCAGTGGATTCCAGGGTATCATGGAAGACTTAGACGAGGACAGATTGTAGATTTCCTCTGCTTTTGATAGCAATGAAGTTAATTTCTTTTTTTTTTTTTTTTTTGGAGAAGGTGAATATAAGATGTCTCTTGATCTGGAATTGGTTTATAGAAACCTCCTGGCCCAGCAGGAGTATAAACTTAAATATCAAAAAGGACTAAACTAATTCTACATCCAACTGCTGCCCTTAGCTGAGTGTGCTCCTTGGCATTATCGTTAATTCTGTCTGCTTATGGTGGGAGCAGAACAAAATCTCTGTAAAACTGAAATAACTTGGGGAATTATACTTTGTTAGAGATAGGTGACTAGAATAATATCACAAGCTGGTTTGGAATGCAGGCTTTTTATGCTTGATTGGTAACTCTTATCTGCAAGGCATTTCTTGTAGGACTTGTTATTTTCCCATTGATATTTTCTAAAGCAGCTTTCAAGAGTTAAGTGCCCACTTGCAATTGTTCAAGAGAAGTCTGGAGTATTGAGCTAATACTGTACTAAAGCTGTTTCAGATGATCTCAGGGTTAGATTTGCATTTGAGTTGTTTAACGAGTGCACTGAACATTTAAAATTAATTTACTCAGTACTTTTGTCATGAATCAGAAAGCTCCATCTATGGCAATAAGGGAGATGAGTTTTAAATTCTGACAGATTTTCACCTATATTCAATTAGAAAGTACTTTCAGGCACAGAGTTTTGCCATAGCTGATTTATTTCAGAAAAAAACCCCCCAGCTTACTTTTCTAAAATTAAACATAACCTGACATTGTAGAATACTGTTTTTTCACATTATAGCTCATCGTGAGGAGTCAGTATCCTACCTACACAGTCCTAGTTTAAGCTCATTTTATATATGTGTAGAAATATATAAATAAATCTTTCTCCTATCTATATTTAGATAAAGATTCAGGTACTTAAATTTTGAAAGAGTTTTGAAAAAATTCCAGGAGAAGGGCTGGCTATTGGTAGCCAGAAACAAAACTCAAGTGTCATCTGTGTGTTCTGTTTCTGCAGAGCCTGCTCTGCCAGCAAATGAAAACAATATATGTTGTGAAAGCAGAAGTCAGGAAATATGATACCTTTAATGGTGTCTCTTTAAGTCTGTGGTGTTTGAAAGTCCCAACTTTTTTTTTCCCTGTATGAACTCTTAACTTGGCCTGTTAACCATACTGCATCTCTGCTTCTCTTTTAGGATTGCCTGTCATTAAAATATTTCCTAAATTAATGTAGTATGAAAGGGAGGCCTGGAAACTTGCAACTTTTTGGTATTTTAGCTTAAATCATTTTTAGGACAAAACTATAAATCTGGCTTTTTTGCTATGAGTGAGTAGGCTTTGGAGAATGGACTGTGGAAAGTTTGGCCTAACTTATAAAGGCTAAATTGCAGCATTTTAGGTAATATTAAAACTATTTTATTAAGTATTGTCAAACACTGCAAAATGTTAATGAAGAAAGTATGTGGGTTGCATTAAAAAAAAAAAAAACAACCTGGCTTTTTTCCATTTAATTTCTTTCAAATAACAAATAAAAATCACTTATATTGCTTTGATTTTTGGAATAATGTTCTTTTTTGATCTATTGAAGTGGATGCAAAAGTAATCATTAACTTATTTTTAAACAAAGCAGCTGCACTGGGTCAAACTTTAAAGAACAGGAGTAATTTCTATTCCTGGTAAAATACCACATATAAAGGTTTTTCATTCAAAGTAACAGTGGAAGTATGTTGTTCCACTCCTCTCCTCATGATAATCATTCAAAGGGCACAGACTTCGGTGAATATTGTAGCTCATTTTATTTTCACTTGTCTGGATATTGAAGCACTTCCATCGTTATTATCTGACCAAATTAGCAGAATTTTGTTGGGCATGTCCTGTGTAAGTAAACTTTAAATAAAATGTCTTTAGAGCTGATACCCACTGCTGCCAAATATGCCATGGGGATGCCTCTCCAGTTATTTGGATTTTACACTGATTTTTTTTTTTTTTTTGTGGGACAATATTGCTCACAATGCCATCGAAGGAGGATATTGTCAGAATTGGATATTGGCTCAATAAAATTTGGCCATATCTTGAAGAAAGAACGTCATGCAAGGTATCTTAAAGTGACAGCACATAGCTGAGAAATGAAGTGTGCAAGTAGAAGGTAGAAGCCACTTCTTATTTTGGCATGTTTGTACTCAGCATTGAAAAATGCAGGAATCTAACCCATTCTCTTAGCAAAATTCAGTTTGTTCAATGTAAGCTCTGCTGAATCCTAAGATGCAGAATCCTGGGAATGACCAGTGGCACTCACCACAGTGGAAAAGTCAGAATGTTTCCAGTGCTTTTATGGCAGCAAGGTTGTATAGCTTTATTCCAGAACATAAAGATTAGTGGTGAGGTAGCTGAGCCCTCTTTTGGATTTCAGCATTTCACTTTTATGCTTTGCTATTAACACCGTGTATGGTTTTAGGATAAAATGATTATGAAATTTCACACGCCAAGAGGCTCAAGAGGCGAACTGGTGGGCCTGAAAGATGAACTGACATTTCTTCCAGAGCCAGATGTATGTCACACATTTATGTGAAAAATGAGGCAGGATATAAGACACCAACAGATCCTGACTTTTCCACGGCCAACTGCCAGAAATTGTCACGTAGCCCTATAATCTTCAAAAGACTGGACTTTGGCTGATGGCTGCTTCTTTCTACTCAAATTAGTGTCTTTAGCAAGCATAAAAGATCTCAACATCTGAAAGCACTAAAACTGTGTTTTTGTTGTTTAGGGGAGGGGGGAAAATGTATAAGCATGGCCAAATCAAATCTTCTCGAAGTTGGGAAAAATAATTAGCTCTAAGAAAATAGCAAAAAAGCTAGAATCCAGATTTTAACCTCAGCATATACATGTATGGTTTTGGTTTGGTGTGTGTGAAGACAGAGGTCAAAATGGAAATTGTTTGATTTTTAGCTGTGGTGATGCCCCTGTGCATTGAGTCTTTGTAAGCAGCTTCCCAAATGCTTGATTAAGGTATTAAAGTAGATTTATTTGGCACAGTGTACTGCAAAATTGCTATTAGTGACCAAAGATGCTAAGGAAAAGAATAAATTCTTATATGGTGCTTCACAATCTGGATTTCATAAATTGAGATTGAACAGGCTTTAAATAAATCATGTAATACAAAAAGCATCTTCCACAATTACTATGCTGAGTGGAGAGATTGGTGGGTGCTTCAGAGTAGCCAGGAAAGTAATAAAAGCACTGGGCAGTTCTTTGCTGTTGTAAACAAAAGCCAATCCTTGGCAGCATGGACCAGTCTGCAGTGTTTGCACAAGGTTTGCAGTGTGTGCAGCTTGGGTGTTTTTGCTGGAGCTGCATGCACTACACATTTCAGAAGCCACATGGATCTGTAAAGATGTCACACAGTTGAAATGTAACCTTTCAGAAAAAAGCCTTATTGTTTTTGGTCCCCATTTTCCTATGACATGGTGGGTAACACACCCAACTGGAAATCCATGCTCATAAAATGCTTATCTGGAAATGCAGGAGAACAAAGACACCCTAAAATGGATTTAGAGCTGTGACTGGATGTTTAATCAGTTTTATCAATTGTGTATTTCCCTCTTGCTGCTCCCACTACCACAGGTGAGTTGGTGTAGTACCAGGTTTGCTGCCAGACAGCCCAGGGGCTGCTGAAGGTGTCTCTGCACATTGGACTGATGGATTTCTCTGCATTCACACCAAAGACAGCAGCATCCCCCTGGCTCCTGAGGAGCCAGGATATGTCAAAACTTGAACTACACTTTCCTGCTGGGCAGAACTGCTGCAGCAGCCCACCTTCATGAGGGTAAAGTGGTATCTAACCCCAGGTCACAGTCTGGGTGTCAGTGGTGCCATCTTTTGTAAATGGGGGAAAACAGTTTCTATCAGACACCAGTTAAAAACTTAACCACTCTCTGTGGGAGCTGGCAAAGAATATACAAAACTGAAATTCAGTTTGTGACACTTGGAGAGGTGTGGGCTTGGTCTCCTGGTTAGAAGGATAGATTAGTACTTAGTTCTTGTTCTGCCTGCATCTGTGAGCTAAGCAATATGAAGCTCCTTGTTGCATTGGCTGACGCCTGCAAATTTAAATAATATTTATTGATATTGGTTAATATTTAAATAATATTGTTAATAACTTTTGTCCCACGTCCTCTGAGAAATGATTCCAGTAATGAAAAAAAAGGAATCCTGTAACCAATTATCTGATAAAGCAGTCTCTCTTACCTTGCATTTTCAAGAACATTTGGCATTGCTTTTCAAATGAGTGTCTGTGTGACTGTTTACATTGTGAGAAGTCCAACATGATGAGCCAGAATGTTTTGGGTGGGAGTATCTGACAGGGTGTTACTGGTTTTATTCCTGGATGCTGATGGGACAATCATGGAGAATGGAGCATTTGGTGCTGCAGAATTTTTCCAGTATTATTCAAGTCCATTCCATTCCTCTTTACTCTCAAGTCTGGGGTTTATCCAAGGCTTCCCTTTCAGACAATGTCTCTGAAAAATACATAGTAAAGTTATGAATTTATTTGGAGGCACTAATTGTTTTAGCTTGCATGGGTACAGTCTGACTACTTTGTTCAAGAATTGTGTTGTTTTGGAGTGTGGGTCTGCAGTTTCTAGGGGCTGTAATGCAGTTTTTACTGCTTAAGGGTGGACCATGTTATCATCGCTGTTTCATCTGCTTAGTTTTCTGACTCTGATAGCAATAGAGTAGCAGCAACACCCTCATGTAGAAGCTTTCCATGTTCACAAGTTCCTTCCTGCTATTATTGTACAGAGTTCCACAGTTTGATCCTGCTGCTGGCTCAGAACCAGGAGTCTGGAGGGAAGGCTCAATCTCCTCTCAGCTGTACCCTGGAGGGGTATTCACTTACCCTTCCTACAGAGTGCACAAATCAGACTCATCAAAGTCGTCCCTGCTGAGGGCTATTGAATACAGCAACCCCTCAGCCAGCTGAGAAATCCAGATGGAAAAGGTGGAAAGCTGGCAGTGGTGTAGAGGAGGATGATCCCTCCTTGCCCTGTATACAGCTGCTGGAAATGGGATATGGAGCTGGCTTGGCTGTAAGTCAATCCCAGAAATGGAGACTTTCTGATTTTCACCTGTTGCAAGGAACTGAACTGCTTCTCTTTTCCAAATCTAATTCTACCCCTGCTGAACTGGCTGACCACCTTTTAAGTATCAGGGATATTCTGTCTTTTTTATGGAGAGGGCTGAGATGCTTTGGCAGTGCTTCATCATGCCTGGAGCAGAGGTACTTAATGGACTTCCAGCTGCCCTTCAGCCCTGCAGGAGCTCATGCTGGATATCTGACTTTGGAGCAGACCTGTCAAGTCACCACTAAGGAGCTGGTTAACAAAAAACCAGGCAAAATCAGTATCTTCCCTGAGGAATGTGAATTATAACAAGAAGATAAAACAATAAATGCAAGTTTTGTTCATGAGATATGATGGAAAGCACTATGCAAGATGCAAATGGTGGATTGCTGAGCCGTGTGGTTGATACTTTACATTTAGAATCACACAGGACAAAACCAGTAACAAGGCCAGAGTAGCTCTTGGTGGATCTATGTGGGGGAGTGTGTGTGTGTTGACAAATGAAAGGATAAAATAGATATTGACAGGCTGAGTGTGAACAGTGCACTTCAGTCAACCACTGGGGAGGAATGCAATACTACCCTGTATCGAGTCTCATCTTGGTGCAAGCTGACAGCTCACCTTTGTTAATTCTTGGAAGCAAGAAGGAAGCTCATTAATATTGTATTGGTTTTTGATTCAGCATTATGTGCTGCTCTTGGCTCAAAGAGCCAAAATAAATGTTCCCAAGATATGGCTCACATGCTTCACTTATCTGTCAATACTGTGCACTGGTTGCTCTGGAAGATCGCACTGAGATGTACTTTTATCACACTACTTAACTGCCAGTAATTTAGAGAAGTGTTAGTCATTTGTGTGAGTGATGTATCAGGTACGGTCAGCAATGATTATTTGTCTTTTTTATTTGAAAGAGCTCTCGTGTTGCTGTTCCCACAGTTCAGAGATACAGTCAATATAAAACTGGGAGAGGAGGGGAATTTGCAACTATTAGTCCAAAAAGTCATCCTTTCTGGGAGGGAATGTTGCAAGATGTCTGGTACATACATTTCCATATAGAGTCAAGATTCTCACAACAGTTAATGATGCGAGAAAATACTCGAGTAAGGCCTAGTTCATGCAGATACCCAGTTCATATGGTGAATAAACTATTCTATCATTTATATTCATTTTTCAGAAAAAAACGTTCCTTTATTTTGGCTATAGTACAATGGTAGTGTCCCTGAAGGATAAATTGTTTTCCATATGTACTGTGAACAGTAAAGGCACATCCCAAAATGAAGCATTCTTAAGGCTTTAAGACTGTCTTAACATTTTTATAGTCCAAAATATGTGAATTCCCCTTTGAATTTTGTTGATTTCATATCTGTGGCCACCAGTTTAGTCAGGAATTATTCATAGCGACTCACTGAATTTTCTTCAAAGGATGTACCACAGGGCTCAGGTCACTAGAACCTTGAAACTAGAGAATTCATGTTATTTTTTAACAAAGCAAAATAAAAATATTGCCTTTTTTTACTGAATTTCTAATAATATGTATTCTGTTCGTGGTTAGAACCTAATACTGTGTAATATAAATGTGCAGCATACTAACCAAGCTGTATCTATTCACACAGAGACACTTCTGTAATGTCCATGCCTCAGTATCTCGAGATTAATTAGTGTTTACCTTCTCCTGTCAATAGAGGCTTGCAGGTAGAACTTGTTTATTTTTTGGGAGACACAGTGGTTCAAGTGTAAGTATAGATCATTAGTGGAGTAAGACTGGTGAAACAGCAACAACAAAAAAAGCATGAAATGGCTTCTAGAAGCAAAACCTGGGTAATTCTGAGACGTGCCCAGCCTGCGTCTTGCTTGTGTAGAAAGTCACTCTCCTGTTTAGTGTCTTAATAAAGCTGTCTGTGGTTCTATGCTAAGTATTTCAGTAGTTTAAACCACATTGTGAAAAGGTCAGTTGATTTTTAGAAGCATCACTGGGAACATGACTTACAGAAGCGTAAGAAAAAGCTTTAATGTGAAAAAAATGTATTTGGGGCTTTTTTTGGAGGCAGACTTTGTCATTCTGTGGGTGCAGGGCACTTGAAAAAGAGCAGTGTTCAGCTGTGTTATGTGCTCTGATCAGGGTGTTACCTCAAATGAGAGGCATCTGTGGCTTGGATTTTGATGTTGGGGGTTTTTTTCCCTATACTAAAGCTCATAACTTTAGTTTTTATTGAAATTAGTCAAGCATTCCTGCAAGCATTTTGAAGTATGTGTCTTTGTGCACAGATGAGTTGTTGAGATGTGACTACAGGTTTTGTGCTTGGAAATAGTTTTTATTTCTTACGGTCATTTCAGAAAAAACTAAAAATTGCCTTGTCCTTTCCCTGTGACCCTGTTGAAATTATGGCAAGATGTCAATTTGCCAAAAAAGTTCTGCATTTGCTGCATTTGAGGTTTCAGGACTGGAAAAGTAGGGGCAGATGAATTGAGGAAATAAATCCCCAGTAAGCCTGGCAAGACTTGCTCCAAGTGTGTCAGCTGTAGGTTTGATAACGTGTGTTCCTGCACACCAGACACTTTTATTGGAGTTGTACTTCACATGAGGGACACAAACATGCCCAAATGGTAGAAATGTCATCCTTCTTCTACTGATGAGTGCCTTGCAAGGGGTAGGTTTTGTCCATGCAATTTGGAGATAAAACGGGAAGAAGAGGTAAAAAACAGCAGGAGAACAAGTGCACCTTGATCAGCTGATGGTTTGTGAGTCCCCTGCACTACCTGCTGCTTTGGGCTTCTACTGGACCATCTTTATTTAGCAAAAACAAAAAACAAACCGGCAAAAAAAACCACCAGAAAACCCCACCAAAAAAATTAAACCTGGATTAGTTATAAAATATTTCAAAGATGAATCCCTCCACTCTTGCTTGTGCATGAGTCTTGTCGAAGAACCCTGTTTCTGTGTTTATTTTTATGGGACTCTTGTTGAAATAAATTTTGAAATGGTACAGTAGCTGTCACTTTCTTACCCTTTGGGGACTATTCAGTGAATGAAATAGTTATAAGAAACCACTTACTCTCTGAAGATGTGTAGAGGTGATATTTTCTAATTGGGTGTGTGCATTTGGAAAAATGATAGTTCCTAATTACTGCGTTTATGTACTGTGGACTCCTAGAAGGCACTAATACCCTCAAATTTCATAGCTTGCTCTGTCTGTAGCACATAATTATATAGTTATATATTACTCAGCCATTGCTGGACAGCCAAGCTCTTGGTTACGGCTGGTCCAAGAGTGAACCTTTTATTTCTTTTGCAAACATTATAAAAAAATAAAAAATTAAAAATTGGCCCCTCTTTTCCAAGGGAAGCCATTAGCAGCTCTGTCAATAGGCCAGCACAGGAGGAGTCCAAACACAGGAAAAGTGCAGGAGAGGCTGAGGGCAGTAGCAAGGAGCAGGATGCAATGCTTCAGTGAGAGGGTTTGGTTTGCATTAGTGCTTCTGACCAGGGCCACAAAACAAAGAAGTTTATTTTAACAACATGAAAATAAATGAACCTGATTTCATCAAAAACGTTTTTGTAATAGGTCACTGACCCACAAGAACTCATGGAAAAACAAATTTGGGTCTCATTTATGTAGACAAGAGGTTCTGTAACCACAGGATTCTTAAGCTTCTGAAAGTAGTGGTTACAAAGCAAGTGGAATAAGGACACTTCCACTGCAGTGAAGCCATAATTCAGTTGGAATAGCTGATCAGCACTGGACATTACATCAGAGCTTTAAAACATTATTCTTTTCTGTGGCTTGTTTGTTTGATTTTAGCAGGTTTTTTTTATACTTGATGAAGATTTATGAGGGTATTTGCTTAAGCAAAACACTTCTGGATTTAGCAGTCATTTCTTCCAGATCTGTAGGAAATGCTTAAGTGTCTGTGTTACTGTTGGGTAAGGACTGCTGCATCAGTGGTCTGGAATTATGTGGGTGAACTTTATTTAGCTTAAGTAATTTAATCAAAAGGGTTTTGCTTCTTTGAGCTTCCTCTTATTAGAAGGATTATGCTGCTTTGCCATCCCAGAAATACCATAAGTGTTGGCTGAATTTCATGCTGTCAAGCACAGCGATTCTTAAATAATCCTGCTCCTGAGCGAAACGATGATGGATTCAAAGTACTTAACCTCCTTTTGTTCTTGGAGAACATATGAATATGTAGGTCTTGAAGTCTCTCTGTCATGGATCAGAGCAGTACAGTCTTGACTTTGCTTTTCCTCTGGCTCAGCTCCATTTTAGCTGTGTCTGTTGAACTGGAGCTCCCCTCAGTCTGCACCTTCCTTCCACATGGAACAGAACAAACCAATGCATGTTGGCTTATAGTTAATGTCATATTCGTGTCATGTTCTCAGTTCTTTGGAGATAATTTCTTCTCTAGATCTTTCTGCTTGTGTCAAGATGTTCCAGTATGAGGATCCCAGAAAGAAGAGAGGATTTCAGGGTTCATGCAGATGTTATGGACATACCACATGCATTTTCATACTTGTATTAGGTAACTCTGAGTGGAACAGATCTCCTGTAGTATTCTAGGAAAACAAGAGAGAAATGGGAACTCCTGGGTAGTGAAACACTTTAGAACATCTGACCCCTGCATTCGAAAACATTCTGGGAATGTGGAAGTAGATCAGAGTAATTATCACAGAAACTGGGTGCTCTCAGCTTTTCTACAAAGTGGATTTTTAAAGGCTGGTTACCCATGTGGCTTCCTCAGGAGATGATGTCCTTTGGCTGAGTTGTCTTAGGTAATTCCCACTGCTGATAGAGCAGTCGAGAGCTGTTCCTGTTCGATCTGTTTGAATAAGGCAATACCTTATTGGTATTGGCTTTTTGGTTGTCAGATTGGACTCAGGTGTGCAGTGTGCTCTTTGTGCCACCTCCTTATTTCCTTACAGTCACTCCATTGGCTTTGGAGGATGGACCCTTTTTTGAGCATCCAGCTTGATTTCAGCAGGAGATGATCCTGCAAATCTTCCTTTTTTTACTGGTTCTGCTTGGCACAGATCCCTGGGAGAAGGAGAACCACAGTGCCCTGAGCATTCCTTACTATATATGGACGGTGTGGGGAGCAGGGCTGGTATTGCCTTTTTCAAACAGATCAAACAGGAACAGGGTTCTGTTTCTTCTGCTAAAAATTGCAATAATTGTTGTACTGGCAAGTTTTATTCCTAATTGTTCCCAGCAATTTCTGACTTTGAGAAATGGTTTGATTAATACAAACTTTTAAGGCATGTCAACAGGGGCAGCATGGCTTGGAGATGTGAATGCTAAAATTTACTTTTTCCTTTCTTCATAGACTTTTAGCCCTGACCTGGAGAGATTACACACTGGTGTAAAAAGTAGCTTAACCGTGTCTATTTTTTACTGTTTTTACAAAAATTGATGAAATATTAAAAGTGATGGATATTTAAGGGTACTCTAATAGATTAAGTTCCTTGGATAAAGTCCTGTTCTTTTCACAATAGTCAGTGGAGTAATGAAAAAGTGACCCTGTTTTTTATCATTCCGTATGAGTGTTTTGAAGTTACAAAGTGTGAATTCCTAATTTTTTCAGATTTGAAATTGGAGAACTTTCTAAAAGCTTTGCAGAAACTGAGAAGCAGCTTCAGCAGAGACCATCTCTGCTTGAGGGTTTATGGATCAAGCTTTTTTGGCTTCTTTGAATGGCAGTTGAAAGAAATTGTTAATTCTTGTACATTAAAGTCTTCTGCAGACAGGTATGAGCTACTATCCTGCATGTATGTAACTGGGTAGTTCTAGAAACCTGCTACTGAGTTAAGAGACTGGGCATACACCTCTGCTTGCCTCTTTTGAATTTAAAGGATTTTCTATTGTCTTTAATAAATACTCTGACATTTAAGAGTCTCTATTCTCATCTTCACTTAGGTTGTTACTAAGGTTTCTGTCCATTTCTGTATCACTTTAGGGCACTGATTGCTGTTTTGAATGGTCACGGGAATGTTGTTAGGACGTTTTTGTTTTTTCATGTTGTCTTAGGGAAAGCATTGAAATTTAAACCTGTTCCTCATGCTTTCCTTGCCAGTATTACTGGTTTATTCCTAGCCAGAGACCATCTGTGTAGGTCCGTCCTCCATCCTAATATCAGATTTTTTTCACATGAGGAGATACTTAGGAAAAAAAAGGAAAAGATGGATTCAAAGATTGAAAGCTATAAAGTGTTACAGAGCCACAGTTCCTGTGCTGCTGAAATGCACAGACATGTACTCTGCACTTCTGAGAGAGGATAGATAATCTTTCTCAGTCTAATGAGAAGTTGGTAATAAAGGTTATTACTTCTGACAGCTTTGAAAATGTGAACCAGGACCACCCAGCCTGCCAAGTCTGTAATAAGGGATCTCAAAGTTATAACTATTATAAACAGTTTTCCTTCAAAAAATGGTCCCTTAGCAACTTGCAGTGGTATCTCTCCCAGTTTTTTGGAAGAGGTTCTGAAGTAACACGTCACGTGGATAAAGAAGTTCATTTCTCCCACACCGTAATCCTGTAATATGGTTGTCCTGGGCTTCCTCGTAGTGCCCTTCCTGAAATTCCATTATATATTGTCTGGCTTTATTTCCTAGGGCAGTAATATAAAGAGGTGATGACAGAAGGTAATGGATAAGGTTGACTTTTTTTACTGGGTACTGCATCTTGACTGTTTTTCCTTACAAAGAGGAAGTGATATGAAGCAAAGGAGAAGTTACATTAATGATCACAAAGTATTTCTTGACTCTAATAGGATTTTCTGGTGAAACCATTGAAGGCAATTGGCTCTGCTCCTGTTACTGCTTTCCCAAGCCAGTGCTTCCAAGGAGAAACTTAGTTGCTCCTTGGAGTTCAGTAACTCCTGTCTTTCTCTTTGAGTCTTTTATGCATTAAGTCATTTTTATTGCTTATTGGTTCTGCCCAAGCTTGTAATGTAACCACTTCTTCCTTAAAGTTACTTGTAGGAACTTCAACTGCATCATGTTCCCCAAGCCACATCTCCAAGGATGATGCCACAGAGCTCTTAACAACAAAGCAGAAAAAGGGACCTTGCTTATTGCCAAAAGTGAGACCCAGATGTTTTGAGTGTGAAATAAAATAAATGGCCAAGCTGGGGAGTGAACCCACAGTTACTTGGGTAATTTCTGGATATTAAAGGCTGAGGTAGCAGGACAGCTCCTTTAAAGCTACCCATTAAAAAAATTTAAAAGCAGTGTAGTTTTGATTTTTCTGTTGGCGAATGAGTTGTGTGATAGGCAGCAATGTGAATATAGATGTTAAATCAAACTTGAAAGTTGTTGAACTTGGGTGGAAAGGAACTGAGTGCTACTTACTTCATGACAAATAATGAAGTACTTTGATTGTGGTCAAAGCTGTCAATACTCAGTAGAAAGGCAGACAGGATTTGGAAGCTGATGGGTATCACACACATTCATGGGGTTAAAAACAGATAATTGTTCTGTTTGGAGACAATAATGAAACTGACAGTGTAAGTCAGAGCCTATGTAACAGCTTAAATTTCTGGGTGGAATGTGTTCAGTAATATTAGTTAGTGTAGT
This sequence comes from Corvus hawaiiensis, assembly GCF_020740725.1. Lineage (NCBI taxonomy): Eukaryota > Metazoa > Chordata > Aves > Passeriformes > Corvidae > Corvus > Corvus hawaiiensis. The sequence goes on along the minus strand of NC_063227.1, from coordinate 17,008,189 downwards.
ATTGCAAGATATTTTAAACAAAACCCAAAGATGTACAGAAGAGATTTTTGCTGTGATATTGTCTAGCAGAGCCAGGTCCTTTGCTTTTTCCCCCACAGCCATATAAATTTGGTGATTTCTACTCAGGCCTTGAATATTTGCAGCTTGCCTGAAGTAACTGATGTTATGGTATTCAAAATTTTCAAACAGAGTCAGTGGCATAATGAGAGATCAAATTGCATTGGAAAATTGCACAGTTTGCCAAGTTTGGCTAAATAATGCCTGCATTGCTTTTATGTTGGGCTTTTATATTGACTCCATAGTCCATGGGAAGCAGGCAGGTGTCCCTTTGAAGGGACTTTGAAGAAGGAAACTTCTTGTGGTGTGAGTGGGCATCTGCTCACTGTAGCTCTGCAGAAAAGGGGGTTTGGCTTTTCTCTGATTTGTTTCTTACTCAAAGTAAAACTGTCCTGCAGCTGTGAGAACAAAGCATGAAGCTGAAAATGCTCTGTCTGAAAACACTGGGTACAATTATATTCAGTATGATGTTAATGTTGCTTCTCAGGCCCATTGCTTGTACACCTTGTATGGAAAGGAATGAGAAGTCAAGGATTGTGGTTGCACTGAAGCTTTTACAGATTTCCAAATTAATTGTATAATAAACGCATAAGTCTGATATTTTAGATGTTCTTTTACCTGCTTATTTGACTTCTGAATTCTGAATTTCTTCTGAACGTTCTAAAGCCTTGCCCTGGCCATATTAGCCCTGAGAAGGAAGGGATGTTCTGCATGGAAGGGGTGTAACACTGCAGGATTGTTGGAATGTGTTCTCCTTCAATTTGCAGTAGCAAAGAATATGGTTAAATTCTTCTTGAAAAAAGATTAAAATAGCTGCAAGTTGAGCAATGTTCTAGTTCTGCTTCCATATGCATTTTGTTCTTTTCCATCTATGCTGATCATGCCTTCAATAGAGATTAAATTTAGCTCCTCTTTGCTCCTATTGTGAGTGGAGCTCCATGAGACAACAGAACCAGAATTGGATGTGACCCTTCCAATGGTGTGAGCATGAGGGCTGCAGCTGAAATCAGTACCCACAGAAAATGTCTCCTCCAGGAAAACATGACCTCTGCCTTGAGAGCAAACTGAAATTTTTCCTACCAATACTGAGGTTTTTTTACTCACACAGAAGTTCTCCAGAAGACAAGAAAATGAAGAAAGCAAAATTATAATTAATATTAAAATAAACTTTGTAAGGTGTAAGTCTTTTGCTCCATTTGTTTCAGAGAATGATTCTGACAAACATCTTCAGTCTTCCTCTAGTCTGGTAGCACTCTTTCTTTCCAGGCTTCAATGGTTGTTTTTTTACACTGTGTTTGAATAATCAGGGGAATCTTAATAGTTAAGTTTCTCTCCTATCCCAGCTTCAGACAGAGGAAGGAATATGATTAGCCTGGTTGGAGCCAGGAAAGTAGGAATTTCACAGTTAATAACTTCTCCATTGTTTTTTTAAGGGCCCTTGATATTCTGTGATTGACACAGAGGTTGTTTCCCTCTATCCCTTTGCCTTCAGGACATTGGAACCCCCAGTTGGGCAGCAGGCTGAGGGAGGAAGGGGAGAAACTGGCACTTTTTTATATATATGAGCAAAATATTTTTGGGAAGTGAGAGGAAGTGTTTGTCCTGTGTTGGAACAGTGTGTTTGATGCTGTATGGGGCTGCTCTAAAGAAAACATAATAAGCCAGGGGACAGCATTTTATGTATGGACTTAGAAAGGTCACACATTCTGTAAGTCTGCATTTTAGGCCATTTGAGTAATAAAGAAAGAAAATGCAGTTTGTGACATGATAAAACTGTGAAGATCAGACATTTATGTACTAATTTTATGTGAGAATAGGTGTCAACATCCAGTATTAAGAATTAGTAAGCAGCCATTATTAAGCATGTGCCAGTGATTGATAATAATTTCAGGAGTAGCAGTATTGGACTTTTGCACTGAATTCCTGCAGACGGAAGTATGGGTTTTTAGCTTTTATCCTGTACAGCTCCCTAAACATCTTCCAGCAGAACCAGGGTGAATCTGAGCCTCGTGAGAGAGCAGTGTTCTGGTGTGGTGAGCTCCATGCCTGCCTTGGAGGTGATGGATGGACTCCTGGAGACCCTTTTCTTAGACAGCGAGGACTTTGTGTGCAGTTGGTGCATGGTCAACTCTTTTGGGTCACTTATGGGGGCTTGAGGAGCAGACTAACAAAACAGAATATGCCAAGTTCTATTTCCTGTGCATTGCAGTGGTTAAAGTAGTCTGGAAGATGGAGAGAGCTGCAGTGTATGGAGATTGTTGACTGTACAACCAGCATGTGTCTAATCAGAGTTAATAAATTTGACTCAATGCAGGTTTTGCCAGAGCTGATAGGACTCCTGGAGAGCCTCTCTGCACAGTTCTTCAGCTTCCAGGAGGCTTTATTAGTCTGGACTCCATGCTGTGCACATCCAGAGCTGCTTCTGATCCAGCACTGGAGCTAATCTGTTCCGTGGCATTAGATGATTATGCATCATTCTGCCCAGTGCTCCGAATTCCAGGAATACTTTGCAGGTCTTATTAGCTGTAAAGCATCCAGTTCAAAATACATTGGAGACTGAGCAGCTGCATTCCCATCCAGCAGTCCCAGGTGAAATAACGTGGACCAGATCTTGCCTGGCTCTGTGCCCCAGATTCCTCCCTGCCCCTGGGTATACCTCGGGGCTAGGTGGTGGATGGTGCTGTGTGCACACACGTTCTGGCTGCAGGGCTGATGTGATTCCAGCCTGAGGGAAGAGGCCAATTCCAAGGGTTTATTTTTGTGCTTCGTCCCAGGTGGCATTCCCAGTCTGAACAGTCCCAGGGATTTAATGTGATAATGATTTTTTTTTAAATTGTAGTCTACTGTTCAGATTCACCAAGCTGCCCTGTCATTCCTCCAAGATGTAGCTAGTTACAGCTGCAAAACTGGCTTGGATTTAAATTCATATTTGAGGTATTTCCTGATGTTATTTCTATTTTAAGTCCCTAATTAAAAATCAGGGATATCTATATTTTTTAATAAAGTACAGTCCCAGGAACAAGGTCCACAGCATCATTTTACAAGATTCTGGCTCACTTTGTTTATGAACTTTTTGCAGACCCTTTTTATTTCACTGCTATATGGCTTCACCATTTCCAAGGTATTTGTTATGAAATCAAAAGTACTGCTGTAATTAAAATTGGACAGCTGACAGGATTAAGATTTATGCAGTAATGGGATGGTAATAGGTCTAGGCAAGCAGGGGGCATTTTTGTTCCCCTCATAGGATCATTTGGTGTGGGAAGGGGCTGCAGCCCAACAGATCCCTCAATGTGCCCAGCCTGTGCTTTTCTCCTCTCCCGAGGAACAGCTACATCCCTGTGCTGGCATTCCTAATGTTTGCACTGGAAGTTTCCTATTCTGTCCTAGAACTGATACTGATAGGTGAGGATAAACTTCAGTTCTTGTCAAATGATGTGTTAGGAACTGTTCCACTGCAATTCATCCGCGTTTGGCACTTCTTTGTCAAACCAGAGGAAACAGTGCTTATAAATGACCATTTAGAACATTTGGTCTTTTCATTAAATAGTATTTAAACACATCTCTTTCTCTTTTTTGGAATTTAAAAACATCCTGTCTGGTACTTTGATACTTCTGTATTGAGGACTTTCTTTAATGGCCTTTCTCTCAAACCCAGGAAGAGAAATAAGAGGTGTAATTGGGATTTTTTCCTAGGCTATTGGTGGTTTTCTGGCATATAATAAATATGAGCATGTTAAATGAATCCTACATCAAGTACGTCTAAGTTTCTACGAGGTGATCTAGTCTTATATTTCAGTAAGTATTGCAGTAGAAGTTATAATACAGTAGGTGATGTTCAACAGAAACAACCTCTGTTCATTCCCTTAGTCCCCCTGAGAATCAAACTAGGAACAAAATGACTTTTGGTGGAAGTTTCAACTTGAAATAAGTCGTGGGAAGTGGTGGAAGGTTGTTTGGAGAGTCCCGTAGCTTGAAACGAGACATGGACAGCCATGGACTCTTCAGGTGTTTGTTGTTGCATTAATTTGCTTTGTTATCAATTAGTAACATAACCTGGCCTTAGAGAGCTGCAAGCTCTGGTTTGTGGCAGAAATAAAGCTCACCTGAAGCTTCTGGAGGATGGTATCTGTGCAGGAGCACTCCCACTCTGCTGGGGGAGTTTGAAACTCAAGTTCACATAAGTTAAAGCAAAGGCAGAACGTCATCGAGTTCTTGGCCTTGATACACGGATTCAGTTTGCTTTCTGCTGCAGTGTAAAAAGAATTTCATTTAAAACAATATCATATTAAAATATTAAGTACATTTAGACCCATACAAAATGTTTAGTGCTAGTGAAGAGCAGGTCACAATGTGAGCTTTGCAAGTGTCCTTGTGTGGACTTGACTTCATGTAATGTTTGAAAGAAAATGAATATGAAGGGAATGTCGGGTTGAAATCTTAAAATGCTTAGGACAGTTAAAAAGGACGGCTGAGAACTTGGTCCTTTTGCTGTCACAGGTAGGAGAGTGTTGGCCCATACAAAAAATAGTAAATAATTTAAAATGTTTAATCTTCTGGATTAATTTGATAGTAAACTAGAGAAAAAACTTTGATGTTAGGGTTTTTTTTCCCCTTCTGAGTTGTTTGTGTTATTGGAAGCTGTAAAAGTTTGACTTCTTGGGTTGCAAGCTTGCTGACCTGGAAATTTGAGTTCTTGTTACTACATATATTTTCTGCTTGTTGGTGTGAAACCACCTGTTCTAGAACCTTAATCTGATTTTGATCAGTTTCTTTGGCTTAGAACAATAAGATCAGCATTTGTGAAATACTTGCAAGTAGAGAAAAGAATATTCTTAAAATGTATTCCTGCGATGTTGCTTTGAGATGAGTCAGATGACTTTGAGTTGACAGTGCATAATTATGTGTAGATTGTGAGATCTGAAATGATAATCAGACACAGGAATAAACACTTGACACCATGTGTAATGCATTTCACTGGCACACTTTCATTTTGAATGATAAATAACTTGATTTTGTTCAGTGCTTCTCAATGACTAGTGGTAGTCTTGGTGAAGGAGGATGGAGCTGAGGAGTGCTAAGCCCTGTATAAATCTTTTTTTTTTTTTTTGTTATATTTCATCCTGTTGTTCTAACAGATAAACATGCTTAACTGAAGTAATGAATTTGATGAGGGCTAAGTAGCACATTGCTATCAACCTTGAATTAAACAAAATTGTGAAATGTCATGCGGGTGTAAGGAAATCCAGTTTAAAACCTTCCCATGTATTTTCTCAAATGCACAAGTAGCATCTCTCCTATTCTTTCAAGTTTCATTTGCTGTTTTGTTCATTTATCTCAAAAATGTCATTGAGTATTTGGTAAAAGCTGTAGGAAATAACTTCAGCAGATACAAATATTGGTTATCACGTGGTGTGTGTAATGCACAGTGCTCAGGCTCTGCGAGCTTGCAGCCTTTGATCTGTTCTAGGTGTCAGAAAGAGAAGTTAAAATTCCCCTCTCTTCCATCACTCCTTTATCTTGTGAGACATGGTCATATGGTGGCCATGTGAAAACTCTGCCATATGAAACCCCACAATGTCAGTTTGATCTCAGGAAGGCCTTTCAATTCCAAAAATTCTTGAATTCTGATAGTGAAATTTCTCAGTGTGAAAGAAAACTGGAAACCAGATACTCAGTGCTAAGTAGCAGTAGGTTTGTAAAAGTTCCAGGTGTCTTTGGAGATCAAAACTTCAGCAAAAATAGATCTGCTATCAAAGTGAACCTGGAAGGTAGATTGGGAACAAAGGGGGCACAAAGCCAGGCTCCTATATGAATTTACAGGACAAGTCAGCTTCCCCTTTATGGCAGTGGGCTTGTATGTAATTAGTTCGGGTCAACTCATTATGCAAATAGCATTCATTAGGACTGTGAGAACAGGTGACTGGTTTTATTGTCAGCAAGACAACAGAAAAAGGATTGAAGAACAAGACTGTGTCTTACAAGCAGAACTGCTTTTAGATTTTGCAGGGCTGTCACACGTTTTATGGAGAGGAGGCTCATGCTTTTTATAGTTACTGGGCTGGAATAGCTTGGAAATGGTTGTTTTCTAAAAACTGGCAAGTTGTCATCAGAGTAAAACTCATATAGTGAGTGAGTAAAAGGGACTAATGTATAAACACTAATCTGTTCTCTAAAATGTTCCTGGAAGAATCTTCAGGACTAATATTCTATTTCAAATCACCGTGTAGTCATCTGGTTACCCATATGTTCATATTTTCTACAACAGTGCTCAGGTTTTCCAAGTGAAGTTTCAAGAAAATTCTTTAAAAAAAGAAATTATGTATACTACAGAAATAATAGCTAATCTGGGAATAATATTGATTGGTCAAGTTACTGAATTTCCTGTACCTACATTTTTTGAAGGAGAATGAAAATCCAGATTCCTGCCAGTAGCTGTTCTTAAAGCAGTGTAAGCTGAATATATTCCTCTGTCAGTAGGCATCCAGAGGAAAATGTAAAAATTGTATTTGTGTACTCATCCACATTGAAATTTCGTGGTGACTGTCCCTTGACTCCCCACCTCATGGATGTGGGCAGCTGCTCTACAAATGACACAGTTTGGCTCCTGCATGAATAAAGTGCCACAAGGCATCCAATGGCAAGTTCATATCATGAGGTTTAGTGCAATGGGAGCTTCATGTGTTTATGCATAATAGAATAAACTTCTTAAATTGGAAGATAATCTAATCTATTTTTTTTATTCTAATTGGAACTGTTTAGGCGTCTGAACAAGAATAAATTGCAAGTTCTTCCCGAGCTGCTTTTTCAGAACACACAGAAGTTAACTAGGCTGTAAGTATAATCTGATTTCTTTTTCTGTGGTGCGTTTCTATTTGATGTTCCTTATTGTGCAGATTCACATGTTTGTGTTTTGACTGTGGTGAGAATTTTTGTGATATTAAACTGCTAGTTAGTCAGGGTTTTTTAGGGAACATGTTATGCTTGCTTGTGTGTAGTTGTAATTTGGTAGAACATAAATATCAGAGGGAAGAGAAACCACAAATTTTTTTCTGTTCCTCATATATTCACCAGGATGACGTCAAGGTGACTTATTTTGAACTCCTTATGTAGAGCTACAGCAACCATGGAAAGTGTCAGGTTCACATATTTGGTTCAGTCTGGATGTCCACAAAAAGAGATTGCATATACTTATTTTTTAAAAAAGGAGGTAGTTATAACTTCTTTAGTTTGGAAAATTGTTTTTAACTGAGCCGGATAGACCAGCAAAGTTATGGCTGCTGCCTCGTCATGCAGGAAGAGGAGAAATTATGGAGAGGTAAATAAACAATTTTGTTCCTTGAAATATAAAAACTGTGTTATAAAATGTTCAGATGGCATCAAGGCCCATTTCAACAGCAAGAGAAGGATATTATGAACTTGGCATTATTTCTTTTTGGTGGGAGAAGGGAGTGGGTGGAGGCAGAACAATAACTGGGTGATTTACAAAATATCTATATTATTTTTAAAAGTGTGTACAAATAAAATGGATGAGCAGGTGCCTGCATAGTTACTATCAAGAAAAGACTCATCTGCCTTTTTAAAGGAGTAGTCAAAAGCTGTTTGAAATAATTTTCTGGATCTTGCCAAACTCATGATCCAGACTGGCTTTTTGAAATTTGGTAAAACTGTTCTTTTAATGCTTGAGTTTTTTTATGGAAGATCAGATATCAAGGCTCATGATTTGGTTAGTGAAATTATAAAGTTACTACAGGGTGGCTGAAAAAGTTCTCCATTAATGTGGAGTTTCTATAATTGTTTTAATACATCTGTGTGCAACCAAACAAACCATTTAGGCAGTGCAGTAAATTTTTCTTCCTGTGGAAATACAAACCACGTGGTAATAGTACAGGTTTCTTTTGGAATCAGATGACTTTAAAGTAGTAGGGTCTTGGTTTATGCTTAAAAGAGGCAAGCTGAACAGTGTTGTGCAACAAGTGATACTGATAGTTTGGAGAAATTCTGTAGTGAACGTTTGGTGTTGTCCAAACTTGTTCATGAAAAACTGTACAAGTAAGTCAATGCCATTATTATGCAGATTTTAAAAAATATTAAAAAATAATAAGCTATAGCTGTCTTTTAGTCTTAATATCTGCTTGGAAAAATCTTTGTTGGATGTGTTTTGCAAGCTTTGTCATGACTTTTGAAGACTTTATCATGACTGGGATATATTTGCTCAATGGATTTGCTTGAGCTGTGTAGTTTGGTTGCATTTCCTAATGTTCTTTGCATTAGGTTTTGAAATTTTGCATCTTGAAACACCTCTTGAATATAAAGTATGAGCTGGCACATAGTTGCAGATACCTTTATCTGGTTTCTGGAAGGTTCCAGTTGTATGTATTTCTTAGAAGAGTTGCTTCACATGGGTTAGTTGTCTAAGGATATGATGATGCTTTCAAGAGAAAAGCTTTTATAGAGTTTACCTGTATCTCTACAAATTCCAGTTTAACATGTTGAAAATTGCTCTGTGAGTGGTCTCATTGCACCTGGGTATGATGAGAGGAACTCTCTGGTAATTTGTGGTTTCAGTGGAATGTTGTGTGTGTTGATAACTTGTGTGGATCCATCCTCAGGAACCTCACACAAAGAAATGAAGTGAAAGTAGCGGAGCCTTTTCAGTACCACAGAGTGTATTTTTCAGTAGGTCATGTAATCATGATACATTATAGCCCTTAACAGCAAGGGCAATAATTTTGCTTTTAGAATATGAAGATTGTAATAAAGTTACATACAATGGAATGATTAATCTGAATGCTGTGTTCTGTAATGCCTCCCAACGGATGCTGTCGGAACATTTGTCTTTATTCACTGACATTCATTCAGTCTTGCTTACTGTTTAACAGTGCATTAGATAGATCACTTTAACACTGTTTGTCAGAAGAAACTTGCTTTTTCTTTTGAAGATACAAGTGTTATATAAATAGAGTGTTTATTATAAGCAAATAAATCTTAGCTCAAGTGAACTGTTACAGTTCCAAGTGTAGTTTGGTTGCGTGTTTTTCTGTCATGGGATAAGAATGAAAAATTTGGTTCCTGCTAGAATTTGTAAAAACGCACACACACACGTATATGGTTGCTCTCTATTGTTTCCTGTTACTGTCTTGGTCCCACTGCTGGTAGATTCAGAGCTGTTCTTTCTTGCTTCTGTTCTGACTTGTCTGAAATCCAGCAGTGCCCCTCTGCTCACAACTGGCTCAGACGCTCGAGTGGCGGGGCAGTGGTGCCTACATTCCTCTCTGCAGCTGCTCTGACCCAGCCTCTCCAGAAGAAAGCAGAGCTGAGAAAGTGATGAAAGGGCATAAAAGCAGTGAAACAAAAATTGGTAAGACAGGCTGATGCAGGGGTGAGGTAGATTCTGTGGAATTTACGAGGAGTGAATTTAAATGAACATTAAAAAGTGTAGATAATGCTGGTCTTAATTTAAATTTTCCATGGTATAGCTATATTACTTTTTGCTGCCATATTTTCCAACTCTCGACTCAGAGTTACTCAGATGTTACTCCGTTATTTTCTTCTTAATAGTTATAATCCTCATAAAGCAGAAAGTCCAGAATTGAGTATTTTAATTGTGTAAACTTGCTACAGCTCAAACAATGCAAAATTTTCAACAACTAAATATTTCTGTGCAGTATGTCCAAACTGTAAGATTTGGGTTTATTCCTTGGAATGACGAGCTCATAGACTTGTCTGTGAAGGAAATAGAGCTGAATTCTGTGCTCTTCACTCTCCAGCAGGCATGCAGTGAATGTAACAGTTCATGGCTTTGTGAAGGAAGGTATGAGCTTGACTTTTTTTTCTTTTTGAAGGTAAAGCTAAATAGAAAGATGACATTCTAAGTTTGGTAGCTTGATGAGAGTTTGAAATTTTTATTATCATGAAGAGAATTTATTATCATGAATAGAATTTGGTGGAGATGGAGTGACTGACCTTCTTAAACATGCGGGAATTTTGTGTGCTGGGGTTTTTGGGGAAGACCTGTTAATGTTTCAGGAGTAGCTAAAGGCTGAAAAAGAAACTCAGGGCTTTTCTCAGTGTTCTGTCAGCCTGGCTGAAACCTGGGACTTTACTGGAGGAACCAAATTGTTTCTGCAGGTCGGTATCAGCAGAATCTCTTCAGCCTTGCTGCTGCTGGGCATCAGAACGTAGGACATGGTTTGTTGTTGATGATGTGCTTGAAAAGCTGCAGGACAAACCTGGGGGTTCTCGAGCTGTTCCATGTGCACATGGTTTGGGACAGCAGTGCTGTTGTCCCTGATGGATTCCATGTGTGTCACCAGGTCATGCACGGTGCATTTCCACTGAAATCCACTTTCTGATAACTAGTGAAATTAAATTTAGAACACTTCTCAGATTATAACTGCATCCTCAACCTTTACTTCAACTCCAGGTACCTTTGCCTTTTTTCTCCAAGCCTTTCCTAGATTCTGAGCTTCAGGATATCCTTGCATCTTTTACAGGGCTGGTTAGGCTTCGTTGTCACATCTGGTTGATATTACAAGCAGGAATATATATAGTGAAATAAACCTTAAATGGAATGTGAGGCGTCCCACAAAATGAGTTTCTCATAAGGCTTTGAGCCTTTTCTTCTAGAAAGAGTGGCTTTGAGACTCATGGATTTTGTTTGCTTTGGTTTAGATAAGGGTTTTAAGTTTAAGTTGGATGGTGAATGAACCCTTGATTGTACTTTTTAGTGGAAATGTTTCTCATTGCTCTGTTGCCTTCACTGCCTAGGTTTTAAACCTTCTGAATTGTTTTATCTGGGATAATTATCTAATAATTCAAAATGCAGGCACTTTTAATGACGAAACTGAATCAAGGAAAAGACATTTTTAATGAATTGAGACATAAAAGCATGAAAGATTTTTTTTTTTTTTTTTTTTTTTTTGTAGTTTCAGATATTTACTATTATCTATCCATAAAGGAACAGGTATTTTTAATACAGGTGCTGAAATTCACAGAAAAAGTATAATAAAATGAAACATGTAATTTAACAGCTATAAAACTAGGTTTTGATTCTAAGGCAATTATTTTCTAATATCCAAAACAACTCGTGAAATTTACTCACAAAGTTTGTAAGCAAAGATTTGTGCCTGCAGGAATCCTGTTTCCTCTGTGTGCAAAGCTGGTGTATAAAATGATTGTAGTGCATCTGCTTTTCACTAAAAAACAAATATGCTAGTGGTCCATGAGATACTTATTTATCTTTGAAAACACAACAAAAGGGGAAAAAAACCCATTTGCCCTCAAACACCCTGTCATGTAAGAATATATTTGTTTCATTGTTGAAGCCTCTATACCTCAGGCTAGCTGCTAAGTAGTCATGGTCAAGCTCCTTTGTGTGTGTGAAAAAAACCTCTTAGAAGTGCTCTAAACTCAAGTCTTGCAGTGAGAATTAATACCTCTACCAAATTTATAGCCATGGGCCATTTGTTGGGTCTATTTACTTTTAATGAACTGTCTTAGTTGTCACTTGACTGAGCAAACCAGGCTCTGGAATCTTAGATACTGAAATCCGATACCCAAATATCAGGAGAGTGGAAGCATCCATTAGACTCTGAAATGAATTTGTTTACTTTTTAGAGTAGTATCAGAATCTAGATTTTATTCCAAAACTGAGTGTCGTAGTGTGGGAGCAGAGCACTGTGATCCTGAACAGAGACAATTTGGATCTGTGGCTGTGTGCACAGTGTCTTTGTGTTTAAATTTTCTAGTCATGGTGTCCCAATGTTTTATCATATTCATTTATAGTTATTTCTAAAGCAGGCTACAGTAGCACAATCAGCAGAATGGAGATATTGTAGGCAAGTTGTTTTATTAAAACGGCATTTCCTCTCAGTGCTGAGAACAGCCATTCTGTAACAAGTTGCTTGTTGTTAACATTGTGCAAGTATTTGTAGAACTGTGAGGTTTGTCAGAGCTGGATCAGTGGGATGCTTATTTCTTGTCTAGTGGAATATTTTGAAAGTTGATTGATAGATGGGTAAAATAGTGAGTAAGTACTTGCAGCAAACAACGCAAATTCCGGGAGTAGCCTTAAAAAGAGGCAATATTCAGTTTTAGCAGAATCACAGAGATCCTGAGGTTGTGTGCTGGGCTGACCCTGGCTGGACACTGGTGCCCAAAGCTGCTCTGTCACTGCTCTTCTCAGCTGGGCAGGGAGAGAAAATATAATGAAAGGCTTGTGGGGTGAGATAAGAGCAGGGAGAGATCCCTCACCAGTGACTGTCATGGGCAAAACAGACATGACTCTGGGATATTAACTTTATTGACAATTAAATCACAGTAGGGCAATGTTGTATTTTTAGAAATTGCTATTTGCCATCTCTTTTCTTAACTTGTGCACTTCCTTATGATACCAGTGTGTATGCAGTCTGTGTATTTGATTTTGTGTAAGTAGTTTCCTTGGATAATTCTTGATACGAGTAGCTGGAACTATTTAATTAGTGCTTTACTTAAGAAGCTGCCCTGGTTAAACACAAACATGAAGGTGTTCTCACCTTCCCTGTGTGACAGGCAGGTGTTGGCCCAGGTGAGTTAGTGGCTCCTGCCTGGAACTGGACAAGTGCAGTGTGTGTTAGATTTTCCCAGGGTCTGCTTTCCTCTGAGTGCCTGTGCAGCTCAGATGTTTATGGTAGCCAGGGGCTTGCACACGGCTGTGATTTGCCCAGGATTTGCTGCTGAAAGCCCTCTGAGAAGTGTCACTTGTAAACCCTCCTTCCCAGCCCCATCCTCAGCCAGTTCAAAGCATCAAACCATGACTCCTGGTCAAATTCAGAGTCTTTCATCTTGTGGATGTCATTAGAAGCTGTGCTTGGAAAAGCAACCAGATCGTAAATTTTCTTAGTGTCCTCTTTATTCCTCTGCTTGTTCTCTTTCTAGAAAGAAAGCTCTCCCAAACTGCTGCCTTAGAGCTCCATTATCATTTCCCATTAAAGCAGGATCCTGACAATTCAATTGTTGCAGGGGTTTGAGTTACGGTGTTGCCATGACGAAAGAGCATGGGCTTGTAACAGGGTGTTTTTGTGGTCTTATCCACATCCAATAATTGTAGTTTTACTGTGTATAGATCACAGCAGGTCTTTTCAGAAGACAGTAAATAATTACAGTAAGTGTTCGCTGGTCTCTGGGGTGCACTTCTGGCTTGGGAAAGATGTGCATTAGGTCAGAGGCTTGTGCTGCAGATAGCTGGATGACATTTACACCGTTTATCAAGCTGAAGTCATTCTAGATCTTCTTTTGGGCTCTGCTGTTAAATAATGAATGTAGCCTCTTTTTTTTTTTAATACAAGTACACACCAATTTTATTTGAAGAGTCTAAGGATCTTTTTCTGTCTAAATTAGTGCAGAAGAATAATTAAAAATATAATAAAAGATTTTTTAAATTATTATTATTTGAGGACAAGTAATAAATAAACAAAAAGCAAAGGAAACCATGTTGAAAAGCCAGAAAGCTTCCTCCTCAGTGCTGCTTTTTCCTCTGTGTGAAATTGGTTATTTGAAATGATAGTGTGCAGATGTCTTGTTTCCCCTCTTAGGGGAAATAGGCACGACTAGGGAAGAAAGGGTGTTTTTTGTGAAAATTACTGCTGGGTTTTAGTGGCGTCTTCTTTCTAAGGAGGTTTCTATTGCCAACTTCTGTGATCAGGTCATCTTATTACAAAGCTATTTAAGGGAGTTTGTGGCAAAGGATTCTACATTTCCAGAAGAAATGCCACACATGCAGATTAGCAAAAATCTGCTTTGGAAATAAGTTGTTTTACTCTGTTAGCTGAGTAACTACTGCCTTGCATTTCCAATGTTTTTTCCTCTGCTCTTTGAAGAGTGACATCTTTTCATTGATATTCAGCTCAAGAAACCAGGAGGCTCCAAATTAGTGGGATTAATTTGCCAATTAATTATTTGATAATTATTTGGTAGCTTTAGCCATGCTGCTGGGTGTCCATTTTCCTGAATGTTGGGGTTTTTAAAGTACTCTCGGATATATTCTAGTTTCAAATCACATGGCTTGGAGATAGCACATAAAAAATACTGTAACCAGCTGCTCAAAGCAGTCCTGAACTGGAAAATGCTAACACCAATAGTAGCCTTGTGAACTTACTAAGCCCAGTCCATGATTTTGCATCAACAGAGCTCTTGTAAATAGTTTCTGATGCCTCTTAAAATTTACCTTATTCTTAGTATCAAACAAGGAATACTGATAAATTCAGTATGTACTCACAATTAGGCATTAATTCCCATCAGAGTTCATTCTTTTCTCCTTAGCCAGCACATCCTGGAGGTGCTTAGCAAAATTAGGCTGTTCTGAACTTCTGCAGACTCTTCTGCTGCCTTGAGTGAGTCCCAGCAAGGCCAGCTGGATGGGGGCTCCATGGTCAGTCACCACCTAGAGAGCTGCACACGTGGGTTCTGAGGGTGGCCGTGTGTGCTCTGCCAGCTCTGAAATGTGTCCTTATTAACTACCTTCAACTTCTGTCTTCAGAGTGACAAATCTAAATGGGGAGAAAAACACAGTGACTCAGCTTCTGGTTATGAGGGCTTCCACATGACTGGGAGCTGTTACAGAGGTCTCAAAGCACAGCAGTTGTGGGTGGGCATTGTTGGCTTGCTGTTTTCTTACATTCGTGTTCAGAATTTGGGCTCTCTTGCTCCTGTGAGCAGCAGTCCAAGCGCCGTAGCTCCCTGCAGTGCTGGGTTCTGGCTCCTGGTGCTCGATTTGTGGTGGTGGCAGGGCTGGGGAGCTGCTGCTGCTGGTGGCCTCAGCAGGGTGGATTTGTCTGTGGCACTCAGGGGCTGCTTTCAAGCTTGACAGAGGATTGAGTGGCTGTGGAGGTTGCAGCTGGAGATTAATTAGGTTATATCACAGGTATATTATTACTGAGGGATTCTGACCTGATGGTTTATAGGCGGTTTCTTTTCCGGAAACTGGATAACCCTGGTAGTCTGTGCAGCTCTAAGTTTGTCAGGGTCAGATTTACTGCATTTGCTTTGTTAATGTGGCTTTTTGGCCTTGCCATTAGAGCTAGTCAGCAAATGTCAGCACATCATGGTTACTTGCACACAGTGTATTGCTGTATGGATATTGCTTTTCTTGTTTGAAAACTTCCTTTCAATCAGTTAGTCCATATGTGAGTGGTTTTTTGCCTTTCCCCTTTGGCTGTGCTCTGAAAGGAGCTGAAAAGTGTTTTCCTGAGTGTTCAGTGCTTCTGAGCTGCTGGAGTCTTGTCCCTGGTTAGAATGAGCAGTGGGAAATTCACTCGTAAATTGCCATTACTGCAACTAGGAGACAATGCAGAGTGAATATAACTCTCTTTTCTTTTTGGTGAACAGGCGATTAGAATACATTTGGCATTATTTCACACTGAGGCAGTTTCCTCACACAGAGTGAATGTAGGAACAGATTGAACTGATGACCCGAAGTGCAGACATCTCATCTACACAACAGGAAAAATATCATAATGATAATGTAAATATTTCTGCTGCTTTCCATAATAGACTGTCATCCTGAGGCCAAAGATGAGTTTACATTGATCATCTTGTAAAAGTCCTTTCAAATACTTTGGAAATATGTTGCAGATAATGAGAATTTTTTAGTGTGTGTGGATAGTAGAAGTAGGGGACACGATCATTGGTGTAGAGACACTAATGAGGGTTAAATTACAAGTGCTGCAGATGAAGCCTTGATTTTCATCAGTGTCTTCAAAAAGAAAAGGCCATTTCCCATTACGGGTTTTCTGGCTTCAGCTCTCCTGGTTGTTTCATGGCAGCAGAACCCTGCTTTACCTACGGAGATTTATTGTACAGTCAGAGTGCCCCATGAGTTAAGGGTGGGTAACATGATGCAAGGCCAAATACTTCCTTGTTTTAATTATCATTTGGTTTTCTTCTTGAAATCTGCAATGTGTAAAATGGGAAGCTTAAGTCAGGCTTTCTGGAGCTTTTCCATGTGTTTCACAGGGGTAATAGACCATGCCTGTTTAAAGTATTTCAGACACTTAAAGGTCTCCAAAATGAAAGCTGCTATTACTTTTAAATGCACTATGTTTGCTTTTGAAATACAGTCATAAATGATCCAGGATTTCATTTTGATTCCAGCCCCTGCAGTTGAGAGAGCCATGGGATTGTAGCCCGAGGCGTGTGTGTGCCTGTCAGAAGGGTCAGCGCCGAGCTGAACCGGGGGGATTTGCTCTGGAGCCTGACACAGCTCCGTGTCCCAAGTGCAGGCTGCACTGTAAAACTTACAAGGGTACAAAATATTCATGAAACAAAATTAAAATAACCCGTGCAAGTCATTAAATATTATGGTGCTATGAGAATAGATTGGCAAGGGCGGTTTATTATCGTCTTGCACTCATGACTAAGGCAAAGATGTTGTACGAGGTGTGCCTTTGAACTGCTTTTATTTCTTCACTCATTGTAACACACTGAAAACAAAAGGTTATGGCACCTTGTGATATACAAAGTCCATGAGCTGATTCTTAATGTTTCCTTTATATAATACTTTGGAATTTAGTGAGATTATTCAAATGTACAGTAATTGCCACCGTTGAATATTGAGATTTTCTACAATGGAAATGCAAATACTATTGAGAAAATTGACTGAAGCATATTTGAAATTAAGTACCTGCCTTTTGCTCTGCTCTGTTAAACTCCCTGATGGGCTGTTGCTAAAGACATCTATGAAATGTTTTCTTCAGGAAACAGCTGATATGAATTTACTCCATTCCTATTGATCTGTGAAGGAATGTTAAGTTTAATGTTTTGAATGGTTTCCGTGCATGGTACAACATCAGTGCTCGGTGAACTGTGAAAAATGCTGACAAGAAAGGCATCTGATATGAAATCAAATATTATGCTTATATAGTTAGTTTCCTTTGTTGAGAGAAACAGTCTTGTATCCTACCACACAGTCCCAGGAACAGAACTCCCTGTAAGTTCTGATAATCATCCCGGGTCAGCCCTGCCTCGCTGTCCTTTCTGGGAGTGAAGGGGGCTCACAGGAACATTCAGTCTCTGAGCCCCAAACTGATTTCTTTACAACAAGCATATGTGCAAAGTGACTTTGTTTTCAAAAGCACTGGATGGAATTTTTGCTTTTTTCACCTTGAGTTTGTACCATCCTGCGCTACTTTTCCCCAATAATTGCTCGATTTACCCCATACCTTAGCATCCCTTACTGGGAGCAGATCTGATGGTATATTTAGCTAGGTTTTTCACTAGGACTTTTTCTGCAGAAGTGCAGCCTTTGCAGTGGCTTGGTGTTATTTGACCCGGGAACTTGCTGGTCTGTAGGAGGTATTTCACTTAAACAACTTCCCTTCCTTCGCTCCAGAGGCCTCGCGTTCCTCCTGCTGTATGAAGTGCTTGTGTGGCTGCCAAGGGCTGCACTGGAAACACCATCCCGGGATGGTGCATTGCCATTGGGCTGGCTGCAATAAACCCCCTAAATCTGTGTCCTTTGCTGGCTTTGTTGGGAGGACACATCCCCGTGTAAACGAGGGTGCTGCCCCAGAGGGCACCGGCTCAGCTCGAGGAATCTCAGTGAGGCTGTTCTGGTGTTTGCCATGAGACTGGGAAATGCACAACTGTGGTCCAGTGTGTTCCTTCCCACCAGTCCTTCCTCTGACAGGAGCACAGTTAGACTGACACTGCTCAGGTGGGCCATTCAGTTTTGACTTTCAAGGCAACATTAGTCAAGTATTTTGATAAAGTGTAATTTACATGCATCAGTAATTACGGGCTCCAGAGGGACCATGGTATTTTTTTCCTGACACGACAGGAAACAAATTTCCCATAAGCCTGGGGAATGCAACATGCCACTTGCCCCAGTTGGTGGTGAACTTCAAAGGAAAACAATGATTCTTTTTACTGGCCTTGGGTTTTGCACTATTTTATCTTCAAAACTGGTATTTCAATTGCTTGAAGGGAATTACTTTTCTTTGCTGCCTGTTACTCTTTTTCTCCCAAATGGCACTGCTGGTTTTAAAAATGAGGACCACCTCACTCTCTTGCAGCTGGAGCTTATTCCAACTCCTCTTTAATGAGGTAGACCCATTTCACTGTGTTTAAATAAGCACACGAACAAAGGACCAGTTGCTGGGTTGGCCTGTGGATAGCTGTGGCTTACAATAGGCCATGTGTCAAACTTGGCAAAAATATAAGCTAGATTGTTTTTCACTTTGTAGTTAAGGTTTGTAAATAAACACAATTTTATGGAAAGTGTAAATGATATACCTTTAAAAGTTGAGACTTATTTATTACCAGTCTGGTTTTTTCGTATCTCTTTATTCACTTTGGAGAGTTCTTCCTTTCTAAAGAATGAAATGAAGAGGGGAAAAGGATCTCCCTCTTCCTTTAGGGCACATTGAGCATACCATAAAATATGGAAAAGCGAGCACTTATCACTTTGGCTTGACCCTGTAGCCTTGCCCTGAAAATGAGGAAGGAGTTCAGTTAGTAGAGACTTTCTAAGGCATTTGGTGTGTGTGCCCCAGTGTTTGAATGTCAGGCTGGCAGGAAGAATGACAGAGTGAGCTGCATTTTGGGCTTTCAGCCTGGCCTCTCCCTTATGTACGGTGACCTGAAAGATTAACACAATTAAAATCAGAGGGGAAGCACTTTTTAGGTATGAAATTTTCCAATATTTGTAAAGAAACAAGCTCTAGGGGTTCCCAGGGAGTATCCAGGAGCTAGAGGGCTGCTGGGGATGCTGCTGTGTTGAATGGCCTGTGAAAATGCTTCTGTGTAGCTTTACACTGCACTTTTTAAATTATGCAACACTTAGATACTTCACTGAGGTTTTTTCCTAGGTAACTTTTCACAACTGACTTCATCTGCACAGGTTGGGGGGATTAGTTGTAGAAAAAGTCAGTGGCTTGTCTTGGATCAGCAGTCACTGGGTTGTCAGGAGTTTTTTCCCCACTAATGTGCCTTCTTTATAAGGTTTTCATATTTAGTATTGTGGTAGCCAACCCATTTGTTTCTTTCTCCTGTAGAAGGAGATTTTTCTGGTTTTCTTGCCAGAAATATAAGAATATATACGATACAATATAAGAAAGAATGGAGCACATTAACCTCATCAGCATTTAACTGGCTGTGTTTTGAGTGGGAAGTTGAACGATATGACCTCAGAGGTCCCCTACAACCTGAAATATTCTGTGGTTAAATATGTTATTTACAGTACTTAATGCTAGGGCTTGGAAGCTTTTAGCTGTTTCAAGGTTTGGCAGATACTGTGGATGGGATACCAGACTGTGGAGTTTTTCTTTTTTTTCCCCTCCTATTCAGAATGAAAGATTAAATGTGGTAGATAGGATTTTTGTGGGTGCTGGAAGATCCTGTGCCTAAGAGGTGCAAGATTGTGCTCATCCTCAGGATGGTAGAGTAGGAGAGGTTGGTTTTTCAACTCCCACTCTGGAAAATCAACAGGAGCCAGAATTGATGAACTGCTGCTGAGGAAAGTAAATTTTAGCTGTCTCCTACCCTAAATTGTGCTGTTTGAATCCACTTGTAATGTTGACTTCGCTGTCCTTTTCAGAGGTAGGATATGCCTTGGTGTTCAGTGTTTTTACATTTTATCATCTTGCATCTTATTGTGGGAGGAACTTATTTGCTTTATCCCCTTTCTTGAATGTGTTTGATTCTGCTTTGCTTAAACCCAGCTTGTAAAACCAGAGTGGCTGATCTGGGAGGCTGTAGTGGGGTCATTATGTAACACAGGCAAAGAGGTGCTGCCCAGATCCTCTTTAAAAATAGTATAGAAAAGGAAAGAGAGAGTATAGTATAGATGGCTCCTGTTCTCGGGGTTTTCCTTCCCAAGATCCTGTTTCAAATGGACTTGGCTTGGATGGAGGATCGAGGTGTTCCTACAGCAGGAGGCATTTTCAGTTGTTTTATTTTTTCTTTGGAGGACCCATGTTTTCCTTCCTGCAGGAGGAAAAGTCACGAGGTCCCAGAGGGTGGTGTTTGGGATTGGTGCCTCTCCTGCGGGTCTGTGGTCAGGATGGGAGCTGCGAGTTGACTCCTGGCCCCTTTCATTGCTGACCTCAGCCTGGTGTGTCAGTAATGTCAGTGTGCAGGGCTTTCAGAACATACACTGCTCCATCTGCCAGCACTGGCATGCTCTCTGTTCACATCCAGTGGTAAAACTTGAAGGAAGGGCGCATTGGGCTCAACCTCCCATTATCTAAGATTGTAGCTTTTGAATTTAAATGCTATTAACTTAGTTTCAGGTTGCAGCTACAGAAAAAGGTTTGTTCTCTTTCTGATCTTAATCTGATGATCTTGATTTAATTTTCGAATTTATTTCCAAACAGTCTCTAAGGTAATGTTACTACAATGTCAGCAATCTATTTAAATTACAGAAAAATCCCAACTATTTAAAAAAAAAGTGGTTAAAAGGAAATGTTGTCTTAATGTCCTCTGGGTTATGCTGAATTTCAGGCATGTTTTAAGCTACTACAGCGTTATGCCCATGTCACAAATGGGGTTTGTATGTGAAGATTCAAATAGGTCCAACCAATCATTTCATGATTTTTGAAACTTGTGGTAAAGCTCCAGCTAAGGAAAACATAACACTGTTTCTTGCATGATGATAGTGCTGATACTTCCCTCTGATCCTGAAGGGAAGGACTTCTTAACAGCGTCTTCAGAAAGGCTCAACTTGAGTCACTCAATTAAGTTACTGAATTACAAACTTTTACTTAAATGTGTAAATCAAAAGATTTTTTTCAAGTAGTTTGTTTTTCCAAAAGAAGGTTTTTGTGAGTTTTTCTGGCAGCCATCTGTATACAAAATAATAAAAAAAATTTGCAAAATCTAACATTTGTGTTATGCAGATTAATTAGTTTAGAGTTCTCAGCTAGTTGGCCAAAGAAGTGATTCGTGCTGTGGAGACTGGCGTGTCAGGGACAGGTAATATGTGAAGTCATGTTTAACTTTGTGAATGGGACTAGTATTTCAATTTTAGGAAGGTTTATTTCTGAAATAAAAATGAGATTTAAAATGTTTTTCTGTTTAAATCTGTTTAAAAGAATCATTTTGTGAGTTGATTAAAACCATATAATATTATTCAATGGATCCTCATTTAATATTTCACAGACTGAAAATAAACATCACCTCATAGCCCTGTATCTTAAATAATTCCAGATACCATAATTATCTTTAATCACTTAATTATTAAATTATTCTTTGTTATTTTGAAGGGATTGCAAATATTTGAGTACACACTTTCCACAGTAACTTCTCATGAATCCATACATCCCTCTTGTTACCGTGTAGTGTTGATGCTTATTGAAGCTGGTACATTAAAGTACTGATTAACATTTCATAGGGTTATACATTTTATAATTCCTAAGAGAAAATGTAGAAATTACAGTTGATGTACAGTGCTCTTATTCCTTTGAATTACCCCAAGGCACCTGAGTATTTGAATGAAAGGATGGGTAATGTGTTTTTTGCTTATTTTCAACTATTGTCCCTTGCTAAAACATGTTTAGAGACGTTTCATGGGAATTATGGTTCCCTTTTGCAGAATTTTATGTAGGTGTGAAAAAATTGGTAGCATTTATTTCACCTGTGCCTGAATGCAAAAAATATTAGAGGGTAAAAGAATGATCCATATACTGAGAAGAAGAGCCAGAACTGGCATCTTCCAGCCTGGAAGAGGATTTTGTGGCTGTTGTTTTATTCTGCTGCGGCAGTTTGGGTTTCTCCAGGCTAAGTCATGGCCACAGGAGCTGGGTGAGGATTCCTGATCCAGAGGGTCCCTGCAGTGCCAGGGTGAGTTATCCCTGGGCTGGGACAGGCCTGCCCATCTCTCCTGCAGCTCCACGGTGCTGGGGCACGCTGGAAACTCGGAAGGTGCACATTGCTTCACTGCCTGAAATCCAAACTGGCAGCAAAGGCTATCATTAGAAACCCCTGGGAAGAAATGCAGTCCTTTTGAACTTCTGCTGACTGCTGAAACAAACCCCACCCAACCAAAAAACCTAAAGTCAGACAATTAAAAAAAAAAAAAAAAAAAAAAGTGCTGTTTTATGTTGTTGCCTTTGCCCAGCCAAGTCCACGTTCTAAATGTACCAAGTTACAGAGAGTCAGGAGAGCAGCTGAAGCTTAAATGCTGCACTTGTGCAGAGGTGGATTTAGACTGGTGGTTCTGTGTGTCTTTGCACTGAACTCAGGTGTGTGCAGAGTCCCTCTCCTTGAAATCTGACATTGTTCTCCTCAGCATTTCCAAATGTGTCAGGGAATAACTTGGGGAAACAGAAATCCTGCATGGAAAAACATTTCTTCAGTAACTATAAGTTGAGTACGTGGACTGATTTTTTAAAGTCATGTTGGAAAATACTAATTATTAGGTAATAAGGTAAAAAAATTACCTGATAAGGGCAAGGAATTTTAGAATGTGTGGGCAAGACTTGGTGTCCTGATTGGAATTTTCAGTTGTTGAATTAAGTGTATTATTTAAACAGCTTGGATTCTAAAGGACTGGATGGCATTTGGAATTAAGTAACTTTGTGTGGGTTAGTTTACTGTTAGACAGCACTGGTGTTAAGAGCTGCTGATTTATTTTATTGTAGGTAGCCAAACATCTTTGTGGGATGGTTGTTTCACATACACATACATTTTACTCACCCTCTTGGTACTTTTTTTCCATCGCTGCTCTCGCGTATGTTGTGCCGATGCCGAGTTGCTCTTGGAAACCATTTCTTAGTAGGGACATTGGGACTGTTCTTCAAGAAAATGCAGTGCTTAATAAAAACCAGCATGTAATGCAACAGCCCAAATCCATTACCAGTGTGCACACTATCACAGATTCCATAGAAGTGTTACAGTAATGCTACTCTTTGCTTTCAGCTTGTTGTGTCATTGGCATATTATATAAATAGCCAGCTATTGAGATACTTGGGAATTTTTGAATGAAAGCCCCTGTAGGATTAAAAATTGCTGGGCTTGGGTTTTAATGGGAATATTGGGAAAATCAGACACTACTTGAATTGTCTTGAGTTATTACAGAATAAGTAAATTGTAAAAAGACTGCATTGTGATGGTTCCTGTTCCTGAAATACTGATGTTTTTCCAGCAGCTGTAAATCAGTGCTTAAATAGTCTCTTGGTATAGAGACAGGACACAAAGGGTTTAGCTGTGCCTTGCCTTGAAAAGTCATGGAATTTCTTGGTTAAACACAATGAACTTGAAATGGTGAAATCTGAGTGAATGATCTAAGTAATTTTGGTTGCAATTTTCTTCAACACTTACATTGCCCAGCTTTTATGGCATAATAGAAGGACACAGATCAAAAATTGAGTAATGGTTCCTGATATTAATAGAAAAGAATAAAATAAATTGGAGCTGTTTTTATGCACCACTGAAGAGAATGCGTGATGGTGAGCCTGGAACAGCAGCCAGGCTGGAACAGAAACAGGCCTTGAGTTTATGAACTTGAGATAAATATTTAAAAATGCCATTTCAATATGTGCAGAGTGCATTTTTCACATTTATGTTTGGTTTCCTTTTAAAGTGTATGTCAGGTAAGAGCACCTGCTACTGCTGCTGGTGGGCAGGTCTGGAACCCCAGACATGGCCAGAGCCTGTCCAGGGAATGGCTCCAGGGACTGGCAGCGAGGAGACAGCAAATGGTTTCAGTATGGGCTGGCTAGTGAAGTTGAGAGGGCAAGTTTTGGAGAATTTCAGCTATGTCATGGGAAATGGCCACAGCCAGACTTGTGATTAGCAGGAGAGAGCAAATCCTCTGGGTCATTGCCAGGGTTCAGGAGGGCAAAACACTGCTGGGCTATCAAATTGTTGCCATACTTTGTTTAAAAAAGAAAGGGAGGGCAAATATAAGTGGGTGAAAAAAACCCAAAACTAACAAAGAAGCAGATTACTTTTTTGGGTGTCAAATGTGCCATCATTTTAATGTTGCTGACATGCACAACCTGAGCGATGCATGAGAACAGAGAATGGCTGGAACAAGTGCATTCAAATATTGAAGGTAGAGAGGAAATCTGGAAATGTAATAGCTACTGAGTTGTTTGGGTTTTTTTCTTTGGATTAAAAGAATCTTCTCATGAATTGCACTGATTTTTTTTTCTTATAAAATTTACATACAGTGAGGGTAGTTTTTTGTGTATTACTGATCCCAAAATGACATTAAGCTGATTTTTCTGTATCCTAAATGGAAAGATATTGTGTGGCATATTGAGGGAATATGAAAAAGTATTTACTTATTTTTTGTAACAAATAACAAAAGTAAATTCTGAAAGGACACTAATTAGAGCCAAAAGCAAAGTAGACAACTGAAACTACTCTCAGTACACTAAAATTCATTGAATTTTTTGATGTGAGGCAGGCTATTGTAAATACTTGCTGTATTGGTCAGACCTGCTGAGTGTGATTTGTGAGAGCACTCAAGTAGGAGTTTCCTGGTTCTGGGACATTGCAGTTTTCCAAGTCTAACTCTTTATTCATTCACCTCAGGTGAGTAAACAGAGGTGTTTTGGTTTGCCCTTCTGTGGTTGCTCCCAAACCACAGTGCCACGGCTCTTGGAGCAGCTCTTTCGCCAGAGAGCGGAGTGAGGTTGTGCCACCGGTCCCTGAGACAGGTGGTGGCTGACCACAGTCAAAACCATTCATTTTCCCCTCACCCCATTTCTCCAGCACTCCTGACTCACTGCAGGAACAGGCTGTAGGATTGATTGTACCAGCCTGGTTCAGCAGGAACCCACAGCCTGTGCAGCGAGGCTGGATCTCCCTGGATCCCTGCCCTGAACAGCAATGGAATGTGTGTTGCTTGCTGCAGAGCACCCCAGAGGGATGCCAGGGCTCCAGACTGACTGGATTCCTCCTGTCAGGAGCCTTTGTTTCCATGACAGTGATGCTGCCCTGACCCTCTCTTGGTGGCTGTGGTTATGGAGTGTCAGGGTGCCCATGGTTGGTTGTGGAACTTGCTCCTCTGGATGTTTAGCAGAAGGAGGAGGAATCCACTGGGGTGGCAGAAAAAAATCCCCAAGTCCTTTTACCTGCGTTAGCCCTGAAGTTCTCCAGCCTTGTTTCCTGATCACAGGTGTGGGTACTTCCAGCTGCTGGCTGGGGCAGGGACAGTTCAACAGGTCAAAGCTGATTATGCCAGACCTGGAAGTGACAGAAATGCTGATCAAACTCTTTCCAAAGAGCCCATGAGTCAGGCCTTATGTAGTGCTCTGGTTTATTTTCTGATCACTGGGATTTTATTTATTTCTTGTTCCCTCACAATACTAATGACATTTCCAGTTAATCTTTCAGATTTTTCATTTCCTTACACGTTTCAACTTTCACTAAATACAACTCCACATTCTTTACTCATGTGCAAGTTATGGAAAACTTACCCTAAAAGCGAGTCCCTGCAATTTACATGTCAGTAATTATATTTTGCTGTATCAATCTGATTGTTTGAATTAATCCATCCAACCTATTTCTTTAGTAAATGCAGAACACTTACAGGTTAGTGTTTCAAGAATAATACTGTAAATGAGCAGAGCTTTGCAGACTTGTATGCCAAACGCTGTCTAGAAGTAGAGTTCTTTCCCACACAGAGCTGTCCTTCCCCCACTCCTCTGCAGCAGTGGGAAGCAGAAGCATCGTCCATGACTCATGACACAGAGCTTAATAGCTGCTGTGGAGGCTCAGAACTGTGTCTGCCTTGGCCCCAGATGTAAATGTGGGACTGTTTGCTGACCTGTTGAGAGTCTACACGGAGCATTTGGCTGGAGGACAACACCGTAAGTCTTCACAATGGTAACACTGATGCTTTTGGGTTGCCTGAAAACCCAAACCTAGGAAAGTGTAAATAGTATCTCAAAAGTATTCAGAGTGAATCTGTGCTGATTTTGATATATTTCTTTGCAAGGTTGGGTTGAATGTCAGCAGTCAAGTGGGCTCCTGTTCGTGCTTGAGATTGATGGGTTGTCTCTTAAAAAAACATCAATTTCCTAAATGAGAATTTGTTCACTAAGAAGTAGCTAAACCAGGTGTAGAAATAAACTCCAGGAGTTGCCCTGAAATAAAGCTGTTCCCTTGAGGTGACATCTGAGTCTCTGGTTTGGCCTGAGACTTTGGGTTTTAGATTTGTTTCATTCCTGAAGGATAAATGGCATGGATAAGCACAAAATGCATGTCTGGTTTGTATTGTCACCAGTGCCCTCCATTGAGGACTCTGTTTGCATAGAGTGATATGCAGGGTCTGAAAGGTAGTTCTGAGGAAATCTTAGCCTCTTAGTTGAGGGATTAAGAGGTCACCACAAGAACTTGCTGGGCACATAATCCTGGAGTCAGAGGCTGAGGCAGTGCTATGCTGTAGTGCTGGGTGTTCCAGGGCAACCAGTGACAAAATATACTGGTGCTTTTGGCAAATTTTGGGGTTGAAGTGGAGGGAAGAACAGGTATGAATTGTGGAACAATCTTCAAAGGATAGAGAGGTAACAGAGCTACCTGGAGACATGTAGGAATTTCTCAAAGTTTTCAGCATTCTTAAAACCAGATGAAAGCCTAAAAATGCCCAGATGTGTAGAAGAGATTTGCAGTGTAAAATACATGAATACCATAATGATTGACACACTCAGTGACTTTGAAGTATGTTTTTAATTATGTTGTTTTCATGTAGTGCTGTGTGTGAAATGTTTTGATCTCACATAGGAAGAAGAGTTAGGTCTATAACAACCGCATGAATGGTGTGAGAGTGCTTTGCAGTGTGTTTCTGTGCCTGGAAGAACTGGCATCTTGTTCCCTGTCATCGACTCAAGATGCGAAAAGGAAATGTACAACTGCTGAAAGTTGTGCAAAGAATCTGGTGAAGAATCTTCTGTCTTTGAAGATCTCCATATGTGAGGTATTCATGCATGTTTTGAAGATGACTTGGTTCTTGGGATTCCTGAAGGTATTAGGGAGGAATTTATGTAGCAGGCTTGTGTTTGGCAACAGTTTAACAGCACAAAACAAATCACAAATGCATAAATATGATAAGTTATTGCCTCTGACAAAATTGAGCACAGTTAGAAAGCTCTGTCCAACTGTGATCTGTGTGGTCTGGCTCCTGGCAGTCAACATACTGGAAGTGTAGAAGTTAATGTTCCAGAAACTTATCTGTAAAGAGCTGTCTGAGCTCCTAATGGGCAAGGCTCGTGTTGTCAGTGATCAGATCGTGTTGTTCTGATAGCAAACCATCCATCTTGTTCCTATTGGCTGCCTTATTCAAGTGAGGCTAAATTTCCAGACTAAGGTGCCTTCCAAGCACTGAGAGTACTGAGGTTCAGTTGCTGGAGGGAAAGGTGTGCTCACGGAACTATTGGATGTGAAAATACCTGGCTTGAAAAATCATGAAAAGTTTCTAAAGGGAGAATGGGAAAGAGTAACTGGAGTTCAGAGAGACACCATAAATTGCACCTTTAATGGAACTCCATGCTGGGCTCAGAACTAGACCTATAGACAACAAATAGTGTACCCCTTGAAAGTAAGAAAAATCTGCTTCTGTTTCAATACAGTCTTTCTTCGCTGTAGCCACCTTGCTGTATTTGTAGTTGCACCCTGCAGAACCTCCCCATTGCTCAGCTGGGAGCTGTCACTGTCCTCCAGACTCCTCCTGCAAACCCTGCTGGTTTATGGCACACTGATTCCAAATATTCAGTTTTTTAATCAATTCTGGAAACATATATAGCTGCATGGTGCAGTTCATGACCTACTTCCATATCAAACTTGATAAAGGTAATTAACTTTCTATAGCAGTTGCTGCAAATCCTGGGAACTATTTTGTTTGTGTGGCTTTGAGGATATTCTCTAAGGACAGAAGCATGAAATGAACAAAATGAAAGAGATTTCTCCCTTCCCCTGCAGGATAACAGTGCTAAAGGTAGAAAAAAGGACATTAAAAAGAGAGGCTGGAGTCAGCTTCCATTCTGAGGCTGCTGGAGCGGGGCTGTTGAGCGACCATGGAAAAAAGCTCCACAATTGTGAGAGTGGGTGTTTTTTCACAGGGCAAATCAACCCCTCAGTCAGGGAATTCTGTTTGTGTAAACAGGATGCACTAGATGTACTTTTTAGACACTTACTTATTTTAGTACTTATCTTCTAACCTTGCCTTGATTTCTCTGGGGCTGATTTGTTGCTGGTTTTGCTTTGCACCTCCCATCCTTATTTGGATTGCTCTGTAGGTTTTCTGTATTTCTTCTGAAATAAGGTCCTCGAGGGTGCCAGGTCAGAACTGCTCTCCAAATAACAACCAGCAGAAAGGGAGAGAGATGGTGATAATGGACAAACTGGGTTCTGTGGGTGGGTGGTATCTAAAAGCATTTGCCCACGCTTTTATATCATGAGCTGCAAGTCAGTCGTGTGCATTTCCAGTGACTTTATTCTGAATTAAGGTGAGCTGGTAGACATGCAGATTTAGAGCCTAAATGGTTCTTAGCTACAGTGCTTCTGGTGAAGTTCTGCTGTTTTGCCACAAAACAGATGGAGCTTTGCTAAGGTGTTTCATAAAAATTCTGGGGATGGCTTTGACAGACAAATCAGGAGGAGAATTTAGCACTCAGATGGCTCTAAGCTGTCCCAGGAAATTCTGAGCAGAATTTTCTCTCTCTGGTGATTAAAAAAAAATCTCGTGAGAGTAGGGACTGCGAATGTTGGATTCAGAGAAAAGTCTGCTGCTTCTACAGTAATGAGACACAATTGAACGTAGTATTTAATTCACAAGAATGTTTTCTGAGTGGTATTTGGGCCACAGGAAGAGAAACAGACTGTACCAATCCAGGCAGACATTTTCTGAGGAGTAAATTTGAATTTTCCTTTGATGTAGAGCATTAACATCAACTAGGCTGGGCCTAGTGGTGAAGTGTACTTATGGTTTTAGTCTTCTATTCAGACAAACAGAAAATGCACTCCACAGCTTGGCTATCTCTGCTCTTCATGAGAAAAGCCAAGGTGAGTCAAGGTAACTAATTTCAAGCTGTGGAAACCTTTTGGCTACCTTTGAATAAAATGATTGAGTTTGTCCATTCTTTGTCATTTTGTTTGGTTTGTTTGTTTCTTTCTCATTTGACTTCTTGCTAGCAAAGATTGTCTTGCAAGCCTATGTCCCATGTGTCAGTAAATGTTGTGTGAAATTAGAGTTTTGTAAGCTCATAGCTTTCTTTTTCCATTCCAATGTGTTTGGGTAATGAGAATGAGCCATGTGATGCTGTTCCTCAGTCTGCACTGGGAAAATCTTGTGAAGCAGAACTGTTGTGGCAGATGAGAAAATACTTGTCAGGAGGGGTAAAATGAGAGATAAGTTAACTTGAAATACTGGTTAAGTGTGGGGAAGAATGTTTGGGAACACATGAGGAGTTTGAAGGTGAGTGACAGGGAGGAAGAGAGGTGGATTTTGTGTGGAACCTCCCTTGGCTGGGTTGGGTTGTGGGGCTGACTCCATGCAGGTGATCAAGAGTTCCTGTGGAGCATTTCCATCCGAGTTATGATTCCTGTCTGTGGTTGCAAGGTTTAGGGGTAGGATTTTACTCTTCAGTGGTACTTGGTATTCCTTCAGCTCCACAACTTGGGTACGGCCTGAGGTGGTGACTTGACAGTGGAGGCTGACTGGAGGTATCGTTCCTGGAGGTGGAGTTACTCCTGGAGCCTTGCAAGAGTATTAAACATTGATCTTTTCAAGATCATAAACAGATAGATGTGGATTTGTTTTAACAGGCTGATTAAAGCATTAACCTCTATGGCTTTGGAAATTTAAATTAACTTTAGCATTTTTTAAAAACTGCCATGCTAAAATGAAGAATTACTTCTATAGTGTTGTGTTAGAATATTGATTAATGGCTTAAATCTAACTTGCTTTTAGAAATGTTCTCCAATATAAATGTGAAAATGGGAAAATATTTAGGTTATTAAAAAAGTGCTGTTCTCCAATGGAGCTTGTTCTGCCTGTTAAGGTGTAAGCCATAAGGGTTTATGTCTTTCAGAAATAAGAAATATATCTATTCTCCCAGTTGGGTGTATAAATGTTATCTGCTATTTCCATTGTTAGTGTTGTTTAGCCTAACTTTGGCTTGGTTGTAATATTTATTTATTTTTTTTTTCTGCTGTTAGTTTGGACTCTCAATAGAAAGTGTACATTGACTGTAAACCATAGAAAATCACAGGTGTAGTTACCATGGCATCTCTCTTCCGGGTTAGGGAGTGTGCAAATTTTACTTTGCTGCTTAATTTGTAAGTAATCTAAGGCCAGATAAACTCAATATTTTCCTTCGTATACCTTAATGTAAATTTAGTTTCACGTGTCTATTTTATGAGTTTTACAGACTATTTATAGATGTGTATCAAACAGATTCTATATACAAGTGTTGCTAGATTTGTCTGGTTTTTTTCCCCATTTATTTTTTAAATTTTAATTTCATCTGATGGAAGGTAATCACTGCATTTTTAGATACTGTCTGTATGTTAAAAATAACCCTCTTAGCTTGCTGCAAAAGAGATTATGCAGAGGAATAGAAAAGTAAATATAAACTTAAAAAGGAGATGAGATTACATCTCTGACTTATGCTTAGGCATTTTAGGAGGAGGCCTGCTCATCAGCTTCACTTCAGAATGGATTTTTGCTATTAGTGAGTTTGTGATGCAGAAAGCTTCAGTCAGTCTTTAAATAGAAAAGAGTGTACAGCTGTTTGGGGTTTTGTCTCAACCTAAAAAGGCAGACAGGCTCTAAAGCCTAGTTCTGCAGCTTCTCCCTTGTTTGCAGAATTATCAGGGAGACAGATAAGAATGAATTTTGTCTGTGCCCCTTATCAGTGACCCTCCCTTAGCTGATAGGCCCTCTGTAGAGAGCTGACAGACGATTTTCCTGCTGCAATTAAAACGGAAAGTATTGAGAGAAACGATCCAAGTTAAGTACAGCCACAAAACATTCTGCAGGTGCCTGAGGCAGGGAATTCTTGTCTGTGCTGCTCCAGGCAGCTGAGCACTGAGGCTGAATGAGCTTGTCCTGTTAAGTGATGAACAAACTCAGCTGCATAGAAAACCAGCTGCTGTTCAAAGGCAGCAGGGCTGTGCGAGGTGCTGTGAAATAGTGGCACCCGGGTGGTTCAGGTGCAGAAGGGTGGTAAGTTTAATGACCATTCCTCAGAGGTGAGCAGGGACACAGAGCCTTGTAATGTAAATATTCTGAATAGTTGCTTTTGGAAACCTATGTGTGTTTTTCTTCTGGACTTTTCAAAATCCAGTTAGCCAAATAACCCAAACAATTTTCTTGTATTTACTTAGGCAGGAAGCCAGCTGCTCAATTTGTCCATATTAACTATCTGAGAATTTAGAAGAATAAATATTCTATGTAGTTTTAATTCTCTTGAAGTACAAAGTATGTTAAAAACCTTGCCTGTAAATGTTCACATTACTTTTGTCTACAGATAACAATTTCTAATTGAAAAACCACCTCAGTTCAGGATGATTAGTTTAGCAGCTCACAGCAAATTAACGGTAATTGTAACCTTTGGACAAAAGGTTCTGATTAATCATAAGTATTTTGTGTGCAAAGATTCACAAACTTCTGCTGATTATAAACTAGGGGGAAAATAGTCAGCTTATGTTGTCAAAATTATTTTTGAAAGCTCCTCATTTAGTGTATCTCCCTTTCCTGTAAAAAAGCTGTTACTTCTGTCACCTTTTGATTTCATAAAAGTTTCCCAAATAAAGTAGCAGTGTTTATTTGGAAGGTAAATGTTTATTTTGTGCCTAAGGACAGGATGCGTTTGTGCCTCCTCTTTGCGCTTAGGAGGGGAAGGGGAAAAGAACTCCTGAAGCCTGGGTTTGGCTTGAGAAGTCATCACAAGGTTTCAGTCTTAGCAGAATTGCTAAAAAGCGGTGGCTGAACCCACGAAGTCAGAGTTGTTACTTTTGGCTGCCTGAGCACAGGTAATAACTGCAGTGACCTGTTTGATCCTGCGGGGCAGCTGCGTGAGCAGGGTGTGGCGTGGTCAGAAATGCACTGAGATGCACAAAGCTGCGGGCACAGGCACATCAGAAATCCTGCCCCAGGTAGAGGAAATAACAGAATACAGAAGGGAGGTAACAGATCTTGGTTGTCAACGATTTATTAGGTGAACAGAAAAGTAGTTGGAAGAAGTTTGTGAAATAATCCTTTTTCAGTTAAATTCAACTTCTTGGTTTCAGTCTGGGTAATTTCTGCAAATAAACAGCAGTTTGCCTTGTCAGCAGGAGATGCTGTCATTTGCACAGTTACACCTCTCTCTGTGCCATGGGAGGCTGTTCCTGCTGCGTTTGGTACCCAGGGGATGCCCAGGGGTGAGGGCCTTGCCCAGTTCTCACTCCCTGAGCAGGAGCTCCATGCCTGGTGCTGCCTCTGCTCCCGGAGCTGTGAGAAGATTCCAGATGCCTGCACAAACCTGATGGCATGGAGAGCATGAAGAACAGGGAGAGGCAGCGGTGCTTGGCTTGTTTGTTTCCCAATAGCCGAGTTATAAACCTGTGTGTGTGTATTTGATGCTTCTAAGTGTGAAGGTTCTTTGGAATCTTTAAAACTTGCGTTAGCTGGAGGTGCTTTGGCAAGCACAGTTTTATCAGTGAATTTTTCAGTATAAATAGTATTTGGGAGATCACTATTCATGACAGAATTTGCTGTAGTAAAGCAGCTGATTCCTCTGGACTTTCATTTCTTCCTGTTTCTATTATTTTTTTTTTTTTTCTATGAGCGAAATTCCCTTTTCTGTTTGCTGTCCTGATGTGACACCCAGAGCTATGCAAGCCCCATTAAGAAGATTGGGGCCTTTCTGTATAACCTTAGATGAGCCGAAATGGAAACCAGCCACTTCAGCTGATTGCATTGAATTTACACTTGTTGTTGGGTGATGTGAGACCTGCAGCACTGATGTATAAAACCTCCTTGGGTAAAGCACAAAGAACAATAATATCTGACTGCTCCAGCAAACTTTATTTACTGTTATCAGGCAACTTGTCTATTTATTTATTTATGGAGGCTGCATTTTACTGACATTTTTGCTTGGTTAGGGTGTTGTGAATATTTCCAAAGCTGTGTCTGTGATATTTGACAGATCTGAATTGTAAAGCCAGATATGTGCCACAAATAGCACAGAACAAATGTTTGCATTTCTAAATATTTATCAACATTTATATGAAGCTACCTTTGTATCTATAGGCACAATTGTTATAGGATTCAGTTAAATCAGTAATAATATCAGTTCTCAGATATACCAAAAGATTTTGCAGTCAGTTCAACTGTAATGAAAAATCTTCCTTTTGTATAAGTTACTAGTGAAATTCAAAATCTGGCACTAATTCAAAGATGAACTGATGTGTAGATTAGAGGTGAGGGAAAGTCACCTTGAAAATGATCTAATGAGCATCTGGCTCTAAATGGGAAATTAACTCTTGCATTTAGGAAATAGGTCAGGCTGGTTAACAGGCCATTATCTGAATTCAGCCCTTGTTTGTAAATATACTTGTAATTCCATTGAAGACTGTTGGGTGGCTTGTTTTGGTTTTCTTCTTTTCACACATAGAACCATTTGATAGCACTTTGGTCCTACTTTGTTCTTTTATAGAATCTTTATTTAAACTTGTCTGAAAATGAAGAATTTGGTTTTAATTCCTCTTGTGGGCAAACCACATTTTCCCCCCCCCCCTATTATATTAATGGCCATTTAATTAAATATTTTAGTCTGTAGGTGAAGACCAACTTTTTTCAAGTAGTGAGAACTAGAAATCCATCGTAGGGTTTCATAAGTTTGGATACACAGAAGGTGGTGCTTCCTTACAACAGCAGGTTGGATATTGGCACTTTTCCCCCTGTAGTGGAAGTTCTGACACCTGACGTGCAGGACAGGACTTGAATTGAAGAAATTGCTGTGTTTTTAACTATTGCTTGGCTGCCTGCTGAGAGAAGTGATACTCTGCAGGCCCTGTATGAGTAGCTTCAATAACTGCATTTTCTCTCCTCAGAGGACTGTGAATGTAGTGCTGTCATTTGCTATCTGTGAAATTTAAATTCTAATCGAATGAACAAAAACACACTTTGAGGTTTTTTCACTTCTGGTTATGTGTGGAAAAGTAGAAAGTAATAAAAGGTATGGGAGAAAGAGATGCATGGATGAGATGTTTTGTTTCATTCCTATCCTTTTTGAAATTACAGTAATTTGCAAAAGGCTGTTCTTAGTCATCAGAAATAATGCAATGGGAGCAGAAGTGGCTGGTGACTTGCATTATCCAACATTGTATTTGCAACCTTCAATTCAAATAAATAAAAAAATATAAATAGAAAAACAGTACAAATCAAAGCAACCCCCCACAAAACTGAAATCCCAGAAGAGAGAATCATCCCTGCATGATTCTTGTAATGAAGTCACTTTTTGCATGGATCTTCCTAATGGTTTGTGACTTTTTAATCTTCCCTATTTTAGTTGTGGATGCTGCAATTGAAGAACACTTTTAAAAATCTGTGCATTGGTTGGTCCTCCAAATATCCAATGCAAAATTTGGGAAATAAACTATGAGCTAAGAGAAGAGTATATATGGATTCCAAAGTTTTGTCTTTATTCTCCTCCCTTCTGAAAGAGTCATATAATTCTCTCCATGAGGATTCTGAATGTTGATGGTGCTTTAAAATGAATGGAAATTCAGTATTTGTGACTATTTGCAATTAAATCTTGAGAACTCTGTGAAATTTGTGCATGTGGCCATTGGCAGCTGCAAGTCCCCTTCAGCCATTAACCTAATCTCAGCTACCTAAAGCTGTGCAAACCTATTCAGACACAGTGTCAGTGAACTGCTGACAGGGGGAGATCTCCCTGGTCTCTCTAAAACTTTGCATTTGTTGTACATGGCTTATATTCTTGCCAGGTATCACATACTCATAGAAAGGTACTGTGCAGAGGAGAAAATAGAAATATTGAGTGATTAAAATGAGCAGTGTTGCCTGTGAGTCATAGAGACATGGCAGATTTGGAAGAAGAGCTTATCTCCCATGCAGATTTAGTGTCTGCTCTTCAAGACTCTGCTCATTTGTAGTGACTTTCATGGGAACTGCTTCTGATATTTGGTAACCAGCTTTTAGTAATAAAAACATATTAAAGGAATTTTTGAAACATGACGTTACAAATTGTCTTTAAAGACGCAGCAGTGGACTCCTTAACTTCCAACTACTTAAGAAATTTAAGAATGGGGTGTTTTGTGTTGTTCTCTGAAGGAAACATGGTTATTCACTTCCTGGCTTTTTCATGCTGGTATGCAATAACAGCTACTGAAGACAATTGTCTTCATTAAAACCTGTGAGGTTTTACTGACAGCTGTCCTGATGGTCTTGGCATCACCGTGACTCGCTTGTAGCCATGATCTCTGACTTTCTTTGCTGATGCATTGCTAGGATGTCACCTCAGAGGAACAGTGATTGTGTCTGCATGTTTTCTTAGACTGAATTATTGGAGATTAAATGATTGCATTGGCATCACAGTTTGTGTCCAGTTAGCAAAACTGACAGACTCTTATTAATGGAAAAAGTGCTATAGTTAAATAAAAATACGCCAGCAAAAAACCCAAAAATAACCCCCACAAACAGTCAGTGAATCTTTATAGTATACTTATGTTTAAAGTTAAGCTCATCAGGTTTTATTTGTAATAATTTTTAAGGGAAATGCTCAAGTTGAGAAGAGGCTGAAGGAATCTTGGGGACTGTTCGTGGAGGCACCACAGAGATGTACTCAGCGTTGATATATAGTTCCATAATGTGCAGGAAACGTGTCGTTTCACTTGGTGCTGCAAGATCAGGGGCATAATCCATCTCACTCACTGTAGTGTGACGAATCAAATCACTGTCCGACAAGATCTGCTGCTTGGGAGCTCTGCAGAGATGAAATGAGGTCTAAATTCAAGGGCATGTGAGAATAATACTTTAGAA
The DNA here is from genome assembly GCF_020740725.1 of Corvus hawaiiensis. Taxonomy (NCBI): domain Eukaryota; kingdom Metazoa; phylum Chordata; class Aves; order Passeriformes; family Corvidae; genus Corvus; species Corvus hawaiiensis. Next base: position 16,972,158 of record NC_063227.1, on the reverse strand, counting down.
AATACCTGGAGATGAGAATTAAATGTACCAAAAGAAGCTAAAATGTTTAATTTTTAAAGGCATATTTGCTGTGTATAGTTCAATAAGTTAATGCTTTCCATATTCTGTGCTCACAAAAAGAAAAAGCAGAATGTGTGTTCTTAAGCAGTTCCTCGACAAGGGCTAGTCCCATTTCTGTCATTAACGAAGGATAATGTCTGGAGTGGCAAATGTCCAGAAAAAGCAATCCACTATAAAGGCATATTTACTTCAGTCAGAGAATTTGAGCTGTGGTTAAAGTATCAATATTAGCTTAAGAAAGTATTTGGCAGAGAGAGAGAGTCCAAAACACAACTGGTTACCTTACACTGTGTGTTTTGCTGCGGCGCCTTTCCCTGGTTGTCACAAAGCCACTTTGGAGCAAAAGGATACATCTTAATCCCTTCACGCTGCCAGGGCAGCGCTCAGCTCTGAAGGAGAGGTTGGTTAACAATTACTTCTGCAAAGCCCTGGTGTTTAGTGGCCGTGTGAGACACAGGTGGAATGCACAGCTCTGTCCTGCCCTGGAAGTGGTGTCTGGGTGAGGAGGAAGCCGGCTGGCAGGAATTTAACAGTGCATGGTTTACCAGTTCCTTCCTCAAATACGAGATGCCTGAGCGAGTGTGTCACTCGTGGTGCACCATCTCACATTCTGGCTCTCTGTAACACTTCTCTTTGATGATTGTGGGTTTCCTGTAAATTCAAGGCTACAGCATCTGTGCATGAACTGTTTGCTGGAAGAATTCCTTCCCTTTTATTAGTATGCTTGTGTAACCAGTTTCAAGCTATCAAAACTCCTTCACACCCTTCCCCCATGTAGATATTTAAAAATAAAAATGAACTCAGTCTTGAAGTGGGAAGCATAAGAACCTTTGTGGGTTATTCAAACTACGTGAATATATATGGGGCTAAGTATTGGTCAGATAGGAAGCCTAATTTTGAATGACTCCTTTGGGAATATCATTCTGGAGGGGAACAGTACTCTGCTTGATTCAGCTAAGTCATGTTCACTGTCAGCATTGCTCATTTGCTATAGATGTGTTTCAGGGTATTTTAATGTTTTGGCCAGGTTTTACCTCTGATATTCAGCTACAAGAGTCTTTATGAAGCTTCTGATACTGTAGAGCCAAAGTAATTTGTGTACAGAATCAAAACATTTTGTGTCTTGTACAGAAAAGGACTGTTCTGACACACCCTTCAGTATTTTCTAATTAGAACTTAATGAAATGCAGAAATTCTCCCTTGTAAATAGATTATGTAGGCTGATAGGGCAATATAAGAGTAATTGGAAATGTGCTGTAACCTTTAACGGGATGTGCGAGTGTCCTGTGTCCATCCTCATGCTGTAATTCTCAAGAGTTGATTCTGTGGTGAAAAGTCAAGAAAGGTTAATCTTTTCTTAAATGAGATTAAAGCTAGGGATCAACATGATTCACATTCCAAATATAATTAGCAATAAATGCATAAAATGCACAATTACTTGCTTTGACTGTGATAAAGATGATGGGGTTTGTTTTTTGTTTTATTTTTTTTTTGAAAGCAACATCAATGCAAATTTTGGGACATAAGCTGATCCAGTAATGCGCTGAGTAAAGTTAAAACCAGGAAACTGCTAACTAGATTGCATTTTGCATTAGTTAACAAAATTTTAATTTCTTTAGGGGTATGGTTGTTTTGTTTTCATTTTTGGTTTTTTGGTTTTTTATTTCCTTGTCTGAATCTTTATCCCTTGAAGTCTTTTGCTTGAGAAAGAATTTCAGGTATGGATTAAATTCAAGACCACTGGTACTTAATGCATCTTCTCTGAGTGTAAGGGTCTTTATAAAAGTATTTCCTATGAACTAAGGGTATTGGTATGAAATACTTTCATCTTGGATATTAAAAAAGTTCAGTTCTTGAGTGGCTTGGAGTAGGGAGTGTTTTCATAATGCGAGGAGGGGGGTATCTTGAACAATATCAAGACCAGCAGATTTCCCTTATATTTTCCACCTCCTTTTAAATGCCCAGATCTCTCCATAGTGTGGAGGGTTGTGGGTAACCCAATTAAATTATTAATTTATCAAGTTCAGGATTTTATTTGCCTTTTTTTTTCTGTAGTGTTACCTCTCTCTAGGTGATTCTAATACGAGAATGCATAGGATTGCAGTGTTATCTTGACTTGATTATTCTGTGATAGATGGCTTTGGCATTTTCTAGTCTCATCCTTCCAAAGTATTTTCAAAGATTTTGTATTCGTAATAAACATCTTCTTTCAGAAACTGATAATAAAGGTCTGTTACGAGTAGGAATTAAAAATGTCAATTTGTTTGAACAGCTTGTGTTGTTTTAGTACAAATTGTTTGGTGAGTACACAAGGCTCCAGTTCCATCTGAATGGCACTAAATTATGCTGAACTAATTATATTCTTGCTTTATGTAGCCTGACATTTAATTACAGAAATTAAATTCTCTGTGCACACCTCACCCCACGAGTGCATGACATGCAGCTCTTTCCTGTAGCTCTCTTTCACCTGCTTTATCTTCCCATCAACTTCTCATTTGCAATAAAAATGTATTTCCATGAGAGCTTTTACCTGAGATGTTGCCTTCAAGTTGCAGATCATAAGCCATGTAAGCAACTGGCATAGGTGCCATTTTAAAATTATTTTCAGAAGTGTGTATCAGTCTTAACTGATGGAGTTGAATTCTTTTCAATAAATTATCATTTGACCTTTTTTGTTCTCCATGGAAACCAGCCTTTTATTAATGCTACTGTTCTCCAGTAGCTCTTATGAGGTATCTGGATCTGTAAGCAGAGTTAATTCCACACAAACACTCCCTTCCCCCTCTAAAGAACACCATTTATTCTAAATTGCATTGTCAGGTATGAAAATTCGGATGAAGCATTAGATGAAATGGTAAATATATCAGCTGAAACCACTACAGAACACAGGCACTGGTATGGCAGAATGGAGCAGTCGGTTCCCAAAGGATTACTCCTGTTCTGAAACCTGGATTTGCCCCTTCAGGGGGCCCTCCAAGGAGGAGGAATATTCCAGGGTGTCCTTGCAGTGGAATTAGGACAGGGCACAACTGTATCAAATGCATTTGCATCGTCTCACAGCACAGAAAAAAAGTCAGTTTTCTATAAATATGTTAAAATACAAGCGGATTATCAGAAGACAAGTTTAAGCACTTAAAACATTACATGTTTTGTTTAGTATATGTTTTGTACTGTGGTAACCCCCGGGCTGAAAGACCTCTCAGAAAATTCAAACCTAATCTTTGTTACTATGTTGCACTTTCTTTTGCACTATTAACATTCAATTAAATATTGGATCTAGAACAAAGCTGTGAAGTGTATCTGGAGACCCCTGGGACACATGATGTCGTCTAGTTCTACTTGGAGTCATTTTAAAAATGCAATCATGATCTTGTCAGATAAGTTTTTTCTGACCTCATAATTAGCTATCTTTGTGTTTCTGGGTGATGTTTTGCACTTGTGAGATGCCTCAGACTGTTCTGCAGACTTTAAACTACCCTCATGTGTAATCATGCAAGAAAGATGATTTGCTTTTTTTGGAGCAATGTCCAGCGGATTCTAAAACTGATGTTCATAAGAAAATAGCTCTGTTCCAGGTTCCTGCTGCTGGAGGCTGCAGGGAGATGAACAGGTATTTCCCAAGGTGTCACTGCAGAGTGAAAGACACGAACGAGGACTGAGCTGTTGGTCTAATCAACCAGCCTGTTAGTTTGTGATACTTTGATTGCTTCATTTACAGAATCATGAGCTTTATTTGGTTGTCAGTCAACACATTGTTAGTGTAAGATGCTCCAAAGCAGAGCTGTAGCTGCTGGAGAATATTAGCAGTGGGTTGCAAAGAAATGGAAACAGTACCTGCAATTTGGAGAACAGGGGAAGCATTTTAATCCCTTTTCAGTGTTCTTTTGCTTCAGAGAAGTTTTTAGCACACAATCCTTTTTGTTCAAAATTCTAATTATGGTCATCAGAGACAAAACACCAGAGTTGGGTTTTTTTTCTTTTTTTTTTTAAATGCTGCTGTAGAGTTAACAGCTTTCCTTTTTCTCTGTGAACGTCAAAGAAAATGAAGTGTTCTGGGATCGAACATATTGCCTATTAAAAAAATCTGTATCATGTCACTGAGTACTTTGTCCAAATGTAGTTTTAGAAGACTGTACCATATTATGTCCAAATGTTGCTCTTTGCAGTGTATAAAATAGAGTGTTCTTCAAGCCTTTTATTTTTTGTAGATTCAAGATCTTTTACCTTGTGGAAGGGCTTGTTGCACTGTCAGAAGTGAGAAGCCTGGAAAGCACTTGTGTCAAAAGTCTGTTGTCATTAGGCTTTAGCAAGTGAGAGAATAACCTGAAACATGGAGGGGCAGCAAAAGCAGAGCACAGTGATTCTGGGCACGGCAGGTTTAATCTGTAACATGCATTGATTGCCACAGCTCAGAGCGTGCACAGTGACCTCCTCATTGAGCTGCTCCCTCCCACGGCTGACACAGGGGTAGAAGACCACGAAGCCTTTTTTACTCTGGTCATTACACTTCATTTAACATTAACTTACTGTGCAACACGAAACATTGAGAGGTGCTTGGGGTGCTGGGTGTGAGGAGAGATGTCCAGCAGCAGTAGATGTGTTTGCCTGATGTGCTGACCATGCTGAGAGGTGGCTGCAGCAAGGGGAACCCTGAGGGCAGGATGCCCAGCAGGATGATTTGGCGGTTTCAGGGCTGGTTGGAGAGCTGGGAGAGTGGTGTATGCATAGCTTTGTACATGGATTGGGTTAAATTGTGGAAAAAGCTGGAAAGGGAAGATGGCAGTGTGTGTTTCTGAAGTGCTGGATTATAAACTGAACTTTAACCTCATGAAAGGAGCACGTTTGGATATTGATGAATTTGTGAAATCACTGAGGTGTTTGGTGTTCATAGGCGTGAAACCTTCACAGCTCCCCTTCTGATGTTACGGAGTCTTGTTTCCTGTGGCTGTTGAAATTCTGCAGAACAAAAATATGCTAAGACCAAAGAAAATGTTTGAATTTAGGTGGCAGTTTTCAGTCAAGTTTGAATTTGAGTTGCTCGTGGTCTAAGCACTGTATGTTTGTTGATCTGAGCATTGCACTGACTGTACACCTCCTGCAGTGGAGTTGTGTAAATTGGGACAAGGCTGAGTGCCTGCAGCTGCATCTGCAAGTGTCACACACCTGTGCCTTTGTAATGGTCTGTACCAGTATCATGGGCCAACTGGTTAATCCTTTCTTAGCAACAAATTAATATCATTAAGCTGAAGTTTCATGTCTTTTGGGGCCACATTGCTAGGAAGACAGTTACATTGTCTTCAGTTTATTTTCTTACCCATGTGTGCCTGTTGCTTGGGGAACAAAGTATGGACTATCTTTTAAAGTTAAAGCAACTGGTAAATAATGGCAGAAATACTGACTAGCAGAGAAATGGCATAAGTTTACCAAACTGCTTTGAACCTCCTTGAAGGGATTACAGATTCCTGCAGTTTATTTAAAATAAACAAACCCAAAACTTATGTCCTCTTTCCTTTCTGTTGTGTGGTCTTTTAATAAGGGACTTTTTTTTTTTTTTTTTTTGTGTCTCCAATTAGAAGGTTTTCTTGTGCTAAAGATTGATTAGGGGGAATTTAGATGACTCGAGCTCTCCAGTTCAAGTTACAAAATATACAAGGCTGTTCAGTAATTACATTTCCTGGAGCTGCTGCCTGCACTTGATGCAGAGGTTGGTGTAGAGTGGGAAGGACTCTTGAAAACCAGTATCTTGAAAATGTGGCAATTCAGTGCCTTGAGAGGGGACTAGAAGAGAATTAAGTCTATTGTGGAGATACAATGGTTCTGCTTTGTTGTTTCTAAGGAAAAAGTACCCCCACAGTTACAAAAGCTTGGTTTTGATTTGAAAGGACCATAACCTCTCTACATCAGAAATGTCAATTAATGTTACAAGGATGAATGAAAGATGCTAAAAGCTTCTCACAATGGGGTTGTGGTACTCAAGAGAGATGATGACATTATGGCAGAGCACTGATTTAGTTGACATAGCACCAGGAGGGTTTGTGTGATCAATATAATGTAGGACATGACTTCTGTGCCCAGAATATCCCAATTCTGAAGTTAATATTGAAGTAAGGTTCTGCTAAAAAGTTGTATTTTCAACATTTACAGTGATTTTTAAAAAGAAAATTTTTCAAATACGTAAGTTTATTTACTTTGGGACAAGTTTTTTCAATGAATTTAATAAAAAATACAAAACTATTATAGATACTGCTTTAGCAGTGGTGCTTCTTTAATTTAAAACAAAGGTTATTTAGATAGGTTCAGATTGATAGAAATATTAGAATAATTTCAACAGTAGGTGAAAATCCCAACTAAAGTTGGTTTGACTGAAAAAAAAAAAAAGGCCTTTGGGCAGAAGGATTTTAAGGAAATACTTAACATATGTTATTATAACATCAAGAATTTGTAGATTAAACATTTTAGCCCTAGAGTCTGACTTGAGGCTTAGATTTAAAAGTGCTCAATGTGATGTAGGTGTAAATACCCAGCAGTGCTGTGAGTGGCAGGGCAGAGGCAGGGATTGCAGGCACAAAATTAATAATCCTGGAGTCTAGAGAGATATTGGTGAGGAGGCCAGAAAAGGCAAAGGATGCCAAAGGACAAAAGAGGAGAGAGGAATTACCAAGTGTGCAGGAACACAGAAAGGAAGGGACAGAGCCATTGTGAGAGGGTCTGGCCAGAGCTGAGTATTTGCTTCCCTTTTTAAATTTTAAATTAGCTCAGGGATTTGCAATGTAATATGTCATCCTTTTTGGTTGTTTTTGTTAGGAAATAATTTGTGTGAACCAAATGATGTGGGCTTTTTTGTTATTTGGGTTTGTAAATTGCATGTGAATGTATATCAAATTGGTTCAGAAAATAGATTGCAGGGCTCCCTATCTCCTCCTTTGCCACCACTCCAAGAAATCTTTTGCTTTTTCTTTAGAGCACTGAGACCATCAGCTAATTTAATTTGGTATCTTTCAAATATCTTATTTCCAAAGTATTTTTGTTGAATGCAACATGTATTTTTCTTCCTATTATACATTTTTATGGTTCCTTAAGTTTCAGAAATTTAAGAATACTGCACTGAATAAGGAAATCTAAGTTTAAATGACATTATAAAGAAATGTTAGCTGCAAAACCAAGCAGTGATACTTTTTGCTCAAGCAGTTTTTACTTGGGATGGATAAAACTTATGTTTAAAAACATCAAGGTTTTAGCTTGCAAATGTTTGAACTATTTGATAACTGAAGGGGGTATCAAAATATGGGAATGGGATTCAGAGGACATCTTTCTGTGCAGAAGAGAATCCGTGTTTCAGGCTGGCTTTTTAAAAGCTCAGATAGAGGATTCCAAGAGATCAAGAATTTGAATAAATCTAGACTTGTATAAGAAATACCATCTCCCAAGAGACACCATTCAGTGGCTGAAGGCTTTGTAGTTTTACGGTGCCTGAGGACCCTGAGGTGCTGCTTAAGCACCTTTATTTCAATTTCTGTGTATTCCAAGCTCTCCAATTCACTGGGATCCCACTTCACTCAACCCAAAGCTGCTGCAGCTCGATGTTTTATTGATCATGACAGGGGAGTTGTGGCCCACAGGCAGAGACCAGTAGAGCACCAGTTTGTAAGACCTGAGAGACTTGCCCAGCAAATTCTACATCCTCCTTGAGCTAGATGTGTCTTCAGTTACAGAAAGAATTAGAGTGAAAAGCCCAGTTCTATTTTACAAGCAGAAAACATTATTCAGAAACAATGCCCATTCTCCTTATGGAGTGAGGTTACTCTGATGGAAAACCACACTCTCTCTCATGGGATCTCAAAGCAGTGATCTGTACTCCCCCTTACCCTGCCACTAGCTGTGGCTAACCTATAATAATTAAGAAGAAATAATAGTAATTTAAAAAATCATTATATTAAGCTAAGCTAATAAGAAAGTTGTTTTGTTTTTATTTTTAAAGATAGTTCTAACTGGGGTTCAAGAGGAGGAAAAAGATCTCACTTCTCTCCTAGATGAGCAAGGGAAGCCTCAGGGTATGAGATTGGTTTTAGCCATCGTGTGAGTGTAGGTAAATAAGTGTTGTCAGTGAGTTGTAATGTTGAACGTTTAATTATATTGTACTTCCCCATCTGACTGTTAAATGTTAAATATTTGCCTCTGGGTGCTACAAATCTCTGTTCCTGTATATATTCTGTAGCAGCCTTTTCGTATACAAGATGTGCCTTTTTGTCTTTTTGATCAAATGGAAGAATTAGTTGATTTCTGAAGAAACCAAGGCTATAAAGAAGTCCTCCTTGGATTAATCTCTTTATATCAACACATCTCAGAGTGCCTTTTTACTCGAGCAAGCAGGTGTTTTTGTTGAAATAGCTAACTGTAGATAGCAGTCCCACTGCAAATGTTAAGAAAAACCTTTAAAAAAACCCCGTTTCTGTGTTAAGTTCTTTCATGCTTTTGAGAGGCTCTTCCTGCTGGAAATATTGGTGCACTGATATACCCTAAGGGCCCCTGCTGTAGGCTTACAGCTCAAAAGGTGAACATTAAAGTCCATTATAACATTTAGGGTCACAAGGGTTTTCTCATGTGGTCTCTGTTTACTTTGGATGCTCCTTTGAGGTTTTTGAGTGTGAAGTGGTGGAAGAAAACATACAAATCTGAATTTCAGGTTGTAGGAGGACAAATAGCATGCTATGGGAGAGTTCCTTTGATAAATGCTCTCTGCCATGGATATAACTGTCACATTTGGGGGGAATACTTTATCCTTTGAAGCTGTTTGCCTCATTGTCTCTTTTCAATTTCTCATTATTTTAATGGGCTATATACCAGTCATCAGATTGTATTCTAGATTCTGGTTTTACTTTCATTACATGGCAACATGCTTTCTCCATTTATCTTGGTAAGCACTGTTCCAGACTCTTTAAAGAGAGGTTGCTCATGCAGAAACTATGCTGAAGTGCAAATCTGGACGTATTCAGAGAGCTGTTGGATTCATTTTGCTCAAGCTTTCAATTGATTTCAAGGTATGAAAACCTGGGCTTTTATCCAACTGGCCAGGCCTATTACACCATCTGCTTTTGCAGATATTACACCTTTCTTTGGATCTGCTAGTGATATATTTAAGGTATTCACAGATGCTGTGGTGAGAGGCACCATTGTGGATGTCATCAGTGATGGGGCAGTGGGAAAGCTCAGATCTGGTGAGGTGTGATGTGACTGCCTTGTTTTGTAAAACCAGTCCAACAGAAAAGGATGGTTTAGTTCCTGTTTAGGATAAAAGTGTCATTAGCACAGGGACTGAGGGAGAAAAATGAATTTCAGTGTTTCTCTCAGGTAAAATGATGCTGTTTTACAGAAAATCAGTGTTTAGCAATGACTGTGTAAGAATAAAATGTTTTATGCTAAACCCCAGGAAGTTAGCCCCAGATTGGTATTAGTTCTTAATTTGGGCTCTTCGTGGATCCTAATGTGAAGAATTTCCTCTGATTTTGGACATACAGGTTTCTTGTTTTCGGGCTTGCCACCTTAAAGCTTTGGACGTGGTGGCCCAAGTGGCTCCAGTCTTGGCTCTGTGCTCACAGGTCCATATGTTCTGTGTGATTTGACAAGTTACAGTGAATATTGTTCTCTCTTGTTGTCTCTTGTTTCTTTTTGCTTGCATCCCAATCTCTTCAACAAAACAGTGTCCATTGGAAATGTTTCTTATATTTCAAGGAAAATTCATGGGAGTGTGGGTTCACACGGTGACACAACCTTTTCTTCCAGGGAGTTTGACACCTGGTAATATAAAACTCCCTCCAAAAACATAGCTCTGGTTTATTTGTGCATGAAAAACTTGTGGAATCATCCTGTGCACAGCACGGATGGAAATCTGTGCACCATAGAGGGGAAGCTCAGAGATTAGATCCTTGAAATTTTGGGTCATCCTTTGAGCAGCAGGAGAAAGATTTCCTGCAGGTTTATTTGATGACTGATCAGCTTGTGCCAAAGGATGCAGCTCCCTGAGATTTTGGCTCCATCTGTGAGAGTAACTGAGGGTGGTGCAGGGAGAGTGGCTCCCAGGTGTAGCGAGAGAAGACAGTAAAAAAGGAAATAAGAGCAGCAGCTTCTCAGTCACTGCTTGCAGCAATTCTTGCCAATTGAGTAAATTACATATTAAGGAATGAAATCATAGGGACAGTCAAAAATGCTTAGGGAAAAACTCAATATATTGTCTATTTGAATTAATATTTAACAAAATATCAGATTATTCTGGTCTGTAAAGCTTTAAACTTCATGTTTTAAATGGAAAAAACTAGAGATACTGACTTAAAGATGCATGAAAATGCAAGTGCTGTTAGCTAAACTTCATGGAAGGATCAGCCCTACGCCAAGGTGAGGCAAGAACTTCATCAATGAACACTGTGGATTGAAAAGAGTAATATGTGGATGACTATGTAGAAAAAAAGCATGATTTATGTCAGTTTGTGATAGATCACAGTTAACAAATCTCTCATCTATCAGGCAAATTTAAGCTCATTCTCGTGAGGTGAGTTCGTACCCTCTCAATAGCAGGCAGTATTAAATACAGAGTCAGCAGGACAGGCTGAGAGTGACCAATGCTTTGTTCTTTTCCAGACTTTAACCCCAAATGAGTAAATTTGTTGGTTTGTGCATCCTGCAGCTCCAGCATGCAATGCTGCATGATTGCACCTGCAGTCAAGTATGACCTGCAGCCTTCCTGGAATGCACACAATTACAGCATCAGGCCCTGCACATCTCAATCCTTCCCAAAGGTGACGAGCTGCTTTTGATTTTTTAAAAGATTTTTTTTCAGCAGAGAATATTTAGCGATGTGGAGAACAGTGCAGCTCAGATTACAGATAGTTTTGTAAATGACTGCTATGAATGGATGGACAAGCACTGAGAGACCACTTTTGTCAGATTTGGCAAAATGTACCCTGTGAAATGGGCTTTATTTCACCAAGATTTTTTGCTGCAGGAAGGAATGTTGATAGAGGCTTCAGTATCGCCACTTGCCCATGTTTTGACATTCCTATCAGCTATGTGCTATTTGCAGGGTTGTTTGCTTTCAAATGGTGTTGCTTTTTGGGGGTTTTTCTCATGTACTTGTCTTTAAAATTTTTGGTTTATAGGGATTTTGGAGGATCTCAAAATACACAGGTTTTGTTTATGTTCAAACAGAATTTCATTTCAAGATATTTAAGTCCTTTTCTAAATTCTCTTCTGAGTTAAAATTTTACAATGTATCTTCCCCTGTATATGGGTATAATATGGGTAGCCACCGTGCTTTTCCTCTGTGACTGACAACGTCGTATTGCATGGATTTGGGCAAAATGTGATATTCCAGAATTGAAATTTCTGAGATGCACATTTTTTTATTTGTGCACATTAATTCTTTTCCAGCTAAACTTCTATGAACCCTTTAACAGTTAATTACTTCCAAGTTCCTTTAGTATTATGCATGTGAAATTATCATATTTTAACATTTACAAAAGCTTAAAAATTACTTCTGAAATAGGGAGATGTTAGAACTTTTTTGGGGGAGTGATTGATTAATTAGGAGCATTCATTGTTTTTCACATGTGCAGTTTTCTGTGAATTTTAGTCTATTCTCTCAACTTTGGGAAAAACAGGTCTGTTAAATGAGTTTCAGAAACTGATTCCAGGCCTGATTTCTTCAAGCCAGGGATTGGTATGGGAGGAATGCTGTTATCCTGCATTCTGTGGCCTGGAAGCCTCATGAGGATTATACAGTCAGAGGATGCTTTTTTCCTTTTTTAAATGTTTCTGCACTTCTCCTTTGGCTTTATGATTAATACTGGGAGAAGTTGTTTGCTTGCAGATATTAATATATTCAGTGGCACTTGATGCCTGATGCTCCTGGCTTGTTGTGTTAATGGCATGTTTGTGTAAACTCTCATAGCTTTGAATTCCTCTAAGATTTGTCTTGTTCATCCCAAGATTTGATGATAAACGAGATCCCACTAGAATAACCAGATTTTAAGGGGAATCTCTGGGAACTCTGGCTTATTTGCAAAAGTGGACAGGAAAGCATTGCCCAGGTGGTGCCATTTTGCAAAAATTACTTATCAAAGAAAGGAAGATGCATTTGTGTGTGAAGAAAAGAAGCTTCCAAAAATGCTACCCTGAATGTAAGGCAGTCTTATTTTCAGTGGTTGCAATAATAACCATGTAAGGAGCATAAAATAGGCAGTCTTGAGTTGAGCAGGGAAAATTGTGGGGTAAGACCTCCATTTCTGTAATCAAAGCGTGTAATAGAACTCGATTGTACACAAATTTATACTTATGACAGCCTTCATTTTACATTCTATTTAAGAGGACCAAGAGGACCTCTGTATCTGAAAATGAGTAGCAGGCTAGCCCAAAATAAAACAACTTCAGAGAGGATGCTGCTTTGTAATGCATTCCTCAGCCAGCCTAATCAGAAGCCCAGAATCAATAGGCAAATAGGACATGCCACTAATTAGTCACTAGAAAATTCTACCAATGTGTTTTTCAGCAGAGACCTGTGCCAAAAAATCCCCCACTTGTTGAAGGCATCTTTTCAACTTCAGTGCGTAAAAGACAGATCTGTTTTTTCCGAAGAAAATTTATGTAAATGGGATGAGATTAGTGTCTAACTGGAGTAAACCAATGTATCACTAACTGAAATCAAATGTTTGTAAAAGTGTCTCTGGGATAAATCTAATTCTATCTGATTTCTATTAGCTGATTTGTTTTGCAATTTAATCGCTGTCAAATTTGGCCCTTAATGTCAGAATCCAATTTAGCCAAATGTCATTGCCAAGGCAATCTAACAAGCAGGGCTCTTGGTAAATAAAATTTGGCAGAAGGTTCATCAGTGCGTGTTGTGGTTCTGCCAGCTCCAGTCTGTATTTCACACGTGTGAATTCCTCAGTGTATAGTACCTCTTATCAAATAAGCATATTTTAGTTTCATGTCTGCCAAGTTTTTTTGGAAATGGAAAGGTCCCCTTGAGTTGAGCTCTGCAGCACACAGGATGGAGTCCCAAATACCTGCTCCGGTTTTAGGTGTGAAGGCATGCAAACACTTTCTGGATGCCAAATATGAATCTCATGTTGGAAAAGGCTAAGAAATAAACATTCTTTTTATTTCACAACTGTTATTTAATTTAAATTGTGTTATTCTGTGGTATTCTGGTGTCTGCGCCCAGCTGTTAATTAGGACTTTTGACATGCACGGCTGCAGGGTTGATCCCTGAAGAAAATATTGTCTAGTCTTTCGCTTTCTAAACACAATTTATGTCTTTCCAGTTGAGATATTTGCATATAAACTGCTATTCTGATGCACATTCTTGCTGAGTTGCTTCATAAGTCTTCTGGGTTGCTTCAAAAGAATGAATATACAAAATACAAAAAATACAAAATACAAAAACTGCTGCATATGACAAAAAAATCTGTTTAATGAGTTTTCTGGAAAGAGCAAGCATTAGGAGAAGTAGAAAGTTCTGTGAGATATGGGATAATTTTATAGTATGATTTTCCCTTTTTTTTTCCTTTTAAGTTCAGGTGCAAAAATGCATGAGACATGTCATGTCTCTTTTAGCTGTGTGTTGGAGGATTTTTGCCTTTGGGAAGAGTGGACATTGCATCTATGCTTATCTCATGTTTTTGTGAGGTGACAGCACCATGTGATATGAGAGAGTATCTGTGAAATACGTTAGTGCCTGAGTTTTATCTTTCCTGATGCTGAATGTCAGACATATCCCAATGGAATGTGTGTAGGGCACTTAAGTCCTCCAACAATCCAGCTGTACCACAAAAAAGACAATTATTAAGACTCATTGGAGCCTGGAACTTATAAATCAAGTAATGTGGAAATTCAGTATTACAACTACATGGAAATCTTGCTCAAAATATGTTTAATCTTGTTGAAATGAACAAACAAAACCCCACCAAAAAGCCTAACCAAAGAAACCCCCAAGAACTCCAACCTCAAATCCATGCTAATGGACTGGCTAGTTCTTCACTCCCCAGTGAAAATATATTTAAAAAACAAAAAAGAAGCAGAGACAATAGCTTAATCCTTTAGTAAGTAATGTGGATATTACATTTTAGTTGCATAAAATCATTTTTGGCAGAATGCAAAAGGTGAACAGGAGGGGGGCACTCCAAAATCTGAGGTTTATTAAAATAATGGCTTTTAAAAAGTGGCTGAATTGGGGGTTCTTCAGCTCCAGGAGGAAAAGACAGAGGTTTAACAAAAGTCTCTTGAATTTTTTTTTTCTTTGTTTCTGCTTAATCCACCTCTGCTCTTTCCCCTGATGCTGTAAATTGGAGGTTGTCTCCTGCAGTGACTCAGCTGTGAGACTGTCGGTTCCATCACTGGGTCTTCTGGGTTGCTCTTGTTCCAAGGTCTGTTGTAAAGATGTGCAATACCACAGTGCAGGCACGGACACAGGATGCAGCTTGTGTCCCGTGTGTCTGTCAGCGTGTCCCTCGGTGTGGGAAGGGAGGTGTGCCTTGGGAAACCCGTGCTGGGATAATGGGAGGGGACCGATCTGTGGAGTGCAGCCTCACTTGTGCTGAGCATTGCTTGGGTCACTGTTGGCTTAAGTAAACAGCTTGTGCAGGGTACGCAAAGAATTTGGAAACTCCGTGTTTGTTTTCCTACAAGAGAGGATTCTTTGAGGATTTCATTGCTCTGCTTTTGATAAAATGATTCCTCAGTTTGTGTAATCATTGTGCAACTCAGGCTTTTGTAAATGGGTTTTGTTTATTGTAAGGAAGGAGACATGTTTTTTGTAAGAACTTTTTTTTTCCCCAGTGCTTTATAACATAGAAACACAAAGTTTGTTCTTGATGCTGTAATCCATGACCAGTTGTGCCTGTCAGTAACTTTGTTCTCTGGTTATTTTACCAGTTTTGTGGAGTCTTCATCGAGAAAATAAAGCAATACTCTCATTGCTGTGAGCAGTGCTCAGGCTTTAGCACAGTGCTGTTAGAAACATCTGTAGTGAGTGCTGAGAAACATCTGAAGGATTTTGAGCTGCTACTTTGGATACGCTGTTGGATATTAATTCCTCCCTGCATACCTTGCACCCCTGTTGGTTGTATCGTTGTAGGAAATGTGGGAATGGTGAATCTTGAGTCGCACAAATGAAGGAGGATAAATTATGCAGCTGGGTTTAGGAAGAAAATAAATTATTGATTTTCATAAATGAATGTTTCAGTATTTGGCATCAATGTCTGACGGAATGATGAGGGTACGTGCAATGCACCCCCAAAGTGCTGTTACAGGCCTCCTGTTCTTCCATCATCATGCCCATTGCACTGTGAGTCCTTAAATGTGCTCTTGGAACTGTTAGAGATGCTTTGGACAGGACAAAGATGACTCCTAATCTAGTGAAATAATCTCTCTGCCTATTTTAGCAGTGGTATTTTGGGATAGATGGAGTTCCCCTAAGGGCTCAGTTGGGAGAGTTTGGCTGTAGAATTGCCATATCGCTCTTTTCAAGGGTGCCAGGAGCCAGTCATCATGTCAGTGCCTTAATCAGAGCTTTGCATCTCTGTGCATCTGGGACACATTGGTTTGTTTTCAGTCCCTGTTCCAGGTGGTCAGGCAGGGAACCAGCTCCCTGTGATCAGAAACCACACGTACAGAAAGGGCTGCTCCCTGGATTTTCAGTCACCAAGCAAGGGTAGTTAGAAGAGAAGACTATTTCTGGCATAACAAGGGTATAATTTGGAGGAATAAACTCTTGCTGTATGTTCTAGCCATTTTTTAAATGCAATTTGATGTTTCCCTTAAATATGCCATGAGATCTTTAGCTCTGGCAGGAGATGAATACTATATTCTTCTAAACAACATCAGATACATATGCATCCCCGGATGTGGTAACACTCGGATTTCCTCCCAAAAATTTCATAGCAAGCAAATGTACAGAGTAGGAAGTGAAAAATATCTTCCAGTGAAAGATTCCTGCCATCTTGCTTGCTACTAATGCAAAAAAGAAATTATCTGTAATCACTGCATATCGTGCTCATGCTGTAGCAAACATTTAAGGCAGTGATGCTTAAGGTAACTTGCAGGGAATAAAGAAGAAAAAAGATCCCATATGTTATTGTGAAAAAACCCAAACTCCTCAGAAGAACATAGCATTGCAAGGTGTGGAGAGGTGTGTTCTTTTTCCATTTACTCTCTCTTGCTTCACAAGACTCTGGAGCCTGAGTTGTCCAGCCCAGCATTCAGCACTCCATTTTTGCCTCCTGAAGTCTATCCCTCGGCTGAGAATTCAGTTGTAGAATTTCCTCTGCTGAGATACTCCCTTTAAAAGGAAGTTTAAGAAAGGTTTGGACCTAAATCCTCTTGGAATGAAGTAACAGTTTCTTGGCTTGTAGGTTCTGAAATCAAGTTGAAGGGCCAAACTTCTGAAATAAATTAAATCCGTGAATTTTTTTTTAAATTGATAGTCATGTCAAGACCTTCACTGGAATAAATTAAAGGGCAAATCTTATCTGAACTGCCAATCTTTAAGATCTTTCCCAATGCTTATCTTCCCTTTTCTATTGAGAAAACAGATCAGATCGGACTCCGAGTTGTGGATTTGCCGACATCTGTCTTCAAGGAGTGTAGCACAGGTGTCTGCAAGGAATATTTTGAACAACAAAATTGTATGTTACTCATAGAGTGCATTGTATTCAACAGTGGCTGCAGTTCCAAGTCTCTTCCATGGTCAAGGATCCTGTTTTCTTTCCCAGTTTCCAGAGGGTTTCCATGGGCTGCAGTGGTGAGGGTGTTGACTACAGTCTTCACTTTGGATTACACGGAGACTTCGGAGATACACAGCATTAGGCAGGACCAAGGTTCTGAGCTCCATTCCCAATTCTCTGTGGAGGGAATTATCAAGTGTAGGGTGTTCTAAGTCGGTTTTGGGTTTTTGTTTAGTTTTTTCTATGTTCTTCTGTGTAATCAAACCAGTGGGAGGAGCAGTGAGGATTGAATATTGCTGTTTTCCAGCCTTACGTTGCCTTAATATGCTAAGAGCAAGCAAGGAAGACAAAGTCTTTTCCAAGTTTACCGGAGTGTTTCTTGTGTGGGCCTGTGCTTTGTGGAAGGATGAAACACATTGTTTGGACATATCCAGTGTGGTTCTACTAACTAAAAAACTCCATTTTCTAAGGGACATATTGCCCATGTCCAGAGAGCTTCTCCAGAAGGAGCACAAGAGGAATGCTTGAGAATAACAGATCTGAGACATGTGCTAGCACAAATTTCTGCTACATGTCGTGCTTCATAGCAGCTGGAATTGGTTTTGTGGGGGCTTTTTTGCAGATTATTTCTCTGCTCTTTCTATGTCCTTCCTGCTTTTTCATAATGTTCTCTTCATTTTCCCTTTGCAGATTGCAAGTACAGTGAAAGTTAGAATTGACTTTTCAAAACTGCTATTTCTGAGTACAAAATTGGGGAAAAGAAATGTGTGTTTTCTCTATGTCCACAATGTTTTTGCAGGGGGTAAATATGATATTGTTATATGGAAGAATGAGGAGGCAAATAGCATATGAGGAAATCCAGCAGCTGAGACTCATAGATTAAGGCTGGCAGGGAGATCCAATCCAGCCTGCCTGAAGTTATGTCCAAATGGATTTTGAGCATCTCCAAGGATGGGACTCCATCACCTCCCTGGGCAACATTATTTATAAAACACCTACTGCAGCTGTTTGTTGTTGCAGACAGCAGCTTACTTGCTTAATTGCTGGTTAATTTAGGATAGCAAAAAGTTTGCAGACCAGACTTTTTGGCAACTTTATTATGAAATACAGTTTAGTACAAATTATGTCCCTTTAAAATGAACTAATTACAATGGAAACAGATGTTTGTATTTATCTATGGAGATGAAAACTTGATGTGAGACATTCTTAGTCCAAAATTATTTGACTTACTAAATGCTTGAAGATTAATGAAACCATAGTTCTATGCAGCTTTAAAAAATACTAAAAAAAAATAGAGTTATGTGAATCATAGAGTGGTTTGGGTTGGAAGGGACCTTAAAGGTTTTCTAGTTCAACCTCTTTGCAATGGACAGGGATGCAAGTCACCAGAACAGGTTGCTCAGAGGGCCATCCAACTTGGCCTTGATGTGAAGGATGAATAAATAAATGAAAATTAGTTAGCAGTATTTATTTTTAAAATAATATTTAAGTTTTAAAGTACATATAAATATATTGAATTATTTCTTTTATCTGAGTTTTTTTGGAAGTGAAAATAATTTTATAAACCTCTTATCTCTTGTATTTTTTTCCCCTCCTAGTGTGTCTCGTGCTGAAGCAAAACTCTTCTGTACAGAAGAGTCATTTAACAAATTGCATGTTAAAGGCTGCAAAATGAATGGTGGGAATTCAAGGCATCATCTACAATAACTGAATTAAGCACCAGTTATATAGTTATATAGTGAGACTGGTGCTATTTTTGGAAGAGAAACAGGCTATGTGACAAGTTCTGGAAGTCTGTCATGTCGTAATTCAGCCTAGACCCCGGAATGCTGCAAACCCCCTGCGGTGCCGGTTGTATCCTGCTCCCAGGGCTGAGCCCAGAGGCTCACAGAGCGCAGCTTTGCCTTCTCCCTCATCTTTCTTCCGCTGTTTACACCTGTCAGAGCTAAACTGGTTCAGCAAAACATGTATGGAATGGTTTTGATTGGTGTGGCTGAGCACTCCGTTCCCAAATAAATCCGGACTTGTGTCTCCTGCGGGAGGGGAGGTCGATGTCCTTGGCTGGGTCATCCTCCGAGGGCACAGTTGGCTACTGAGAGTTACAGCTGAAGAAAGCAAAATCCAGCAGCCATGCTGGCCTGTCCAAACTGCTTCCTATATTTGGGAAGAGGTATTGTTAGAAGTGAGACGGGTAGGATGGGTTTTCTGCCTGGATAAATAGACTTTAAAAAAGTGCCAAGCCAATGAGTCCATCACAGAAATCGTCCCCTCTGGTTTTTAGTAGGTGGGAGAGTAGGAGAGGAATGACACTTCTAGACATTTCATTCATATATCAGATGTATTTATATGTTTTTATTTTCACAGCTGTGGACTCTAGGAAGATTTATTTGCTATGAAACTCAGGAATAGTAGCCTTAAAAATTAACAGTTCTTTGGCAATGTGCTCCTTAGTAATGAACCGAGGAGCCTGAGAGAGTGGGCACAGCCTGCGGGTTGTGAGGCTCCCTGGTTTCTGTGGGATTCCTATGGAAGGATTCTGAACTTCCTGCTGTCAGAAGCTGTGGTCTTATATTGGAACAAAACAGAAGTACACTGGTAGGAAGTGGAGCCTAAGATTGCATTTAAGGCTGGTGATGTGGTGTGCACAGTGCAGGTGGCTAGATCCATACCCAAGCGTTACTTCTGTTGGTCCCTTTATAACCCTCATGTGTTCCTGTTCTATCACTATGTTGGTAGGTTTATTCAATTATTAATTGAGATGATGGATTGTTCTAGAGAATTTTTGCTGCTTAGTTTGTTTCTTTTTCAAAACTGCTCCGTAATGCAGATGCTCCTTTTGTAATTTCACAATTTCTTAAGCTTCTTGAAATCATACCAGGATTGTGTTTCAGCTTGGCAAGTTTTAAATTGTAGGACTGCCATAGCAGTTTTTGATCACTGGACTAAATAAAGTGGTGCTGTAAAATACTTCTCTCTTTCCAAAAAAGCAACCAGAAAGTAGCCAGACGTTGAATGAAGTTCTTTTGCAAAGCAGTTAATCTTTATAACATGTTACTTAAAAATATGTAAATGTGCTCAGACATTGGCAAGTGTAAATTTAGTGGTGATCAAATGAAATCATAAGTTATGCTTCATAATATCTTTCAATCTCTTTTTCTGCTCTCCCTGGGCAGTAGCAGGTTTTTTTCTAAGGTGCCAAGTTTAGTTTATAAATTAGAAATGTGTAAGGAAAGAATGTTCTCTGCACTGACTCACTCTGGTGTCTGGTCTTTATTCCAGGCTGTATTGATGACAAAGTATGCTATGAATTTAGAACATCTACAGCCCTGGAGAGGTGGCAAATTGCTTTCTGCTTTACCTCCAGTGTTTGCATGCTCATCAAGCTTGCCTCTTGACCTTTTTTACACCAAGTTGCTCTTGAGCAGCAGAGCAGTAGCACAGGTGTGCTCTTTTGGGCCGGAATGCAGCCTTTCTGGGATATCAGTTTGTAAAACTCCTGCTTGCTTCCCACTGCATTCAAAAGTATGAGTTTTCTCTATTTTGATTTTTTTCTATTGCTCCTGTGAGCTTATGTAGTTGATAAGCCTTTAAAATACAATCTATAAACTAATAAAAAAAAAGAGGTTTGTGATTTTTATATGGTTTTGTTTAAAGGGAACTGTGCTGGCTAATCAGAAATCACTTCTGTTAAAATTAAAACCTGAAGTAAAATATTTGAACAGTCTCTAATCTTAACATGGGAAGCCACCAGAAGGAGAAATTGGAAGAAAAGCCATGAGTGCTGTTGCATCTGACCCAAGGCTTTGTTCCCTTGTCGTCTTTGGGAACCAATCACTTCTGTGGGACGTGCATCCATGCTCCCTTGGAGCCGCAGGCTGAGTAGCTTCCCTCACATCTTGAGTTTATTTGGTATCCCAAAATCTCTTATTTTACTAGTTTTTGGGAGAAGAGGCTTTCTGAATCTGTCACTTGATAGGTACACAGGTAGTTGAGTAAGGAATTTTCCTTCCCTACTCATTTTATGTTTGTCAGTTGTGCAAAGAATTGACTGAGCTCCCACAATAGGTGGCTTAGGTGTTAGACTTCAAGTAGGTTTTTGAACCTTGCAAGATGATGTGCATAAATGCTCTGTAGGTGGGATCTGGTTATGTCAGAGGGTCTGTCAGTGCCTCTGAGAGATCTGCAATTAATTGGTTTCATTTCCTCTCAGTAGTGAGGTTCAGTACTAAATTAAACTCTGCTATTACACACCTAGCTCTGCAAATTACTTCTGTAGTCATCTACAAGTGTTTTTTCTCAAAGACAGATGATGAGTGTAGGAAGGGAAACATCTCTGCAGAGAAGCTGCTGTAGCAGCCTTGGTGTCCCTTGTGCAGTTTTACAATGAATGAACTCTCAGCAATAATTCTGTCAGTCTTGACCTGGAAATTTGGGTTTATTGCTACATAAATATGGGCTTGGTTTGGAGTCGTCATTATCTTTGCTCTGGGTAATTGTCCACAGATCAATCAAGATCCTAAAAGTAGCAGCTGATAAGATACGGGACGTGCTCTTCATTTTTTATTAATCTGAGGTGATGCCATCAAAGTAGTAATTACATTTCCATGGACTAATTTTATGGAGCCTGATTCTGTAGGTTTCTTTCTTCTTTCACCTTCACCATTTTCATTCGGGAAATATCTTTTAAAACTTTTACTAAATTTAATTCTTTTACTGCTACTTTTTAATTTCTCCATAGATTTGAACATATTTCTCATCTGTGGCATTCAGTTCAATTACATGACTTTCACAGACCTTGAAAAATCTTTTAGGACTGTACTTGGGTGGGGTTTTTTTTTCCAATAGTTTTATATAGTTTTATGCATTAAAATACATTTGTGCTGTTATTGTTGTGTGTCACCAAATGCGTCTGTACAATTTCTTTTGCTAGCCCAATGCAACTATTTTAAGCTCACGATTTCTCTTGTTGGCATGACATTATGTTGTTCCATAATCAATTGGCATTCTAGTTTTGATGGATTTAAGCTGAGGAGTTTGGTGCCTGGGTTGGAGGAGTCCCTGGTATCCGTGGAGCAGCTGAGGAATGTGGTCCTGCCGGGAGGGAGGAGGCTCCACCGGGCAGTGCTGAGTTCTGCAGTAGCCTGTGACATTTCAATGCCATCCTGACAGTGTTTTGCCTTCCCTGCTGTGCACGGGTGGAGGGCATGGAGATGGGTAATTAAACTTTGAACCAGTAAACAGAGTTGGGGGGCCGGGGCTTTGAAGAGCAGGAGATCACAAGAACAGTTTCCTGTGGGTTGCTTTGCCTCGGATGCAACTTCATGTGGAGCCGGGCTGTGAGCTCAGCCCCAGCCCCTCCTGGCACCAGCAGCAGCCTGAGCAAATATGGCACAGGCAGCTTCATCCCTCTGGAGCTCCAGTCAAACTCATTAAGGGCTTTTCCTAAGTTGAATGGGGTGATTTGTACTGCAGTGTAAACTGTTGCCTCTTCCAAAGCTCTTTGGTTTCTGTTTTAGCAACGATTCCAAAATGAAATTTGCCTTTATTACATCATTACTAAATTCATATAGTTAGAAAGACCTACACCCTTCCAATATTTTATCTTCAGGCAAAATTGGGAGCAAATCAGACTAAAAATATTAGAATTCAGTCTTCCCTTTTGATACTGATGTAACTGCTTCAATCCTACAAATGAAGCTCTATATGTGAGTGTTGCCTGACAGTGCCTCAGCAGGGAGCACCATGGTCTCTGTCAAAGGACACTCTCTGCCATTCAAGCCTCATCACCGCTAATATTTCTCTAGTTCTGTCCTGCTAACAGCGTGACAGCCCAGGAGTGACTGTACAGGCTGAAATACGCTCTCAAACACACGTATGGGCTGTGCACATAATTACACCTATGTATACTCAGGTTTATAACAACTCTTAACTGAAAATGTCAGTACTGAAGGTCAGTCTGCCCTGTGCAAATGAACTTTAAATCCTTTTTGGATGCAAGTGGAGAATATTTGTTTACTACTGTCAGCTTTGAGCTTATATGTGTTATTCACTGTCAGGAAGCTCATTCTCCCAATAATAAATAGACCTGCCAGAAAATTTTTTACCTTCCTTAGAAATATTTTGTAGGAAAAAAAGGTCTTTATAGATTAATACGTTTCTTGCTGACTTTTTAAAAGAATTTGAGGGTACATAGTAAACTTTTATTAAGAATTTATGGTTTCCTGGCTTACATTTATTGTGTATTGATAAGAATAATCCCATTGTTTTAACACAGCTCTATTGGCTTGTATTCTTTTCTCTGCCTTCCATTGGTGGTTTTTTTAATGAGTCAAAAAGAAACAATATCCCTGGGGAGGACTTGCGAGCGGAAGGTAAAGTTCAGAACCAGAAAATTGTTTTCTTGTATAGGACAGCACCTGGCTGACTCTTTGTTGTTTGAATGTGGCCTGAAATTCTTTGTGGTTTGAGTGTAAAACCTTTGCCTGCCATTGCCCTCTGGCAATTAGCAAGTCAGCACGGAGCTGGAGACTTTTTGTTTCAGAAAAGGATCGAGTGGGTGGTGGTGGCTGCAAATATCCTCAGCATTTTCCCGGTGAGAAGGGAGCAGAGAGGCTGCATCCAGCAGATGAGAGGGATGCGAACAGGCTGAAGACTGTACCCTGTGAAATGTCTTGTGCCACGCTGCACCTTGATGCAACAGAAAATATCCATTTTCTCACTGCCTGGTTGAGATAACTGTCTTGTATCTGGGGTGGAGTGAGAGAATTTCATAGCACAATGAGTGGGGGGGGTAGGTTTTTTTTTTTTTCCTTCTTAACTTCAAGGCAAAGTGTGACCTTCTAATGCCTTTTTAACCTCTGAACACTTTTTCAGCTCAAAAGCAATTTAGCGGCAAACAGTAATTAACCTGAAGGGAAACACATCCTTGGCTTTTATTGTATCTCAGTATATGGGTCAAATTAATAGCCCTGCAGAGGTATCATCTGTGGCATTTGAAAATATTAGTAGACTTAATTTAAAATTAATAGTTTCAAAGATCTAAGTAAGAAAACTCCTTTATTAGAGCAGTAGTGTTTTTAATACTTAAACTTTTTGGAGGCTTTTAATACAATTTTGTTTTTGAGATGATAGACATCAGATGAAGGTTTAGGGTTATTTAGGTTTTTGTTTGGTTAGTACATGATTTCTGATACAATTCCTTTGTAGTGTTTCAGAGACAGCTTGTTAGTGCAATCTAACTTTTGTATTTATGAACAGAGGACAAAGATGCTGTTACTTACCAGGGATCACAAACCCCACAATGGGAATAAATTTCTAACATCCAAGGTTTTCAAAGCCTATTACTGTGTCTTCAGAGGAACTAATATAACCTCCTCTAATTTGCTTTGGGTATAAGAAGATTGTCTTAGAAGAGGGGAAATAAAAATCAGAATATAGAGATTAAGTGAAGCAGCATCTTAGTTTTCAAAATATAAGCTGTTTAACAGATTGAAATCAGGTACAGGGTTTGTAGGACACAGAACTGGGGCCTCCATCTGAGGGTGTGCTCAATGTTCCTCATCTGTTCTGGGGTTTTCTTCTTTAA
Source organism: Corvus hawaiiensis (assembly GCF_020740725.1). NCBI lineage: Eukaryota > Metazoa > Chordata > Aves > Passeriformes > Corvidae > Corvus > Corvus hawaiiensis. The sequence continues at coordinate 16,947,801 of NC_063227.1, read as the reverse complement.
AACAGTTTGGCATCATCTCTGGTGCAAAAATGGGGTCTGAAGGTGATAATGGACCAACAGGTCTTTTAAATGACTAATGACCTTCCTAACAGAGAGAACAAGAAGAAAATGGTGGTGGGAGGGCAGAGAGAAATCTAAATTCACTGAGTGGTTTTTACTACCTGAGAACCCTCTCCCAAGCTATTTATAAAATATTAGGCTTGCATTACACAGCTGAAGGAATTCATAAAACGTTAAAGCTGTGACTAAACCCAGCCTGTTCAGTTTTTCCCTTTGGTGCTCAGAGAAATGGGAGTTGAGGGAATTGACAATGAAACATTGCAAGTTTTCAGCAGGAATATAGCTAAGAATTGGTATTTTAAATGGGGCAGAAGGGCATTAAACCCAAACACAAACTACAGCACCATTACCCAAGTAATATATGGAATGCATTGCTCTGGGAGAGCTCCTTCCCTTTTTACCCCCACCCCATCCTCGATCCTAGATCCTTTGCAGCTCTGCAGAGGTCTCCTCAGAAAGGCAGGGAGAGATGGTAGGAAAAAGGCAGAGTTGGAAATTCTGAAGAAGGGCCTTTGAAAGGGGATCATATTCGTTCTCTGGGCTGCACAGCATTAGGAATTTCCATAAGGGTAAAAGAATTTACAATGTGCAGCCTATCCATAGCTCCTGCAGCCTGTAAAGCTGGGTGTGCTTTTCCTCTAGGAAGGGCTTGTGGCCCTGGTATCCCTGCTGGCCTGGGGCTGGGGTGATGCCCCACTGCCATCCTGGCAGTCCCGTGCTGTGTGAGATCCTGGCGTGCTGTGCCCTGCTGAGGTCCCTGTGTTGGTAACAGATTTGAAACCTTTCTGTTCCGTGTCACCGTTAGCAGGGATGGCGTTGTGACTCACAGCACCCATGCTTCACCGTAACACAAGCCTCCCTTTGAAGCTGAGCATAGCAAATATTATCCAGATATACTGCTGAAAGCAGATTTTTAAAAAATTTTGTTTTAATTCATGGTTACTTTTGATATTGAAGGAGTGTTTAGTAACTTTATTGAGACATCTAAGCAGTTGTAGCAAACATAACAAGTTATCCTATACTGCAGTGGTGTTTCCAAGAATGAAAGGCAGAAAATATTTGAGGTGAATGTCCTTCAGTTTATAGAAGTGAAGAACAGCAGCCCAGATTTCATATCTACAGTGGGACCCTCTACTCTTTTCAATACTGGTGATCCATCAGGAGAACTGAATACTTGGACTTAAATGCCATAAAGGCTGCACAAAAATTCACTGGCATAACCAGTAATATACCTTAGAATCTTATTTCCAGAGCTCCCTTTAACTTTGAGACCAAGGCATTTTCCTCCTATCACTGCTTATTCCTGGCTGAGTGGATCTTTTTCTTCAGCAGTTGTCAGTGACCTCCTGCCTTTCCACAAATGCCATGTAGCTTGTTCTTGTCCTTAAAACTTTCTTCTTCATCAGCTCTAATAGAATATTTTCACTTTATGACAGGGTTATTGGGAAGGATTTAGATGGTCCTTTCAGGATTTGGGTTGTGTCCCGCTCCAGATTCATGTCTTGCTGTGCCATCTTTGCCTGCAGAAGGCTCAGTGCTTTCCCCAGAAGGTTCCAGCTGAACCAGAACGTGCCAAGACCAGCGACACAAGAGATGATGGTTTCTGCTGGCCGGTGCCAGTTCTTCCCTCTCCACTTGAGAGAAAAAATCACCATAAGGAAACAAACACGGCCCCTTGTCATGCACATGTGGGGATGGCAGAGAAATAATCCTTCATTTGCACTTGTTGGCAGTGGGAATGTGCTTTGGAGCCATGGCTTTGGTTTGGTGGAACTAGGAGAGATTTCAGCCTCAGATAAGGAACTGCTCACCTATTGATTAAGACCAAAGCACTGGCCTTTTCAACACACTGTATAATGTGGAGAGGTCTGAAAGAAAAGCAATAATTTTTCAACTCAACAGAATACAAAGGTCAGGATATTTTTAAGTTCATACCGTTCAGTTTCTGAAATGCTTTGTAGTGAGCTGTAACCCTGTGGTTTCAGAACAGAGCAGTTATTCAGGTTTAGTAACATGAAAAGAGTTTTATGAGGTTGAATATAAAGAAGTGTTTCCAAGTTATGCTAGGAAGGCATATATAATTGCTTTTGAGACTGTTCTCAAAAAAAAATTCACTTGAAGTACCAAGTTGATAGATGAAACTTTTTTATTTTTTCTTTTTTTTTTTTTTCCCCTTTTTTTTTTTCCTAAATAGCACCATTCTGCAGTAAAAGTGCAGTCAGTTGCTTCAGTGGTTAAATCTCTGAAACGGAAAGGCTCTGGAATGGCTTTGTATTAGGAAAAATAAGGGATGCAGGGGTAAGTTCCTGGCTGTGGACAAGGCTTGTTTGGGATTGCTCCTATTGACAGCTTCATTAACTTTACTGGTGGCAGTAGTTTGACTACAACACAGGCAAATCTGAGTGATGTTATAGAGGATTTAGGCTGCTGAAAGAATTGTGTTGGTGTACAGGGTTGAGGTGCTGGTTGGTCAGAATGGGAAAAGCTTTGCTATGTTTCAAAGCATTTTATAAATTGGAAGTATGATGGCTGTTGTAGGTGGCTATGTGATCACCAGAGCTTTATTTCAGAGTGAGATCAGTGTTTTCAAAATGTCATTTTTAATTCTACAGTCTTATCCTATTTTAAGATTAATTAAGAACACAGTAATTTTGAGTTTCCTTGTTCTCTAAGAAATTTTTCAATGGAAGTAGTGAGTGATATCCTGTCACATTTCCTTTTGGTGCATAGGAGTGCTAAGAAATTCTAGGACATAGAAAATGGAATATATAATTCTATTTCAGTTTTTGGAATTTTAATTATGTAAGAGGAATTAAAAGCACTGCCTTGGAATTATCAGACTGGCTGATTTGAATCAAAGTAGTCTTATGTGCTGCTGCAAGTATGCTGGAAAGAAAAAGGGAGATAAATCTCAGTTAAGAAAAAAATCTGTTACCTGATCCTGCCTTTAAATGTGTTTATGTGATATATTCATCTTGAGCATGGTCTTGCTTCTGATAGTTTTTGTCCTGTGGTTTATTTTGCAATTGCTAAAGCTATTCCAGATGCCAGAAGTGTCAAACAGACAAAGCAGTGATTCTAGTTGACTTAAATTCAGATTATTGATTTAAGGGGTCAGTAGCAGCATAAAAATACATTATACATTTAATGTGTGAGCTGAAATATAAAGTTTTTGAGTGGCATTATTTTGGTGACAGGCAAATATTTAGTATGGTTTGAATTCAAATCCATCTGTTTCTAAGCTAAGGTAGGTAGAAGAGTTTGTAAATACTATTTAAAAATGAAAAATCAGAAAGGAGGCTTGTCCAATTTTGTTACAGGACTTTGGAACCTAAGAGCCATTCTGGATTTATGGTTCAAAAGAAAGTCAAACATGAGTTATAGGATGACTGATGGGAAACAAGGCCATGACTGTAGTGCAAGCAGCAGCTGAATCTTTTGTGGAAAAGGTTTTTCACCATCACATGTATTCCTTTTCTTTCCAGGTATGTTTAGTCAGAGATTTTCTTTCACTTGCCTGTGCTCTAGGATTTTTTGTCCATTTTTTCTACTGTCAGATGCAAGGCTGTTTGTACTGCTACCCTCTGTAAGGTTGAGTTCGGGCCTTTGGGGTATAAAAATAAAGTAGAAAATTACTACAGTATTTATTTAGAAGAATTATCTAATACTGATCATTGCTAACCCCTGAGAATCCATAGTGCATGAGCACATACATTTTGTATGAGTGGCCTGTGACTTGAAAGCTGCTCCATCTAGGTTGTCCCCCTGAGGATTTACTGATATTAGATGAGGAGGAGGCATTGAAGTCAAGGCCTCTGGGTGAGGAATCAGCTGGCATCGCCAATGCAAAGTGCAGCTTAGGCTGTGAGAAATTCCAGTTGTCTGTAAAGTTTTCAGAAATCTACTTTTCTAAGTGATGCCAGTATTTTAACATTACCATTACTGAGAACTTGGCTTTCCTATTGCATCCCCCAGCTCCATGCCCCCAAAGCTTCAGTTAGAATTAAAAAAATGGCTTTAGCTTTAAAATATAAACCCATAAAACTATGAGTTGGAGACCCCCCACCACCACACACACTTTTAATTAAGCGACTGTGTTGTTTCCAGATGAGTGGAAAGATGACTCATTTGGTGACTTAATCTCTATTTTGTATTCAAAAAGTAAAAACTACATTCTAAGAATTACTTCAAGTTGCACATTAGCACCTGCATCATAACTGGATGTACTGTCCTCAAACTAAAATTTTTCAGACTTTTTTTTTTTTTTTGTCTAAAGCGTAATTTCTAGTGTCTGAATCTAAACTTTTAGTTTTAATGAAGTTCTAACCCCATAAAAGCAGTGTTTTATAATGGAAAATGCCAGGTTTCCAGCAGGAAATTGTACTTACACCTTCCATTATCAACCTAAGTGGTATTATTTTAGTCATGAGTATGCAAATAGAAAGAAGGAAGCTACTTTAATCAATAGAAGGCTCTGCACTGGGATTCAGAAAACTTGGTTTTTTTACAGATTTGCTGGTGTCTGACTGTGTGGTCATGGGCAAAAATCTGTTACTAAAAATTGTTCCTGTGCCATTATTTACTTTTCTTCCACTGGTAGCTCAGTGTAGAGTATCTCTTTGGCTTACTCCAATCTTACTGCAATCTCTGCCCTTGGTGTAATGAAATTGGTGACCACTGCTAACAACAAATACCAAACCTGAAATGCTTCAAGCTGCTGCAAAGCTGCAGCTTTTCTACTGGAAAGCAAGGACTGGCTTCTGGGAAAAGCACAGAATTGACTGTACACAGAGTTTTAAAATAAAAAACTTGACGTTTTTGTTGCATCAAGATAATGTAGTTGCTAAATTCTTTAATTAGAAATTAGGGAGAAGCTTAAAAAAACCCCAACTTCTGCTTTACACCTTTTAATCTTTGTCTTTAATTAACCTTGGAGGGTGGTTAAACACCTCTGTGTAGTTTTTTGGGCTGACAGTTGCTTATTTATCAAGTGCAATGGGATGGTGGAACATCAACAATCCCCACTGGATGTCAGGACTTGGACAGATGCAGAAAGATGTGTCTGTTTAACTCAGTTTAAAGGAGGGACATGTAAAGTGTTTACTGCACCCTGAAACTGAATTTTTGCATTGGCGATGGTGCACTGAACTTACTTTTCATGCTGTGACTATGGTTATAATAAAAGTTTTAAATAAAACCTCTCAGGAAGTGTGTATTTTTATATGTGTAGCACAGTTTTATTCTTTGACTCCTTGGCCATGCTGCAGCTAAAGGAACAGGGGGAACATTTCACAAAATGATGAATATTTCCTGAGTAAAAATGAGATGTTGTTGGAAATGTAGAGAAAGACAGACTAAATCTCTTCTGTTTCCAGCATGCTGTCAGCTGGGCTGAGTCATAAATTCTTCAGTCAACAGCAGTTCTACAAATGCTGGGAACAGAAATGTTAGTCTTGTACAGAGAGTAAAGAGCTGAGACTTGCAAGTGAAGTGAAAGGACTATGATTCATTAAAATCCGAGAAAAGTAGAGGTCCACAGGTGAGAACAATATATTCCTGTCATGTGCCCTTTCAGCACAGCACAGTCATTCATCATTCTGCTCCTTGCTGTAACCAATGTATGAGGAGCTGTGTTTCCCTTCTAGGCATCTTTTCCCTTTTTTTTTTCTTTTTTTTCTCCCACCCCCATCCAAAAAATGGCAATGGAATTTTGCTCAGATATTTGCTTCTACTTTCCTTGTTGAATCTTCCATAAATCTTTATCTGTTGGGTCAATTACAAGTCATTACTGAAATAATTCATTATAGGCTTCAGTAAAGTTAATATGGTTAAATTGTGAACAACTGTGGGTTGTTTTCTTTCCTGCAGTTTTCCTTGAGGCTGGCAGAGTGGTGTGAGGGGGCCACTGGGGCTGGGGGAAGAGCAGCCCCACAGGAGCAGGGACAGGGCTGGCTCCTGTCTGACTGACCCAGAGGTTTGGGCTTTGTCTTCATAATAATTACACCTCTCCTATTTTTATTCTATCCACACGTAAAATAGAATAAAATCTTTTCCTGTCTCTTGTTGAAGTAAAAGGTTCTCTTAAAGCAGAATTTATTGTGGATTTACAGGCACAGGGTGAGGAACAGGGGAGTGGTGCTTCCCAGCCTTGCTGGCAGAAATGTTCCAAGCACACAGTTCACTCCTTTGCATGACCTAATAGAGAGAAAAACCATTATTCTTCTTAAAGACTGTCATTTAATTAGCTTTGTAATGGATTTCCTTTGACTTCCTCTGCATGAGAACTACTCCATTAACTCATTACTATGATTTAAATGCAGCTAATTACAATCATAGCTAAATAATTATATTCAGGTATTTCAGCATGTTTTGATTCTCATATTAGCAATTTCCAGGCAATGCATCTCACTTTTGTCTCATTTATAGCCTTTTTACAAATGAAGTGATGGTAACATAAATGCCTTTGTTTCTATAAAACAAAAGGGAAAATCAATAATGTCATCTTTAAAGAATGTAAGTGTACCAGCATTGAAAATGATACAATGAGTATGAAATGCTTCTTGTCCACTTTGGAATGAGAATATGATATTCTTCAGTAGCAGTTGATATCTTCAGATTTACTGGAATGAAAGCCAACAAACTAGGTAGAATTTCAGTCCCCAAGCCTGTAGGGTACAAACTGACAAATCAGGCAGAGGTTAAATGACTATTTTTACACAGTGGACTGAAGATAAATCAAAAGTATTTCAGAAGTGGAACAGGTAATGTTTTTTCTTGGTATGATGGTTACTAAGAGCTAGCAATAGATTATCCTGTTGTGTAGAAAACAGAGACTCCTTTCCTGTCCAGTGGAATAGACAAGTTTGAGGTTGGGAGGAAGGTATTTGTTGGTGTGGGGAGTAAACTGATGCTTCATAGATGAGTTGTGAGAGCAGGAAAAGAGGGTGATCTTAGTAATGGAGGAGCTGTTCCCAGAGCTTCCCTGAGCATCTGTTACTGCTTCTTTTCTGTGTGTGTGTGTGCAAATGCAGCCTTGCTGCCTGAGGGTTGGGACTGGGGCTCTCGAACACGTTGGTGCTAGGTTTGTGGTGTCTGTAGATTTTCTGAGAATACTTCCCCCCTGAGATTTTGTAGTTTCAGGATCTGGTTGGGTGGGGATTTGATGCTTGTTATCCCTATTCCAGCTCCCTTGAGGTGCCTCAGGATAGTGCTATTAGGTGGATATGGTGTGCTGGTAATTAGGATATTGAGGATATGAGGATATTGAGTGCTGACTTGATGCATTTTAAGTGTATAGTTATTTATGATCTTAGATGTGACACTGATTTTAAATAGACTCAAGTCTATTTTGTGTTCTGCATAGTTTTGGTATGGGAGGTTTTCCCAGCATGAGTTTATAGCAAAAACTCAGAAGGCTTAACTTGGAAAAAACCAAACTTTTTCAAACTGTGATGTGGCTGAGCCTGTATTAAAACTGTAGTATTAAATACACATTTATAGCACAAACATTTGTACTATTAATTTGCTTGTGCCTTTATGCTCTTGGAAAGCTTTGTACGTGTGAATGCAGTAATGCTTTGGAGCGGGGTAAGGCAGGTTCATAAATCTAAACCAAGCCACTTTTAGGTTGCAAATGTGTCTGCAGATCATTTTCCATTTCTGCAGAAAGAACAGTTGCTGTAACTGGGATGTGGTGTGGATCCTTTCACTGTACTGGAAATGTTTTTGCACAAATTGTGCAGATGACAGAGTGGGAGCAAAGGTTTATAAAGTGACTTGTGTCCTGAGCTGCCAGAATTGCGCTGCACCTGCAGCCCCCTGCCCCTGCTGTCACCCCAAACTACCCTGGAATGCTTTGGTGCTCCAGTGGGAGCATTGGACCTTCACCCTGCTCACCCCTGCCTTCTAAATTGTGATTTACAGGGTTTACTTTGTTCAGAAAATCTCACTAAAAGACCAAAAGAACAGCACAGGGGATTGTGTTTTTGAAAAAGGCATTGCTTGCTCTCATGTGCTGCACGTTCTCCTCGAGTTCAGGCATTGACTGGGATGATTTCAGGTGAGGGAGGAGGGGTTTAGCTTCCCTGCTTGGCAGCCTTTCTAACAGACTTTTAGCAGAGAATGCTTGGGATTTCCGCCCCAAACCATGCTCCAACCAATTTGGTAAATAAGAAAACAAATACTTCAGGAAAAAGGAATTCAGGTATTCTACTGCAAGTGCTCTGGATAGTGGAAGAGTCGGTCTGACTAGGGAGCAAACAACAAGGCTGTAGCTGGTGCAAGAACTTAAACTGCCATCTCCATTTGGGTAAAATCTTAATGAGTAGAAGCAAAATGGTTTGTGGTGTGTGCCTCTGAGTTTCCACCATCACAGAGGGGGAATGCAAGTTCCTGACTCTTCATGTGGGACACATGCTGCAGTTTATTTGCACTGTGGTTTATACAGGGCTATTTTTCAAAACATCAAATTGTAATGTTATGGAACACACGACATGTTTTTGTATTGCAGTTGTAGTATAGACGTGCCCAACTTTCATTTTTAGTGTATCCATCTTCCTATGGTTGCTGCTGTAATGTGCCTCCATTTTGTGAAAAACTCCTTTGCCCCTTGTTGCAGCAACATGAAGGATAATGTCAGCTGTTCAATAGTTTTTAAAAAATGCTTTTTTTTCCTGCAACTTGAATACATTTTGTTGAAGTTACTGATTTAATAGTGCTGGCTTTCAGAGTAAAACTTAGTTTTACTGTTTCTTTTCACTGTAGCTTATTAAAACACTGTCTATATTTTCATACACTTAAATCCTTGTACCCATTTTCTGATTTTACAGAACAAATTAAAGCATGTTTTCTTATTACTGTACATCATTTTTATAGTTCTTTTTCTCACTCTATAATCCCAGTGGGATTTTTTTCCTATGCCCTTCAGTGGCTTATGTAATAAGCACCAAATGAATGAACATGTTACCCTTTACTAGTAGATAATAATTAAGAAGGTGCCTCAGAATATTTCTAGAGCTGAATCTCAAGGAAATTTATTAATTTTAGCATGCAGTTTGCTATTTTTTGATGAGCTATATGGCCTTGTTCTACTTCCAACACTTAAAGAATGTGGTCTGCTAAGAACAGATGGTGTCATTTAAGTTTTATACTGATTCTACTTAAACTTTTAAATGAAGTCCTTATGCTTTTAAATGTTTAGTTAAGACTTACTGATTGTTAGCAAATTGAGAAAAGTTGGTCACAACTGATTACCTGTTTAGAGACTGAAAGAAGTAATTGTCTCAATTTTTAAAACTTTGTAGTCATTAACATCATTAGTGGATTCCTGACATCTTCCAAAGGAAACAGTGAAGCTGGTTCATAAGCTGGGAATCATAGGTGGACTTGGGCTTTTCCAAAAGCCAGGAAGTGGTAAAATACACATGTGGTTTGCTTTAGTTGGGAAATTAACTCGGATTCTCCACCAGTGAGGCTGATACAAATGAGAAATCACTAATGTATGTGCTCTGCTGTGACACTGTCAAAACAGATTATTTGAAAGCACAGAAGTGATGTGTTTTTGTCAGCTGTTTGCCTCCCTTTATGCAGCTACAGAAGCTGTTGTTTGGATAAACTGCCTTTCACATATTTCTCAGTTTTCAAAGTTACTAAAGAATGTTGTTCCTCATTTACACTCACTATTTGCTTGATAACTGCATTAATTCAGCTCAACTTTCATTTAGAGAGCTATGAACATTCTTAAAATGAAAAAAAAAACCAAAACAAAAACCCCAACCAAACCAAAAACACCAAACCAAACTCTCAGAAATCTTTAATATGGAATACCAGGTGAGAATTTGCCAAGAGATGAGTGAATAATCCCAGTATAATACGCTGTGGTATCTGTGTTCCCAAATGCATTGCAGTGTGCCTCTGATTGCTTTCTCTGGGACATTCTGATAGCAGACCTTGTGATGAAAGGAAAAAAAGGCTGCATGACACCAGTTGGTCCTGCCCTTCTAATACAGTTTTCCCTCCTCAGAATTTAGCCATCGTGATTAAGATATTTCAATTTCTGTTTTCTGTGCCAGGATGGGCAGAGGCAGCACTGTGTGTGTGTGTGTGTTCCCTGCTGTGAAAAGTCAGCCAGTACAGAGAACTGGTCCAAACCCAGTGTCTGTGCAGTGGAAGAGATTATGAAGTGCTCACATGATAATTTTTGCTGTCAGAGCTCTAATCTCTGGCAGGGGAAAAGGACAGTATATCTAACTGCTGCAAAAAATTTCCGAAGGGATCAGGTACTCAACTGTTCCCAGCATCATGAATTTGTGTTTCGGCTTCTTTCCTAACTCCTAGAACTGCAGAGGAGTTCAGGGGTAGCCTAAAAATTTCCTTGGTCCATGAAACATGTCAGCACAGCTCTGTGTGCCCCTAAGTGAGAAGCTCCTTTCTGGCTGCAAAAATGTGTCTGCATTGGTTTCTGACAATACCAGTTGAACACTGTTAAGTGCTGCTCTCAGGGATTTTCTCCACAGTTTGTGGTGTTTGGTATTACCAAAGACTTTGTAACTATGGATAATTTGAACCAATAGTCATAAGTGTAGAGTTTATTTCAGTAAAGGGGTAGAAAAAATAATTTGGGGTGACAGAATATGATCCATTGCATTGCCATGGGCATTGTGTGGTTTTACCAGTTAATTAAATGGTCTTTGGTTACATGAGTGTGCTGAGTGCCCACCAGGCTGGTGTGGTTCCTTGTGGATTAGCCTTGGCTCAGCCTGTGAGAGGGGAACTGCTGCTAATGAAGAAGTGATTCCACTTAAGGAGATGCAGATGTGCCATGAAGTGTCTGTGAAGCAGCGTGTTCTGTCTTGTTTGTTTGTGTAAATAGAATATGGGCTCCTTTTGAAATAGCAGAATAAACTTAATCAGCCTCAGGAAACTAATGAACTGACACTACCAAAGGGGCAGAAATATTGATTCAATCACTAACAAGAAAAACTTAATAATGAAATGTAGTCTTCTATTAATGTGTAAATTAAAAGCAGATGCTGAAGATGAATGAATGCATGGATTAATATTGGGTTTTGTTGTCAGAATTTATGTTGATGGGAAATGGAGGAAATGTACCCTTACAGAAATATTTTGTAGTGGTTGTTAACACCTTATACTCTTTCTAGGACTTTACTGTTTCATGCACTGTAGTATAAATGTGTAAGCTGTTAACAGCAGGATGAACATTCAGCAAGCTGAACAAGCACCTGCTCCCATAACTGAATCATTGTTTAAATTCCCACTGCATTTCACAGGTTTAAACCCTGACAGGGATTCAGATTTACAGGGCAAGGCATCACACAGAACTTGCAGTGCCCTGCCCCAACCAGTTCTTGCACGCTTTATGTATCCAGTGTGGCTGCAAGGGGATTGTGCTGTAGAAGGCCGGGGTGGTGTGAAATAGGGTTGGGCATCAAATGGAGCGGAAAGGAACCGTTCCCCTAAAGTTATCAATAATGAAAGGCTTCAATAGCATGAGAAATTCCACCCCCTGCTTGCCCCAGGAAAGCAACTGTAGGAACAAGAAAACTATTTAAAGAACTCCAGGTTAGTAGTAAGGCTGAGCCCCTTCCAAGTTTCATTATCTCCTCATCGCTGCAGTTGACACCAGTGATCTTTCCAAAATCAAGTGCTTGTTACTCTTAAGCAAATATATTGTGAGTATAAGTAGTTTTACCGTGAAAGAATAAGAAATATATGAAGTACTTGAATAAAAATGAATTGTACTCTGATTTTAAAAAACCCAACAAAACAAAGAGCCCCTACCTCTCCACCAAAAACCCCCAACACTGGATTGACTTAAAATACTTTAATTTGGTATAAAAGTTATTTAAAGCCTCGAAGCACTGGATTTCACAAGCTGCTTTCTCTATGGGCTCTTAGATATGACAGTGGTTTAATGTTTTTTCCAGTGCACAGCCACCGCTGCAGTAGGTGCCACTCTTAGAAGATTTGGCATGTGCATGAATTCAGCTGTTGAGTGAAATCTCCATTTAGTTGGCCAAATTAGCTAGTCCTTTGAGAGGGGGATATGTATTCTATATGTGTATGTATTCTATATTTGTCAGACAAATTTCTATGCTTTAAGAGTCACAAGCTGACTCAAAGTAGTAAACCAGCTCTTTGTGCTGCTTTAATGACACTTATCTTTGCCTAGTTCAGACATTTTCCTCTGCTATGGTTTCAGAGCTGTTTTGCTGTTTTGTGACCAGCTCAGCCTGCCCTGTCTTACTTTTTAACTTGTTAAATTGGTGGGAGAAAAGTACAAAAATGAAAGTAGACAGTGAGTAAAATCTGGTATTTAGTTCCACATTGTCATGAAGAACCAGGTAGAGACACAAGCAGTTAATGCTGTGGTTGAGATGTAGCTTATAAAATCACGATGTGCATGCAAGAATTCTGTGACTACCAGACCCACATGGAAAAATATTTTGGTGTTTTAACCTTCTTTTGGGCCTTTGCATCTAGGAAAGGAGGTAGCATCTGCTTTTGACTGCATGATGAGTGTGTCAGTTACCTGATAGCACCACTCTTCTCTTTTAGTTCCTCCTTTAAGCACAAGTTGTAATTATTGTGGTTTTGGCCAGGCAGCTTCTACATGACATTGATGTCCTGGCTCTGAGGGATCCTAATCCTGGCACTGGAGTTAAACACTTTTCAGCAGTATTCCTAGGATGCTCTAGGTCAATTTTTGCCACCAATCCATCTTTCACAGAGTAAACGTGCATGTTAAACGGGCCACAACCCCTGTGCACGTTATTTCAGGCTGACTGGAGAATACTTAGAGATAACAAAACTAGATCTCATTGTCATAGGGTGAGCATTTGTCTGATTTACTAATCCACAGGACATAAAACAGTGTCTAAGCTAGGATTTGTCAGACCAAAAGCATGTAGAAACTGGATTTGCCACATGCACATGATTCTTTTTTGCCTGACAGTTCTCCAGTCTGCATTTCCAGCCAGCTGGCTTCTCTCCCTCATTGCAGGTATTGATTGCCACCTCCCCAGCCCTCCCAGTGTCCGTAGGTGAATTTGGTGTGGGGTGACTGATCCAATCCCTTCCCCAGTATCCGTGTGGGATTGAGGGCTTGGTGGATATGCTGAAGCCTTGCTGTGCACAGAGAAACCAGCTGGGAGTTTTTGGGGTGCAGAGAGGTGACCAGACACTATCTGATATTATCGTGCAGAATATTGCTGTTCTCCTCGTTCCTTCCTGCTGGACTCCCTGGTAGAGCAACGCGTTTGACTTTTACTTTGAGGTACTTTATTCTTCCCTGAAGACTTTTCTGTTTAACTCCTCTTACCCACCTGTCAGAGGGTCTCAGTGCCTTTTTTCTCTTCAGGCCACTGTCCCTTGCAGTTGCCTTTCTGTAAATCTTGGTTAGTAATCCTGACAGCAGAGCAGAGGGTGTAGGAAGCCTGATCCTGGTGGAGTGTGGCTGAGCCTGTTGTAGCCTGCACTGTCACATAATGTTGTTTCTGTTTAGTTTCAGCCAGGACAGGGTGAGGTGAAAATAATTCAGAGAAACTTTGTTATCCCCAAAGAAGAACGAAGGAGGGGATTTAATGAACAGGCAACACACAAGCCCTGAAATCCCAACAATACTTAACTGTTGATTGATTAATTTTGTTTCTAAAACATATAGCTGACATACTAATGCTGAGATAAATGAAATATGTAAAAAACCAATTTAGGACGTGATCTTTGTAATGCTGATTCACTGTAATCTGTCAGAATGTAAATTGTATACACTTAAATCCCAGATAATCCTGTAATTTACAGCTCTTCATACTCCAGCTGATTTGTCATATATTTCAGAAGAATTACAAAAATCATATTTGGGTTTAGTTGTGTTGCTTTCAGTACAATAATATTTAGAGACTCCAATGAAGAATGGAGTACCACATGTGCTCAATAAAAATATGGTTTGTGTTTAAAGGAAGTAAATTGGGAAAAGACCCCAAAGTTCTTAAGTAAGCCCTGAGTCAACTGCTCTGAAGAGAAGGCTCTTGTTCCTTTCAGCTTCGTACCTCAATCCTGTGTTTATCTTATGGATGAAGAATCATGATGTTACCTTTTTCAAGTTGCTCAGTTTGAATTAAATGTAATTTTCTGTAACGTGGAACCCCTGAAGAAGCAGCACTGAGTGTTTAACAGCAGCAGCACTTGGGCTGAGTCACATTTGCAGTTTGCTCACATGATGCTGGGACCAGTCCTCTCTAATGTTACTCCAGGAAAGACCACGTTCAGGTATGCTAGGAGAGTCTGCCCTTGGTCATGATTACAGTCTTTTGTGGATGTGAAATGGCTTAGAATAACTTTGCCAATTTTTAACTAAATGTTTAAATATTTTACTTTACATTACTCAATTTACTTTACTTTCGTGACTGCTCATACTGTGTCAATTCACTTAATAGGAAACCTGTCTCATCTAATCAAGTGCTTTGCAAGCTTCTTTTTTTTTTTTGTTTTGAGTGTAGGAATTCCTCAGTTAACTGCTTTTGTGTGATTCCTGATGTCAGTAACAGGCTCAGTTCCTCCAGAATGAAACATCAATGCAGTTACAGGCCAGAGGTGCAAACGCCCCTTGCCTTGGGAAAAACAGGTTTCATCCATCAATTATAGAGGCATTTAACCGTTCCCAAGGTAATTTAAATGTTTTCAGCCAGTAACGACAGCTAATTCTCACCCTTCCAGTCCGAAGGAGCTCTGGCACTGCTTCCCCCAAATCTCCTCACATCTCTCCAGGTGGTCGAGGCCGTGGTGCTGACCCAGGCAGGCTCAGTCCTATGCCAAGATGTTTCTGTGCAGTTCCACTGTTTAGTTAGAAGCAGCTGGTCTTTAGTGTGCAGAAAACATTCATACTTGAACCTGCAGAAATAGCGAAATGCTTTGTATTAATCCTTTCTAGTTAATGAAACCAACCATAGAAATAGCTCTAAGATTTAGATATAAAAGGGAAGGTATGATGCAGCTGACATAAGCTGGTATGTGCTGTCAAAACAAGGCACGAGTTTTGATTGAAACACTTTGGGATGGTGGAACTAAAACCCTTACCATTTTCTGTAAGCTGACAAATATTCCTTCAATTCAAATATTTCTTTTAGAAATTAATTGCAGTAGCTTTTTAATAGCTCAAGTAAAAAATAATACAAATGTTAAGTTCCATTTTTGGGTTTGTTTATCTGTGTGTACTTTTAAGAAGGTGTTCCAAGTTGAGGACTAAACTCCCAGAACATTCCCCTAGTCTTGATTTGGTTTAGTGGAAGAAGTTCATTGCTTCAGAAGCTAGCTGGAATTCCATCACACCTCTAACTTATTATTTCTGAAGCTATTAAGTTTGACATTCAGCTTTTCTGTACTGCTGTGCTGTGTCAAGATTGCTTCCTTGGTCTCTTCTCTATTTCTAGTTGCATTGATATTATTTGGAACTATTAATGTAAAACCATTGAAAAAAGATTCTTTTATGTATTTCTTTGGTTAATTTGATGCTTGAATTACTGCAAGTCTAAGACTACACTGGTGATTTAACTGAGAATCATGCAGATATTGTTGACTTTCCCAGTTTGTATTTAGTTGGATTGCCTTGTATTTGCAGTGGCTGCCCTTTGGAAGTGAGCAAGCATCAGTCAGCATGCCAGTATTAATCAGGAAATAGCCTGGGATACCCAGGAGGGCTGCATTTGAGTGCATCAGGATGTAAATGGGAATTCAGTGGGTTCTGCAGCTGGAAAAGGCAAGTGTGGCCACCAGTAGGCAGAGAGGCTGACAGATGTTTTCAAGTGAAGGCGTTTGACTCTTAGCAGCACAGAGAGCACCATTTGCATCCAGGATCCCCCAGCTGCTGCAGGGATTTCAGCAAGCTCACCATAGAGCATCTATGGGCAATTCCATGCTGGGCTTGATTGTCTGCTTTGGTGTGCTTATCCCTGGGATAAAGGGAGGGTGTAGGGTGTAGTGTAGTGCTTCACATGTGGTCCTGTTAGAGTGAAATGCCTGAAGATTTCAACTCAGTTGGGCAAACACAGCAGAATAAATTGGATTTCTACATGAGGAAAGGATAATTCTGCTGCTCTTTTCGACCGCAGTGCTAAAAGTATCATCCCAGCTGCTGTACCTGCCAGATCAGTTCCATTAGTTGATGACAACAGTTATTAAATAAAGGGATAGCATAAGTAGTGTGAATATTGACACTTTCCCATATGAATTTTGTCTGAAAGCAAAGCTGAAGCCAATGCATCTTCATTTATACTTCATTTAAGCAGGGAAAATACCATACCAGCTGTACCAATACTTAACAGTAATCATGAGAAGTGCCCAGCTATCTGCATTGTTTGCTGTGAGTTTAAGACTGTAGTGAGGCGATGAAATCCAGTTAGCATTGTTATATCATACCCTGTACATTCAGTGCTATTATATAGCCTGTGTAGGCAAGTCTCTTGGTTTGACATCTGAGTCTTCCCTTGGCAAGCAATGATTTTGTCTGTTGTTGAGATAGTTGATGTGGGAATGTGGATAAAATTAAGCTAAATGCCCAAAGAATCCCAAAGCTGTAATGTCTGGTTTACAATCAGTTATGGCTGTTATGTGGACAGATTCTTTTTTATAAGATATGTATTAAGTACAACATTTCTTTTGAAGATCACTGACTTCAAAATGTATTTGGTTGTGTGTGGTAATTTTAGTGTTTCTGTATACAAAGAAACTGAAAGTCAAGAGATAGCATGGACTTTCACTGGATATGTAGTGGGTTATTCTGGCCAGAGCGCTCAGCTTGACGTGAGGCCTGGGAACTTTCCTCTGAGGAGGATGTGGTGTAACTCCTGATGGGTGTTGGGCCTTGGTGAGCTCTGGCACACTTTATGTACAGATTCTTACTGAAGATGGAACCAATTTTAGAAAACCACCTTAAATTAGGCAAATAGTATGATTAAATAAAAGCTTGATGCCACAACAGCAGCAGACAAAAGCAGCAGCTTTGCATCAGGTGGTGATGAAAGATCACTTCCTAAGAAATGCCTTGATAATCTTACATAGTCCAGTACTTCGCTGGAACGTCTTCCACATGCTTTGGGTTTATCTCATAAGGCTGCTGGTCTGATTCATGGTTTCAGAGGAACAGATGACACCTGGATGTGTAATCCCAGTGAACTATGATTTCACAATTCTCAAAGTGCAGTAAAACCAGTCTTCTTTCTTTGTAATTAGCTTAAAACAAGGTCTCCTTGCACTGTGCACATGGCCTTGAGCTTGGTAGCTTGAAAAAGCCCCTTTCTCTGCATTAGCAGACTGAATGTCTCTCTTTCCCATCACATCCAAGGGAGCTCACGGTGGATGGAATGGCACCGTCATCTACAGCAGCAGGACTGGCCTGCTTGATGAGGAGTTGGCGTTTTAGCACTGGCAGATGGTAGAAAATCAGGAGGCAGAACTGTGATTTTGAAGGGGAAATCATTGCTTGTTGGTCACTCAAGCTCTCTTTTGACAACTGAACTCTGTAAGATGTCTGGATTTGCAGAGGGGATGATCAGTTAGTAGTGACAGTAAAATATAGGATGCCCTTATTTTCTTTCCTTTTGTTACGCTTTCTAATGACTGAGGAGGCCAAGGGAAAACCTCCCACCTTGAAGTGCTTAACCAGATTCCACAAAGTCCACGTGTAGGTCTGAGGAGGAAAGACCTATGATCTTAATCTGTGCACTTAATTGGTTAGGCTGAGGTAAGTTTAATGGGGAGAGTGGTAATATGTAGATGGCTGCAGATTTCATAAATCTGTTAAATATGATTAGATGCCTTTGTAATAACTAGTAACATACCCTGATCTTGTCTTGGAGATATTTTCTGTAGTTTGAGAGTATGAAGATGTTGCAATGAAACATCTGGCGTTCATTTCACTCCCTAAAGGAGTAAAGATATAGAGGCCTTTGAACAAAGGTTAATTTGTTCCTTTTTGTGTAGTATTTGTGTGTTACTTGTCTTGCTGTTGTAGTGAAACTGAGTTCTCCACTCCCTGTGTGAGGGGATGCAGCAGGGACTGACAGCAGGGGTGTCACACATCAGGTGTGTCACACTCGTGTGCCCATGCCAGGCCAGGTTTTAAGGAAGGATAATGAACGGTGTGATGGACAGGACTGTGTTTTTCTGCAGGACTTTTTGGTGGAATCCATCCCAGAGGCTTTTAGGAATGGGATAACACAGAGATGTGTCTGGTTCCAGCATCCTGTGTATCACACACAGCAAATCCTGCCCTTGCAGACCAGGAAAGCTGGGTTGCAGAGCGGGGGGAAAGCCTGGTGCTTAACTGCAGAGGCAAGAGAGATGCTTAGGATGTGACTGTTCTACTGGGTGTCTCGAGTGATTTCTCATCTGAAGAGTAGGAAAAACTGTAAGATTTTATTCCTTTTTCATCTTCTGACATATTACTACTTTTGAAACTGTGCACTGATTTCAGCCTTAGGTGTACGATAAAATTGCAGCCAGGCGTAATTAAAATTATCTGTGTAAGGATTTTAAGACCTAACTTCTCTTTTCATTCTGGACAATTTGGATCAAGGATTTCCTATAAGTTTTTCTGGAAGCCTAATTTCTCATTTTACTACTTTGATCAGTTTAGCATTGATTTAATTTGTAATGACTGTTTCCTTTATTGCTAGATTGCAAGATAAGTGTTGCCAAATTAACTTTATTTGTGTGTTAAATTGGAATTTTAGAGATGCTTTGCATTCCTTTGCAGGGAAGGTTTGTCACATGCCACTGTAAGTTGTTAACAGATAGCTTATTTTAAGAACTGATGGGCCTGTCCCTGCCCTGCCTGATTATCCCTGTGCCCCCTTAACTGCTGTGTATTGATTCCAATTAACATGACTGACATCCACCTCTGAGGGTGAAGTTAATCAACCAGAGGATCTCCTGTTGTGAATTCATTTCCTCCTCTGAGCTTGTCCTGTGCAGTTGAGCATTTAAAGAGACTAATTCAGACACTGCACAGAAGCGTCCAGTCTGGGCAACAAGTCTGAGCCTTGGAAGCTAAAATAGCTTTTTAAAAGCTGTCCTGGCCAAGTAAAGTTGATACACTTTTGAAAGGTCAAGCAAACCACCTTTTCCTTCTATCTTGATTATTGATTTCTGGAAAAGGTCATCAAACTTGGTCAAATTTCAGCAAATATGTTTTTCAGCCAAGCAGTGACTCAGATGAAACAATGGGAGGTTTTGTTAGTAGTGGTGGCATCAATTTTTATATTTGTGCTTTGCATGTGAAACATGAACAGTTTTTGGAACCTGGAAATTTTTGAGGTAATAGAAAAATAAAGGTTACTGAGGCATAGACTTTCTTAAGTCGTTAATATTTATGATGGATAAAATGTTTACATTTATAGAGTGAGGTTGGTGACTGTAGTGGAAAGGACTGAATACCCACTGAGCACAAACCAGGCAGTAACACATGTTCAGATTGTCTGCAACAGCCATCCCTTCATCACTGCACTTGGCCCTACCTGGAGTATGAAAATTACCAACTTTGGGCTAAAATGTCTGTGTGGGTTGGCTTAAACAGTTAAGATACAAGTAGAGAAGGAATGGGAGACCTGGAATAATCATAATGAATTGATAACTATCTGGTTTTCCTGTGCCAATTTAGCAATTTGTAGTTGTTAGAATGTGAGCTACCATCTGGCTTCACAGATCTCTATCTCCTACTAAATTACCAGGACTGGTCCAGTTCCTGCTGAAAGTTTGTAACTGCAACAAGCAGCAAATAAAGAGAAAACACTGCTGAGCCCACAGATAAGGCTGATACTCCCCTCTGGAGGAAAAAGTTGCTGGGTTTTAATAATTTCCTAGCTAAACACTTAGAAAGCTCAGCTCTTCATATAAACTACAGCTCTGCACTGTTTGTTTTTCTAACTGCATAGCTCCAGTGTACTCATGTAGGAATGATGCTTGCTACTGTAGGATCTCATCTGTCAATGAAAATGATGCTTTCAAGTGATTTTTTACTCTTTACTGAAGCATTTTGGTAAATCTTGACTGTGAGGGAGAAAAATCCAGCGTGTACTAATGGCCCAGTTACCTTGGTGTGGTTTTATGCATTTTGGCTATGGCTGGTATGGTTTTGTCTCTCTCATCACATCATGACATCCATGATAGCAACAAGCACAGTGATTTTACTTGGCTTGTTTTTTTCTTCTTGACCAGGCCTTGTGTGTGTAACAGGTGTACAGTAAACTATTATGCAAATATAAACTTCAGTATAAATATTATTAGGACAACATCATACAACCAGCTGCCCAACTGAGTCTTGCTAATTCCTCTGCTCTGTCTCCTGGAATTTCCAAAAAGTTGAGATATAATGGAAGATTTATTACATACAGGCACATTTGTCTCCAATTCCACATGAAAACTTGCAGAAGGTAGGCTGTGGAATGGTCTTCTGTGATTCAAGAGCTGGTTAATTCAAGGTGAATTGTTTACTTGGACTGTGTGGTCTTGCATAAATTTTAAGTTTTGTTATTTCCAGTTAAAAACTGAAGTTATATTGAACAAAGACATCGGTTTTCTTGAAACAAGATTTGTGCCTAACATTGAATGGTTGTTACATCAGCATTTGTGAATTAAACATTGTGACAGGAGATAAAAGGTTTTCCTTTTCCTGAAAGTACAACTCAATACCTGGATACTGAAAGCCAGTCCTGCAGAAAATGTCCCTGGTTACCCTCAGCCACTGAGCAGTGAAGGTATGGATCTTGAAGCATTCCAGCACTTTGTATGTTTAACTGGAAATTTTTATAGTCCCCCTGTTTATTTTAGTTTCCAGCTTATGCCATGGTATGTTGCAACAGCAGGCACTGCCTTGTCTCTGTAGTAGCTTATCCAAGCAATGTATTTCTGAGTAGTGGCAAACTGAGGATGGGGAGAAAGCCTCTACCTTTTCCTTTCCTTGTTACTTTTGGAGCATGACTGCAATTATTATGGCTAGCAAACTTTGATAACAGATGTTAAAATAAAGGCAGCCTGTATTGGAGCTTTCCGATTCAGAGTAGCTATGAGAGAACAAGGAGAAACAGGCTGGTAATATTTGGAGAAGGAGATGTTTAGCACAGACTTAGGAGAAAATTTCTTTGTAATTGGGCAGATGGTAACACCCTGTTGTGTGCAGGTCTTTGCATACTGAATTGAGGGTTTATATTGCAATTAAACCCACCTTTTGTAAAAGCTGTGCAGTCTGCTGTCAGTGCTGCATTCCAGGCTTTTCCCTTGCAGCTGATTATTAGGAAATTGAACACCAAACTAAAGAGGCTTGTGCACACACCTCCAAATCACTAAGGCTAAATTTATCAAGGTAGAGCTGCCATTGTGAGTATAAGCCTGCTCTATTTTAAAAACAGACTATTGCACATTGTATTGGAAACTTCGTCTTAATAGTTACTGCCTGTTAGACAGCATAGAGTGAAGGGCTTGTCATGACAAACACTTGAGATTCTGTTTCAGAAATGCCAGTGTTCCTTAAATGGAAGGAGAAAGGGATTTATTTTTTATGATCACTGTTATTATTTTGGACAGCTGATTGTTTTCCTTCTCTACTTGTTTTTGGCTTGCTATCGGCAGATGTAATAAATGATCTCACATTGTAACAGTAGGAAATGACCTTCTGTTCACCGGCTTAGATACTACAAGCACAACCTCCTGAACTGACAGGAGGAGTATTTTCTATTTTGATGAATGGGTTCAGATTTTATCTGGTTTCCCATGGTTACTGGGAAGCAATAGCACAGTTAGCAAAGCACCAAGGGGGGTCCTCTGCTATTTATAAGTCCAAAATCTCATCATAAAGATTTCTATCAGAGTATTTCACAAATAGAAATCTTTATGATGAGATTTTGAGACACTATCAGAGTATTTCACAAATAGTGTCTCAAAATTCCATCTTCTAAGCAGAGACAAATACAGGTGGTGGGATGTTAAAGGAACTGGGCAGTCCATTGTCGAGTGCTTCTGCAGCAAGATGTGCTTTCAAAAGGACAGAGAATGCTGGAGAGACATAAATCATATTGAGTGATGTCTTTTAAAGCTGAGTCAGAAAACGTGGTAGATACTGTGAGGCAGTATGGTCTTATAAATTAAAGTTGCATTTCCTGGTCATGTAGCTTACATATAAACAGCATCCATAGGTCAAATGTCTACATTAATTTTATATGGTGTAGTCAGAGGAGAGGAGAAGGTAATAATCCTTTCCTTGTGTGTCTCTTTTATTTCTCCCTCCAGTTGGGTATAATTGTTTAAATTTTGCATCTTTTAAAAATTTATTTATTTTTTTAAAAATTTGATCTGTTGTCAGGAAAACATGAGAAGTGAAGGGGTTGGAGGGGGAGAGAAGTGTGGCACTGAGAAGCAAATCTCTTGCACCTTCTGATTCTTTAGTTCTCTAGGTGCTTTATGAGAACAGGAGTAAGAATTGGCTTCAGTCTTTAGTTATTCTCATTTCTACACGAGCATCATGCAGAACCTGTGGTAAATGCAGCACAGGCTTCCTTCCTTGTGGAGGAGGAGTTGCTGCAAGGGCAGGAGTGATTTCTGCCTTCCAGCCCCACCTCTGTGTTTGGTGTTGGTCTTCTGGAACTGATGGGAAACCTTTGAAGAGTGTATTTTGATTAAAGCTGTTGGGTATGTGAAGTTTATTTTGTGTGCTTCAGGTTACAGTTTTTGGCTTCGAAGGGGGACTAAATGGAATCCAAAGCTTTCTATCAAAAGTTTAAAGAAATATCAACATTATAATAGTCAAGTCACTTGTCAGTATTATATCAATCCTGCTATTTTCTGTCTGTAACAGGCTTTGCAGCCATCTTATGACTACATTTAGAGAAAAATAAGACCACAAATACATAAAATGTTTGTAAGCATTGCGCTTATATCACAGTTGCAGCTACAGCAGGCAGGCACTGTGCTCGATAAAGATTCCTTTTAGATCATGTGTCTTTGATAACTTCTAATGCAGCGAGTCAACCCTTTGAAATAAATTGATCTTTTAAGCAATGATTTTAATAATGTAGCTGAGAACTTTTTTGTTATGTAGAACAGTTCTTCCTGGTCTCAGCTTTGACGATTAAATTCATTTTTCATGAATTCATAGTGCTTCAGGCTCCTGTGAAACCTTCCTCAGCTTCTGAGGATTTTTTTTCAATGTGTGATGTGAATTGTGTAAAAGCCTTTCCATAATCAGAAAGGTAATTTAGGCCTTTCCTGACCCCCTTTTTTTCCCCCCCTTCTTCTGAAGAGGGAAGTTTCAATAGAGTTGGAAATTCTCCAAAGGCTCTTACACAACTGGTACATTCTGCTTTAACATAATGCAATCTTTCCACATTTTCTGTTTTTCCTTAATTAACGGGCGGATGGAAGGGGTGTTAGATTCAGTTTCACAGAAAGATTTTATGCAACCACACAAGACAGTGTGAAAAAAAGAGAAGGAACTTCATAGGAAATAGTATTTTTGAAAAGTCAGCTGCATTCTAGCAGAGTGGTTTTCTCCTGCTGCATGTTATACTCTATTGCTGGAAACACTGTGATTTGGGGATCTGGCTGTCTCATGGATTAATTAAAGAAGGATTTTTTTTTTTTTTTTTTAATGTGGCTTTTAAAATAGGACATTCTCTGCTGTGGAGTGGGATTTAGACTGCCCCAGCCTCCATTCCTGCATTTAGGTTGAGCTGCAATGTTGCTGTACTGCAGCATTGGGTATGTGCTTGTGTAAGGAGGAAAACTTCCAGCTGGTAAAATGCAGAGCCTTTAGCAAACAGGTGCAAATGGGGAAGCTTTTTTGCAAGACATCCATGCAGAAACTGAGAGCTTAAAAACTATGTACAGCAATGCATGTCTGTGAAAGCAAGGGGAATGGCTGGAGATTAGAGGCAGTAGGAGTTTGTGAAGTTAGGAAGCATCAGGAAAGGGAATATTTGACAGCTTTAACAGATACTAGCTACAGAGCAGGAGTGAGGGGGAGGGAAAGTCAAGACTGGATGGGTAAAGTTTTAAGTTGCTTGTTTTTTAAAGGAGTAGGTAGTTCATGGAGCTTAATTGGGGAATAGGAATATGTGTCTGATAGCCTGTGTTCTGCATAGAGCATATTGTAGCCAGCCATAAAATAAATGCTATCTAGATTGCCACAAACCTCTTTCCCTGCAAAGCAGAAGTCTGTTAATTAAATAACTGCATGTTGCTGGATGTAGTTCTTCTGTGTCTATAACAGATATTCCTTCTGCAGACAACTGGAAAATGTAAAACAAAAATCCCAGATGGAAGACCTAAAGGGAAGCTTCTCAGCATAATCTTATTCTAGTGATTACACTGTGGTGTAGGAGTGGTTGTATGAGTGAATTTCAGTTTAAGAAAATCTTTCGTTTCTTGTGAAAGACATTCTGGTAGTGTGGAAGGGAAATATGTTGAGCTGCAGACTATAGATTTACTTTTAACAGAACTTCCCCTTAGTTTCTTCATCTAACTTTGCTTTAGCAGCCACATTCAGAAGTTGAATTTGAATTCAAGGAGGTTGTTGATACATGAGATGGTTTTGCTACCACTGAGAGGGACCCCACCAGCCTAGAGAAAAAGGCCAACGTGTTCATGGAGCTCAGCAGCTCCCTGCCCCTGGGGAGGAACCATGCCCTGCACCAGGACACTCTGTGACTGTCCAGCTGGAGAGCAGCCTGGCAGAGAAGGACATGAGGGTCCTGGGGCACAAGATGACCATAAACCAGCAATGTGCCCTTGGGCCAAGGCTGCCACAGGTGGAGCATCACCAGAGGGCTGGGGAGGGGAGCCTGGCCCTCTGCTGAGCAGGGTGGGACACACCTGCAGGGCTGTGGCCAGAGCTGGGGTCACCAGTACGAGACACAGGTGAATATTGGAGTGAGTCCAGCAAGAGGGGAGATTGTTAAAGGCCTTTAGTTCTGGGAGACAGGATGAGCTGGTTTCTGGTTGAGAACTTAACTGGGACTTGTTTCTCCTGTGCTTCTTGCAGTAATTCATTAGGTCCATCCTGAGTGCTCCTCACTGCCACCTGTGATGGTACATGAGCGACTGGCTGGTACCAGTTTGCAAAAGTTAGTTTATGGTCTGGTAGGGTAAGTCCTGGCATGATAGGAAGCAGCTTCCTTGTGCTTTGCTGTGTCACTGCTGAGTTTTGCATGAGGGATATGCCTGTGGTGCCTGTTACAGAGGATTTTAGTGAGAGAGGGTAAAAATGTAGGTATTTGTTTTCATCTTTATAAAAACAGGTTTTTACTCTTTCCTAAAGTTCAGAGAAACAGTTCTTTCAATTATGAATTAAATATCAAAACATAACAAACAGGTGAAATTCTCAATTCCCTTTTAATTTATTTTTCTGTAAGATAATTCCTGAAGTTGGGCAGAGACATCACACTTTTCACTTTTTGTCCCTTAATAAGAGATAACATACTGAAATCATAAGTTTTAGAAGGTCTTTTGAGATTTTTAATCCAACACCTTTCTGTAAAGCTCTGTGCATCCCTTAGAGACCTCTTCCCTGGGAGAGGGAGGAGCAGTGGAGGTGCTCTTCCAGCTGGACCACAGATGAAGAACGCACTGGGAGCTCAGTCCCAGTCATGCTCTGCATTAAACATCCATCTTCTGTCTCGGTGTGCAGGAAATGACAGTGCCAAGGGAAAGGAGGCTTGCATGGACAAAGTGTGTGTCTACAGAAACACAGACTGTGCCAGTGTGAGCAGCATCAGACAAAGCATTTTTCTTTTCTTGCAGTTGAATTTATTTTGAAACTTGTAAATATTTGAGTCATTCATCATCCGTATAGATACTGAAATTAAGCATTACTGAAACTTGGGTGTATTATTTTGAGACAGAAGGCTAACATTCTTATTTAGATTAACTACTGTTTTATTAAACCAATATACAGAGATGGTGGAGGTATACACAAGCTAAAAGAAATACTCATTTTGTTGAACCAAGATGACAGGCCATGATTACAGATCATCTATTTTTGTGATGCAAACTGGAAATTAATATAAACAGTGTGGACCAAACCAGGCTTATGTTTTGCTTGTTTTTGATAGGAGCTGTGTGGAAGGGATGTCTCTGTAAATCAGCTCCAAGATTTATTCAGTGTTGTCCTGTGAAAACAGTCCAAGTCAGTATTCATTTTTGAGAGTAACGTTTTGCTCCGAGATAGGGAATACCACAGCAGCTTGCATTAATTGTTGAATGTGATGAAATGTACACTGTGTATAAAATCTAGTGTTCCCTAAATATCAGATCAGATAACAGACACAATTCCAAATATGTAAAGAGTGGGCAAACTTTGATGACAGTATGATAAATCCTGTGGTAGTTACAGCTAAAACAGGCTGCTAATATGCAACTGAGCTCAGGAGATATTAAACTATGTATAGATTCTGCTATTCCTAACAGATTGTTGTTGAGATACCTGACACATTTTTTGATGTTACATGCAATCAGAAGAGCTGAGCTTTACATAATTTCTGGTTAGTGTTAGTTATGTGAAAACATATTAAAATGAGTGGCCTAGTTAGGAAACTCTGTCACGTACACAGAAAGGCAGGTTTGAATATTTCTGCCAAAAACACAGAAACTCTCTCAAAACCAAGGGTTCTGTACATTTCTTTTGAATCTGGCAGAGTTTCAAACTACAGGGAGAGGTGACCTGTCACAGCACCCATCACTGGAATAGGAGGACCTGAGCGTGTTCCCTTTTTGCCTGTCCCCTGTCTGTCCAGGCACTGGGAGGGTGAGCAGAGGGACCAGGCTACTGGTAGCTAAGCACCAGTCACAGGGGAAATCATACACATTTTATCAGCCTTTGGCTAAAACCTGCCCAGTGCAAACAGCCCCAGAACATTCCTCAGACAAACTCCCCACAGATGCGTGAGCACGTGTGGGATGAGATCCTTTAGAGGCTGAGCTAAGCTTAAAGACAAAAAGTGTTGCTGGGGTGGGAGTTCTCTGATTTTATGCTCTGGATTCCAGTGTGAGGATGAGCTTGGCTGGGGTGAGGGGGACAGGACATGTGCACTGTTAATGACTGATGGAGTGCTTGTTCTTCACGTGGTGCTGGTGCTGCTGGAGGAGCGCAGGGCTCTTGGCTGCACAGGTCCAGCTGGTTCGGGTCAGGAGAGTTGCAGAAGAATGTATTATATGGGCAAGCTTGTTCCCTCTAACAACCTTCTGGGAAATTGTGCAATCACTTTTGCTGAAGTTTTTAGCTTGCTTTGAAAAAATGAAAAGCAGCTGGAAATAGCATTTTCATCTTCAAAATATTGTGTGTTGCCCCTTATCTGTTTTGCTGTCAACTTTGCCCAAAATTTCCAGCATTTCACAAACCTTGGCTAGTAAATCTGAAGATTATCTTTATTGTTGTCCCTAGAATAGCGTATTTGGACTGTGCTTACAGCCAAAGCATTACTTTGGGTTTTCAACACCTGAAATGTGTTTACATTGACCTTGCTGTTCCCTTTGGATATTTGGTTGCCTGTCTTTGATAGGTGATGTAATAGGTCATATGCTGTTCAAGTATTTCTAGGTCTTCATGTCCATTCATTACCTTCTAAGTGTTTGCTTGGTGGTTCTGCTCTCTTTGCCAGGGGCTATTAATCACAGTAGTTTATATCTAACCTTTAGCACAGAGACAGGAAAGTTGAGTATTTTTCTTACTTGCAAGGACAATACCCGAGGCAAGTGCTCCTGGTCACTCGAGGAGAAACATTACTGAGGCAGATGGGGCTTTGCTTTTCCTCCTGGGTGTCTCTGTCTGATAGAAATGCTGTCAGAGAACCATTGTAATCTATTTCTTGTTTGCTTTGTACACATTCCGGGATGTATGGATTTTCCAGCTCCTTGCTGAGGCTTTACTCAGATTAACCAACTGTTCCACTGTTCCTTTGCTGTCTCCCATCTTTTGTTCTATAGAGTGGAATAATAAAGTCAGTTAACTCTTGAGAACCGTCTGACTTCTGATCACAAAATTGTGTGTTCGTAATGATTCAGCTGGGACACCAATTTGCTGTTACAATTTGCTAACATTTTCACTGTTAGTGTGGTTAAAGATTTATTTTCAGAGGAAAGCATCTGCAAATAATGCTGCATGATTGTGGGGCCAGTGAGCAGCAGCCTGCTCTGCTCAACAGCTCCAGTCCTTTGCTAGGATCTTACAAGAGGTTTATTTGATTTTAGCCACCACAATAGTAGTATTAAGTGCCAGAGAATGGAAGTCACAGAAGATAGTTTTGCAGGCAGCTGTGGGCATGCACCCGGCTGGGACTCCGTGCTGGCTCCTGGCACAGCCCTGTCCCTCTCCTGCCATGTGCCAAGGGCTCATCCAAGAAGGGCTTCAGCCCCTTAGAGAACCCCTCTGCCTCCCTGGTGTAGGTGCAGTCACACTCAGATCTGTGTGTGCTGTGCTTCTGTGTCTCCTGAAAGGTGGTGCTGGGGATCTGGGAGGCAAAGGGGAGCTGCCTGAGGGGATCCAGGGTGTCCCTTCACCACCCACCTGAAAAACAGAGAAGAGACAACTTATGGTGCTCCTAAGAGTGTCTGCTCAGAGGAGAAGATGCTGACAGCTCTTTGATGAATGACACTGAAGGTCCTGAACTTCTCTGGTGTCTATGACTGATGACATTTTTGGGAGGATGCTGTTCTTGACAGCAGTGGGGTTTGGGTGTATGCAGTACACACTTGATGCAGGCATTAAATCCTGCTTGGGTGCTCTGGTTGTTACAGAAACAGCTCATGTACTATTTCATGTTGCAGTGGGTATAACTTTGCTTCATCATCCTCTCAGTGTGATGTCAATGAAAGAAAAATAAGCAGTGACAAGACTGTTTGGACTAAGATGTCCATCTTAGGCCTTAGAGAGTGTGGCCCCTGACCCTCTCCAGTCTTGTGTGAACAGGTCCTTTAACAATTCAAAGCTGCAATTTTTGCTGTTTCTGAGTACTGCTTAACTGTGCTTCAAGTAGCATTTAAAAGGCAGTAATGCACTGAATTTATTTTGAAAGACAAAACCTGTGTATAATTAAAGGAACCTGAATTTGGGGAAGTAACCAAGAAAAAACTGCTCATGCCAAAATATCCCACAGTGCTTCAAGAAAACCAAACATAACTGAGGATTGAGTTATAACCTATTGTATCTTTAATCCCTGCTTAAAAGAGAAAATCCCATTGGAATAAAAAAACATTTCTCTATTGAGAAATTAAATGTTCTATATTTACATTTTCTTTATGAAATGAGAAGGAGTGAAGTCATTGCACTGCATTCTCTTTTGCTTGACTGACATTTGATTTCACACTTTTTGGTTGACTTGAGTTGCACTTTCCATAAAAAAAAGATTTGTTTTCCCTTGCATAGCTAAAAACTATTGCTTCCCTTGGATCTTCAGCCAAGGGTTGATCAGTTGTTTTTTTTTTTTTTTTTTTTTAATTTCTGGATTTCTTTTTTTTAGAGTTACAGATTCTTCAGAGATTATTTCTTTGGGTGCATTTTTCTTACTTGCATAGACTCTAAAGCTGCCCTAAACTCCGTGGAGTTTTTGAGAGCAGTTGAGACTGCCATCTTTAAATCACTGGAGCACAAAGAGAGCAGAAGCAGATGTTGTAAAGCACTTTGATCTCTGTTATGCCAAGAAATTTGGTAGTGGTGATCTAGGCAAGGTCTCACAAGGGCCCGGTACACATAGCTTAGAAATAGTTTGGAGTTCTGACTGGCACTTAGAGCATCAGAATCTGGGAAACAAGCATTTCCCAGCATTTTAAGCTGGGAAAGCACACCCAGTTCTTTTTAGCTTTTCTTTTTCCTCCACACTAAGGCAATGTTTTCAGTTGGCCCTTGTGTTGTGGAGATTTTTCACCTACTGCTTTAGCTCAGCACTGCCAGAGCCGAGGCAGGACAGTGCTCAGTCAAAATTTCTGCATCAGAGGGCTTTGGTCTTTGGGGTATTTTACAGTTTTTTTTGTCGTGTTGTTGGGGTTTTGTTTGTTTGTTTGTTTTTTTCAAAGAGCCAAGCTCTCCAGTGCTGCACATCGGAGCTGTGCTGTGCTGAGTGTGTTATTTCTGAAGGTGCACCAGGCACTCAGGCTGTAACACCCTGCACTTGATGTTTGGCTGGCAGAGGCCAGAAGTGAAAGCACTAAATCCTGCCCTAAGAACTGCTAATGCCTGTTGACACAAATGAGTATTGAGGGTTCTCAGCAGCGCTGAACCTACGCCGGCACTGCCAGAGGCCAACTTTAAACAACTTGATTTTATTCCTACTTGTGTCCCCAGCCTGGAATCTGGATACAAGCTATTGTTGTTATTTCATAAATCATATTTTAAAAGGGAGGCTTCCTTGCTTCTGATTTATTTCATCTTCATGTCTGCTGTCTTCACAGGGGCTTCAGCAAACCGTTCTCATAAATGATTTCAGATGATTTCAGGATAT
The DNA here is from genome assembly GCF_020740725.1 of Corvus hawaiiensis. Classification (NCBI taxonomy): domain Eukaryota; kingdom Metazoa; phylum Chordata; class Aves; order Passeriformes; family Corvidae; genus Corvus; species Corvus hawaiiensis. The sequence goes on along the minus strand of NC_063227.1, from coordinate 16,917,247 downwards.
TTTATTGTCATTTTCTCTGGTGAACCAGGAACATAATATTCTTAGTCTCTGTGGAGGAGTTCTAGGCAGAGCATATAATTCATCTCTGTGCAGAATAATTTTATTATTGTTTCTATTGCAGAAAGTTACAATTGCCCTATTTTTAGAAACTACATAAACTAAATCTGAAGAGGTTTTCTTAGAAGCACAAGAAAAGAAGGAATGGATTTAAAAACCAGTATTCACACACTAGGAGAAGGGTTGTATCTGTTTTCTTTTCTAAAATTAGATGCTGTGAAACATGGTGAGAATTAAGTGAGTGCAGAATCTCTGCTGCTGGATCCAGTGTTTGGGTTAGGCAGTGATACTCCATCCCCCTGTACTCATATACTGGGAGAAAGCCAGAATACATTGGTACTGTTGCAAATACAGGGAATTGATCTGCTTAAGTGTATCAATATTGGTAAAAATAGACAGCAGAAGGGATTCTGTTTTCATGGAGCAGGTTCATGGGCCCAGGTGTTTTTATAGAGCTCTCATGCAGAAACAGAAGAATAGAAAAATTAAATATTAACACTGGCATCTGGAGTGAGTGGCAAAAGTGTCATGTCCCAGGAGTGTGTGGAGAAGCAGATGAAATGTCTCTGTCTCTTAAAGGATGTTGATCATTGGTAAGAGATGCCCCAAGAACAATCAACATGAAACCAGCTGTGAGCTGTGTGTGTTTACAGCAGCCAGGCAGCAGCTGAAACACACACCTGCTTGTTGGCTTTGGAGCTCTGCTTATTTTCATAGCTTGTGGCCATGTCAGAGGCTCCCTGCCAGAAAAAGTTAAATGTAGAATATCCAAGAGTTTAACTGAACAACAAGCTCTGTCTTTGCGTGGATGAGAATATTTGCATGGCACAGAAGTGCTCCCATTGGAAATGCTGATAAAATTATAACAAAGTTTATATGGATTTCTCTTCTGATCCCTTCTTGGTATTGGGGTTTGAACAGAATGAGTAGGAAAAATATATGAAGGAAGAAATTCTTACTGTAAATTTGTTTTTTTTCTGGTGAAGTAGTGAGGAGTACTGGCTTGGACTGCTTATTTCCTGGAGTATTTGAGGAAATTTCAGTGCTCATTAGGATTTTACAAACTGTGGAGGTCTCCATGAGGTGCTTAAAACACTTGTGAGACAGAATGATAAAGGTTATAATTTCCTTTCTCCCAGTCCTATTATAATTGTGTAAGACTATACGAATATAATAATAATAATAATAATATATATATTCAACAATCTTAATTGCATATATGTATATATAAATGAGGATTTATATCAAAATTGGATAATCGTGATGGAACACTTGAAAAGGAAAGTACAACTTTGTTATTTGACAAATGAGGGCCACAAGGCAGAAAAAAGTTAACTGCTGTGATATTGGAGGATATTTTAGGAAATTCTGTAAGTTTGTGTGAAGTGGGGTAGAATGTGCTTTCGTCTTAGCTGTAAGAAGAATGTGATTAATTAAAATGTTGTGTGTATTTCCATTACTTGTAAAAGTGCCAGTGACCAACCATTGATGCTTGCAAAAGTATAACTGTATTTGTATCCCAGAAAGCAATTGCCTGCTGCTTCTTCCTCCAAACAGCACTTGTGAATGAGGCATTAGAATATGTAGTTTTATATGCTCTTGGCTGAAAAATGCCAGAAGTAAGAGTTGAGTCTGAGTGAAGAGATGTAAATGACTGGAAGATGCTCAAAGTTTCTGATTTGGCTGCCTGGAAGTGTAAAAGTCTAAAAAGATCTCGTTTTCTGTGAGGAATTTTCTCATCATTCAGGTAACGCTGTGGATTATTGCATCCCTCTAAGTCCATGGCAGGAGACTGGAAATGTGGGTGTTCAGAACAAGGTAAAATTGCAAGAGGTTGAGCACCATGAGATGGTAGAGAAAAGGAATGGTTGGCAGGGCTGATGTAGCTGTAGCTCCCAAAGCAGTGGTGTTAGAGTGTGCTTCCTCCTTCCATGGGCTTTGAAATTATCTCTCCTCATCTTTCCCCTTGTAATTTTCCTTTAATCATTCCACAGAATTTAGTATAGATGTTTTGATCTTAAACCCTCTGCTGTTCAGGCACTGAGTGTGAAATGGCTGTTAAATTCATGTAACCCTGGTTGCTCAGCCAGGCCACAATATTTTAGTTTTCCCTTATGCAATAACCTGTTTTCCAGCTTTCTCTCATTGCCCATGTCTGCCCTTCCCTGAGCAGTGTGGGGACAGGAACTGGAAGCAGTGTTTTATAGAAAACCAGCCTTTTCACAGCAGCACTTTTGCTGTGTGGGGAATTGACACAGGAGCTGTAGTCATCTGCTGCCGAGGCCTGGATGAGTTTACCAGGTTTCTGTGGTGGGATAAACACACAAACAACCACACTTTGGTTGAAACAAATTTAAATCCAAATTGCATAACTTATCATCAAGAGGCTGTAAATAGCAATTTCTCTCTGAGGCAGCCTGACATTGTAGGCCCCAGCTGGATCAACACCCCATATATCCTCAATCATGTTATTGCTTCTGATTGATAAATTTTGTGTTAATTTTATCTTTAAAAAAACAAGTTGTTTTTTTTATTTAAAGCAAAGTAGTTGGGTGTTATCTAGTATCCGTTCTTCCACAGAGGAAAAAGTGGATTTCTGAAGCTGAATTAGGCTGCCCACGGGGCTAGCAGAGCGGGCAGGATGTTGGGGTCTGTCAGGATGTGTTGAGGGCAGGGGCTGCTGTGCCTGTGCCCATCAGAGCTGTGTGCTACCAGCAGGGAGAGAGCCAAGAGACCCAGCAGCACCTGCACAGGGGATCTGCAGCACCAAAGAGCCTCCAGGAGAACCAAAGGGAGCAGCTTCCCAGCAGAGGGTCTCTGCTGGGGTGAGGCACCTGAGCCAGGATCCCACCATGCAGCACTCTGTGATATGTTCCACAGCTGGATGGTTTTTTAAAGCTTTATTCTTTATTTTTATTCTCTTTACAGTCACAAATAATATCTTGAGTTCAGCATTCGTTCAGGCTTATGCAGCTTCGTAAAGATGTTTCATTTTTGAGACACTCAATAGGGCGAGAGGGGATTTGCAGACAGAAAAGATGAGGGTTGGGTTTTTTTGGGGGAGGAGCTTTTTAATGCTTCTAGCCTTGGGCTATGAAGTGCTGGAAGTGCTGCAGAATTCTTTTTATTTTTACTTATTTTTATCTGTGCGCCAGGCACTCGTCCATGCTCTCTGCCCTGCCAAAAAGGCTTCAGCATTAATGTGACAGACCACCCTGCCCGTGGGTGAGGTGTGTAATTCTTTCTTGGAGCAGAGATCTCAAGCAGAGGCTGCTTGTTATGTCGAAGTGCATGTGGTTTTCTCACACGAGTTACTTGGCAGTCCAGAGAAAATATTAAACTCCACTTAGCTTGGAAAGACCAGGAGGTCTTAAATGCATAGTAAAAAATGTCTGCATTTCATTTTTCCTCCTTGATCTCTTATGGAAAGTCTTTGGCAATGGCGAAGAGAGATCTTCCCTCACTCTGAAGTACATCCCCATGTTTCAGTGTTCTAACCTGTCTGGGTCAGGAATGGCTGCTGGCATTTGTGTAAGAATATTTTTTTCCCCATGGTTGCTTATTGAATTTATAAATAGAAATTAAAATGACTGGTATAAAGTAGGAACTAAACTCCCAAATCCAATGTTTGGTCCTGGGAACTACTGGGAAAGTCTGTTCTCCATTTTTGCAGGTGGCCCTTGGGGCTGCTTGTGCCACAAAATTTTTAAAAGTATGTTTTTAACATTAGAAGTATGAATATTTTTCAGCATCAATATTAGTATTTGTTATTATGAGAGGGTGATTTTTTCATTTAGTAGCTTTCATTAAAGGTCATAGATTAGAGTTTTTAAAGTCTCTTGCCCATTAAAACAAACAAACAACTTTCAGACTTTAAAACTTACGTAATTATTGGAAATCATTAGAAATTTTCTCCTCTAAGGATTTTATTCCTTTAATCAAAGTTCCTACTGACAATAATGGAAATTTTTTCTTCTTATGTGGATAGCCATTGAAACAAATGCTGAATATTTACCTTTTTACTTTCTACTTTTATAATAATATTGATATTAGAACATAGTTTGGAAAAGTGTTCAATTTACAGAGTTATTTAGTCAGAATTGTGCCGTTGTGCTCTGAACACTTGTGAGAAAGTGAGGACTGCTGACATTCCTGTTCTGCCCATTCCTTTGCTGCAGCAGGCTGAGGAAGCAGCCGGGCTTTGCACCTGTGTACATGGCAAGGGATGGGAATTGGGATAGGGATGGAAAAGGGGATGGCTGTGTGAGGGGTGGGGCAGCCTGCCAGGGAGGGGAGAGAAATTCTCTGCACTTAGGTGTGACAGAATGTGAAAGCAAAGGAGGGTCCAGGGGAGCAGGGGTCAGGCACATCTGACTCTTGAGCACTCGGCAGCTTTCCAGGAGTTCACAACTTTAACCCAAAATCCTTACAGGAGCAAGCCCAGCATGTTCTTGCTCATGCTGCCTGTTGTTCAGCAAGTTTTCTGTGCTGCCTCTCCCAGCGTGCCTGGAAAGCAGCCTGAACGTGGAGCTCCAGATGTTTAGAACAAAACTCTGATTTGGGCTACATGAAAAACAAACAAGCCCCTCTCTGAGTCACTGGCTGTCAGTAAAGGTTCTCAGCAACGAGGCTACTGCAGGGCACCTCTTGAAATTAAATCCTTCATGCCTTGATTAGTTCTTTGTGTGTTACACTTGTTTGGAAAGTTCTTCTCTTGCCGGCCTGGTGCGTTGCAAGATTTCCCCCTCTCAGACCCAGAGAGGGTTCTGAAGCTGCTCCTGGTGCTCCGTGTTCCCAGAGCCAGGGCTGAGCCCCAGGGCAGCCGCCTCTGGAACGCCTGTGGCCACAATGGATGGAGCAGAGAGCTCGTGACTGAAGTGCCTTTGGATTCCAATAGCAGGGAGCTGAATTTTGAATCTCAAGGAGAATAATAGGAAAAACAGCTGCAGAATCTCCTAGCACTTCGTGTACAAGCGCTCATTTTAAAATGAAAAATTACCATTTCATCAAACTGACATAAAATTGGCTTGTCAAGCTCTGAAAATAAAATGTGTTTTTCCTTTATTTCTCATTCCTTTTAGTTTTTCACGATACAGTTTGATTTTCAGCTTTTCCTTGTAAAAAAACAACCACTCCTAGAATCTTTATGAAAATGAAAGCCGTCAATTTCATGTGAATTCACAACTCCTGAAACTGAGGTTTTTAGCCATCAGTCTCTGAGACTTGCATGGAATGGCTGGCTGTACGCAGCAGGTCTCGGTGCAGTCTGACTGTGGGTTCTCCTCGTACTCTGGATGAACCAACCTGGTTCATTTGAACTGTTAAAAAGCAAACAGCTCCAACATGCACTATGAAGCCAACACTACGGAGCACAGGAGTTGAAATGAGTAAATAGCAAGCAATTCAGCTTTGATGTACCTAGATATGCCTCTAGGAATCTCCAACTGCCTCTGTTGAATTCCCTGTTTAATCCTCTGTATGTGTTTGAACTTATGCAACAACCTAAATATTTGGGTGTTTTATTTTAACCATCGTGTTTTCACTGGGTTTTGGAATATATGCTTTCATATGGAGTATTTGAGCATAAAGTGCAGTCATGTTCTTGACGTGTTGATTGGAAAATGTATTTGTAATCTGCCACAGAAATAATGATGTGTCCAGATGTGGATATCAAGTACCATCGAACTCCTGCTGCATTGTACAAGCTGAAAACACCAGGGCTGCTACAGAAATGGGAAGCATGTTTCTGAACAAGTCATTCCCCTCCCTTTGCCTGCTCAGAGTCTGCACTCAGTGTTTGTGCCCTGCCCCCTCTTCATCCTCTGTGGCATTGCCCTGGCGTGGTGCCCGTGGAGCAGTCCCCAGGACCATCTTCAGGATTCCCACAGCTGGAGATGTGCAGGAGGTTGGACTGTGGCATCTGAGGTCGTGGTTCATTACCTGTGCACCTCCATTCACATCCATTCACATCTAATCTTCTCGCTGTACTCAGCTATGGAGGACACACAGGTGGAAAAATCCTTGATACAATACATCCCATTTTAGGGAACTTTAGTAGATTCTGTTTGAGTGGCTTTAGGTTTTCTTAGAGGGAGCAGGTCATTCTGTGGTTGTTAAAGATTTCTGGAACAGAAAGCTCAGCTTGTATAGAAGCACCTTTCAGGCAATTCGGAGGGTGTTAGCCTGAGTGGGTCCCCATGGCCCTCGCCAGCCTTGGGCTGCTGCAATATCCTTGCCTTGATGCAAACCTGGGAAAATCAGTTCTGATCTGTTGCCATCAAAATGAATTAATAAGAACTTGTTTGATGCCTTCTCTGTGTTAATACTGATGGGATTTTTTACAAGCATTTCCCAAAACTAGGGCGTTGTATAACACTGGGTGGTCTAACACTGAGGCATGCGATTTTTAACTCTTCCTAGGTTTACTGCAGTTGAAAATGGTACTATTTGCTTTAAAGCAACTTGACTTGGGTTTGGCGAAGGTGCTGGATCTGTTATGATATACACTGGAAACAGAGCTACAGAATTCCAGCCAGCGGCCCTGTTTGCAGAGGTGGGGATTGTGTTGGAGTAGAATTTTATTAAATTTACAGAATATATTTAATTAAAAGCTAGTAATTTCTAATGTCTTATTTACAGTGTGTACAGATTTAATGCATTGATAGCTTTTAATTTGTACTTGGCAATTTGTTAAAGTAATTTACTTTGTAATTATTTCATGATTGCTAACACTTTGGTGCCATGCCACTCTCAGTTAAAATTTTGTTATTAGCTTTGTGACTCTCTGATCTTTGTACCTCTTTCTGTTCTTCTAATCTTTGACTTTGTTCTAACTTAGACTTTATTCTACCTTCCTTTGCTCTAGTTTTGTCTCTTCCTGATCCATCTCTATGTGGCCAGCCTAAAACATTCTAGGTCAGATGTCCTTTTGGACCAGTCTATGATCTGTTTAGGTGGACAGCATTTCTATGCTGTTTTTTACATAACAGTATTATTTCTTATGTCACAGGTACTTTCAATCCACAGGTGAAGGGGGGGGGAGGATTGTCCTCAGAACACTCTAGTCTGTAGGATTAACAGAAGTAGAAAGGATGTTCATGTAGAAATTCACTTGAGTGATCAAGGTGTACATGTTATGTCTGTGTTATGTCACCTGTTCTCCATGACAAAAAATGTTCTTCATCCCTTAATGATAAATTCACCTCATCTTAATTCCATGTGGATTTTTAGGTTCAGTTCTAGGCTCTCTTATATGGCAGGAGCTTCTGCCTTAAAACCCAGCTGGTGCTGGATGAGGCTGCTCTGTGTGCCTGGAGAGAGGAGCAGTAGCCAGGCTTGCACGTGCACTCCGGGGGAAATGGAGCCTGCATGGAAAGTGAAGCGAGGCCAGGTGGAAGTGATGTTAAATATCCCAAGTAGCCCAAGTCTTAAAAGCTGTGTTTTCTTTGTAAAGCTTTCCTGCTATTCATTCAGCTTGGGAAATGCCTCCCCAGTGTTACTTAGTGCAGTCACAAGTATCAGATGTTGTGTTTGCAGCCAGAGCCAGGCATGGCCCGTGGGGCTGCTCTGCTCTTTGGTAGTGACAAGTTTGTACCTGACTTTGATGAAGTTGTGTCTTCCTGGCTGGACAAATGCCAGTGTCATTTGGGCAACCCTGGGCCTTCCCAGTGCTGCTGACCTCAGATAGCATTCTTGCTCCAGACCTGGGCTGGCCTTGTTTATCTCTCAGCTCACAGGGTGCTTTTTACTACTGTGTCTGCTGCTTGTCTTGAAAAGGAAACTTGAAGTGGTGTTGCTTGGTTTTCCTCTGGCTCACACTTCAGTCTCAGCCTTGTTATTCTTAAATATACTTCAGAAAACTGCTAGAAGACTTGTACAAATCTGCAGTGGTTTGTGGACTTATCTCGGATGTATGCTTTAGTTTAAAGTATGCGAGATTTCTTCTTGCTCGTTCTCTGCTAGATTTAAAAGTTATAGCTTGAAAAGTGACTGTTGGTAATGGCAATTTATAACAGCCTGTGTCCTGGAGCATAATTTATGATGAAAAAAGCAGAGGATTTAGCAAGTTTAAAGCCTCCCTGTCTGTTGCTCTGTTTTAGGCATTGTGGGATTATCTAGCATATGCTTAGTTAGTCACTGCTTCAAATGGAGAAGTATTTCTTTGGTACCTAATGTCTTTTGCAGACAGCATAGATAATGTTGCCTTGTGAGGTGCACTGTGTTCTTACATTTGCCATAGCTGCAGAAGAGAAGGGAGATACCTGATGGTCATTTTGTTTTTGCTGTGGAATGCAGATTGTTGTTTGACCAGTGTTGCTTGGAGCCATGTACAGGGATCAGATTGAATGGCTCCTGTCAGGCTTTTTGGTCGCTGTGGGGTGGATGTGAAGTCAGGACCTCACTCATTACACTATAGTGAGCCCTGCTCTCTTCTGCTCTGATAGAACAATGTCTGGGATAGGTTTGATGTGCAGTTTGGGTCCCACGTGGGCCTGGCTCCTGCAGTCCTGCTGCTTTTCGTCCCTGCACCTCGAGGAGCCTAAAGGTCAGGTCCGGGCATTGCTGTGTGGCTGCAGCTGTGTCCTGCCTTGTGTTCCTCGTTTCTCCAGGTGTGCTCCGTGTCCCTCCCCACTGCTGCCAGGTTTTGCTTTGCCAGCACCTTTGCAGAGGTTGAGGGTCAGCCCCTGGGGGTTGCTGAAGGTGGACAGGGAACTGGTTTTGCAGAAGTCATCCCTTGGATACAGTGTGGGAGGAGAGTGAGTGTGTTTGCACCTCCTTAGTGATCACTGCTGTGCGGGGCTGACCTCTCCATCAGCCCAGTTTACACTACTGAAATCTGCTTCTATGGGTTATTGCTTTCCTTTAAGTATCACTATAACACATTAAGCACAGGGTTTCTGTTGCAGTGATTTATGCTAAGATAAATTATTCGTTGATACACAAGGATTTGGTGTCTCAATTTCTGAGTCTGTTTATTCGCCATGCATTAAATTACTGTGTCCTCTGAAATGAAAGCAGCTGAAATTCGGTGTTTTATTATTTCTTGCACCATTTTGACAAACTTATCAATGTGGTTCAAAGACTGAAGCTGTTGTTTAAATAATACAGACATGTTTGTTCAACTTTACATATAATGGTTCTGGTTTCTTTCAAGTTCATGGCCAGCTTTGCCTCAGATTTAAATATTTTGTTTTCCAGATGTAGGGAGCTGAAAGGGTGGGGGTTTCTCTGCTTTGCAAGGTCACAGGACAGAGTGAGGTAGCAGGAACAGAAGACTTGCCAGGGCTGGCAGAGCAGCACCCTGTACCAGAATGCAAAAATTAAAAAAGAAAAAAAGGTTTAAAAAATTCTGGAAGCCAGTTGGGTTTTCCTCAGTGCCTGTGCTTGCTCATGCACCCAGAAGCTTGATAATGAAGTTCAATAAATAGTATAGCTAGAAAAAGAGTGGATAAATTCTCCTCTCTTCCCCGTTTTGAAGTGGAGAAATCCTTTTATTCAGTTTGGATTGTTTTGATAACAGAACTAGGACTGAGCTGAGGTCTGGATTATAAAGATGCTCTGATATACTAGATGCTTTTAAATGACTCCTTATTCTGTGAATTAAGTCTATTTTGTTTATTAGAATTGTCAGTGTATTTAGCTTTTCCTCATCTAGTATAAGCAGTTTAACATCTGCACTTCTGTATAATGATTTCAAGATTTTTCTTCTTCTCCACATTTGACTGGACTTGTTGTTAGCTTGATTTATTATCTTCCTAATCTTATTTCAAAATTCATGTGGCATGTAACTTCCTTGGCAAGTTAAATGTCAGGTAAATGGTATTGCTGTGTTAATTTAAATTTAATCAATAGATAATGTGCTGCAGCAGGAACACAGAAGAGCTCAGCAGGTCTCTGACTGGAGATATGAATTTTCTTTCTTACAGAATTTTGGGGTGCTGTGTACGAAATGGATGCTTAATATTTGTCTGGGAGGTGCTGTTGTAGGAAATCTCTGAAGTCAGTGATCCACTCTCAGTTAAACTTAATTTAGTTAGAGTGTGTGTATTTTAATATCTTCAAGTATTTCTAGTCTATTTTTTTCCCATGACTGTTGTCAATATTATAAATAAATCTACCTTTGAGTACAACCCAGCTTGTAATTTGGTTTGGGGAAGGGAATTTTGCATGTTAACTTGGCTAACAGCTACAAGTATGGCTTTTGTAGTCATGAGTGTGAAATGCTCAAAACCCAAAGGACAGAGCAATTATTTAATTTGTTCTGAGGGTAAAATCTGGGGAGTACCATGGTTTTTATTTCAGAATAGCTGTTGGCCTCTGCAGAGATTAAAGGACTTTATACATGGCAGCATGTAGATCACTGTTACCTGCCTGAGGAGACGCAAGTAGTCCAGGATTTTGGTTTGCTTCTGTACTATCAGATTACTTTCTGCCTGTTTTTGATGTAGCTACTGGTTCCTTTTTAACAGCAATTGAGGAATGAATAAGGGTATGGTAGGATAGCTGTGAGTGTTTGCACTCCTATGATTTGAAGTGCTCGTCTGAGAAAAAATTGTGAGTGGAGTAACACATGGCCATTGATAAGTAAAGAAATAAAAAATGATAATGTGTACGGCCCAAACCTTCCTGAACACAGCAAGTAGCAGGTGATCCTGCAAATAACAGAGTGAATTAAACCAAAAGGAAGCTCTTCTGTCCTGAATTTTGCTCTACAACAAACATGTTATGGTAGCACTGTCAGTGAGAAGTATCACTTTGGGTTGCTTTCCTGTCCATGAGTTGGTTGTACATGTGGAAAGGAAGTATGGCTGAGATCACCTCTGAAGTTTTCTGTTTAAAGGTGTAGATTTAGATTAAATGAAGCAAACTGGCTGGAGAACTCAAGAATCATAAGCTCGCAGAGCTGGTATTTCTTCATTTCAAAGGCTAAAAGAAAATCAGAGAAGCTGTAGCAGAAGTCTTGAGATTTAATTGGATGAGTAAATGTATGAAAGTCTTGGACCTGGGCAGAGCCACTGTAATAGGAGCAGGCTAAGTACAGATGCTGGTACATTCTGGAAGGTTTGCTATTGAAGTTATAGGTGTTTCTGTGCTGAAGAGTGCTAATATAAAGTCAAAATAACAAAGCACAGAAATATGCTAGTTAAATACATTCCAAGAGAAACTGTTAAGCTTCTTAGAAATATTTTTCCTTCTGCTTGTTCTGCCATAAATTTGGCAGCTTTGTATTTCTTACCACAGAATTGCCTGTTGGTGTAAAGAAAGCCAAATTCCTTCTTTGCTGGTCACCAGCAACATCCCTTGAAGCAAAAGGCTCAGACCTGGCGTAGGTTTCCACCCTGAGTCATGTATTTAGTAAACATTTAATTCAATTTGGGTATTCACCTAGGGAGGAGATTAAATGAGAGAGGTCAAGCAGCTGCTGAGTGTTGAGTAATTCTATCCTTTGGACATGTTGAGATTTTAATAAACATCAAGGTAAATGGTTTGAAATTGGAGCTGGGATTTGAGACTCCAGAAAGAAAGGGTTCATCTTTCGGTTTTAATTATGAAACCAAAGAGACCTCTATCCTCGAGTCCTGCAAGCTGTAGGAAGGTATAATAAGCTGTGTTCAGCTTTGATTCTGTATGTGAGAATATCCTTCAGCTACAGATTAAAAAGACAAATATCTAAAAATATTTTTTTAATTGTTTTGGAGGCTACTGACCTACTTCTGTAAAGAGCCTGCAGTGTAGTACATGTTCAGGATTTATAGACTGTGTTACCAAGTTAAAAAAGAGCAAACAAGACTTGGATGCTGTGTCTGTGATGTCCTTAAGCCTGATTATGTGTGTGTATCTTTCTTAAATTCAGCCTTTTATTTATAATCATATCAATAAATACTGGTTTGGATCGATATTTCCATGTTTATTATTGCATCATTCACTTTTCTTGGGTTGAGGAACATGGTTTGGCTTTCTGGTGTCAGTTCAGGTTGCTGCTGCAAAGGTCATTGTCAATCTGCTGCCTCTCAGGTGTGACAATTTGTTTGCTATGACAGGGAGGTGGAATCCCTGGGCGTGTGGTGCAGAAGCTGTTTGTCTTCAATTGCAGAACATCCTCAGAAGTGAGGGTGCAATCCATCACCCACTTAGCTTGTGAAACAAGACTTTGTTGCCCTTGGTTTTGGAGTTTTTAAACAAGCTCCCCCCTCCCACACTGCCCTTATCCTGGGAAGGAGCTGAGTTCCCTGTAAACACCTACAGAGCCCTTCATTTTTGCTCCTTCACATCTGCCCCTTAAATTATTCCTTGTTGTGTTTCCTGATGAGCGCGTCTGCCGCCGTCTGCTGAGGTGCTAAAGCCCTTCCTGCCACGCTGACCTGTGCGGGTGTTGTTCCCTTAGGAGTCCCTCAAATGTCTTCCTTGTGTGCCTTTGGTCTGCCTTGCTTTTCACTTCTGATATATTAGTCCTTTGCCATCTGAATATTGTCTTTGTCTCTCTTTTTATCTTTAGCTGCTTGGAGTCTTGGTGTATAATTTGCAATTTTTAAGCTACAGTGACGATGGATAGCTTTGCACCTCAGATCCAAGAGATCAGAATGGAGCTGTAATAAAAGCTGATAGGAAAATACTTTATTTTCATTTTCTTCCACATGATGAGATTTATGTGATCTTCCCAGGTGTAACAACATGTGCCCCATGTGACCTTCAGCTGGAAGTGAGTCTCCTTTGGTTCACAGTTCAACCTTGAAGCTATGTTTTATTCAGCTCCAGATTATTTAGGATAACTCATTCCACCAAAAAAAAGAACCAAAAATTGCATTTAAAGTTCCCCCTGCTATACGTTTCTTCTGCTTGTAGATTCACTGTGTAGGTGATGTGCAAGTAAGAAAAATCATAGAGATTTGTCCTTACTTTGAGTTACATACAAAATATAGGCAGAAGAGTTGTCAGCTTGGTTAAATCTTCATGTATCTTGGTATAATAAAACTATTGTAGCATCTCAAGACCAGCTCTTTCAAAGAACGAAACATTCTAAACACACTTACCCAAACTTCCAAAATCTGTTTAGAGTGCTGACTTTGAAGTATTAACCTTAATTATAGTTCAAAGTATGCAGTAATCAGCAAGTGATTTGAACTTTATTTTGTTTTGCTGAATTGGTCCTGTTAAAATACTGCTATCAGGGGTGATTTGTGTGGGTAAGGCTTTATTGAGCAAACAGAGCTGTGAGCATTGTCCGACTGGTCAGACCAGAGGTGTTTGGTGTGTCAGGATGGGGCACACGAGCTCTGTTTGCACCTGCCTGGGGCTGTGCTGGCACCCACAGACCCGATACTGAAGGTATTCCACACACACAAATAGGAGCTGCAAGTTTCATTGGTTTAGTTTGGTTTGGGTAGTTTGATTTCCATCAAATTTTTTCTCCACAAATATTTGCATCCTGGTTTTGAGACCAAGTATTATTTTTTAAGGTTTTTTTTTTTCACAGGGTCTTCTAGCAAGAAGTTTTATGTTACTATGTGCTATATCAAAAAAACCTTCTTTTTCATTTAGATGCACTGGTGATTTTATTTGATGTATTCTAATTCTTCACACATAGAAGCAGTAAAAAATAGTTATTGTTTTCTGCTCAATATTTCATGCAGTCTCAAAGTATCCACGGTCCACTTTCCCAAGCTGGAGGTCCAGAGCTGGCTCTGTCCTTGGTCAGAGAGCATTCCATATTTCTTGAGCTTTCTTGCAGTTACCTTGGGTTTGGAGTTGTCACACTGAGCTTCTCAACTTTGATAAAGGCACTTTCCACTTCATCATAGTCCCTGTGTACAAGGAGGCTTCCTGCTGCCCTGAGCAATTCACTTCTTTTTACAACATCGAAAAAAATCTGAATCATCCACCAACCTCGTTGTCTCATGAACTGCATTCCATGGACACGCTGACCAGCACCAGTGCCCCTGGAACCACCCTGTTTCCCCATCAGTGGGAAACTGCCCATTTATCCCCAGCTTCTGTGCCTTGCTTTTTAATATTATTAATGCACACAGAGACCCTTTCCTTTTATCCTACGACTGCTTAGTCTTTGTAAGTGTCTTTGGTGAAGGACTTTGCAGAAAGCTTTTCAGAAATTAAACTACACTGTAACAGCAAGGTCACCCTGAGTAATAGACTTACTGGCTACTTCAAATACATTTTTTTATTTTGCGGTAAGGCTGAATTCAATAGACACCATGCCAGCAGGTTTTCACTGTATCAGGTCAATGTACGTCTTAATCCTGATTCATATTTATCCCAATTAAATACTAAGATTTCAGGAGTCTATTTCCTTTTCTCCTTTGATTTACTTCTGAATATTTTCTTTGCCTGTGTCACCTACTGTTTGTTTCCTGCTGAAGTCAGTCAAGCTCTGTAGTTGTCAATGCAGAAATGTTGTGCTTGTTTTAAAGAGCTAAAAGCAGCTGGGTAGAGTAACATGGGAAACTTATCCTGAGGTAGCACAAAAAAACACCAAAACAAAGTATTTGTCACTCTGAGTCAGCGCTGCTCTTTGAATGACACCTATTGCAGGTGATCTTCCTGTGGTTTTTATCAGTGTTGTAAAGCCTCTTCCCCTTGCCTTTTCATTTCTGACATTTCCTCTAGCTCCCACGTGATTTAAGGGAAAGCTTCAGAGTGGGAACTTACTGAACTCCAGTGTAATTACTTCCACATTTCTCCTGTGGTCTTAAGTCTCAAGGGCATATCTATTGCATCTTTATCATCTTTTTGCCCCTCTGCTACTACTCTATGGCAGTTTTCTTGCTTTTGAAATCTATGAAAACAAATATAGTAGTACTTTTTATACCTTTAGCAAGTTGTTCCTAGGAATCTGCCTTGGATTGGATCTCATTAGTTTTTATTATTATTGGAAAGCTGGTATTTCTCTTTTCTGAGATCCCTATATGTCTTTAATCAGTCCTTATGCTACTTGAAGCACTCTTTTTTTTTTTTTTTTTGATTTATCATATCTATAATTAATTCCCATCACAAAATGTAACTGATCAATTAGGACAATTTCTACTGCTGGTACACATATGAACATGCTTATTTGATTTTGATGTGGTTCCTTGTGATTTTGCTCTTCTTAAATGACTGATTAACTGGCACTTGCCTCCAGTCTCCTCTGCTGCTGTTCATATTGACTCTACATTAAATTAGAATGCTGCAAAATTACTACCTGGAGTGTCCTTTGGTCAACCAAATTGTTTCAGTGGTGGAAATTTCAGGACCTATCAACTGAGAATCAATGGAAGAGTGTATAATTATTTAGGTAATTTCATGTCATTTCACTAAACAGAATTATCTTAATATCCCTGTGCAATCCAGCAGTGTACCTAAAATAATACTTTCACGGGCTCTATCAGTACAGCACATGCAGATTCGAGGATCACATGCACACCAGTGACTAGACCATGCTACCTGTGAGTTGCAAAGTCTCTGGAAAATACAGCTGCCAGGATCAGCTTTGTGTTCCTCTGCTGCTGACCTTTATACCAAGAGAAAATATTATAAAGCAAATTTGAATCAGGTGCCACTGCTTGGTTCAGTGCATCTTGCAGATACTTTGAGCTTAAAAATAACCTGCAGAAGGCAACTTTCAGCTGCCTTTACTTTTCTGATGTCAATTTTAATGAACTCTTTACTAAAAGAATACTCAGGTTTTTTATGGCTCTTCTTTTACAAGTTACTTGTTGCTGCCTGGGCTTCCAGCTGCAGCTCTTCTCATTCCAGTGTGAGGTTATTACCTGCTGACCTTTGCTAAGGTCAGATTACTTTGAGCTCTGTATCTTCTATGCTGGAGATTATGTTTGTGTAATACACAGGTAAAATTTCATTGCTGTGTCAACATTTATGTTCAACTGGGCACAAAGTGGTTGCTTGCCTATCAAATAACTGAAGTCAGCAGCTGATTTTCATAAGCACTATAGTCACAATTGCCCTTTTTTGCTAACTGAGCTCAGTGTGTTCTTCCATCTGATGTTGAAACCAGCTTCAAGCAACATTTAAAAATAGAAGGTTGTGCCTTCTTGTGTGTTCATGTTTTTTAGACCCGTAACTAAAAGCCCTGACAGGGAGTTGTCGAGGAGCACCAGGCATTTCCCTGGAGCTCAGGTGGGCATTGGCTGTAAGGGGATGTGAAGCTGCTGTGTTGTTTTTATTGGAGCCACCTCCACATGAGGCCACACGAGATTGTCTTAACACACATCTCTGTATTTTCCCTATAGAGGGGAAGGGTGTTTTCTGCTTCCTAGAGGATTACAGATTTCTCTGTGTGGTCCCCTGGTGTGCAAATGGCAAATATCTGCTGTGATTGCTAAAACAGTTCTATCAAGATTATTAATTGCATAATTAGAATGTATAAATAAGACTTGTCACATGACTTTGATTCTCTTGCTGAAATTTTCACATATGATGATGTGCTGTGGTAGCATGCTGTAGTAAAAGCAATAACTGAATCATCAGGCCACAGTTTCCTACTACCATATATTCCTTATAATTATATTTTTCCATGGCTTAAGAGAAAATTCACAAGGGGACAGTCTGACTCTTTGCAGAGCTTGCTGCTTCATAAATCAGTGTCAGCATTTTGACTTAGGGGCTTGTCAACCCACCGAGCTTGTTGTCTCTTAGCGGGTGTCCGTGGCACAGAAAAAGATGATGAACCAAAAATAGTCCAACAAGTTATGCTTTTTCCAGAAACAACAAGGAATAAAGACATTCTAGGGATCTTGTGACTCTGAGGTTTCTTTGTGTTTCTGGTTCACTCACCAGCCTTGCTCAGTAGAACACTGAGCTTCGTGTAGCATCCCCAGATTCCAGGTTTCCTAAATTATAAATGTCCTGGTTTCACATCCTTGTGATCAAGAAGGTTTCAAATGGAGAGAAGAACTCATTTCCTCTTGGCCTACATGAGGTGTAGGGCTGCTACTGCTTCGTTCTTCAGCATGAAATCTGCCAGGAGAGGCAGAACCGTGATGCCAAAGGAATTAATTAGGAGGGCAGCTTGTGTGGGGGTGGGTGAGTAGAAGGGTTCTCATTAAGCAGGGGAGAGAAAGGGAAGAGCAGAATTTGTCCTCCATGGGAAGGTGTGAGCCCTCACCAGCACATGCACAGGTCTGGGGCAGAGGAGTGGTTGTGGGGCTGCTCTGAAGCACCCAGGTGCCCTCACAAGGCTGGGACCAATGAGCAAGCAAGGGACACAGGACAGTCAGAGCAGAAACCCCAAGCCAAAGTAACAAATTTAAAAAGTCCCGAATAGTGAAGGGGAAAAAAGGAGGGGGAAAAGCACAAAAACAAACAACCAAAAAAACCCCCAAGAACCAACCAACCCTCCCCCCCAAAAAAAAAAAAAAAACAAACCAGATCCAGCAAAGAATAGATAACCTGCAAAAAACCAAACCATTTTTAACATTGCAACACAAATATCTAATGGTAAGTATTGGATCTTATTCTTGTCAATGAGAATATTTCATTGTCTAGTCAGTAATTAAGAACACTTTTCACTGCAGATCGGTGTGCAAGGCTCCTAGACTGCCAAGAGTAAATAATTAATGCTAAAAGAGTGTTATTTCTCTAAGTGGTGTTTGTTTCCGCCTTCTCCCACTTACGGGAATAGGTGAGCAGATTTTATCTCACATCAACTTTAAAGATTCATATTCTTTTGGATTAAAAATCAGTTTAGAAGTTTTCAGTATGTAAAATTTCATTGGGCGAGATTGGGAAAAGACAATGCTGAGTGGAAATAGAAGTCATGAGAGGAATCCACATTACTAAAACCAGTCCTCACTTTACTTGATGCAAAATCAGAGCATCTGTGTGACTTATAAATTTATCCTGTAAATTGCTGTTCATTTTCTGGATGATTCAGCATTTGATACTTAAATATTAAAAGGGGTTTTTATTTATTCTCCTTTCTGTCCAATGGACAGAAAAAAAATATGTTGAATGAAGTCTCCTTTTCTGTGGCTTTGTATTTATTACATATTTAGGTTTCAGCCCTTTGTTTTGGCTATTTGCACCTGTGCCTTCAGGGAAATATTTTTCTAAATATCCTCCAAGACTTTGTTGCCACAGCCAGGTGAGTCTGGATGCTTTAATGGATGCACCCATAGAACACATACAGTAGTTACTTCATGAGCAATGCACTTTCTTCCTTATGTGTTTTTTAAGTCATCTCAAAGCATTTCTGCTGAGGGGAAAAAGGGATTATTTTTAGATTTTTTTTGATGCAGAAGTTCTGGCAAATAAATTAACCTTTCAGTCTTAAATGAAGATATGCACTGTGAAGTTTCTGGAAAGGAGTACATCTACTGCCTTAAATGACTTCAAAATGGGATGTCTGAAATGGGAGTGATGGCAAGCAACAGCTTTGCTCTTAGACCATTAAACCATTTAAATGCCAGAATATTCCCTCTGAGTTAATGGGCAGGTGGTAATTTATGGAGCTTCTTTTGTGTGCAGTGGCTCACAGGCTGTAGAGCACCCAGCAGCGTGTTTTGGCTGTCCAGCCCCATCCTCGGGGTGTGGGAAGCTTTGGCTGTCCAGCCCCATCCTCGGGGTGTGGGAAGCTTTGGCTGTCCAGCCCTGTCCCCAGGGTGGGGAAAATCCCTCTGGCTGTGCTGAGGTGAAGCTGGGCTGGGGTGGCCACCCCATCCTTGGGCTCACAGCCGCTGCAGACAGAGGAGTTGTGTGCAGCAGTGCCCCAAGACACTTCCATCAGCTGGTTTGCTCTTTTTCTTAAATTTTGAGAATCTAAGTATTAATCCCAGTGCTGTGCCATTTTTTATTTTCTGCACGAATGCTTTCTGCCTCCTTTGACCTGTAGCACATCTGAGCCAAGGCTTCCGTGTTATGCCATTGCCCATGGCCATTGCCTAGGTAGTAGCATGGGATAGACAACCCCCTGGTAGCCTCTTTATACACTTCTAGACAAGGCAGTTTTAGTGCCTTTTTCCCTTTTTTCCAAGGTGTGAAGACTGAATGTTTATAGATGATGGTAGGTTAGTTTTTGGGCCATCCTATAAGTGCTGTATAGTGGCCTCTGTGAATCTGATTGTTTGCACAGTGTTAGTCTTTCCAGTAATCAGATGCAAACACATTTGGAAGAAGAGAAGCTCTCTTTCATTTGTTGGTAGTTTCTTTGACAACAGTGATCATGATGAAGACTTAGTGTTCTTCAAATGTCCCAGTGAAAAATGGTCATTATTAAATTTGAAACCTCAGTGTCATCAGCAAAAATAAAAGATTTCAATATGAGTGTAGAGAGAGAAAAATATTATATTTCCTCTTCCTTTCTTTGCTTGCTTCTGATAGGTCCTTTCCCTTATTCAAGAGATCAGTGACTCACTGAGCATATGGCAACAAATCTGTGGAGCTGGTAATCCCTTTTAAAGCAGAGGCAATTTCCAAAAGTTAGGTT
Source organism: Corvus hawaiiensis (assembly GCF_020740725.1). Lineage (NCBI taxonomy): Eukaryota > Metazoa > Chordata > Aves > Passeriformes > Corvidae > Corvus > Corvus hawaiiensis. The sequence goes on along the minus strand of NC_063227.1, from coordinate 16,897,752 downwards.
CCCTGATTTATGAGGAACGGTGTTGCTTTCTCCCTTTCTCCTGATGCTCACATCAAACTCTGTCTGTACAAGAAGGCTTTGTTTCATCTGGAACGTTTCGAGCCTGTTTTCTCTCAGTGCTGGAGCAACACGTGTAATGTGAATTGACTCTGGCTTGGAGGTGAGTAATGTGCTCGTGGTTCAGACAGTTGTTGGAGTGAAAATGTGTTATCCCTCACCCACAGCAGGCAAAGGTCAGGAATTGGCTTAAGCTGTTCTTCCACGTGCTCCTCTGTCGAACACAAGGTTTTTTCCTTCCCATTTCTGAGCAGGTTGCTCAGTTTGATGGTAGGAAAGGCCAGCAGCCTCTCCTCCTCAGATAAGAGAGAAACAAGAATCTGTGTATGATTTCCATTTGATGTCAGCCCTCCCAAACTGGACTTGATAAACACAGAGCAGTGACTGTGCTACAGATCCCTAACGATCACACTGTCACAGCAGTGAGTGCTCGTTGCTCAATAGCTTCATTACAGTATCCCAGCTGAAGCAGAGGTGTCTTCCAGCTGCCAAGTTGGTTTTTCATGGCAGTATCATCTTCAGTATCTTTCTGGCAGTATCTGTTCAGTTATCTCCTGCGCAGCCTGTTCCTGAGGCCTTCAGCTGGCAAAGGCTGTTTATGTGAAATGTTCGTGTTTGCTTCTGGGGTATGGGTCTTAGAATAATAACAGCAAAACACTGGATGAGGTATTTGAATTTAAGTATTATTAGCAACAGGAAGTGTCTCTGAATTGATGTGCTCTGAGGTGGTTTTTTTTCTTTATTTTATTAGTACTTATTGCAGCTTTTTAATAGTAAGCCATAAGTGCTAGGGCTGGTACCCTGATAATCACATTAATGAGCTGTTAGAACTGCAGAATCCCATGTTAACGTCATAGGTTTGTGTGTGGTTGAAACAGTCTTGTAGTTCACTGTGAAGCTGTAACTACGCTTGGGCAAAACCAGAGAAAGTGTCTGTGATACTGAGTAACAAAAGCAGAGTCCTACAATACAGGCAGTGTGACCAGTCCCACAGTACAGGCAGGTGTCACAGACCCACACCTTGATTTCAGACAGATTCACCCTTAGCTTCCCAGGAATGCAGCAGAGACAACTCATCTCCCATTCTTGACCCCAAAAGGAAGAAAGAAAGGGCAGAACCCAACCAGGTTCTCACAAGTGCTGAGGGATTGTATCCCTGTGGTCCCAAATCCATCCTGCTGCCAATTCTGGCTGTGGGGCAGGTATCAGCTCCATGGGCTTTAGCCACAACTCTCTCTGCACTAGAGCAGAAAGGGATAACTATTGCTAAAAGCCATCCAGTGATATTAATTCTAATTTCACTGAAGTAACTTTCAGAAAATTCTTGTCCCTAGAATCAAATCATTACCTATGAATAAAGCTTTCATTTGGAAGAGAAGAAGCAGCTTTAAAGCTCTAATGGATGTAAGAAGCTTGAAAACCTTAATACTTACAAGTGCCCAGGTTGAAAAAAAAATTGGTGAATAAAGTGGTATAAAATCAATAGTAGGATTTTTTCTTAGAGTTCTAACTAATAATTTTTCAGTTCTGTGTTTGATACGGTTGAACAATTGGCTGACTATTATTATCTTTGATAAATAATACACAAAACCACGTCCCCATTTGTGGGACTTTGGAGATTCTTAGACCACAACTGTTTCCAAGATGAGATTGGAAGAGTATCTAGGAGAAATGTTTTGCTAAGCATGGATGTGCAATTACCAGAACATTTAAATGTAATTTTAATGTATTATTGAAATTTATTTTGCACTTTATTTTTTCTGTGCATCATTCATAAGGCTTTATCTAAAATATTGATTTCTTGGCTTGCCATGCCAATTTTGGTTTTATTTTTCATGTGTGGGATAAAAAGTAAAAGTGACTTAATCCTCAAAAGCTGCAAGGAATGTTGGATCTGGCACTGAGAAAATAGTTGGTTTGCAGTGGGAATGGTATGGAAACCAAATATTTCTAATGCTTCCTAAAAGAAGAAAAATGAGCAGCTGATGCTGAGGACTTGCAACTTTCAAACTTTTATCACAAATAACTCATTAAAGTCCTTATGGATTTTGTCAGCCATTTTTGCAAGAGCTTTAGGTTGGAATAACACATCACCTTCATAGTTCACTTTTCCACAGAGGAAACTCAGAGTGGCAGAGAGTAAAAGCACAGGTAAAATTTGGCTGTACGTGGGCTCCCAGCCATGATGTGTGAGTGGGGTTAACAACACCAATGTGTCTGAGTATAAACCCACTTTGTGTTCTGGATTGACAGTGCTGCTCTGCACTTCTGTCAAATGCACAGACATAAACCAGTGCAAAAGCCTTGCCAGCACCAGAGCACCAGCACACACAGGTTCTGCCTGAGAAAACACGGATTGTTAAAGTCCCTCTGTGGAGACGGCCTTTAAAGCTGGGATTGGGAGAATTTGCTGTGCTTCCCATTAACTTGCTATAAACTGTTCATGTTCATCTTCTGAGCTCCTTCAGGCAAGCATCACACGTTGTGTGAATGAAGTTTTACATGAAATTGGAGACTGGTTTGCTCCCAAGTTTTAACACAGTTGCGATAGGATTTGGTTTGGCTTAAACATATGTTTGACATTTGTGGTAAATGTAATTGATGGTTACTGTTTTTACGACAGATATCTCAGCCTATTTTAGACCAAAATGTAAAACTAGTTTGTAGACATCCTTTCTAATCTCACTTTTGTACTCCTACAACTTTATATGGATTATGATTAGGGCACTTCCTGAACCTGGAATGCTTAAATGTTGTATGGAAAGAGATCGATCTCTGCTCTTCTTGCATTATTGGTCATGTTTCTGCACCAGTGACTGCATAACATATTAAATATTTTTGTCCTGTGGTTTTATATGATGTTTGTGTTCCTACTAGAAAAGTAATGAAAGTATCTTTTGAATGTCTGGAAGCAAATATTAATGTTACCCTAGCTAAGTGTTCCTGTGCTATAACTGCAATAATCTAAAAATATGAGCTAGGAAGCTTAATACCACTGGGAACAACACAAATAGTTTTGGTTTTTTTCTTCAGTTGTGTCAGTTACTAAGTAAAAAATTGTATTTTTCTATAGACATGGCCTCAATGAAAGGTTATTATAGGCCATAATTAGAGTTCTTGTTGGTGACAGCCTTGATACAAAGGCTGTGCTCAAAGTAGCATGATATAGGTATTGTGTGAAAGAAGGAAACAAATGAGAAAAAGGGAATTTTTCAGTGCAAAAAGGAGTCAGTCCTAATGATGTTTGTAATCAGCCATTTTGTTAAAGCCAGGAGTGGTTAGAGGCTGCTGTGGCTTTTTGACTGTGAAATCCCCCAGGGCGTGTGATGTGATGACTGCAATGGAAGCACCTTCCAGGGAGATGGCAGGGCTGGAGCTGGAAAGGTATTGGATATTTGCTGGTTGCAAACTTGGCATATTCCTGGAGTATTAAACTCCTCATATTTACTCCTATTATATCTGGCAAGAGGCCTTAGGGGTTCCCCTATTAGTGTTGCTCTACTCCAGCATCTTTGTTGTTCCTTTGATGAATTCAACAGACCATTGCCAGGCCCAAAGCCAGACCCAGCGATTTTCTCAGCAGCAAAACATGAGAGCAGGAAAAGAGATCCAGGCAGCTTTTCAGTTTTCCTTGCTTTCTCTGTAGTCACTGTATGTTAATGTGCAAATTGGTGTGCACTGAACACACAGCGGTGGTGTAAGTCCCCACTGAATGGAAATCAAACAATATTCTCTCCTAACATTTCCTAAATCTTTGCAAGTGGCACAAAGATTACACTTCTGCTTTGGAATGATGAAATGGTTTCAAGATGATCTGTGGAAAATACTGGATTATGATTTGGGCATTTAATAATTTCTGTAGAAAAAATATATGTGTGTTATTATTTTTCCATGTTCTTTGCCTAAAAGGTGGGTAAGGTTTCTGGCACTTCCTTTGATGCAATCCATACAACTCAGGGAATTAAATTGCAAAAGAAAGGAGGAATGAGCACTAAATGGCACACATGGTTCTCATGTACCTCATGGCTGTTTGGCAGTTCTGCATTTTCCTGTGCTTACGGTGCTAAGCTTTTTGTACATACTGACTTGTGAGATGAGTTGCTGGTTGATTTGCACCTGAATCACTGGCTGCTGTGAGGGTGTCTACAGAGAAACGGTGTCCCCTCTGTTACATGTATGGCTTGGAAAAAAATGACTTGCAGGGAAGGGAGAACACGCCAGGCTGGTTTATACAGGAGAGGAAATGCTTCCAAAACTCACAGTCCTCGTTCACAGCAGTAAAATATTTCTGTGTCGTCATTTTACTTTTTGATTTTGGGCAGTGAAACTCAAGTATTAGTAATGTTATTTTGGAAACAGAATAATTTGACAATTCTGGGTACCAAAACCTGTAGGAATATGTCATTCAAATCATATTGTCAGTCAAAATCCAGCCAGCTGGATTGGGTTGACTGAGGTGAACTTCTCTGTGTAAAAAGGAAGTTTGGTTTCTCAAGTTTTGGTTTTATTTTTAGTATGACAAACTATCTGTTGAGTCAGCTTGTAACTAGTTTTTTAAAAGTTTTTGAGAACTTTTTTTCTGAAGTCAAATATAAAATTCAACAAATGCTTTTCAGCTAATTCTCATCAGTGCCAGTTGTTCTAAATATCTCAAGCATAGTGAAGCTGAATCTCCTTCCCTTGAACATAAAATCTGCTTTACTTGGCTGAACCTTTTGTCACCACAATTTTTGGTTTCTTCTTCCCAGATTCTTTCAACTTCACCTCTGTTTCTTGTATTTCATGTTCTTCCTGGACAGGATTTTCAGATGCAACTGAGGAACACAGATGGCATTACAAATAATGAAAACCTGGCTACTAAATCATATTCTTTGTGAGTCTCACCATTTTCTGTGCACGGCATCTGATGTGTTCTGTATGAAATATTGCCCTGCTTGCTGACGCGGTGAATCTCCTTCTTTTACCATCACTTTGAGTCGCTGTCCCTCCTCCCTTTTGCCTTTAAATGTGGTGGGAAGACACTGCTGAGGGCATCAGAGGATTGCAGGTGTCAGCTCTGTTTGTACTCGAAGGTCTGAGCTGGGCTGAGGCTTCATACAATTTGTGTAATATGTATGAACTCAGCCTTGTACTCCTGGGTCTGCACCAATAGTCACTGTGTGGATCCAGTGAGGTGCCACAGAACTCTGATCAAGTGAGAATTAATTTTTGAGTTTTTTCTGAATCTCCTCTCAGTATTTGGTTAGCCCTGCTAGGGTTTTATTATGAGCTAAGGATGGAAAAGTGTGTGGTGTGTGTGTGTAACCAAAGATTTAAAGTTTGGGCTGGATTAGTTGGCTTGGGATAAAGACTACCTTACTCTGGTTTTTTCCATTCACTGTAATGCAGCAAGATCACAGGGATATTGAAGTGATAGTTCTGTCCAGCTTTGATGAGGGATGTAATGTAGGACAGTCTTTGTTAGTACTTTGCTAACTAAATGTTTCAGAGCAGATAGACAAGGCTTCAGACACTTTAACACATATTTTTTTGATCCTTTTCAGAGGTTTCCCAGTGAAGTTCGTAAGGCAGCAGCAGCCACTCCATTTGAACTTAATAAATGTTGTGTAAGCCAGAGCAGAGTGGTGGTTTGTCAAACTGTCTCTGCCCATGGTCATGGTAGGGCCTTGAGATCCACGTCGGGGGCAGGCAGGAATGTAGTGCCAGCAGTTCCTCTGGATGCTGATGGATCCCAGTCTTTTCTCAGTCCTAGGCTCCTGGACTTTACAGTTAATACTCATTCCAGAAGAATCACAATACAGCCTAGTTCTTCCAACAGTCTGACCAGTATCTGTTTGAACTCCTGTTAACTTTTGCATCTAGAAGGTGTCACTGCTTCTCCGTGTTTGCAGAACTGCTTCCACTGTTTATTTTGTCCTGCTGCCTTTGGTTCGTGTGCTGGCAGCTCCTTCTCTGTGCAAGGAGCAGAGAATGCTTGTGCCTTACCAAGCCGTGTCACACACAAATACCTCTGTTGTGTCCCCTCTCAGTTCCTCCTGCTCTATCCACAACAGTCCCACCACACCTCATCATTCCAACGTGGAGGCTGTTTCTTCTCTTCATAGAGGTATCCTGAGATTAAAACTGCCCTTCAGCAGGAGCCTGGATGCAATGGAAACTTTTTCTGGTTTTAGTCTGGTATTATCTCTGAATGCCACATGCATGCTTTGATTGTCCCGTGGTCCTTTAGGCTTTCTGGAATAGCTCTTGCTTTTGATAAATGAGTATTCTCCTGCTTTCGAGGATTTCTGTGAATTCTTTTGCAAGTGTTGGTTTTGTGGGGTTTATTTACCCCCAGTTGTGTTTTTGCACTGAACCTGTTGGACCATGTAGTCCTTCCTGTGTCATTTGGACCTTTTGATGTTTTTTGTGAAATGTTTTCTTTCCTTGGAGTGTCCTTAACCAAAGCAATGGCTTTCTCTTGGTTCTTCTAAAGTTCTTTCTGATATTTCCTTGAATCTTCAGTGCAGTGTCTTTAAATAGTTTCTGTGCCGCCCACTATGGACTTTGTGTCAAGTGCCTCTTTGAACTCCTTTTTGAGAATTTAAGGTGCTCTTTTTCTTACATTCCTGCAGTTTCTGCTTCTGAAGTTAAACAAAATATCCACTAATCCACATTCTTGTTGCTCCTGCATTTGAGCCTGCTGTGGTCAGTGCTGCTCTGCTGCTGACACTTCCCCTGCACTTCCTCTGCTCAGGGGGGAACTGTTGCTCCTCCGTTTGAGGGTTCCCTGCCTGGCTGTGTAGAGCTGCTGCTGATCACACCCTTGGATGTGGCTCTGCCCCGCTACCTGATGTGATGTTATTTAGTTTCCATGGAAGGCTCCCATTACTGTTGTGTTTTTTCATCCTTTGCAACATTTCTGCTTTCTTCCTGTATCTACTTAGATGCTTCTATTTCTGTGCTTGCTGTTGCTACCAATGGCACAGCAATGCCAGGAATCGTTTTAAAATATCCAGAAAAAGCCCTGTCTGGCTTGAACCTCTGGTGCAATCTCTGGTTACATTTCAAGGATCTTTCAAAAGGTTTAAATTTAAGTAGGAGATGGTGCCTGTTAGCTAAAGCCAGATTGCAGGACACACTCATACATTCTCCCTAACTCAGGAAATGGCATTATCTGATAACGCATGTCTAAATACTGATTGCTGCTGTGCTTCCCCAATCTCACTCTACTTCAGTTGCATGTCCATGTATGCCAAACTTTGACAAGAGCTGTCATTGCTCGTCAGTCAGCATTACCCAGCACCAGCACTGCCAGTAAGCGTTTCCTGTAACAGGACTCTGCAGCGGGGCCGGGGGAGCTGGGGCTGATGTGACGGCAGCTGGGGACGAGCCACCGAATGAGAGACATTAGAAACCTATGAAGGAGTTAATAAAAGTGTGCTGCAGGAAAAATGAAGGTGGGGAGGGAGCTGAGTGAGCAGGAGGAGGAGAATTTCCCCAGTTGTGGTGCAGTGCTGTGGGGCCACCTCCTGCCTGTGCTGGGCACCCCCGGGTGTGTGCGCAGGATGGCTGGGCAGGTTGGCACATCTTTTAACAAAGCTCCTCTTCCCCCTCCTGGTTGAGGAAATGCTGCTTGTGCCATGCTGTGTATGGATTTTGATTTGATTTCTGTGGAAGCCAAGCTTGCCCTGCCATCTCCTCTGGTGTGGGAGGCGGTGTGAGGTTCTGGCCCTCTCTAATGGGAAAGAGCCTGAGAACACAGAATTAGCTGGAGCAGAGACAGGCTTCTCAGCTCACCAGAATAAGGACAGGGCTATACCAAAGGCTTGGTTTTCTTTAAAGCAACATGTGATTTACTTTTTAAATGCTACAGCTGCTGGGAAAAGGTTTAATTGATTCTGGCTTGCAGATACATGCAATCATGGCCAGCCCTGGTTACTCACAGGTATCTGCTGCTCTGCCCTGTATCCCTGCATAGAAGAGAGGAGCAGTAATTTCCTTGGCTTACTTTTCTCTGCTGTTTGCAACTCCTTCTGAAGTTGGACAAATTTCAGGAAGGACAGACTAGGAAACCTGTGTTTCTGAACATGGATTTTCTTTTATGGACAGATGAAGGAAATGAAGAATGTAATTTGCAATTAAAACCAGAAAAAATTTACCCTTCCAGTTCCTGATGAGTTCAGCTATGTATTTAAATTAAAAATATTTCCTTAAAAAGAAGGGAAAAAATCAAAAATTGTATTTTCCTATAAAACAATTACTTTTAACTGATTTTAGAGGGTGACAGTAGAGCACTGTAACACTGAGTGCTCTCTGCCAGCACACCTCTCTGTGGTGCCTGACACCAGAAAGGGGGGAGCAGCAGCCATAGATTGCTTTGGCAAGTAATAAAATCCAGGTCATGAATTTCAAGTACAAGATGAAAGTTTTGTAAAGGGGTAAAATAACAACCCACAAGCAAGAAAAGAAGTTGAGAGATGAGCATCATGCTGGAGATGTCTGTTCATCTCATTATTTTTATAATATGAAACTGGTTTATACTTGTGAATTTTCTTTGCATCAAATTTATTGCAAAAATTTTTCCTTTACCCCACTCATATGCTAAGCTGTTCTCTAAGTATAAAATGTATTTCTTTGTAACATGTTTTTTCATGCATTTTGTTTGTTGGGTAACTTCATAATGCTTTTAATGTAGTTTGTTTGATCTGCTGAGGTAAAATCAAGATGGAAAAATGTGAAAGAAGGGTTGGTATTTTAATCTTCTTTGCTACTGAATGTAATTTGCTCTTACTGTGCTTTTATTAAGAAAAGCTTGAAAAAAATTACTAGTAACACAAATTTCCTGGATGCTTCTCTACTTCTTTTAGGCTCTTTATTCTCATTGTTCTAAAAAAAAAAAATACAGAAATTATGTTTAAACATCAGCAGCTTTTGTTCCACCCATCTTGAGCTTTGGTTTTGTATTTTTTTCACATACATCTGTCATAGTCTTTTCTTTTGCTTCAGAACTTTTTCTGAAAGTATATCAGTAATTTTGGAAAGAAGAGCTCTTTCTAAGGTAGAAAATACCTCCTTGGTTTATTTTTAATGTCTTTTGGAAATGGGGAGTAAATTGTTCATCAGGGCATTCAGGAGCTGTTGCTCCTGCATGGAAAGGTTTCAGAGAAGGAAAAATGAAGGAAAAGTAGAATTGGTCACTCTTCTTTTTTCTTTGAGCTGTATATAACATTTCTGTGGAAATTATTTGTGTTTTCATTTTTATTTGTATGTCTAACTGGTTTAAGTGTGGAGAAATATTTAATTAGGGATTAATAAAGGACCCTCTTATATGATAAATGAACATGCCTTCGAGCTAATTTCCTCTGTTTAAAACTCCACATTTCTGAACTTCTAATTAAAAGTTTGAAAGAAGTAAAGTAAGTGAATACATTTCTTTATGAAAAAGTATATATCTAAATCTGAAGCCATACACATCTCTGTATCCTTTCCATTCTGTTTCAGTAGGGTTAGTACAGTTCTTCAGTGAATTTGTGCTACATTTGGCTTTTCTCCAACTCCCTGGAGCCGCAGTAAGGGACCTCTGAACTGTTGAAGTGATTCTCTTGTTTTGTAAGGTTGTTTCCCTAAATCCAGTTCCCAGTTTAGCACTCAAACTGGAGTTTTGCTCCTCATTGGCCATGTTGATCTCAAATAGCCAAAATGGCTCAAAATGCCAGCTCTCCCCTCAGCCCCTGTTTGAACCAAGGAGGAGCAATGCAGGACTCAAAGCAACAACTGTGAGGAACCAGGCTTGGATTTCCATCTTGCCAGGCTTCATTTGAGATGACAAAAGCAACTAGCAAGGGCTGTGTCATTCACTGCTGTTCTTTCCCACAAGTCTCTCTCTTTGTCATTAAAGAGCAATGGGATTTGGAGTTCCAGTGAATCCTGTATCACTGAGAAGGAATTTCAAAGGAATTTTTTATAGGTGAAAGAGCATTCCAGAGCATGTGAGCTGTGATTGTCCATGTGCACGAGCACTGTTCACAGCCTTGCTCTTCATAGGCCTCTGGAGGAATCTGAGTAAGCCTCAGCAAGCTCATTAGTTAATTCACTCCACAGAAACATTTATTTTCCCTGCCCCCTTTTCTCTTTCCTTTTGGTTGGTAGGGAAACCCTGGGATCTGACAGTGAACTTTTGGTCTCAATAAAGCAGTTATACCAAGTTTGGGTGGAATTTCTCTGATCTCTACTAAGAGGGAGAAAATGTGGAAAATGCTTCCTCCAAGCAAAATATGAACAAAATGTTGTGATTCATTAAACTCCTTCCTACTTGCCTGCAAGTGAGAACCTTACAGTTATTCAGCTGAATGGTGCATGGCCCTGAGGGGGCAGAGCCAACAGAAAAAGAGATGGCTTCAGTCCAAAGAGCAAAATGCATGTTTTCAGGGAAATCAGGAAATTTTGCTTCAGGCACATCCCTACTTGCACAGTGAGTTTGTTATATTGGGATTTTATGTTGCTGTTTACCTTGGTTTTAAATAAGAAGCGAAAGCTGCCTTTGGTATCACAGAGCGTCTGGAGGGTGCTCCACAGAGCAGACCATCTGCTCTCCTGGACACTCACTGAAAATGTTCCCTGTCTACTGACACGCATTCTATAATTCTGCTAAGAAGGTGCACAGGATTGTCTTGAAGAAAAACAAACAAACAAAAACCCACCAACCCAATAACCAAGACCAACCTTTTCCTTATCTGGAGAAAGGCTGCTTCTTGAGAATACCCTGTATTTGTTTATATAAAAGTTCTTGACTGTTTCAGAAATTAAGCTGACCTCCTACAGATGAATGGGGTTAATTCCAAGAGACACGTGCAGAAAAACTCCTGCAGATATCACCACATAGGTATTTTGCATAAAAGAAAGCCACTGGCTGCTGAGAGGACGTGGAAAAATAAATTCTGATGCCACATGGATCGATTCTGTGTTGTGGGAAAAGCATTGACTTAGCTCCAAATGGTGAGGAGGAAAAGCCATGAGTGCTCCAGCAGCAGAGGCACCGAAGGAAGGAGCTTCCATAAAGCCCAGGGAGGGAGGCAGGGAAATGTGAGCAGCACATGGCCCAGGAAAAGCTGATCTGCTGGCAGTGGGCTCGTAGCTGGCAGGAATTTTAGCCCCCACGAGCCTGCTAGTGGGGTGAAGGGAAAACTTGGCCAACTTGTAGCTACTACACACAGGGAATGGTGGAATGTGTGTTCTCTCTTCACTGGGAGACATCTGATAGATGCTGTTCCATTATACAACTTCCTTAGGAGCAAAGACTAAAATTCATCCTTGTTTTTTCATCGCTCCTTTGTCTGCAGAGCCTGTCAGTGGAAGCATCTTTGTGCAGTGTCTGCAGTCAGGTCATTGGATCACTCTTAGTCCTGTGCAGATGGGAGTTCTTAGTTTATTTTAAGCTTTTGTTTTCCTAGATGAAAATGATTGTTCGGCAAGTTGAACTCAGTGTTTTAGAATGACTTTTCTTGAGCACATTACAGCACCCACATCCTATTGAATCACACTGTGTAGGCTCTTGGCAGCAGTGACTTCACATCTGTTTTACAATTTTTGAATCTCTCTTAATATAATAAAGATAATGTTTATGAGCCTTTAAAACTGTGGTGTGGGAAAGGGTCGGCTGACTGCTGAAAAGCTGGTGTGATGATGAAAATGAAATAACAAGAATAGACATGGTCTGTATTATAAAAACATGTCTGACATGAAAACAATGGCTTCTTCTAATCCTTTAAGGCTGTGACTATGGGTTGTCCTGTAGATGCTTCCTTCAACTTCATTTAACTTTGGCTTGAAAAGGGAAAGACTGTATAAATACAATAAGTTGATCTTTGGTGGGATAACTTGTGGTGCCATGCTGCTATCAAAGGGAACGAGGACCCCAGAGCGTTGCTGTAGGGCAGCTTCTCAGCACTGCAGCTGCTGTGAGCGTGTCTAGACTCTGCTGAGTTAGCTGTTCATCAGGTAGAGGAGATGGAGACACTCAGACATTCAGTGAGCAGTGAAATGGTAAATACTTTCGATACAGGTTTTTGATGTAGTCGCTAGTATTTGTGGATGAAGCATTATGAATTAACGAAGGCCCACTCTGCTGGTGTGCATGGAAGAAATGCTAACTGGGTAATGCAAACCAGATAGGTGTAATTAGCATGCAGCTAGACTTCGTTAAAACATATGTGAAGGAGTCATTTAGCTTAGTAAATGAAAACAGTTGTTGGTTCAATAACTGTTTCAGCCATCCTGCTTCTTAACAACAGAATTTCCTTCCCTCCTGTGTTACATTTTCAAGAAAATATTGGGAAAATTTAATGGTATTGATTGTCCTCTATTGATGGGCCTGTTTTCTGTATTTCACTTGTCAACTGCTGCAGTCAGTCAGTAACACTCACTTTCTAGTGAACTGATTAAAGAGCAAAGTTAATTATTCCTGTACAAAAGGAAAAACTTTTGCTTAAAGTCCATGTTTGCCAAAATAAATTCTTAGTATTGATGAGACATCTTTTCTAAAAAGAGAGAAATTGTATGTTCTTATTGGGAAGAAACAATCAGTAAAAATTGTTATAATGTCCTAATACTTTATTGCAGAATCCATGTAGTTTTCTCAAGGGTTTCTCAGTAGCATTTAGGGTGAGTACTGGCTGTAGCACACTTGGCTGTTGCTGTAAAGTTCAGAACTTTTTGTCTCAATTGCTCTCAGTCACAAGGCTGCTGAAGCAACCAAAGGTTGGATCTCAAAGTGGGTTCAGGGACAATTGTTTACCTTTGTATGTTCAAGAATCTCTGAAAAAATCTTATTTGTGCAGGAGAATCTCATGAAATGTTTTTCTCTGCACCAGCTGAAGATTTCATTCTCATCTTGTGTACATAGATTGGCAGATGTGTTGGAAGGGTTTTCCCTGAGAGAAGTGGAGCTGTTTTCACAAACAATTTTTATTCTTTTCTTGCATTTTTATATCTGTCTCACTGTCTGAAAAAAGGTGTGACCTTCAATTCTTGCGTTTTAACAAACTGAGTCAGGAGAGCTGTGGTTTGCCAAATGGTTTCTTTCAAGAATATGTTTTTTAAATTACATGTTTTTTTCCTAAAGGAAAAATAAAATGTGGTTGCAAATATAAAAAAAAATGGGTCATCTGAACCATGAGAGTCATTCTGACATAGTGATTTTGCGTTCTGCGGCATTGCTGCTGCTGCAGCATTAGGCTCAGTGCTGCTCTGGGTTGGCTGTGTGTGCAGCCATTGCCCGTGGGTGTCAAGGAATGAACATGGACTACAAAACCCCAGGGGTCTTTTAAAAAAACAGCTTGTGGAACCAGAGCTGGATGTGTTCTCTCTCAGGTGTTTTCCACAAACGTGGTCCATGCTTAGATGATAACTTCTTACCCTTTCGAGAAGTTAAGATGCAGTACTATGATTATTGCAGTTCTGTAATGATCCCAGGGCACTGCAATTATTATGGGCTACAAGGGGTCAAGGTTTGGGTATAAACGTAATGCAACTGGAAAAGTTATTTGTTTATAGCAAAGTATCATGAGAAGGATCTTTGATGCATTTAAGGTAAACAAACAAAACCGAATCTCTGAGGTTAGCCTGCAGCTCAGAGTCATCATTTTTACTTGGGATTGCCCCCGTTGTTTGGTAAATTCAATGTTCTTTCATGTTATTGGCTGAATTGGAAAGTTGAGAAATGTGAAACTAGAAAGATGTTGATGTTCTTGACATAATAGATGATATAACTCCAAGGCTAAGGCCAGCTAGGATAGCAAGTCTGCTCATATAATTAACATTGGTTGGACTTGCAGGCAGTTCCTTGGTTGTTTTACAAGTCAGCATCAAGTACCAGGTTCTCTTTTGTAGCTTCTTACTTATGTGAGCATAAACACCTCACTGTCACCATTTCAAGTATTTTTGGAGCAAAAGTATCTGTTTAAATCTTTCTTTTGAATGTATACACCTGCTCCCACCACACTGTGAGCACCTGACTCAGGTGTCTTCAGGTCCTAGCAGAGACTTAGCAATGGAGGGGTTTGAAATATGCAATGAGCAGAACTAAATATCTTTCTGATGGAAAAGAAACCATCCGTCCTTTCCTTGCAGAAGACTGCATTTATCAGGAGCAAGCTTGATCCTTCCAGAGGGGCTCCAGTAGGGGGAAAGATCTGGAGCTCTGAAATGATAAATGTTCCTAATTAAGAGGTGGCCCCCCACATTTGGCATCCCTGCTGATTAGAGGGCGCATTGCCCATGTTGTGTCCCAGACCACCGGGTGCTAGAGAAAGGAGGTAAACCCAACAGAAATGTATCATTTTTTGCTTTCAGTGGTGGCAATAACCTCACTAAATAAATATTAAGAGAAACCAGACATTTTTCTGCATGAAGACATTAACATTTCATTGCTTCAATTCAGAATTAACAAATAATTTTTGGTCAGTTAAGAAAAAGAATTCCTTCAAGGGGAAGTGATGCAAGTCTCTCTGAAGGTCTGTATTTCAGCCACTGATGGGAAATTTCCATTGTTCATGAACATTGCTCATTTTTAGGCTCAAGGCACAAAAGATCTCCTTCAGGACATGGCAAATGGTGGTGGCAGAACCGAGTTGTTCCCTCAGGAGAGTCCCTTGGGAGGTCTGTGGAGCAGGGCAGCACAGCTGATGGGGATAGTGCTGGACTGGAAGCAGTGAACACAGGGTGGCTGCTGTCAGGGTTTTATGTATTTGTCATCTATACTCAGTGTGTCCTACAGAGCTGGATGCAGGCAAGGGCTGCCCCAACTCCTCATGTGAATATCTCATTAAGGAATGAGTGATGGTTCGATCATTTGGCTTTTCTTGGAAGAGCAATAAATGGATGGAGAGTCATAGGATTATGCATGCCTGCATTAAAAAGCAAAATTGTTTCCTGAAACATGAAAGAAAGTGTGTTTCCTGAAAGTGTGCTGACCTATAAACTGCTTGATTTGTACTGCCTGCTGATGCTCCCTGAAATTTCAGTGAGATGAGAGTGACATCAAAAATTAGAATAGACAAATTGGCATTATTTTCCTATTGTATTATTAGTGTATGTTAGTTCTTCTATTGTAAGAGATTTCATTTTATGGAATACATTGTTTGTCTTTAAATAATTTCTCTGTGGGTAAAAGGTGTCATAATTAATATCACTATCAGAACACTTGTTTGAAAAATCCAGTTAAACCAAACAATTACTACAGGACTAGTTGTAAATGATAGTAGTGGCAGAAAAATCAATTAGATGCTTGTTGCAAAAATCATTACATTGATGGCATTTTATTTTTTCTTTCTTTTGGTTAATGCAGAATGGGAATGACAAGAAAATCAACTTACCACTCTAATAGTTTTCTGTAGGACTAGCAATTATACTTGTTACTGAATTTATGATCTCATTCACAATTTCATTATTTTACATTTCAGTACACACAGCCAAATGAGATAGCTATGAGGATTGTGAGTTTATGGTCGCAGATTTCTAGTATGTTGCTGCATTCCAATTATTTCAATTATTCATTCTGAAATGGTGACTGTTTCCAAGTTTTGGTAGCTATTGAGAGGGGGAAAAATAGAGCTGCTTGATAATTCATTCAAATAATATCAGATATTTTAGCATCTCAAAAGAGTTTGAAAGAAAACTGAAATGAATTTTAATCATACTTATTATATAAATATATATATACAATATTTATGAAATAGAATTATAAATATATGTATAATATTATAGCAGTAACCACATACTCCTGAATTTCATAGAATCATAGGGTGGTTTCTTCCCTTTCCTTCTCCTTGGTACTAGTGCAGGGTCGTGTGTGTTTCTGAATGACTGAGAAGGATCTGGCATTCACCAGGGAATTCTGCCATTCCTGATGGCACTGAAGTCTCTTGGCTACATGATGGCTATTTCTTTTTCATGTGCTCAGGGATGGCCAGGCATAACAGATCTGGGGTTTCTACTCTCTATTAAATCATATGAAGAGGTTAAGTAGGCCCAAATTAGTGCTAATTGAGCTCTTATTACCACACCAACTGCTCACCATCACAAATTGCTTCAGATCTGGCACCTGAAGACTCACATGAGCTGCTTTTCTTCTCCTCTACAGAAGACAGATAATAGTAAAATTCTGTGAGTAACACAGCATAATAAATACTGTTAGATGATATGTGAAAGATTGGCTTCTGAATTTTGCTGCAGAACCAAAATAATCCTCAGGATGTATTTGGGCTCTGCATGCTGCATCCTGCATCTCAATATCTGGATACAAGGTGGAGCTTGTTTTCCATGAAGGCAGTTGAGCTGTGGACCCCAGAGTGCCCAGACTGTGCAGTCTCCATCCTCAGAGGGTTTGAAGATCACACAGGATAAAGACACAAGCAACCATGTCTGACCTTGGAGCTGGTCCTATTTTAGACTAGGGACAATCCACGCTTCCATTCCAGCCTGGATTGCTCTGTGGCTGTAGGGCCCTGGGTGATGAGTGGGAGGAGACACAAACCCAATTTTTGCTGGTTTTGGATGCAGATGTGTAAAGATACTGCTCTGAAAACCCAGACATTTTTTCTGGCATAAGTGTTTTACTGATCCAAAATAACTTTTCCCAGATACTCCTTTTAATTTAGTGTTATTTCTGTCCCTGTGAATACACTTAGTTGAAAGTCATGCAATTAAACTGAGTCATCCACATTAGTCACTCAATTTTTATCGTATGAAGAGATTTCCTTACATTTTCCTTTGCTGGCTTTGTTGTGACCCTTCTGAAATGACACATTTTCATTCGAAGAGAAACAGAAATGGCCAGTGAATCTGGGTTTGTAATGCACTGGGATTTCAATTAGTTTCTGAACTAATTAATTTCTGAACTCAGAAACTGATTTCTGAAGCAGTCTTTCTCAGGCAGGATTACTGTCTTTCCTTCTCAGTGTGTTTGGCTTTCATTATGAAATATAACTTTTTCATCCAAACCTAGTAGGATGATAACTTTTTTTTGGAGTAGGCTTCCAATCCATCTTTCACTTTTTCCGTAAGTTGTCTCCATCTGTTTTGTGAGATGTTGTTTAAAGAATGACTGCAGTGCCCGATGGTTATCTGCTCTGACTGACGAGTCAGGGTATGGAATGCACAGGCCCAGCATTAGCAGGAGCATTGCACTGGAATTACAGCACTGGAATGGCATCTTTGACCCTGTGCAGGCTGTGAACCTCACACCACGCTCCTTCTGTCACTTAGAACACAGCAGCCACTTGGAATTCCAGCAGGTACCTAATTCAGTGATTAATTGTGCAGGGAAGCAAATAACTGCAGGCAAATAACTGAAGAATTTCTTGTTTGTACACTCATGATTTCCAGCGGGATTAAGTGGAGAGATGTGAGAATTTGTGATATTCAGGCCACATTCCTGTGTTAATGAGTCACCTTGAATGCTTTCGCTGTAATTGCACTTTTACAATATTTTGTTATTCAGTGTGTTGCAGTCTGGTACAATAGGCAGTAATATCAAATTTTGCCAAAGAAAAGGGTAGAATTAGTGATTTAAAATGAAGTTTCATTGGAGTTGTGGTTTGGTTTGGTTTGGTTGGTGGGGGTTTGTTTTGTTTTCTTTCGTTCATTTCTGCTCGGGGTGATGGCGACAGTTGTACAGAAAATGCCATTTGAGTTAAATGCCATTTGGTGTTCACATGGCTCCAAGAGCTGGGTGTTATTCCAGCAGCGAGGTTCAGTGATAGCCTTCACACTGCTGGTTATCAATATCACCTTTGAAAGCAGCCAGTCCCACGAGGGAGACCTTTCAGCTTGGTTAGACTAAAGCATTCCATAGTTTAGATGTTAATATTTCTGGCCACCTCTGAACTGTGGTGCAATGCTCATTGGAGAGTACAGTTTAATAGAGCATAAAAGTATCAGTGATCATGCACTGTTTATCCTGCACGAGTGAATGATCATTCAGTGTTTAATACAGAATGTTGTGCATCTGAATTTTTACTTAAATAATATTAGCATTTGTTCTCCTGTCCTGGTAATCAGAGAATTCTTGCATTAAATGATCAGTTTCAGCAAATATTTATAATTCAATGAAAATTTAGTTTAGTTTTCTTGCATTTGTGGAAACAATGATTTATTTCATAGGTTCTGCCATGAAATAGGACTGGAAGACTTGGTTCTGGGAGGTGCAGAGGGAGTTAGGCAAGCATGAGGACTGCTGTCCTCATTTGCTTTTTCCTTTTGTATAATTTTTGTAGATGAGTGTTAGTATTCCTCTTTAAACTGACAAAAAGAAGCATTTCAGACTTTTTCCCTAGCTGGGCAAACTGTGTAGTGCTGTTGGGTACATCTGGACAGGGACGGACCCTGCCCATAGCGTGCTTTCCCCAGAAATCCCTGTTGTGTAGCTTGCTTTAAGTTTGTATTAATGTCATCTTATTTACATTAACAGTGGATGTGTTCAATTCCTTTAGTGCTCTGGATGAATTTCCTTGGATAGAGCCATGAATTTCTTTGGGTAGAGCCTGTGTGGCCTATTCCCCTGAGCACAAGGTTTATCAGAGGCAATCAGAAGTGCGCTAAGAGGATCTTGGTGCAGTAGCTCAGCTGATCACCCAGGAGCTCTCCCAGTGTGTGTGTGAGAGCCTTTTCTGTGTGTGCCCATAAATATTTCTGTGCAGATGTAAGTGTCTCCTGTGTGTCACGTCAGGAGCAAGGTACAGATGTCTGCTAGATCAGTTTACTCTGTAGCCCCACTGACTCTTTCACCAGATGACTCGGAGCCTGCTTTCAAAGCCGTGGTGAGCACACAGACCAGGGGGAAGCCACTTGCTGAGTGCCTTGCATCAATAGAAACAAATGTATTTTTGGTTACTTACAAATGTGTGATTGCTTGAAGAATGAATTTCCGAGGAAAGGGAAGTTGGAATATAAGTATAATGGGTTATGCAGGCTTCTGGCTGGAAACCTTCAGGGTTTGTTTTATGTGTGTCTTGTTTGCATTCAAGTGCAATGAGTACAGAGCTTTCTTTTGCTGGACTGTGGTGTTAAGAGTTCATTGAAAATGAATCTGAGGAACACTTTGTCGTTGCAATAACATCAAATCTGTTCAGGATCTCTCAAAATATTAAAATGAAGTTCTGGATTAAAACAGAACCAAAGCTATACAGAAAATAGAGCAGGTTTCTTTCCTTGAATATCTTTTTTATCCTGAACTTGTTCCACAGTGATTGCTTTAGAAATGAATTTCAATAATAAATGTTTGCATGTTGTACATGGTGAAAATACAATGAGCTGAAATGGTAGGGTGCAAGTCGAGCAAGTAACCGTCTTAGAATTATTCAATTTGAGGAGAAAACAGTCTACACAAGGATACTTTTGTGGCTAGGACTGGTTGTTTTAACCATCGGTGATATGAAGAGTTGCCAAATGTGTTGTTTGTGATTCCCATGCCTTCCCCACGCAGAGTCTAAAGAGAAACAGAAAACCCCCAAAGTAAATAAGAGCTGGGTTTGCACAGAAACAGTTGTGCAGCTCAGCACTATGCATCATCAGCCAGGCAAGACGGAGCCAAGATTGGCATTTTGCAGCAGATGCTGTAAAAAATCAATTGTGTTTTAAGCGGAGATAGCTATTTAAACATCTTATTATAGAACAGGGTAATTGCAATAGATCACCAGATAAAATAATAAAAAAAATTCTGTGTTAATGGTGTTGCCCTCAATCTAATAACGAACTGACAGCACACTCTGTTGGTGAGACCAAGCTCTCTGCAATTTTACCATGCATAAAGATGGTACATCACAGCTACATGAAAACAATCAAAGTGCTGAGCCTAAGTACCTGATAGGAATATTTCTATAATTTTATTTTTGAGAAAGAAAACACAAGCAGTCTAACAGAGTGAATCAGTAGTGGTATTGCCTGTTGTACCTGTGATCTTCATAAAATATTTGTCCTCCATGGAGACAGAAGCATCTTAGAGCCCATATAGAAACATTTCTTGCTGCAGCACTCAGAAATAACTTCTTGTTATTTTGGTTTTGTCACAATGTGGCTCTTTCATGCAATTAAATTATACAATTAAATTTCATGCAATTAAAGGGAATGAAAGGGAGGATGAGGGAAAGAGTGCCTTTTTCTACTGGAATTTTTTAGGAATCCCTGTCCTTGCAAATAATTTCATGGAGTCTAAAGTCAGACTAAACAGTATTAGAAATGTATCACTGTATGGGAGATTGCTTCTGCCTTGGTAAACAGAACGGGGATAAAGTTGTTCTTTGTTTGATGTGCCTTCTAACCTCACACAGTACATTTAATTCTTCCCAGAACGTACCAGTGCGAGCACGGCTCTTCTGAAGGTTTCCCTCAATGCCTGTATCCAAATTGCAGAGTGGTTACCAGGCACACACGCACACAAATACACAGGCACAGGCACCAGCAGGCCTGCTGCTGCTGCTGCTCTCTAAACCAAGGGAAACACTTATCCTGCTTTTCTCTTCTGCGCAGCACTTCAGAGCACAGCCTGGTTTTATTAGTGGGTGACTGCAGTTGTCAGTCCTTTCCCTCCTACTCCCGTCCCTCCTTGTTTTTCTGTGAGATTCATGCACCATCAGAGCCCTGATGGGGACGAGACTGGATGTTGGGGAGCTCTGGGGTAGGGCTGTAGAGGGAAGGGAAAGGAAAAGAAGGAAAGGGGGTTTAATACAGTTAGGGAAAAGAATCTTGGGCAGCAGTTTGGTGGAGAGCTAAAAGATCAGACAATAAATTTACTTAACAGAGACTAATCTACTGGGACTGAACTTCATATCCTGTTTTGGGATAATATATTTCCTTCTGTGCTCTGGAATGAATCTGTCATCTCAAGTCTAATAATGAGAGGCAGAGGATTTTTAATCTCTGACCCCCTTCCATATAATTTAATAAAGGCTGGTTTCTTTATTTTATTTGGAAGCTAACTTACTAAACTTCTTAACTGCTCCTCTGAAAAACACAGTTCAGGATTTCACGTTTTCAGGTTTTTAAAAATGAAATCGGGGTTTTCTTTAACAGAGGACAACAATGTACTTGCAAAATATTTGTTACAGGCTTCAATTCAGAGCATGTTTGTTTATGCCTCAGCATCTCTGCTGAAATGCAGGGATGGGAAGCAGAGTCAGGCACACTGTTTGCACATTCTTGGCTCTGCATCCTCACCAGATTCCATCTGACTGGGGCAGACAGAGATGGGAGACCTAAAGCTGGCGTGTGACTTTGTGTAGCAGTGAATGATCGCTATGTGGGAAGCTGAGCTTCAAATGTGGTAACCACATGCATAATTAGCTCCAAAATCACAATCCTCCCCCCTCCAACAGGCTGCTCTTCACGTGGCGGTGGCCGCTGCTGCTGTGGAGGTGCCACATTGCTGACCTGACACAGTGACTTTGCCAAGCCCCTCAGTCCTCTGCAATTTGTTAGAAAAAGGTCTCCTCAGCCTTGGGCAGCCCCCAAACATGCTTAGATTATAAATCACTCCGTGGGCCTGTTGAAAGCTGTTGCTCCCAAGGAATGTGGTGGCAGGTCATGCTGAGATCTCTCTTCTTGCTCTGCCTGATTAAGGAAGAGTCAGTAAAATATAGTAAAGAACAAGGCTTCCTTCCCACTGCAATTTTAGAAATAGAGTATGAAAGGAAAAAAAAAAAAAAAAGAGAAAAAGCAGCCCTTTCCTTGAAGGTTTGATTTAAGTCATTTAAGTTAAGGGCTGATGTCCCCTCAGGGCCTCTGTGCCAAGGATGTCTCTGGCACCAGTCAGGCTCCGCCAGTCCCTGCTCACCACTGCCGCGTATCTGTGAGATTCAAGGCACTTCTGAGATCCTGCTTCCTACATAAGCCTGTTTACCACGGACTTTCTATAAAAAGACTTTTCATGTAACTTATTTCAGCTTCAGAGTTTTTACTTTTTTTTTTCCTATTACAAAAGGATCAAACGTGACAGGGAAGAATTTCAGATTTGCCACAGAGAATTCTAGAGCTGAACTAGGAGGAGTAGTGCAGGCCATGCAAACAAATTCTTCGATTTCTGTCTAAAATAAAAGTGTAGTCTTGACAGTGATTAAGAACTTAGTTTCACGCTTCCTGGAAATTCCAGTCCAAGCAGGCAACTCTTGAAACTCAGTGCTGAAGTTGTTACTTTCTTTTCAGTCTTTCAGGTTACCGTGTACTGTGTTCAGTTCATGTTCTGAACACTTGTGCTTTGCAAATCCTGCTGAGTTGTGGGGGTTCCAGCACCCTGCAGTGTGATTGCACTTTTTATGCCCTGTGTTATTCGGCCCTTTCCAAAAAGGAGCTTTAGAAAACCTGGACATAGCTGATGCAGCGTGTTCCGCTTCTGAGTTTGAATTCCTAGTGTTAACACAGAGGACAGTCCTTTGGTTTTGACCACTGGAAGTCAGAATTTAGCGTACTCAAATGCTGGAGTTCAGGTGCTTGGGGCAGAGAGTGATGGGTTTGCAGCAACTGAAGTGGAACTGTGCTGCTTGATACTTCCCACCCAGTCCTAGTGTTGGGGACATGAGGACAAGTGTGGCTCCTCTGAGACTTTCTAGGTGAGTTTTTTGTGGCCGGTGTTGGATTACTGAATTTAAAAATAGAATCAATGTAGGGATCACAGTCCTCTAGGGATCATGATTAAAATGGGAATATTTTGTTACCATCTTTGGTTTCCATAGTAACAGCAAGTTATAGACTCATCAGATTCCTGGTCTCTCTTGTATCCCACTGTTACCTTGTTTGTTGAACAGCTTTCCTCTTCAGAGCAAAACCCAATAACTCTTATTTTCCACTAGCTGTAACAGGTCCAGTAATTAGAACAGTAAATTTTGTCCAGTAAATAGGGTATGTCCTTAGCTGTGCTAATGTGGTTTTAGAGCAGAAGAAAAATGGTGGCAGTGGCAGCTTTAGAACTGATACGAGTATTTTTGTATAATTTAAACAGCAGTTATGGAAAAAAATAATAGTTTTGCTTCATCTTGATAAATTACATATTATGGTTGCCTCTATAGTACTTGGTCTTCAGAGACACTTATTAAAATGTTTTGTGTACAAAGGACATTTGCTCTTTCATTTTGATTAGAAGTGGAAGAAAAAGTAGGTAGATGAAAATTGACTATTCATGAGTGATAATGGGAACCAAAGTGCAGGTTGAAAGACAAATGGTGTTTTTTCCTTGGGAAAGGTGATTTTCTGTAGCATAGAGACAAGAACCCAGGACTAGAACATCTGGAATGTTTGGCTTATCCCCATTAATCTTGAAAGTCTGTCTTGTGACTTCTGTGGATTTATATTTTCCCTCCTTTTTAGCACTCTGAGTCATTAGATTGTCTGCTTCATTATACACATTAGTACATCACACTCCATAAATCCAAAGAGTAACTCCTATTCTCATGAATGTGGCTGTTATTTCTGGGTTTGCTGCCTGTTTGCATTCATATCCTATTTTTTCCCTACTTTTTTGAAGGTTCCAAACTTAGCTGTTTGCTTAGTAACAAAGACTTAAATCCACATCAGCGACCTCAAGGGGGTCTGATGCTTCATTCAAAGTAGGCAGAATTTCAAATCACATTTATGAAGAATTCTCTGAACTGTTGCTGGATGGAAAGGTTACTTTTCACACACTCGCTTTCTTAAAAAAAAAAAAAAAAGAAAAAAGAAAATTAAAAAAAATAAAGAAAGGGAAAACAAAAATCCCCAGTGGAATGGGAAGCACGGCACCCTGTTTCACCTCTGTGGGGTGTCTCTCCAGGTCAGGCCCAAGAGGCTTTTAACTGGGCTCCTGGGGCAGGTGCTTGTATGGTTTGTGCTTGTTCTACGAGTAAATAAATTACTTCAGTCTCCAGGTCTGTCTCCAGGGCCTTTTAACAACACTATAAAT
Organism: Corvus hawaiiensis; assembly: GCF_020740725.1. Classification (NCBI taxonomy): domain Eukaryota; kingdom Metazoa; phylum Chordata; class Aves; order Passeriformes; family Corvidae; genus Corvus; species Corvus hawaiiensis. Next base: position 16,873,790 of record NC_063227.1, on the reverse strand, counting down.
TCTTATTATCCAGACAACATCAAAACTTATTTCTAGTAGAAAAAGCAGGTCTTTTGTTTCTTTTCTTTTTTTTTTTTTTACCTCAGATTCTTTTAAGACAAAAGAAACCAGGCAAAATTGCCTAAAATATTAAGACCTTCAAGCAGACTTTGTTCATCTCCCCGGCTTGGTCTTCTGTAATTAACTGGGGTGGGGTTTAATTAATTAACACGTGGGGTTTTTTTTAAGAGGGGAAAAAATTGTGAGTGACTCAGCACTCCTGGTGTACCCTACAAACACCATGGAGGGCTGAAAAAAAAGTTTTCAGTGTATTTTAATTAGCTAGAATGTCATCTGAGCATCAAGTTCATTTGAGTGATTCTGTAGCAGGAGAGGAGAGCCAAGTGGTTTCTGCTTTCTGGTTTTCCCCTGACTAGGGAGGAGGAGAAGCCAGGGAAGGCTGATGGCTGCCTGGTGCTAGATGTCACTCTCTGTCATCTGTGACATCTGACAGATGTCACTGGTGCCAGTTTTTCTCTGTAAGACACACTTTTGGGCTGTGCTATTCTGAATTTTTAAGTTAGTGAGACTGTTTAAAGAGCAATAAATCATTCTTCAGCTGGCCAGAAATAAGAGTTCATGGGCTAAACTGTGAGTACTGGAATGGTAAAATATTTTGCATATCTTTATGAGCATTTTCTTCCAAAGTTTATATTTGCTGTATTCTGGGTGTGTTATAAATGAAGAGGTTTTAACATTTTGATCTCTAAGTTTAAAGGTGGAAATAAATATAAAATCTGAGCAAGAGTTGGTCTTCTTTGGAGGTTCTTTCAGCTTCAACAGGGTGTAATGTATGGGACAGGATCTGAAACCATGTCAAATGTGTGGTTGGTCTGCTTTGTGTCACCTCCCATGTGTTTGTGACCGTATTCAAGTGCCTGTTGCATCCTCAGCACTGTAAACAGGACTGAAAGCTGAGCTTGGTATTCCAAGTGTGAGTGATTTAAATTATAGAATAATGGTTTGTGGATCTGTTCAATAACTCGAAGAGACAATTACCTCTGTTCACAATGATGGCTGCATGCAAAAGCCTCTTCAGTCCTCATGTTACCTGCCTTGAGCTCCTTGCAAGCTGAAGAGCTCTCTGGACACCTGGGGATGGAAGAAGGAACTGTGAATTTTGAATATAGAGGGAGACTGACCTGGTTGTTGCTAATATTCTTGGCCATGCAGACAGTCTTAGTTTTCATCACTGAATCTTTCTTTGATTTAAATTACTTTTGTTAAAAATGTGTTCTACATTTATAGTAATAATGGGAAACACTGTAGAGTGTAAATACCAGCTCAGGAAGGGAAAGAAAAAAATGAAGCTATAGCAACAGTGCAAGGCAAGCAGACAATAAACATTTTCTTGGTGGAAAAAAAAGTGATTTACGGAAAGGAGATAAGTAAACACAAATGGCATATAACTTAGTGTAGTTGCTGTAGATATTACATTATTTCTGCAGTGAATATATAGTGAACAGTGAACCTGTGCTCTCTGAGAACTTCCTGAGAAATATTTCAGCTGTAACTCTTTCTTTCAGTCACTACTATGAAAAAGATGCTTTTATTTGCTTTAATGTGGGAACAACATCCATTTGTTCCATACCTTCAAAGCTACAGGAGTGAATAAACTTCCCTGAAATAACACAGCTGAAAACCTTGATATTAAGTTTCCCATTGTGGTTCACCTTCAAGTGTATAAAATATAAATTATAACCAAAGTAGTTATTTTCAGCAAGTTTGGAGGATGTGATATCTGTGCATTATAGGGAAAGGTGTAATGTGTCCGTCTCTATCGCTCTGACTTCTCCATGTAGCTTTATGCAGTCACACTTGATCTATTAGAAACTATAGTTGCTGGAAAAGTTATGAAAACATTGCCTAATATTTTACAGACTTGAGTTTATTTTTCCAAGGATTTTACCTTTCATTTATCCCAGAGCCTTTCTTCAACAAACTGGGTGGTGAAAATATCGTCTTACATTTGAATGATGGCGCACTGGGCCCAGCTTTTCCCAAAATGTGTGATGGATGGATTGGAAGTGTGTGGCCACTGACTCATAAAATGAGTCCAGACATGTGAGCCCGACCTGTGCCTGGTTCCTTCTCCAGGTGCTGATGTCCCAGTGGGTGCTGAGGCTGAGCTCCTGTCCTTGCTGGAAGGAAGGGGGTGGCATTCAGCTTGCAGAAAACAAATGAACCAGTATGGAAGTTGTGTTGTGATGGTTTGATGAAGCCGTTTCTGTGGCTGCATCTGAATCAAACATTCCTGATGAGCTTTGTTTGGTGGGTTAAACTGTGTCTCGTGGGTGGAAGCTGGAAAAAGTAAGGGGAGCACAGGGTGTTAGTTTTAGTTTTATCTACCAGATATATGAATCTCATATATTTATTTGCAAGGGGGTTTTCTCCTTGGCACAGCAAGGCAGTTCATTATCTGTGAAATTCCACACACTGTCAAGATTTTTGGGCAGTGTAGGCAGGTAAACATTGTGCTTTGCTCAGAGTGAGATTTCTAATAGAAAATTGTATATTTGCTATGAATTACAGATAGTTATAAAATAATCTTGCATATTTGAAACTTCTAGTTACAGAAGCAACCCCTAAATGTATGAGAATCTTACTTTTAATTCCCACCAATAGTCAAGACAGTTTGACAAGTTGGGGGTTTTTTAACTGCAATGACAAAAGGTACATGTGGAATACCTTTCTTAACCACAACCAAGATGTTGTAGAATCCTTAATCTGAGAGTTAGAAAAAGAAATGTTCACTCTGCACACATATTCTTAGACTAAAATTTGTGTGAAGAACAGATGTTAATTCAAATTACGCAGTGCCTGAAGACAAGTACTAAAGAATTATAAATATGATTATTTGTTGTGATAACCTAATTTTAAAGGAGAGGTTTTAATTTTTGACCATGGAGTCATTCACAGCCTCCAACCAGAATGATAGATGAATTCAATTTTTAGTATTTGAAGCACTTGAGGAAATCATTTCAAGATTTAACTGTGTCAGTGTCAAAACTATTATTTGTCGAATGTAATTGGCTTTTTTTCCCATTTGATAAACTGGACATATGTAATAAAATATATTGAAATATATATTTATTGTCAGGGCAAATAGGAACCTTTGCAATGGAACCACTTGATCTTGAGAATGAGAGGCCAGTCATGGTAGATCATGAGCTCTGAAGAAGTTGCCAATTTAATACTGTGACTATTGGTTTGCAGTTTGGTTTCTTAACCTCAGGAGATAGAATACTCATTAGAATACTTAGGCAGAGCAAGAACTTAAAATTACATTGGTTTATGGCTTTTGGGTTTTGTTATGTTTAATCCACACTCTGGGTGCCAGCAGTGGTTGTGAGTAACGAGCCCAGATTTCAGCCACCGATGGGAACTGTGAGCCCTGGATTTGACACCTGTCCTCAGCAGCCTGCAGAGCTGTCCTTTAATGAGTTTACTTCCAGCTCATCACGGGGAAGGAGCCCCAGCATTTGGCTGCCAGGAAAGAGGGGGCAGAGCCACAGCAACTCAGGGCTGTTCTTCCTCGAAGCAGCTGCAGGAGGCCAGTGCTGCTCTGTCCCAGGAGGTGGAACTGGGCTGCTTTAATCGGCTCGTGCTCAGCAGAGCTGAACGTGAGGAGGGGTGGTGGGGCCACTGGGGCTGACCCGGCTGGGGCTGACCCGGCTGGGACTGACCCCGCTGTGCCCGTGGCTCTCGCTCTCTCCCCATGGATGCAGCACAGCGTGTCCGCGGCCGCACCCATCGGGGCCCTTAAAACTCCCTTTTAGAGGAGGCCAATTCATGCCCTGGACTCCGAAGCAGCTGGAAAGGCGGTCCGTGGCGGGGCCCAGCTGTGGCTCCTGGAGGGCCGAGGCAGTGATCAGCAGAGGGCACCAGATCAACGCAGCTGCACCTGCGCCACGGGACGGGCGCAGGTTGGCGGGGATGCGGCGAGGCTCTCCTCTTCTGCACGGACCTTCAGTGTGCCTGCTTTCCTCTGAGGCTTTTGGGGCATAAACATTATTTCCATCTTAGACCATGTTGTTAAAAAGAAAATTTCATGTGAGTGCGCTGCTCCAGTATTGCCTTTCCAAAGGCTGTGGGATGCCGAGCTACAGTCACGGCTTCTGGAAGCTCGGATGATCTGTTCTGTCATTTCAGAGAGGTTAAGGTTATTCAGTCACGACTAAACATTTAAAAACCAAGAAAAAAAATTTTTTTTGTTTAATTTTTTTTTCTTTTTTTTTAAACAAAGGTCCAAACAGCCCAACATGAGGTGACTTTGGAGAGGTAGGATGGTATTAATTTCACATTGCCAAAGCTGCTGCATGAGGAAGGGTATCAGAAAATGAATGAACTAAGCTTCTCTAAAAGCCCCACCAGCTTCTGGATTGTTTTTCTTTAAGAGTTGCAAAGACATTTAAGTTTATCAAGATTAACACCTGAAAGAACAAGAAAAAAACCCAAATGTTTTGATCGGGAAAAGTAATATTTATTTAGGGAAAGGCTCACAGGCTGCACTGAAGGTGCAGTGCCCCAGTCTTTCCTTCCCTCTCACAATATGGAAAAATGTCCTCAGCTCCTGCTCACTATTCCTAAAGACATGCCAATGTTTAACTAACATAAAGCTCTGGTTTAGTGGGACAAAATGTTGGGGCTTTTTTGTAACAAGAAAGGAAAGGCAGAGTAGGTGAAGCTGCAGACACAACTGTGTTTTTCGAGTTAGACAAGTTTGCTTTAATGTTTTCACCAGAATGCATCTCCCCACATAATTTCTCCATCTTTTTATAGCTGTGCTAATGATGTTCTCATTTCTTCTGTAATCTGTTGCAGTCCTACACATTAGATTCAGTGATGACTTTGCAGAAAACGCAGATTATGGTGTTGGCAGGAATTCCCTTCCCTGGAGGTACAAGACATTTGAGTTAGGTGAGGAGGGCAGAGTTTGCAGTTTTTCCTGGCAGTGGTTCAGTGCAGTTCTGTATTTATTGTGACTCAAAAAAAAGCCTTTTATTTAGTCTTTGTATGAAATGCCTCTTGCCTTTCTCTTGGAATCAGTGAAAGTTGAGAGCATTTTATATCCTTGGAGATTTTACATTTTTTGCTAGTGTATGTTAATGTGGCAGAAAATTTTGATTAATAATACCTGTGGCAGGGGGAATACAGGGCCTGAGAGAGTTGCAGTTTATTTGGGGGAGCAGGATTAGGGTTTCAGTTACTAATCTGGCTACTGCTACAGGACTAGAGCAATCTATATATAATTTACCTTTTCTGAGAATGATACGAAAAGGAAGAAATCATTTTATAGGCCAGACAAATGTGAGTATGTTATTGTGATATGTTGTCATGGAAATGTTTCAAGAGACCAAACTTAGTTAATAATACATAATATTGTAGATAATGCATTAGTTTAATCAATGAGTTATACAGGTCAATGAACTGAAACTGATGTTAGAGGGAACTGAAAAAAAAATGAATAATTTAAACTGTACTGGATGTGTTTCATAAAGCTGAATATAGGCAGAAGAAGAGATGGATAAAGCAGTGTGATGGATAGAAGGAAATAGAGACACACAGATTATTTGTGTAATTCATCCACCTTTCCCTTCCAGTAAATAAGAAAATCTGTTTTCAGCCCTAGATCAGCCTTCTTTACATAGATTAGCTTCTGCTCTGCCTCTTTGTCTTCTCAAAACATTCTTCAGATGTTTAATGTCTCAGGAATTAAAAAGTCCCCCTGTAAACTAGGTGGTTTTAATACCTCATGTGCTTGGTTGTTGGCAGCACACGCTGCCAGCTTCCCTTCCTTTTCTGCTGTTACTTCAGGAAATATTTCTGAGCTGAGTGCCAGGGACTGATGCAGGATTTGTGGAATGCCACGTGTTGGCTGTGGCAGAGGGGGCTGAGCCTGGGGCAGGACATTCTTCATCTCTGTGGCACCGGCAGCTGGGGTCTTCTGGCAGGGTGAAGGCTCCAAACCCTTACACTGTGATGCTGCCACTAAGCAATTGAGTGTGTTGTATCTCTAGAACTTCTACATTATCCTAAATCAATTTTGTTCTTTCCTGACTGAAGTGAAACAGTCAGTGAAGTGACTGAAATATGTATACTGCTTAAGGTACCAGTGCTTAATCTCCTCCACCCTCATCATACAGTGGTTGAAAATGACTCTGCCTGCCTGCAGCCGTCAGGCTGCTCAAATCTTGCCTGGTGAAATGAAACAATGATTAAAGTAACTGGGGGACCACAATATCCACAATATCCTTCAGGGTCTCTCACCAGCCATCGGCAGGGCCACATGGAGCAGATCAGGTGCTAAGTGTTACTGTTCAAAAGGGTTCTGGGGAGCATCTAGAGAGTGTGAAGTCTTGCAGAGTCTTTATTAACTACTTGTTTAGGAAAGCACGGAGGTATTTTCTGCTGTAGCCTGAACAGCACCTCTGAATACCAGCAATCAAATAAAAATCCCTATTTCCTGCCTTCCCAAAGGAACTGCATTACCTGTAAACCTTGTTTACCTTTGGGCCATGATTAACATTTCCCCATAGGAAAAGATTTTGGATATTCCAAAAAGGAAAGGCAACCCAGCAATGTATGTGCTTATAGTATCAATGTGAGAAGAGTAAACAAGGAAAAAATATTTCTATTTCTGTGAATTCCCGTTTGAATTTTTTGTTTGCCACTAAACTAGTAATGGATGGGATGAGAAAACATTCAAACTGTGATTTTCAGAGTGGAATAACAATAACAGTCAGATTTGTACATATTTCCAGTGCATTTTTCCTTTTTTTTTTTTTTTTTTTTGCTAATCCACATCCTCATTTATGTGCCAGCAGAGAACATCTATGTACAAGTCAGCTGTTTTGTAATAAATATCTGAGCATCCATGCTGTGTGTTTCCTACAGGATTTTTCACCACCACCACCCTGGGATACAATTGCCTGTCCCTGCCTGTGAGGTTTGTGTACTCCTGAGATTTCACATGTGGTGGTAATGTGGAAGAAAAGGTCAGGTCAGTGAGTGAGGTGCAGGAAAAACTGTTCCAAGAGAGTGTGTGTGGTGGGGGGGGAAGGGTGTCCTAGACTTGAGGAGAAGGCAGCTGCCCTCTGGACTTGCTCTGTGCCATGCCAGTCCTTCAGGCCACTGCTGCCTCTCAGGGATGGGCGTTCAGGCAGAGCCTCCTCAGAGCAGTTCAGCTCACTGGCCACCCTAAGTTTGGTATAGGCAATCTGGCATCTTCTCTTTCTTAAGGTCTTCACAGACCTGCACTCTCAAACCAGGGAATTCCTCAGTGTTAAAGATGTGGTTCAAAATGGGGGTGGGGTGATGTGGGTCTGTTCTGTTTGGTTTGTTTGTTTTGTTAAAATGCCAAAAATTGGTATTTACTAAGTGCCCAGCGTTTAGGTAGTTGAGGTGAGATTAATCATATCTCGTACTGAATTCCAGTGATTTATTAGAAAGAAATTACATTGACAGCCCATGAGCTTGTGTGGACAGTTTAGGGTCCATTCTTGCTTATGGCTTCCTAATAAATAGTGAAAAATTAACCATTGTTCAATTCCAAGAGTAAAACATGTGAGTAGTGAAAAAAATCTTTGCTAAAGGCAAACTTACTAGGTTTTGCCAAGAAACTTGGAAATGGCATTAATTGTGAAGAGCATGGCTTGTGTGTCATAGAGCATTTATGAAATTGAAACAAATAGACAAGACATTTGATTTTATACAAACTCAGCACCAATATTTTAGACCTATTGGCCTGGTCAGGTGTTCTTAAACAGTAGGAGAATATTCTAATATTCTTTATTCTAATATTTCTACCCCGTAGACAACAAAAAACCCCAAACCAGCACAGAATGACAAGGGGATGGTCCAGTCTGCCTCATAACCAGGTGCCAGAAAATGGAAGAGGCTCAAGTGTCTTTTAACCCTGAGCTTATATTCTAAATTTAGATTCTAGCAACTTTGTACAGGTACCACTTTGCAGCAGTTTGTTTTGTAAGAGGAAAGACAAGTAGTTCTGCTGAATGTTTTCCTGTCGTTTGTGGTTCGTGTGCATTTGGGTAATGTAAAAATATCCCATGTAAACTGATAGGCTGTGGTATCAGAACATCTCTGCTTGGAATCACACGTCGACAGACAAGCAGATCGGTTTCTGCATGTGTTTTTGGAGAGGTTTAAGGAATTTGAAAGTTAGTGGAAACAGCATCTGTCAGCTATTATTGTAGTGTTGTTCCTCCTTGTTTAGCAAGTTGTCAACAACTAAATTGACAGAAAATCAGGCAAATGTATTTTTGTGTACAGTCCTTGACAAGTGGTGGAGGCCCATTCGTGTCTTTTCTTGGCAATGACATTGTAAGTTCATGTACAAAATCTAAGCAAGTTATCACTTCACTGAAAGATGTTAAGACAATCGAAAATACTTGCTTTCTGTTGTAATAAATATTTAATAATTCTACTGTAAATAAGAACCAGTTGGAAAATAGGATGTAGTAGCACAATACTTCAACTATCTCTGAAGTGAGCTAAATGCTCCTTTTAGAAGTTAAGCCTTTGCAGATGCCAGCTGAGGAGAACAAACATCTTCATAATTTATTTATCACAAGTGAAAGCTGATTTTCTACTTGTTCATCCAGATATTGCTTTCATTTTTCGGTCTCCATCATGTCCACTTCAAAGCAAACGATAAGCTGAGCTTCTAAAATCACTTCTTTTTTTATGAATGGTTTTCTTCCTTCAAGGTAGATCTTAGTCAAGAGAATCTAATGAGACTGTCCATCTGCAAAGCTTTTCCAGAAAATGCTCTTTTTTCATTAATTTGCATATAATTTTATTTATGTTAAAGTTACCATAAGAGCAGTGGAAGTTTTTACTGTCTCCTTCAAAGATCTCAAACCACTAGTTTTCGAACTGGATGTGTGCAAGAATTGTATTCAGGCCTATGGGAAAAAGAGGAGCTTGGCCCCAGTCTTTTGGATTGACTGTTTCACTGCGCCTTCAAAAGTTTTTTTTCACCATACATGACCAAAAAGTATTTTTAAATTCTGGGAATTCAAGAGTGAGTGGAGATTTTAGGCTAGCTGCAAGAAGGCTTGTAGGAAGGATCTGTTAAATATGAAAGAGGTGAGGGGAGCACAAGTCCCAAACTGTTCCATGCTCCCTTGTTCCCTTCTAAAATTCTGAGTTGATATTGCAAGGAAATTTTTCTGTGGAGTATAATGTTTACTTGGAGAAGATGGTGTTAAAAGAAAGAAAGCCCCTTTATTTAGCTAGGACATTCTTAGGATCATTAGGCTGCTAGATTGGGCTGTGGACTGTTTGAAAAGAACGAGAAATTGCAAGATAAGATCAACTGCTCACCTGGGGAGACTTAGAAAAGTTTCATATTTGAAGCACATGTTCCAAATGCTAGTCAGGAATGGATAGCATTAAATTCTTACATCTGGCGCAGAGCTGCTTGCTTTTATGTTGGTTTCTTTTCTTGTTTTATTGTTTAAAAGGATAATAAAACCTCACAATAATATCTCATAATCAGTATAGCATATCTCCAGGCACCTTTTGAATGGTGGCTTTGCCAAGAAGAACTTACATCGTGGTTTATTTTGCCTACAGAAATGTTGAGGGTTTGCATCTGGATCCCTTTGGAAATAAATTTATGATTTGTACCAGTGCAAAAAAAAGGAAGAGGAAAATATTCTGCACTGGCTGAATAGATGGTAATTCATTTTGGCCGGGTGGCAAGCAGAATTAATTATCCAAGCCAATGATACACCTTTGGCATGGCTGTTGCACGCTGCCATAGATGCTTCAGAGCCAAGGCTGCTGCCATTTTCCTTTGGTTTTGGTTTGGTTCTATGGTTAGTTGTGAGTTAACTGGATATGTTGTAAAGAATAAACTCAAAATCCACCTTAAAATGAACAATGATTTCAACTTGCAGATTTTCAGTGTGTTTTAAAGCAAATTTTAGCCATACTTCACAGATGCTGATCTTCACTACTTGTTTTTAGGATTGCAGAAAATGGACTAAGAGCAAGGAAGAGACTTGAACAGGGAATGTTCAGGGGTCTTCATGAGAGCCTTCTCTTCGGAATTCTTTCCTAATATTCCACTTTGTTTTAACTAACTCTTTTTTAGTTTCAAATCTAATTAAATGCAGTGTTGATGCCCATGGACTGTTCATTTGATGCCTTTGTTGCTGGCAGATGTGTGTTAGCTGCATCATGTGTGCCCTGTTTGTCCACTCCTGCCTGGATACTGGTTGTGGCCACTTTAGGAGACAGATGCTTCAGCTCAGACTGATTTTGTATTTCTGTTTCTGTGGCTTCTGCTCCAGGTTTTTTTTCACCAGTTCAAATTCCTTTATAACTTTTGAAAGCATCTGTTTCCTTAGGACACTAAGGGAATCAATATCCATGCATCTTTTGCAAATCCTAGTCAAAATGCTTCCAGGGTATTTTCTTCCCTCCAGTTACATGAAGATCTCTGAGGTTAGTCCTTCCTGCAAACAGTCTTTACTCCTCCCCTTAGTCTAACAGGACTGCTTTTAGCTCTCCCTAAAGAAAAAGTTCTTTTTGAAGGTGTCAGCCAGAATTCTATCCCAGGAATTTATTGATGGTGTTTCCAGCAGGAGGAAAGCCATGCTTTGATGGTGATATTTGGTTGGTCACACTGACACGTTCTGATACCCTTTCCTGGAGCCAGAACCTGGGCAGTAGTTCCATGACTTGTGCATCCCTTTGTCCTGCATCTCTTTAGGCCTTTTCACTCTGTGGCCAATCTAAGTGATTCTGTGGCTGGGTTTTTCCAGATTTACAGTTCCATCAGCTTGACTTTCCTGTGATGTTTGGATCTATCCTCCTAGAATAGTGCACTGCTCATTTTTCCTAATGCATGAGAAATGTGTCCATACTACTAAGCTGGTTTTTTTATCCTTTTCTTATAGATGAACTATCTGGAAACATTCTGGGAATAGGCTGCAGTTCCAAACAGAGTTGTGATTACTAAGCAGTTGAGTTTTTGCCATCAGCAAATGATCATTCACTTACTGATGTAGAGAACCATTTAAGAGAATTTGTCTTGTTTGTCTCCTGTTACTGTTGGTTATAATAATTTGTCTGATTCAGTCTCTTAACTCCACGCAAATTGTTCCCATCAAATTAAGTTTTTAATCCATGACAATGCTAAATGCAGTTAATTGTTTATGGAATGTTCTATAGCATAGTGATAGAGACAATTTTGACCAATCAGGTGGCTCTAAAGCATACAGATCTAATACTGCATCACTGTATTTCAAAAATCATTACTGTTGCTTTTAAAAGTGCCACTCTTGGTTAAAGATGTCAGCAGATTTAAGAGGAGGACAGAAAACATCCATTTAAAAATCTTGGTTTAATTTAAAAGTTAATGCTGAAAAGTGTGCAATTGGAATTTTATTTTCCTTCTGTTACACCCACTGATGACTGTCATGAGAGCAATAGGCCAGACATGGGATTAAAATTGTGCTAGTTAAGTAATTTACTAACTACTATTCTGCAGTTCTACTCTTTCTTTAGACTGCTGGCTTGAACTATAGACTTGAGAATTCTTACACCTCTAAGACATTTTACTAAACAAATATTAATTTAATATTAAGGGTTACAGAATGGAAACTATTGCCTATAAAGTACTTACAGTATTAAAAGGACCAAATTTAATATAAAAGGCAATCTTTCATAGAAACACATAAATCGAATCCTTAAAGAAATACTTCTTATTCTTTTTCTGTAGACAGACAGCTTCATCAAGCACGCTCTCAACAGATAATGTGAATGTCAAGGTGTAAACACGTCTTGAAACAACCCTTCAATTTGCCATGGGAAGTTATTATGGTGACTGTAAATTATGTGACCTCCTCATGCTAAGTAAACCCAAAATGAAGCCTAGACAAGCCATTAAGGAAATAAAGCATTGGTTTAATTCTGTTGCATTCCAACATTATGGAAAGACACACCTTGGAATTGGAATTGATTGGAATTTTAGACTGAATATGTTGACAGTGAAATCTGATTATTTTCTGTAGATGCTCAGATATATCAACTTATGCTGAGCTGCCAGCATGACCCCGTGAGGGATGTTTGCATCTCAACCAGCCTTTCCTAGATCCTGATCCTGTATTTTCCTCTGGTGTTATGGATCAGAACCTCATGATTATGAAACCTTTTCTGTGTCTGAAGTGGTTTTTTGTAACCAGAACAATTATGTTTCCCTTTCCACAGTGTGGTCCCCCCAAGATACCTGGAGAAACACATTTGGTCCACTTTGCCTTTGGTACAGATCTCTGCCAGTGCCTGAAATCCTTGTGTTTTATGAGGAGTAGGTCAGACTTTACAAGGGCAGGTGTCAGTCATCCTCCTCTTGTATGTGCAGGACTTCCATAAGGTTTCATTCAGCATGAGGGTGTCTCATGTAATGTTTTAGCTGGGATTGTATTTCCTTGTGTGACTTCCTCACCTAAATTTTAATTGTGCTGGATGAAATAAATAAACAAATGTGATCATTTTTAGAACTTTAGGTTAAGATGTTTCAAAACAACTCTGCTCACATTGAAAATATGGCAGGAAAACAACTTGGAGGTGTCTTTTGTGTCTTTTTACTACTGTACTGACTACTGCACCAGTTATTTTCCTTAAAATTTGTAATTTATGATCAGTGAAGATTTTTTGAAGTAGAAGCCCCATTTTTATTCCACACCATACATTTCTCTTCTCAACTTGATCAGTACCAAGCAGTACTGAAGTACCAAGTACTTCACTCTTGATATTGGAGGAGTAACTACTTTTTTTGAAATATTTTCAGGTGGGATTTTTTTTTTTTGGGGGGGGGGGGGGGGGGTGATCATTCACTAGAAAAAGTCATTAATAAAGTCAAAAAACTCCATTGCCTTGGGGTTATTGGGGTTTTGTCTCTAACCAGCAAAAAGGAAACACTTATGCGAAATAGAACTGAGCTTCCTACAATACCTCCACACTGCTGGTAATATGCTAAAATTACTGGGCAATTTTGATAAGTAGTTATTATATAAAAGGTGTTTTCAAATGCTTTACTGATCTATGGCTAACCAGGGCCATGCCATAAAGAGATTTTAAAGAGAAATCGAGCAGATCTCATGTCTCTGTGCATTAGGAACTGGTATCAGTTGGCTCAGGAAGAGCATCCAGGGTCACTTTGTGCTGTTCTGGCTGAAGCCCTGGATGCCTCCTGTGTCACAGTTACGATTTTGGATTTACATCCACAAGTTGGACTTCCTTTTTAATTCTGTGAAACTGTCTGCTGAAAGGAGAAACTTTGTGTGTGCTGTTTATCTTTCTTAAATATTTAGGAACTAAAGAATGATCTTGGTCTTTCTCATTAAGAAAAAACAAAATTCTCAAAACTACCTCATCTTACAAGCTCAGCTGTAGAACAGGAAAATTCTTTGAGCTGGTGTTTTTATTTTGCTATTAGTTGCTTTTTAGTGGCCACGGTATATATTTGACTCAATTTGCTATGACTACTGAGAGTAGAAAGCCCTGAGTTATGCTTTATTTCTAAGGTATGAGCAACCAAGTCTAGGGTTAAACAGAGTCCAGAAAAAACCTCAGGTGATGTAAAACCACATGCCAAGTTTCTAAAGTGAAAGGCATGTGAGAAAACAGGTCATAAATCACTGTGTCTGCAGAAGAGGAAGTCTCCAGTATTTATTATTTACACACCATTTTGATGAGCCCATAAGGAAGCTCCTTGTTGGGATAAATGCTGTAACTATAGTGATAACACACTTGGAGCTGCAGCATCCAGTGTGGGGCACGGCCAGGAGAGCATCACAGCATCCTCTTGCTGTGCTTCCACATAGGAAGGAGAGCATTTGTCTCACAGTAATTTTTTTTTTAATGGGAAAATATGCATAAACCACAGGAAAAAACCCCAAAACAACGAAGATAAAGAGGGGTTGTTAAAGTACTTCAAGGAAGCGTGCACACTTCCTTTCCTTATTTATTCCTTGACAGCAAACAAGAGCAAAGAGTTTTGGGGTTTAAAAAAGAAAACAACAAGCTTTTGGAAAAAAAAGTTTTAACATTTCTTTTCCAGAGATGGATTTTCATAAGTATCTATATAAAAACATGTTGGGGTTATTTTGTACGTGTGCATTTATCTTTACAGCCCTGGCTAGAGCCAAACACTTGAAGGCAGAGGTGAGATCCCCCTGTGCCTCTCTGGACCCACACATGCTTCCCTGCTCCTCCAAATCCTTGGGAAAGAGCCTTCCAGATGGAGCAACATGACTCCATGCACATGCATTCAAATATGTCAAAAATACAGATTTGATATATATCTCAGAGGTTTCTGAGTGATCTGAGGATGTTGTGAAGAGATGACATCACCTGTTTGATTTGTTATTTGTTGCAGATATCAGCTCTTCCATGGCAATCTGCTGGCTCTGCAGCTCAGCCCCCTGTGCTGGTGGGTTCTGTCAGTCCTCTCTTGTGCTGAATCTTTGTGGCTGTGGAAAAAAATGTTGCTCTTCAGGATGACAATAGTCACTGAAGAAAAGCCCATTATTTTGTGACAGGCTGTGTGTCTGCAGAGCTTGTTCAGCACTCAGGAAAGAGGGGCTGAGCTCTCAGCACACCTGGACCTTCTGTAGAAGGGACATATGGGGAGATGAGATTGAATGGCACTTTTTAAAATTGCAGTTACTGTTCTGAGATGGCTTGGCTCTGTGATTTTTCTGTGTTTGACTCTCATTTTGTCTAATAGTTTTTAATTATCAAGTGAGTTTTTATTTAGAGTGACACATTCTGATACATCATATAACAGGAGTTTATACATTCTGATCAGTTGTAGTTCAGTCTCAAGTAAAACATTCCTGTATCTTTTCTTTTTCCTTGCTAAAGAAAGGTTTGAAATATCAGTGTGTGATATTAAGGCTTGCTTTATTTTCCCCCAGTGGTGTTTATTCCTTTCTTCTCTCTGTAAGAAGTTGGTGTGTTCCCTGTGGGGACAGCACACTGAACCCGTACTCTGGAGGCTTGGGGTTTATCCCGTGTCTATCCTTGACTGCATTTCTCCTTAATAACTCATTTTATCCATCTGTGTTTCTGTTCATCTTATGTATAAAGTGGAAATAACTAAGTTTTGTGACTTCCTTGGAAATAAAGTAGGAATTTCTTTCTGAAATTCAGTAAGTAAAATCCCTGTTATGGTGCAGTTCCCATTTTCTCACTCTAAATAAGATGTCTTGAGAATTTACTTCTCAACTTGGACAAGATGCCTGTGGAAGGATCAAGTATCTTGTCAAAATAGTAAAAAATGCTGCCTGAAGTGAAGGTATTTTGTAAACTGCAGAGACAAAAAATGACTTTAAAAGTTTTCTCAGAGATGTGTGGTTTCTCTTTGCAGGAAAAGAAGAGAGAATTTTTTTCTCTGACCACATTTATGGAAGTAGTTTTCCTATGTAATTTTTGCCAGCAGACACTTTCCCCACCCCATATTCCCTAATCCTGCATCTCCCAGACACTGCTGGCTTTTTCTGAGTAAGCTTTTCCAAAAAACCAAGATGTAGCAAACCCTTGGTACAAAAAGGTTGGTGTCAGAGATTCATTCTCTGCCATTCCAAGTGTGTCTCCATCTCTGCTGGCTCCCTCCTGGCAGCAGAGTTGCCTGGCCTGTGGCAGAGATGGATGTGGAGGCAGAGGAGCTGCAGTGTGTGAGTAGCAGAGGATGGGATGAACGGCTCCTGAGGGTGTGCAGCCTGCTGAAGACAAAGGAGAGAGCACTTCAGCTCCCAGGGAAGAGGCAGCATTTCTCAGCATGATTAAGTGCTTCCATGGAGCTGCAGCAGCTACAATAGCACTTACATCTGGTAACTTCACTTTTATAGAATGCTTTTGCCAGATTTTTCAGTATTTCAGTGAACATGTGTATGTTTATATTGGAGAAAGGAGTTTGCTTTAATGTCATCCCTTCTGAGACACACTTGGTAATAAACAACTCCAGATCACACCTTACGTTTTTTATCAGGAGTGAACTCAAAATGTTAAGCTGAATTTCAGACTAAAGCTATTCATCATTTGAGAATACACCTGGGTTTTTGATAAAATATGTGTATCTCAATGCAGGGTTGGTATGTGAAGTTCAGGCACCCTGATTTTATCTAAACACAGGATTAGTGTAGGAAATTCAGGCACCCCCTGTTTGTTATTTTCTCAATTTTGGGTCATGATGTCTTTTGATTTTTGTCACTGAAGTGATTAGAGCTGAATGAGTTTTCATGTGTACAGGTTGGGGAATGAGAGGAATTGGTGCCATGTGTTTCCCATTGTGGGAACCTTTATGATATCATTGTCAGAGACCATGCTCAATATGCCTTCCAGACTTGGCCTGCTATTTAGGTTGTGTGATTGCTTTGGGCTGTGTCAGGACAATATTCATATTCCCCTTGGTGCATGAATATTAAAATATTTAAAGCATTTAGTCGATAAGAGGAAAGATTTCCCCCCAAAAAACCGAAAAAGAGAACCTTTATATTCCTGATGAAAATATCAAATGCAGTATCTTGTTTAACATCTTGGCCTCATTTTGCCATGGCCACTGTCAGAAGCTCCCTATTCAATGGAGCACTAATTCTCACCTATCCATCCTTAGGTACTCTCTGTCAGAAAAACACATTTTTGGTCCCAGTTGCTAGAAATAAAGTCCTCCTTCTGTCAGCATATGGATAACAGCTGTCGTTACCACTAGCCAGTTATATTGTCTGCTGTCCCAGTCCTTTATCTGTCCAACTCCAGACACTAATTCAGAAAATCAGAATAAATAATCAAGGCATGTGGAGCTGAGGCCAAGTGTTTTTATTTACAACACCTGTTGCCTTTTGGAGGGTTGGCACAGTCAGTCTGAGCCACAGCAGCTTTCTAGGTTTCTTAACTGGATTGTATGAGAAGTGTCTGTGCAGGTTTTTTTGGGGTAACTCTTCATTTGTATTTTCATTAAAAGGTTAAACCACAAAATAACACCACACATCTTCAGCAAAGGACTGGGCAAAAAGTTTGCAGTGGGTGGAACTGTGCCCATTTTCACCCTGTGATACGCTGCTTGTGTTTAGTTGTAGTGCTGCTGTTCCCCCAGCTCTGGTGGTGCCTGTGCTGGGGCAGGGGACATAAACACCTCAGAGAAAAAGCTGTCCTGTCCTCCTCCTCTTTAGTCTTTGTTTTCCTTTACCAATGTGCATGCTCCCTGCAATTCTCTTTACGAATCCCTTATGAATTTTCAAAGTGTAGTGTGTTTTGTGAGGAGGAAAAGAAAGGGGGAAAAAGTGCCTGTCTTCCTATTTCCTCAGATGTTTCCAAACTTTGAACTTTTTCTTAATTTCTGCCTCCTGAAACCATGTCAGTTTAAGCTGAGATGTTTTTAATGTTTCAAACTAAGCAGAGCTTTCATGTCAGTGTTTAAATGCAAGATCAACCCAGTCTGGGCTGATCCAGTAGTGGGGCTGCTGGCTTGGCCAGGTGTTTTGGGGCACCTGGTCTTTGTTGTTTTGAGGTTGTAGTGACCCAGAGCAGCTCAACACAACCATGCCCAGCTGTGCTTCCTTGGGTGTGAGCTTGAAATAGATCCCTTGTGAGTTTTTTAGGGCACCTAAGTGTGTTACCTTTAGATGAGCTGGAAGAAGTAGATCTGCTTTGCAGGTCAGACAAATTCTCTTCCTTTCAACCAGTTAGTTGAATTAGCTAATTAGTATAATGAATAATATTCTCTCTGTCCAGAAACCTTGTATTAGCTTTGTCTTTAAACTGTCACAAAAATGAAATCTTGTTTAGTCAGAATTCACATCAGTTTTGTGTGCTGAAATTTAGAAAAGTACAAAGAGGACTAAAGTGTCTAACTATTAATTAGAACTATAGAGTCATTTAGACTCTGAAGGTCCAATACCTCTCTAAAGCATAGTTAATTATAGTAATTTTTTAAAAAATTCATATTAATTCTCTTCTGTCATGGGAAAATCATAACCTTGGAGGCTGAGAAATGGAATGTGTTTCTTGCAAATGTATGTAGATAAATGCACACATTACATATACATACATTATACATATACCTATATATACATATATATACACATATATATATGTATATATGTATATGTAGTCTTAGTATCCAGTTCCAGCTTCTACAATGACTAGACAGTGTCCACTCTGTGGGTATGGCTGGCTTTGCTACCTGTATTAACAGAGGTGAAAAATTATGGACTTGAATTCCCAGTGTAGGTGATTTTCTGTGCTATTTAAAAAAAAATTATTAACTTTGTGAGAATTGATTGGTCTCTAGGTTTACAGTGACACAGGTACAGGAGAGAAAGGAGAAATGAAAATACAGCCTCTATATGCACACAGCTATGTGCATGTATTTTTCTTAATTTACAATAATTACTTTCTTGCAGAATAGCCAATGATTCCTTATTTCTGCATGTAAACAAACTTTATTAAAAGTTAGAAAAAATAAAATACATTTTGGATCAAAAGGCACTTAAAACTCTTAAACCACATTATTTTTGTTCTACAAAGAACCACCTTTTCTTCACTGAAAGTTTTTGGAGGCTCTGTGAAATAGCTATTCTTGCAGGGCTTCTGCTTGCTTGGGCTTTAATCGTTTTAACGAGGAAGCTATATAACATGTATTATATACAGCATGTATTCCATATCTATCTATAAACCTACATATTATACTCAGAATCTGTACAACAGACCTTTGAATAGTCAATTTCCTGGCAAAATGCCTCAGTGGGAAAGGAGCACAGCCAGAGCTAAAGTGGCTTCAAAGCAGTGCAGGACCAATAGGCTGAACCTGCACCCATTTCAGTGCTGCTCAGGTGGAAGGTGCAGGGAAGGAACAGGGAGTTGAAGATGTTCAAGGAGTCTACAGAACAAAACCCACCTGCCTGTTCTGGGGTGCCTTTTCAAAGACCATGAGTGCCTCTAAGTGGCAGGAGTAAATAAGAGTGGCAGAGTTAAATCTTCATGCAGTACACTCCAAATGGGATTAAACATCAACAAATCCATGCTGAAAGGATCTCTCCTTCTGTAATTTCCTGCACTGGAATTACCACACTCTGGAGGGGAAAAACCAAAGTGCAGATGTTGTGTGAGCTGAACATGAGGAGATGCTGTGGCTTCCCTGAGGGGTGGAGTTTTCTTCTCTCCACGTTTCAAAACTTCCTCAAAGATACCCATTTTTAGCAAATCTGTGTAAAGAACCATACCTGTGTTTTTCACTGCCCCTAGAGTTGTTTATTCTTCAACCACTGAGACTAACTAGAACAAAATATAATAATAGCTGGGGTTTGTTTCTTAATTAATGTCCCAACTGTCCATACAGTGCATCTTCTGTAATGTGCAGCTCGTGGGGTGGCTGGCAGTGAAGTCAGGCCCTTGAAAAGCTCTGTGGGCTCAGTGGCTGTTCCCTGTGTGTGGCACATCTTTGTATGAGAATGGTTTTGGAACAGGGTCCTTCTGCCTGGTTCTTATTGCACAGTGGAGCTCTTTCCCTCTGCCACAGCTCCGAACCTCCACTCTGATACAGATACCTCATTTTGTGATGGGATTATTGATTTTGTGTGCTGCTGCTGTGATTTCATCCATTAGCCACCAAATCCAATCTTCTCCAACAGTTACAAGCCCGCCCCAAAGGGACAGTTCTCTTTGGACAGCACCACAACCACCCAGGAAGAAAATTCCCATTTTCTGTAGTCTTGCTAGAGATTATTAGCAGGTTTGGGGCTTTTTTCCTCCATAAGGGTTTTAACTAGATATCTTTTTCTTTTAAAAAATAGTTATCTTCTAGATATCGATAAAGATGGCAAAAGAATAAAATTTTCTAAATTTAGACTTTTTGCCTTCTTGATAGGAGCATTCCCCATGCTCTGTCAATGATTATTCCTTTGGTAGTTATGTAACTTCCGATTTGCTCTGTAAGTTTTTATTTCAGATTCATGTATAAATGCTAGTGTGAGACAAGTATTTTGTGATTAAATGAGATGGTTTAAATAATCTTTTTCTTCTCAATAGCTGAACTGTAATGACAAATTTGATTCCTCCAACCCTAAAAAAATTCTGGAATTTTGTTTTCCATTAATAGCAGCAGTGGAAGAATCCCTCAGGTTTTAAAACTGTACTTAAGTTAAAAATGTGTTTTCTATGTTCTCAATTAGTGTGAAAATGTGCAAATGTCACAGATTGTTAATTACTTGAAGCTAGGAACATGGGAGGAGGACAGGAGGTGCTCTAGTTTTCCTCTGATGTGGAGGTGCTCCAAAGCATGGCAGCTCCCCCATAACTCAGTGCTGAATGAAAGAGGGGGGCATCTCCCAGGTGATAAATTTGCACTCTGTAGCCTAAAATTTATTGGAAGCTGAATAGTGGCCATAGGGTCAGTTTAGGAAAACTCTGCCAGCAAAACAGTTCTCTGGGCCTGGTACCACCAGCATGATATAATTAAATATGTTGTTTGGCCAGCAGATCAGAGTGGGAGGTGGAATTAGGGTATGAGAGCAGTGCTAGCACAGCCAAACAGGCAGGCTGCAAATCAGCCCTGCTCATTGCATTCTTCCTTATTTAAAAGGGAAAAAAAAAAAGGGGTGAAAAAGATTTGTTCATGTTGTCATTACCTCTCGAAAGAAGGTCTTAGAAAGTTTGACACTTAGAGGAGAGGTAGGAGGGCAAGATGGGGTGGAATGGCAAGGCAAGATTGATCCTTGAGAGGCTCAGGGAGTGGGGGGAAACATGTTACAAATGGTAATAAGGCAAGTTAAGAAAAATGATACCAGATGTGGCTGTAATGCCAACAATCAGCAAAAAAATGTAAACATATATAAAGCTGTAGTAATAAAGCTGTTACAGCTGTAATGTTCAGGATGGAAAGAAAAATGAGGTCTCTCTTTTTAACTTCAGTTCTATCAGGCTCTGGCCTCTCCTGAATCTTGGTTTTCCCCTCATCTGCTCCATCCTGTTAGAGCAGTGATCCATCTTCATGGAAATTTGGTAGAGACCATTTCCAATGTTTTGTATAAAAATAAAATACAACCCTGCCAACATCTTTTACAATGAACTATTCTATTTATATCAAAGAACACTTTTGAACTCTTCAGCATATTTCACAACCAATTAAATTTCTAAGTGCGTGGAAACATTTGGAAATGGATCTCATTCAATCACAAAGTGTGAGGGTTCAGATGAGCCCTGTGCGCCACTGCAGCCACACATCTGTGTGTGCTGTCTGTCCTCCTCTCCTGGATCATGGTTCCCTGAGCTGTGGTGTCCCCTGATGCTGGCACAGCAGATGTGAGGCCACCCAGGAGGCCACAGGTCTGCCCAGGGATCTGGTTCCTCTGGATTCGTGGCTCCCATGGTCTACCTGACCAAGAGTTTAAATCTCTTGCCTCCTCTTCCAGACACACAGGACTCTGCCCCAGGAGCAGCACCTTAAAACCTGTTGAGAACTGGGTGACCATTTTAAGGGCACAACTATTTTCTTATCAACTATAGGAACTGGGAGCTCTTATACTTTTGTTTAATTTTTATATACAGGTCTATATAACAAGCATAACTTTTCAAAAGGCCATTAAATTTGTGTATTCCCATACATGCCTGCAGAAAGCTTTGTTTTTCACTGGTTATGAGCTTAGTGATTCAGTATTTGATAGCTAAGGTTTGTTTTCTATCGATCCCATGATTCTTCCTAGTTTTAATAATGCACTAGCTCTTGGATCATTTATTAATAATGATGAAAAATTTCAGGACTTTCAGTTGTTCCCAGCTTTTCAGGACTCCCTAATAACTGCATCACATCAGCCTAGTGAGTTAGTGCAGTCCCAATGCATCCTGAGTGTGAATGACTAAAAAGTCACGTGGATGTTTTAAGAGCTGTAAATTTTGCATGTAACCATGCAAAAAAGTACAACCTTTTATGGTCTGTGGTGTTGAATCACTAAGTTTGTGCCACACTCCTCTCATTTTATGGGCTCTTGTACATATGATTAAAGGAAATATTTTTTAATAAGCTGTTTCGTAAAACTATACCCTGAGCTTGCAGGGAGTGGATACATTTTAATAGTGCTTGGAATTTCCAGTCCTAGTTATTATACAGAGTTGCTCAGTCCTTTCCTTATTTAATCAGGCAGCTGGTCAGATTGTTACCTGTCAGATGTTGTTCCACTCAGCTTGAGCATTTCATTCACGTGTTCTCACAGTCCTTACCATGGCATAAATACTTCCTGTCTTCTTTTGTTCTGATTTTTTGACTGCATCCCCTATCTGCACTCAAGTGGGGAATATCCTAACGTCCAGGCAAGCCCTTAGGATTGTTTCCATCAGGAAGGACTTAGCTTTGGCTCAGCTGGGTGACTGTGCACTGTTAGCAGGACTGCAGCAGGATTTCATGCCTACAGTAGATGAGAAGTGTTGCTGTTAAGAAGAGCTGTAGAGAGCAGCAAGGTTGTCTGCTTGCTTGTCTGTGTCTGTGTGTTAGGTGTTGGTTTTGAGTGTGACACTTTGATTTGTACCCACATGGTCACTGTTTCTGAGACATACCCTTCTCCTAAGATGACATGAGATCTGAAACTTGGGGCTTCTACAGCTATATCAATCCATTAGTTCAAGTAGATTTCTTTATTCTGTCTCCTCGGTACTGGCTGCATGAAACGTCTTCAATAATTCAAATTTTTGAGTCATGCTTTGGAAAGAGTCAATTGTCATATTAGTGATTTAAATTTCCTTCCTATTATTGCTTCATGCAAACTAGAATCACTGAGTCTGTCTGGGACATTCCTCACCCACCTCTGCTCCTGTTTCCGAACTTGAACTATATGGAAGAGGCAATCTTAAAACAGGAAAATGCTCTTCAGGAGGAACAAAGGCTTTTGCACGTTGCTGCTATGGCCCTAAGAGCACAGCCTACAACCTGTCAGGCACTTCCTATTGTGTGTGAGCATCCATCTTCGAGCAGCATCCTCTTGGTGCCTCTTTTGCTCCTGTTTGATCCCACACCGAGCCCTGAGTGCCAAAATCCCCGGTGGTCAGGCTTTCACCTGCCCTCTGCTCACGTGGCTGCGAGGGGGAGGAGCAGCAGCACTACCTGGAGCTGTGGTGGTTGGTCTTGGAGGGATGCTCTGCTCAAATCCCTTCTCTGTCAATGCAGCCTCAGCAGCATCAGCTGCCCTGGAGTGACAGCCTCATGAGTTTGTAGAAAGCATCAGTGATCGATCTGGAGTTGCAAAACAGTATTTCTGCAAGGGAGAAGCAGCAACAGTCATATAAGGGAGTGGAAATAGATGTTGGAGGAAAAATACTGTTATAGGATTGTAATGAGCCACTTTTTTCAAATGCTCATATAAAAATATTCTCCAGAAGTGTTCAAGTTGATAAAAGTAATGGCTTCTGGGAGCTTTTTGGTTCAAGTTGATAAAAGTAATGGCTTCTGGGAGCTTTTTGGTGTTGACTTGAAAATAGAAAAAACAAACAAAAAACTGTATGCAACCCTGCTGAAACAACACAGCTCTGAGCTATGGGCAACAAATGGAGTCAGAGAGAGGAAAACTGCCGTTGTCAAGTTAACTTACTACTGAGCAATTCGCTGTGACTTTTGTTGATCAGAATTATAGCAACTCAGGATAAACATTTGAGAGGACAATGTGTTCTCACAGGTACCTCTGCAATTCACTGGAACACTGAAACAGTTGTTCAAGATGCAGGCTTTATTTTCAGAGAAGTTGACTTTATCATTAGGGCCACCCAGAGAGTGAAGCAATTCCAGTGACTCCCTGAAGTGCTCGTTTAATGTCTTGTCTCCAATCTGTGCCAGGCTGCAGGAGCTGCTCCTGCCCCACCAGGTGCCCAGCCTGCACCACCCACAACAGCCCTGGGCAGACAGGAGGCTGTCGAGATTCCCATCTCCAAGCCTGCTGAAGGTGCTTTGGTTCCTCCATCACAGGAGAGCAAAATCTGTGTGGGTAATTGAGTGCAGGCAGGAGCCCCCGCCAGCCCTTTGCCCTGAAGATAAGAATGAATAAATAAATAGTGACACTGTGGTCAGGGAGGCAGGTAGTTCAGAAGAGAGGCGAGAAGTCAGGTGTGGGAGTTGGGAAGCTGGTGCAGACTGGGAGGAGGGAAGAAGAAAGCTAGAGAGGTCATTTATTCTTTTTTTGAGCGCACCATTCAGTTTCAGTCTGTAGTTAAGACAAGCTACAGAGTTTTTCACAGGGAGTTTTAAATATGTATATATCTACATAAAATACCTTAAAAAATCCTCATTTTTTCTTTCTAAAATGGGGTTTTTTTAGCCCAAAATGATTCTATAAATGATACTATAATTCCTCTCATGGCCTCTTATTTTCTCTTAAGGAAATATAAATGTTATTGTGAGTGGAATCTTCCACCTGGAGTAAAGAAAGTTTAAAATTTTCATTACCATCAATAAGAATATAAATATCTGTGTGCTTTTCATATCTTGGGTGTGAAATGGTGACTGCACTGGCTCCTCACAGCAAATCAATGTCACTCCACGTCTGAACACAAGGCTCAGCTCTGCTGGCAATAAATAAGGAGATTGCCGGAGGTTAAAGTTTAAGCAGTGAGTGACGTTTCCCACACGAGTTGTTCTCCACGCAGGGCGAAAGGCCCAGGTGTGGGTGAGTGTTTGGCTCCAGGTGAGGGCTCAGCCAGCCCGGGTACCTGAGGAGAGGGAGGGAGCTGTGCTCATCCCGCCTCTCTTTCCCCCAGGTGTCACTGTTGGTCCACACTGGGGGTCGGACATGCTCCTTCGGCTCCATCACCTGTGGGGTACCTGTGGCCCAGGGATCTGAGGCAGGGCATGTCCTGTTAGAGCGTGGTCAGCGTTTGGTGACAGCCATGGAAATACTGCAGGCTATTTTATTGTGCATGTGAACACGTATTGTACATTTTCTGCTCGATTCAAGGGGTGTTTTCCATCAGTCCCAGAGATGAGCTGTGGACAGAGCTGGCGGGAGGATCAAGAAGCCATAGAGCAGGATGTGAGCTGGAGGTGGGACTGTGCCTGGACCACTGTCCCTCTCCTGTCTTCAGCAGGCTGAGTGCTTCCCTGGCTCTTCAGGGATGTGAGGGAAGCAGGACACAAAGGCTTTGTCAGCAACCCTGTGAGTGTCGCCAGGTCCCCACACTGAGCTGCCACTCCCTGGGGTGGCCCCGTTGTCACCCTGCTCCCAGCCCACCTGGCACTGTGGCTGAGGGGACACAGCTGGGAGCAAAGGGACACAAAGGGGGGAAGGGGAGATGGGGGCGTGCCAGCGCCCTTGAGGAGCCAGAGCAAATCCATTCTGCAGTATCCCAAAGCTGGTAAGGTAGGCTACTTGGCTTCTAGTTAACAAAAACGTAGTGCAAATCATTTTTTTCCTAGATATGGTTTTAATCTGGGAGAGGCCGCTGGTGTCATTGTGCCGGCTGCCCTGGGGAGCGGGGCAGGGAGCGGCCGGGGTCCCGCAGCGCTGGTGGGCGTCCCCTTCAAACGGGGTCTGCTGCCGTAATGAAATGATTACAGAATGCCAGGCTGTTATCCAATTACGCTGACATTTCGCCATTCTTGGCCGCTAACTGGATTAGGGCCATTGTAAAAGGATTAGCTGTGCAGCAGAGCCGAGCGGAACGGAGCGAGGCGCCGGCGCTGGGCACGGGCACTCCCCGCCACGGCCGCAGGGGAAGCAGCTCATTACCCACAGTAACACCAAGTATTTAAAATCTGTGACACTCTGGTGCGTCCTCGAGACGGATTTTCCCAAAAAAGAATTCAGCGTAGCGGAAAAGAGGAGAACTTACCTGACTCTTCTCTCTTTGTAATTGCTGCCTGTTGCCATCTGCATTGCCACAGGAGCTGATGTCCATTTTCTAGAGTGACAAAATCTCCCAAATATTTCTGTATTTGAAATGTTGGAGTCTATTTTATATATAATACTTTGTGTGATGCTACGCCTTCTCTCTGAATTAACTATTTTTCAAAACATTAGACTGATTTATTAATCATTTCAGTAAGTTCACAGCAGGTTCGATATTTTCCAACCCCATAGCTTTTCACTTGCATTTTCTTTTCCTTTGTTTCTCACTTCTTTCATTCCAATTTGGATTGGTATAAACACTGAGTGATGGTTGTTATTAACCAGTCAGACTGTGCAGATTTCAATTTCCAGCCTTGCACTTCACTCACATTAACCACACTGTCACTAAATGCAGTTTTAGTTTGATTATTGTCTTCCACACATGGTGGGCCTTGGTGTGTTTTCTATGTACAGCATTTCCGAGGCTGCTGAAGAGCTGCTTTTCTATTGAAGAAAAAGAACTGCATCAACAACAGTAAAGAAAAGAGTGGGGGGGGGGGGAAAAAAAGGAAATGGGTTTGTCAGAGTTGAGAAAGGAAAACAGTGCATTAAAATTGCTTTGAAACTATTTCGTTCTGCTCGTCTCTCTCCTGCCAAATCGTACTCTCATTGAAGTCAATGGGAACTTTGCCATAGAATTAAATAAGGACATAATGGAACATTGCTAACGTCACTACCCTGGCTTTCCCCTCCCCTTCCTAAAATGGTTTTCTTCCCTTCTTTCATTTCTTTTTTTTTTTCTTTCAATGGAAGCCAGCATAATAATTATCTGGAGCCATATTTAGTGAGTGTAATTATAGTATCTTTTTTCATGCATGTATTTACTCTAAAACATTAAATCTGATTTATTTTCATTCTGGAAAAGGTTTGCCATTCCGTAGGCAGGACTAGATGATTTTTAAAATTACATTAATTGTTTCAACATCTTAGGAAGTAAGTCTTATACTTTGTGAGGAAAAGAAAGGTTAATAGCTGTGCATGAGGTGGTTTTGGGTGCATTGGAGCTGAGGCTGCCAGCCCAGAGCTTTCTTTCCCAGACCTGTGCTGTCACCAGCTTTAGTTCAACACGGTGTCACTTGGATGTGAAGTCTGGCTGTGGAAAAAAATCTGATTGTCCTGGATTTCCTTGGTGGAAGTGTTTGGATTTGATTTGCTACCAAAAATTGCTTGTAAGCTGTCTTGTCTGTGGAATTCATACATTTCCAAATATTTCATTCCATATAATTATTTGGAAAATTTCAAAGTAAAAGCGCTTCAGCATTTTTGTTGTTTAACTGAAAAGTTTGCTAAAATGGAGCCATTCCTGCTGACATTTTCTAAATGAGACAATCTATTAGGGAGATCTCAGATCTCTTTCATTTTGGTATTCCAGTTTCTGCTGTGGACACAGGTTTTGAGCTTAATTAAGTGCAACCTTTTAGTTGTTGTAAACGGGGCTATAGTTCAGCAGTTCAAATCTAGAAATTCATGGAATTTGCTGTGAAAACTGCAGCTCTTGCTTGTGCTTTAGCAAGGCAAGTTCCTTCCCTGATCAAAGCCAATCAGCACTGAATGTGTACAGATTTCTTTTTACTGGGTGACTTGCTAAGGGATTGAAGCTGTACTTCCTTTTAACTGCTGGAATGGAATAGGTGTAGGAAATAAGACACGCGGAAAGCTTTCTGTTGAAGTTTTCCCACATTCAGCACCTAATTTTCCTTTAAAGTATACAGCTTAAGCTGCTCATTTTTCCACTTCATGCAAAATAACCCTAAAGTAAAGCTGATTTGGGGAAATTCCTCCTTGCAGTGCCAGCCAATGACAGTCACTGTAGCCTTTCCAAGCAGGTTACAATTGACCCTTTGGTAACTTTTTTCTCTCCCTACTTTTCCTCTGCCATTATCTCGTGGTTTTATGGGTCCTGTCTTCCCCATTTCCTAATTATGTCCGTGGAACTTGATCATTATATGAGTAATTGGAGTTCTGATACAGGCTTACAGCATGCATTACAATGTAATATGAAATGTAGACACTTCTGCTCTAAGTGGAAGTGACAGATCAGAGCTTACAAATTGCATTCATTCATTTAAGGACCGCCTGGGACCTCTAAATTGATCACATGTGTTGTATGGATTATGTAATATTAATTAGAGTGGTATCCAATAGTGCAGCTGTGGTCTTTGATGGTTCTATTAAATCTCTCTTTTCAGGGGGTTGTAATTCAGTTCTGCAAGTCTTTTATTTCATGGGAGGAAATCTTGAAGTATAATTCTTTCTTCACTGAAATTGAGAAGTGTTAGTGTAGGTAGATGTAAATTTAAGAGTGAATCAAAGAAGCAACAATATTCATGAGGTCTCAGACTTCCAGGTATTTTTACACCTATCCTCAATTTTTATATCTCTAGAACGAACATTTCTCATCTCAAAACTGAGTATTTTCTGCTTGAATTAGAGTTAATACTTTATTGCCCTGCTACTGTAGTGTTAATTTTTTATATAAGCTGATGATACTTTTGAGTTTCTTGATGTATGTTGTCAGTTACTACTCTGTATTTATGGTATATATGCATAATATACAGTATTTCTGATGGACATATGTGGCCATTATTAGTGCAGGATTAAAATAAGGCAAAGGTGGTACATTGTTTGTCCAAGGGAACATAAAGATGAAGTTACATTTTGAAGTGTTGGATCACATCTTCGTGATTCCTATGCTCAGTTTTCTCAAGTTCAGCTTTTCAGCAGAATTGACTTGATATTAAAATATTTTTATGAGGATGTGAACATGCTGCCATTATTTTGTGCACTATTTTAGCTGCTGCTGGTTTGGGTGCTTGTACTGGGCCATATGTGATGTTAATGTTTTGAAGTTAATTAGGATTACTCACAAATTTTGCTCTAAAAGTTAATTTCTGCTGAAACTCCCGAGCTGCATTCTAGGGCTGGTTTAATTTGCATTATGAGTAGTGCATCTTCTGATTCACACCTTTAGGCTCTAGCCTGTCTGGCAAAAATTCTGGGTAGTTGTAATACACAGAAATTAGAGAACTGTACTAACTTCCCACAAATTACATTAAGCATTTAAAAGTGGCATTTGAGCTCTTTAGGATTATGAGCCTGACTGGGTGTTGGTGATTCCCTCTGCAGTGAGGCTGCAGATGAAAAAAAGTGTGACTTTTCCCTTCATGTGTAACTTCCAGCTCAGAATGACAGCAAACTGCTCCCAGCAGGATGCTCACAGCCCTTCCTGGCTGCTGGAATATTAAGACTTCAGCAGTGTTGTCTTATAACATGATGGATTTGTACTCTTTCCCCAAGACAATATGTACAAAACTTGTTATTTAAGGCCTGCATAAACGCTCTTTTTATACTAAGAAGTTTCCTATTCTAGTACGTAGGGATAAAAATCTGACATTATGGAGCTATTTTGGATTTGGTCTGGGGTTTTTTCTTTTTATGTTTCTCAAAACATACATTAATATTCATGTTGAAATTATGTGCTGCAAGTAGCATATATCCTTTTGGATCCTGTTTTAAAGGAACAGTGGCCCACATTCTCTTTGTTGTGCTTTTGATTTGTTATTTATTCATGCTTGCTCTGAAGTTCAGGGCAACTTTTCATACAGCAGTTCTTTCCTTTCTGGTTACTCTCAGTGTCTTCCAGCCCTGAAGAGCTGTGCTGCACCAGGCCCAAGTGCACACTGCATTCCTCCCATGTGCAGCGCGAGTTATTTCTCAAAGCAATTATGCTTTTGAAGTTTGCAAAAGCTTTGCAAAGCAATCCTCAAAGCATCCTGGATCAACCTTACTCCAGGGACATGAAAATAAGATTGTTTTCCTTTTTTCCCCTGTTTGTATGCTGCTTCATTTCCAGTATGTTCAGTGCAATAAAAAATGGTATTTATTCTTTTCTTTTAAAATTACAAAAGAAAACTTTGGCATGATCCACCTAGAGTGGGAGAAAGGTAAAATTTTCCACTGGGATCACTTAATTTACATCATGGTTAATACTCAGATTTCTTTTTAGATGAAAATATAAAAAATCCATGTGTATACACCTGCCTTTTAATAAGGAATTTGTTGAGAGAACTGGATTGATCCACTGATCCACGTAATTATATTGTCAATCTTTGTAGTTGATAGAGACAATTAATTTTGTTTTAATCTTTTGCCAAATGCAAAAGATTATCCTTCTGTTTAAAGGAGCTCCTTGATTATAAGTGTGATTTGCATCATCTGCTGAATTAAATTTTAGCTATATCACAAAACATAATTAGAAGCAGAATGAGCTCTTACTATCCTTTAGTCTTCATATTCTTCTGAATTTATTTTGACTTAGTTGTGTTTTAAATATGAACAGATACCACCTTTAACTTCTTAGAAACTAACTTTTTAAAAAACACCCCCTTTGAAAATGCTTTAAAAAAATACTTAAATGTCTACTGCAGTGTTTTTGCCAATAGAAAATATCAGTTCTGCATGGAAACACAAAGTATGGCCTTGTGCTTATTCAAGGGAGCAGCGTTTCCAGGAGTGCTTTTGTTCAAACACGTACTTGATGGATTTTATTTATTGGAGTCACTGTAGTTTCCTCCTCTTCCAACCATCAGGGAGTCTGAATTCCCTTTACGTCCAGGACTCTACAAGGAAGAAGTGGTGTCTCAGTTTTGAAAGACAGGTGTCTGCTAAGGAAGGCAGAGGCCCCCCTTGAAGTGGCAGATATAACCCCTTTTCCCTCCAAGTTATTATATTTTGAAATCAAGGGCCTTTAGGCAAAGATGTGGGAAATAGGAATAACAGTTCTTTACTATATATATATATGTATATAACCAGTCAAACAAAACAACAACAACTATGGCAGTAACAGCAATCACAAACCCAGTGCCAGCCTTCTCGGCTGTCAGGCCCTTTCCCCTCGGGTGCAGTTCCGCTCGCAGCCGGCAGGGGCGCTGGCGGCTCCCGGTGAGCAGGGCAGGTGCGATGGTTCCCCCGCGGCTGCAGGGGGCGCTCCGGAGCGAGCTCGGGAAACCCGCGGCTCTGGTGCCCTGGGATCCCGGGAAGGGATGGAACAAAGGCTTCACAAACCCCTGGGCAGCTGATCCCGGGCTCTCAGGAACAGCAGGCTGGAATGGCAGGGACGAACGCAAATCCCGGGTGGCAGGCGAGATGTATCCAGATGGGAAAAACCACGGAGGCCCAGGCAGGCAGGGCGAGCAGGGCTACAGCGTAGCGAAAGCTCGAAGCAGCAGCGGGGCAGGACAGCCACAGCTCGGTCTCCAGCAGGGCAGGGAAAGTGGCTTTTGGGGTCCCGGCGTTGCTTCCAGCAGGAAGAAAGAACGGCCAAAAAGAAAGCAGCAGCAGCTCCTTTCTCTGCAGCTTCTCTCTCCGGACGCTCAGAGCGAACTGTCCCCACACCCAGGTGTAGATAAAAGAGTAGCCAGGCCCGCCCCACTTCCCTTTTTGTCTTTCTTAAGTACAGCTATGTGTCCCCTAGCAACATGCATATGGGAGAAAATTCCTTTAACAGGAAAACCTAAGACTAAACTAAAACCCCAACATTATCCACCCCGAATTTTTTCCCATACTAACATGTTACATGAAACTTAACTTTTTTTTTTTAACCATATAAATCTATGCATTACCCAAATTATATACAAATATACATGCTGATATTGATACAAGTACAGAGCCATGGGTAGTTCACCCTAAAACAAGGTCCTCTTGAGGTAAGCATCGGGTCTCTCCATCCTTTTGCATCACCCACCAGGTGCAACCTGGTCCCTGAGCAAAAACAACCCCACGGATGGGTTTGTCTTTGCTCAAGGCAGACTTTACCCAAACAGTTTTTCCAAGCATACCTCTCATGTGCACCACTGGAACCTTATCTCCATCTGTTGTTTGTAGGGGTTCGGATTGGGCAGGGCCTGCTCGGCTGGTGGAACCTCGAGTGTTAACTAACCAGGTGGCTCTTGCTAAATGCATCTCCCAGTTTTTGAAAGTCCCCCCACCCAGTGCCTTCAAGGTGGTTTTAAGCAGTCCATTACACCGCTCAACCTTCCCAGCTGCTGGTGCATGGTAAGGGATGTGGTACACCCACTCAATGCCATGTTCTCTAGCCCAGGTGTTTATAAGGCTGTTCTTGAAATGAGTCCCATTGTCAGACTCGATTCTCTCAGGGGTGCCATGCCTCCAAAGGACTTGCTTTTCCAGGCCCAGGATGGTGTTCCGGGCAGTAGCATGAGGCACAGGGTAGGTCTCCAGCCACCCAGTGGTGGCTTCTACCATTGTGAGCACATAGCGCTTGCCTTGGCGGGTTTGAGGCAGTGTGATGTAATCAATCTGCCAGGCCTCCCCATACTTGTATTTGGACCATCGCCCGCCATACCACAGAGGCTTCACCCGCTTGGCCTGCTTGATCGCAGCGCATGTCTCACAATCATGGATCACCTGGGAGATACTGTCCATGGTTAGATCCACCCCTCGGTCTCGTGCCCACTTATAGGTGGCATCTCTGCCCTGATGGCCTGAGGCATCATGGGCCCATCGAGCTAGGAACAGTTCTCCTTTATGTTGCCAATCCAAGTCTATCTGGGACACCTGTATTTTTGCAGCCTGATCTACCTGTTTGTTGTTACGATGTTCTTCATTAGCCCGGCTCTTGGGGATGTGAGCATCTACATGACGGACCTTCACGGATAGCTTCTCTACCCGAGTGGCAATGTCTTTCCACTCTTCAGCAGCCCAGATTGGTTTTCCTCTGCGCTGCCAGTTTGCCTTCTTCCACCTTTCCAGCCAACCCCACAGAGCATTGGCTACCATCCATGAATCGGTGTAGAGGTAGAGCTTTGGCCACTTCTCTCTTTCAGCTATGTCCAGAGCTAATTGGACAGCTTTGAGCTCAGCAAATTGGCTCGATCCACCTTCTCCTTCAGTGGCCTGTGCAACTTGTCGTGTGGGGCTCCATACAGCGGCTTTCCATTTCCGGCTAGCGCCTACAATTCGGCAGGAACCATCAGTGAAGAGGGCGTATTGTCTTTCACTCTCTGGTAGCTCGTTATATGGTGGGGCTTCTTCGGCACGTGTCACCTGCTCCTCTTCTTCTTCAGAAGATAACCCAAAAGTCTCACCTTCCGGCCAGTTTGTAATTATTTCCAAGATCCCAGGGCGACTTGGGTTTCCAATTCGGGCGCGCTGCGTGATGAGGGCAATCCGTTTGCTCCAAGTAGCGTCGGTGGCGTGATGCGTGGAGGGAACCTTTCCTCTGAACATCCACCCCAGCACCGGTAGTCGGGGTGCCAGGAGGAGTTGTGCCTCTGTGCCGATTACTTCTGAGGCAGCCTGGACTCCTTCATAAGCTGCCAGGATTTCCTTCTCGGTGGGAGTGTAGTTGGCTTCAGACCCTCTGTAGCTTCGGCTCCAGAATCCCAGTGGTCGGCCCCGAGTCTCACCAGGCACCTTCTGCCAGAGGCTCCAGGACAGACCATTGTTCCCGGCTGCAGAGTAGAGCACGTTCTTCACCTCTGGTCCTGTCCTGACTGGGCCAAGGGCTACGGCGTGAGCAATTTCCTGTTTGATCTGGGCGAAGGCTTGCTGCTGTTCAGGGCCCCAGTGGAAATCATTCTTCTTGCGGGTAACCAGGTAGAGAGGACTCACGATCTGGCTGTACTCGGGAATGTGCATCCTCCAGAAACCTATAGCACCTAGGAAAGCTTGTGTTTCCTTCTTGTTGGTCGGCGGAGACATTGCTGTGATCTTATTGATGACCTCAGTGGGAATCTGACGTCGTCCATCTTGCCACTTTACTCCCAGGAACTGGATCTCTCGGGCAGGTCCCTTGACCTTGCTCTTCTTCATGGCAAAACCAGCTTGCAGGAGAATTTGAATTATTCTCTCTCCTTTCTCAAACACTTCGGTTGCAGTGTTCCCCCACACAATGATGTCATCAATGTACTGCAGATGTTCTGGAGCCTCACTCTTTTCTAGTGCAGTCTGGATCAGTCCATGACAGATGGTGGGACTGTGCTTCCACCCCTGGGGCAGTCGGTTCCAGGTGTGCTGCATGCCCCTCCAGGTGAAGGCAAACTGAGGCCTGCACTCTGCTGCCAGAGGAATGGAGAAAAATGCATTGGCAATGTCAATAGTGGCGTACCACTTTGCTGCTTTGGACTCCAGCTCGTACTGGAGCTCCAACATGTCCGGCACGGCAGCGCTCAACGGTGGAGTCACTTCATTCAGGGCACGATAGTCCACAGTCAATCTCCATTCCCCGTCAGACTTGCGCACAGGCCAGATGGGGCTGTTGAAGGGTGAGTGGGTCTTGTTGACCACCCCTTGACTCTCCAGCTCGCGGATCATCTTGTGGATGGGGATCACAGCATCTCGATTTGTCCGATACTGCCGGCGGTGCACTGTCGAGGTGGCAGTTGGCACTCGTTGCTCTTCCACTTTCAGGAGCCCAACTGCAGAAGGATTCTCAGATAGTCCAGGCAGGGTGTTCAATTGCCTAATGCCCTCTGCCTCCACAGCAGCAATCCCAAATGCCCACCTGAGTCCTTTTGGGTCTTTGTAGTAGCCATTCCGGAGGAAGTCTATGCCCAGAATACACGGGGCCTCTGGGCCGGTCACAATCGGATGCTTTTGCCACTCCTTCCCAGTCAGGCTCACCTCAGCTTCCAAAAGGGTCAACTGCTGTGATCCCCCGGTCACCCCAGCGATGGATACAGGTTCTGCCCCCACATGTCCCGATGGCATTAAAGTACATTGTGCCCCAGTATCAACCAATGCATCATATTTTTGTGGCTCTGATGTGCCAGGCCATCGGATCCACACCGTCCAGAAAACTCGGTTCTCCCGTGCCTCTTCCTGGCTAGAGGCAGGGCCCCTCTAGCCCTGGTTATCATTCTTTCCCTGGGCGTACATGCTCGAGGTACCTTCAAGGGGATCCGACATATCATCCTCCCTTCTGTAATACCTGGCAGCTCGGTCACGGGAGGCTGAGGCTACCTTCACCTTAGCGGAACCCCCTCGGTTAGTGCCTCCCTCCTTGAGTTCACGCACCCGCGCTGCCAGGGCAGAGGTGGGTTTCCCATCCCACCTTCTCATGTCTTCCCCATGCTCACACAGGAAAAAACCACAGCTCAGCTCGTGGGGTGTACCCTCTCTCTCTAGCAGGGGGACGACGGGCTCTGACTTGGGGGCCTGTGACTTGCACTGGTGCCACACTGACCCTCCTCATCTCCTCCCTCATCTCCTCCCTCATCTCCTCCCTCATTTCCTTCCTCATCTCCTTCATGTCCTCTTTGAGGTCCTGGACCACAGCAGAGACATGAGCTTTCAGCGGGCCATTGATCATGCTGTCGTAATGCCTGAGCCTGTTGGCAACAGAGCCCACTGTTTCTCGGGTATTGTCAGCATCAATCGTTGCAATGAAGGTGGTGTATTGCGATGGCCCTAGCCTTGCCAGGTTCCACATCATCTGTCCTGTGCACCTGACCTTATCGGGGTCATTATCATGCTGTCCATCCTTCCCAAAGAGTACCTCTAATATTGCCACCTCTCTTAGCTGTTGGATCCCTTGCTCGAGTGTCTTCCACTGCATTCTATGATGATACTCCTGCATTCTTTCTTTGTGAATGAACCTTTCTCTCACACTCATTAAGAGCCGCTCCCAGAGAGAGAGAGGCCCTGGCTCCCTCACAAATATCTGGTCCACACCTGGGTCCTGGGTCAACGATCCCAGATACCTTGCCTCACCACTATCCAGTTGCACACTTGTGCCCATAAGGTCCCAAACCCGAAGCAGCCAGGTGGTATAAGGCTCACGCCCCCTTCGCACAATGTCGTTTCGCATAGCACGGAGACTGTCGTGCGACAGGGACTCAGTGATGACTTCTGGCTCTGGCTCTCCTGCTGGTTGTGAGGGCCCTGGTTGCCCATCATCATTAACTGGTCGTACTGATTTGGTCTTATACTTCCTCCTTTGCACAGGGGTGACTGCTGCTGGCTGTGGTTGTCCTTGTGGTTCAGCTGAAGCCTGGACGGTTGTAACATCCGTGGGTTCCACTGCTGCACCATCGGACTCACCCTCTTTGGGGCAGGGAGAGGGTTTTTCACTAGCTGAGGAGGTGTATTCCCTTAGCAATTGGCATATCTCCTGGCGCACCTGACCCATCTCCTGGCATATCCCCTGGCGCACCTGACCCATCTCTTGGCACATCTCCTGCATCCCTTTTGCCAGTACCCCCACCCAGTTTGGGTAGTCCATTTCTGAGGTGGACTGTTGGGCAGTATCAGTCTGTGGGGCGGGATCTCTAGTGTCTGGGGCTGTGGCAGGCTCTGGCTCTGGGGTAGGATCTCTAGTGTCTGGGGCCGTGTCAGGCTCTGGGGCAGGATCAGGCTCTGGGGTAGGAACTCTACTCTCTGGGGCCATGTCAGGTTCTGGGGCAGGATCTCTAGTCTCTGGGGCTGGTGTCCGGGTAGATATCCAAGCCAATCTCAACTTATCCTTGAATGCTAAATAGAGTAGGCCTATCAGCAGCAGATGGTTAGTATTCAGAGGGAATTTAAACCCTTCGAAAATTGATGGGGTGGGCCCAAAGAACTGGTTGAGGGGTTGGGAGAAAACTTCCCCTGGTGTCATTTCCTCACAGAAGGTACCATTGTTAACATAACCCCAAAAACATGTGCTCAGTGTGTGATAGCTGTTTATCCATGTGCCCACATTCCGGAGGAAGTTAAAAACCCATGAATTCCTCACCTTCTCGACCCATAACGCAAGCTGGATAACAGCAATGGTAGCCTTAGTCAGAGGACCCATATTCAAGTAAGGAGCTGCAAAGGGGAAGAATATAGCCACGGCTACATGCCACCCGAACCAGGGTAAACTAGACCACATAGTGCTGCCTAACAAGGTTCCAATATCCAGCACACAAAATAAAGTTATCGAGGAACTGTTATTCCTTTTTCACCTCTATCTCTTAATGCCCTCAGGCCCCACGTTGGGCGCCAAGATCTGTCTCAGTTTTGAAAGACAGGTGTCTGCTAAGGAAGGCAGAGGCCCCCCTTGAAGTGGCAGATATAACCCCTTTTCCCTCCAAGTTATTATATTTTGAAATCAAGGGCCTTTAGGCAAAGATGTGGGAAATAGGAATAACAGTTCTTTACTCTATATATATATGTATATAACCAGTCAAACAAAACAACAACAACTATGGCAGTAACAGCAATCACAAACCCAGTGCCAGCCTTCTTGGCTGTCAGGCCCTTTCCCCTCGGGTGCAGTTCCGCTCGCAGCCGGCAGGGGCGCTGGCGGCTCCCGGTGAGCAGGGCAGGTGCGATGGCTCCCCCGCGGCTGCAGGGGGCGCTCCGGAGCGAGCTCGGGAAACACGCGGCTCTGGTGCCCTGGGATCCCGGGAAGGGATGGAACAAAGGCTTCACAAACCCCTGGGCAGCTGATCCCGGGCTCTCAGGAACAGCAGGCTGAAACGGCAGGCTGGAACGGCAGGGACGAACGCAAATCCCGGGTGGCAGGCGAGATGTATCCAGATGGGAAAAAAACCACGGAGGCCCAGGCAGGCAGGGCGAGCAGGGCTACAGCGTAGCGAAAGCTCGAAGCAGCAGCGGGGCAGGACAGCCACAGCTCGGTCTCCAGCAGGGCAGGGAAAAAGCGGCTTTTGGGGTCCCGGCGTTGCTTCCAGCAGGAAGAAAGAACGGCCAAAAAGAAAGCAGCAGCAGCTCCTTTCTCTGCAGCTTCTCTCTCCGGACGCTCAGAGCGAACTGTCCCCACACCCAGGTGTAGACAAAGGAGTAGCCAGGCCCGCCCCACTCCCCTTTTTGTCTTTCTTAAGTACAGCTATTTGTCCCCTAGCAACATGCATATGGGAGAAAATTCCTTTAACAGGAAAACCTAAGACTAAACTAAAACCCCAACAAGTGGTCATCCCTAGTGGATACTGATGCAGAATTTCAAGACTTAGCTACCAGTTAATTTCCTCTCTACTTCTGGATAATTTTTCCATCCCCATGAGGAACTTCCATTTCCGTGAGAAATCTCCCTTTTTGAAATTTTAATTTAAAAAGCTATTAAATAGACAAGCTGGACAGCAGCATTTTGCAGATATTGTTATGCGGTGTGGTCGATCTGGAAATGCATGGAAATAACTTTTTAGGATTCAGTGAGCAGGTCCTATCTAATGTGCTACTCAACCTCACAGGTCCCCAGCATAACACCACATTTATCATTGCAGAATTACCTGTTGCTTTCCTGTAACTTTTTCTTCAACTTATATTTGTCTAAAATGAGTATATTGGTGTGCATTTGAAATCCTTGTTGGTTTGGGGGTTTTCTTCTCTTCTTTAAATTAGTAATGAAGTAATTTCATAGCCATCTCTTCCCTAAATTTCAATCTAAGGGCCTTCTCTGAGGCTGCCCACCCTCAGCCAGGGCTATGGAGAAGGTTTAAAGCATGGTCTAAAACTGCTCTCACTCCATTGCTGCAGATCCTAAAGCAGCTTTGCCATAAAATCTGGTGGATCTGTACAAGTTTTAATCATCTGCCTTAACAGGGTGGCTCTTGTATTAAATACTGTGTGTGGCTGAATGTTTGCATCACACTGTGCTGCTGGAAAATCCACCCCAATGAGATCTCACTGGAAGTTACAGAGTGGTAGAAGGAAATGAAGTTAAAGGGAAATTTAACAATCTACTGTTTGTATGGAATCAAAACTTTTTTGAGCAGTAAAGACTTTTAACCCGATATGCTGAAATCAAAGAAATTAATCAAATAACCTTTTATTACTGAAAATTTTACTTAATAGTTTTTGATGTCTCAGCAGTTTCATTCCCATAAAACTTCTTCTTTCTTCCTAATAACTGAATTTAGTCATTCTATGATTTTTTCTACATGAGGGACTTTAGGGCTATATTTGGAAGAGGAAGTATGTTGATTGTGAGGTATCAATGACATTTCCAGACTGTTTACCTGGTTCGTGGCGGTTTTCCTTCAAAACACAGGCTTTTGAAGCATCTGAAACATCTGAAGTGTTTGAAGATCCCAGAAGCTTCTATTTACTTAAGAGACACATCTTTATTTTGATTAAACTAACATAGAAAACTTGATAGATTTGATCAAGAGTAATAGATTTGATCAAGACTAAGACTTCTTTGAGACATTAGGTTGTATTTTTTATACCAAGACTTTTCATTTTAAAAAAATTTAAACTTTGTGCATATTGAGAATAACATTTCAGCATCCAGCATAGATTAAATACCATGATTTTAGTTCTTAAGCTATAAAAAATTTTTAAAGAATGACATAAACTATTAAGTAGTTTATTGTGTCCCTTCCTAAAGGCAGCAGAGAGGAAATGAACCAAAAGAAATGCTATTATTCATGACAAATAGGCAAAGCAGCACCAGTAAATAACTAGACCACTGGTAGTTAATGAGCAAGCCACAGTGGATTTTAAGATGATAAACCAGATTATTATGCTCATATTTATTTGATTTTGTCACTGTAACAATTTGAGGCTTTAACACAGGAGCTCACAGGCTGCAGATCATGTTTTACTGTGGGTAATGATACATTTGTTTTGCTGTCCCTTGTTCAGGGTCAATTCAAATGTTTCCAAGTTTACCAACCCTTTCCTGTACTTCCAGCTAAATGTCTGACACTGACGTTATTTATTTCTTCTCTGTTGTTAAGCATCCTGGAAATGCAGTGCAGGTGATTCAGGTGTAGCCCCTGCTGAATATCGAGGTGTTTCCATTGCAGTAATAAAACCATTTTTTGTGACTTTTATAAGCCAGTTTTGTTATGAGGAAAATCTCATATCTTCAGCCTTTTTCTGTGGCCAACCTCTTGGTTTCCTGTAGCTCAGATGCAGTGTTTGCACCAGTCACTGGGACAGTCAGTGCTCTATCCACAGCTTTCTTCTGATGCTGTGTCTAAACTCCCTGCTTGCATTCGTCTTTCTCAGGTCAATAAATGCTCATGTGAACAGTGAAAAAAGAGACAATGAAAAATCGTGCTCATTTCCAATGTTGTTTCTTCTTCTTGGCTCTCTGACAGATTTTCTGATTTTCTTTGCCATGCTCCTCCTGGCACGTGTTATCATTCTCTGCCTTTCCATTTCTCTGAAATGCGAGTGTCTCAGCCCAAAGCTGCTCCAAGCTGAGCTGGATTCCCTTCCTGACAAATCCTATCCCTTCCAAACAGTACTAAGATCTATTTACCTGATGATTTCTTAGTATCCAGACAGTTAAAAAATATCTGAGATGCATTAAATTTAGTACTTCCAATATCTTCTGCTTGAGCAGAGTCCTTGATTAGGTAGCACTGTGTAAATTATTTATTCATTCAGATACTATACATGAAAACTGAATGGATCATGTAAGCTTGCAGCAGAATGGGTCATTCATGTAGCTACTAAATAATACAATTATTTTATAATTTGATAATAAACTCAACTTTCTGTTAAACATATCAGGCATCTATAATGTTAATCTTTCAGCTCTGTGGAAAAACATCTCTGTAAACTGGGGGATACTCACTTTACAAGGCTGATACCTAATCAGTGAAGCACATTTGCCTTGGATGAGGTCCAGCGGTTTCTTGTGTACAGTTGTGTCAACAAATGCCAATAAACCCTGGGGTACAGGGCCTTCACAGTCACCAGAGTTACTCAGGCTGCTGGAACTCCTTCAGAATTCAACTTCAGGAGAATTTTTCAGGCAAGTTCTTCCTTTTAAGCCAAGTGGCTGGGCACTAACGCAGGGAGCGTCACATCAGACACCCCTTTGGCAGATCAAGCCCTAAATCACTTGTCCCACTGCCCAGCACAGGTGTCCCACTCTGGAGGGACTCCCAGTCCTCCTGCTACATCCTGAGGGAATATTCAAATATAGTTGAGTGATTTCTCAACAAGCCACACTGGCTAAAGACATGTCCCAGTCAAACAAGCAAGAAAAAAACCTGAAATGTTTATTTATCAGCACAAGTGGAGACAAACCCAACTTTTTTCCTACATGTTCTTGTGTCACATAAAAGTACTTAAAATTATAGAAATGCTGAACTCAATGGAACTCAATGGAAATATACTTTCCACCAGAACTGCAATTGAGCTGTATTTTTTAGTAATTAAATTAACAAATATCACTTACTAGTTCGGCTCCTAGTTACAGCATTTATGCTAAACAATACAAATAGTACTTATGTTATACTAAATGGAAATCTTCATCTTGAAATGTGTTGTCTTTTGTAAGCCAGAATGTCCCTGTTTGGGTAAGTAAAATGAGTCTTGCAGATTCTTCTGGCAGGATGAAATCCAGGCTTCTTGAGTTTTTGAAAACTTAGGCTAAAAGTGAATTCTCCAAATCCTTCCTTCCTTCTTAAAACCCAAGAACAGCATTACAATACAGGACTGCTGAAACATTTGAGCTTTCACTCTAATCTACACTTTAGCTTTAAATGTCATGAATTAAAGTAATTAAGATTAATAGAATTAAGTTCTGAGCAAGACAAGGCATGCAGGCTCTGAACTCTTGCTTGTATCTTTCGTTGTACTGTGTAAGGGCTATTAAGAGTACTGAATGGATTCCCATGAAATAAATGTGTGTAGTTACACTACTATTTTTTGCTTCTTTTTGAGGGATTTTCTGAGCTGCACAAACTATTTTAGATAACAGAAATTACTGTGAAGGGCAGGATGTTAAAAGATGTATTAGAACTGAAAGAATTGCTTTTGCAAACTGATTATTTTGCAGGATAGTTTTTATATCTTTAAAAATACTTATTTTTCTCTTTAGCAAACTGCCAAATGCCTCTTAATATGAGCCTTTCGTAGTGTCAAGGAGGAATTTGGACAGCTGGAAGGTCTATTCATTGTTTGTTAGCCAAAATGTATCCCTTGCCATGCATGGAAAAGTACAGGTTGAGACAAATTAAATTTCTAGAAAACATCAAGAGTGGAGAGAGAACAGAAAAGTGGGGTGGCATTAAACAGAAGTTTCAGTTAATAATTGAGGAGTTGTTTATGAAACACTGTTCTGTGCTACACGTGTGTGTGCGCATTGCTGCAGTGTGGTTTTATGTGGTTGTTGGTGCTGCTCTGGGAGGGCACTTGTGTGAAGGCACATTGTAACATATGTGACCTAAGGAGGCCCAGTGCTGTCAAGAGAATAAAAACAGTTGCTAGCACATCTTCTGGCTCCTGGAGGATTCAACAATCCACTGGGTTTTTGAAAATATGGCTCCTTTCAAGTGGGAAAATGAGCAGAAGATAATTACAATCCTTTTTTTCCCCAAGGGAGCATACACAGCAGTTTTTGTGTTTGTAAGAGCGACAGATTAAGATTTTCTGAGGAGTTTGAGAGTGTTTTCACAGAGGCATTATGGAAAGCATGTTCTGCCACGTGAGATTTATAATAACCCTCTAAGTGTTTGGTACGATTCAGGCCTGCTGGATTTCAACAGCAAACCCTATCTATGGCAGTGACAGGAGGGGGTTATGGTATCGTCTCCAGAAGGCAGGGGTGACACTCAGTGTGTGGGACTGGCTAAAGAGCTGTTGGGATCAGAACATCCACAAATTGCAAATATCCATCCTATCTCCCAGGCAGCCCTGCCCACTGTGGGGTTCAGAGTCCCCAGGGAAATGCTGCTCATCTCTCAAACTGAGAGTAGCTATGGAGCTTCACTGAGCTCAGAAAGCAGGGCCCCTTTCGTATGACAACTTAACATTCATGCTCATTTGAACTCTGAGAAAACAGTTTTTTGTTCTTGAGTGGAGCTGCAGTTTTTTGCAAAATCTACCCCATTACACAAGTTACTAAAGGAAAGGAATTAGGAGAAGTAGTAAAGTCATGATGACTGAACAAATTGTTGGGCTCTGTACTTGCTTTCCTCTCATCTTCAGGCTATTACAAAGTCAATATGAATGGAAAAGTGGGCATGTAGCAACTGTTGT
This sequence comes from Corvus hawaiiensis, assembly GCF_020740725.1. NCBI lineage: Eukaryota > Metazoa > Chordata > Aves > Passeriformes > Corvidae > Corvus > Corvus hawaiiensis. The sequence continues at coordinate 16,830,909 of NC_063227.1, read as the reverse complement.
GTGTGTTGAGAGGAAATTGTGTGCTTTCCAATTGATAGTGCTTTCAGGAGTGGGGTGAATCTGTCCCTTTGTGTTTGCAGTGAGCACTGTGGGAGTGCTGTGTCCTTGGCCAAGGAACTGCCATGGAATTGTACTTCTGTGTGTTGGTGTTACCTCATGCTGCTTTCATCCCCTCCTATCCAGGGCACAGGGGTATTACAGGGAGGGAGGTTCTTTCAGGGCTCAGGTGGGTGTTTGAAATAAACTACTTTTCCAGTGTCCAGTGCACTCCTTAAATTACATAGGGACTTGAGATTTCCTATCCTGTTGTCATACTTTCCTTTAGTACCGATTCATCAGAAAAAAACACTTTGTTATAACAGAAAAGGGGTGTTGAATGAATTTAATATATGGAGGTGATGTTTTGCCTGGTATTTCTGTCTTGTGGGAACAGGTCAGAGCAAAATCTCTTCTTGGCATAGTAGAAGATTAGGCTGTGTTAATATCTGCATGAACCGATTTGGACTCCTGAGCTGTTTCGAAGTAGGCAATAGTTTTTAATTATTGCAAGGGGGAGAAAACATTTGAGAAAATCAGTGTTGGATCTTGAGGGACCAAGAGTCCAGTGGACTTTTCCTAGATCTGTCAGTGCTTTGGTTTGCTGTTAGTGGGAATTCAGTGTCAGCATCCATGATGTGTGAAAAGTAATACCCATGAATGTTGTTTATTTTAATATTATTACAATATTTAAATTCCATAAATTAGTTGTCTGGAAACACAAAATATTATAATTATGGTATTTTGATTTTGCATGTCTGTACACTGAAGAAATCCCTATTAGCAGGCACAGTCTCATAGTAAATATAACTGGAGGGCTGCAGAGAAAGTGGATGTGCAGTAGCAGGAGTGCCAATGTAATTATATTTTGTTCTTCTGTGTGGTTACTCCCAGGAGAGAAGGAAGTTGGTAATTAAAGTGATTAGGTACCAATACTGTTGTGGTATTAGCTGGCACACAGGCAGTGCTCAGAGTTGTGTCACTTCCTAGTGGAGCTTTGTATATGATTTACTCAAGGTAGAAGTATTTAGAGTAATTAAGGGGAATAAGAGCTTAGCTGATGATGACAGCAGAATGACAGCAGAAGTAGCAATAGGAATGGTGTCTTGAAACACCTGGTGACAATCTGGCCCTCTTTATTTCTGCAAGGGTATAGTGAGAGCTCCTGGTAGTTTCTAAAGCAACTGTATTATTTCTCTAACTGACAGATCTTATGCAATCAAGCACCTTATGCTTAACCTCTGTGTTGCAGGATCCCCACTGCAACAAATGGCTCCATTGCTAGTACACCTCTGGTTGTATTTCCCCTTATTTTTCCCTGACCTTGAGTAAATGATTGTCATTTTATGTTCCAGCTGAAGTCCTTGAAATGTTCCTCTCCAGAAAGGGACTCAATATCGCTGTGCTGTTCCCTGAAGATTGCTGGGTACTGCGAGGGTGGAAACCATTTGCTATTACTTAATGAAAAAATGTCCTCCATAAATCACCTCTTCAAGTGGAGCTCACAGTGAAACAGCATGAGTCTTTAGCACTGCCAGCACTCTAATAGACTTATATATCCTGGGTACTCATTATTTGCTGGTTGTTAATTATAGAGTGTGTTTAAGACAGGAAATCTGGTGTGCTTCTTAAGGAAAAAGCAGCATGCCCCATCTTACAGATGAGAGGGAGAGGGAGCAGGCAAAGGAGGGGAAGGAAATGTCTTTTAGTTTAATTTAAAGGAATGGACTATGTACTTCACCTACAATGAAACACATCTAGTGTTTTAATACATGTAATTGTCTGGGTGGTTTTACTTTTTACCCCTGAATACTGAGGCTAAAGGATTTTAAGACCTCTAGAAAGGTTTTTGCTGAGGCAATTTAGGTGCATCTTTGGGAGATTTGGTTTGCCATTATGGGAAAAATAAACTTCTTTGGGTAGATGTGTGAAGGATGTCCCGGGGGGGAAAACTGGAGCTTTAAGATCTTTATGCAGCTCCCTGCTTATTAGCTCAGTTAATCTAATTAAGTGGTTTACTACTCTGACTTCACACAGGCATGAATCAGAAGCAATTCATCTCTGAAGTCAGTTGTGTGCAGTCATTATCCTGGTGGTGGGGAGATGAGGGCTAAATCCAGTGCCTGTGAGATCACCTCTGCTCCCTGCTCCAGGAGATCACATTCACATGTATGTCACCGGGTAAAGTTGTATAAATAGCTTTACAGCAAGGATTGACAACTCAAGTTTTCCTTCCTTCAGGCAACTCTTTTACCGGCTGCTTTCTGACTTCCTGGAAGGTTTCATTTTCTTTCTGTTGATGGCACAACTTCAACAGGGAGGCCAAAGGGCTCTGCCTGCAGAGCCACTTTCTGCTGTTGGGGACTCCCTCTTCTGTCAGGGAGTGGCAGGTTTTGAACCCACTCCAACAGGGGACAATGTCTGATGCTCATTACCTGCTTTCCAAGCTCTCTTACAGAAGGAAAGATGTTCTCCTTTGGCTGAAAGACTCCTGTTTGAGAGGGAAGACATGGAGGGTAAATGGAAAAGACAGGAAAGGTGATGCTCACCTGGTCCTTGTAGCCAGGCTTTGTCATTCAGCTCTTTATATTTGTTATCAGTAACAATAAAAAGCCACAGGTTAGTTACAAGTAAGCTCACACGTGATCTTGGAAATAGTGAAACGCTTGGATATGGGGGAATGGAAAACTTGCTGCTCGGTTGGAGATATTCTGTGTGAAGCTGTCATGCCCATGGGAGCAAAGAAAATAATTGGAACAACAGAGGGTTCTCTTGATTTCTTGCTGGCTAATGATCCTCATTTGTCAAAATGTAGGAGGGAGAGACAGCATTCCTTTCCCCATGAAAAATCTTCTCGTATCTTAATTTCTGACAGTGTATACACACGTTGTCCATTAAGTCTCAGAATTTTCTTCTGTACATTCCTGGCTCCTCTCAGATATTGTTGCACGTGGAAGGTGCTTAAAGCCCAACTCTGTTCTGCTGGAATGGTCTGCATCCTGTCCAACCCATGTGCTGTGCCTTGGAGCAGAAAGGAGCTGACATAAAACTGACGACAGGCTGTCTCTGTGGCAGATTCTTGTCTTCCTGCAAGATGTGGGCTGTACAGAGTCCAATGGCTGTATCAGACCAGGAAATCTGCAAAAGTATGGGTTATGACTGGAGTGCTAATTAACATAGGGAGTTCTTTCATATAGCGGTTTTATTGTACTACAGGCTTTAATAAGGCTAATTACATGCAATTTATATCAATAATCTGTCAGGCTTGAAGACCAACAGTTTTAGAGAACCTGCAGTAGGAGCCATTATTTCCTTAAGAATACTTGGCATCTTTGAAGACATCCCTTTTTTGAGATTATTGATGTCACATAGCCCTTATGTCATTTTTATCGATGTTTAGATGTATATTTATTTTTATAGCATAAAAACTTTATAATTTTGCAGGAGGTGAGTGACTTTCCAAAGTGTTTTTAGTAGGGGCCCTGGCATAGATGGACATTAAGACTTACCTCCAGCAGAAGTGGTGGAAGAAAATCTTTTCAAATTACTAAGAACCTAACTTAAAAAAAAAAGGAAAGAGACCCACCACCCTAAATAAACTGGTGTGATACACCAGGATTTCTGGGTCTGGTTCAGGGTGACCCTGTAAAAAAGAGACATGGACTTAACTGGAGAGAGTCCAGCAAAGAGCCACAAAGAGGAGGAACTGCAGATCTGACTGTGGAAGAGAAGCTGAGAGCTGGGGCTGTTCATCCTGGAGGACAGCAGGCTCTGAGGGAGGTTTTATCACTGTGTGTGAATACCCCAGGTGGGTAATGATGACGGGCTCAGGCTCCTCTCAGTGGTGCCCAGTGCAGTGGGCACAAATTGAAGTACAGAAAATTAAGCCATTTGGAAATTGAGTAACCCATTTGAGTTGGCCCTGCTTTGAGAAGGGAGATGATCTCCAGAGGTTCCTTCCAAACTCTCCTGTGACTGAGATGGCTCTATCTGGTGTTTGTCTGTCCAGCTCTGAGATATCAGTGCAAAGATACTTGGTAGTATTTTGATTCTCTCTTTACACCTGTTTGTTTTTTCACCTTTCGGTGCTGATTTTAGACAGAAGAATGTCAAGGTCATGTTCTGACCTAAGACTGTAGCACCATGCTGCTAATCAGAGGTCATTCATACCTCCTGCTCCATAGTTGATTTTTCTAAAGAGCCCTCCTCTAAATATTTTTATTCCTTTATAGCTCTGATGAAGAGAGGGAAGCTTGGCCTGACAGTTCAAGAATGGCTGTTCTGTATTCAGACAGGCACCAGCTGTATAACTACTGCTGATTGCCTAAGATTTCTGTAAAAAAAATAAATCCCAATTTTTCAGCAATTTGCTATGACCTTTGCTTACTCTTCACCTCGGTGTGGGTTTCCAGATGCCTGGACTCAGGTCCAGCTCCTCAGTTGGCATCATTACCTTACCCTGTATAAATGAGGGGGGTGCTGGCTCATTTCAGTGTGCAGAGCTTACCTGGGCCAGCTGGGCTGTTCCAGTGGGGGCCCTGATCTCTGATGGACTGCGAGGGCGAGCAGTGACTGCTGCTGGTGGAAGAACAAACCTCGCCCTGTGTCCATCCACCACAACATAATCACTGCAGGAAAGCCTCTGCTTCCCTGTCTCATAACCAGACGCCGTGCTCCTGGCGAATTCATGGAGGCCAGAACTGTCAGAAAGCAAGTGGGAAGCTTTGACAAAGCACAGTGGAAGGATTCTTAATGCTGAAGTTGGCACTAGGCTGTGCTGGCTTTGCTGTTTGTTAGTACCCATGCAGTTGTGAGGTTTGTGTGAGTTACTCTGCCCTTTGCCTTTGCAGTGGTCTCTCTAAAAGGCTCTGGACAAACATCCCTGTGGTCATGTGGGACACGCTGTGCTGTGGGGGCTGTCAAACCTGCGGGCTCCAGCTCTACCTCAGCACGGGAGTTACTGCCCGAGGTGGTGACAGCCCTGCACGGTGCTGGAGTGGCCAGGGCTGGCAGGATCAGGGTTCACCCCGCTTTGGAAAGCTGTGCCTGATAGTTGGCAATCCGTAACAGTCTCCTAAAGCAACCCTTCTGCAGTATTTGTGGCAGGACTGTTATTTGCAGCCTGAGTTCCTGAAGGCATGCTGGAGATAAGGAGGCTGTAATAATCAGGTGGCACAGGGAGCAGCAAGGAATAAACTCTCCAGTGAACGCAGAATTTGGAAAGGTCAGGCCAAGTTGGGACTTCAAAATATGCTGCAGGGAGAGAAGATGGAGCAGAGAGAGCCCTGTGGCCTGCAAACCCTGCTGGAGGAAAATCTGATGGTTTGCACTGCCTGTGGCTCTGCTCTCTTCCCATCCGACCAACCAGAGCCCGCTTACCATCCCACAGCAGTCTTACTAAGTTGAAGGGTTTAGAAGAAAATTACTTCATTTTCTACTTATTTCTTGTAGACAAAAACGGCATCTCTATAAGGGTTTACATAGGTAACATAATCCATCGTCTTCCATTTTCTTCTCCATGAAAAAGATTAAAAAAGGTATCTTGAAATGTTTTGGATTCAGGCAGTGAAGTAGTTTGCTATCACCACAAGGAGGCTGAGGATCCTTCTGCTTTCTCCTGTGCTTTGTATTGTCACAGCCTTTGGAGATTATCCAGAGCAGAGAGAGGCTGGTACGTCTGATGTGGCATATACTAATTCTCTGCAAAAAATAAATATTCATTGTGTTCTGACAAACCCACAACAAATAAGAAATGTGTATTTTCCAACTGAGAACACACTGAACATCAACTGAAGTCCAGCAGGATCGAGATCTGAGTCTCCTTTTAAATTTTCCTCAGAACAAAAAGATATCATGAAAAATACTTTTTTTCTTTTTCCCAGGGAAGCAGAGATTAGGGGAAAAAAAAAAGCCCTATCTTTCTTTTTTCCATAAACTCCTCCTGAACATGCTTGAAGCAGTGGAAAAATTAGTAGTCATATGATAAATGGCCCACGAGCGGCAGATGCAGTAATCTGTGTGCCTTTCTAAAATAACTGTCTTAAGGGGAACTTTTATATCGTTATTTCTTAGCCACTCTGGTTATCAGAATGGCTCTGCACAGCAGCATATATCATGCTTTTATTTTAATTAAACATATCTCAAAGAAGAACTTGTAAAAACGTAGCTAGAGGTATTTTATAGGATTTGAACCTGAGGTCATTTTGTTCTATTCATCTCATTTGCATTCAGGAGCTTCTCCACATTCTCTGTGAGCAGAAGGGTTGTGGGGCACAGGATGAGTAAAAGATCATGGTTTGTGCAAGGGGTTGTTTCTACATCAGTAGACTTCTTTGTAATGTAGCTGCTATATAACACTTATATCATCTTTTAGAAGGGAAGAGTGGCCATTTATTTTAGGAATTTTACCCTTTCATTTTCCAAAGCAGGTTAATGTATTTTCTCAAACATCTTTGGTCTACAAGCTGTGTCTGTATTTTCCTTAGTGACAACCCCAGTCAGCCTTCTCAAACACTAAAGAGTACAGTTTTGATTACGCTGAAACCTTAATATTTCTCGAATCACCTTTTAACAATGTTTTCTGGTTTATTCCTTGGTAGCAAAGAGGCAGCTGAGCAAAGTGCCCAGTTCCTAAGAATTATCTGGGAGACACAGCTGAGTGCAGTAGTTTCAGTACAGGGTAATACTGAAGTAGATTGGCTCAATGGAGCTTTAGTGGAAGGAACATTCATAAAGGGATATGTGAGAGAGTGTATTAAATGGACTTGTGTCAGGATTCATTTGTTATATTTACTAGGGATTTGCCTGCTTACTACACAAGTACCCTTTATTACTGTATTGAATTTAGGCATCATCCACTCCTTGGGAAGATAACTTTTTTCCCTTTGTGTGTGCTGCAATTTACTTTTTATTCTCTTCCATCTGCTATCAAACCCACAAACTATGTACTTTTATCAGTCTTGAGGTACTGCAGATCAAGAAGGTATTTCAGTGCAGTGATTTCTGCATAGTGCATTGGCACTTTGGCTGCCTCCCTTGCAGAAATCCAGGTGACATTTTATGGTAGGATTGGTGGCTGATGATTGTGACATGAATTTGTTAGGATAGAAACTTGTTAGTTGTGTGATCTTTGATGGAGTAACTTCATACAGACCTTGTATTAGCTTTTAAAACAGTTTCTGCAAAAGACACCATGGGATTAATGCTGAGGTGTGAGCTGTCTGCTTTCCACGAGAGATTTCTGCATTCACTTAAATACAGAGAGGAGATTCTTTCTTCAAACTACAGCATTGTGCACCACTGGTGAACTTCACAGGGCTTAGTATGACGAGGGCTGGGAGATCAACCACTGTGGAAAAGAAGTCTCCTTCAGGCAAATATATTTTATCTTATTTCTAAGTTTGAAAGTTAAAAAACACATATACATTTCAAAAGCATTTTGGGTGTAGCTGTACAGTGTATAAGACAAACAGATTCACATTTTTGTCCCACTACAACCACTGATATCCTTCTAGTCCATATTATTTTAGTTGCTTAGTATTATAAAATGTGAAATAAATCTTAAAAACCTGAACGTTTCTTAGGCATGAAATCTGATCACAGTGTGTATGGTTCAGGAATCTAAATTGGGGATAACCCAGTGGTTCTGGTATATTAGAGTTGAATTTTTTCGCAGATGGAGTTATATTTATTCTGAAATCTTACAATAATGTGGTATGATTACTCTTGATTTAAAAAATATTCTTCAGTGATAGAAAGACAGTGTTCAAGTACCAACTGGACATGGCACTTAATGTCATGATCTGGTGATTGGTCAAAGCTTGGACTTGATGATTTCTGAGGCCTTTTCCAACCTAAATGATTCTGTGATTCTGAATTTGCATATTCATAGTTGGTGTAGGCTTAGACCCGCAAAGTTAGCAATGAACTGTTAGTTTTTCTAAATAATGGTTACCCCATCATGAAATATAGCTGTTTTCTTGTTTATTTTGAATGTTATAGCTGTATTTCAGAGCTTCTGCAACTAATTAATCAAATGGGGTCTGTGATAGCATTTGAAATATATCAAGCTTATGTATGCAATCTAGCAGTTAATAGGATGTTTGTGTGATCACACAGGCATATATGTTACAGGTGGAGGGGAAAATGTGGGAGCCAGTGTTACCGAGCTGATCCAATCCTGACCTGAATTTTAATCCTCTTGTCACCACCTAATAATGCTGTAATGTACCATGAAGGGCTCCTGTTCCTGTGGTTGGGGGGTATCTGGTGGATCAGGAGGAGGTTCTGTGTTAATGGTGTCATTTCTCCTGCTGCTGAGGGCTCCGTTCTTGGCACTGGTCACTGCAGTGCTAACCATGGTCCCTTCCAGCTTGGCTGCAGTGGCAACAGGGCTGCTGATTCCAGAAAGCTGGAACTGGACCAGCCCAAGCTAGGAGGACACCTGGGTGTGACATTCAGCAGAGCCACCTCTTCTCATGTGAAGAGAAGCAGGGCTGAAAATGTTTGAAAAATGTTTGAAAAATGTTTGAAAAAATTTATATTTCTCCCTGCAATATATACAGGATGTATTTTTCCACTGGCTATTGGGTTCTTACCGCCTTCTAACTAATCTATATGAAAAGGGATTGAAAATGCAAATAACTTCAGACAGCTCAAGCTGAAAGAGTAGGGAGTTTTTCTGAGCCATTAATACTGTTCTGGATAGAGGCTTATCTGGCACTGGGTTAATAATGCACCTCACAACACTCCCAGCGCCTCGCAGTTCCTTTGGCTTCTGTTAGCAACACAGCTGGACTCCTACACCGCTTTTACCTTGTTTAAAAAAGAAATCTAATTGGTCATTAAACTGCATTAGCATCTGTAATGAGCCCAGGCATCCCTTTTCAGCTTTTTTCCTTGCCTGTCTTCAAGAAGCCTCTGTCAGGCTGTTTGATGCGAGCGTTAACAAAACAGCAGTGTAGTTAAATGCAAAATTTTGTTCTAAGAAATGGTATGACTACATTTTAATTAATCTTGTCATTTATTCTGATCCCTCAACAGAAAATCATTTCTCTGCAATATTTACTAGTGTATGGATTTATTTGAAGTCCCAGTGCTTCTGTGTTAAAATGAATAATTTTTTACTTACTAGAGTAAAACACGTAGATGTGATATAAAGGCAGCAATATATCAGTCTTCATGTTTAGAACCTTTCTGCAACTTGAATATTGGCCTTTTTTACCTATTTCAGTGTATGTATTCAATGTATCCTCATTTTTCTTTCCTGTTATTACCTGATTTTGTGTGAAAATTTCTTCATGTGGTTCTTTTCCTGAATTCATTAGATTTGGCATGGCTGTTTATTGTATCATCTTGGTATCTGGCTAGTGTAGCTCCTTTGAAACAAACAATGTGCTCGAACAAACCCTTATAAAATTAACCCTTTTGATCTAAGCAGACAGGTGCATGTACAGTATGACTCTAATACTTGCTCTTTAAAACTTATTTAGCAAAATTAAAACATTTTTGTGCTCTCTTGTTAACCTGTTTCTATCCAGTGGAGCATTTAACAGCATTTCCAAAACATTTTTAGAATTTGTTATTTTTACATCTTCTAGTACATTCTGCTGTCAAAAGCAGTGTCTCTTAACTGGAGGAAAAAAAAAAACCCAAACTAAAAAGAGCTCTGCAAACCTGCAATATAAATAAAGCATTTCAGTCTTCTTTGGAAAGCTGTAAATCCCTGTACTATAACATATGTTCTAGGGGAAGTTATAAATCCCTGTGCTATTGCTGCTGCTCTAGGCCTCACCTGAACTGGTCAGACTCCTGAGTGCCATCTATAGGAACTATAGTATGTTCATGCAGGAGTGACCAGGGGCACATGAAATTCAGAATTTATGCCTATGATCAAAGGCTGAGTGGCACAAATGTACCAAGGCCTTAATTCCCAGTGTGTGTTTGGAGTGGAGTAAATGAATAAAACTGCTATCCCTGCTGCAAGGCATTTCACACCCTGTGTCATGATCTCTGCTTTCAGGGTGCTGTTTGGACTTCAAATGGGCATAAAGAACTGTAACAGAAGTATCTCTATCCTATGGTCAGAGCATAGAAAGTTCTACATGTTTTTGTCTGTGGTTTAATAGGTTGATTTGGTTGGTCTTTTTTTACTTTCTCTGTCATATTGTCAGGTTTTTTTCTTTTTTATCTATGAATTCTGTCATTATTATCTTGCTCAGTGAGGGGTTTGGGGTTTTCCTTAATGATTTACAGCTGTTCTGTGTGAGAAGGGAGAGACATGCAAACTAAATATACAAAAGATCTATTTTTTAATAACAAAATGTCGAGGAGTGTTACAGCACTGTTACAATACCAGTACTCCCACCACAGGCCTCATGCATATATTCATGATATGAGACCACCATGTGGGAGAAGCACTATGAGCAGAGGGGAGAGAAAATGAATATTGATAAAACATGTCACAAACTGTGAACAGCCCACAGGAAATATCTAATCTTGGTGGGTATGCTTAACTGAGACAGATTAAAATCTAAATCCATGCAGCTGATGATGTTTTTTATCTTGAAAGGTCAACTGGGTATTTGACACTCCTGGTCTCTCCAGGAACCTTTGTAAAAGACACTGGGGAGGGTGTCTTCAATACATTTTATTTAGAATGGACATTTATGACTGGTCGTTGACCTTGAGATTCCATTAGCAGTAATGAAGGGCGGCAGTAATGCCTTGTGCCGAGCACAGTAAATGATGCATATACACAGATGAGAGCAGTGCCCTGCTCCACGCTGGGCTGGGGTGTCCCAGAGCACTCTTCCTGCATTCCTGGTTCCAGTAAGGCAAAAGGAAGCAGTTAGTGGCACTAACAACAGTGGCACTGCTTTGGAAATATTTTTAGTTTACAGTGTGTTGGAGTTCTGCTTTTTCCGTTTCCCTTCTTCCTTCCTCTTCCTTTTCGGCCTCCTCTCTTTGGTAAAACACAAGACAAAGTTTCTAATTCTCTACAGAAAGAGTACAAACTCTGTTTCCTAATCACATATGAGTTCAGTTGAGGGCTGTCAGAAAGATATATATTACCAAGTACAATAAAATGTTTCCAGAGCGTCCTTACATGAAAGTGTTTTAAACTCCAGTTATTTGTAGAGTTTCAGACTTGCTCTGGGTGACATTCATTGTACCAGAAGCACAGTGTGTTGTGCTGAAGGATCAACAATCACAGAACAATTTGTGTTGGAAGGGAACTTAAAGATCATATAGTTCAAACCCCCTGCCACAGGAAAGGACAACATCTCCAAGCTCCTGCTCCCAATGAGCAGGAATTCAAGCAAAGGTTCCAAGGAGGAACTCAAAGTCAAGTACAAAGTATGCAAGAGGTGGAAGCAGGGAAAGGTGACCAGAAGGGAGTACACAGATACTGTCTGCATGTGTGGGACGGGACTGAGAAAATCATCCCTGTGGCTCTCATAGTTACTTTTCTTGTTCCTCTTGGTGGGACTTGGGGCTGGTTAGAGCCCAGAGAACTGCAGAAGAAAATGAAATCAACTTCTCCATTCTATGACTTCCCCATCCCCATGACATTGTTTAGTTTCTGATGAGAAGACATATTAGCAATAATCAAGCTGGCTCATATATGATGGAAGCAAAAGAGAGAAAAACTAAACCATATTCTGAGCTGCAGACATTCAGTTTATGGTAGTGATCACTGAGAATGGAATATTGCACTCCTTATTTGTCATCATAGATGGATTTAACCTGAGACAATTTTTAATTCTCTTGATTTTCTTCCCTATTCCAAATCAATTTATTATTAATGTGAGAGTTTTTGTATGTGGATAGGGCTTGGGTGTGGTTTTTTTTTTTCTTGTTTCTCATATAATCAAATATTTTCAATATGTCCCAGAACATAAAATTTCACTTATTTAATATGAGTTTAGTAAAAATATGTATATGTATAGATGCATATACTTCAAAGTATTCTCTATATAATGCTTCAGTCTGATCTTCCTTGAAAGGATATAAGGAAGTACCTAAGTATGAGACTGTGAGCTGCTCTTGAGTTGTGGAGAACAAATGAAGTTATGAGTTTCACATTTGAGTGACTTTTATTAATTGTTTGTCTCTCCTGTCTGTACTTGGATATTATTTGCCTAGAGAAAATAGCTCAGCAAAAATTTGTTTAGCCTAAAAGACTAGCAAATTGCATAGTTCTATCAAATTCATCTAAACCCACTGATTTTTCTTGCCCTCCTTTCCATCCTTTTAATGCAAGTTGTTTAGCATGAAATAACAATTTTTTGATAAATCACTAGAAGACCCAAACAACTGGCATTGTCAGCAAATTAAAACCATAAAGATAGCAGGCATTCAGGCTTTAGAAAGGACATTGTTTTCTTAGTAGGATAGGTTGCAAATAAAAACAATAAAAGTTCACCACTGAGATTTCATTGAGCCGTGGCAACGCTGGCGAAAGGATGGAGGTTTTAAAGGTCAAATTGGATAAATCTTATTTTTAAATGTAAAGTCACCTGAAAATCATACATTTCCTTGAGAAAAGAAAGTTTGCCTTTCCAAATGAGGCTTGCCAACCTTTGTCATTATACCAAGCTGAAAAAGCAATTTGGAACCCCCTGCAGACTCATATTTTCCCTTTCAAAACAACAGAGGGAGAGAAAAGAGAAGCTGCCGCCACCCAAGCAGCAAACTTCACCCATGGTCTGTTGTCCAGCAGCTTTGCCACAAAAAAAACCCCCCTTTTCCTGAGTCAGAAGGATCATTTCTGCTTTTCTGGGGAGGCTCTGGAGCATTCCTGATGGGATGGGTTCTGCTCCCAGCACATGGGGTTGGAGGTGGCCTGAGCACAGTGTGGAGGCAGCCTTGCCTTGGGACAGGTTCATCTGCTTTAGCGAGGGTTCATTCAGAAGACCTGTGGAAGAAAGTGTGAGGGGCCAGTAAAAAAAGGCAAATGCTGACCTCTTCTTCACCACTGAACTGGAACGTGGCACCTCAGCCATCTATAAAGACCCTGCTGTAAATTAGGTGCAATTTTTTAAATAACTTCTCTCATGGAAGGAGCCAAACCTTTTCAAATCTGAGCCTGCTGAAGGCATCTAAAGTACCCTTTTCTGCTGATAAACAAGTTTCTGAAAAAGAGCACTCTGGTAACCAACCACTTGATGTATCTGTCTAATATTTTGTAATTTCTTTAATGCATGTTGAAAAAAAAAATTGAACTTTAAGGTCCCCATATATATAATGCTCTAGTGCAAGCTGGGTACTTCTGGGCTTGCACTTCTGACTCAGGATCAAGTGCCGAAAGTTCCCATTTGAAGTGGAAAATAAGAAATGCTATCCAAGGTTTAGCTGTGCTGTGCTGGTGTTGGGACGTCAGGCAGAGCGGATTCACTTGGGCACAGGTAGGCCAGAGTTGCTACCGTGTTACACACAGAGAAACTCTGACTTTTTGTCTGACCAAACCCTCCAGGAAGGTGGAGCACACTGGGTACTCTGCTTCCTTTTAGTATTACCAAATGTTAAGTCAATCCCTTAGCCAAGAGACACTGGCTGCATGCATCCTTGGCCATCTTAATCTCAGCTGATTTCATTAAAAATAAAATATTTAGTATTAGTTTCACATTAAAAATATTTTCTTAGTTTTAGACAATATTTGGAACACATTTTCTCTTTTAACCTACAGAACAGTACTTAAGTGAAAGTTTTATCACGACACGCTAAAAACTGGTTTATTACTGTGACTTTATTTTCTGCATAATTGCATACTTAGATTTGAAGAAACATCTTTACTCTTAAATATAAATATATTCACAAGATAGATATTCTCTAATTATTTGCTCTTGACATGTATGTTTTTATTAATAATTTGACATTTAAGTGAAAAGTACCTCTTCATCTTCTAAAACTCAAAGCAACAATTAATTAAAGCAGTAGTTCTGTTCTATTTGAAGAACAGTTCTTTCTTTTGGAGTGTGTTGCAAGCCTTGGTTTAAAGTAAATTAACAGTGTTTTCTGTTTATAAAGTTGAAGTGTTCCATTTTGAGGTCCTAAGTTGAAGTTCACTGCAGCAGCTGGGGAGTGGCGTGAGCAGTGGTGCTCCAGGAGCCCAGGGACACCCAGGGAGGCACTTGTGAGTGCAGCATCATTTTCTTTTGGAAGATATGTTTTAATAGAGGTGGATTAATTTGGTCCTTTCTAAAAAAAAAAAAAACTTGCAATTGCAAGTTCGAGTACTGTGAAGCACCAGAAGTTTGGAGAATATTTGGAAAATATTTTCTGACACTTTTGCAGGACATTGTAATTGTGGTGCTACAGCAAAGCTGGGTTTTCTGCAGCTTGTCATTCTCAGAGAATACTGCCTTTGAGATACTACTTAAAATATGAGAGCATCCAAGGAGCCAGGTTTCATGTTTCCATTTGAATTGCTAAAAGAATCCCGTAACTTATTTTTTTATTAAAAAGTTAATTTAAAAAATTCTGAGCAACTTCTTCAGTAATGAGAAAATCTGCTCATTAGGGTGTTCCAGCTTTGATTCTGTAGTTTCTGTGATTTGGAGTCAGCTACCCAAAACTTCAGTCTCATTAACATTGAGGAAAAAACAATCTTTTTCTCAAGTGATTAGCTATAATCAAACATTTAAATAGCCTACTACCACTTCCCTGTTAAGGATGACTGATGGCTCAGTTCTGCATCAAATCTTTTGATTAGATGCTTTTCTTTTCTTTAAATCCATGTACCTCTCTGTGCATCCATATCCAGGAACACCACAGCGCACTTTATAACAAAGTTGTGTACCTGATTTAGAGCAAGTATTAAGAAGAAAAGTTAAGTTTATTCTCCTTAACTGATCAAATCCTCCCGTTATTCATAAATGTGGAACACTTAAGCAGTTGTAAGGGGTTCAGCTTTGCTTTGCAGTATTGCTTGAGCTGAAACTCGTGCTGCTTTTCATTTTTAGTGGGTGAAAAACTTGGGAAATAAATGCCTGTTAAGAAATTACATATAACCCAGCAATTTGTTATACTTCTTCTTCGCTTCATGGATTCTGACATTCCCTAGGAAAACAAAGATTTAAAGATATCATGTAGATACTGCTGTCTCTAATAGTGATGTATTGAGATGTCACACCTGTCAGCCATTTTTTATATAAAATATTTAGTCTTACATGATGTCAAAAGTAAAAGTTTAATAGTTTTTATTTAAATTAAAAATATTACCCTTGCATCTGCAAATTCACACATGACCATGAGAATGAAATTTAGGCATAGAAGAAAAAGGGGAGATATTCTGAGAATGTACCATGAGGTAACAAACCAGTTTAATGTCATCAGTGCAGAAAAAAAGAGGAAAAAAGGCAATTCTGAATGCTGAGAAAAGAACACAGTCTGCGTCCATGCTCTCTGGAGTGAAGAGACTCTGCTTGTGGAGAGGTCACAGCAGACAATCCAAGTGGGAAAGATTTTACTTTTTTGGTTTATAACATCTTATTAAGCCCATCAGCTGGCTGGAACAGGTAATTTTTTCCTGAGATGTAGTTTATTTGTTATAAATTTTGAAATGTATAGTGAATTAGTGTTTGGTATTTCTTTAGCCATACCTACCCACTGCTGAAGTAGAGGGATGGAAATCTCCACTGAAGCAGTCAGCTGGAATTTTCGGGATGTAACCAAACACTCTGAATGAAATGATGCCATTCCAACAGAAAGCAATCTGTTGTAGCTCACCTGTGTGGAGAAAACAGTGAGTTTTCTCAAGAAACCAAATCGGAAATTATTTTCTATTTTATTTAAATAAGGGCACTTCAGTACATGAAAATCATTGCTATATAAATACAGCAAATTCTTGTGCTAACTGAAAAATCAGTTCAGGTCTTAGATATTGGTAAAAATGATGGAGAGAGGTAAGATGAGGCTTGTACAAATTATTCCTCCTCTTCTTTCCTGACATTTCAGTCCTTGTTCTTAAGATTTTTTTCTTTAACCTAACAAACTCCTTTATATCAAGGAGTTTATCCTTCACTGTCACAGATGCTGGCATGGAATTCAGCTAAAGAAATCGATTTAATGTTTTGATAAAGGAGAAAAATTAGGTTGGCTTTACAGAGAAAACATTTAATAAGGATAAGAAATAAAGTCAAAGCACAGTGTTTGTCGCTAACTGATCAGAAATAAGACATTGGTTGACATGAAAAAGCATATAGCTGCTCCATTTCTTGGTTCTGAACAACCACTGTCAAGTTGTATTTGGTTTTAATTGCAGCTTAGTAAGAGTTTTTACAAAACCCAGTGCAGTTCATAGAATAACTAAAGTAAATACTTTCTTAAAGCGTTTACAGCCAAAATCTCGTCGCTTGAATATAAAATACAGGAACCCAAGATTTAAATTATGCAAAGGCTTGAGCTGGATATTATTTTTCTAATAAAATTTAATAGATTGTTCAGCTGAGAGGAAAGATGAAGGAATAATAAATGCTCATTTTACTTAGGGGTTTTGTATTTGAAGCTCCCCTGGGATGGTTTTTGTTATCTTCAGTCTTTCTTTATTTTCTGTATTTATATCAGGCAAGGACTGAATCACATGTGAACAGAACTTTCTCCTTAGTTTGTTTTTGGCAGAGAAAAGGAGCTTTGTGTTGTCTGGTCCCCTGCAGTCCTGCTGGGGTGTCTGTAGCAATTGCAGGGAAGGCACTATTGCAACACCTCTCACTTGAGAAGGTGCGCTCATTTTTACATGAAACTCAGGCATTTCTCGCCTGTCAAGGCACGTTTTCCTTGTCTTAGAATATCCTGAGCTGGAAGGGACCCACGAGACTCACCAAAGTCCAGCTCATTTACTGTAGAACTGAGTCACTGACACAGCTGATGGCTTTGTCAAGGTTGCAGAGTACATTTAGGATGGAGCCAGGAATTACGCCAGGAAATGCAGCATCCAGTACTTTTTTATTTTAATCCAAGAGATGGTGGATACAAAATTGGAACCAGTCCAGGATGGGAGTAGAAGTCCCCATTGCTTGTGGTGTAAGATCCTTGTTCTTTGAGGCATTTGTGCTGCCCTAGTCTGACAGAGAAGTCTTTGTAGTAACTGCATGTCTGGAGAGAAAAGTTTTTCTTTGTTTTGCTGGGAGAAAAGACATTGTAGTGAGCCTCAAAGGGGAAAAAGCCCTATAATCATTTAGGTTGAAGTGCTTCTTAATTCAAATGGTGTGCTACTTAGAGAACTTGATAAGAAGGATTAGAACTGGAAAATAAAGACATTTTTAAAAGCAAAGCTATTACAGGGTTCATTACTTTATTTATACGTTCTCCAAAATCACATGAATGAAGGGAAAAAATGAGGAGAAAAAATACTGGCTTCAGTTCAGAATGTCAATTACTACTTTTTTTAATCCTCTTTTCACAATTTATTTGACATCTTGAACAGTAGCCAAAAAAGCTATTATAACTATAAAACATATTCATTGGTATAAATCTCATTAAGTTGAGCAATTTAATTAAGGTATTGACATGCTTAATTGATATGTGCAAGGAGAGACCATTTTCATATCTAATTTCCATACGTTTTCTGCTTTTAAGAAAACTAGCTCCGTAAAAATGTTATAGATTCAGCTAAGCCCTGTCATCCCAAAGGAGCACTTGCTGCCATTTACCTTGATTTAGAGCCAACTACTCTTCTAAGTGGAGCTCCATTAAATGGATCTGATGTATGTCTGACTCAAACATGCGTCAGCTTCTCTTATGATCAATAGTGGAATATTTATATTAATAAAGCATCGAGTTAATTAAATAAAATAGTCTTCTGGGTAAACTTAAGATACTAGGGGATGGGCAGAGAATCAATATACTCTGCCATTTGAACATTAACTGTGTGCTCTGAAATTTTATGCTACCTTAGCGAAGATGCTTGCAGTGTTGGAGTCTTGGATGGACAGAAACCCCCAGGGCAGGAAGCTCCCAAGCATCCTGGGCAGGATTTGTTTATCAAGTTAGAGAAAAAGCAGCAAACAGAAAAGCCTTGGATCTGTCTGGCTTCTGTGACTTCATTCCTACAGACACATCAGAAATCCTTTCTTCTGGTTTAGGACTGAACACAGTCAAGTGGGTGTTTTCCCAGTTGCCTGAACTATTCCAGCATTGCCAGAGAAGGAGCATGTGTGAGAAACTCGCTGTGCTAGGGTTTATCAGTGGTGGTGAAGAGTCATAGGTGCCTTACAAAGATATTTTTAAAACTACCTTTAAAGTGGGTTGGCCACTCATGAGTGTGTCTAGTTCTGGTGCATTGCATGTTTCAGCCCAAAGCACAACTGTCCTTCAGCCTTTTCCAGCAGCCATCCCCACAGGCTCTGCCCCCATAGAGAGAGCTGGGGGAGAGATTTCTACATGAGTGGGTGACTTTTGACCACCATGGAAACCTTCCCCTGTTAGAAATGCATTCACAAGTCTCAGTCACAGATTCATGTCACTACTGTGCTCTGATAAGCAAACTCTGCTGTCCCTGTGGCACTGGTGCTGTTTCTATAACATGCCTTTGAAGGAAGCAAGGTCCCTCAGGTACTGTTGCAAACCACGGATTCCACTTCATCCTACCTTTTATCTACATTTTAAAGCTTCAGTACAATAAAGTGAAAAATGTGGGTTTTAATCCTGCGGCTTTAATAAATGCCTCACTTTGATAACCAAAGAAGATGCTTGAAAGGCCAAAAAAATCTTAATTCGTTATTAATAGTTTATTCAGTCAGTTTAGAACTTGTTCTATGTAAATATGCTTCCATCTCTTTAGCCAGGGGCACTATGACATTGCTAAAAACACTGATACCTCTGGTCCAGAGGCAGTGGTTGTGTGCCAGAGCCCTCAGTTCCTGCATTCCTGCTTCACTCACGGGCACGGGGCTCCTTCCTGCTCCACTCTCACACCTCTCAGGGTTGGTTTAAAGGAGCTGAGTTGCAGCTGAGGGAATTAGAACATGCTCATTTGGGCCTTCTCTCCTCTTTAAAGTCTCTGATGTGTGGGCTGGACTCTGGTCCTTGCTGAGCCTGCAGTTACTGCTGAGCATCCCATGACCATAACCAGGGGTCAGGAGCTGAGGGGGAGATTTCAGCGAGATGATTCTTTGCTGACTTCTCTATGACAGACATTCTCTGCCATGGGAAGTGACAAAACCAGCATGTAAAGCCACAGGGAGGTAGCATGTGGAATTCTGTACAGAATTTATTAAAATAATCAGTAGTACTTCTGAGCTATTGCAGGAAGAGAACATTGACACTGTTCTGTGATGTGTGATTTTGACCTGGTTAAAATGCTTCTAATTACCAGGCACTAGGGAAAAGCTGAAGGAATAATCTCTTCTGTCTTAGAGTGAATTGTCTTCCAGTTCAGCATTTACTGAAAATACTTGGTTTAGATTCTACTTTTGTAATAATGTAGAACCTTCTGAAGAAGACACATATATGGTGTGTTTAATACTTCAAAAATACTTCAGACACAAAGAAATAAACTTAGGCTCTTATTTAATATTACTAACCAAAGCACATGGAGGTTACATCTGGTAAAAGTTGAAAATATTTAATATATGTAAAACTACTTCTGTTCCATTATTGTCTTTGGTTAAGTGTTGGTAATGCATCCCAACCCTAACATTTAGTATTTGTTTTGCCTTTTTTCTTTTTCATCATTCTATGATTCAGAAAGACTGAACAAAGATTGCAAGCTAGAAAGAGCATTGGAACCGTATGTGTTATAGTTGTATATAATCTATATCATAATTGTATAAATGTAACAGGGTGGGATAGGTTTGGATAAAAAACCACTTTCTGTGTTAGCCACAGTTCCCTGGTATTTAGAGTTGTCTTTCCACAAATATAAAGTTCAAAGAAAGGAAGAGTGATTGCATCTGAGCTGGGATAAAAACAGGTTCCACAATGAATTCCTTTCTGGAACCAAACAAAAACCTTTGTGTATGGAACTGGGATGCAGAAATTCTTGTATGTTTTTTGGCTGACTCGTAGTTTGTGTCTCCTGATTGTTGGTTTTCTGCATGACATCTGGAAGTAATGATGTGAATAATATCAGGATGTAAACTTTCTAAGTCTTATAATGAAGTTAAATTTCCTTTTTTGATAAGATAAGACTATTTTTGTCATATGAAACATGACACCCCTCTAGCTAATTGTTTTTTCAAAAGCTTGCTAAGGAGGTGTCATAAATTGAAAAAACTTTTGGGGTAATAAGTCAAGTTTTACTGTCGGGCATATTTTCTCCTGAAGACTCACATAACTGTAGTGGACTTTGGAGAAAGTCATCATCATTCCCAGCAGTGACGAAATCAAATCACTCTGGAATTTGATGTTCTTTGATTTGAGAGTACTCCAACAATGAAACAGCAATGTGTGGCGACATCGCGTTGCTTCCCCTGGAGCCTGTTGTGCAGGAGCCGCTCCTCCCTCTCCCTGGTCAGTTCTTTCACATTTAATTCAATTTTGTGAGCTGACACTGTCAATCTGAAATTCAGCAAGATGCTTGACAGGGAGTCAGAGCAAAGCTGAGTTCATTTCTGGAAGTGGCTTTATGCAAAGGAATGCTCATGTGGATCTCTGGAACGAGGCACCTGCTGATGAATCAGAGGAGTGCCCTTGTTCCCTCGTCATCTTCGGGAATAAAGCTCCAAAAATGCCACAAGCATCCTTGAGAGTTGCTGTAAACCATTCAAGCACCCCCAAGTCTCCCTATGAGTATTTCTGGGTGTTTGAGGATAAAAAAATGAGTCTGTTTTCAAAGCAGAATCTGGAGGGTTTCGTTACACAGTGTTTGGGTGGATTCAAGGGACTTAATTCAGCTTATAACTTGTTCAGGCCAGGCTGGTTTGTAAGTTGCAGTGAAGTCCTAGGAACACTGTAAATTCTTTTGAATTGTCTCAATTTTAGCTGAGTTTTCAATAAAGATTTAGGTCCTTGGTTGTTGATTTACTGAAACATTCAAATAAAACCCTCAGTAAGCTAAGCAGAATGATTGCAAGTTTAACTTCTCTTTTGGAAGAATTCACCATTTTATGTGCCCTTTAGCTGAAAGCTAATTTTGGTTTAGATTGTATCACGTTAGCCTGTTTATTCTACTAGTATACTTTAGTTTTATTTTCTCTACTTAAAACATGTACATTCTATTTAAATGCCTTTTTCTAAAGCAGAACATTATTGAATGCTAAACTTCCTGTGCGTGGAGTGGGATCCTCGAAGTTGTTTTATCTATATGAATAGTCATTGAAAAAGAAGAAATTATTTGGTTCTGTTCCAGTAAATATTTTTTTGGTGTGGATAAAGTAGGAGAATGAGGTTTGTAAGGGTGTCATGCAGCTGTAGAGGGCAGGGTGACCTGCTCTGGAGTCCCTGAATAGCTGCTGGGTTTGTGGATTCTCCCGTAAAACGGAGAGCTTAAACACTTTCATCTTGCATGAACATCCCCACTAGAGTGAACCACTTTGTGGTTTTACATCTTGGTCTAATAAATCTAGATGTCACATCCACAGAGAAAAATGAGTTATGGCTACAAACCAGTCTGAAGTGTATCTTCTTACATCTGCAGCGTTTCCCTGGGACTCTTGGGACTAAACGATCCCTATCAGGGAAGATACATAAAGGTGAAGCTGTGGAAGAAAAAGAGAAGCTAAAATATTATAAAAGAAAGAAGGGAAAAGTGCATGGAGTTCCTCTGTCCTTTGTCTAGGGCTTCACTAGCTTTTCCTGCAGTCTCCTGGATATCAGTGCAATGGATATTGCTGGTCCAATATTATAATTTATTTTTAAAACTTCGATTACAGCTCAAGTACTAGTGTGCCCCTCTTGCACAGGTGCATGTTTTACCGCAGAACAAAATAAAGACCCTCTGATAACAGGGCCTGAGCTATAAACAGAATGTTGTTTTTCTCACTGCAGTGCATTAAAATACTTTGCAACTCATTTATACCTCAGTGGAATAAATGGAAAGTCACTGTAGTTGGTTTTACTATCCATGGATTCTCTCTCATTTTTACTACTTGTTGTATAGCCACAGGAATGTCTGCAGTGATCATACAAACAAATTATATAATTGGCCTCTTTCAGAAGTTTGTAAAAAATAAAACCTAGACCTTTACACATGTAATTGCTACTTAATCCTAGGAAAAAATCTTGTTTTCTTAGCTAAAGTACAGGATCACAGCCTGAATTAAATAAATACTATTATGATTACTGTTTTCATTCTACAATGTGGTGATTAGGTACACAAAATTACTAACTGGCAGGGGATGTATTTTTTTTTAATATATCAGTAAAGTGCAAAAAATTCTTAAGTAAAAAAATACTCATCATTAACAAAGGCAGAGTTAGGTTAAGACAGATCAGTCAAAAGAGTCTTGCTCCAGATGTTGATCAGTTATTCAAAGACAATGCATGTTTTATACTTTATGATTTCACATGTTTATCTCCTAAAATAAAAACTCATCATAATTAAAAAATATATAACAAATAAACTGCAAATATCTTTCTGCTTAGTGGTCAGGCAGGACTGTGGAGGCTCCTTTCTCTCTGGGGAGATCAGAGGAGGGTGATATTGCCTACTGATATTTAGAATTTGCAAATACATAGGATTTCTTTCCAGTAGAGCTCGACAGACAAAAGTATAAACCACAAAACAGGTCAACAGTATAAAACGAGTGCTTTTTAAAATTAGCTTAAAATAAAGGTACCTCCATATAGCTGCATTTCTATTTTAGAAAGTATTAACATTAATAACATTAGTGAGAGAGCTTTTGAATTCACATTGCTTTAGCAGCAGGAAGGTATTTACAAAAATAGAAAATGAGGGTGAGAATAATTTCCTTTCACTGATGTCAGTGCTTCACTCCTGCCTCTCTGAGGTGTGTGGTGTCCCTACTAAATCACGAGTGCCTCTGTTGTAATCTCACTTGCAGTGCAGTTGGAGGAGTTGGACTTGTGTGGGAGCATCATCAGCCTGGGAGCCTTTGTTTTGTCAGCGATCCAGAGGTTCAGTGGTGCTGGAGAATTCCAGAGAAAAGGTTTTTCTATCAAAATGAATCTGTCTCAAGTGCAGTGTCAGAGCTGTGCTCGCTGTGTCTCTGCTGGCAGAACACTCTCCCCACATGCGGGAAGGCTCGCTGGATAAATTGCATCAAGTGGAATTCCTGATCTCTGGGACTGGCTGGGAAGGGGTTTTTTTGTCCCTTCCCGCACTCTGCTAGAGCACCTTGCTCTGGTCACACACTGCCTCTCATTGTGTGCCTTTGTCCCCTAATCAAAAGGAAGGATTAATTATATTGATGCCATTTTCTAAAGCACTAAAACCCTACATTTGATACTACTAACAAAGACATCTTATTGTCATTTATTAGTCAGGAGCCCTATCCTGTTTTAGTGGGCTGCTTCTCTTCAAGGGTTTCCTCTGAGTCCGCTGAATGCTACTTTCCAGTTCCTGCTCCCTGACATATCCAAATTTGAGTGTAAAGACTTTGAGGAAAGATTTTACTTTTGTGTATATTCCAAAAGACAAAACAGATGCTGCTTTCTAAAATGAAAGCTCACGATCAGTCTCAAGATGGGTGGTTTTAAAATAAGAGTCTCCTAAATGCTGTCTGATCACTATTTTCTCGGCATTTTGGAAATGGCAGGAGGAGGGAAACCTGTAAAAGTCATAAAGACAAATGTTGCCTTTTATTGGACATTGGCACTGATTAGTTTTACAGTTCATTTAAAATGATACAAAAATATTTACTAATCTTCTTAGAGATATTCTGATCAATTTAATTTTTTTCTGTTTTTGTTGGGTGCATCAACAGACAAATGTTGTGCTGTGTCTCAGTGAAACAAGGTAAGGTTTGGGGTTTTAAATTTTGTTTTGTATTTTTAAGCAACCAAGAATTTAAAAAAACCTCTAATGAAGAATTAAGTAATCACAAATGTTCTTTTAAACATTTAAAAAGACTTCAGCATGTGCTGTGTGATCCCTGTGGTTGTGTCAGGACAGAAGTCATGAAACTGCACAAGTCCATGTAGGTTGGATCCCTTGAAGGATCTTTATTAACAGATGGTTTTAAATTGTCCTTGGAGAAGGTGGAAGATGATGATAACATGATCATCTTCTGCTGAGATCTTTTTCCTCCTTGATTCCTTAGTGAACACCCCTCCCAAATCTTTAAGCTCCAGCTCTGCTCAGTGTCCTGTTCTCCAGAATGAAGGTGCGTGTGACTGGGGTTAATTAGGCTATGTGGGGCTTTGGGTAAGTGCTGAAATATAGAAGTACAGAGTTAACATCTATCACTTCACAGTACAACTGGATCAACAGAGAAATCGTGGTGTTTATCTTCTGGAGGCTTAGCAGTAGTGCTTGTGCAGCAGTGCGTGACTGTGTGAAAGCAGTGAGGACTGGTTTAATTGGAATTTTTGAGCTAAATTCCCTCCTCAAAACAAACAAAACAAAACCAAACCGGAGTTTCCCCTACAGCCTCCCAGAGCATGAATTGGGAGCCAGCTGTATTGTATTTAGTAAAAACACAGTCACCTTGTTCAGGGTGCACAACATCTGCAGGACCTGCTCTTGCTTTGCAGAACTCAGATGCTTGTCACCATCTTTACTTTTAGTGCAGTAGTAGGAGGAAGGAATTTTTTTCCTTTTAGAAAATCAGCAGCGATGCCAAGTTTCCACAGAGTAATGCTTTACAACACTGCTGTTGTTAAGCTCTTGCCTTGTAGCCCATCAGCAACAACACTTCCCCATTTTTCCTTTAGATAGAGGGCTACAAGTGCTGCTTTACAGTAAATACCATTTTTACACTGACCCTGCTGAGAGGGAGAAGCCATTCCTGCACCGAGGCCCTCCTGAGGACACAGGTGATGATGAGAGTGTCAGACTTGCCACAGCTTGTTCTAATTACTGTTGGAGGGAGCTGATTTGGGCAATGCATTTCCCAGCTGGAAGATGATAAATATCTTGAATTTATCTTACATATTTACAAGGCTCAAAGTTCCTGAATTGTCTTTAACAGTTGATTCAGTTATTTTTTAATCTGTCTGTAGAACAGGAAAAACTCTAATACTGAACAGTTTTGGAAATACTAGGACAATAGATCCTAGGTAAGAATAATACTTAGTTGTTGAAAATGCTAAATATTAGTTTTAATTAAAAAAAAAAAAAATTAAAAAGCTGCCACATGATTTTGGCAGAGCAGGAAAAATCCTTCTTTTATTCCTTGCTGCAAACGGAATGCTAGCTTCATGTGATACGAAGGCATTTTAAGTAACATGGTGGGACATACTTGCAGAGTCTGGTTTGATCTGATTTCTCTACATCTGCATCCTTGAGCTTGTGTGTGCTGGTGTTTGTACCTCCAGACACATTTCCTGTGCAAGTGACTCACATCCATTTCTCACACCCCTTGGGCAGGGTCCTCACGCGCTTGGCTCAGCCTCTGGAAGCACAGGCTCCTGGAGCCAGGCCAGCATCCTCCTGCACTGCTCTGGGAGCAGCTGAACTGTGCCACTGCTCCCATCACTGGGACATGGGCACGAAGGAATTGCAGCAATTGAAGGGCATCTGAGCTGCAGCCACTCTGCTGCTGGTGTGGTGATGGGTTTTGCCATGCTTGAGGTTTTAAACACGGTTTGAGGCATTGAAAGTTGTTGTGGATTGTAACAGAAACTCTGTGAGACAAAGAACTTCCTTGGGGATGTCAAGCCTTTAGTTAAAAGAAAAAGACATCATGTCTGCACAATGTTATGTGCTGGAATTGTTACAGATACAGTTGAGTAAACTTTTTTTTTCCTCTATGGATTTCCTTGGTCTTTCTACCTCTTTTTCTCTTGCAGACTCTTCCTCTAGATAGCACTGGTCCCCTCGCCCTGTCTCTTCTCTGACTGTAGGAGTTATCTTCCCTTAACTTTTGTTCTATGAAAAAGCTGACTTGTATCATTGCTCACTTGCTTATCTTTTATTACATGTTACTTAGAGATACCTATTATCTTTGGATTATAGTCTCTAATTTTCCCCATCTGTTACTCTTTAACTCCTTAATTGTGTTACTTAATTCAGTAAAACATTGTAGGATAGAGTTTATATGTAACATGTTGTACAAATTAAAACTAATTCTAATGAGACAAATTGCAGTGACCAGATTGTGTTAAGTATGTGACCTTTAGTGGGGTAGCTCAGTCTGGTTTTAGTCCAGTTGTATAGAAAAGTTAGACTGAAGAATAGTCACTAAACATTGAAATGCACAAAACCTCAGGAACATTTTATTTCATTTAATTTTGATCAGTGCTTTGGACTGAAATGTTTTAAACCCAGAAATCCTAATTTGTAAAAGAATGTAAACAAGCTACCAGCAGGGATGAACTAATTCTCATTTCTCTCAGCTGCACATTCTGTAGCCAGAGCAAAGCTGGTGGGCATTGTGCTAATTTCTTGACACTGATGTGGCAGCTGGCACTTTCTTAAAATCAGGAGTCATACCTTTCATTAGTTTTATTTTGCAAAGCAGGTGAACATTAACTTTCCAGTATTATTGTGGCAAGAAGAGGGGATAGGAAACAATCTTATTTTGCTCTCTCAAGTCCCCTATCCAGTCAAAGGAACCAGTGTTGGTCTTACGGTTTTGTATCAGCTGCTACAGAGAGCTGTGTGTGAACCCCCCTGACTTATTCCAGGAAGCAATTGAACTGTGGATAAGCTGAAAGGCTCCTGAAGAAAGGAATCAGGTTTGTTAGGCTGCATTTTTCCTTCATTTTGGCTAAACCATTGTTTCCACGTGTTAACGGTTAACTCTGTGAGTTTGCAGTTTTATTATGGAATCAGCATACAATAACATACTGGGCAAAATACATGTTTGGCTGTGAAGAACTTCCTCTGGGTGACTCGTTCTTTAAGTCTTTGTATTAAACTCTTTAGACATTAAAGGCAAGCCGAGTTCTTTATTGGATAACACTGCATGGTGATCTCTCATGCCCATTTGAGTGGGAGAAATAATTAAAGATTAGTGTTCAACCATGTTAAATACTTCTTAACCAAGCTGTTATTCAGGCAGTTGTGTAAAAACAATCTTTTTAAATTTGAAAATCCGTGTGTTAAAAAAGGTCTGGAAAATAACTGGTAAATCCTCAAAGGGTGGGGGTTTTTTTGTTTGTATTTGAAAAGGGAGAAATCCTAAGCATAATGCCATCACTGCTGATTTTTTGGTTTTCATATAATATATGTTATTTTCAGTACCTTTGTAACTTTGCAAGTTGTATTTAACCAGTTGTTCTAATGTTTTAGATCTGTAGTTTAAATGAAGATTCGTTCTATGGATGCTCGTAGGGTCTGTGTTCCAATTAAGTGATTTATGTTCTCTTACTGGCAAAATAATAAAAGAAAAAGTCTTAATGTATTCTATTGCTCTGTTAGATAGCTGAATTTCCACTTAGGATGCAATAGGCAGCGTTAAAGCAGAAAGCCAAAACCAGCACTACGGCAAAGACTGCAGAGGCACTTAGGAAACGTCAGCACTTTTGGATGGGGTTTTTTCCCTTTCCAATCCTTTTATCAGTAAGGCACTTGCAATTCACATTTGAAGATCAGGAAAACAATATTAGACTTGCAGAGGGAGTTCATCTGTGTCCAAAGCATTTTAGCTAAATTAAAATGAAAACTAAGAAAGGTATTGGCTTGTGCCAACTCTTGCTGGAGTCTGGGTTGGACTGACAGCAGTGTGCCGTGCTGTGAGGGCATGTGAGCCACAGCTGCTGGGTTCTGTCAGCTCCTGCCTCTCTCCCCTGTGCAAAGTGGCATTCCGAGTTCTTTAACACCTCTGTGGCTCCCCCAGCTCAGAAATGAGGATGCTGTTTCCTTTGGGGGTTGTTTGCTGTGGAAGCTGTTGGTTGAGCATTGTGCTGTTCTGCTCAAGGTCCTCTGTGATCTGCTGCCTGTCCAGGCTGTTCCCATCAGACAGGACCTGTGGGAAGGAGCCAGGGCTCACTGCACTGCACTGAGCTGGGGCCGGCTGCAGGGTGGATGTGCTCTGTGCACTGCTGCAAGGCTGTGTGCCAGGTGAAACTGCACACAGCCTGTATTTATCAAAACAGGAAGGATAATTTAATCTAGAAACGTTTGCTTAGCTCAACACGTCTGTTTGATCAGGATGCAGATGAGCGTGTTTTGGTTGTGTTGGGTGCTTTCTCCACAGAGGAACTCTTGCAAAGAGGGTACTGCACATTCTAGTTTGTCCTCAGGTCTAGTGATTTCAGCTCTCTAACAATGCCTCTCAGGGTGAGGACTTTTGGAAGTCTATTATTCCCTAAGTCTGGAATTTTTCAGATTTCCTATTAAGGATACATCATGCACCCAGGCATTGGATTTGCCTTCCATTACAGAAATAGGTAGCTTGAAACTTCTGTCTAAGAAATAGGAAATCTATTGGTAATCATCACCTTTTTTTTCGGATTTGGTGTTTATTTTTTCTTGAATACTGCAGTATTTTTCTGTATGCTTTTAAGGGTTTTGTTTTCGCCTCACATTAATTTATCTGGTTTTCTACAGTTACTATTAATAACTAATGTTTATTTTACATACTATTGCTGTAAGCTTCCCGTTATGTCTGCAATGAGAAGTAGGGAATAAAAAGCTGGAACTTCAAGATAAACTGAGTAGACAAGTTTCTTGTTACAGACTTCTGCTCCCTCAGAGCAAATTTTGTGAAGTGCACAGGCCGAGCCTGGTTGAGGTTTGCTTGCTTATAAAAGATGCTTAAAAAAAGTTTGGCACAATGTCAGGGAGAAGAGAGAAACGCTCTTCCTGACCATCTCAAAACAGGATGATTATAATTGTGAGAAGGCAGTTAGAGGAAAAGAAATGTTGGTCAATTTTCTTCCATGCTGTGTCACTAATGCCATGCAGGCTGTCAGTTCTTCAGCCCACTAGAGAGATTTATGGAATCAGTCCATGATCCAGGAGATGGAAAGAGGCAGTATTGTTAGCTAGAGGAGAGTGCCTAATAGAGAATAAAAATAATGCACTTTACAAGAAGATTTTCATAGAAAACAGATGAACTTCCTACTGTCTCCTGGTTTTGCCTGGCTGCAGGTTAAGAGTTGAGCATAAAGACAAAGCAGAGATCAAATATATAAATTAGCCCTTGTTATGAAATATCACTTGAAAACGAGATTTACTTTTACACATGATTTGAAATACACAATAAAATGCCAGACAAATGCAACTTGAGATGGTGGATTTAGTGTGGTTTTATTCGACCACACAATTCTACTTTTTCAAGCCCTTTTTGTTCTGCTTTGCATGTGTCTTCCTTAATTTTTGCCTTGCTAAGCCATTTTGTCACACTTTTACCATAGCTCTGCTGTGCCTCACTGTCACACTAAAGTGACAGCTTAAGACTTCCTCCTTCTGGGTCTGAAATACCCTTTACTTTCTCTCTCCTCTGTCTGGGTTGCCTGATCATTTGTCTGGGTTGAAGGTCTGTCTTTAAAGAACTAATATTTTGTTGCTGGCAAAATAAAGGGGAGGTGAAGGAGGGGTCAGAGTGTGGATCAGTGTTAAACAAATTGTGAAGGTCACAAAGAATTTTAATCTGACTTGAAAAAGAGACTTGTATCCAGCAGCACATTTTTGTTTGTGATCGTCTGAATGGACAATTGTGGCTACTTTGAGAATTTGGTGTAGACTGCATGACTGGTATAAATTGAATTAGTCTCATGACAAGGACATAGTCCCCTTTTTTCCTTATCTGCCTGATGGAAAGCAGAAGAAAGCCCAGCGTGACACGTCTTGACCCGCAATGTCAATGTGGGCTTTTGTGACAGGCTCTGATTTCTGGCCTCTCATTTGATAAAACCAATTTGGTGGAGGCCAGAAAGGAGCTTGCTGAACACTAAATGTACTTACAGAAAAGGGTGTCTGGGGGTGAGTACAGAAGGCTGCCAGTCCCTCCTCATCATCGTTAGAGAGCCAGAGTTTCGTTCTGAAAACGGGGCAGAGCCTTGGGGACACGGTCACCCCAAATGATGCCCTGTGCAGTTCTCTGCAGGATCTCCTTTATTTGTCCTTTTAGCATCACTGTGCTTTCCCTTTCCTCCATTTGCTTATTTCTTGCATTTTTCTTTCCCACTCGTCTGCCTTCCTTTCTTCTTCTTCCATTACTCTCTTGCCTCACCCTTTGTCCCCTAAACCAGACCGAAACCTCTCTCCCTTCTCTGTGCTGACAGGGCACCAGCAGGAAAATCAGGGTGAATGCTGCTTTTCCTTAGCACGAAAAACATGCTAGCTTTCTGGTTTCATGTCCATTTCCCTCCCATTCCTGATGCCTTCCTTCCTGCCTCCACTGCACTGGTAGAGGGCTGTGAACCTGGAACTATTTATACTTCAGCGAGGGGAAAAGCACCTGAATGCAGGCTGGGTAACAGGAAAATGTACGCTGCACTCACAATGCAGATCAAACCATTTTTGAATGTGCTTTAAGTACTAGAAAGACTTTTTGAATTGCTGTTGGTTTAGGTTTTTTGTTGTTTGTTTTTAAACAAGGATAAAGATTCAGTTTTTTTTCCATTAATACACAATGCAGTGGGATCTTAATGCAGTAGATTAAGATTTTTTCAATGTAAATTTAAAAAGTTCTCAGGAGAATGATTGTCATGTTTTTCCTGAATATTAATTTCAAATAAGAAGCTGTAATCTGAGCAGGGGTAGCCAAGTATTTTTGCAGTCAGAAAACAAACAGAAGCATGCTGAGAAAATTATTTACACTACAGGATTGCAATTCCAAGGCATACGATTTGGCTGCAGGTACTCTGACAGAGAATCATGGCATTGTGCCAGTGTCATGATCACATTTGAGTGATGTTTTCTTGAAGTTCTGTCATTTGTATCAGGAATTCTGGTGGTTTTGGTTGGAGAGTCATTTCAGCTCATTCCACAGACCTCTAGAGGAGAGAAACAAAATTGAAAACACCGTGTGGTGTAACAAATCCAGAAGCATCAACTTTTCCAAGCACGTGGCTGTTCCATTAGCTCATGCAGATTTGAGAAATGTGTTCTCTTTGTTAACACAATGTATTTTTTTTTCTGTTCTCTTATTCAGAGACCTGAGTGAAAACCAGATAAAAGGAATCCCTAGAAAGGCCTTTCGAGGAATCATTGATGTGAAGAACTTGTAAGTGACAACTTCATTAATATTTGTGGTGAAAACCTTTCTCCTCACGTTCCATCTGGCTGTTCCTATCAGTTTGAGTGCCTTGTGTTCAGCTCTGTGCAACACCAAAGGGCCCTGCAGGGTTTTGTCAGAGGCCTCACAGGCTACTTTGGTCCCCATGCCTGTGAACACACCTGGGGAGGTTTTGAGCTGAGGACAAAAACATACCCAAAGGCTTCACCCCTTCCTGCAGTACTGTCCTGGGGCAAGATGTGCATAGGAAAAACTCAGGTAGGGTCTGGGGGTGAAATTGAAATGTTTCGCTTAGTTTCAGTTTTCTGTCCCATCACTTATGTGGAA
This sequence comes from Corvus hawaiiensis, assembly GCF_020740725.1. Taxonomy (NCBI): domain Eukaryota; kingdom Metazoa; phylum Chordata; class Aves; order Passeriformes; family Corvidae; genus Corvus; species Corvus hawaiiensis. The sequence continues at coordinate 16,799,353 of NC_063227.1, read as the reverse complement.
AGTAAATATGACAAAATGTGGCACCCAGACATGGTGGGTGAGCACAAATACCAGAAAATGAAAAAAACCCAAGTGTGAGCAGTTAACTGTGCAGGCTTTGACAGCTTGTATTTAAAATTAAAATAATTTGTAAAAGTCTTTAAAGAGAGAAAATTTTTGTGCTAATGCAGCCAGTCTGTCCTAGCCTTTTTCTGTAAGGTAGTCTGAAATACGAGTAAAGACTTTGAGCTCTGTATTTCCAGAGCTGTTGGAGGCTCTTACCTGTTATATAACAGAAACCCATTTTGGTGCACACCCGCACACTAACGCACTGTTGGCTTTGTTGGAGTCAGCACAAGGTGAACTGAACAAGGAAATACCAGCCACTGCCTTGGCAGGGTCGGGATTTCCTGGGACAACCTGCAGCCACTCTCAGGAGCTTTTCAGAGCCAGTAGAGTTGGCACTGTGTTACCACACCAGTAGCTGACAACTGAGATCCACTGTGTTAAATGTTGGAAACACAGCGTAAATGGTGTGGATTTTTTAAAATTTAGGAGAAGAAACAGCTAAAGGAGATCTGAAAAGAAGCCCTTTTCAACAAACAGTCTTGAAACATACCTGTGCTCTGTTATGAGATCTTGCCCCAATGAAATGCTCTCAGGCACATGATGTGATTCCTGAGGCATCCTGTGAAGGGCCAGGAGTTGGACTTGATGATCCTGATGGGTCCCTTCCCTTTTGTCATGAGTTATCATGAGTTTTACTTGCATTGTGTGATCTATAGGAACAATAGATGGTATTTTGTTTCAGAAAATGTAACCTTCCCAGCTGTAATTCACTGTTAGTTGTCTGACTTCATTTCAAATAACAAAGTTTGCATTCAGAGTTTAGTTCACCTCTGACAAGCTGTCACAACAAACACAGGTGTTTTGATTTATGCACCCACTCTTAGTGCAGAAGGATCCAGGCTTTCTCCTTTCCATGAACTGATATCAAGGCATGACTGGCTGGAGTGTTTACAGGATCTGTATAAATGTTGGGATTTCAAGCTTTAACAAAAAATTGTGTCTGTCAAGTTAGGCAGTATCTATTGTTTTGCTGTAAAAGACACAGTGTCAGAAGTACTTCCCTGTGCTGCAGTTTCTGTCCTTTGTGAGCACTGAAGTTATCACAGAGTCATGAAATAATTCTGGTTTACAGTGGTCATCCAGCCCAGCCTCTGGCTCAGCAGGAGCACAAAGCTTGGTACTCTAACCGATTGCTGTTGTGAGCCATGAGTACAGATTGTTTAGATAAATAGCAGGAGAAGCAGACTTTTTACTCATATCTAGACATTCTTTCTTGATAAGGAATGTATGAATCCTGTGCCCAGGTGGTCCATGAGAGCAGGTGGCTGTTGCTTCCAGACACAGATGAGTGACCTGTGACTTGCTGAGACAAACATGGCACAATCTTGAGCCAACTTGCTGCTGGAAATACATTTAAATTTCTCCAGCAATAACTGTAAGGGTGTGATGCAAGCTGAACCAAGTTAATACTTAAAGCTCTTTAAGCTTTAAGCAGGAAGCTTGAATATGCTGATCCCATTCTCAGCCTACATTTGGCAGCCAAGTCTCTCCCTTCTGAACCTCAGCAGGGACCATGCCAGCGAGCAGGGGTGTTCAAGTGCCTGAGCAGGAGAATGAGCCTCTGCCTCGGGGTGCCATCGAGCTGTGCCAACACCTGCCTGGTGACTGTGACACGAAGGTGCTGATGGCAGAGCAGCAGGGGTGCCTGTTTCTATGGTTATCACTTTGCAGATTTATTGTACTGTCTCAGTGTTCTTCCACCTTATAAAGTGTGTTTGTGAGGGATTTTGTTGATTTTAAGGCACAAGAAATAAAGCTACATATTGTCCCATACTCCCCAGCTCTTTCCAATTTATATTTAAAATTTCTTTAGGGAAAGGCTGACATGGAATGGTCTCTGTTTTCATGGCTTGACCTTTAACATGGCCTCACATTCTTCTAGGTCCTTCCCAAAGTGTCCTGATGTCATGACAAAAATAATAACTCTGGAGATATTGTAATAGGGACACAGCACATGCTAGACCAGATGAAAGTCTCCAGATTAATGCTGTCTTTAACAGCAGCTTGGAAAGCTTCCCTCAGGACAAAATGCAGAGTTGATGCAATGGACTAAGCCAGGGCATGAATTCCTTCTGGATACCAGCTCTGAAACACACAGCCTGAGGGCTCGATATAAATTACAGTGGGTGCCATTTGGAAACCCTGTGAGAATTACCCTGTCTCAGCATGGCCATAGCAGTAATGGACACAGAGTCACAGGTTGTGTCCAGCTGGAGCAGACTGATGTAAAAAAATCTGCTTCCTGAATTTAAGGGCAAAGGTGCTGCTGCATCTGGGAAGCAGAGAGAGTCTTTGGTGATGTTCTCCAAGCACCAGGGCTGCAGAGCTGGATGGATACAGGAAAAAAATTAAAAAAAAAAAAATTGTTAAAATGATGGGGGAAGAAAGCCTTACAAAAATCAGTGTTTCAAGATATTTTTCAACCTGTCTTACTTTTTAAATGGTAAAAGCTTTCTATCTTTTATCATTCTCTTAGAAGAACGGTGAGCCCAGGAATATGGGCTTGGATTAGGGCTGTGCTAAAGAAGAGTTTTAAATGTCAGGGAGGCCAGTGTTTTTGCACAAGACAAAGCCAAAGCAAAAACTGGAGGTTTGCAAACTCCTAAGTGGGCGAAATTTAGTTGTGTGAATTATTTTCATATGAAGTGTTTTCTGCTGTTTGAGTACAAAAAAGTCAAAGGATCTGCACACAAAGAATAAATTAGTGAGTCTATTTCTAACTGAAACGTAGAAATAATTATACAGCTTTTAGAAAGTTTCATGAGCACATAATGTCCATTACCAGTAGTGAATTTATTTGGGAATTTGGGAAAAGCTGGCACTTTGAACATATTGTAGAGTAGATGCATAAACTCTGCTCAGCGACCCTTAAGAGCTGAACAAGAGAGGGCAAGAGAGGGCCAGCCTGCAGAGCACACCTGTATTCAATTTCTGTTACTTATTACTTGGAGAACAGGAAATGTTTCTTGCAGGAATCTAGCCCCAAGTAAGCACATTTGTTTCAAGAATTAAAGTATATGGGTTGGGGTCTCATTGAGCTTTGGGCTAACTCAGTGCTGTCAGCCATGGCCTTCAATCATAAATATATATAGAGCTGCTTCTTGCATTTCTGCACGTTTCCCCTGCTTGTATCACATCTCAGCATTCAGGGGAGTGTTTCTCTGGTGAGGCATTCCTGCAGTTGCTGTTGAATTAGCCTGCCCAGCCCACCTCACTGAGGGCAGCCAGGATCCCGGAACAGGGATATGCAGATCTTGATGTTAGGAAGAAATTCCTCCCTGTGAGGGTGGGGAGGCCCTGGCACAGGGTGCCCAGAGAAGCTGTGGCTGCCCCATCCTTGGAGGTGTTCCAGGCCAGATTGAACAGGGCTTGGAGCACCCTGGTCTTGTAGAAGGTGTCCCTGCCTGTGGCAGGAGGTGCAACAAGATGATCTTTGGGGTCCTTTCCAACCCAAACCATTCTATGAGTCTACGAACGTCTCCCAGCGAAGGAAAGGAGAATATCAGACCATGTGCAGTGTGGATGGCGGGCAGAATGACAGAGCAGCAGGGCAGAGGGGGAGCCAAGCAGCCACCCTGAGTAAACACCACTCAGAGCTAGAGCCACATGGAATGACACAGGCACAGCTTTTTTTGTCAGGAGCTGCTGCAGTTTCTTGTTCTTGATTCACTGGAACTCAGTTCCATCCATATTCAGCTCCTGCCTTTTATTTCTCATAGGCTTTAGCTGTAAGATTCTGTAGCACTGGGAAAAGAAGAAGTTAACATGTTCATGTGTCTTGATAACACAGGCTCATTGCATTTCTGTCTGAATTCTTCTCAGCCTCACCTGAGATAATAGCTCCTATCACTAGGCCTGCAAGCAGCTTTCCCTGCATTGTGGGGCCACTTAGCAATTGTGAGTAATATCCTCCTTGATAGGCCTAAAGGTTCTTGTGGTAGAAGAAATGAAGCATTTAGATTTATTTTTTTTAAAAAATACAGAAATACACCAGCACATATGTAGCATTTAACACTTCTGCTATTCAGTACACATTTATTTTCCTAGTGGTTAAATTACCTCTGCAGTGGGGAAAATCAGAGCTCCGTGAGTACTGTAAAATATTGTGGTACCTATTAGTTTCAGTTCCTTATTTGTTAAATGGCTTTTCCTGGAAGATTCTGTTTCTTTTTCTGCATGCATCTACTATCAGCATCAATCCATGTGACTTTTACAAAAATTAAACATCTCGATTGCACATTCAGGTTTTGGAAAAAGCTGAACTAGCTCTTTACATTGAGAGGTATTTTGCATTCACCTACACAAAATATAAAAATGTTCCTATGTAATTTTTTTTTAACCGTCACAGCCAGCTCTGCAGAGTATATTTGTAGCTTCTGCCATTCAGCCATAGGAATAATTAAACATATCTGTCAAGTTAAACTAATGAATAAACCCAAGGAAATAGTGGTTGATTTGTGTGTAGCCATTTCACTAGAAGAAAGCAAGTGATTGTGAGTTATTTGCCATACATAAATATGCAGTAGATCTTAATGAAATGGTACACTACAGAACGTAACTCCTTTAGTCTGGGTTCTCCAGGGAAGCTATTATCCAGAGCCCTCTGAAATTCTTGGCCGTAGTTTCTTGACATTTGTGTACAGGATTCAGTGTTACTCTTGCAGTTTGCAGTAAAATAAAACAAAAGGAGGAAGATAAACAGTTGGCCAGATTTTCCACTCGTTTGGTGTAAGATCTGGAATAAGCCTTCTGAAGCCAGTGGTTGGCTTCAAATAAAAGCAAAGAAATGCCTAGAGGAGAATCGATTATCACATGTTGGGTTATGTATTTGCTTATGTATCTCTCACTGGACTGAACAATGTGTGTCTATATTTGATGGTGTGCATGAAAAGAACAGTATGTTTTAAACAGGAATGCATAAAAATTTAAGGAAAGGATATATTTCTGTTATGGAACAAGTTTCAGGTTATTTTGACAAAGAGCTGGCAAAACAGGTCAGAGGCATGGAAAGAGCTATTTGGGATCTCATTTGAGACAAGCCTTTTGCACTCTTTAGGGGGCAAAAAGATCACATTACTTCAACTGTATAAATTTGTAAATAATTTTCCTCCTCCTTGTCCGTAAATTCACACTGGACTCAATGTATTCCAACAGTGTATTCCTTTCTATCTCCTGTAATTGGTCTTCATTGTGATAGTGGCCATAATGAATTCAAGAGAGATCTCTGTGGCCATCACATTTGCTTTCCTAGAAATTTCATTGTCATGCAGCATTATTATAACATTAAAATAACAAGTTACAAACTTACCACCTTCTATGGAGAAACACCACCTGCAGTGTCAGTTAATTTTATGAATACATTAGTTTGAGCTTTTGCCATCTGTTCTAGCCCTTATAAAAAATGCAAAAAGCGTATATTTCACAATTAACTCATTAAAAGGATATGATTGATTGAAATGCACACGCATGTTCCCCGCACAACGGGTAAGGTGAGACGTGCGGAGCCGGCCGAGCACAGAGAGACTCTGAGTTGCAAGAGAGGACATTTTGTGAGACAGAAGTGTTTCTCTCTTGACATCCTCAGCCACACACACAGGGCCAGCACATCAAGTGACACTAAAGGTGACACTGGTTGCTTCACTGGTCTCTTGAGAGTCGTGGCCCAGCCCTGCAGGGGCTCCCTCGTGGTTCTGCCCAGGGAGCTGCTGCTTTCCTGCCGGAGGTCACGGGGTGTACAATGCCCCTTGGTTTGTTTTCCTATTCTATTATGCTCTGAATCACTAACCTCTAAAATCTACCTGCCCTGACATTTCCAAATAGCTTCTCTTGTCTGTCTTATAGTAAAAATCAGAGAAAAAAGTTAGGAAGTCTAAATGCTGTGCAGGCTGGCTTTGGGCAGGCAGGAAGGTGTAGGGAGGGATTGCGTTTTCGTTTGTCCCAGCTGGAGGTGCCTTCCTGCTCACTCTCTTTCCATCGGGAATGTCATAGCTGCTGCAGACACAGCCAAGGGAAAGCCTGCTGGGAACATGGATGAAAACTTGAAACTTAGTTCAGAAACTGCATAATCACAGTTTTTCCTCTGCCTCCAGTGAATCGGCAGAGCCTTTTTGCTCTCTGTGCTGCATTGGAGAGGCGATGTGTTTATCATCAGTGCCTTCCTGACAGTCTGTGGGAGCACAGAATCCTGGGCACATGGTGTGTGCCCTGCCCTTGTATCCCTTCCCTTGCAGAAGAGTCTTGTGCTGGATGGCTGAGGGGTGAGCAAGGGGTCTGGAATAAAAAGCTAATTCTGCACTTTTCTAGAATATGATGCACAGAGGCAGTGCTGAATAACTGTGCTCTCTGGCAGTTAATTGGAATTGTCATGAAATACTGTGGGGTTTAACTGTCATTACAACCCCAAAACTTTTGCATGTCTCTTTTGACATCGTAAGTAGTCGTCATTACTCAGAATTACCTTCTTGAGAAGAAACTTTCATAGGATTTTTGCAACATGCACTGATGCTAAGAGATACCAGTTGAGCAGTGATCTCGCTAGTGAGTGAGCCAGTTTCAGTCTTGATAGTGCATTTTTGTGAACGCTTGGCATTAGTGTTACGTCAGCCCTCCAGGGGACATTTTAGAAGGGCATGAAATGATAGGACAATGGGGAATGGCTTTAAACTCACAGAGAGCAGGTTTAGGTTAGATATTAGGAAGATATTTCTTCCCTGTGAGAATGGTAAGACCCTGGCACCCTGGAAGTGTCCAAGGCCAGGTTGGACAGGGCTTAGAGCGACCTGGGATAGCAGAAGGTTTCCCTGCCTATGGCAGAGGGTGGAATAAGACGGTCTTTAGTCCCTTCTAACCCAAACTGTTCTATGATTCTGTGATCCTGTGGTTCACGTGGTCAGCTGGAGGGTTTGATCCCAACCTGCAGGAAATTCCTGTATTTTAGGATAAGGGATGTTAATGAGAATGCTGCGTCCTTGCATTATTCCCCAACAGCCTGGGATGGTCCCACGTGCATCAGGGAGCAATGGAACAGACATGTGCAGACCAACAACCTGCAAAGTCTGCAGCACACGTGATAAATACTGAGTAACCCCAAAACCATTTCATGAAGTATTTAAACCTGTGCCATATTCGGTAGTGTGATCAGCCCATACTTGCATTTTTTAAACACATTTTGGTTTATGTAATCCCCTTTCTCATGAAACACCAGGTGGATGAAGCAGCACAGAACGATCTTAAATCCATTGAATGTGCTAAACTATGGCTTGTACTTCACGTGAGATTGATTGCACAGATTGAAAATGCGCCGCTGCTTTATTTATTTTATTTTTTAAATAAAAACATCTGCATGAAGTAGAGTGGATGTCTGCTCTGTTCTCTTGGCCACTTGCATTTCAGGAAGTGTTTGTTTTCATGGATGTCTGGAGTTGTGGGCTCAACTGGCCACAAGGGATCTGTCACTGACAACTTATTAAAAGCTGAACCATCACTCCTGAGGAACAGATTTCCTCACTGTAAAGGTTGCTTTCCCCCGAGTAAAATGTCAGATAAATAAAAAGCTGAAATCTCTCTTAAGTGTGTTCTACTTATAAAATAGAAGTATATAAGCCAATAGTATTTAGTAGTGGTGGATGTATGCTTGGCGGCATTTAATATTTTTTAAATTTTCATTTTTCTGAGCTAATCAGAGCTGACTACCCCCATAATAAGGTTATACATTATTCCGATTTACCCGATTTCTGTATTCTGGATATCCACTGCAGTATATATTGGTTTTAGTTTTAATTTTTGGGCAAACCACAGATTTTTTAGTATTTCTTGTAGAAGTAGGACAAACAAATACCAATTGTTTTCTCCTTTTCTGGAAATGTATTTCAAGCATTATTGAAAGCCTGCACTTTAAAGGTTCATAAGGTAAAATCCTGATGCTGATGACAAGAAAGATGAAGTATCCCACACAGGCATAAGTCATCCTTTCCATCAACTTCAAATTCTGTTCTGATCTTCCCTATGCTTTGTGCCTTGCATAATTTATTGCCTTCTCCAGCCTAAGAGGGGCTCCTTCTGCAGCCATTAGCCATGAGCTCCGTTAGCTGGTCATCAGGGGGGTTTGAAGAGTGACACGGATGTGCTGTGTCCCATCAGGAACATGACACAAGTGACGCAGGGATGGGACTCCTTTGCACAGGAGACTGAAATAGTCCAGTCTTTGTGTGTCAGAACCTCAGGCTTGATGGTCACTTTTACAATTTCTCTTTGATTATGTAAAATCCGGGAGTCTAGAGATCTAAATTGTATGTCATTCACTTGCCTAAATGGGACGTTGGTGGAATTTTTTAAACAAGATCACAAGCTTCAGGTCCGCAGTTTGATAAAAGAAAACCTCATCCCTAATCCTGAATGGGATCCATTATCTGGGGTTTGAAATCTGCTACAAAAAGTCAGGGTGACTATTGCTATTTCCAGAGATTACTTATCTGCTTACTTATTTCGCTGAGCTCTGCTCTGTGCTTTCTGGGCTCGTTATTCTTTTATCCTAATGAAGCACAGATACATTTTGATGCAGCACCCATGCTGCAGCACTGCTTTTGTATGGAGAGTAATGAATAGCAGATTTGGCTCTTTTCTGTTTTAATAGACTTACAAGAGTCTCTCTGACAGAAACAAACTCCAGAAAATACCTTGATTTAAAAACAGGCTATGTGGTATTCTTACTGTCCTTTTGATATAAAACTTGATTAAAATGGGATGTGACATCAGTTGAAAAAGTATGAAAATCAAATTTTCTTTATTACGTATGTGTTTAGGCTAACCTATGCCTACAGTTTATCTTTGTATAATTTATGCTGTCTTTGTGCCATGCCTTAATTTTGAATACATTTGTTGAAGATTTCCTGCAGCATTCATCTATGATTGTCAAAAGGAAGTTTTATTCTAAAAAAAGAGATAGTACTGGTTTTAATTATGAATCTAAATAGCTTCATAACCAGAGTGAACTCTGAATTTACATCATTTTTATGATAGCCACACCATTCCAGGTTTATTGATTTTGTCATTTGCTTCATTACATTTAATGCAAACCTTTTGTATGAAATTATTCCGGTGCTGTGCTGGCCACGGAGAGGTCAGCGTGTGCAGTCTCTAGCCAAAACAGCACAGCAATATCATTTTAGTGCAGACTCCATGGATATAAGGGGGGTTGGAAATACTGTCCACCAGCAGAACAAGGTTTGCCTTTTCCTCTTGACCTTCCCAGCTGGACAAAGTTAAAACCACAGCTTGAGTTGTCCTTTTTTCACTCTTCTTTTCTCTCCCCTGCGTTTCGCTCCAGCTCTTTGGTGACGAATGTCTGTTACTGGAGAGGAAAATGGTGTTTGGGGGGTGGGTTTGGGCAGAGCCTGCAAGTTCCCTGGCAGTGCCAGGCTGTGCTGGGAATGGCCTGGCAGCACCAGCTCTGTGCCCAATGGAGATCTCCCAAAGGAGATGGTCTGCAGGGAGTGCAGATCTCCTGCTCAGAAGCTGTTTTGAAGAGCCACTTGCTTTTTGGCTTTCAAGGCAGAGACACTGTGTGTCTGAGGCCTCCAGTTTTTTGGACATTTCACTGGGATTAAATTCTGATATTTCATTTTGTAAATAGGCAACAGTGTGCCAGGATTTGCTGTCCATTTTAATGGGTCTCTGCCCATGGCAGGGGAGTTGGAACTAGATGATCTTTAAGGTCCCTTCCAGCCCAAGCCATTCTGTGATTCTCTGAATAAAACTTCTTGAGTTCTTAATTAATACTGCATCACTTTTTCTGGATAACACGATTATTATTTTTAATGTAACTTCATTTTAAGAAGTGTTGAAAACACTATGCAAAACAGGTAGGTAAATGGATCCTTGTTTTCCCAGAAGGCAATGACTTAGGCTCAAAAATTAATTTCAGTAATTGATTGGGGGACTTGATTTCCTGCACCATTCTTCCTTGACCTTGAAATGAGATGGATATCCCCCTGCTTTTGACCCCAACTCTTAACTCAGCTGCAGCTTTTTTTCCTGACCCAAGCCCTCAACTCAGCTGCAGCTTTCTGTATGAGAGCAGAGCTGCCTATTTAAAACAAGCCTGTGCAGCTTCTTGCCACATTTAGAGCCCAGAAGGGAATGATTATATTTTTCATTCAGTGATTCAGTCTGTTCCATGACTTTGCTATCCTGCAGTTGGGTGACTCCATGAGATAAAGTGTAGAAAAACAAAGCCACCTGCAATTCAATTCAATACAAAATTGATATGCCTTGAAAGAAAAATATTAAACTGTGATGGTATAACTGTATTGTAGAGTTTTTTCATCACAAATTGTTTTTATAAGAACATATGCTCACTGTGTTTCAGCAAGGGATGTTATACAGTCCTTTTAAACAGCTCAATTGCTGCATCACTTGAAAATTTCCTCAAAAGAAGTTCAGATCATGTAAATCCTACATGGATATTAAGAAGATCCTATGGAGGATCTTTGTTTTATTAAAAAAAACCCTCACTGTTTTTGCTTGGATCTGCAGTGTTTTCTTCCTGTATAAAATAAGGATCTAAATCTGAGTAAAGCACAGAGGGAATTCTCAGGCATTCAGATATCTGTTATGAGATTAATAGAAATAAAGTTGATTATCTAGGTGCAAATCTGAGAATGGCTTTAGTATAATAGCTTTGAGGTAGGCAAGAATAAAACCCCTTTTGTTTAAGACCAGATGACACAGGGTGAGTGGAGACAGCAGCAGTGGGAAAGGCTGTGAGATGGTTGTCTCATTTGTACAACTGATTTCTGCTACTGAATATCATTTCCCTCCACTTTTTTTTCTACCAAAGGCCTGTGGGATCTAATTTTGCTTTTGTTTACCCTTTGGTAGTCCCATAAATGTCAAAGAAACAAATGAGAGAATTCCATCTTCATGTGGAAGTAACCTCTGCTCCAGTCTTTTGTGGGTTTCTTTAAAGCTCTTTTTGGAGTTATTTTTCCAACTCGTTGAGCAGCGCAGTAGCACTATGGTAATGTGCATACCCAGCTTGTCCGAGGTGCATTTGCACACTTAGGATTCTTCTTCGTTTCTCTTGTTTGACTAGGGAAAATGAGGATTTTGGAATTGTTTATTTGAAAGAACAGGAGAGTTTCATGAATGAACGGTCAAGATTATTTCCCTATATAAATTCTGCATCAATATCCTGTCAATCACAAGTTGCTTATACGGCAGTCATGATATGTTAATGCTAGAATATAGAGTGGTGCTTTTCCAAAAACACCCCAAAAAAGCCCCAGCCCGAACCAAACCTACAAACCCTAGAATTTAACTCATTTGAAGAGATAAGAGATATATTTGGGCTGTATATAAACTGTGATGTGGTGCACAAGAAATCTTAAAGCAAATTATTTGCATTACGATGCCCATAAGCAGTTCTTGCTGCATTTCCAGGAGCCCAGTAAAAAGCATCCAGCCTGCCTCTCAGGGCAGCAAAACAGGACTTTTTCATACACATTAAAAATGGCATTTTGTGGCATGGGGTGCGAAATGGAGCTTTCTGGTGTGAAAATTAGTTTTAGAAATGCGATTGATTTTTTTCCCGTTTTTTTTCTTCTTCCTCCTACTTTTTTTTTTGGTGACCTTTCAGTAGCCCTGTATGCAAGTTTCACCCTTGAACCTACTTTATTTTGTATTTAATTTATATTCTTAAACTCAGGTCATATGCAGCACCAGCTATTGATTAGATCCTGCTTTTAAACCCAGTCTTACAGGGAAGATGACTGCTGCAAAGGGGTCAAGTGGTTTGCCTGAAATAATTCACTGAGTAAGGGGGGCTCACAATTATCTGAACCATTTGAGTGGGGGTTTTTTGTTGGGTTTTTAGTTCGGTTTTTAGCTGTCTGCCTGCAGCTCTCACTGCTTTTCAGAAATGTGGTGCTCTCCCTTCCTGAGGAGCAGCTGAAAACATAATTAAGGGTTAATGTTCAGGCGGGGAGGGGGAGCAGCCAGCCCTTCACAATAAGTTGGGCAATAAGCAGCTGCTCTCAGGAGAGTGACTGAGAAGGATGGGAGAAATGTCCTGTGAAGCCAATTGTTCAGGTATCCTCTTTACCTACTTACAAAAAAATTACTGCTTTGATTGCAAGAAAGAAAAAATTGGGGCTGGGCTTTTTTCTGGCCATTTTATTTCAGCGCTGTCAGGTCTGAGTATGAATTAGGTTTTTGAGGTTTTGTCTAAAGGGTCAGGTAAGGTGACTGGTATGTTCTTGTGATCCAAACTTTCTGCCTAATCCTACCTGGGAGTACAAGTTTTCGTGCACGTGGCGGAATTTTTGTCATGACAAACCTGGCAGAGGTAGCAGCTGTCTCTGTAAGAATGTGTTTATGGACTAATGTCAGGAAAAAATACTTATAAAAATATACACCACCTAGCAAGGAAATTTCAAAGTCATCTGTATCAATTAATTTTTAAGATCCTTTGATAGTGGCTTCAAGTTTGTAAGGCTTGTAGAATCTTTATTCAATGGCTAGGGAGTAAATGTGAATGAACATTTCAGAAATGTAAGCATTTATATTTAAGAAATCACAATGTCTAGGATGACCTGAAGGTTGTTTTGATGATTTCAAAATAAAATATTTTTCTTTAAAAAAATTTTAAAAGTACAATTTGCAGAGAAAAATATTGAAGTCTGTAACTTGCAGGAGATTCTGTACATAAACCTGCCTCTGCAATATTTTCTGTTGATATCAGAAGTAAGGTGCAAAAATTATTTAATAATACTAACCATATTTCTAATAGTAAGCCATCTTCTATCCATATTTTTGCCTTAAAATTGGGCATGCAGTTTTCTCATGATGCTGTTTTTACCAGTTTTTGATGACATAATTCTTTCACATTTACGTTCATTACAAGTCCTGCATTTATAGATAAGTGCAGAGTTTTAAATCACTCAAGTCCCCTGCAAGATGGAATAAATCCCTTTGGAGGTGACCTATCCTCCTGCTCTTGCAATGTGTGTTGTCTTGGGATTACGGTTGTCCCTTGGTACTGGGATTTCTGAACTGTGATGTTTCAGCTCCTGGGTCGAGTTATTCCTTGCCCAGCAGTTTATCTCTTCAAGAGATTGGCAATCCACAAGGAAAGCTAAAAGACCTCAGCACCTGTAGCTGATTTTCAGTTCTCCCCAAGAATTAAGCTTTTGTGAGGATATCAGGTACCAGCAGGGTTTTTGACGATTTTTTTCCGTTTCAAGCACTGCAGTCCAGTAAAACACCAGTGCTGCTATACATCTTTTACCTATATCTTTATAAAGGTACTTTGTGGCAGTAGTGACATCATCAGTAATTACCTATTGCACAGTGTTCAGCACTTTTGAAATGAACTCTCCCTCCTCCATGTTTTATGTTAGTATTACCTGTCCGAAGGCCAGAGAAGAACATTTTAATTTGGAAATGATGTGGGTTAGTGGAACTGGAAGAGATGAGTTCAGTTCCTGAAATTTTGTAAAACCTCATGACACTGCTGACAGCTCAGGGGAGGAGGAATAAATGTATTAAGGGGTGAGGGACTCAAATGCTGAAGTCATCCCATAAATGCCAAAAATAGATGGATGCCATTTGTTTTTATGAATTAAAAGAAACAGACCTATGGTTACATGTAGGTGGAAAGAAACTCCCTGGTGAATATGCACAAGAGTTGTCACATATGCTCCGTGCCACGTTTCTGAAGGATATGTGGCAGTGCCACATTGATTTGGTAAAACATTGTTTGGGAAGTTGAAGATCTGCTAACAAAAACTGAATGCAGTCATCCAAACATATTGGGTGCTTATGGTTCATATGGGCGTTCAAATAGAACATTTGTTCCAAAATGCTCGTAAACATAAATCTGCAGGATGGATTGCTGTCCTTACCCCCAGTGACAAACATTTCACAGATGACGTGAATTTGGCTGCCTTGAAAGCAGTGAAGCAAAACGGCTTTTTTTGTCAACTGTGATCCAGTTTGCTGTTAATTCCAGAGCACTTTTCAAAGTATTTAAAAATTGTTGTAGTTACTAAGTGCCTAGATAACCAAGAAGAACATTGGTTTTGGTTCCCATTTAATCTATCGGGTAACTTATTTGTTTTGGTTCCTACAATCTTTTTTTGGGTTTTCTTTTGTTTTACTTTTCTTAGAGGTTCCTTTTTTCATTCTAGAAACTGGTTATTCTTTCAGAATGCTTCTTGTTCTGGTTAGTTCTTTTAAAGTGTTGGAGGCTTTCATTTGTTAGGTGCAGGTGTTTCACTGACAGCGTAGGTGAGTTTGGGAATTGTTCTAGACCTGGTGTAGACAAAGGAGTGTGGTGGCAGAGGGGAACACAAGTCACAGAGGCATAGCTGGTGTGGCATCCTCAGGAATATGTCATAGGATGATTAATTTGGATATGGACAGCTAGTAAGGGAAGAGGAATAGGTCTTCAGGTTCGTGTTCAACTGCCCAACAAACACTCCATGTCCATGAGTGAACCTCGGGAATGGGGATAATGAAGGATCAGCTGTAGGCTGGCCTGCTCAGGACTCTTGCTTGCAAGACCTCATTGTATGTGACAGAATAGCAGAGTTTAGTGCTTACTGAAGCCCTTTTTCACTCTTCTTAGTCTAAGGGAAGTGTTATTTGCTTACTCATCTATAAATACATGTATATGTAACTGCCTAAATTACATATATAAGCACACAGAGTCCTCAGAGAAGTGCAGAGTACTATTTTTATAAACTTAGTAAAAATATAAATAAGCATATAAAAAGCACACAGCAAGATTTCACCCTTTCTTTACAGTTTTTGTAGTATAAGCAAGTAATGCAGCAACCCAAAGCACATATTGTGTTAACTTATTTGTTTGAAATCATGTAGCAGAACAAGCAAATTTGGGGCAATGAGGTATAGAGTCAGACTGTAAGAAGTAATTCCAGTGGGACTCTGGATGGGGAACTTGATTTTATTGCCTTGAGCATGAAGTTTGATGTAAATGCCTTAAAGGCTTGTGAGGTTCAGGCTGAATTCCAGTGTCTCTCTCCCTCAGCACAGACTCATCTGAACTCATCCATACTCTTATCTAGAATTGACTACAAGTTGGCCACAGCTCTGACTTGCAAAATGGGATGTGATGCTAAGAAATGACAAATATAAAGACTTAAAATCAGAGGATCAAGGCTTTGCATATGCATTGAAGCAACCACTGGAAAACAAATTTCAAAGGTTTTTACAGTATCTTGCCAGCCCTGTTTTGTATCAGTAAGAGGGTAACAGCACAGGGCTGTAGTTACATGAGGTACTTGGGGCTGCTGCTCTTCCTCAGCTGGCCTGAGAAATCATGTACTAGCAAAGCAGAGAAATGGTTAAGAGTCAGAATTTGGAGCTGCATGTCATTTAGGAGCATTTCTGTGTTAAAAACGAAACCTCTGACTTTGATAATACCCAGGCAGGCCATCAGTGAGCAACACAGAACTGTAACTAAGCCAAATGGCTCCTTGTCTTAAGGTAATGGAAAACACTTATATTTTTGCTGGTTAGTTTGTCAGTGGCCAATTTTACAGCAGAAATTACTAGAATGGGATAAATTCCATGTCTCAGAAGCAAACTGCTGTTGCCTGATCGGTATAGAAGAAAAGGGGTAAAACAAAGCAAAATCCTGGAAGCACACCCTCCGACCCTACTTTTCATTGTCTGGAGTGCCACTTATTTGTCCTACAATACAAACCCACAGCTGTGGTAAAGATGAAATGGCCTGATTTGGAACCCTTAGGAAAGCTTCTGAGCCTGTGTTAAGCATGGTCAGTGCTGGAAGCCCCTATCAGAGGGATTTAAAATTGATGCAGTATCTTGAAATATGTAATTTGTGAACTGTCCTCCAGCAGCTGTGGGAGTTGGTTGAGGAACTGAGTAGGACCATGTCAAAAAAAATCCCCCAATCCAAAATGGGATGTGGAGATACCCAGAACTGTGATTCCTTTTCCAGCTTTAGCTGGCTATTTTTTTATTTTTAAACAGTCTGATAAAACAGGCTTTGATTGAAAACTTATCGGTGTGTTATACTAAGAAACTATACTACCATTTACAACTGCAAGCTGTTAATTGGATATTATCCACAAGTTTTTAATATTAATTTTCTAACCAACAACAAAGAAAATAAGGTTACCAAAACAAAAAAATGAACTGTTTTGCCCACATTTACCAGCCATGCAGCAAGGCAGACACTCTACCATGACTTTACTCACAATATCACAAGTCATTGTATGACTGCAGGTGATAGCATTAATCTAATGTGATATGGGATTCCAGAGAGGACAGATGTCTGGAGATCGAATGTCCAGATTTCCTTTTGCTCTGTTATCCCCCTAAACCTGTAAAAAACAGGCACTTCTGGGCCTGGCCCTGGGCACGTTCACCTTCCCTGCTCTGCACTCACCCTCTGCCACAGCCTCTATGCCCCACGGCGTTTTCATGTTTGCTGCTCAAGTCCAAGTTTCTCAAAGGCAGAAGAGCCTTAATTTTCCTCTCAAACCTGAGTTTTGTAAGTTATTAAACATAAAAATGTGTCAGCAATGACCACCACCAGAATTAACACGTTAGTTGTCCCTGTTCAATAATCTCAGGGTGAGCTCTGCGCATTCCTGTGCAGCCGGCATGGGCCGGGCTCGCGGGCAGTGCCAGGGAAACCTGCAGTGGTGTCCTCAGGGCAGCAGGAATGTCACCCATGCCCAGAACATCTCCTGTCCAGTGCTGTGGCCAGGAACCAGCAGAGCACTAACCCTGCCTTGTTGTGTCACACTAGAGAGTTTCTTGCAGCCCTCTGCCCTACTGAGCCCATTTCAGAAATACCGGTGGCTCCAAAAAAATTTTGTCTTTGTCAACAATACACATTTTAATAGGAAGGGATGGAGCATTTGGGGTCTTTCTTTTTAAAGTTTTGATTCTGTAATGGATTTGTTACAGCACGGAACATACGCACGGAATGATTTTAAGGAGAGAACCCAAATCCTGGTTGATGCTGCCGTATTGATCAGCAGTAACAGCTCGCCTGTGGGGGCTTATTTGTTTTGCCTTGGAAATGAGCGTGACTTATGTGCTGTTGGTTCCATATAAGTGATGCCATGATGGTGCACGAGCCTGTGTAAACACCAGCCTTGCTCACAGGGCACATCTTCTGGGCAAGGTTCAGGGGTGCTGCTGTCCTGGGGTCAGGATGGGGCACGGGCAGCCAGACCCTGCACACTCGCTGTGCCTGTGCCTCCCTTCCCTGCCAGAAACACCGGAGAGGAGGGAGGGGCTCAGGGTGTGATGGAAGCGGCAGCCACAGATAAGCAGAGGTCAGACATCACTGCAGGTCAGGGGTGGAAGGCAGCAGTTCCTGTTCCACCTGCAGCAGCTGGGTGGATGGAAACACCTGCAGCTCCTCCGTCTCATACTCTTTGTACATTACAAATTTCTACTCTTTATTTAGATTAAACAACTGCATATTTTTTCTATGGAGGTACCTCGCTTTCAGATTTTCCAGTTTCGTAATACAGCCCCTAATGATATGATTTCCTGTTAATATTCCTAATCCGATTCCCTAGTATGATTTTCTGTTAATAAGGTCACTGCTTAGTAACATTCTGAACTAGAACTTTCCCTTACGTGTGGTATTTGACACTTGTCAACTGAACATAACAATAAATAAAAATTTAAATAAGTGCAAACCTTCTAAAACTGTAAAAAACATCACAGTAAGTAACTTTCATTTTCTCAAACACCCATTTTATCTTCCTCATTTCTTCCCCTTTTCCCCTTTGGGGCTATGGCAGAGGAGAACAACAGATGGTTATCAGTCAAGAGTAACTAGGGAAACGGCAAAACCTGCCCCAATTGCTATGGAGACAGCCATTTCTGTGCTTGGTATGCACTATTTGTTACATCAGCAACCAGAGAGAGTTAAAAAAAGAAAAAAAAAAATGTTCTAAAGCACCTGGTATTGAAAGGAAATCTCATGTTTGTGTGTGTTTGTCCTTGTGGCAGGAGTAGTCTCCATGTTCGTTTGCCACTCAAGTTTTGCTCTAAGCTGATATTTCGGTTATTTTGGACAGCAGCATTTTGATTTGTGAGTTAATGTAATACAAATACTCAGAGTAAATACTTAATACTTTTGAATAGTCTGCAGAATAGTTATTCATAAGCAACTCTTGCCCTTCAAATTCCTGTCTCCTTGAATTTAACAACCTGGCAGCACAGGTTGGGTATGAAAACTGAAGACAGAGAATATGACTTTACCCAATTATTTCAGGCAGATGAGCTGTTTCTGCGCAAAGCCTCAACCACAGCTTTTGGCAAAATCACATCCTTGGGAAAGAAAAAAGGAATTTTGGAACACTTGTAAAAATCTCAGAGTGAGATTGCAGCTTGATCACAACAGCTGTATCAATCTTTTAAAATTTTCTAATGTAAGCAAGCTCTTATAGAGTGATTTTAGTGTAGCATAAGTAGAGTAAAAATTAAATGGAAAAAATGCATTAAAAGCTAGTTTGAAAGAAGTTGACGTTATTTCAATTTAATTGAATTTAATATTACTTCAAAGCACCATCTTTCCCCATTTATTGGGTCTTCCTTATCAATTAATACAAGGATAAGGACTTTAGTTTGGTATGTGAGAAATTTTAAATAGGTATGTTGGTGTCACTTTCCTTAGGTATTTTAATATTCTTGAAGTTATGTAAGGGTAATAAATGTTATAGAGTGTCTCTCTAATTCTTACAGGTTATGGAAGAACTTAAATACTAGAGTGCAAACTTTACAGGAAAGGGATAACATAGAACCAGCAAGTCTGTATTAGAAATGAAATGAAAAAGGAAATGGAAGGGAAAAATGTTGTCCAAAGAGAGGTTCTTTTGGACATACAGTTGGCAAAATTATTTCTTTTCTAAAAATGATTCTATAATAATTTACAGTGAATTTACCTTCCTGTGAAATCACTATTGAAATCTCTTTAAGTATTTTGGTGATACAATACCTGTAACATGGATACTCTGGTTAAAAATGCAAGTCTTTCATTAATGAGGAAATGGCTTCTGCCTAATTTTTTATCTACAAGTGTAGATACAATCTGTAACAGTAGGACAGCAATTTTATATCAGTAACAGTATAACCTTAAATATGCAACTATTATGACACTGGTTTTTTATGCTAAATGAGAAAGATGAGAAAGAAATTGGAACAGTATATATTACAGTAGTCATTAATACTGGCTTTTATTTAAATATTTAACTAGACTTTGAGCAAAATATAGAAAGAGGTTATAGTAATTTAACTACTGTCACAGTATAATTAAAAAACAGATTAGCACTTGAGCTTTGCAGTAGGCTTGGTAGTGTTTGAAAATGGAAAAAAAAAAATCCCTCACTGAATAAAGTACAAAACACTGGTTATAAAGTCCATTATTTTTAAATGTTGATGCTTGAAGGGCCTCTTCTTTGTGAATGTGAGTATGGCTAATTACAGAAAAGATGCTGAAATCTCTACTTATGTAGTTGGTGTGCTGTAAAGAAACCTTGCTAGTAATGCAAATGGAGGGTTTTAAGCAGAAACAGTTTTTTAGTGTTAATAAAATATTAGTTTATTTCAGTTTCAGTAAATTTCACCCTGCATGAATTCAATTCTTTAATGTTTTAGAATAGTTTTGTGTTTTAAAAAAAAAATTTAAAGCTAGTAACATGATAAAAATTATATCAGCTTTGTTGCTGGGGATTTTTATCTCTCAAATGCATTTGTAAATTAAATATTCCTTATTGTTGTGAGCAAAACCTTCAAGGCTCGGTATTTAAAGGATTATTTCAAATGGCAAAAGAATATATCAACATTGTAAAACCCTATTCCTTCTTAATAGTATTTGAAATGTAACTCTTATTTATGATAGATAATGCACAAGTGTAAATGGATAAGCCAGAGTTACACTCTGTCAGGGAAAAGGTGTTTTAAACATTTAAAGTGGCATTTTAGCCAAGCCATAGATTTTGCTGTGATGTAAATCTGTTAGGATGCAGTGTTATGTCTCATTTCTTACAAAGGTGATTTGTGTCTAAGTTTGGGTTTGTTTTTTTCTTTAAAACATAAATTTTAAATTTTATCAATCAACTGCATATAATGCAGTCACATCATTTTCCTGTTTTTTAATAAAACCCAAGAGCAGTTATTGAGTCTACATTAGAGCCAAATTACAGTAATACTTATGGCTTTATGTATTATAGCTCTACCACATGAAAAATGTCTTTTCCTCCAAAGACTTTTATAAATTCTTGGATTGTTTATAAGCATTTGTGTCACACTCCACCTAAATCCCATTTGCCCATTCAATACTTTCCTTGCTTGAGTGCTTTGCTCTGTTCTCTGAGCTCTTCTGGTATTGCTCGTCGTTATCTCTTGGCATTGTCTGGTGGCTAATTGCCTGTCACGGAGATCTGGGATCCCTGGAGCCTCCTAGGTGGGGTCAGGGTGGATAATTCAATCTCAGGGGAGCTGCTGGGTTTCCCAGGCCGGGATCTCAGCTCACTGAGTTGGAGCAAGGACCTGTTCTGACAATGCCACCCAGCCCAACTCCAGGCTTTGGGTCTGCCCAACTCCGGTGCTTTGTGTCTCATGCATGAGAGATTCAGCATTTAACCCAAACACTTTGCCCCAAATAGAAGTTAGTTATCTATGTAAATCAGCAAGATTTGAAGGTGTCACACAGCTCAATTACTGTGATTTCATTCATCCTTCAGTGGCTCAATATTTCTGTGTGAGAAAGTTTTTTTCCATCAGAGGCAGTAGAATCACTTGGTAGGCTTAGATAAAGTCTGAGCTTAGTGCTGCATTCCTTCAAAAGGCAGAGTAAATGCAGGTATGAAAAGTGATTTTGTCCATGTAATTTTAAAATTGCATATTAAATCTGAGTTTGTGTTGTCTGACCTTTTGCCACCAGTACATTGCACTACTACATGCATAACAACCCATTTGTAATCTCGAGGAAAAGATTTTCTAGAAAGGGTATGAGTGCTGACAAATAGAGGTGGCATTTAAATCTGAATCAAGGCTTCTGCAGCCCAAGGCCATTTTTTAAAATTTACCTGTAAGGCTGGAGCAGGTGAGATGTGTCTCAGGTAGCTGCCCTGTGCTCCGTGTGCCTGAGTGCTCTGTTCAGAATGCAGCGATGGAGAAACAGGAGCAGTGTCACATGTTCCGTAGGGAAATGTAGGTTCCACCTGTTCTGAAATATTGGGGTTTTCCTCCTTTTTTCTTTAAGTTGAAATTTTACCTTCTCTGCATAGGATTAATTTTATTCAAGTTAGATGTTCTCCTCAACAAACGTTAGGCATGTCTGTTCAGCCCCTTGAGGAGCTGCAGGCACAGACTACCCACACTGAGTGTGTGAGCTGGCTGCTAGTCCACATCACAGGGGGTTTGTTTTGTCTTCACAAGTGAAAAAAAATGTGCTGATCACCTTGGCTTTCTGTAAGACTTAAGATATTCCCAAAACTTTAAATTTAACACTTTGTCTTGGAAGGAGGACATTTAGATTTAAACTCTCAAATTTCTAGTCTTGACTGAACCACTCACCAGGGTGCTGTACAGATGCAGAGAAATAGGATTTTCATCTCTACACACAGAGAAATAAATGGGGAGGCAGAGGGTCTTAAAACCAGCCATGCCTAATTTTAAGACAACTAGCAGTTCTCTTCCTTTTGAGAAGAAATTCTCGTGTTTCAGTGCAGATGTGAATGTGTTGGTGTGATAGATACCAAGAGACACGAGCACTGTGACAAAGGAGCATTAAATATGTGAGTCTCACCCCAGAGACTGTGAGGGATTGGTTCACGGGCCACAGAATCAGGATGTATCACTAATGAATATGTTCCCTATTTACTGATAGTCCTGCTAAGTGTGTGTCTTCTGAGCATTGAGAGGTTTCCCTTGCTGTGATCCTGTGCATCGATCACACAGACTGAACCTGGTCGTTGGCAGTGGCATGACTGGACCTGTGGAAATATGATTAAAATAGTCATTATGCTTTTTCAACAAAAATCAATGTATGAGAGTAGCAGTTTTTTAAAAAAACAATACCCACCTAGGAATCCCTTTAATCAGAAGGCTTTGTGAGTAGCACATGGGGCTTATTTACTTATTTTAGTGTATTTGTCAGAAAAATCAATATCATAGTATAACTCCAATAAAAATGGTGTAATATATAGTACTTCCCGTAGAAGGAGCGGGAGAGGTGATTCTCAAGTTGAGGCTCCTTTCTCCTCATCATGTTCATATCTGCCAACCAAGCTAAGTGTAAAGTATTTAATCTTGCAGACAGCACTGCATTTAACTCGTTTGGGGTTTATTCCTCTTCAAAATGCACCATCCTTTCTGTTTCAGCAACAAATTTTTGTCAATTAAACAGGGATATCAGAACAAGGCACTCAGCAGCCAATGGTCTTCTCAGCAGTCAAAACCAGAGAGGTTTTAGGATCTTTGGTAGGTCATCAGAGAAACAGAACATAAATATGTATGTATACATTTACCCAGATATGTATATATGCTGTGCATGAACTCCTGCACACAGAAAAATCCCTTTTGGAGGTCTGTACATCCCAGTGTCTGTCAGTATCAGAGACATCACTGAAGTTTGCCAAATACAAAAAGTTCTCCAAAGTGAGCGAATGCTATGAGCAACCTTAGGTTGGGCTTTATGCTTCCAAAGGTTTTTAGCAGACCTTAGAGTGTGAGTGGGTTTTCCTGTATTTAACTCACATAAAATATGATGTTCATTGGATGTTCATTGATACCAGACTACATTACAAAGGGTAAGTTTCCATAGTTGTCAAAGATGTACACATCCAAGATGCTCAATGTTAGCTGATCAAACTCAGTGCTTTGCTTTATTGTTGTATAATAAGAGAATTGCTGCAAATGTCTATTTAGACCAAAAATTAGATACAGCAAATAATTGGAAAGTAGTTGGTGAAACTATACAGCCATATTATACATGGGTGTAATATATTTGCTATAGTTGCATATATATTTTTTTAAATAGAAAACAGAAACTACAGTGTAATATTTGTATCTTTGTTCAAGATATTTTACACATGCAGTACAAAGGTCTCTGCCTCACCAAATCCAAAGTTTATGCTGTGCAAATGGCAGTAACATATAGAGTTAGGAACTTGCATCTATTTTCTCATGAAATGCAGATATTTTACTTGCATGTGACTAGATATGTAATTTTATTTCTTTAAGTGTAAAATTTAAGGGATCAGATGTCAGAAAATGTAATCACTGAATTTTAAATTACAACTTTAATTCTTTTAAGCAAAAGAGACAGATGTAGCTGTCCTCCTGTATCCACATATATTGCAAAATACATTTAAATCATGCACGTACAGGGAGACAAATGAGAGAACACCGCCATCCAAATATTAAATTACACATTTTGAAGCAAAATAGTGTTTTAAGTGTACATGTGTATAATGCTTTTTGTCACTGGATTGCTCTCCCTGATGCAGTTAGACAGAATCTGTATTTAGTCAGAAATCTTTCAATAGAAAGGGCTACCAGATGGGACCAGTAACAATGCAGAGAGGCATTGAACCACCACAGACATTTGGTGCTTAGAATAATAAAAAGACTATAAAATTAGATTAGTTGAGTCTAATTTGGAATTGGTATATTCCCTATGCACTCTCACAGCTCTCGGGTAGATAAAGCCTGGAGATTTAGTACTGTCAGGACAGAGGACTCCAACTTCCAGTAAAAGAAAAAACGGCATTCTGGGAGGTCACGGAGGGCAGCCCAGTGACCTCCAATGATTTACAGGCCTTTAGCTTAATGAAATTGTTTCAGTGACATGACGGTAAAAGCTCATAATGGATTGGATGCCCTAATGTAATGAAATTACTCCCTTCTGCCTTAAAAAAGAAAAAAAAAAAAAAAGGGGGAGAAAAAAAAAAAAGGCGCAATTAATATTTACTGAGACCTGACAGGCTTCAGTGTGCGGGAGCGTGCAGCGCTGTCAGACAGCCGCGAGCAGCCCCGAGCAGCGTGGCAGCTGAGCAGGCGCTGCGAGGGGGTGGAGGGACACCTCGGTGACGGGGAAGCCCCAACCTGGTGCTCGGAGCCAGCCTTCATCCTCTCCCTTCCTTTCTGCAGGCAACTGGACAACAACCAGATCAGCTGCATCGAAGATGGAGCCTTCCGAGCCCTGCGCGACCTGGAGATCCTGTGAGTTGACTTGAGCGGGGCTGGGGCGGTGGGGGGGTGGCTGTCCCCGTGCTGCAGTGCTGGCGAGTCTGGGGGCTCCACAGCCTCCCTGCCCACCTCAGCAAGTGCAATCTCACACTTCCCCCGGGCTGGCGTTATTGCTAATTAAACCACAATAGACGACTTCTGCGCTGCCGCTCGTGAGGAGCGCAGAGATTGCTGTGCTCGCTGCTGCGTGGAGCAGATGGGGTTCAGCAGCATTCCAAGTGTGTCCGATGTGTGATCCGCAGCCAGAAACCTGCCCGGGGCTGCCCAATGCCGAGCAGCGGATGGGTAACAGGTTCATGGGGAGCAATATTATGAGGTATGTGACTGCTGCCCTAGACAAAAAGCTGTTTCAAAGGTGTTTGGTATATAAGAGGGAGGAGAGATGGGCTCTTGGCAGGCTTGTTCAGTGCAGTCATTGGCTTTTGGGGAGGATCCTTCTCTGAGGGCTGAAATAACACCACGTTGTGCTCTTCACGTACCACAAACTTTACACATAGGCTGTTAAAGCAGCAGCACGTACTGAAAAAAAGGTTTTGACAGTGAAATCTGACTTTAACAGGGAAGCAGCACATTAGATTTAGAGCACTGTCATTGTAAGGTAAATCCAATATTACCCTGAACTTGGTATCTGAGCAGATAATTTGCTTATTACTAATAGTTACTCGTTCACTTAAAGACCTTTTCTAGAATAGGTTTTCACTATAGGAACTGCTATAAAGCTTTCCTGTCACCCGAAAGTAATTCTGCAAAGCTGAGTGTCAGTACTCGTGAAAGCACATAATTCAGAGCCAAAATGGAGGGGGGTGGGAAGAGCACGCGACCCCTCCAAAATTCAAACCCTCGTCATCTGCCGTGAGTTAATGCGAGAGCAGCCCTGACCCAGTGCACAGCTCCCTACAGCAGGGAAGGCCTGCCCAGGCTGCTGCAGAGCTTGCCCTTAAATTACATGGGATGAAACAGCAAATGGTAGGTGGATAAAATAAGCACCTGCCTCAGACACTCCTGGCACCTGGAGACTCAGCAGAGTCACGACATTGCCTTGGGCTGCCGAGAGGAGGAAGAACAGCGGGGGCTGGATAGGCAGCCCTGTGCCACACAACACAGGGATCTGAACACATCTGGTAATACACAGGATTGTTCCCAGGGGCTGGATCTACCTCGTACTGATGCTCAAAGGACTTCTGCCCTCAGAAGCTCAGCCTTCTGAGGGACCTGGTGGTGGCTGTGTCTGTCACAGCTGAGCTGCCCTCTGTCCCCCCAGCTGGGACCCTGATGTTGATCAGATAGTATGTGTTGCTCATATTGAGCTAGCAGAAGGTTTCTGCAGAGTTTTTTATCTGGTAACTTATCAAGAGTATTGTTTGAATTCTGTAGTAATAGCACTTTTCAGGAAAAGTAATGTGTTACCACTATAAAATTTTACTTGTCTGTCAGATTGGTGAAAGAAAAGAAGAAAGGGGGGAAAAAAAAATGAACTCCTCTAAAACCGGCTTTTTTTTTTTTTTTTTGATGAACTGATTTTCTGTATCTGCAGAGGGTGAATCAGTCCTCCACTGACAGCAGACAGAGCTATAACTTTCACTAAATAGGCTGGACAATAAATGGAGCCCTTTTTTGCAATATACTGAGTTCTGCAGGCTCTGCAGAAGTTGCTGGGAATGCTTTCCTTCTCCCCAGGATGTAGTAAATGCTGAATTAGTTTATTTACCTCTCTGTTTTAACTGGTTACTTCTATGCCAATTATTTGTGGGTGGGAGAAGATGAGGATATATAAAATAGATCATAATCAGTTTTTTAGCGCATTTTTAATTTTCAGTACAGACACACTGCTACAGGAAAAGAATCAATATTAATTCTAAAAGATGAGAAAACAGATTGATAGTATCTATTTCTAAACTTATTTTTCTTGCAGTCACAAAATGTGAGTTTTATACTTCCAGCCTAATCTGAATTTTTTTCTTCAAAGAAAGTCTGAGAATTTAATCTCTCTATCAAAATAAATTTGCTAAATGCCCCAGAGAATATCATATCTTCAGTTGTAAAACAGTCAAAAATGTTAAAATTGAAAACGATCTGAACCATCAAAGAACATTAACAGGTAAAACCAAATTTCAACATTTCAAACCCACTGTGTATTTTATGCAGATATATTTTAACATATAATGCAATATGTAGAAAATATTTAAGGATTCTTGCAAAAAAAAAAATCTAATTATGTTTGAACAGTTTGCAAGAGCACCAAATAATGTATTTCTTCTTTATCTTACTGAAATCTTGTGACCTTTCTGATATTCAGTGTTTCCATTCCTGCACTTTTCTCCTCACACACACCCTGTCTACAGACTTCTAAATTTTGTCTGTAACTCGGGGCACAGCCTTGCTCAAAAAATAAACTAAGAATACTTTCTTTAGAAACACTTTGGTTTCTGGATTGCACGTTTCATTCACCTTGAGCTCCTCAAGAAACATGACTGCAAGGAGCTTGGTGATTCAGTAGCTATAGGAAGAGAAGGAATTTTTGTGCAGTTATCCTTCAAAATGCAGAGCACGCCATGGTCCGTGTGACTTATTTCTTCTTATCCACAAGTTGTTTTCATTTGCTATTCTCATTTTCTTGTTTTGTGTTATAAATATGTTCCTGTACCAATTGTACCAACAAATAGCACAGAGGTAGAGATGAAAACAAGACTGAAATTTGTGCCTAATTTGAGTACTTGGTGTGGTGCAGGGAGTTGTGAACTTCAGCTGCAGCTTGGAGCAGCCCAAGGCGCCGACTGCAGCTCCCAACGCAAACGGGCTCTCGGTCACTTCTGTGTTTAGGAGCCTCTGTGTTTCAATGCCACGAAAAGTGTCACTGATTTTATGGTCTGACCCAATGCAGGTGCCGAGTACTACTGCTGACTCTGAGTTTTGGGTTAAAAGATGCAAAAATGTGGAGTATAAAGTGCTTTGGTGCATTCTCTTGATTGTCTTTGCCTGTGCAGCA
This sequence comes from Corvus hawaiiensis, assembly GCF_020740725.1. Taxonomy (NCBI): domain Eukaryota; kingdom Metazoa; phylum Chordata; class Aves; order Passeriformes; family Corvidae; genus Corvus; species Corvus hawaiiensis. The sequence continues at coordinate 16,771,989 of NC_063227.1, read as the reverse complement.
AGTCGAAAATAATGTCTGGGAAATGACCAGCAGAACTGATGGGCTTAAACTTCCTGTCCTGGTATTTCTGCACTGGGACTGGCTTTGTTCATTCTTGCCTCAGATTTTCTATGCAGATTCCCATGAAGGGTTTGGTTTCTATCTGTTGATAAAATAGGAAATTTTTCTTGTTGACAAATTCCTGTGTCCGCTTTTTATAAGACGATAAAACACATTTCAGTGGGTTTGGTCTTGCAGTCCAAGACATAGAAAGGTGTGTGCAACAACTGAAACAGCAATAAAATGCAAAATGGGCATGTATTCATAAATGAGTGGCAGAAGTTATTAACTGTCTTATGACTTGTTGGCATAGAAATGCGCAGGAAAGTTGAAGAAAATTGGTGTAAAACCTTTGCTAACTAAAGATTCTTGAGTAGGAGAAGGTTTTCTGCTCTGCCTAGTTTTTACTTATGTCCTGTGGCAATATCTGGCAATAACAGTATTATTGAGAAATATCTATTACTGTAGCCACAAGTATGATTAAAGGTTATAAAAAAAACTCGAAAGAAAACCAGACCAAAAACCCAGAGTAGTCTGCAAAATGATTAGCCAGTATTCCTTATGGTGTGTGACAATAGTTTATATGGCGTGTTTGTATAGTTTATAGGTTAGAAATTAGTCCATAGTTTTATTTCCAGATGCCCAAAATTATGAAGGATAGGAGGTAAAAAACTTCTAAGGCTCAGAATTCCACCTCCAGTCTCTTAGGATAGATGAGTAAAAGAAATTATCTTCAAGATGGTTCAACAAGCTCAAACTGGAAAAACTAGTAATATTGACTGCCTGAGCATACTATTGTCATTAGACTGGAAGGGCTGAAGCATTTTTCTCAGTAAGAAACAGAACTCGGTTTAACAAAAAGCCCATTAATCTATTTGTCATTGTTTTGTCTCTCTGGGGTAACTGGAAAACTGTGTGGTGGCATGGGAGTTGCACGATGTAGACAGCAGAGAAAGAATTATGAGTCAATGTTGACAACTTAGGTGGAGTATTTTCCTTTTTTTTATATTGTAAAAGCTGTTTTTCCTCCTGCTTTATAATGATAGCCAGAGGGTCCAGAGCTTGAACACATTCTGTTCGTTGCATAAGATTTTATCATACCAAGAGCTAATCCTAGGAGGTCTGTGGGTAGTATTCTGTTAAAGAAGGCAAAGGAGTTCTTGCAGTACAGAGCTAGTACAGAATGATTTGGGGGTTTGTTTGTTGTTAGCCACATTAATTGTAGGTCCTTCATATAATATGTCTGAGTCTGAAAATCCTCCCTCCTGAGTTTCACCTGCTTTTGGAGTGAAGGAGCGCTGGCTCTGCCGTTGAGTCCATAGCTGCAGACTACGCGCTCAGGGACTCACCATTCCACTTTGGGTGCCTTAGTGTGAAAAATCATGCCAATTCATCCACAAGTACTAAGAAAAAGGTGCAAGTATAGTCATCCAAATATCTGTGACTTCAGTTCCAAATGAGTCCTAAATATATTACAAATATTTTTTCTTCCGATTGCAAAAATGTCATAAAGGTAAAGAAAAATGCGCCACCCTTCCTTTCCCAAAATCTTAAAGCAATAGGAGAAATTTAAATTGTTCTGTCAGTATTTGTATGCAGAACCTTTTGTCCCCAAATATTTCTGCCACACTCTTCTTCCTGCTCCATGACAAAACCACAGAGCTACAAGGGCTGTGCCGGTGTTTTCGAGCTCCGATTCGGCCCCGAGCCGTGTCCGGCGGGACACAGCTGGTCTGTCACACCCTGCAGCCCCAGTTCTGTGCATCGTCTGCCACACCCAGCCATTGCAAGCATTTTACCAGTGGGTAAAAATCGGGATTATTCCTGCTTTCCTTGTTTGGATTCAATGTGTTCCTGTTATAAACAATTCTTTCATAAAAGGTTTGGTCTGTACAATTTCTAAGGGAGATGTCATGGATGAGTGTGCTTATAATGCACACTGCCTTTTGTCATAGCAAACTTTTAAGAACTTTCTGAACATGAATCAATATTTTGTGCTACAGCCAGGATTTAATTGTTTCTAGGGTTGCCTCTGTGTGCTGAACACTCAGTTATATAGTCAGTTTTACTTATTTGCAAAATGCTATTCTGGGCATGTCTTAACTAGATAGAAGATTTTTATTTGCTTTCACAACCTGGAGAGACAGGGAGCGAAAGTCATGACATAATTCTAAATATATGAGATGTCATTGCTTAATGAAAGCCTGAAAATGCCACACAAATGTGATTTCCTCCTCTATTTTGCTGGAAATTATGATCGGTTGAGGCAATCAGGATCAAATTTGAACTCTGTAAATTATGTTCCTATAACTGATACCAAAATGCCGAAATATAATAATGAAAATGAGAATTCTTTGTCAAATGATGTGCATAGCTAGTTTACTTATACTTGAGTGAAAAATAAATTATTGCAGGTTTTGGTTTATATTTTGTTTGGGTTTTGGGGTTTTTTGGGGGGTTTGTGTTGTTGGTTTGACTGGGGTTGTTTTTTTTACCCAAGGGTGTATATTAGCTCAAATGTATGTAAATTAATAAAAGCAGTTTAAAATCTTTACTTATTTCATCAGTCAACATGTAAAAAATTACACATGTAATAAAAAGTAAATGTAAGGGAGTAACCATTGGCAGTGTATGAGTAATTGAAGTATGTACCTGCTTGGTGAAATTGAAAAACAAGGAGTTTGGCATTTCTAAGAGTATCTGCCATTTTCTATGTTGAACTTGTCTCTCAGACAATCAGGTTATGCCAGAGGAAGGACAACAGTTGGTTTGGCAATACAGAAATGGTGTGTGCAGAGTACAGAGGTGTCACTAGGCAAGTGGGAATTTCAATTTCTCTTTGTTATTTATTAGACTGTCCCTTAGCTTCTACTCTTCCCATTCCTCCTGCCTCCTGTATCACTGTCAGTCTGTAAAGGAAGGAGAAATGCTCCTGAGGAACCTGGCTGTGGTTACTACAAGGTTTCAGTTACATAAATCAGAGATAAGATTAACTACAGAAATGCCTTTTTTTGGGTGAACTTTTAGAAAGTGGAGTGCCCCCCTCAGTGGACCCTAGGGAAAGGAGATGCATAATCAGCATAATGAGTTGATGGAGGGAAGATGAGGTGCTTACATGGTTGCTTGATAAGAAATGTTTTTATTTGCTGATGCATGTCTATGGGAGATCTGGTGTCCCTGCTCAAGATGTGGAAAGGAAATCTGAGATAACCTCTGTTGTACAGCAGATTACAAATGGGAGGTTGGAAGTACAGCATGGTGAAAGGAACACTATCCAGATGGCACCATGGTGCTTTATATCAAAGACCAGCCAAGATAAAATAAGAGTGGCTAAGAGAGGGTCTCTGAAAATCACTGATGCCTGTTACAGATGTAATGTAACTCTCTCTTTATGGGGAGAATATATTTGCATAAATTCATTGATCAATGATTTTGCTAATCCTGCTGTATTCCAGGCATGTCCTTGCAAATTGATGAACATTTCTATCAGTCCTTGGTCCAGATGCTTAATTATGTTACATATTTAGAAAAGATGGATTTTTTCCTTCCTGGAGCATATGTAGTAGTAGAATGCTGTGCTCATTCTCCTTCCCTGCCCCATTAGGTTGGAAGGCTTTTTCCCTTTAAGAATAGCCTGGAGCCTTGCAGGCTGCAGAACTTATCAAGATAAGAGCAGTGCCAGGTTAGAATTATTAGTTTCATGAATCACTGACCAGTATGCTTTTTGAGGAAGCCCAGCTTTATGGGTTGTGGCATTTAAGCCCTTCCTTGGTGCTGCAGTCTCTGCTCCGAGAGATTCCAAAGTCAAAACTCCAGGAGAGACAGGATTTCTGGCAAACCTTCTCTCCCATGATATTAATTGTTTCATTTGCATGCTCTGCTCATCTTGTGACCTGCCCTCCCTCCCCTTTGACTAATATAGTTTCTTCGTCAGTAATATAAAAGATGTAGAACAAGCATTTTGACTGTTGAAAGTCAAATGAATGTGAACGACTTCATCCAGAGGACACTCAGATGTGTATTTAATGCTGATGTGCAGCTCAACACCTTAACCAAGAGCTGAGCTGAGGACTAGGATGGGAATAAAACTCCTTGCTGATGAAGTTGAGGTGATGACACAGTTCTGACGGCACATGACAAGTTCAAGGTAGATGAGCAGCCATTCTGCGGCGTACTTTGCAGTTCACTGTTTCTATGACTCCCCAAAGCAGCAGGATGACGATACTCCGGTAGCTGGATGTGGTTCTGTTGGCATCAATACAGCTCCGTGGCTGGGGGGAGGCTGCATGTGTGCACACCACAGGTTCCTTTGATAGCACTGTCAAATATCCCAGGATGGCCTCAGCCCTCCTGTGACGCTGCTCGGGGTCCAGAGCTGGTGGTGTATGTGGGAACTCCTGCTTCCTCTGGGCTCAGTCACAACAGTGAAAAATGATCATTTCAAAAAACGTTTCAAAACACATAACTGTTCCCTTCTTTTTTTCTGTGTCCAGCTAAAGGCATTGTTTGTGACCAATAGGGGGGTAGATGGTTTGTCTTTCTTAGAGGTTGCTTTTGTCCCTCTGCTGTGCTAAGTACAACATAGACAAAAGCTCTGAGCTGTAGCCAGTCCTTATTCAAGGGAGGGCTCAAAAGCCTGGAAAGAGAGAGTAAAACTATGATGGGAGCTCTGTATACCAGGATTGAGCTCCCAATTCAAGCAAGATGTCTGATACTTTACCTTAAAGTGTAGCTGCAGGGACCAGGGTACTGTGCATTACATATTACTGGTATTGTCCAATATTTTTAGCTAGGACAATAATATTGTGCCTGTAATAAATTAGAAATCAAATCAGAAATATGTAGATAGCTTGGAAGTGCTTGGAAGTGAAGTAGATAACTCTATCTGCACCTGAAAAAAAAATGCATTGGTAAAAACTGCGTCTGATCTAAAGATCAAATAGGGTCTTTTTTCTTGCTGTTCAAAAGGTTATGCATATAATGTAGGTATGTATGTGTGCAAATATATGTGATGATGAGAGCATTTTTAAATTAAGGTTAAATCAAGAAAAATAATTTTTAAAACTTAAAAGAAAGCAATAAGATTAATATAAATTAGATTTTATTTACTTAGCTTATCTAGTCCTGGGTTTAGGAAAAAAGAAAATTTAAGAGCTGCTTTAAGGATGGAAGTATAAAATAATGTTGAAGTCATTTGAAGACAAATAATCACAATTTCTATGTTAATTAAGTTATCATAAATGAAGCAATTTCTTGTTAACTGGTTCAATATTTTTGAAGCAGAATTACATTTCTTATGTTTCTATTTTGGGGTGAATAATCTGAATGCATTGTTTTTAGTCTTTACGAGCAATGGATGACCATGCTTGGGACATCTGCACATCCTTAGAAACAAATCTAAAAATGCTGTAAGGCCGTCCAGAAACCTTTGTTATGATGTACCGTGTTGCTCTAGTGCTTTAGAGATACCTGAGAAAATAGCTTGGTCAGTTGGAAAAGCATCAATGGCTACATAAAGCCATTGAAGGAAACGATGTTGTTCAGTTGTGCCATTAAGTTTTTAAAATTGCTTGTGATCCCTCTTGTCTTCTCAGCACTGGGTGGGGTGAGGCTTCTTGGTCTGCAAGCACCTGACTGTTGCTCAGTTTATTTGAGGGTAAAAGAGAAGAGAACACTGTGGAAGCCAGGCTGATGGCTGTGCTGGAGGGCTGAAGCAGCACAGACCGGGCAAGGTCTCTGTTCACCACTAGAACCTTAGGTTGTGTCTGACACCAGACGGGCTTTGTTGGGAGAAGGGAGTGTGGGGAAGCAGCCCTGGTTCATGGCTTTCAGCACTGGACTTGGCTGCTGCGATCGATAAATTGCCGCAATGCAGCATCTCTGCGACGGCGCCTTGGAGGCCGCGAGAAGCCCCCGTTGGTGCAGGAGGCGGTTGCGGGCTGGGCGGGCTCTGGGGAGGGGGAGCCCACGCCGCAGCACCCGCGCTTCCTACTGGCTCCTTGGGCAATTCCAGTGGTGTCTTAAAAGGGTTGGGTCCATCTCATCTGCGAGACATCCCATCTTCCCGTCCGCGGGAAGGGCGTTAGAAGCCAGGTGAGGCACTCCAGCCAGTCCTCAGACCGAAACGGGTAGGACAGACCCTCCACAATGGCAGGTATATTTTATTTTTGGTGCATGCAGATATTACAGAGAAACAGCCATGTGTGAAGAACTGTTGATTCCTTTTATTTAACTACTGCTCGCGCTTGTAGAATATTCCTGAACAGATCATGGGTGCGTCGAATTTTTTCTGTGTATATTTTATTTTGCGATTTTTCTCTCTGTGGACTGGAGGCAAATGAAACACTGTGAGTATTTGCTATTCAGATTGTTACAGTTTCTTAGCTGTATTGCATGAATATAAGCAGGTATTGCTGCCTCTTATGGGCAGGTGGAGTTTGGGAGTAACATAAAAATTGGAAAGATAGGCATTTTTAAACGTACTGACCTTTTTCTTGTGTGATACACACAAGCACTGTCTAATGCCTTATTAAAATAAAATCCTGATGGAAAGCAGATCCCTTTCCAGCTTCACCAAGAAACATATAATTGCCCTTGTCTAGAAACTACGTCTAGTCTTTGTTCTTTCAAAGCATTTCTTTCCTCTATGAATGTAAGTTTTCTTTAATAACTGTTCATACATGCAAGTGTAAATTCACAGAATGCGTGTATCACACATCCCCTATTTCATTCATGTGGATTTATATTAGCCTGAATATTAGCATTAATTTCCAGCGTGGACGAATTGCAGATAGGGGCAACACATATCGTTAGAATATAAAATTATTCCGCAAATACCTTCTCAGTCTCTTGCACTTTGGGGAGGCAATTTTGGTAGTTAAGGTGAAGTGTTCTCTCTTTAAAAGATTTGTTTGTTTTCCTTCCTCTGCTGTCCAAAGCCAGGAATTACCTGTGTGGTTCTGTGCCGCACCATGCCCATTGTCCTCTTGCTGGAGCCATGGAAGATCTCTTCCTGCTGCTCTCTCCCAGTGGCAATGCCAATGGCCCTGGGAACTGAGGGGCAGCTGAGACACTGAAATCAGAGTGGCTGCTCTGGCCAGAGCAATAAGGGGCGTTATTTTGCCTTCAGGACCTGCTAGTTCTGCTGTTGGAGGAAAATTGAACCCAGGGATTCTGGCAGCCCCCTCTCTGTGGATTCCCATTGCTGCCTCTTACAAGGCATTGGTAAAACCTTTTACACCGACATTTGGCTAAACTGCCAGTGCTGTGTCACTCATGGGGTTGGTGGCTTGTCCCTCTTTGTTCCCAGAAGGCAGCGCGGGCCCCGCAAGCTCCCGCAGTCGCTCAGGCACTGCCGCATTGCGGCATTGAGGTGGCCACGGGCTGGCACAGTGACCATCCCAAGGAGACTGAATATTGCCACAGAGCCCTGACAATGGGTGCAGAAGTCCATTTTTGTCACTTTCTCTACCTCAGAAAAGACAACTGATTTCTCTCTGCCACTTGGAATGGCTTTTCTGTAGTTGATGTGTTACTTGGAGGAGTATGAAAGGTGGTGTTCACTGTGAGGGGAAGGCTGTCAGAACAGAGTCTTTTACCATACAGCTGTAGCATTAAGGCTGCAGTGTGCTCAGGACAAGACAAATTAAAACATGGCTTTGAACAATGATACTGTTCCTTTCTGATCCAATGTTAATCAATTTCTTCAGAAGGTCTTTTGGTGAAGTCCTGTAAGAAAATAGTAGCACTCAGCTGACTGAATGCTGGAACATTTTACCTTGGAAATCGCCATCATTAAAAGCCATGAACCTGAACAAATGACCAAAGTTGCTTGCTCTTTTCAAATTTTGGAGTTGAACCGTGTTAATTTGAATTGGATTGTGTTTGTAAGGCTGCTTCAGCTTCAGAAAGGACTAACCCGAAACAACAGTTTAGGCAGGGATCTGAGAAACTGTTTTATTTTGCTGAGGAGCTGATGCATCAAACTTAAGGTTTGTATAATCTGACTTCATGTTGTTGATTCTGTTTCATCTTTTCCATAAATTCACTCTGGTAGGCTTTCAGACCTCTGTATGCATTGAGAACCCAGTCCTGTTTCCACTGGGTTTGTCAGGAGCAGCAAAGAATCCGTAAACCACAGTACCTGGTATGCGTGCACAGTTGGGTGACACCAAGAGCCATGTTTGGTATGAGAGTATAATGTAAAAAAAAAGAACCAAAGCCATCTCTACTTAACAGTGAATTTATATGAAAGTAAAATAATTGTATTTTAGGTTTATTGTATTAATTCATTGAACAAGAGATTTTCAAATGAATCTACAAAATAAAATTTAGGGGAGTTTAAATGGAATGCAATTATATTTTTGATTGCTGTGGCTCCTGCAAAAATCTGTGCCTAAATAAATGGATTGCAGGGACTAGATTCATTCCCTGCTGAAATCAGCCATGGGATTTGCTCTGGCTTCAGCAGGCATTGGTCTGTGTATTATAAGAATTGGACTCGTTCCCAGTGGTTCTAGGCAATAATATCAGCCTCGTAATTTGGTACCATAGAGAAACATCAAAACCACCCTAACGATGCAAAACATTTACTCAGTGTTCACAGAAATATTTTATTTCTCTGAATCAAAATTCTGGATGTACTTAGGACTTAGAGCCACAGCAGGCATTCCCAATACAGTGTACTGAAAAACGTGTAGCCTTTGGGCAAAGACCTGAGAAAATTTCTTCATTCAAAAAAAAAAAAATTTAAGCCAATGTTTCATTTGCTGTTTTTGAGTTTAGAAGAATAGCTCATTGGAGAATCCTTCATTCAAAAATAAAGCAGCGCAGAATAATTTCAGCCTGCATTCTCTTGTCTTTGCACCAATGCTTTTATATTTTAATTCAGGCTGAATGGAATTTTTATTTTCTGCCTAGAATTAAAGTTCCATGTAAAAGATTGAAAAGCTGATTGAAACTTCTCTAAAAAGCTTTTTCAACTCTCACTGGGCATAGATGTTAGAATTGGGAGATGCAACTAGTACGTGTATTTTATACAGCTGATAGAGGTGATTTGATTGTGTGGGAAAATAGCAATGTCTTTCTGTGCACAGAAAGAGCAACTTCCTTTAGGGGAAGCAATAAGGTATTTCATGTAAGACCATGTGAGTGATATTTTTGATTTAACATCTAACGATGTACACAATCTAAATTTGTACCACTTTGTCTGTATAACCTTTATTATGTTTTATTTTTCCTTGTTCTGTTCTCTACTTCATCTTGGTTTGGAATATTTTATTTATTTGGGTCTTGGCATAAGTAAGTAAATTCAGGCATAACGATATGTATGTGCATATCTAACATAAATTCAGGGCTAAAGGTAACACCAGAAGGTTTGGCCATATGCCACTGAAATCCTTAATTTTGCTCATGCTTGTTTAAATACCAAGTAAAACCTTTGATGTGCTGGCCCATATGATTTTTTTCTGGCCTCTTGCCCTTTTCCAGTGACTCCTAGTCCCAATCTCTTCAGCTTGCCCAGCATTTTCTCGCTGCAGTCCTCTCTTTCCCCTGCTCTTAGCCTCAGCTCCTGAGCTTGTCAGTTGCAGAGACTCCAGCCAAGGCACAGCTAGACTCTAGGGAGAATTAAGGCAGCAATTACAGGACTTAAGTTAATATGTGCTAAAGTTGTGCTGTGGGCAAACGTGATCATCCTGGTTCTTGCCAGGTGACAAAACAGGAGTTTTAAACAGAGTCTGTTACTATAATAACTCAGTTTCCCTAAAGCCTGATGTCTTTGAAAGGAATCTCACTCCTTCAAGGGGAAAAAATGTCTGCTTTAAACATCTGGCCTTTATAATAAGCTTAAATAGTTAAAATCTGACAGTTATATGCAAATTAAAATTAGCCACAGAATGGGAAGAACAAGGCAATTGTAGCAATAAACACTGTTGGCAGTTTTGTGCATAATTCTCTGCTAAGCTTATTTACTTTATTTTTTCCATACATTTCTAAAAGGAAGATTTTCTTTCCTCTGTATCCTTGAGATAGTCATATTTCTGATGTCAGCTTCCCAAGTTAACGATGCTGGAGCCTCTCACGTTGCTGTGTTGAGAACATTTGTGAACACATTGTCAAAAGACTAATACTAGAACAAAAACCACAAATTGGCAACCAGTTATTTTTATTTCAGTGGGTTCTTCGTGTCACCTGGAGACTATTTAGACCATTATTTGCCTTGGGTAACATTGTGTTTAAAAATAGCACTTGTCTTGTGCCAACTCATTTTAAAGTTGGGTACAAATATTGAGACAAACCCCCAGCTGTTATTGCTTGTGCTGCTAATTTGAGGTGTCAGCTCAGAGCTCTGCTGCTCTATGTCAGTGAATAAGGCCCCTTGTGAGATCATTATGTTTTCTAACAGTGCCGAGTAACGGATTAATCAGTGCAGCATCAGTTGCTTTCATTATCTGCCCGCATGGTAGTTGTGGGCTTTCGCTCAAACAGTCTGTGGTGAGATCAAGGAATTGAGTACAAGAGGCACTCGGGACTCGCCACAGCTCAGAAGAGATGCAGTTGAGTTTTGGACGTTGCCTAACAAGCAAACCTTGGATGCCTTGAAAGTCGAAGGTGACTGCACTCAGTGCTGAGGGATGGAGTGCCAAAGCCACTTTGCTTTTTCATCAGAGGCCATAAGAAACAGTAAATACTTAATTCAATGCAACTTCCTCCTGACTTGTGTGAAAAAGAGCTCTTTACAGCTATTGGAAATATAGCTTCTTTTGCCCTGCAATCTGAAAGTTAATTACAAACATTAATTATGGCAGCGTATAAAATTAAAGTCTTGGGTTTATTACTAAATATAGATTTAGATTCACTTTTTGGAATTGCAGCTGTTAGTTATATTGGGTGCTGTGTGAGGGCTGGAGGGGGTCAGAAGTTGTCATCCACTGTCCCTCCCAGGGGCAGGCCCATTGAATCCAATGCCATTCCTGACAGGGATTCATTTAGTATTTTATTACAGGCCTCCCTGCTGATGGCTGCACACTCTGTTCTTATTGTAAGAAACATTTTCCCTATATATAATGAAAGTCCCTCTGTGAAATTTAAGCCTGTTACTGCTTTTCTTAACCCTTGTGTGAATACAAGGAACAGAGGATGTATTCCCTTTGCAATGGTATTTTATGTAGTTCAATGGAGGTTTAAAAGTAAGTGATATGAATCTGCTAACACAGAGGTCTAAGGTACTGGCACTCTTAGTGCTAAATTATGCTGCTGATGCAGTCTCCCAAACTGATGTTTTGTCTCTGTATTTCAGACAGACCCTTAGATCCTTCTCTTTATGTGCATAAATACTGATGGTGATGTCTGATCTTGCACAGGCTCAACAGTTTCAGTACACAGGGGAAAGATTCCTTCACTCTTATTTACCAACACTACACACACAGGCACACCCCAAAGCTTTGAGGTCTTGGAGAAGTTGTGTTTCTGGCACTGCCAGGACAGAGTAGTGTTGTCTTCTGAGCTCCACTGGCAACTTAGGCAGAGCTGTTCAGCCTTTTTTTTTTTTTTTGCATCACTTCACCCACTTCTGAGTAGAAGTAACATTATCAAAAAAACTATTAACATGAGAGGCTTAATTATGCTTGGAGATGTCTTGGTTAAGTCTGAATAAATTTCCTGGTCTCATTTATGGGATGTATAGTTACACTGGGGATAGGAGCTGGGAGCCATGGCAGTTGTGGGAGAAGCAGTAATCGGGGAGTATGACAGTAATTCACTCCTGGGAACGTTACCAGCCTGCAGACACACCATTTGTAGCTATCCATTGCATGTACACGGATAATAATCTTGCATTAGGCCCAATTACATGGTGTTACGGACACACAGCGTGGGGATTACGCACACAGCCAAGAGCACCCCGTGACTGAGCAGTGGGGTAATTGGAGGAGACAGAAGGAAATGTTAGTTGTTAGTGCTACCAGTGCTGCATGGTCTGGTACAGCTCTGCCCCACCAGCCTTGTCCCTTTTGCTTTGCTGCTCTGTATCAGCATCTCACTTTCAAAACCCAGGTTTATCACAGAGGGAGGTAACCCAGCACCACCCTTTCACAGTGCGTCAAGAGAGTTTTGAGTGGGAAAAGGAACTGAACATCGTTGTTTAACTTAGAGTGAAGCCCACAGACACATGGAAGCCTGTGCTGCCAAAGAAGGGCTGCAGTTTGCAGGATTCCTGATATCAAATCCTGTGTATTGGAAGCCTGTAAAGAATCTACAGTGCCCAAAAATAAAAGGCGTTCAAACGCAGCAATAATCTAGTACATGCAGATCTCTTTCTTCATTTACCTATCAGTAAATGGGTCTGAGTATTTCTTTCTAACTGAGAATTTTGCAAATGCTGTGATGTCCCATGGTCAGCCAAATGTGACACAAAAGCAGGCTGGTGTGGATCAAAAACCTGAATGGCCAGCACAGCAGGCCTCTAGTAGCTATGGGAGATGCTTATTAAGCCTTGGGTGGGGAAAAGTGTTTTCTCAATTTGAATTAAGTTTGAATTAAAATTTCTCAGTTTGCTTAGCTGTTTTGCTATTCAGCTGCAGAAGTGGAATAGGAAAGGAAACCAGTCTGTTACTGACAAGTAACAAAAGGCATCTTCAGCATCCAACAGGTTCTCCCCTGCCCCTTTCATTTGAATCTGTTCAAAATCAGGTTGAAAACAAGAAATATCACTGTGGCTATTGTACTGTACAATTATGAAAATGCCTTGTACTTAGAAAATGGACATCTGCAAAGTGTTTTTTGCTTTTGTCAGTGATAAACTAGAAGACCAGAATGTTTTTTTAAGCTGGGATGCAGCAGGTGGTATTGTCATCAGTGTTGTGTGTTAAACAAAAGAAACAACCTATGTAGTTTCCCACTTGAAGTGTGGCTGGAAAACATTAGGACAGTTGCTATTTTACTAAATAGTTAATGTTTCAGGTATTTCTGTTGTGTTGTGTAACATTTTCTGTCAGAGAAGATCCTTTTGGTACTAAACCAGAATAGAGCATGTGGGTATGTTTTCATGGAAGTATTATTTCAGATGAAAAAATTGACAAGGATTCTGGTATTTATTATATGCTCTTAATGATATTAATTGAATTTTAAGAAGGGAAACAAAAATCTCTGTGTAGTCTATGATTTACCGAATTGAGACTGAATATTGATGTGACAGCCTGGGATTTCTGCTCTCTGAATTAGTCCAGGGGACCTGAAAGGGTGCTTAGAGTTTCTGAGCTTTTAAAATAAAATACTTGTACTATTAGGTTCAAAATTTAAGTAGTTTCCTTTTGTCTCAAGGTCTCTGCCATAAAATTTGTGTGATTTCCTCTAGCATTAGAAGTATCATTTTTTTCTGACTCTCATCAGTCCTATACAAGAAGGTGGAGAAATGTGTAAAGACTAATGCGTAAATATTATTGAAAAAACCATAGACATGACAGTCGTTTCTGCTGGTTAGTGATTTTAATGTAATTACATTAAGTCTGGAATTAACAGCTCTCTGTCAGGAAACTGCAGTGGTGTTCATGAATTTGGAGCAAGTTAGAAGAGGACAAATATGCAACTGCATGGAATTAAACTTGCACCAAAAGTTTGAGGAAGGAGATAAGTAATTGTTTTCAAATCATGACAGGATTGCAGACTGAGCACTCTTTCCTTTAGGAAAATTCTGATTAGTAGGGGCTGTAAATCAGCTTTATCCTTTAGAAGGAAGAAGGCAGCTCCACGTGTGCCTGTAGCCAGTTTGGGCGACTGGCAGAGCAGTGAGTTAGGAAAGCGGCTCCGCTGGGGCTGTAAATTGAAGTCTGTGGGACTATGCCAGCTCACAGTGGTGGAGGATGTGCCACCTCAGAGGCTGCTGATCTCACGTTATGCATCTTCCAAGTAGTCCTTGGAGGATCCTTAGGACTGCTGCAGTCTGCTTCTGCTTACCCTGCAAGATCTGACAAGGATCACAGCCCAAGGTGGGAAGTTGGCTGGCATAAATAATATTGTCTATAGCTCCAGTTTCCTGATACAGCATTTTGGATGTGAATAGTTTACAGGGAGAGGACTTCTAAATGAGAGGACAGTGCTTTTTCAAGGGACATGTTGGGTTCTGGAAGAGGTGGGAGGTATAAGGATGAGGACCACTCAGCAGAATATGTTTTCCCACATGATGTTGGAAGAATCAGAAGATTCTGGAATTTCTATTTCTCACAGCTTTCTGGTATTTACAAATCTCTTCCTATGGATTTGAATATTGGGTGGATCAGTCTGAGGCTGGGACCCTGGAGCAGCCAGCAGGCAACTGGAGCATCATTTGTATTTTCCCATCATGTGCTAAAAATGCTCACCCCTGTCAGGACACATCTCTTAAAAAATCATTGCTGGGAAGGAATCATGTGCGTGATGAAAGGCTTTACAGAATGTCTCTAGAGCTCATCTCTACCTGAACATGTTCCCATTCCAGAGCTCCCATTGCCTGGGAGCTGACTGCTGTGCAGCCAGAGCAGCAGAGTTAAATTCCTGCAGCTCCAGCTGGGCTGTAGTGCAGACTGTTCACTAGCAATTAGTGCCCTTTGCAGTGTTTGGCCTCCTCTGTTCTGAAATAATTGCTGTTATCATAGATGTTTTATTGCATTCATTATGGTTAACATTTAAATATCAATGAAATAGTATTCTACTAAGTCACCTGAGCAGTAGCTGTCTGCTAGAGTTATCCCTGAAATTTGTGTTTGAAGAGAATAATAATTCAACACTGATTTAGGATTCTTAGAAGGAGGGTTATATATTTCTCAATGAACTGTGGGAAACCTTTGCTTATTTGAAAATAAGCAAATATTTGAAACCTCAAATACCTGCAAAACCTGAGCCACTCTCATTTGATATCTTGTGAGCAGAAACGCTGTGTGATTGGAATAATGCTTTGTCTGTGAAATAGAAATATTTTAAGAACTTTTAAAATATTTTTGAATCATCGAGTCAGACAGTAATGGTGACCTTTCTGCATGCAGATGAATTGCACTGGGAGACAGGGATGTGTTCTCTGCCCAGCGCAGAAGGAAGCTCACTGTCACAGCCTGTTCTGCCTAAATCCAATCCACATCCTTTAGAAATCAATAGAAAAATCTCTCTTGAATTCCTATGGCCCCTAGTGACTCCTGTAGTGCCATGTGTGACTGATTCAGACATCAGCTACGTATGTGATTTAGTTTTTGTGAGCTGACTTTACATGTGGCTTTTATTTATCACTGCATACCTATAATCTTCCGTCCGAGTGCATAACTCATTTTAATGTAACAGGCAACTAAGGCAGAGGGTTGCCTCAGAATTATATTTATATATTTACAGGGAAAAAAATGGTGGTGCAATTATATATGCCATTTCTGAGCCCTGTTTGAACTTCCCAACATGTAAAGAGCAAACACACACAGATACTGAAGGCTGAGTGTGTTGATGTATATATTCATGCACTCCCAGTGGGTTTGTTCACTTTCTGAAATTGTTGTACAAGCTTGTTTTGGCTCATTGGCCACAAAAGACTTTGGTTACATCACTGGGTAAATAAGGTAATGGAGCACTGGCACTTGTATGACAGAGAGGTGCCACAGCAGGATGTGAGTTGCCACCGTGACCTTAGCAGGGATTGAGAGGCAGAGTTTCAGCCCTGCAGATGAGCACTGGTGCTCAGGGTGCTCACTGCCAGCACTGCAGCCACAGAACAGCAGAGTCCTGCAGGCTGGGAGGCACAGCTGGCAGAGTGGCTGACAGCTCTAAGAGCTGACTTCCAGCTCTCCTGCTGAAGTTGACAGTGTTTCCCTCTTCATCTTGTCCTTTAAATTTTTAGTAGACTGCCTTTGAGTCCTTGCATATTGAGAACCTGAATCCACAAACCCAGGAGTTTGTACACCCACTGAGCCCAGTACTTGGCTGTGTGTTTCCTGTCCAATTTTTAATATCTTCAAGTTTTCCAGAGGATCTGGAATGAATACTACACGTTATACTATAAGTTATCATGTGCTGAGACTGGCAGCTCTTATCAGCCTGGTGTGTGAACGTGTGTGACTTGACTGATACAGATCTCTGGCAGCAGATCTCACATGCAGATTCCAGATTTTCAAAACTCTGCTTTTACTGACATAACTCTCTCTGCTCACAGATTTGGGAAGGAAGGGTAATTTTGCTCTGTTGGTGCAGCTTGCTGTCATGGGTATGTCAGCCCCCAAGCTGGCTCCAGATTGCCAGTGCATCCATCTGGTGCAGCAGTGTGCTGGAATACCAGTTCTGATCCTGCTGACAGAGTGCTTGGGTGCTGTCCTGCCAGGATGCAGCACAGCAGCAGCAGCAAAACATGCTGCCAGTGTCAGAGCTGCTCCCACCCTGCTCCTGAGTGTGCCTGTGCAGAGCCAGGGTACCCTGCAACCTCCTGGCTTTGCCAGTGTGTGTGTATGTCTTCCTGTGTACCCAAAACCCAGTCTTAATAGGGTAAAATCTAATTAGCTGTAATCTGCTGACGTTTTAGATGATGGCTCTGCCAAGGGATTTCTAGGCAGAATTGTAAAAATGTTTTTGAATTGGCAGATGATCAAGAAAGAGAGTTAACTCCTGGAAAACTTTTCTAGAGCTTTTGATTAAATGTCTCATGTAAATACATGACATGGGAGCAGCTAAATCGTTCAGGGAAGGATGACACACCATTAGGTTGCTTCAGCAGGTATTTCCTTCAGCACATACATAAACGCACAAAAGCACTGTCTTCTGCCAAAGTGACCCTGTGGAATTCTGTGCTCCAGGTAGAAAGCAGAGGTTGCTCCCTGCCCTGGTGCTCTGGACACCACATGTTTCAAATAGGCGATGGCAGGACTGGCCACGCTGGGGGACAGAGTGGTCACCAGCCCTGTCCATTCTCATGACAAACTGGGCTACTTGTATTTGCAGATTTGGTGCACTTGCAGCATGGCAATTATGCTCTGTTGAAGTGCTTTCCATTTCCTGTGCCATCTTGATAAATTTTATAGCTTCTAATTTGCTGGAGAGTCATTGATATAATTAGGAGCTACACAAATGGGAGCAGTACACTCGGCTGATGGTAATCGAGTCAGTTCATTCTTCCTGAGAAGCTCTAAGGGGGTCCCTCCACTCCAGCTGCTGAGATTATTTTCTCTTCAGGCTCAGCTTTGATAGAACAGCAGCAATCCTTACGTGCCTGCGTCAGGACATACTTTATTACAGGCTGCTCCACTCCCCATATTTTTCCTAAGGAAAGGGAGGAGAGGGAGCCCATCCGTCCATGTGTTTCCGAGGAGCAATTGGAGCTGTCTGGCCGTGTCAGTGGGCTGTGCTAACAAGCCTGTGAGAGACAACAGCTCTCTTTTGGTCACAGTGAGCCCTTTACATGCTGTGCCCAAGTCTCGTGTCCCCCCACTCAGGTTGCACCAGGTTTTTGAACAAAGAGGCAGCTGAACTGACAGGTCTGGATCTGTTCCAGTAGTTGATAAAAACTCCTGTGCCCCTCGTTACCCAGACATGGCACACAGTGGCCTCCAGCCATCCTTACGCTGCTGTTGGTTGCTTTCCCTGAGCAATATCTTTCACGGTATGTCACTAATTGTCACTGCTATCGGGGAGTGTGTCTTCTTGCTCGAAGCCAGGCACATTTATTACCAAGAATTTGAACGGGTTGTTTCTGTAAATAGTGTGTTGGTGAAGAAATGCAAATAACTGATCAATCTATTATTCTCTTCTCTCCCTTTTTTTTCTCTCCTAACAGTACCCTCAACAATAACAACATCACCCGCATTCCTGTCACCAGCTTCAATCACATGCCAAAGATCAGGACTCTGTGAGTAGGATCTTCTGATATTATAATACAATACTGATGCTGTAAGCCAACTTTTTGGCTATTTGTCCTCTGCGATAATGTCATTTCAGTCCCTCAGGCTGCCTCAGGGACCTGGGTGGCTTCAGGGCTGGGGAGCCCCTGGTGAGCCTGGGCAGGGTGAAAGGCCCCTGAGAGCCACTGTTCTGGATTTGCCCAGCATTAAGTAAGAGTCAGTTTTATCAAGATTTTGAATTTACCCAGAAAAGAAACTAGCTTTTTTTTTTCCCCATGGGAAAATCCATAATGTGAAATGTGTTCCAAGCTGGAACATTATCAAGATCCTAAAAACTGTTCAGATGGATCAAATTATTGAATTTTGTAAATATCCTGTGTTTAAATCCCATTTATTCTTTTCAAATTCAAAATACTAATTTCTGAAACAAGGCATTTTTAAAGGATGGGGAAAAAGCATCTTTCCAGATACTTTCTGAAACAAAATGTTACTTATTCTGATGGATTTTTTTTTTAATAAAAGCTTCTCTTATATCAAATCCATTTGGTTTTGAGCTGGATGCCATTGCACTGGAAAAGCTCTGTTCTTTAGTAGATCAAAATACAAAGACTGTGAAATTAGACTAAGCATTTGTATAATTTAGCCATAGCCTACCAAAACCATTTTCTTTAAGTAAATTATTTCTTTAAATTCCTTTAGGGAATACACGGCTTCAGGAAAAGTCACGTCTAAACAAAGCATCCCTGTTTTTCCTCCGGATTCTCAAACTCATTCAAGATGTATTTAATTTAAAAGGCAAAGAAAGGGAAATAGTAGCTAGCCTGAAAATTTTCTGTGCCACTGAAAAAATGCAATACTTCAAGGATGCTCTGCATGCATGTGTAAATCATATTAAATAAATTAACAGAACTGAAGAAAAATGGCTCTTACTTATGTCAATCTCTGCAAGATAACCTCTGACTTAAATTTACATTCTTCATTAAATGATGACATTATTAGATCTTAATGTAAGTAATTAAATGGAAATGAGATGTTTGTCTTTAAGAAGAGAATGAATAAAGAAGATAAAGGTGTAGAGTTAAGGTTCCTGGAGCTTTGCCTTTTCTTATTCAGTCACAGTGGTCCAGAAAATTTGCCTGGTTTTTCCAGATTAGCCAGTCTTGTCTGTTAGCAGAGCTCACTGCCTTCAGTGCCTTCTGCCATTTTCCTTTTCGTTTAATTTCAGAGATGGCTTAGTGTATAGCTCCCCGGAGACTTACACTGACTAATCCCCCTCTGCTGTAATTAAGGGGGGAAAAAAAGAAAAAAAAAAAGGGAAGAAAGTCATAAATAGGATTTATAAAGGGAAGCTTTTCTATTGAATTCTGAGAGACACATTTTATAGAACATGAATGCTGACCCACTCTAAAAGGATTTGCTGGAAACTTAATTTACGGTCTATGGATAAAAGGGCAACTTTGGCAAACTTGCATTTGTATTCATTCAGCTGATGTTCTGTAAAGTCAGTTTCATCAATATCTAGTGACAGGTTTCAGTCTCCAAAGACTGCCAAATAACACCCCTAGCAGGTCTATATAGGAATTTGTATAAAGATACTGTTTGGGGGAAGATGTTAATATTCCCTAGGGTTTCTTGTTGGAAATGGATCATGAATGATGTCCTCACAGTTTGGTGACTCCACTGTTTTCTTAAAAAATGGTCATCAGTGTGTCCCCCTTCTCAAATAGTCTCACACTTCGATGTGGATTTTTTTGGAAGTTTTTGTAGGAAATCCCTGGTCTGAATGCTCCTTAGGTGGGGAAGAGCCCTTTTTCCCATTAGCTGAGGCCCAGTGCAGTGTGGACAGTGTGTCCCTGTGTGTCTCTTTTACACTCTGATGAGATCCATTAGCAGGACATTTGGGGATGCTCCTGCTGATCTGATGGTTCCGTGAATAAACAGCTTTTCTTCATGGCTCTCAAAACAATCTGCCCATTGTAGAATAGAGAAGAAAATATAAAAAGTATATTAACCTTGAACATGAGCACTCAGGGGAAAAGAAAAAAAGGGTAAAATGCCAGGAAGTTTGAAGCATTTAAAGCATTGAAGAATTATTTACTAAAATCAGCTCTTCTGTGCTAAGAATTTTAGTTAACTGTCTTTTCTGTTCTTAAGTTTCATCGATTTTTAGCCTTGATTGGAAGTGACAGGAATTAGTTTTTATTGATCTGTTTTCCTTTGCTTGAAACAGCTTTATTTATAATAAAGCATGTTCCCTCTACCTATTTGCTTAATGGTAAGTGTCCTGTTGTCTCTGCATCTGTCAGTTACTGCTGAGACAGGTAATTACGGTATTTCTTTTAATTTTTTTTATTTAAGGGTAAACTGAAAATGTGCAAAATCACTTCAGTGTTTTTTGTGTTCACAGGGAATTGGTTTATAATGCTTTTGAAGTACTGTGAAAAGTCTTCTTGAGGCTATATTTATTAATATAATTATTAAAAATATATTCTGATAGGCTGCTTTGTTAAGATTGAGAAGGTCTCTAAATGATCTCCTCTCCAAAGCAAACCATGGAGTAGCTGCACAAAAGGACTTTAGAAGATGACAGGGATGGCTCTGCTGAGGCAGAGAGGTGGTGGTTTGCACTACTGAAACCCAGATAAATCAGTTTAGTGACGTGAAGGAAAAAAACAGCCCAGCTCACAGAACTGGAAAACTCCCTAACCCTAAACCTTTTTTTGATATTGTGCTTTCCTCACTCATGCCTGCATATGGCGGGTGCAGGGAATGGCATGGGATGAGCTCAGTTCCAGAGGGAAAATGCTCCTGCGTATCGCTGTTGACTGCTGTGGTGGGAAGGATGAGACTCTGAGGACTTAACTGAAATGCTGCCTCTCTTAGGTTACGACAAAGTCTTACTTAGGATGATTTCTGGCTAGATGATATTTATGTATTTATTTGTTCTTCAACAAAAAGGCAGATTAATGGTTTGTAATAGCCAAACATTTTACTAGAAATCGAACTTCCTGCAGCTTCAATTAAATAACTTCAGAATCCCTAAACTCAAGGTCTTCTAGCCATCCTTGTCAAACAATCACATTTTCTAGTGCTCCCAGGAGATTAGTGTTTTCCATCTCTACAGGATAAACTCTCAGTTCCAGATTTGTGGTTTTTTAAAATATTTTCTTTATTGTGGCTCTCCACCCCAGACATACAAATCTGGGGACTGTCAGCCTGGGCGCCACTGCTGAGCTGAGCTGCTGCTGTGCTGTGCTGTAAGGACAGCTCACAGACAGACATTCAATTTCTTTGGAGGATGGACAAGGCTAAATCTGGTGCACACCAAATGTGTGCCTGTAATATTAGTGAATAATGCTTTGTCTAACCACTTCTGACAGGATTTTTAATTTGGTTCATCGTTTCATTTGGTGCAACACTGCAAATGCATGAGTCATTACAGGAATGAAATAATTAATGTCCTGGACTTTTGTTTTGACCTAAAGTTTGGTAGCTATTTAAATGACCAGATTTTTTCCGTGAACCCATCATCATTTTGCAGATGTGATAATGGTTCTGCAAGTCCGTGGTGCCAGGCACGGAGCAGGCTGGGCAGGGAGCTGCCCATGAGTGGATCTATTATGAGCTGAAAATTCCTTGTAGGTCCTTCACACTTGTGTTAAATTACTACAGGAAAAAGAGCATTGAGGAACTGGTTCAGGCAACACAGGAACAGAAATGGTATCAATAGCCTCTGATGTTTTATTTTGCCTGTCTTTTCCCAGAATATTGAGTTGGAAGGGACCCATAAGAGTCATCAAGTCCAAGTCTTCAATGAATGGCCCATAGAGGGATCAGACCCACAACCTTGATGTTATTAACACCGTGCTCCAGCCAACTGAGCTAATGTGGAGGGGTTCTCTCTCTCCCTCTCTCCACTTCTCCCCAAAGGAGGGAGAAAAGGGAAGAATCACTCATCATCCTGTTCCTCAGCCTGATCCTCATGTTTAGACAAGCCATCCTTTTAATTCACTCAGAGATATCACATTCATGCAGCTCTTTCTGATATGAAATCACAAGCAAAGTGATTATGTGGAGCAATCTTAAATTTTGCATGTTTTTGTCTCTAGAATGGTGGATCACCATTGAACTTAATTCTTCCAAAACATTGTTAATAATAGCACAGATTTATATCTGACCTTTGTATAATACTCCCTGGCAATGAGGACAGTCAAGCCCTGGCTCATCTGTAAGCAAGAACGTGCAGCGATCCCACTGACGCGGCAGCAGAGAGCTCGCGGTTGATCGCTCTCTTTGTGGCTTATGATTAAAAAGCCACCAGTAACCGTGGGTTTGCTGTGTCTTCTGCAGGCGGCTCCACTCCAACTTCCTGCACTGCGACTGCCACCTGGCCTGGCTGTCGGACTGGCTGCGCCAGCGCCGCACCATCGGCCAGTTCACCTTCTGCCTGGCGCCCGTCGGCCTGCGCGGCTTCCTCGTGGCTGAGGTGCAGAAGAAGGACTTTGTCTGCTCTGGTAATGGTGCCAATTACTTGTTTATCTATCAGCTCACAGTCTCATATCGCTGTTCCCATAAAAAAGCCAGAGTGGAAAATGGCTGTGTCGTGTTTGAATGCAAACAACAGCAATCCTGTTTGGTTTTGTCGTTGCTAAACTGTATGGGAGGAGATCAAATTGTTGTTTTTTTCAGCTTTGTAAGAATTATTGGATTCCAGTTAACACTTTGGTTCTCAAATTACTTCTTCTACTTTAACTTTGCCAATGATATCAACATAAGAAATCAATTAAGTGTGGATAATTTGGTATTTCTCAAGGGAAGAGCTTTACAGCTGACTGGAATACAAAAGAAAGGAAATAGAAAATGCAAATCTGTTGAGTCTGTTGACAAATGATTGGACTTTAAAACATGAGGAGCAGATTTTATCCCAGGGACTGAAACAGGATTCTTAGGGAGCCAATGCACTTTGCTGTTCTACAAGTTTCCATGCTGATAAATGGGGCTGATAATACTCACAAATCATGTGTCTGTATGTTGGGCCTATTCGTGAAGTCTCTGGAACTGCACTTGGCTCTTGAGTGATAGAAATACATTTTCCTAAAAGGAGAACAAAAGAAAAAAAGACAAAAAGTGGAAAAAGAAATCTCTTGAGGTGGGTCAAAAGGAAGGATGTGGTGGAGGAGAGGCATGGCAGTGTGTGTGCTGTGGAAAAAAAGACAGCAGACATAAATTTGGAGGTAGTTTTGCAGCCCCAGTGGTGACACAGGGAGCGTGTTATGTAGATGATGTGAGTCTGAATCTTGATAGACTGTGAGTCTTGTGCTGTTATGTTCTTTTATCTCCCACAGCCTGTGAGCCCTAAAGCTTTATCCTGTGGGTACGTGGATTGGCTGATGGAAATACAGTAAAACTGCTCATGCTAGAAATGTTTTAGGAATGCCTTTTTCTGTCATTTCATTTACATGTGTCAAAGTAAGAGAAACAGGTGCACTTAGAGAAGAAAGGTTTGACCCCACTTGACCATGGTTAATTAATGCCCAGCCCTAGAGGTGTGCAGAAGTGTTATGGGCGTGTGGAAGATGAAGCTGTGCATAGTGCTCGTTGAGACCTGATATTTGAGAGTGCTGAGCAGCTTCTACACTGTTGTGGAGATGATACCCAGAATATCTGATACGTTATATCAAAAGTTTAACTAAAAAAGAAGTTTAGAAATGTAACAGTCTTGGGAGAGGAAGGATAAAAAGAAGTGGATAAATGAATTAAGCTATTAGCAGAAGCTAATTTTACCAAAGAGGCAACCACAGGGTTTTTTTTCTCATGAAATGAAGTTTTAGATGGAGCATGAGTTCAGCTATTTGGATTTATGATACAGTGAAGTGGAGGAAAATGAGTTGTTTAAGTCAGGAGAAGAGATAATAATTGCTGAATGAGAAATGTAATGTGAGCAGAACTCATTTAAATGTGGTTGTCTGTGCAGACTATGACTTCCAAAAGTGACAAGGTTTTTAACAGTTGCCTGTTGGAGCAGGAGGATATAGGTGTTCTCTCAAGATTTGCCTGCTTTTGTAAAAAATATAAAATCATGAAAACTCAAGGAAAGAAATTTTCAGTGAGACAGTCCATCAACTGTATCCCTGTAACTCTCATTTGGGAAATGAAATGAAATGTACTGAAAAAGAAATTCATTTGGAGAGCTCATTTTAGTGGCGAATTGAGCTGGGAACTCGGCTTAGTACATGCTAGTTCGACAAAAACCTACATGGACAGCTAGTTTAAAGAGGATATAAATCTTCCCTTCTCCTCATTATAGTTCTTATACCTGATTTTACAGCATAATTTGTTAATGTGTGACTATGAAGTCAAACTAGGACAGGCAGTGAAGAGTGAACTGGACTTGTCCCTCTGCAAAGGAATTTTATAGAAGTTAAGGTTATATGAATTACTGTAACCAGCCTTGAGCTGGCAAGGAGAGACATCTTTGCATTCCAGTTATGAAGAGCTGAAATATAAAGTGGTGAACTGCTCTATTGAAGCATAGGCTCAGAATCTTAAGCACTTGTGTTTTCATGGCAGTGGAAATATCATAACAACAAAAAAACCATCAGCTTTTCCCACTGTGAAATGGGCTTCATCAGAGCATTCCAGTTCAAAACTGGTGCTGCTGGATGCTTCAGAGGAGAAACAGTAGAATCCTAATTTGGGGAAAGAAGAAACACAACATTGAAAAACTGACTTCCCTTTATTCTTTGAGCCCTTTGCAAAAATAGTGATGTTTTATAATTTTATGACAAATGTTTCTTTGAAAACAGATTTTGAATGCTACATACCAAGTTGGAAAAGAACTGAAACAATGACAGAGAAGTGCCATAAACAGAACCCAAATTTCTGGATTCCCTCTAGACATGTCCTGTACTGTGGTGTTTATAAGCATTAGGTGCAAAGTCTCTCCAGATAACGTTGCTGAAGTCAGAGTTATGTGTTAGGGGTATATCTAGGAGTATATCTAGGTAACTGAGTCATACCTGTCAGTCTTTCAAAAATGTTGTTCAGCTTGTTCATACAAATTATAAAAAAGCCGATTCAAATGGAGGTTGTAGGTCACCTGTGAGCAGTGGAGAAGCTATTCCAGGTTTCCCTTGTTTGAGCACTTGGCTCAGAGCTGGAGGTGAAGGTGCAGGATTCAACAGTGCACAGTTGCCTGGAGATAGGTTTGGAAATACGTCTGGTTGGAGCTGTGTTACTGAGGAGAAGGGGAAAGGTCAGGACAGAACTGAGGGGAGCTGGGACTGCACCACTGGAGGAGAGTGCCAGGTACTGCTGGTCACCCACCAGGGCCTTCTGGCTGGCTCCTTCAGCAAGCTGTCCCCTCCTCGTAGGAGAGTCTCTCCTCCAGAGCCACCCCTGATGGAGCAGCCTGCCTGGGCCTTTGCCTTCGAGGCCATCTGTTCCTGGAGAAATCTCCAAACAGACTCTTCCTCCTGAGCAGTTGGTTATGGAGCTCTGGGATGCCTTTGGTGAGACAGTTTCCTACAAGGTAGCATGTGTAGAAGGGCAAATTTTGTGGCACCAGAGGATGAGCCCCTTCTTGATGCGCTGCACAAAGATATCTGGGGGTATTTCACAGGGATAAGGAGTGTGTTTCACATGGGTGGGGGTGTATTTCTCATGGATAGCAGGGTGTATTTCACATGGATAAGGGGTGTATTTCACACGGATAAGGGGTGTATTTCACATGGATAAGGGGTGTATTTCTCATGGATAGCAGGGAGTATTTCTCATGGATAAGGGGTGTATTTCACACGGATAAGGGGTGTATTTCACATGGATAGGGTGTAATTCACATAGGTAGCAGGATGTATTTCTCCTCTCTCCACCACAGCTTTGCCATTCACTGCCAAGCTGCTGTGATGAGAAAATAGTGCATTAACCAAAGACAGTGTCAGTTGAAATACTACCTGTATCCTGGTCTTTGGGAGATGTTTATTTTTATATTCCCTTAGGTAGCAGAGAAGCATCTGGGGGTGCTGGCTTATGCTCAGTACCTCTTAGAGCTTTCCAGTCTTTGCCTGGATCACACCCAGCTTCCTTCCTATGCTCAGATGTTTCACTGTTGGACTGGATTCTCCTTTTCTGTCTGTCTCTCTCAAACACATTCTCTCCCTCTCTCTGCCTATTTGTCTGTCTCTTGTCCTCCTCTGACCTCCTTATGATAGTAATTTTATTTCATTTTCCTCTCATATAAGTTTTATTATGGCTCTTTGATTTTTTCTTCTACCCTCTCCTTACTTATTGAAGTTGAAATTAATTTACATATTGATCAGTTATGTCAAGTTCTAATATCTTTTCTCACTTGCAACAGCACGGCTATGAAGCTTTGCAAACAAAGCACTGGGTTCATGAAGTTATGCCATCAGCAGCACCTTGGTCTTTTCAGGGCTCTCTGTGCAGAACCCCCTGACCCCGTTTGGATTTTTTTTGCAGTGATGAATCATTCTGGTTTTCCTAAGTATATACATGAGAGGATACCTGTGCATCTAAACAGGAGCATTGTGTCTCGTACCATGATCTGTAGCATACTGCAGCTGCTGTCCAGATTTATTCTAGATTTGGCCAGTAGTTTGATGTGTTCTACAGTGGACATCATTTGCACTGGAGTATGAAGATTGAGTAAGACTTCTTAGGCTAGACCAGAGACTGATATTTCTAAGAGTTGATGAAATGTCTAAGTCTAAAATGTGTGATTTGTAGTACTTTTCCAAGATAGCCTTCTTTAATAATGAAACATGCATTGTAGAGAGGGAAGGTGGATCCACACAATGTTCTCTTTTTATATTAGAAACCATTTTCTTTCATTCTTGACCCTTAGTTCCCATTCTGAGAGTCGGAAAGAATGTGAAGAAAATCAAGATGCATAATTTGGACTATATAAGTCAAAATTCAGTCTGAAATTAACTAGAGAGAAATTATTACCATAGCCAAGTGTTTTCTAGCTAAGTAAACTGATACTGATTTTGAGAAAACACTGGATTGATCCAAATCTTGGTTGAAGATCTAGTGTGGTGAGACTGCAGCTGAGGTATAATAAAGTGGAAAAATAAGTTAGGTTCCTGCTGCTTCATGCAGACTGGAAGCCCTAATAAGGAAGCAGATTTATTTGTTTGGGTGAGGTCAAACAGTCTTCAAACATAGCTGTTACTCTGGCCAGACCACGGAACTCAGGAGATTGTCATTGCTCCTAATAACTTCATAGCACGTTGCTGAGGAGACAACCAACAATGAGTAGCTAATAAAACAGCACTCTTCAGGCTCAGCATCTTAATGAAAGCATTCAGGAGATGCCAAAGGAAAAGTGTGTGGGGAGGGGAACTCCCCCCGTCTGCTCCTGTTTAAAGCACCCTGCGGCCGTGTGTGTGCACAGGCAGCAGTGGGACAGGAGGATACAGCAGTGGGACGGGGGACTGGGGCTCCTGGAAGCTCAAAGAGGGGCAAGGAGTGTTTGCTGATGCTGCAGGTTTGGCTGGTACCGGGCAGCAGCTCCTGAGGAGGGTTCCTCCCCCTGCAGTCCATCCCCCGTTCATGCAGATGAGCTGCTAATGGCCCTCGTTTTTAAAGAGCTGGATAAGCAAACTGGGAGCAGGAGGAGACCTTTTCCTGTGTGTGTGAATGGTCATTTTGTGCCTTGTGGGACATCCTCATTGTACAGCTGCTTCATTGCTTTTAGAAGGGAGCTTAACCACTTCATCTAACTGTGACCCCTTTCCAAAACAGTGACCTGTGAGTCACCTTAGATGGGGCAACTCTTTTCTCACTGTTCTTGCTTTTTGTCACCATCCATAGACCCAGTAAGTGCTCTTAAAGTGGAATCTAGGCAGGCTTTGAAGTGTGTATGACTTATAAAGCCTTTTGGTAAAAATTGCAGTTTAAATTTGATCTTGGGGAATTTTTGTGAAACGCTGAATGGAATTTTTATGTCCTGTTACAGTTTGCTACCACAAACTAACATTTACATTTAGTCTGAAGAAACATTTCAATACTGTGCGTTTGTTAGCTGCTCCTCAAGTGAAATTGTATAGGAAATTTGGAGAGATACTAATCACTATTTATCAGTTTGTTTGTTTTCAGTTCCCATTAAGTTTCTTATTACAAATCTAAATTTACTCTTGTGCTAGCAGTGATGATGTTTCATACTGTAGGAATTTACTTCTTGACTTGCTTAGTATGTAAGATGCCACATATGGTGTTTTTCATTCGGGGGACCACCTTGTGAATCTGAAGGATAAATATGTATTTATTACAGCACTTAATATTTCCTTAAAGACCAAAGCTGAAAATTGGCTTTTAATTACAGTAAATTTAGTTTTATTACTGAAAATGATGTCTTACCTTTCAGTATAATTAGCCTTTTTTTCTGGAACTCTCTTTTCCCCAGAGCAGTATGTACAGCACTTTAATGCTTATTTAATGATGGCAGGTTAGGGTATAATTATTCAGCCATTGAGCTTTTGAACTGTTGCTCTAAAAATAATAACATGATTAGTTTTTATGTTAATGTCCAAAGCTAGTGGTTTGTTTTGTTACTACTTGTGTTGCTAGTATTTTGGTAGAGAAAAAAATGCTTCATGGCAGTACCACAGCTGTGCTTGGAGCTGTTTCACAGAGAGCAGTTGTGGTACATACAGAAGAACAGGGTTGACTTTGAGAATGTGGACAAGCCTTTGCATGGCATCTGTAGACTTTTTCTGTTTAATACATGTATGTGATTGGCAACTCATTTATGAATACACAGTTAGTAAGAGTAATGAAAGTAAGCACAGAGCTGCTTATAAAATAACTGCAGAATTCCAGAAATTAATAGGGGACAATTGCAAAGTTGCATATAAGTCAACACCAGGTTTGTGTGAATTTCTGCTTTATTGATAATGAAATCAGTGATTTTATATAGTGGCATTACACCTGTGGTGGGTTGGCTGCTCACACTCCCCCTCCTCACAGCACTGGGGTGAAACCAGGATCTGCTCCAGCACCTCTTTCCCCGTCTCATTCTCTGACTTTGCTGCTCACAGGGCTGTTTCTCACAGCGTTTTCCTGGCTCCCTGCTGCTTGGCACCTCTCTGCCCTTTCTCAGGTGCACTCTGACAGAGGCACCAGGAGATGCATGGGCAGGCTCAGCTGTGGGGCCCAATGGAAGCAGCCAGAACTGCCCTGGCCTCTTCTCACAGCAGCTTCCCTGGCAGAGCTGGGCACCAACACCCCACAGCGAAACTGAAGGGATCTCCTGGCTCATTGAATTTACCCTTTGGAATGGCAGACAAACATGTTTAGCTCCAAAGATCTGTAAGAATTTTATTCTATAATTTCCAGACACCTTAAAGAGCTTGAATATACCAGGGGCCTCTTGCAAAAGACAAGAGGCAGCTACCCCAGGCTGTCCCAGGAAAGGTCTTTATTTTCCCTGCCTTCCTTAGCATGTTCCAAATGCCAAGGAATCTGCCCCATGGAATCCCAGGGCAGCCCAGGGAAGAGGATGGTGCCTCACTCTTCAGTTCTTGCCCACTGACCTGGAAAAAAGCATTTCCCCACTCCAGATCTGTCCATGGGGAAGCTCATGACCAGACTGGAGCCCTTGGATGTCATTATGAGGAGACATGTCCCACTGTGCCTGCCATTTCTGAATAGCTCTGTCAATCTGTAATGCTTCTGACTGGAGGGAATCCCATCCTCCTCCTCCTCCTCCTGAAGAGAGCAGCTTTTGTGCTGAGGCAGGGACAGCCCCGTGCTTGGTGCAGCAGGATGTAGATAAGGGCAGAAGCGAAGAAAAACGTGCACGCAGACAAAATCATGTAGTATTTAAAACTCCTTTTCAAATAGCAGTAAATCAAAGGCCAAGGACTGAGTAATCTTAAACTCTTTCTATTCCTTCCATAACTTTATCAAACTTCATGGAACAGTCCATGGTGGATCACCTGTTTAGAACTACGATCCCTTCACAGGCTTACAATTGATCATGGCCATTATCTATCTTTTAACCTTGTACAGGTGGCATCTTTCCACTTAAATAATTTATGTTCCTCTTCATTTTTATGCTTGAATATATTTATAAGTTCGCTGTATTATTTCTGGACCTATTTTTAAATGTCACTTCACATGCACCTTCAAGAGTGCTGCTACAAATTGTGGAATTGGCATTAATGAGATGACTGTGCATGGACACCATTTGAGCTGCAGAAGCACTCCGTCTTTTAAGACTCTCTATTAGAATTTTTTTAGTCCTTGGAAGAGCAGGCAGTGTCCAAACCCAGAGAACCAAATGCACACTAGCAGCCTTCCTTCTGGTGCAGTAGTTGGAAAGTTAAGTTCTACCTGCTTTAAGGTGAACATGCCTGTGTTGACAGGGCTGGATATGGACCTTGAAAGAAAAGCTCAGAGCGGGCACAGGGCATAAGAGATAATCTGGCCTCCTTTGGAAGGCTTAGGTGGAATAAATTTCCCTGAGAGAAAAACACTTTATCATAGTTTTGTAGACTTCAGTTGTCTCACAGTTTCTGTTTTATTAATCCTTCCAAAGAATAAATTCACCCATTCAACCTTGGTTGTTATGGTTGAGGCTGCTTCTTTGTTCTACTTTGTTCATTTTTCTTAGTAGTATTCCATATAATTGTGGTGCTATTATTGTTAATTCAATAATTGCAATATTAGTGCTTTTAGGATAAGACAGTGTGAAGTAAGGTCTGATTTTCAGTGATGTTGTTTTACTGATAGGTTTTGAAACATGCTCAGTAGGATTTTGTAGAATAAAGTAGGCTTCATTCATTAAGCCAGACCTTCCTTTTGGTGTAGATGGGTATTTCCAGTTTTATTCCTTGATATTTATTTGTAAACTGATTAGTGTTGACTTTTGCCTACAGAACTGTTGTGCTTATGTGCCATGAATTTTTAATAGATAAATTTACTGTTTGGGAACGTTCAGCAAAGCAGAAAAGAGAACTTGAATCAAATAATGAATATTCATGACTGGCAAGTTTTTGCATACCATGAACTCAATGGTATTAACATCAATTAGGGGCTTAAGTTACTAATCAGAAATCTTAAAGCTCTTCTCAGCAAATAGCTGTTGAACAACCATAGATGGAAATATTTGCTCAAACCATTTGCTGCACATTTGTGTAGGATCAACAAATTCGTAAAATTTTGTCCATTACTGGAATATTTGCCCTCAGTAAGAAATGGTAACTTTGCGTTTGGTCAGTTGTGGTTCCCTTGCCCATATCTCTCTGTGGGACTCTGTGCTCAAATGTCCCTTTAAACTGGGATGCAGACATCAGTCAGGAGCAACACATCTGCTTTAGGTGTTTTAGAATAAATTAGTTCATATCATAACTTAGAATAAATTAGCTCATATGGCACTGGGAATCTAGTGCAAACTATGGCTCATGGAGTAGTAATTGATTTCAGATATTCCAGCATTGTCAGAACTTCCAATGGGTTGTTTAATTACACCCCAAAAGGTCATACTATATCTATGGATCTGCAATACTTGTAGTGTTTTGTTTATTGATCAATAATTTCATGTCTGATATACTTTAAATGATGTAAAGTCAGCACAGGTTTTTAACCAGTAAGTCCTGTCAGATTTATCTTAAAACCCATTAACATGTTTTACAAATAACTAACGTTTTGCTGGTGGAAAGGAGCTGCTGCAGAGGTGATTGGATAGGTGAGGAGGTAATAAAACACACTGCTTAGTGTGCTGTAATTGGGTGTCAGTGCAAATGAGATTATTTAGTTTATCTAGTAATTGCAGAATTTATTTTAGATGCCTGGGACATTTAAACTGTTCATTTATACAGCATAATAATTCTATTCTAATTGTAATATTAGTCTGTTTGCTGCTTTTAAAAGAGAGCCAATGAGAGACTTATTTGAAAAAAGCATTTGATTTCTTTGTAAACTTCTGGGTCCTGAGTCTCCCCTCTCTTTCCTCTTTTCTTCTAACACATAGTCTAAGACTGTAAATTAAAGTGGTGCCAAATATTAACTACAATAATTATTGACACTGTTGTTCCACTGCATCAGGCAAAAAATGCATAGTAATTTTTGTTAATCATGCTCCTATAGTGGTTTCCACATTTTGTTAGCATTTTTCTTTCAGCAAAATGTATGACTGAGTTGATGATTTTTATCTCAGAGAAAAATATAATTAACATGATGAACTAGGGCTGCTGTGTATTATAAAAGATCTGAAATGGTGAAATGACAGATTGTGAGAACAACTTCAGAAGGGGAGTAATAATAAATGCAGCTGATTTGTCCATGGTCATTTCCTTTTGCTGCATCCACGCCGTAAGGAGTTTACTGCACTTGTGAAGGACACAAAGAGAAATCTTGAAATATTTTTGCCTTTCCCATGTCTTTTCTTTTGAAGAACTATTGTCAGCAAAAGGAAAATTCATTTTTATGTTTCAAATATCCTTCTTTAGAGGCTGTGTTGCGTCAGGGCCCTTGATCATCTGTATGCCTATACTCTGCAAACCTATGAAAGTCATACCCAAATTTTAATAACTTTATATTCCATAGCCTACTTAGACTTGTTTTCTTGACCAGTCTTTAACAGCTCTCCACAACAATACAAACATTGAACTAATTAAATTCCCTTGGATTTTTTGGTGTTCTAATTCTATAGATCTGCTAACAATAGATCCTCATTGAAGTGGGGCCATTAATTCCAAATCAGATTTGAAATTCTGTTTCTAATGTTATTCAAGAAACATTTACCTTAACAGATGATTGTTTGTGTGAGAGCTGATGGAATATGTGCTAGATGCCTGTTGAGGGTGCATGTGCAATACAGTATTTTGTTCTTTGCCAAGGAAACACGTAAGCAAAAGCATTTCACTATAGTAATAGCAATTTATACACAAAGTCTTTTCATCATTAAAGTTCTCAGAAATCTACAGTCTAGATCTCTTTTTGCTCATGAAGAAGAAAGACGTGTGCTCGTGGTGGTTGGGGATGTGGTTTAGTGCTGGAAGTGCTGGGTTTATGGCTGGACTCAGTGGTCTTAGAGGTCTTTTCCAGCCTTATTGATTCTCTGATTCTACTGCTGCTGCCCGCTTTTTGTTCCACAAAGATTTGTTTCTGTTTTTTCTCTCTTTTCAGACTGCTTTATCCAATCCCCCCTTGCATGCCCTGTCTTTCACAGCACTCTGCAGTGCTGTGTCACACAAACTGGGGAGGTGCTGAGCTGAGCTCCACTAAACCTTCTGCTGTTGATTTAGATACAGTGGTGTCAGCAATGACTCTTAGAGCTCCAACTGGCAACACATCAGCTTTTTTCATGCTGTGCCCTAACAAAAAGGGAGTGTATTACTGCTTCTCCAACCCCCAGTGATATGTTGTGGTGCTATAACTGTGCAAAATGCATTTTTCCCTTGCTACAAAGCCTCTTCAGAAAGCACATCAGACGTGGAGATGAAAATGGTTGTATGGAAGATTTGGCCTTGTTGCCAACTTCTTACCTCCCAGAGAAGAAATTTTTCTGAATTTTCTTCCTAATTTGATAATTTCTTCCTATCCCTAAAAGCTTGCAATAGCTCGTTTGCACTTGCTTGTCCTTCATTTTGCTTATGGCCATTGTACCACAAGGTAGGCAGACAAAGAGAAAAGGTAAAACTTAGTGATCAGGTCCAAGAACAAACCTCTTGTTGTCACACAAACACAACAGAGGACTGTGTGCATTTTGAGGCAATATAAACTACTTTTGGAACTAGTCACAGTTAAAATCTTACAGAAACCTTAGACTCTGTGAAAGACAAAGCTGGCAGTGCTG
This sequence comes from Corvus hawaiiensis, assembly GCF_020740725.1. Lineage (NCBI taxonomy): Eukaryota > Metazoa > Chordata > Aves > Passeriformes > Corvidae > Corvus > Corvus hawaiiensis. Next base: position 16,738,290 of record NC_063227.1, on the reverse strand, counting down.
CTGTGCAGCATGTCTGTCAATTATGCAGGAATTCTATTAACTGACAACGGTGGCACGTGTGCCCTGCATTTCTATGGCCAGAAAGCAAACCCAAGAGAGCTGCTTGTCCTGCCTGTTATACATGTACATGTTTAATTAGTGAAGTTGTTTTTTCTTGTTTAGTTCAAATAGCTACCACTTAACTACTGTATGAAATGCATGGTCACATGTTCAGACTGTGTTAAGACAATAATAATATCTTGAAACTGGAACAAGTCAAAGTTCAGGTTGCCTGATAAATATGAATTTGTTTCCTTGGACCATGTGCATATGGATTTAGATTTTAATTACATTGTTGAATTCTTTTTACAGTAACTTTTAGCCCAGATGATTCTTCTCTGTCTTGAGATGAAAGACTGTTGATGGAAAACTCCTTACCTGCAGCTGTCAAGGTGGTTGGAAAGTGGACTGTAAATGAGACAGGGTATTTTAGCAAAGAGAAAGGATCATTAGGATCATCTCATGATGAAAGCAGCTGCCCACTCTCATAAAGAATGTATTTGGCTCCTGCCCATGCCACAAATTTCCTAAGAGATCCTTTCATTTCCAGACAGTCACTACCTCTTAAAATCTAATTTCTGGATGCCTGGATTGGAGCTCTGAGGTCTGGTCTGCCAACTCACAGCTCTGATTAACATCAATGAAAGCTATGTTTAAAACACAGAGCTGTGAAACCCACAGTTTTCTTCTGGTGTCCTGACAAAAAGTCAGGTGATGACCCAATAAAAATATTTCAAATCCAGTATTTGAATTTGGCAATGTTTTGCCCACAGTTGAAATGGTGATCTTATCCTGAAACTAGACATTGTATTTTAATATAAGGCAGTTCTGTCAGCCCTGGTTACAAAATAATATTTAAATGACAGTGTGCTTGAACTTAAGGAAACTCAGACAAATTGAAAATAATTCTCATCAGAATGCAACACCTTTCTCACAGAAGGAATGATTTCACAGGAATTGTGTTTTGCTTTCCAGGAGGGCTCCCTCTGCAAGTGTAAAGTCACCTGCAGAAGTTTTCAGCTGATGTCCTTTGAAACTATATCTGCCTTTGAAAATAATGACACTTAGAGATGCCACAGAAGTCTCTCCAATATTGACTTTTCTGTGCTTTTTACAAGGCTGTGAAAGCAGGGACGTGTAGCTTTCTATATAAGCTCACTGACAGCTGTGTAGAGTTAAGGGCCAAGCCGAGCAGGTATGGAGGCATTAATCAAGAGAGGAAATTTAAAGGAATGTTGCATTTTTATCACATTTTTAATTGTCCCAATGTACATTGGATTGCAAGTTGATGCTTTTTTTTTTTTTTTGGTCACCTGTAGTTAGAATTCATGAAAGTATCTGTCATGGTCTTTTCCAAGACAAACCCAAGAATGTACAGCTTTGTGTATGGTTTTTCCAAGTTTTTGTATGTATTTGTATTTTGACAACTACGATGTTTTTATTTTTCCACCTTTTGGGTGGCCAATCTTTTACGATTTTCACTTCTTACCTGCACAAGCCTTCACACATGAAGATACTCGAGGCTTCTTGTGTTTCATGTACTTTGGAAATACGACTCACTATAAATAAACCAATAACTGCTACATCTTGATAACCTCAATTAGCATAGCAAACCCATTTTACCTATGGCTAAATGTATGCATATATCAAAACTTGAAATGTAGGAATCATAACCATTTGAGTAAAATTGACATAATTGCTGCAGTTTCAAAAAAATGTAATGACACATAATTGAGCCTGAATCTAATGAATTGACTAGAATTTGTGTAGAGCAATGTCCTCATGCTACACCTTTGCTCTGTGAGTAGCTTTGTTTCTTTGTGTCTAGCTTAAGCAAGGGTTTGAAGGTTTGAACTCACGTTTTTCTAAATTCTTTTTATGTTTCCATTAACTACATTGTCTAATCTTGAAAAAACTAGTTTTATATTCCCAGTCTTCACGCCATAACAGTTTACCTCATTTCAAAAACATAAGTCGTCGCTGCTGACAGTCTCTCAATGTGTAAAAGTACTCAAAAAGTGTTTGTGTAGTGGAAACTTCTAGGCAAAGATAACTTTTGGAAATACTACTTGAGCCTAAAGCTTAATTTAAAAATCTTTGAATGAATTGATATGAGTGATCATGAAGGAGGCCAGGGAAGTGTTCATGAGGGAAGGAGATTGATAGAGTGGAGACTGAGGAGGAATAAGAACACGGTAATCTTTTACATGTTTTCTTTGCAGTTGATTTGTAGAATATTATATTCACTTGCAAATAAATTATTACTTTATATAGTAAGAGGATCTGCAAAACTCAGAGCCTGATGTATTCTGTTGTTAAAATCTCAGCCAATCATTTTTTAAAACCATTTAATGTGTTCCTTGTGTCTCAGGTTCCCAGTCCGAGCCCCCGTCGTGCAGCACCAGTTCCATCACTTGCCCTTCTGCCTGCACCTGCAGCAACAATGTCGTGGATTGTCGGGGAAGGGGCTTAACAGAGATCCCAGCCAACCTCCCAGAGGACATTTGGGAAATGTAAGTGCCAGTCTAATGCACAAATCTTTTCCACGTCTCTCCATTTTTTATTCCATCATGGCCCCCTGCGTGGAAGAAAGGCAGGTGTTTTAAAAACTGTTCTAGGTAGTTATTCAGGTGTATTGTAGTTGTCCTCTTTGATTTGTTCTTGTGCTCTAAGGGCTCAAACCATTTTTAAATGTAAATTAAGATAGTTTGGTACTGCCCTACCTGAAAGCAAAATAAAGTTCCTGGTGCCTTAAGTTCAGATTGTGTTTACATTTCACAAATGGAATTGCAGTTCTGTACTCAGTAAATGAAAATACACAATCCTCTTTTATTTCTAGTCAGTGATTTCCCCATGAGATAGAGGGACATCTTTTTACCTTGGCAGGATGCATTTATAATGAATCAGAACATCAGAGCTCATTGTCCCTGCTGATTTTACCTTCTGTTTCTTGCCTTCCACATTGTTATTTCCAATTCTTTAACAGTTTTGTGACTTGTGTTGTGAAATCAGATGCTGGTTTTACAGACTTGTTTGCCTTTACTACCTTTAGGAATTGTAACCATCTATTTCTGTGTCCATGACTTCATATTACTGTGGTCCTGAAATACTGTTACATTAAACCATTTTGCTTGTGGTTAGTCCACAGGGAATGCAGATTAATTCTTTTCCTATTTAGGTTCTTGTCATACAGCGTTTTCTGACATCCAGCCAGCTTTTGCAGCCTACACAACATAAATTCAAATATTTGTATGGTCACTGGACTCATCCAGCTTCTTTTTGCTGTACAAATACTGGTACACAGCAAAATTTACTATGATAAAGCATAAATTCATAAGATCATTGAATGTTTGGACTGGAAGCAATACTAAAGACCATTTGATGCCTTAGGTTTTAGCTTTTATATTTTTCAGATCCTGTACTGCCTAGTATGTAACTCTGAAACTTCATATAGCCTGTCAGCTACTGTTCTCATGTTTTGGTTAGGCATAACAAACCCTCTCTGGGCCTGAACTCAAGGACACCTTGTTGTCCCAGGCCCTAAAACAGGTAAACTGAGCCTCTGGACAGGGGGAGCAAACTTGGGGTAATGGCATAATTACCTGGAATTATCACTGGAGAATTAACCCTGATATGCAAATGGACCAAACTTACAAAAGTGTGAAAAACCCGTGACCCAGCGTCCATCTTGGGTGGAGCCCCTTGGGAGCTTCTGACTGCCCAAGGTGTTCCTATTGAAGGCACTCAATAAATACCTACTTTTATTCTCTTAATCTTGTCCAGCTTCTGTTTTCAGGTAGCCATTCCAAGGCATCACATCTACCATGGACAGGGACATCTTCCACTAGAGCAGGGTGCTCCAAATCCCATCCAGCCTGTCCTTCGACACTTCTAGGGAAGAGGCAGCCACAGCTTCTCTGGGCAACCTATGCCAAGGCCTTCCCACCTTCACAGGGAGGAATTTCTTCCCAAAAGCCCATGTAAACCTACCCTCTGTCACTTTCAAGCCATTCCCACTTGTCCTGTCACTCCATGCCCTTGTCCAAAGTCCCTCTCCAGCTCTCCTGGAGCCCCTTTAGGCACTGGAAAGGACTTTAAGGTTTTCCCAGAGCCTTCTCTTCTCCAGGCTGAACAGCCCCAGCTCTCACAGCCTTTCTCCATAGCAGAGGTGTTTCAGCCTCTTATTGTCTCTGTGCCTCCTTTGGACTCACTCCAGCAGGTCCATGTCCTTCTTATGCCCTGGGCCCCAGAGCTGGACATGGCACTCCCAGCAGGGTCCCACAAGAGTGGACCAGAGGGATGGAATCACCTCCTTCACCCTACTGGTCCCACTGCTTTTGGTGCAGCCCAGGACACAGTGGCTTTCTGAGCTGCAAACACACACTGCCAGGTCATGTTGAGCTCCTTGTTAGCCAGTTCTCCAAAGTCTTCCTTCTTCAGGACTGCTCCCAGTCAATGCTCTGCCCAGCCTGGGTTTGTGCTTGGGATTGCCCTGGCCCAGCTGCAGGACCTTGCACTTGGCTGTGCTGAACTCCATGAGGTTTTCAGGACCCACCTCTCCAGCCTGTCAGGGTCCCCTGGATGGCAGCCCTTCCCTCCAGCGTGCCGACCACAACACCCAGTTTGCCAACTTGGTGGTGTTGGGAAACCTGCTGAGGGTGCACTCAATCCCGCTGTCCGTGTCGACAGCAAAGATGTTAAACAGCTCTGGTCCCAATACCAACCCCAAGGGACGTGGAATTCAACTAGTTCTTGTATTTCCCCCTAACTCTGTATTTTCTTGTAAGCCAAATTGTTCTGGTAAGAACCCTTGACTGACAAGGGTTTCTACAAAAATGAAACACGCAGCTGTTGCTCTAACACAGTTATTAAAGGTGGCCTACATTTCACTCTGTTTCAGTATTAATTAAAGATCTTTTATTCAACCTTCCTACCTTTCTTCATTAGCATGGGTAGGCAGAACCTTCTCTGACAAAGCTGCCAACAAGTCCTAAAACTCTTTTGTTGATAAAAACCCATCACAAAACAGGTAACTCACTTGTCATGGGACATAAAACAAGCATCATATGATGCTAATTTTCCCTCTGCCACATATGACTTAGAAGTCTGTTGTGTTACTCTATTACTCCTCGAGGTGAAGGACTTCATTGCAAGAATGTTTGCTATTAAATAAGCAATTTAGGAAAGCTAGAAATCTGTATCCTAGACTTGCTTTTTAATAATTTCATAAAATAGGTAGAAAGAATGTAGAGAATGCAATTCATTTTTTATAAAGCTTCTTGTTCAGTTGGGAGCTGACAGCAGCAGCCAAATTGACTGAGGAAAAATGAGTTATGAGAAATTGAAGCTGAGGAATACAAACTGTGTGCTGAGTGTTATAAAAGATTCTCTGCTTACAAAGTGGTTCTGTTTTGCTTTTCAGAGGAGAAATGAACAGTTTGTGTCATAGAGAAACACATGAGAATAAGCACAGAAAAGTTTTGTGGGTGAAAGCAAAAGTCATTAAGCACCTGGAGGCATTTACTGAAAAGAAATACCGAAATTAATATTATGTGGTGGTTTGCTGGTAAATGAACAAAACAGTCATTCCACTACACTGGATCAGCATCTACAGTAAAAGGAGAGGTTGCAGTTATTTAGAAGGGGTAAGAGAAGATGCATGCAAGGTAAATAGGGAACAGCATGTGAGTGCAGAACGGGCTTGACGTTGGAGAGATGTAGGGAAGGAGGGACGACTGTCTCGGTTTTGAAAGACAGGTGTCTGCTAAGGAAGGCAGAGGCCCCCTTGAAGTGGCAGATATAACCCCTTTTCCCTCCAAGTTATTATATTTTGAAATCAAGGGCCTTTAGGCAAAGATGTGGGAAATAGGAATAACAGTTCTTTACTATATATATATATATGTATATAACCAGTCAAACAAAACAACAACAACTATGGCAGTAACAGCAATCACAAACCCAGTCCCAGCCTTCTCGGCTGTCAGGCTATTTCCCCTCGGGTGCAGTTCCGCTCGCAGCCGGCAGGGGCGCTGGCGGCTCCCGGTGAGCAGGGCAGGTGCGATGGTTCCCCCGCGGCTGCAGGGGGCGCTCCGGAGCGAGCTCGGGAAACACGCGGCTCTGGTGCCCTGGGATCCCGGGAAGGGATGGAACAAAGGCTTCACAAACCGCTGGGCAGCTGATCCCGGGCTCTCAGGAACAGCAGGCTGGAATGGCAGGGACGAACGCAAATCCCGGGTGGCAGACGAGATGTATCCAGATGGGAAAAAACCACGGAGGCCCAGGCAGGCAGGGTGAGCAGGGCTACAGCGTAGCGAAAGCTCGAAGCAGCAGCGGAGCAGGACAGCCACAGCTCGGTCTCCAGCAGGGCAGGGAAAAAGCGGCTTTTGGGGTCCCGGCGTTGCTTCCAGCAGGAAGAAAGAACGGCCAAAAAGAAAGAAAGCAGCAGCTCCTTTCTCTGCAGCTTCTCTCTCCGGACGCTCAGAGCGAACTCTCCCCACACCCAGGTGTAGACAAAAGAGTAGCCAGGCCCGCCCCACTCCCCTTTTTGTCTTTCTTAAGTACAGCTATTTGTCCCCTAGCAACATGCATATGGGAGAAAATTCCTTTAACAGGAAAACCTAAGACTAAACTAAAACCCCAACATTATCCACCCCGAATTTTTTCCCATACTAACATGTTACATGAAACTTAACTTTTTTTTTTTTAACCATATAAATCTATGCATTACCCAAATTATATACAAATATACATGCTGATATTGATACAAGTGCAGAGCCATGGGTAGTTCACCCTAAAACAAGGTCCTCTTGAGGTAAGCATCGGGTCTCTCCATCCTTTTGCATCACCCACCAGGTGCAACCTGGTCCCTGAGCAAAAACAACCCCACGGATGGGTTTGTCTTTGCTCAAGGCAGACTTTACCCAAACAGTTTTTCCAAGCATACCTCTCATGTGCACCACTGGAACCTTATCTCCGTCTGTTGTTTGTAGGAGTTCGGATTGGGCAGGGCCTGCTCGGCTGGTGGAACCTCGAGTGTTAACTAACCAGGTGGCTCTTGCTAAATGCATCTCCCAGTTTTTGAAAGTCCCCCCACCCAGTGCCTTCAAGGTGGTTTTAAGCAGTCCATTACATCGCTCAACCTTCCCAGCTGCTGGTGCATGGTAAGGGATGTGGTACACCCACTCAATGCCATGTTCTCTAGCCCAGGTGTTTATAAGGCTGTTCTTGAAATGAGTCCCATTGTCAGACTCGATTCTCTCAGGGGTGCCATGCCTCCAAAGGATTTGCTTTTCCAGGCCCAGGATGGTGTTCCGGGCAGTAGCATGAGGCACAGGGTAGGTCTCCAGCCACCCAGTGGTGGCTTCTACCATTGTGAGCACATAGCGCTTGCCTTGGCGGGTTTGAGGCAGTGTGATGTAATCAATCTGCCAGGCCTCCCCATACTTGTATTTGGACCATTGCCCGCCATACCACAGAGGCTTCACCCGCTTGGCCTGCTTGATCGCAGCGCATGTCTCACAATCGTGGATCACCTGGGAGATACTGTCCATGGTTAGATCCACCCCTCGGTCTCGTGCCCACTTATAGGTGGCATCTCTGCCCTGATGGCCTGAGGCATCATGGGCCCATCGAGCTAGGAACAGTTCTCCTTTATGTTGCCAATCCAAGTCTATCTGGGACACCTGTATTTTTGCAGCCTGATCTACCTGTTTGTTGTTACGATGTTCTTCATTAGCCTGGCTCTTGGGGACATGACCATCTACATGACGGACCTTCACGGATAGCTTCTCTACCCGAGTGGCAATGTCTTTCCACTCTTCAGCAGCCCAGATTGGTTTTCCTCTGCGCTGCCAGTTTGCCTTCTTCTACCTTTCCAGCCAACCCCACAGAGCATTGGCTACCATCCATGAATCGGTGTAGAGGTAGAGCTTTGGCCACTTCTCTCTTTCAGCTATGTCCAGAGCTAATTGGACAGCTTTGAGCTCAGCAAATTGGCTCGATCCACCTTCTCCTTCAGTGGCCTGTGCAACTTGTCGTGTGGGGCTCCATACAGCGGCTTTCCATTTCCGGCTAGCGCCTACAATTCGGCATGAACCATCAGTGAAGAGGGCGTATTGTCTTTCACTCTCTGGTAGCTCGTTATATGGTGGGGCTTCTTCGGCATGTGTCACCTGCTCCTCTTCTTCTTCAGAAGATAACCCAAAAGTCTCACCTTCCGGCCAGTTTGTAATTATTTCCAAGATCCCAGGGCGACTTGGGTTTCCAATTCGGGCGCGCTGCGTGATGAGGGCAATCCGTTTGCTCCAAGTAGCGTCGGTGGCGTGATGCGTGGAGGGAACCTTTCCTTTGAACATCCACCCCAGCACCGGTAGTCGGGGTGCCAGGAGGAGTTGTGCCTCTGTGCCGATTACTTCTGATGCAGCCTGGACTCCTTCATAAGCTGCCAGGATTTCCTTCTCTGTGGGAGTGTAGTTGGCTTCAGACCCTCTGTAGCTTCGGCTCCAGAATCCCAGTGGTCGGCCCCGAGTCTCACCAGGCACCTTCTGCCAGAGGCTCCAGGACAGACCATTGTTCCCGGCTGCAGAGTAGAGCACGTTCTTCACCTCTGGTCCTGTCCTGACTGGGCCAAGGGCTACGGCGTGAGCAATTTCCTGTTTGATCTGGGCGAAGGCTTGCTGCTGTTCAGGGCCCCAGTGGAAATCATTCTTCTTGCGGGTAACCAGGTAGAGAGGACTCACGATCTGGCTGTACTCGGGAATGTGCATCCTCCAGAAACCTATAGCACCTAGGAAAGCTTGTGTTTCCTTCTTGTTGGTCGGCGGAGACATTGCTGTGATCTTATTGATGACCTCAGTGGGAATCTGACGTCGTCCATCTTGCCACTTTACTCCCAGGAACTGGATCTCTCGGGCAGGTCCCTTGACCTTGCTCTTCTTGATGGCAAAACCAGCTTGCAGGAGAATTTGAATTATTCTCTCTCCTTTCTCAAACACTTCGGTTGCAGTGTTCCCCCACACAATGATGTCATCAATGTACTGCAGATGTTCTGGAGCCTCACTCTTTTCTAGTGCAGTCTGGATCAGTCCATGACAGATGGTGGGACTGTGCTTCCACCCCTGGGGCAGTCGGTTCCAGGTGTACTGCACGCCCCTCCAGGTGAAGGCAAACTGAGGCCTGCACTCTGCTGCCAGAGGAATGGAGAAGAATGCATTGGCAATGTCAATAGTGGCGTACCACTTTGCTGCTTTGGACTCCAGCTCGTACTGGAGCTCCAACATGTCTGGCACGGCAGCGCTCAGCGGTGGAGTCACTTCATTCAGGGCACGATAGTCCACAGTCAATCTCCATTCCCCGTCAGACTTGCGCACAGGCCAGATGGGGCTGTTGAAGGGTGAGTGGGTCTTGTTGACCACCCCTTGACTCTCCAGCTCGCGGATCATCTTGTGGATGGGGATCACAGCATCTCGATTTGTCCGATACTGCCGGCGGTGCACTGTCGAGGTGGCAATTGGCACTCGTTGCTCTTCCACTTTCAGGAGCCCAACTGCAGAAGGATTCTCAGATAGTCCAGGCAGGGTGTTCAATTGCCTAATGCCCTCTGCCTCCACAGCAGCAATCCCAAATGCCCACCTGAGTCCTTTTGGGTCTTTGTAGTAGCCATTCCGGAGGAAGTCTATGCCCAGAATACACGGGGCCTCTGGGCCGGTCACAATCGGATGCTTTTGCCACTCCTTCCCAGTCAGGCTCACCTCAGCTTCCAAAAGGGTCAACTGCTGTGATCCCCCGGTCACCCCAGCGATGGATACAGGTTCTGCCCCCACATATCCCGATGGCATTAAAGTACATTGTGCCCCAGTATCAACCAATGCATCATATTTTTGTGGCTCTGATGTGCCAGGCCATCGGATCCACACCGTCCAGAAAACTCGGTTCTCCCGTGCCTCTTCCTGGCTAGAGGCAGGGCCCCTCTAGCCCTGGTTATCATTCTTTCCCTGGGCGTACATACTCGAGGTACCTTCAAGGGGATCCGACATATCGTCCTCCCTTCTGTAATGCCTGGCAGCTCGGTCACGGGAGGCTGAGGCTACCTTCACCTTAGCGAAACCCCCCCGGTTAGTGCCTCCCTCCTTGAGTTCACGCACCCGCGCTGCCAGGGCAGAGGTGGGTTTCCCATCCCACCTTCTCATGTCTTCCCCATGCTCACACAGGAAAAAACCACAGCTCAGCTCGTGGGGTGTACCCTCTCTCTCTAGCAGGGGGACGACGGGCTCTGACTTGGGGGCCTGTGACTCGCACTGGTGCCACACTGACCCTCCTCATCTCCTCCCTCATCTCCTCCCTCATCTCCTTCATCTCCTCTTTGAGGTCCTGGACCACAGCAGAGACATGAGCTTTCAGCGGGCCATTGATCATGCTGTCATAATGCCTGAGCCTGTTGGCAACAGAGCCCACTGTTTCTCGGGTATTGTCAGCATCAATCGTTGCAATGAAGGTGGTGTATTGTGATGGCCCTAGCCTTGCCAGGTTCCACATCATCTGTCCTGTGCACCTGACCTTATCGGGGTCATTATCATGCTGTCCATCCTTCCCAAAGAGTACCTCTAATATTGCCACCTCTCTTAGCTGTTGGATCCCTTGCTCGAGTGTCTTCCACTGCATTCTATGATGATACTCCTGCATTCTTTCTTTGTGAATGAACCTTTCTCTCACACTCATTAAGAGCCGCTCCCAGAGAGAGAGAGGCCCTGGCTCCCTCACAAATATCTGGTCCACACCTGGGTCCTGGGTCAACGATCCCAGATACCTTGCCTCACCACTATCCAGTTGCACACTTGTGCCCATAAGGTCCCAAACCCGAAGCAGCCAGGTGGTATAAGGCTCACGCCCCCTTCGCACAATGTCGTTTCGCATAGCACGGAGACTGTCGTGCGACAGGGACTCAGTAATGATTTCTGGCTCTGGCTCTCCTGCTGGTTGTGAGGGCCCTGGTTGCCCATCATCATTAACTGGTCATACTGATTTGGTCTTATACTTCCTCCTTTGCACAGGGGCGACTGCTGCTGGCGGTGGTTGTCCTTGTGGTTCAGCTGAAGCCTGGACGGTTGTAACATCCGTGGGTTCCACTGCTGCACCATCGGACTCACCCTTTTTGGGGCAGGGAGAGGGTTTTTCACTAGCTGAGGAGGTGTATTCCCTTAGCAATTGGCATATCTCCTGGCGCACCTGGCCCATCTCCTGGCACATCTCCTTGCGCACCTGGCCCATCTCCTGGCATATCTCCTGGCGCACCTGACCCATCTCCTGGCATATCCCCTGGCGCACCTGACCCATCTCCTGGCATATCCCCTGGCGCACCTGACCCATCTCTTGGCACATCTCCTGCATCCCTTTTGCCAGTACCCCCACCCAGTTTGGGTAGTCCATTTCTGAGGTGGACTGTTGGGCAGTATCAGTCTGTGGGGCGGGATCTCTAGTGTCTGGGGCTGTGGCAGGCTCTGGCTCTGGGGTAGGATCTCTAGTGTCTGGGGCCGTGTCAGGCTCTGGGGCAGGATCAGGCTCTGGGGTAGGAACTCTACTCTCTGGGGCCATGTCAGGTTCTGGGGCAGGATCTCTAGTCTCTGGGGCTGGTGTCCGGGTAGATATCCAAGCCAATCTCAACTTATCCTTGAATGCTAAATAGAGTAGGCCTATCAGCAGCAGATGGTTAGTATTCAGAGGGAATTTAAACCCTTCGAAAATTGATGGGGTGGGCCCAAAGAACTGGTTGAGGGGTTGGGAGAAAACTTCCCCTGGTGTCATTTCCTCACAGAAGGTACCATTGTTAACATAACCCCAAAAACATGTGCTCAGTGTGTGATAGCTGTTTATCCATGTGCCCACATTCCGGAGGAAGTTAAAAACCCATGAATTCCTCACCTTCTCGACCCATAACGCAAGCTGGATAACAGCAATGGTAGCCTTAGTCAGAGGACCCATATTCAAGTAAGGAGCTGCAAAGGGGAAGAATATAGCCACGGCTACATGCCACCCGAACCAGGGTAAACTAGACCACATAGTGCTGCCTAACAAGGTTCCAATATCCAGCACACAAAATAAAGTTATCGAGGAACTGTTATTCCTTTTTCACCTCTATCTCTTAATGCCCTCAGGCCCCACGTTGGGCACCAAGATCTGTCTCGGTTTTGAAAGACAGGTGTCTGCTAAGGAAGGCAGAGGCCCCCTTGAAGTGGCAGATATAACCCCTTTTCCCTCCAAGTTATTATATTTTGAAATCAAGGGCCTTTAGGCAAAGATGTGGGAAATAGGAATAACAGTTCTTTACTATATATATATATATGTATATAACCAGTCAAACAAAACAACAACAACTATGGCAGTAACAGCAATCACAAACCCAGTCCCAGCCTTCTCGGCTGTCAGGCTATTTCCCCTCGGGTGCAGTTCCGCTCGCAGCCGGCAGGGGCGCTGGCGGCTCCCGGTGAGCAGGGCAGGTGCGATGGTTCCCCCGCGGCTGCAGGGGGCGCTCCGGAGCGAGCTCGGGAAACACGCGGCTCTGGTGCCCTGGGATCCCGGGAAGGGATGGAACAAAGGCTTCACAAACCGCTGGGCAGCCGATCCCGGACTCTCAGGAACAGCAGGCTGGAATGGCAGGGACGAACGCAAATCCCGGGTGGCAGACGAGATGTATCCAGATGGGAAAAAACCACGGAGGCCCAGGCAGGCAGGGTGAGCAGGGCTACAGCGTAGCGAAAGCTCGAAGCAGCAGCGGAGCAGGACAGCCACAGCTCGGTCTCCAGCAGGGCAGGGAAAAAGCGGCTTTTGGGGTCCCGGCGTTGCTTCCAGCAGGAAGAAAGAACGGCCAAAAAGAAAGAAAGCAGCAGCTCCTTTCTCTGCAGCTTCTCTCTCCGGACGCTCAGAGCGAACTCTCCCCACACCCAGGTGTAGACAAAAGAGTAGCCAGGCCCGCCCCACTCCCCTTTTTGTCTTTCTTAAGTACAGCTATTTGTCCCCTAGCAACATGCATATGGGAGAAAATTCCTTTAACAGGAAAACCTAAGACTAAACTAAAACCCCAACAACGACCAACAGACTAAGAGGAGACAAAGTCTCCAAAGAATTTCTTTTTCTGCTGAGACTTGACCACAACCTTGCAGCCAGCACCTGCCAAACTGAATGACAGCTCAGCCCACAGGCCCAGCAAAGCCAGGGGATAGAAGAGACCTACTGCCAGCTTCTGGGAGCCTGGGAGGGTGTTGTGACAAACACGTGTGCCGCGACAGCGGCTTTCACTCAGCACAGGGATTGGGCTGCTCTTGGCTCAGGACATGGGCTGGGTAGATGCTTTCTCAGTCATCAGTGACTGGCTGATTCATGCCAGGGAGAGGACAGCTTTCCTGCATGTGCGGATGTGGGCACTGGGGTAAGGGCACTGCCAGCCCTGGCTGTAGTGTTTCAAACTGTATTTGCTTCAACGCCCTGCCTGCCATGTTTGTTTGATGCCTCCCAGTCATGGACAGGCATCAGTAAGTCCCTATTAATCTATTCCCACCTCACAACACTCTTCCTCAGCCCCTTCTTTAGAATGAAGTTTTCATGCTGTTTGTTTATCTCAAACTGATGTACTCATTTTTTATTTATCACTGCAAGCAAGGCTGTATTTTAGGATATGAATTCTGGGCAGCTCTTGCCTGAGAATTTTGTACACCTTAAAACAGTAGTGCAGGGACTACCACTTCTGCCTTTGTGTTTGATAACAGTTGGTGCAAGACTTTCCTGAGTGAAAGCAGGGCACAGGCCCCGAAAGGCAGGACACAGCCCCCCTCCTGCTGCCAGAGAGTGCTTATGCCTGGAGGCAGATGCTGGAGCAGCAACCACTGGCACTGGGTGCTGCTTCTCTGAAGGATCTTCAGATTGCTTAAAAGAAGGAATTAATTATTTGCTAAAGCTGGAGGCTGGATTGTGGTTGGGACAGATGCTTGAGAGAATGTAAACTAGCTGGGCCCAGTACAGAAACTGATGGGAAAAGAAGGCTGAACTCAAATGAGAAAGCAACCAAACATGAGGATGAGAATTGGGAACAAAGGAAATTGAGACAGGATGAGCAAAGTGCTGAGAAAGAGTCTGAGAAAGTCAGGAATATTTGCTGATAAGGCCTGAGATTGGTGGCAGTGAGCCTGGGACACCAGCTGTGCAGGGTGGGCTGCAGGGATGTGGCAAGAGGGCTGGGACACTGGGGCTGGGCAGGCTGTGGGGGCAGGACAGAGGGTAAAGGTGGAGCCAAGGAGTCCCTTCCCACCGGGAAGCACAGGTATCTTGGAGAGCCTTCCTGCCTCCTTACCACGTACTTGGGAAACACAAGAACAATTTGTGTGTCTGTCCCCATGTGTTAGGGACTATCTAGGCACAGATTGACTATTAACCTACACAGGGAGCTCCTGTTTTCACTGCTGCAATTCCAGTTAGAGAGCACTACAGGGGTCTGGGACTCATACTTCTGTTACACTTGAGTTTCCTTGTGATGGAATTAATTATTTTAGCTTTTGGGTTTGCATCCACTAAATTAAACATATTATTTTTTCTAAAGTAAAAAAAAATAAATTAGAAAATGCCAAAGTTAATGTTTGTAGCTGCAGTCGTCATTCAAAGCTTTTGTATATATTTGTTGTGGTTTTCACTTTAACAACAGCACAGTCTCATGATGTTGTTGAAAGCTTGGATTCATTTCTTGTTGTCTAGGGATGCATCAGGGATGTGTAGGGAGGGAGCCTGGGTATATAGGGTCTGTTCACTTGTTGCAGAAACAGGAAAATTGTAAGATGGGGACTGTGGGGAAGATAATCTCATGAATGCTGTTGAGAGAATTGGGTTGTGTCTCTTCTTGCCAGTGGTTTTATTAATTGATTCTGGGCAAGTGACTTGCGCAAACTTTTCATGGGTGGTCACTAGTGATGTAATCTCGGGTTCTGGCTGAGTCAGCTGAGACATTCAGAAGTGTTGAGGACTCACAGCTGCAGCAAAAGTCAACAGGCGCTGTGCTTTGAACACTTTGTGCTGTGCAGCGCTGATTACTCTGAAAAGCCAGCTCTCAGTCCTCTGCAGACTTATAAATCAAACTCCAGAATGTAAAACATATCCTTAAATCTTGAAACAGATCTGAGATCTTTTCACATCAAGTTTGCTTCACCACTGTTATTTAACCTGTCCCATACTCTCTGTCTGGTGAGATAAAGAGAAATATAAATGAATGAGCCAAGAGTAAAGCTGGGTAGGATGTACCTGAATCAGAAACGAGGGCCATTTCTTTAAATGCTGATGCAATTGCTCCAGACAGTAAAGAGGCTGCCATTCCCTCAAGGGTAAGTGCAGCTTAGGCACCCATGTCTGCTGAGATAATACCCACAGCTTTGTCTGACAGCTGAGCGGAGCAAACTGGGATGGCAGCCTTTCCGCCAGCATCTAGGCTTGGCTTAAGGTCAGTTTTAGTCACTTGCTCTGCATGGGTTTAGTTTACCATTCTCACTGTTGGTAGCTGAATAGCTGATATTTTTGTAGGTATGAGTAGTGAATGGTCTTGGTGCATAACTCCAACTCTCAGGAAAAATTCTAGAGTTCAAGCACAGGAAAAATGTAATGTTGGTTTTCTCATGGTTCTGGCAAAATGAAGACAAACCTAATTTTCTGCAAGATGATCACTTTGTAATGTAATGTTCTGTTTGTTCTACCTTTAATGAATGGTTTCCTGACAAATTTAAAGTCATGAGGGTACCACTGTGCTGGGCAGTGTTGCAGACCTGTAGGTAGACAAGTTTGCTGTGTTTTTTGTTTCAAGGATTGTCTCGGGAAGAAATTGCCTTCTCTGTTCTTCAATACCTCTAGGAATGTGTATTTCAGGACAGCAAGGACTTCAGCTGGGAATCTTTAGGAAGCTTTTGTGATTTGAAGAAGGTGATGAAAATTTCTGGGTGTTTGAGTTACTGGTACATTCCAAATGAATTTTCCTCCAATTAAAGTCAGAAAAGCTGTTATAGAAGGACTGAGCACTGGTAACTATTCATTATAATAAGAATAATTTTTTGTTACATAAATTATAAATTAACTACACAACAGCATTTTCGTGTTTATTAACAATTTGAAGTTCTCAGTTTCATAAAGGCCAGAGGTTGTTCTCTTATCAAGAATATTAAGTGTGTAGAAACTGTAAGCTTCATGGATAAAGGAATGACAGTTTTTCTTTTAACACTGTTCTTCCTCCTGAAAGAAAATGATAATAATGTTCCCTGGCTTCCAGTAAATGCTGCAGCTGAAGCCAGCAGAGTATTTTTGAACACTGCAGTAAATGCTCCATAATTGCCTCTGGTGGCAAGTCCTCTGGCTGGGGAATCAGATTGGCTCCTGTAGTTGAATCATATAATATGATTTTCATTCAGTGCTGTAAATTGGCTCTGGACAGCTTCTCATGTCTAACCTGACTAACTGTTTTCTGGATCTCACTAGGCAAACTGTGTCATTCACTCTTACATTCCACAGTAGTTTAATTTGCCAGGCCAAAAATACGTAGAAAATTTTCTGTTGAGTTCAAGACACAACAATAATAAAGAAATAATAAACAAAATATTTTAGATTGATAGTTAGCAGAGAAAATATAAATATATGGAAAATTTTAAGAATGAAGGTGTCTTCTGTGCTGAGACAAATTTAGGAAAATAGAAAGCTGCATTTCACAGTTTTAGAAACAAGCAGTAACAGCAGGGAGTTTCTTCTGCAAGATCAAGGCAGATTTATTTCTTACATCTTTACTTTTATTTCTGAGGTTGTGTAACTAATGTCATCCACAAGAACAAGAAGATGGGTTTGTTTTGATAAATCTAGTTTTCATACACATGGTAATTTTCATTTTGGCCGCATCAATTTTTACCCTTTGCACTACTTTTTATAATTGGGAGATTTCTTTTAAAAAAAACTTATGTACAGATTAATTTACTCTGGCAAGCTGTGTAGGAGTAAACTTAAAAGGTTTGAGGTTGTTTTGGTTTTTTGGTTTGAGTTTAGGTTTTTGGGGGGTTTACGCGTGTGTGTGTGTGTGTCTGTAGTCTCTTTTTCCCAGAGACATCACTTAGTCCAGTATAAACATAAATTAATAATTATTGATAAAAATGAACAGTATAACCAAAAAGGCATATATCTTTTATCTAATACAAACTTCACTGCAAAGTTCCTGTGTTGCCAAGCAAAGTGAAGACATTGCAATGTATAATCAGTATATGCATTCTTAAAGCTGATTGTGAAGGGGAAAAACAATCACAGAAAATAAAATAGCATAAAATCACAACTTTGACATAAAATATACTAATCAGATTTTTTACTGGATGAAATACTAATTGTCTTTTGGCTAACACGTGTTCTGTTTATTTTGCTTAAAATGATTGTGAAAAGAAGAAAGGATTTGAGGAATGCCTATTGTCAAATGACACAATCTGTTGAGAAAATATTTCAGGTGGCAGAGCTTCAACTACCAGAAAGCCACTTAGTTTTCCTGCTAATTTCTGGTGTTCTGCTTTTTTCTTGTCAGTATTTGGAAATATGCAGTAAAAACAGATGTTACAGAATGTACAGAGCTCTCAACAATGAATTAGATTAGAGATTAAAAAGATCTTCTTACCTTTTTTGTCAGTTTACTTCCATTTTCACTAACTCTAAAAGAGTAGTTTTGTTTTACAACTTGACAAATGTAATGCAAATCAACTTGAAATCCTCATTGTGAGAAAATGTGGGAAGTGATCAGGGCTGGAAGTTTCTTGAAGTAATTGGAAGCCGATAGAGGGTGGTCAGGAGTGACCTTCTTGAGCAATAATTAAATAGCAATGTGATGTATTTAGGGGTCAGTCTTTCTGCGACCTCACAGAGCTCCTCAGTGAGGCAAATATTCTCTGTCTGGCTTGTTAAAAACTATTCCTACAGGTTTATATTTATCAGATTGAACCATTGGTGAATGATTGCTTTCACACAGCTACTAGAGAAACTATGTTGTCTCCCTAATAAGACTTCAAGCTTCAGGAAAAAAAAACCAAAACCAACAACAAAAACCTGCAATCCCAAAACACCCCCCTAAAAAACAATTAAAAAAAAACAAACAGTGAAGAGTGCTCAGCAGCGGTTTAGGGTTGAGTGAAGCTCTGAGCAGATGCTGTGCTGTGGAAGTGAGTACCAGAACTTCATCCTCTATGCAGCACCCTGTGGGATGGTCTCTTTGGAGCCTTCTGAACTCCTTGGGTGTCACAAAAATCCAGGAGTGGGATCCATGTCTCTGCTCTTCACTGCACCACAGCATCTCAGAAACACCAACACTCATGAACTCGTGTGCTGATTGAACAGGGTATGGAATTACCAGCAGGGACCTGGAAATTGCCAAATCTCTTCAACTTAAGGGCTCTGTTTCCTGCATTTGTGTTCACAGCCACAGGCCTGCATAGTGGTAAAACTCTTCCTGCAAATCCTGATCCCAAGTCCACATGACCCAGCAAAGTCTGCTGAGATGGGAAATTACCTGTCTAGTCTATAAAAAGAGCAGGGAGGCATTATTTTGTATTCTACCCCCAAAAGAGCTTCTAATTAACCTTTAACATCCTCACAGGTAATGGCTCAGTGGAGCTCACCTGGAGACTCCGCTTTTACATCTGGGCACAACACAGCAGCAGTCCCTGCAGTCGTGGAATTGCAGTGGGAGGGAGCTCAGAGCTCAGGGGGGGCTGCACCGCCCTCCAAAGATAAAATAAGGAAAATATATGGATGAGAGTGGCAAGAACAGTGAGAGGTGATGAGAAGGGCCAAAAATTCCCACCACAAATGTGGAGTATCACAGTGGTAGATGGAGAAACTTTGAGGTTTGGCAGCACAATGCTGCATTCTGTGTTTATGTGGTTAGAGAGACATTGGTGTTTTGTCAAAGGATGTTTTGTGAAATATCAGTCTGCGGATTTCTCTGGTGTTTCCTGTTTGTCTGTACTGTATGTAATGCAAAATTAACGTGCTACAACAGAGGTGATGGATTCCTAATGTGACTGCCACCACAAATTCAGTGGTTACCAGCTGATACTTGAGCAACTGCTCAGCCGCACAGTTGTGTCAGCTGAAACTAAATTCACTGTGGTGTGTCAGAAGATCCAATGTCACTAGCACTGCTTTTAGAATAACACCATGGTATCAGGGAGCATATCGAAACATCTGTTTTCATTCTGAAAGATGTCTTTTGGTGAGCAGAATTATCTGTGTATCTTCCTAGGTAGATTTATGTTGACAAGTCCCTTCATTGTTGATAGGATTTTGTCTCTTGAAGATCTGCCCTCAGGTGAGTTGTTAAGAAGCAGGCCTGTCTATAGAACTACAGCAGGAGCTCGACTGCTAGACCCTGAAAATAAGCACCAAAGGGAACACGAAGGGAAACTCCAGTTATCACCTTATATCAATACAGGTGGATGGTTTACTGGCTCTCAGCTCTCCATTTCCTTAGGCTGACTCCATAAGAGGGACTTATAATGCCTATTACTAATTTTATTTGGAAGTCATTCAGGTGCTGTGATGAAAGGCAGCAGTATGAAAGTCTTGGAGGACCATATGTGTTCAGGGCTTTTATAGTGGTGGTAGTGTGGCTGGGGTGGAGGTTGAAGGCTGTCACTGTTAAAACAAGCAGTAAGCACAGACTTCTACAGTCCTCAGTGTCCTGCCATCCCAAAGCACTTTGTTTTCTACCTGAGGACTGAGGAGTGAGAGACGCAAAAAGCTGTTTTCTGGGATATAGGTCCATGAGCACTTTCTGAAGCAGCAGGACTGCAGGGTTTGGCCTTGCACTGTGGCTGTTGAGTGTTTCGCTGCTGAATGAGCTGCAGGCCCTGACTGTGTGACTGCAGGGCAGCATTCCTCCCTTCCCCAGCCAGGGCACCTCCTATCCGGGGCTGGCTTTGGGTAAATACCTTGGTGCAGCTACCCAAACCTGTTGTGCATGGTAGGAATAAAGCTCGTGTTTCAGATGAAGAGGCAAGAAAGGTGTCAGGGCAGGGATCAGCTTTAGCTCATATCTGTAGTGAGAAGACCAGATTTTAAGTATGATTTATTCACTTTGAAAACTGAAAATATACCTGAGGCCAAAATGCATGATAAGATATCAGAGCCCAAAATGTGAGATGAATGTACAATAAAATGTAAAATAATGCAAAAAATGAGATAAAATAATATGTAAAATATGATGAGAAATACATAAAATAAAATAATGGTCCAAGTAGGTTTTTATAATCCAGTTGTTCTCAGTCCCTGGATTGGTTGTTATGTGCCCTAGAAATTTCCTCCTTCCTAATACAAACAGTTCTCCCCAGCCCCAGGTTTTGTCACCATGGTGGATGCAAATGCTCCTTCTTTCCCCCACATAGTCCTTAACCAGTTCCCTGCTTATAGGTCAGGAGGAAAACAAGGGTTTTGCCCTTCCCACCACCCTTCACATAGGCTGAGTGTGTCCTGCCAGGCATGAGTGTGCCACAGGTTTGTGCTGCTCTGCTCTGCTCTGCTCACACATTCGCTCTCTTGGAGGTGGCTTTGCTTCTTGGGGGTTTGGTTCCTGGCAGCCTGAGCAATGCCAGCCCAGCAGAGCCCCCGACCCAGGGAGCTCATCCACTCGCTCTCTGTGTGCCAGCAGGAGAGTCCCTGCCTGCCCCGTGCAGGGGGACATTTGTGACACGGCTCAGGCAGGAGCTCGTGGCACTGTTAATAGAGCATGGCTGTCTCATTTGTAGGCTCTATTCATCTGACAGCTGAGAATTATCAGTACTGATGCTTCACTCCCTCTCTTTTTCTCCAAGGTAGTGATTTGTCTATGTTATGGGTAGGTAAGCTTGACAAAACATTGCACATTAGCAGCTGAGACAGTGTTTGAAATGGGAAAATTGCTAGCAAACTGCTCCATTAGAGACCCAAATAACAAATTCTTTCTTTCCCTCAATGAAAGGAAGATAGTTAAGGCCCAAATTAATACGTCTGTCTCCCCAACTCTGAAGGGGGAATCACTCTTCAAGATGAATGGCTTCATCACTCCTGAGTGTGAGCTGGCTCTGCTAAGTCCCTGTTAAGCAGAGTTTTTTATCCTTTGTGTTTTGCCATCCTGGGTGTGAGCAATACAGGCGCCACAGGAGGAAGTGATGAAAAGATTTGCACCTCAGTGAACTTTGAGATGGATTAGCATGGGAATCTAAGTGCTTATTCTTCACCCCGGGATAGTTTTTCATCTTTACCTTCATGGTTTCCCCGTGTTTGTTTTGTTACAGTTTTTTTTTCTCTGATATGTTTACTTTTTGCTCTCATTGCTGCAAAGTCGTTTAAAAGAAGTGGGAAGAAGGAGGACTTTATCCTGCCTAGCATCATGTTATTACAAGAAAAAGTGGATCTGAATCCCCTGGGCCCTCATACTTTCCAATCTCTGATGATATATTAGAGAAGAGAAAGGAAATTGTTCCTGTCCTTTGATGTTGTTGTCAAAGCCTCTAAAATAAAGCTCGGAGAGGCAGACAGAGCATTGCTGTGTGTCAGGAGGGGGGAGATGTGCACTCAGCTGGCAGCAGGCGACATGGCATGACCACACGGGGAACAAAGGAGGAACAAAAGCCACTGGGAGTTTGAACATGGCCAATTCATTTTATCAGTTTTGTGAATTCCACTTGGTGAGTCTCTTAAATAGATCTGAATATGAAATACCACAGGAGAATCGAGAAAAATTTTATTGAGTTGTAAGAAACCTTAAATGGGAGGGGGTACAGTAGTTTAAATTATCAAAATTTAGCCTTTTAGCACTGTGTGCCTTGTACAGATTTCTCAAATGTATTGTAAAATTATTTTATAGTATAATCTGGTAATACCCTCAAAAAAATGAAATCCCAGATGTTGCTTTGCACTAGCACAGATGGTTATAGTGTATGACAGCACTCCATAGTACAGGGATAGACCATAAAAACACAATTTTCCAAAGGTCGTGTTCTAGGTAATCTAGGTAATCTTATCTGATATAAAATATGGCTGTACATTTTACACTTTTTCACTTTTTGGAGGAAAAAATGACAACATTAGGGAAGAGTACTGGTTTTGACTTTATTTCAAAGATGGCACCTCTAGAGCAGTTTCCCATTATATGGTTTCTAATTAAGCCTTCATCACCCTCAAATTGCCAACACCCCTTCTGGCAGAACCTAGAGTTTCTTGAGATTTTTAATCCTCTGCTGTATTTGACTTGTCATGTATAGGCTAAGATGAGGTGAAAGAGTGAAGTATTAATACAAACAATGTGTTTTCTGTTATTTTACTTGTGTAACTGCATTGTGTTTTTCAGGCTATGTCTGCCGTTCTATAACATGCATTTATGTAAAAAGTAAATAGAAGTTGGATTAGTCCCTCATTCTGGTAAAGCACAGGCTTAGTTAATGCAGCACTGGCCTTCCTGCTCTGTTTTGTGCCCAAGCTGGAGCCCACCTGCAAACACACCCTAAGAGAGCCCGTGGTGCTCCTGTGGTACCATCTGCAAGGTGGAGTGCACTGAGCAGAACGTGTTGTGTGCAGTCTTTAGTCCTTCATTTGCAAAGGGCTTCATGGAAGAAAAAATTGTCAGGCGCTACGGTGAAAATACAGCAGCAGATGACAAGAGCCTTGTCCATCTATTTCTGTGCAGGCCATCTGCTCCAGATTTTGTAGGAGAGGGTGAAGAGTTCACTAGGTAGCTTCAGAAGGCAACTCTCTAATAACTCCTGTTTCAGTCTTCCTCTCCATTTTTTCTAGAAATGTACTTTTTTTTTAGTTTTATTTTTTATTTTTTATTACTTGGGACCTGTGGCTATTCCAATTTTGGACTTGTTTTTCACCCTATAAGGGTAGAAAATTCTGTGTGTATTTCCACCCTTGAGTCACTAAAATTGCCTCGGAATTTTGCTTGTAAAAAGCAACACGTCGTGTCCCCCGCCACCCCACATCCCACCCCACATCCCACCCCACATCCCTGTATTTGGGTTTCCCTGTAAGGACTGCTGTGCTACCCCGGTGTGCAGGATGGGTGGACTCGCAGTTTCCATCCCCAGGGCCAGGGAATCAGGCAGGCATGACCCTCTTTTGTTCCTAGAAGTGTCTGCACAGAAACACTTGGGAGGAGTTAAACACCCGACTGGCAAGCTGACAAAAAGCCTTTATGGGAAGAGTGTGTGCTGCTAATTCTGGTGACAAACACCCAACAATAGTGGCGTGCTGGAGCTCACAGCAATTTGCATTTCACTGTGGACTTGCCAGAAATGAAGCATGTTATATTTAGACCAACTGGAAGGGAAATCTCAGACACTAATTCAAATCACAAAACAAGGAATAGAATTAACTCTGATCACAACCTTTAAAAAATAGACGGCTACAGAAATAAAAGAGGGCGAGCACATTGGCTGTATAAGTTGACTGAGCAAATATCAAAATATTTGTACTTAAATAGCTTCTTAGAGTATAAATGAACTGGCAAATTATCTTATTTTCAAGGGGATTTTTTTCTTTTGTTTATGAAAGCACAGATCACCAGAGGGATAGAGAGCTTGCACGTTTGCTCTCTACTATTCCCTAGTACTTTACAAACCTTGATTTACTTCTCCCTTCTCCCATTTCACTTTATCACCATTCCTGGTTCTAAATTTTTTTTCCTCCCCTCTGCATTGCTGCAGCAACTTGGAATGACTAGAGTGCATCATTCCATCATTCCAATATGTTTTTGTATTTCAATTCTAAGCCATTTTCAACCACAGATTTTTTACTATTTAAACTGTTGCTTTTTATGACACTTTGGGGAAAAAAATACACAACATTTCAATAATAACTAAGAGCAAGGTAAAACCACATTTTGGTCTCAGTCCCAACTCAGTAGAAGTTTAGCTCCACCATGGTCAGTGGAATTTGTTGTTTGAGGATCCACTTTTACATTTCTAATTGAGACAAACATTTAGAGTTCATCTGAGGAGAAGCCATTCCTCATAGCAGGAATTCAGGGAACTTGCTGACAAATACTCAAAAGTACTACTGGGAAGGAACAGAAATTAATCTCAGTGGTTACTGTGTGCAGTATCTTAAAGCTGCTTACATTTTATGTTAGTGATACACGCATTTATGGTACTTCATAAAGAATACTTCTTTCAAGCCAAATCTTGGAAATAAAACCAGCAGCATTTTCATGTAGTCTGGACCATATTTTAGAAAAACTTCAGTATTTGGTAGTTGGAATAGGAAGATGCAGGGTTTTTTTTTACTGTTTTAACATAAATACTCCCCACCCTCTTAAAAATCTGAATTCATCTTGCAGAGAATTCACTTTGGTTTTTAGCATGTTCCCACAGGTTGTTGCTCCTGAACTGGTCTGATTTTATTATTAATCTGCTTACTAAGCTGTCACAGCCTAGACTAACTTTCAGTTTAGATAGCTACATTCTATTTACAACAGCTAGTCAGGGAAAGCATCTGTATTTTCTATTTTCTACCTTAACTTTAAAATATGCCTACTATTCTTTATTAATTCCATGAGCCTTAAAAGTGCAATTTCCTTAGCTTGTGGCATTTTTCTATACCAATTTAGTGCAACCAAAGAGATTATTTCATTTTTCTAAGTCATTTTCTCAGTATTTTCTCTATTTAGTGGACTTCAAAATAAAACCACATTTTGCATAAAACCCTGTAAAATTGCTTTATATTTATATAAAATGTGCTGTCGTATTTAATGTGATTCCTGTCCTGTAGCTGCGTAGTTAACATGTATATTGCTTTGTTTGTTTTCAGACGTTTGGAACAAAACCTCATCAAAATCATTCCCCCTGGAGCTTTCACCCAGTACAAGAAGCTTAAGAGAATGTAAGTTTTAATAAGACCAACATGCAAGAGCAATCATGAATCTTCTCGCTTCAAGTTCAATATCTTCATTTTAGAAACATATCGTCAATTCTGTGTTGAAATCACTGGGGATTGCATAAATCATCTCTTCAGAGAGTGAGCAACAATGGAATTTGGTTCAGGATGCCTAACAGTGCATGAAATCCTTAATAATGCTTAATTTCACTTCCTGTTATAAACGATGTGATTTAATTAGTTGTTAGTCTGTTCAAACTTCAAATCTGCTTCTTCAGAAAAGATTTGAAGTTCTGTTTTTTTTTCTCATCCGTTCTGGTGCCTGTTTGCAGCACGTCAGGGTGGCTGACCCCAGTTATAGCAGGAGTGACATTCTTGCAGAGCAGTGAGGATTTTTTTGTAGTGCCTTTGATGTCCTGATGTTGAAATGGTTTGACTGTTTAGAGGAAAACAAAGAAACCTGCTGGAGCTTGTTTTCTCTGTTGCTTAATCACCAGTAGATACCCAGATAATTCTTTCTTTTATTACCCCTTGTGTTTTCGCTTTGGATTTAAAAAAAAAACAATCCTGATGTGTAGCAGTGCTGTCATGCAGATAACATGGGGCCTTCCCCCAGTCAGGTTTTTCTTTCATTTTTGAGTGATGTATGAGAGATGATGTGGCAGTTGCACGATGACACAACGGTAAACCAGGTTACCCCTACTTCAGCACAGTATGGAGATAATTGACATTGCCACCAGAGCAGTAACTTCCAGAAGTCATTCAGGCTTTGTAGCTCAGTGCTAATGCTGATGAAAAAGTGTCTTTGCAGGTCTTCTCTGATATGAACAACACTGGAATTAAGACACTGTCAGCTCATTTCACAGAAGACACTGGATTATCAGATAGCTGATGCTTTGGGAAACTGAAATGAGCTTTCACCATACCATTGGTTTTAGGGCAAAATTGCTGTGTTTTCCAGTCCAAACTTAGCAAACTTCCTAGAGCTGAAGAGCTGTAAATATGGATCTTAATATTTAACAGGTCAAATCATCAATCTTAGATGGTCTCTATTCTTCTGTCTCACTTTCAATATAGCTGTATGTATTTTTAAAGAAGTACTGTATTGGATAGTAAGACGGTAATTTCAGTGAATAATGATGGATCCCTTTTCAGTGACCTAACTTGTAACTTTTTTATTATTAAATTCTAAGGTGTGACTAATTTTAGATTTTTGCAATGTTTTACTGTCTTTTCATTTTTCATTGATTGGCAAACCCTAGTTTTATGGGAGTTGACCAAAAAAAAAGTTCTTTAATGGGACTAGCTGCCCAATCCAATGTAGCACTTCCTATGTGAAATGATTAATGCTAGAATTTCACAGCAGAATTCCATTAGCAAGTTGTGTTAACAGCTTTTTGGGGTATAATTGGCATACTCATTGAGATCTGAACTCATAATTAGATAATAAGTTATTGTGCCAGATGATCTGTGCCAAAGCTTAGTTAATGCGACAGGATCCTGTGGGAGAACTTGGGACAGGTATTTGGGCTGCAGAATGTCCCATAACAAACATGTTTTGCCATTTGTTTATCCACCTGTCTCCTTGTTAAAGGTTTGTTCTGAGGCTCTGAATTGAGCAACAGTTCTGTTACACATAGTTTCATTGAGGACATTTGTTTCAGTATTTAAAGAGATTATTGACACCATCTTTTCAAGATTTGTTAACACAAAAATGTACTTTGGTGAAAAGATTATCTCTTAAAACAAAAGAATCATCCATCCTTTCCTTTAGAGGAAGGATATGTTCAATATCACCGAAGTTGTTGGCCTTTCTTCATTTCTGTCACTTTGATTTCAATGAGCAGTGCCATAGCAGGAAGATTGTCAATCCAATTAATGGAGGCCATATTGGGGGTACAAATGAAGAACATTTATATAATTGTTGTTATTATTGCTATTAACTACTATAATAATATTTTTATATCATTCAGAGGATAGTATTAGCATAACCCTGTAAATGGTATTGTATTTTTCTCTTTCTGGTGAATAAATATGTAAGATAGTGATAATAGTCCTCATTTGCAACTCTGTACTCTCTGTATTTTGATTTTTTACTGAGCATTTCCTGCAAGATAATGAAGTTTCTTTTCCTTAACTAATTGGATAACTGAGATTAATTATTAAATTAGGTCCACTTGTCCAATATAATCTTGATATGACTTGATATTATTAGATCAAGATGATAGCAGAAAATGTATATTAATTCAAGTGTTATACTTGCATATAGCTGAAGTTTGCTGTTTAGAATGTCTCTTCAACAACTTCCAGGATGGGAGAGTTATTTTGGTGATTGAGTTTTAGTAAAGGAGCTGAAATCTATTTTGTCTTGAACTTAATCGTAATTGCCCACATCTCCTGTCTTTGCTCTTCTGAGGCTTTTAACTAACAAGTTTGTAGAGCAAGAGTAAGAACCAAGTACATGGAATAACTTTGAAAGATGTGGTTGCACCTCTCTAGCTCTGATGCTTGTAGTGGCATTTCATGTTGTCAGATTAATTTTACCACATTTTAGCAGAAAACACATTGAGATTTCACAGGCTTCCCAGTAGCTCTGTGGAGTTGCTACATTTTTAAGCAGCTTCTAAAAACTAAACCATATATGACATGGATTATGCTGAGTACTCTTGTCAAATGAGAACCATTTTCCAGTCCATTTTATATGTTAGAGATAATCGAGTAATCTGTTTTTAATAATGTTAGTCAACAAAGAGAATATTCAGCCAATGCTATTAGTTTTGCATTTGGCTGCATCTAAAAATAAATCTGTTTTGTTTCAAAACCTTTTACAGTGAAGATATTTAAGCCATACAGTCATGTGTTACTCAGCAACTTGCAGGGTATCCTTGCTCCCCTGGCACAAAGTCAAAACCAATTTATGTCCCTCACTGGTGACTGAGCACAGCCACCCTCCAAGGTGTGCAACAGCCTTTTCAGAGATTTCCACCGTGCTGTCAGAGGTGCAGGGAGGGAGTATGAGGTGACTGATGTCATCCCTGCCTGAGTGGAATCCTAATAATTTTATTACATTTCCAGTTGAAGAGGCACACTTCACCTGAGTGATTCAGAGATACCCTAAACCATGAAAATGAGCCTTATGTCATCTAAATTGTCTTAGTTGTGCAGCTTAGAAAAGCCTCTCTCTGGCTTGATGTAAATGAAACACAGAGTAGTGCAATCCTACCAGATCAGGCCAAACAAAGGGAACAAAAATACAAGGACAAAATTGAATCCCTTTCTCTCAGTCAAGTCAGAAGGAGATGGAACCTCCTTATCCAACAGCAGTGGAACTTGGGCTCTAATGGAAAGGAAATAATGTGTCTAATTATCTTCTAATGCTGATTGTAGTGCATCTGCATGAAGTGAGTGTCGTCGCCCAGCATGACATTTCTGCACATTCAGGCACCATTAGTTATACACTCATTAGCGTCCAGACATGGGGAGAGAGGAAGGATGGAAAGGTTGAGACGTAGCAAATCAGTAAAACAGTGCTGAAATCTTTCAAAAACTAGATGCCCCTTTTCAGATGCTTGTCATTGTTCAGCAAACTCACCTTTCATGTGGTTTTAACAGATTTTAATACATTCCTCAATAAATACACAGGACCGATCATTTCATACTTCTGCTTACAGATAAAGAGCAGCAGTCAGTCTAAACAAGTTTCACTAAAACCTGTATAAAAATAAAAATACATATTCCTACTTTCACGGTGGCAAGTTTGGCTGCTGTAAGTTGAGCTGCAAAACCAAAACCTTCAATGAATTCTGTCCTGCTAGGCAGGATGTTGTCAGAGCAATTCTTTATGAGCTTTAAAAAAGAATCAAGCCTTAGAAAGGGACCAAGAAAACCAAACAAAAAAATCCCACTTTATATAGCTAGATTTGAAAAGAGTTAGAGGAACTCATTGAAATTTTAACCAACTTAATTTGTAGCTCAAAAGATGTAGAGAATGGAAAACCTCCTTACTTTCTGATTAGTAAGTTCTCATTCAAGTCATGTTTATTTAGAGTCTGCTTGGATCCATAGCACGTGCCCCAGTGGAAATATCAGTGAAGATGTACATGAAATGCTGTATTGCTTCAGCTATCAGTGAAGAGATTGGATGCTACTGGTACAAGCTGATGTCAGCTGTCAGGGAGTGCAGCAAGGTGGCTGAAAGTCATGTTCCAGCTCAGCACCTGGTTGAACTCACGGGCAGAAAATCTGGATGACAGTGACAGTCACGATGAGGCATCCAGCTCTGAGCACCTGAGTGCCAAGTGTAGTAAATCTGGCTCCTTGTATAAAGTTCCCGTGGCATAGTCTGTATTTATCTTCATGTTGTTGGCTGGTTATGATTCAAATTGAAGAGTATTTTCCAAACCAGGAACACACTTTACTTTAAAAATACAGCAGGCAATACTGAATCCCACTCTCACTGTAGCCAAAAGGGTGAATCTTGTGGGCTCCCTGAGAGGGTCTGCAGCACGCTGGGTGTCCCCACAGTGCTGCTGGCTTCAGAGCTCCACAGTTCCCTTTCAGATGCTTGAAAGCTTTCCCCAGTGTCTGAAAACTTCACCAAATCCAGGCCATGGTAGATTTTGAGCTCCTTGTTTTCTCTAGGCCATTAAAGCCCAGACCCCAGTGGAACAGTGCCGAGCTCCCCATGGACACTGGTTGCTGCTTTGGGATCAGGGGCTGGGCAGTCTGCGTGATCCTCTGTACTGTTATAAAGTTGGCCTTCCATGCCTGCATTTAAACATTCAGACAACCCTTACGCTTTGGCATGGGCTGTTCCTCATGCTTGAGGGCCACCCCACAGGGTGGCAGAGCCATCTCCAGTATTAATGGGTCTTGGGATGGTTTTATCACCGCTATTGTTCTTCATAAAAACCTTTTTTTTCATGTCCATAGAATGAAAGACAATATTAAGAAGCGCGCTCTCTATTGAGGCTGTGGTCTGTCATACTGACTGATGTTTTCTGATCCTTCCTGGAATTTGCCTATCTCTACCCTGACATAGTTCATCATTTCTCTGAAATAATATGATCATTTATTTCTGGTTTTATATCAGGTGTGTTCTTCCAATAAGCTACAGCTAAAATACTTTCATCAGATTCCTGTTTACTAACCTTTTTTTAATCCTTTTTTCTCTTTACAGAGACATCAGCAAGAATCAAATAACCGACATTGCACCTGATGCATTCAAAGGCTTGAAATCTCTCATTTCATTGTAAGTAGAAAATAGCACTGAATGGGCATTTGGGGAGAGCTTGCATGTAAGAGGAATAAAAATGATAATGTGCTGTCTGGGGGAACATATGTTTCTGTGTGCAACTGCCAGCTTGTGTGAAGTATCTGATCTTTTGTAAATGAAAAATTGGTGATGGAGTTTAGAAAGGAGGACTGTCTGCAAGTCTCTTGTAAGGCTGCTGACTTCTGCACTTCTTCAAGTCAGTGCATTATTCAATCTACTGTACATGTGTACCTGCAGACTGCTCCATGCACTGCTACTCCTCCTGGCACACGAAACCCTCGCCTTAGCTCAGACACTGATTGCTGCTGTTAATCAGGGGAGAGTTGGGGAAATACTTCCATACTGGATTTTTCTTCCATAGTAAAGAAATTACACTCTCTTGGGAGTTTTCTGGTTTATTTGTTTTTTGTGGTGTGGGGTTTTTTTGGTTTGGTGGTTTTTTGGTGGGTTAGTTTTTTTTGGAGGGGGGAGGTTTTGTGGTTTTTTGGCGGTGGTGTTGGGTTTTGGAGGTTTTTTTCTTCAAACTAGTTAGGGAAGGACCTAACCATAAGAAAAGGTGTATATGTCTTAGATAGAATTACTACTTTATTAAGCTGGAAGGGGACTAAGATACGATTTCATACAGAAGATAAAAGGAAGGTGGGATCTCTTGGCAGCCATTTGTTTCTCTTCGTAGAACACACAAAACTGATTTAGAACCAAGCTGAATTTACATGCAGCTGTGTTTCAGCCTAGGTACCCGCAGCACTAGTAAAACAGTTGAGTTTTTAATCGGTAAAATGAGCAATACAAGGTCAGAAGCTGCTTATTGAGGATAAATTAGAGTAGTGTTAGAAAGCCCCATGTTGAGAGAAGAGGGAACCACAACTAGAATGATATTTACCTGCGTTAATTTTAAAGACAGTATTGAAACAATTATCTCAATTATCTCATTATTGTATTCATATAACACAGCTTAGTTTTTAAAAACTGTAGTTTATTTCTACAAGCTGCCATATTTTTATTCTCTGAATACTGGATAATTCTGAGAAACTGAATGATTTTTTGACCAGAAGAATATCAGAAGGTTATTAAGTACTAAACTTACATGTTGCAGAAAACCTCTGAGCCAGAATGCAGAAGGGTTGGCCCTTTCTTGTGCCCTGAACCCAGCTGGGAGAATGCCAGAAATATATATTAAGTGTTGCTGGTGTTTGTTGAATAGTTCAGGCAGTGTTATTCAACATGCTGTGGAAATGGTCAAATCCCTCACTGCTGTCTGGAAACAGTTCAGCAAGAGAGTGACATTTACTGAACGCTACAGTTTTGGCTTAGTATGGAACTACTGCTGATGCTGCAGTGCTGCAGCTTCCTGGTCCTGGCAAACCTCCTGGTCAGGAGTGAGCTGGATGGGCAAGACGTTTCCACTGGGCTTGACTTTCCAAGGCAGAACTTACTCAGCTTTAGCACAGTTAATTCAGATACCCCCAGGTGGCCTTAGGAGTGTGGGATGAAACACATCAGAGTGGACAGAGAGGAAATGAGAATATAAACTGGGCAGGAATTTACAGTGTTTGGACTTGCATACAGAAGCAAGTGACATGACTCTGTATTCTCTGCCTAGTGATACTTTAAGTAAATGATGTTTGAATATGTTTATATCCAAGTGGGTAAAATGGTGCTTAAGTTAATGCCAGTGGGTTACAGCAGGGAGATGAGATGCAGCACAGCAAAGGCTGTAGCGAGGGAACTGCCTCTGAGTCTTTCCTTTGTTCCATGCTTGCCTCAGTTTCCCTCCACCAGAGACACACAAAGCTGCAACACAAAGTTGCTCCTCTCCTTGGCAGCCTTGTTTCTAGGACATTATCAACTCCAGTCTTGAAATTATCAGCCCCCTCTTCTAGGGTCAGTTGTCCACTGTGCTTTTACTTTCTCTTGAAAGGTTTTGCCCCTGCTGTTCATTGCAGGTAGGTCTTACAAATGTTTTCCCTATGGTTGACAAGTCATGCTTAGTTCCCTCATCTTCACAACCTGTCACCCAGACCTGGCAGGTTCCTCCCTGTAGTTCTTTCAGTTTCTGAGCCCTAGGTATCTTTATGGAGCAAGATATCTGCTGGTCAGCAGAATCTGGGTTTTTCTGAAGAAAGCTTCCCCAGGTTTCTTCCCCTCAGAAGCAGAGGATCTTCTTTTGTCTGAACTTCACCACAGCCACCAGCCCAGCTCAGTCAGGCACAGAAAGACAAATGCAAGAGAAGAGGACTCCTCAGAACTGCCAGCCCTCCCAAGGACACTGCCAAAGGGGAAAGAACAAGGAGGTAGAAATGAAGTGAGACAGTTGCTTGCCAGTGTTTTCCCTCTTAAGCCACTCAGTTATTTTGGTGCCCAAGGCCCCAGTAACTTTAGTCAGCTGCATACCCTGAAGGAACAGAGCTCTGCATACAACCTCAGCTCGGCTGAGAGCAACTTTTATTGTTCTTACACCTCAGTCAGATGTGATTGGTGCGTACATTTTAATGAGACACCACCGAGGTTTAATCTCTGTGCAGAGCAGCTGGACTTTTCAGCTAGCTGAGTTCAAACCAGAAGAAAGGAGGGGAAAGTATTAATGCACAAATGAAAGTAAGCAACTTGGTTTCCATTAAAAATGAAGTGCTGCTGTACTGCCTAAAATCCTGGCTTTTTTTCCCTCTGCATTATTCCCACTTTGTGCTCGTCCCTCTGCTCCCTGCTTGCATGCAATCACAGTGCTCCCTTTGGGTCTGGAGAGCCAGAGTGCTCCTCTGGAAGGCAGCCAACATTGTTAGTCTGGCTGCCTAATGCAGGCCTATATTTAGTGGGTTCTACTCTGCTTTCTTCTGAAGTCAGCTTGGCTTGGTGTTTCCAGGCAGAAATGCTTCTCAGAGTACTCTGCCTATTGTACTTGTGTAGAGATGGTAGAAAAAATGGTGTATTGCAGTTTTCAAAACATGAGAATGTTTATAACAGAATCTGTGTCCTCTAAAATGTATAAAACTTAAATGTTTTAAAAGTGCTAAGTGATCCATGTGCTAGCAGGTCATAAGTTTTTATTGTAAATCTGTATGTTTTCTCTAACAAGAAATTCACCTATGGGAGTCAAACGGGTCACCAAATGTTTATACTTGAAGGTTGCCCTTTCTGCCTTGGGTTTTCTCTGCATTTAGCAAAAAAAAGGCATGTTTGTTCCTGTAGGGAACTTAAGACTTCTCCATTCCCCACATGCAGGAAAAAATCAGTTATTTTCTCGTTGCCTCTTTTTCAATGGGATTTTGTTCCCTATTCGTATGACTCTTTGGAACAAGGAATTTCTAAAATTTGGGGATGCACGTAACTTTTTTTCCCCTGGTTGTTACAGAATAAGGAACCAGAATGGTTATTCTTTAAGAGCATTTTTTTCTTTTTCTTCCTATAGTTTTCTGCCCTTCCCTTCCCTTCCCTTCCCTTCCCTTCCCTTCCCTTCCCTTCCCTTCCCTTCCCTTCCCTTCCCTTCCCTTCCCTTCCCTTCCCTTCCCTTCCCTTCCCTTCCCTTCCCTTCCCTTCCCTTCCCTTCCCTTCCCTTCCCTTCCCTTCCCTTCCCTTCCCTTCCCTTCCCTTCCCTTCCCTTCCCTTCCCTTCCCTTCCCTTCCCTTCTTCCTGTGCTGGAAGAATTAATCTTGCCATGCAATACTTCTTTTATATAAACATAAGAGCAAATAGTATCCTTGCATTGAGAAGTGTGGCAAAATTGGTTGGTTGCAAAGGAATGTATTATCTGAATTTGAAGGAAAAGTTTGAGAACCACTCTGTTTGTAGTACCTGGTGTTTGTGTTCCGTGGTTAGCAGGGCCTCAGCAGGAGTTGGAATGGTTAATAACAGCCCAGAGCATGGGGGACAAGTTGGGAACAGTTTCATGTTTCAAGATTTCTGCACACACTTTCTGAAGTAAATGAGTTTTTCATTTAATCAACTCGAAATCTGTCTGGTATCAGTGAGAGGATTGTATCAGCATTTGGTTATTGTTAATAGTATTAAAGATAAATGTTAGTCTTGAGGTCAGTAAACATCCCACAAATGTAGGTTTGGAAGGCCATATGCAGACTGTCTGGGGACATTTTATGAGATATGACAAAATAGTCTAAGCCTTCAGGGTGTTAAACTGCATGAATAAGTTTTAGACCATTGCAGAGGGAGAATTCCTTTGGTTTTGTTCATATACTGAATTAAGCTAGTGAACACTTTAAAAGCTTAGATCAGCCTGGGCACAAAGACAAGAGACAGCTTAGGTTTTGACATAGGAGTCCCACTTAGACCATCATCTCCTGGGTGATGATGTATGGGGTGTCATTCATGGTGATTTGAAATCTGCAATAAAACACTGTCTATTGCAATAGCTGACAAACTTATTTTAAGGTAACAAATTGCTTTGGATAGTTTTACTGTGATTTATTTAGCTTGGCTTGTTCTGAAGAAATATGAAATAGTGCAGGGGAAAATAATTACGTGTCTAAGTTTCTTTTAGATATTAGAAATTTATTGCTGTTTTTATCCCTATCAATTCCTACTCTTCTGAAAACCTGAATTCGTATTGAGCCTGTGCCATTGTACATAGCTTGGGAAATATAATTCTTCCTAGCAAGAATTGTCTTCACAGTCTGAAGGAAAGTTAAAAGCATTTTGAGGACTGAAAAAGACATTGCATAAAGTCACAATTTGACACTTCAGTAAGAATGTTTCAGCCCAGCCAAAATAAAGGAACACTTAGCTGGAAACCATATGGTCTAAAGTAAGGGATTCTGTGCTAGGCTTTCATACCTCAAAAAACTCTGTGTCACCTTCAAGGGAAAAATCTCTGTATTCTGTGATCTGACTTAATGAAGCAGCTAAATTGCAACTACGTTTGCAAGTAAGGTAGGCTGAGGAATAGAGACATAAAATAAAGACAACACAGCAATTATTTTTTCACAACCCTTCCAAGATGGTGTAGTTTAACTTCAGTGCATCTGAAAGGCTGTGTACTGGTAAAGTCAGTGCAAATTCCCTCATTTTAAAATGGTTCAAGAGGTCAGAATGGATAGAGACTGTGAAGAATCAGTGTAGATTTTATATTTTAAGACCCTGCTGCTGAAGGTTTGATCCATGCTTGATCACATTCTCACCCAAGAAAACATACTTGTGGCTACGTGTGCTTCCTGTGCTTTCTGTGTGTGGTGTGTCCCAGCCTTGCAGATCAATCTATGCAGTGACTATTTTCACTGTTTAATCTTTATTTTAGAATATCAGTTGGATTAAATGGCAGAACTTGAAGTTGAGCAATAACAATTAATTATTTAATTAGCAATTTAATATCTAATGTGTCTTGGGATAGATACATTGCTAAGAGACTATCAAAATATGATGCCAGAATCAGACTGAAGAAACAATGCCTCATTTGTGACTGTTTTATATCTGTATAACTTTTTGTTGCAGATCCATAATGACTCTTTAGGGTGCTTCTCCCAGGTATTTCCAATGCTCACAGTGCTGCCAGGGATCTGTGCTTTATGTGCTGTGGTATTTGTCAGACCCGTGGCTGACTTGCTTTCCTAAAGATGAGAAGCCAGTGAAGAATCAGGAGCACACACTAAAAATCTTAGTCATTATTTTTGTGTTTTAATAAATGTTCTGATTCACTGATTGACTGTCTATTGGCAGCAGTAACTGAGCTAATTTTACTTTTATTGCATGTTAACTTTGTTAGTGTATTTTTAATTTAAAAAATGCTTTGGGTCTAAAATTTCAGGTGCTCTGGGATGGAAGAAGGGTTGGGTTCCTGTGCCAAGCTTGCACATTAGCCAGGACATCTGCATGTCCTGCAACACATGTGAGGGAAGCAAGTGAACACCATTCTTAGAACTTGTAATGCCAAAGGGAAAATCTCCTAAAATTGACCTCTGCTGGTAAAAGCACTGGGAAATTAAATTAAGTTCTTGAATTGAATTGGTTGTGTTTTCTGCTATATGGCCTTTTGAAGTTACCTTTTTTTTTTCTTGTCAAGCGTTTTTGTTTGGTTTCTTTTTCCCCCAGAGGTGCTGTTCTGGGAGCACTGGGGGGCAGGCCAGGGAGATGGGCAGTGTGGCAGGAGGAGAGGAGGGTCACTGTGGCTGCAGGGACTCCCAGCCTGGCTGGCTCCATCAGCTCTGCCCAGGGCAGCAGCTGTTGCTCAGAGCAGAAGCCTGATGGACCAAAGGCAGCCCACAGTCCTGTTCCTTGGTGTGAGCGTGCTCTCCTGGCTGACACAGAATAGAGAACTCTGAGCAAAGCAGGTTTTCTGTGCTCTTTCCTGCAGT
This sequence comes from Corvus hawaiiensis, assembly GCF_020740725.1. NCBI lineage: Eukaryota > Metazoa > Chordata > Aves > Passeriformes > Corvidae > Corvus > Corvus hawaiiensis. Next base: position 16,701,786 of record NC_063227.1, on the reverse strand, counting down.
AAAGGGCAATAAGGAGCTCCAGAGAGGAGCTGCAGTGCAGTGCAGATCTCCCCTCCTCTGCACTTCCTCTGGCAGGGCCGTCTGCCTGCAGCCCTGGCATGGCAGGCAGGCATGGCATTAGCTAATTTGGCTCTGTGCAGTGCTGAACATGAATATGAATTAGAGACAAGTGCCTGAGCTCTCATACTGACTTTTGTTTAGCTGCTAATCTGTTTGAATGCTAATGTGCCACATGCACATAAGCCAAATTAGTTTGGAAAATGCTTATTTTCCTTTTCATGGCTTCTAAAAATTGGAGCTTTGTTTTATTTTATAAGCTACTTTGATCTGTTTTATTTTGCTCAAAATAGTAAAGAAGATGTATAAACACATCCAAGGTTTACAATTCAGTAGCACACTGCTCTATGACCTTCTGACTCTCAAATTAAAAATAAATGAAAAAAAATTTCTCTGAGGGTCTTATTTTGATATTGCATTCAGTAGTACGTAGGATGTGAGTGCTGATATTTCTTTAAGGTTTTACTTTACCCGAGTGTTTTACTTCTGCAGCCAGAATAACCCTTAGGCTGGAGTGGGGATGTTTTTACTTTCCATGGGCATTTTGTAAAACTTGGCTTCTCAATTCTTCTTTGCTGTTGTACTATGCATTATTGATCAGCCCTGATGATCCTGCTCCTTCACAAAACTAAGGAAGATATTTCTCTGCCATCCCAGAGTTTGCAGTCTAACCTCGGTGTACACACCTGCTAAAGAAGGGTTTTTCAGAAAGACTGGAAGGTGAAAAGGAAGTCTGCTGGGTTCTGTGGGCATTAATGTTTTAACCTTTTACAAATATTTTATTTGCAGTGGTTTTGCTTTTGTTTCCTGATACAGGTGTACACATCTTTGTTCAGAAAGAAATCTGTGAGTCAGCCTTTCACATGTTGGTTTAGAGCCCAGTGAAATCCAGGGACTTGAATGTTCTGAGTGGTCCTGTTAAACCTTTACAAGTCCAGCCACCATTTCTGTCTAGCTTTGGATAGAGTATAAAAATTTACATCTATTGCATTAAATTTTGTTGAAATAGGAAATCGTGTGTGTCTTCTGAGGCTAAAGTTAAAAAACAATCAGAAAAATTTAGAAGCATTCATTACAAAGAACACTAACTGGAGCAGCACATTAAAAGCCATCCTCATGACTCTGTACTAGATAGAGAAATGGTTACATTTGTTTAGAGAAAGTAGAATGCTGGATGACCATTAGTTTCTTGAGCAGCACTTCAGTTCCTGCTAAGCTGCAAAAGTAATGAAAAATGAGGTTTCAGTTTAGGATTTGCTATTGAAATGGTGTTATTTTGTTTAGGCTCAGAAATGAGCTGATCTGGGAACACTCCCCCAGGGGTGATAGACTCCCAGTGACTGATGAAGAGTAAACTGAAGTGGCGATGCTCTGGGAAGGCCAGGGGGTATTGGAAATGGTCTGTCATGCTAAGAGTTTGTTTTTCAGTATGTTCCTCTCTTCCTAATATCTCAAATGTTGTAAGGCAGAGCAAGCCAGGATTTCAGCCAACATCCAAGCCTCACATGGCCGTTTGAATCATGGCCAGCCTATGGTCCCACACTGAAACGTGAGGGAGCCAACCAGTTTAGTGACACATAAGCAGCAAAGTTCTGGCATGAGCTGGTTTATAACCATTTGCCATGTCCTATGTAGAGCATAGAAATTACAGAAATTCTGATTTTCCCAATTTAAGGTGTTCAGGTAAGGCAAAATACTGTCAGAGGGAGCCTCATCATCTTCCCTTTTACCAGGACTCACATAAGCTCGTCACCCACTCTCTGGTTTTGACAACTGATACCAGCCTGCAGAAATGACATGAGTAAATACTTCAGCCATGACTGAATTTCAGGTGTTCCTGTCATACATGATTTTGCTCTGATCACTGGGTAACCCATCTCAGCATAATGGTGGTTCTGTCTCTCTTCCCCCTTAGTTCAATTTCTAAGGGTAATACATATGTGCATTTTTCCATTAAAAAATGAAGTATTTTTAATGTTAAAACTGAATCATGGATATCAGGTCATATGTTTATGGTTGATTAAATATGCACAGTGACTCGCATTTTTGTTATTAAAGCCTTACTGATTTTTATAACTAAGCTATACCTAAATTATTTCTGACTTCCTGAAATATATGTCTATTTCCCATTCAGGATAAATTTCTTTATATTAGTTCATTGAAATGGTAACAGCAGCTGGTGAAGCCACAATATTTTATCCAATGATGCCTGTGTCACATTTCATGCCAATTACTATATCTTAAGAGACTCAGTTATATGAAATTTTATCTACAGCAGCTTGTGCTCTCTGGCTTTTAAATTCAGTATTGCTGAGCAGAATTCTAGGTTTTTGCATCAGACAATGTGCCTTTCAGTGGCTAAAATATTTCTAAAAGGGATGGAAAAAAAACTCCTTAACAGAATGAAAAATATTTCAGATACAGTTTTTGGATGATGTCCAGTTTCTACATTAAAAATGCTTTCCAACACCAGACGAAGCCTGAATCATAACGACTCATTTAATGCCATGTGCTCTCTGAAAAGAAAATGAGATCACTGGTTAAATGAAATGCCCACAGATCCTGGGCATGGTGCACCATGATCAATAAAGATGATAATGCAGAGATGTGGGAGGACACTAAACTGGGCTGTTATTTAAGATTTATTTTGTCTTCCTGAATTTTCAGAGTGCTCTATGGAAACAAGATCACGGAGATTCCCCAGGGCCTTTTTGATGATCTTGTGTCTCTGCAGCTGCTGTGAGTATGATCCCTTCCTCTTTATTTTACTGACTAGTTAGATTTACTGTTCTTTCAGCTTCTGACATTAATAGAACCACCTTTTCCACTGAAAACTCACTGGGATGTGCTAGTCTGTTGTTTCTGTGTCAGGCAAGAGGGAGGCAAGGGCTGAAAAAACTAAAAAAGGAAGGTGTCAACAGTTTTATAGCACAGTGTGTATAATGGATAATAGACACAGAAGATTTAAGTGTGGGGAGGAAATGAGAGACTCGGTCCAAGAAAGGAAATTTGGTCACCGGCTGATGCGTGGGTGGGGATGCCATCTGATTGTTTTTACACATTTAGCGCTTGTGGTTGAATGTCTGGATCCTAGAGGGCTTCTGTGCTGCAAGAACCTGCTGGGGCAAGCGAAAGGGCAACATGAGAGGTCTGGTTGCTGCAACTCGTGCTCAGTTCCACGTTCTTATTATGTCAAATGGGGCTTGGTTGCAAGAGAAATGATTTCACAATATATTGTTACTTAAGTATCTTATGCCACGTGTGATTTAACTTGCAGTCATGATCAGGGTAATATATATATTTTTTTTCCGTATGTATTAATGGAGCAGAAAAAATTTCCTAAGCCAAATGTGAAATTGCAAATTTCACTCACTCCTGTCTCCATGATCACATTGGGAACCAGCAACTCCTTCAAAGGGAAGGCAATCATCAGCCAGTCAGTAGAGGGAGCAGCAGGGAAGTGAGTTTAATATGTATCCCTAATGTTCTCATTACCATTGTGGATGATGCACTTAGAAAATAAAGGCAATGTATCAAATGTGAGTCAATTCTGGTTTATGTCACATACAGCACTCCACCCCGAACAGTAAATCATACTTAATATAGAATATGAAGTAGCTTTTAGACACGTTACTTTAAGTCTTTCTGACAATCCTGACGTAGCCAGCAATGAATTTCCCAAAGATTGTCATTGCCATGGGATGTGTCCCTGTGATTGCAGCCTTTGCTGCCCTTACATGCTGTATCAAAGTAAGCATAGATTTGGATTAAAATTCACGAGCAAAGCCAAACAAGGAAAATGAAGTAGCTGAAATGACTCTGAATGCTAAGTGAAGGACTACTCAGATGTCTAATTTATCCATAAGACCTTAATTGCAAACACGGTCCACCCTGTTCCAGAGCAGGACAAGCAAGAGCCCCTTTGGTTTGGCTGGGACAGTTCCTGAGCTGTGGCAGTGGGGAGCTGCCCATCGTTTTATCTTCACCTTGTGCACATACTTTTCCTGGCAGCTCTTTTCCTCTCTCCTGCCCCAAACCTCACAAGTTTTCTGGTACTTCAGTGTTTCCATGGCAGCCTGTGCAGTAAGATGAATTTTGGGAATGGTTTTCCAGGTGTCAGGACAATAATTATGAAAGTGCAGAGGAGCTGGGACTTGTCCCACTTTGACCTCTGAGAAGAAGAACTGTATTTTAAAAAATCTGAGTTTTATGACAGTCCTCCCCAAATATTTTATGGTTACAAGTTTAAAGTGATACAGTTGAACACAGTTCTGTCTAATCCAGGACTCTTCATGGATAGAATCTTTCCCAGTAGGAAAATATATTAAAAAACAAATCACTCAACACATGTATCATGGTGTCCTATAAAATACGGGTCTAGAATTTTTGCATAAGGCATTAAGCAATTTTTAACTCCTTTACAGAATAGTCCTGGCGTGGATGTAGAGCAGGCTTTCAGTGAAGTGCATATTTAAGACAAGAGACAATTGTTTTTAGTCAGAATTAGTTCAAATGATGCCTTGTTGTTAAGGAGACAAATTCTGTGTGCCAGAAAACCATTGAAAGGTGTTGTGCTTCAACTATTTAAACATTCTCAAGTTGAGAAGATCTAAGTAGGTTGCCCCATTTTGGGATTCCTAAAATACCATGACCCTGGAGCCTTCTAGGATCTTCTTGAGCATGTTTGTATGTAAAGCATCTTTTGCCAAGGAGAGCATTGAATGATCATGCTTTAAATGCAAACAAATGTCTGCAGCTTTTCCGATTGTGGCTTTGAAGCAGCTGTTTTGGGATTGCTTGTAGTATTTTAATGGCTACTAAAAAAAAATAATAAATGGCATTCGTTGGTCTTAGACCTGCTGTTGAACAATTGGAAGAGTGCCCTATGATTAGATCTAATTTAGTGTTCAGTGGGCACTAGATTGGATTTCTTCTTATTAGTCTGGAGACACTCTGATAAGAACACTGATTAAGGTATCCTGGTAGCCTGTCTGATTTCCTGAGCTGGAGCAGGAGCAGTTTTGAAAATGTACTGGCTTTATGATAAAGCAGGACACAATGAGAAAAAGGGAGTCCTTGTGGGACCTGTATTGTTTAGAAGGAAAAAATATTATTTAGAAAGAAAATATATTATTAAAAAGGAAAAAATAATTGCTGTGAAATTTCAGAACAGATAATATCGTTATTAATTGTTTTGGATAGAACTCCTCAGAGTTTCTCAGACATGTAATTATTCTTCAGTTTAAATATACTGTCACAGTACAGGCTAGGATTATTCCACTGTATTCTGGCTGAATTGTTCTGTGTAAGGGCCTAACACCTTCAGACAGTACCACTGATGTCAGGAGCCCCAGAGTGGGTAAAGGCATTCTCATCTCAGGCATGGTCACATCTTTAAGTGCCCTGTTTGACTTTGGTGTAGGGGAAATTAATTCAGAACAAGTTTTAGACCACCTGGCTGGCATCAGCATTCCACATTTCTGCCCTATAAGGCAGAGGTGGTAAGCCAGTATTATATTATATTTGGCAAGAGAATAACTAGATATGGTTAGATAATAAGGGTTTGGGGGTTTTTTGTTGAGGGATTAGGGTGTGGTTTTGTTGGACTTTTTTTAAACCCTGTGGGTTTGATTCAAAATGTTGTTTCTGAAGTTTTCATTACAAGTAACTATCTTAAGTAGTTAACATTACCCACAAAAATAATTGCAATTGGATTTTTGTTAAATTGCTGATTTCACAAATCTTATGTGTTTCTTAAATATGCAGTGGTAACCAACAGAGCAGCAAAAACCATTCTTCAAGTCCAACTACACATCTGTTCTGTGGAGCAGAAGCTTTTCTTGGACTATGTAGTTTTCCTTACCCTTTTGGAAGTTGCCAGAGGAGAGGATGATAGAAAGCTCTGTAGCTCCTGTACCCTATCCTCATACATTCTTCAGCAGGTTGGATCAAGTGCCTTCTGAGAATTTTAGGTCAATTTGAGTTTGAGAGAGCTATGTTGTTTTCCAGAAAGGGATAATTGGTTTTTAGCTTTTGTGGTGGTTTTTTTATACAGTGAACAGAAACTTTCATTTTATTGGGGGAGCAATGCATCCAAGCTGGGAAATAGTGTTTGATTAATTATCATTGTTTGCATTTCTTGCATTTAGATACTGAAAGAAATGCAAAGGTTTCAGCTTACGGTGGAAGTTTTCAAGTAACCGTTAGCTGTGGGCAGTTTGAACTCCTGTCCAGGAGGCCTTCAACTGACCTTGGGCTGTCTAGAAAGTGGAAGACATTTAAATGTGCTGCTCAGCTGTCCTTCAGTTTCCTGGGAATGTGGACAGGCTCTTTGAGGAGCCCTTGAACTTGCCAAAGTGCTGCCAGTCACTGCGCAGGGGGCACAGCACACACTGCAGCTCTTTCCCTCTGGGCAGCCCTGTGACAGATAAACCCAACAGCAGCTCCACTCACTCAGCAATGGGCACCGAGTTTGTGAGCCAGCATTTGTCATATCTAAGTAATACACTTCCCTCCCTGCAACCAGATTAAAACAAACATTCTGGGAGTCTTTTTATTACAGCTGTACGCCGTGCGCTTCGCGGTGCTCTGTTTCCTGGAACAAGGAGCTATCATAAAATCTCTACTGTTTAAAGAGGCTGTATAGCAGAATAATATGAGGGATGAAGTCTCATTTTTCAAATGTCTGGCAAGTATCAGTTTTCAATAAATCCTTTTCCTTGAGGAAATTTACTTTGCATGGTTACTAATCATACAAGTGCTCAGGCGTGTTGATCCTAAATCTTCTGCTTGTGATCCCCATGTTTTACTGAGCAAGAAAAATCCCCGTAGTGGGCTCTGTTTTGATGTTGCTAAACGTAGATCTACTCCTGGGGTACATATATATTAAAATCAGAGGCTCGTTGTGCTCCTCTCTCAAAAAACGAAGCCAAAACCTTACAGCCTTCTCTTCCTTCACCTAATATCTGGTCATTAGGGAAAACTCAATGCTATGATTGGAAAGGACCAATAATCATATTGGTGCCTGGAGTTTGACATACTGACAGATAAAGTGATGTCAAAAGTGGTGACAAATTATCACTCACCTAACCTGGGTTAAAATTGGAACTAGATATAATATTTACAACTTCAGCTGACCCTAAAATAGACTTGTATGAAGTGACAAGTCATGTGTGTACTTTCAGAAACTGCTATCATCAGTCTTCCCAAAATTCAGCCAGTCAAATTTTGGTTTGAGTGATTTTTTTTTTTTTAACTTGTCGTTTATTCTGGTTTTTCTGGGATGAATAAGGCAGATACTTGGTACCCCCAGCTCTTTTCTGGTGAGGTTGCTTGGAAAGTATCTCCATGGCAAGTTTGCCGAGTTTGAAGTGCTTGTGTTGATTTGTAACTCTAAATTGAATCCCAGTACTGAAGAGCTTAAAACAGGATCTACGAATTACTTTTTGTTTACTTTTGGGGCTTGATAGAATCTCAAAGAAAATGCTGTGATGCACAAACTTGCACAGAGTATATAAAAACAACAGAATGTACATCAATTCCAGTATTTGGCATTGTATACATTGCACTTTGTATACATAAATATATTAACCAGCCATGTAAACAGTACATAAATGTCAGAATAAAGAAAGTGCAGTTTTCCATTTACAAGTCCTCAATAGCACAGTAGTCTCTTCTCTTCCCCATAGTGATCTAGGCTTTAAGTGCTGCATAAAATCTTTTCGTTCTGTGGAGTTCTTAATTTTTCTCATGGAGAATAGACAGCAGGCAGTAAAAAAAGAGACCTTCTGCCCAGATGTAAGGGGAAAACATTTTCACAGTGATGTCACATAGTTGGAGTAGGCTGCCCAGAAAACTGTGCATCCTCTGTCCTTCAAGGCTTTAAAGACCAGACTGGATAAAGCTCTAAGCAACCCAGTCTGACCTTGTAAGTCATCCTGGTTTGGCAGCCTAACAGGACAAGAAACCACTCAAGCTTCCTGGAATTCTGAATTATCCTGTGATCTGGTGATCTGCATTAACTGTGCATGAATGGGTCATGTTTTGAGTGGGGTTCAGACCAGATGACCTGGAGGTCCTTTGCAACTTGTGTCATTTCTGGGTTCTGTGAACCTCAATTCTTAGCAAAATGACATATGACAAAATGACACTCTTGATTACTCAAAATATTTTTGGCTATAGCACAGAGACTATGCAACCCTCATCCTCCTAGGCCAGGACAGAACACTCTGTGCACAGACCCATTTAATAGCTTTAGAATTGCTTTCCAGCCATTTGCCTCAAGCTTTTTTCCTTCAGATTTCTGCATTTAGGTTGCTACTGTGATAATGTTACTAAACTCAGTAGCCGCTGTTAGTGAGGGAGCAGCATCTGCCAGACTCAGAAATACAATTACAGTCAAGCACTAATGAAAGACTGCAACAGCATCTGCCTTTTCTATGTCACTTGTGTAGCCTGGCTGCATGCAGCTTCCCAAAACAACTGCTCATTCCTACGTCAGTGTGATCCAGCAGCCCCTCTGACGCCAGTGCTCCAAGCTGGACTGTCTTGACAGAAACTCTCCTCGTTATTATACACAAATCTAACTCTCATAGCACTGAAAGCTGAGAAAATGTGTTTATTCTGTTGTGCATCTGAATTATCACACGGTTATCTAGAATCAGCTGTGATCTTGTCTGCAGGCACAAGTTAGACACTATTGAATTTCAAATAGCAGGAGTCTGGGTGCTGTGAGAACACGTGTTTATAATTCTCCAGGTAGTAACAGAAGTACCACAGGATTGTTTTGTGGATGGTGTTCAACTGGAGTTGCATACTTTTGGATCAGAAAAGGAATTTCTCTTTTTAAAATCCCACCAAAACAGGACTGTCAGACTGTGCTCTGTACTTCCTTCTCGACTCATTATCAGCTTGCGACTTTTTCATTTTAATTTACTGTGAATAAATTTGTCATCACCATCATCCAGTTTCCTGAACATGGAGAAACACTTGAAGCTGGTTAAGCAAGCATGATGATGATTTCATGCTGGTTATTATCAACTGAAGCACTGACAGACTCTTCAGTGGTCAGTCATCACATTAGAAAATGTAAATTTTAGTAGATATTTAAATATCTCAACACAGTGAGAGACAATCAAAATGCTCCCTGACAGTCCAGGCCATCTTAAAATGTTCCTGAAACCTAATATAATTATTTTGCCAATAACTAAGCAGGGGCACACACAATTCTGTCATTAGATGTTGCTTGTCATTGACTGCTGGGATGACCAAGTACTTGACTAGATATTGCTGTATTGACACTTTCAGCTCCCATGAAAAATTGTGTTGAATCAAAGATGACACTTGATTCCCTATGAATTTCTGAAATTCTGAAAAATATGTGCTAATTTTTTTTTGCACTTGTTGTAACAGGTATTATATATCCTCAAAAAAGCTTTCTGCTGAGAATTCTTTCTTTGCTGCCTTATAGTGCCTCTGAATGTAGGTGAAGCCTTCAACTATTGATACTCTATAAAGGTCATGTCTGTTCAATTTGTATTCTGCTGTTATCCAGGCAAAACTGTTATCCATTTCTCCTCTTTCCTACAAGTCTCCTATGCCTCTTACATCTGTTTTTTCTGGTGAGTTCTCATTTTCCCTAGTGGAGTCTGGCATGTGGGATGTGCCAGCCAGTTCATGGGATGCCAAACATTTTCATTCTCATCATGTTGTCGTTGCTGTCAAAACACAAAGCTGGTGAAAAAGGAAGAGAAGCTTTTCAGTGCCTCGGTGCAGCTTTTCTCCTCAACACTTTCCTTGAGGCTCACTAATGTATTTAGGATGATTCCTGCTCTATCCTGGAGCACCAGAGAGACCAGCCTGCAGTCCCCAGCACGTGTAAGGTTGCCAGGCTGCTGTTGCTTCTCCAAATTTTGTGGTTATTTCCTGATAGTTTGATTACTTGACTTTACTGAGATAAAAATACAAACATGGCTAAGGGTAAAAGCCGTATAAACATTCCCATTTGCTCTTAAAAAACAATTTTTTCAATCATTTTGGGTTTGGAGTTCAGAATGTTATTTAAATGTTAATCACTTGAAGCTGTGCTTGGGCATATAATTCAATTATGGGACCATCTTAATTATGCAGATGGTGCTTATGAGCAGCTGATACAATTACAGAGCCAATTCAGTGCACATTCATTTCAAGGGCTTAGCTGAAACACATTATTATTTCAATGTGTGTGGACAAATCCACTTTTTCAGGAAATGGGTTCATGGAATTGTAACAGTGCTCAGCTCGTTGCTTTCAATGGTGTGCAAACCACAAGGTCTTTAACCATTCTCCTGTATTCTGTGGTGGTCCAGGGCTTGTCAGAGGTTTCTTCATGTTTTTTACATATCCAGAGGGATGAAAATGGAGACTTGAGTTAATAATCCATCATCCCTCTGGGTAGCAGGCGGTTTTATTTCTACTTGAATATTTAACCACCTTTTGAATGATGCCCCACATCTGGAGGCCGTGTGTAAATCTCATCCAATCAAGCTGATAACAAAATAGGAGAATTAGTGGAATTTACTTTCACCATGAGTTGGTGAAAAATAAATACCATGTAATTCCTGCTAAAATAAGACTCCCCTTTTAATGTTGTTCCTTCTTTTGGTGTTAGTCCAATAAAAGGAACCCTTGGTATGTTTTATGGCCTGGTTCAGTGTTCAAGGAAGCTCAGTGTTTCTGCTTCCTGGAATATGTTTTTCTCATCTGCCTTTGTGTTAGTTAAAAAAAAACCTCTTATAACCACTTTTAGCACCATGTGAGGCCTGCCTTGTATACCTAATTAATAATTAGATGCCATTAAGGGAGCTGGGATAGCGAAGAAAGATTAAGTAAAGAACTGAGATTTATAGAGGGAAATATTTATAGCAGATATTTTAAAATAACTGAGAGTTTTGAAAGGAATATGAACCTTAGTGCTTCTGGCCAAAAGTCATCATCTAACTCACAGTAAGTAGAAGGAAGAAATTTTTAGAGGTGATGTATCCTGCTTCCTCAGTTTTTCACTTCTTCCCCGTTTTTCACTGATTCTGATCAGAAATAAGTCATTAATGTATCACCATCCACTCCATATGGCTACACCTGGATAACTGTTGAGCATACTGTCTGTGATACACAGAATAGATGTTGTCACCTCAGAAAAGCTGTTTAGGATCTAAATTCCCACTTCTAAACAATCTGCACAAGCACTTTTCTATTCCAAATCACTCTGATGCTTAAAGGAGAGTGTGTGCCTCTGTATTTGTGGCTGTATGGAGGATCAGTTGATCTCATTTTTGGTGTTTGGCTCTAAATAAATGTCACAGATTATATCACCATGAACAGAGTCATTGAAAATTCATGCCAGGAAACCTCGTCACATTGTAAATTCTATTTTTCAGCATTGGGTTTATTCATGTTTTGTTGAAACTAATGGGAGAATGAATCTGAATCCAGTACATTTACTGCAGTTGCAGGTCAGTTTTTCTCAGAGGGTTTATTCAATGGGATGGATCAGTAATGTAGACTTTGTGCCCAGTCTTTACACAGGAGGGAACAGCATCTGCCCAAAGCAGCTCTGCTGTGCACTTCTGAGGCATCACAAAAAGACATACTGGTTACCCACATGTAGAAATACCATTGTAGTTCAGTTGTAAATTCTCTTATTGCTGAGATTGTTTTCATTTTTGCTTTGTGCCTTGTTACAAGTACTGCTTGCAACACAAACCATTACTGTAATACTGGAAAAAAATCAGCATCTAGCAAAAGAAGTTGAAATACATACTTGTTTCCAGTTTTGTTCCTGTGCAGCTCAGGGACCAAGCCTCTGTCATGGGACAGGAACAGCCAGCCCAAGCTGATGTGTGTTCCCTAAAATCAGAGTGGGACCAGTGCAAAAGGACAGGGGGTAGAAACCAAAGGATTTGCAATGCCTAAGAGCATGCCTGGGGATTTTCAAAATTCAGTACCTGGTTCTGCCTTCTAATGCCTTGTTAACCCATTCTTTACGGATGAGGTACTCCACAAGCTGGAAAGAGGAGTGCATGATGTGTGAGATCCGAGAGGAGAAAGATTGCTTTGGTTTGGACATACAAATGGCTGTAAGATGCAAGCAGGAAGAGATGACATTTGCAGTTGGAGCAAAGGAGGAGGAGCTGTTCCTGTAGCCCAATGGAAAAATTACCCTTTTACTTTTGGAGGAGCCAACAGGAGTGTGGATTAGGTGTCACGGAAATACAGATTCCAGAGGGGTCATTCTAGTGCTGCTTATGATTTCATAAAATTGTTTTAGCTATTAGTTCATGCAAAAATGTAACCTAATTTATCCATCATTGCCTTCTATGGGATTTTGTCTTAAGTAATGTCAAACTTTATTTTCCACAACATGTAAAGGAGGAAATTTGGGTAAATCAATACTAACTTTTCTGTAGGCCAGAAAGGGGAGTTCTTTTTTGGAGCCCTCTCATTCCAAAGCAGCTCTGTTCTCCTGGAGTTCTCCATGCTGCCCAAGTATGCCTGCATCTCCTGTGTATCACTAATACTCTGGCCATTGGCTGCAGTAACAAGGCTCTGCCAAAACAACAGTGGGAGCAGAGAACTGTAATGAGAGTGTGATGTTCCAAAGGTTTCAGGAATATAAAGGCAGAGGAAGCATCTTCTGAATTACTTTTTGAAGAAATGAAAAGCATTGTGTGCAGTTATCAAACTTTTGTTTCTTCCTGAGTGGCTGCCCTCTTGTCTCTGGTGGTGCCTGTGCAGTTTGTTGAGAATGGAAGCTCCCTGTGCTGTTAGAGGTGTCTTTAAGAGGATGCCTTTGCTTGCTGAGGAATAGAGGATATATTTTCCTTTTTGCCTATAAACATATTTGTCTTGTGATTTCATATTAGTGTACTGCCCCAGAGAGAGCCACAGTGATGCAATATTTGTCCCACTGACAAGGGAAGAATTTTGTGCTCAAGAGAACTGAGTTAACAACATATATTGTTTGCAATTTACCATTTTTCTCTGGCTGGTAGTAGTCTAAAGATGTGAATTTGGGCTTTGCTAAGAAGTAATTTCCTGCCTATTTCCCTTCTGAGTGCAAGATACCACCTATGCAGATGACAGTGACAAATTAAGTGTTCTTGTGTTTGATTGTCTCAGCAGGAGATGCAGATTGTTGTTGGGTTTTTATACACTTATTGTACAGGGCAGAACACTGGATGGATGATCTAAGAAAACTTGCACAACTACTGTCCAAGATTTTCTAGCTGACCTGATTAGTTCCACCAGCTGGTTGCTGTGTAGATGTAAAATATATATATACATATATATATTTTTTTTTTAATAGTATTTAAATTGCCTTTGTGCTGCTTTTCCACAACTGCACAGGACTCTGATGTGACTGGAATTTGTAGAATTGTAGGACAGTAGAGGCTGGAAGGGACCTTAAGTGATCACTTGGCAATAGTCTGGAGAACCCTTGCTCAAAGCAAAACCTCTTCATCAGGTCAGAGCAGGTTGCTCATGGCTTTATTTGGTGTCATCTTGAAAACCTCCAAGGACAGGGACTGCACAGCTCCTGTGGCAGCCTGGGCCCCTGCCTGGCTGTCCTTGGGTGTGAACTGAGTTTCCTTTCACTGAGTCTTAGCCCAGACCTTACCCTTCTCTCTTTTTGTCTCCCAGGAGAAAGATGTCTTTTTAATCTTCCATGATCAAATTAACCCTGCAGTCCTTATCAAAAGATTTCAAACTCTCAGAATTTCAGTTAGAATTAAGACAGCTGCTGGTAGAGAAAATTGAAAAATAAGGGTTGTTCTCATCGTGGGCTGTGTGTATGTGTGTGTGCATGGAATAGCAAGGTGGGGAGTAATTTTTATTCCTGTGTATATTAAGCTGAAGGCTTCCTTAAATATTTGTGTAGAATTTTGAATAAATTGGGAGAGGGCTAGGCATGCAAAACACCCCAGCTTCAAAGCATTTTAGGATGGCTAACACTGTTACGTGTCTGTATATTCACCGGCTATGAGGGTACTCATGTCGACTGTGGGCTTTTCACCTTTTAAATGTAACAGGCAAATGAAGCCTTTACATGTGGTTTGGCTTTGGTGACTAGGTTAATATTTTTTCTTTAGATTTAACCCCAAAGTTCAGCCTGTCTTGATTATTACAAGATTAATGAATTCTAAACCTTTTCTCTGTTTTCAGGCTTCTCAATGCCAACAAGATCAACTGCCTGAGGGTAAACACGTTCCAAGGTCTGCATAATCTCAAACTGTTATCTCTTTATGACAACAAACTGCAGACCATCAGCAAGGGGCTCTTTGCACCTCTGCGATCGATCCAGACTCTGTGAGTATGCAGGCATATCATAAATGACAGCTTTCTCTTTCTCCACCAAAGATGTTGCCTGTCTGCATCTGACATTAAGACAATTTGGAAGAGACATCCATGTAGCAGCCGCTCTTTTCCTCACTGTGAGAAAAGGAGCAAGAAAAAGGAGCATTGCATCAGTTCAGCAAGGGCAGCTATCGACACAGCCTGCCCTTAGTGACAGGAATGTCATAACTGTGTGAAGGTCAGGCTGTTTTTTGGGGAGATGATGTGTGCATTTGACTCTGTGTAAGATATGAACAGCAGATTCTATTAGGATCGTTGCCTAACAGTTTTTAGTGAGCCAATGAGTCAGCATCTCTCCTGTCTGGGTCTGAGTCCTGCTGTGGAGTTCGTGACTTCTGTAACCACATTTCAGCTGACATTCCACTTAAGGGGAATGATATGTTGTCTTATTTGATCCATTAAGAAAATCCACTAAACATTTTCTGAGAGTATTTGAATTTGAAGGCATTAGAATAGGCATCAGAAGCAAAAATACAGAAATTATTCAATATTTTGTAGAAGGTCTCATCCTAAAGCTGTGAGTAATAAGATAATGAGGTAAATAGTACTCCTTCAGAGCTGGAGTTGGCAGCCTGATATTCCAGTATTAAAATATGTATGGCTGTGTATATATATACATACTGCAGTGTATATGCACACACACACTATAGTACTGCAATTTTTCCTATGCAAATGCACATTTCTATATTTTAATACTGGGAATGCAGTGGCTGAATTAGTTGTATAAATGTTTTAAATCATATACAAACGAACTGATAGGAATGATATCTTGCAGCAGAGTTTCTGCCACCTCCTCAGGCAGCTGCAAACACAACCTGAATTTCCAACAGATATTTGGCCAGTATGTATTACTGCAAACTATTATAGCACTGGAATAATTGTGTACAACACCCCCCAGTTCTGCCCACCCAGCTCTACCATGCTTTCTGCTGCTGCAGCTTGCTGTGTATGTACACACACAAACAGGGGCCACAGAGGGGGTTCATTTACAGGGGTATGTAAGGTTTGTCAGGTTAAACGACAGGCTTTTTTAGTGTTTATAGCCCTAAGGTATAAACGTTCCCCATTGGTTTCCATAGGGTTTTGCTGGTGTTCCTGGTGGCCCTTACTTAGAATGGACTTGTTCTTCACACCAAGACACGTTGTCATGAAAAGCTTTGATTCATTCTCCCATTTCAAGACATGTTGTCATGAAAAGCTTTGATTCATTCTCCCATTTTTGATACTCCCAAGTGATTGCCATCCTCTGTGTTTTTTCTAGAGCTGCAAAACCAGACCCAAATTCTGTCTCTGTGTGATTCTTTGTTCTTTGGACCTTTCACAGCAGGAATGGCTCTACTGCAACAGGAATCTTGAGTTTCTTCAGGCCCTTTCTGCTCTGTGTGCTTTCCCTTCCCTGTCCCAGACAGCCATTGCCCTGTTGTATTTTACACTTACTTTGTTCATGACAGTTCATAAATATAATAACTGCAAACAGAAAAAAAGTTTCTACAAGTGAAAAACAGTAACAGAGTGAGAGAGTTCTTGTGAAGCTATAACTTTGTACCTCTGTCCAAACGAAATTGAAACATCTGTCTTTTCTTAACCTGTCTTTACTGGAGAGCTGAGTCCTGCTCCCTTGGAGGTCAAGAGGGACTGATGCAAGTTAGCTGAACTGAGATTAGAACCTGGCTCTGGGAAAGACCTGGCAAACTCTCCTGACACAGTTCTCAGCTTTGTCCAGCAAAATGAGGAACAGCAGCAGAGAAACACTGTTTCTCTCTAAGATGCTCCAGCAGATCTCTGTTACCAAAGTCTAAATACCCAGTTAAAGTCAATGCTATAACACCTATTTACAGTTTTATAGGAAACAAGTTGTGCAAATTCTGATGAAGGATAGAATGAAGTTGTACCTTGCATAAACATGTCAGTCTTAAAACTTTTTGCTTCAGGAAAAAATACATATAAAGGGAATGCATGATGAGCATGTGCAAATACTAATTTCACTCTTGCGAAAGGATTCTGGATCACTTCTGCCTTTGCCCAAAGATCCAAGGTGCTTTACTAATTCACCTTTTGATCCCTAGGAAATTGAGCTTGCTGATAAAATTTCCTTTAAACCAGGATACAAAATGATCTTCAGGTAAGGTGCATTTCTCTCAAAAGGCAGCGTGTCAGGCTCTCAGGAGAAACCGTGGGACTTGGTAGACAGCAGGTCGGTGTCCTGTAAAGGGGGCTTTGCCGTCTTAGTTTTTGTTTCCTCTGTGCGAGGACATGCTGCAGGCTTAATGAGCTGCGAAATGTGAGCGCTCACAGAATTCTCCCATTCACGGTGCAGCTCCGTGTGGCTTCCGCCGGGCCTGGGGTGGTTTTTTTTCGGGAGCTGATTCAATTACTCCACTCTTCAGGTTCAGCGTTCGTGAAAAACAATGATGGAGCACAGTGTCACAGGTCACTCCTGATTAAACATCCCATCCTTCTCGCAGACATTTAGCTCAGAACCCATTTGTGTGCGACTGCCATCTGAAGTGGCTGGCTGATTACCTGCAGGATAATCCGATCGAGACGAGCGGCGCTCGCTGCAGCAATCCCCGTCGCCTTGCCAACAAACGCATCAGCCAGATCAAGAGCAAGAAGTTCCGCTGCTCAGGTAATTCATTTATCCAGCCTCTACTGCACTCTCAATTCAGGAATAAGCAGGTCCAGAGAGCCTGCTAATCGAATCTGCGGGACAGTGTTTGCTGTAATGGATATTAGGGAGCATCTTTGGAAATTAAATTTGGGAAATTCGGTTAGTTCAACAGAAAGCCAATTACCTTATGGATTAGGAAAAAAAAAGAAAAAGAAAAGAAAAAAAAAAAGGCAGTCTATAGCTGTGTTCTCTTAAAAGCAAAGCAAAGGAAAAAAAAGATAAAAGCTTGTGACATTTAATTGTAAATAATTACTAAATTTTTGAATATTTAAGGAAAACAATGACAATATATGTGAATCCATGTGGGAAATGTTATATTTTGACAGTGTGGAATGTGGCTGGATTGTCATTTGTATTCAAGCAGAGCTCTTACTGGCCTAATGAGAACTGAGTTCAAGTTTAGTTCCCAGACTTAAAAGAGTGAGAACAGTATGAGAGATTTTTATGCAACTGGCAATGGGCATTTCTAATCTGGGATGGGAGAGAAGCTGGGGGTGAGGGAATGGCATCAATTCACGTGCTTTCATAGACCCATTTCCTTATGTCCACAACTAACACACACTAACTCAAGTAAAATTGCCATCAAAGTTGGTAAGATTTTTAGTTTCAGCAAGCTTTGAATCAAAAAGTTCATAATAATTTAGGCAAAGATACTGTCTTGTGAGTGAGACGGAAAAATATTTCCACCTGAAATTAACCTCCCAGGTAACATAAACAGCTTTTTCTCGACCCTATCTGTTCTTTATTTATGGTTCAGCTGTCAGTAAAAGGATATTTCTTGCCTTACACAGCACAACTAAGTAGATGACTCCTTCATGTGTTTTTCCTATCGGTTATATTGGTTGTGTCTATTTTGGATTACTGCATTTTTGTGTACTGTAAAGACAAGCAGGTTTCAGTAAGCAAATCTATTAGTGTGTACTGAGGAGAAAAATGACTGTTATTGATGGAGTACCTTGCAGTGTTTTCTATGAAAATTACTATGATTTTTCTCTTTCTCCTCTGAAAAGAAACATGATTAATTGTGTTCCTGGTGGTAAAAGATTAATGGCTCTAGATGGGGATGCAGCATGAAGATGAGTGGCAGCAGCCCAAAACAAGCCGTTGTGCTTTGTGCATCTCTGCGAGCAACATGCCGAGCTAAAACCTTCCCTTTATGGGGAAAAGAAAATAAAGATAACTTCGTTTGCAGTCAGCTTTTCTTGGGCAGGCTTGTTAAAGTCTTCAATCCCTTGTGACTCAAGCCACAAAATTTATAATCAGACCTGAAATTATGATGTATTGTATCTAGGTTTTTGGTTTGTGTCCATCATAGTAACAGTGTAATGAGCCAGTAATATTCATATCTAAAGAAACTGGAAATGAAAATGCATAAATATAGTTTAGAAAGGAAAGCAGACTGCAGAAACAGATCTATATAAACCTGTACCCAATTTGCCATTGTTATTTTCTTCTGCTTTTATTAATAGGCTAGAGGAATTAATGTTATGTGTGTGCATACATGCTCTGAACAATGGTCCAGGAGACTGGGGAAGGCAAACACCATCTGATACCATTTAGGAGAGGTCATAGCTAAGAAGAGCTACAGTGCAGAGCACAGTACCTGGTGATGCTGAGAATAATACTTTGTGTGAGTTCTTGTCTTGGGGGTCCTTTCCTTGAGGCATTAGTCTGTTTTTTCCCTGGGTCTCCAGCTCTGCATCTATATCAAAACCACATGGAAAAAGGAATAAACCTGACTTATGGAGGAGAGCAGGGATTGTACAGCTTCAGAACAAAGATTTCAGCTGGATGAAAACTAATGCTGCTCAAAAGCTCAGTAGAGAAGAGCTCCTTGCCTGTAGAGTTTCCAGATGGTGATGAGATACATTGAACTCGACTTTCTGTCTGCTCACATGAGACAGGGAACATCTAATGGTTTAGAAAATCTTAGTTTGTAAATCAATCCAGGGAACAGACATCCTTGGCACCTGTTCTGCTCAATTTGTCCCTTTGAATCATGGCTGCTCCAGGCTTGGCATTTAGCAGGAGTTTTCCGTGTTTTCATTTTGAGGAATACATTTCATCCCAGGGTCTAACACAGCACGTCTCTGTACAGAATGTCCATGAGGTATGAATCTTCATTTAGAGCACTGGGCAGTGCTTTGTGTCATCCAGGGATGACACAATCCCACTGGGATGGCAAGGCTTAGTAACTTGTCAGTGTCCTTACTTTCTTTGGAATTCTCCCTCTCTAGTTTTTATATCTTCTCCTCAGTGTATGAGAAAAGAATTTTCATTTTAAATTCTTTTGTAATGTGCATCTCTTTCTCCAAGAGTTACTTTTTCAGGATCCTGGTATTTTCATGTAGTTTGTGTAATACATTTAGTACATGTCAATGGTCAGAAAGTTGCTTTTTGAGGGGAAAACACAGGGAATGTGAGAGGTTGGTTAAGGAAGAAGTGTGAGGGATTTTATCCTCACACAGTCTTTGACCTTTGAGAAGAAATGAGAATGCACAGAAAGTGTGAGCTCTGTGGGAGCAGAGGTACTCAGGCAGTGTCAGGATCACACCCAGGAGCAGTTAAGCCTAGGTGAGCTTAATACTTTGACATCAGGGAAAGGACAGTTTTAAAGTCATAAAATCCTGAGGTTGTCTTGAAGCAATCTGTGTGTTTTCCACATTCTTTTTCACAAAGGCATGTAGTGATAGGACAAGGGGGAATGGCTTTAAACTGTGAGATGGTTGGTTTAGATTAAATACTGGGGAGAAATTCTTTCCTGTGAGGGTGGGGGGGCCCTGGCACAGGGTGCCCAGAGAAGCTGTGGCTGCTCCATCCCTGAAGTGTCCAAGGGCTTGCATGGGGCTTGGAGCAAGCTGGGCTAGTGGAAGGTGTCCTTACCCATGGCAGAGGGTGGGACAAGATAGTCTTTAAGGTCCCTTCCATCCCAAACCATTCCATCATTCTGTGATCATAAAGGGGACTGTCAGAAAGGACCTGTTATGAGAAAAAAATGTGATTGTTCAGTAAATTGAAGGAAAAAAGGGAAGTGCTTTTTCTATAAGGATAGGAGAGAGGAGTGGTAAGCAGGAACAGGAGAAAAGAGCTAAGATCTTTGAAGTTTCATCGGTCTGAAGTGGCAGAGGAGCATTGAGAAGGTAATGTCAAGAGGACACAGGGGCAGATGGGCTTAATAGAACTGTGTTTGATAATTAAATGAAACTGTGAAGACAGAGCTACAAAACTTCATTCTGTTCACTGTTTCCTTCAGCTTTCGTTCCAGGTCCCCACCATCCTGTAGATAGCATCTAGCCAGAAGTGCTTGCCTTCTTTTTTTCAGCTGATCAGTTTTTTCAATTGAGGCATTTTTCCCAGATGCTATTTCTTCCCAGAACCTAATGACTCAAGCTTTTACTGATAACAATGGAGCAACATCTGCAAAGGTTATGAGTGGCCATAGGAAGGAGCTTCTGTGCAACAGGTAGATAATGTACATAATTCTTTTTAAAAGGAGAATTGGAAGCATTATAGCATGAAATGAAGGAACAGCAGGGAACGGGACATGTTTTTGCCCAGGGCTGTGAGACAGGCAAAGCTTTTGAATATACCATCAAATATGTTTAAACTTCAGATTTCAATAGATACTACTTCCTGTGATTTTCTGCTTTCCACTTAATGCAATGCACCACAATGATAACAAATCTCCCCTTTGCTCAGCTGTCTCCCCACAGCTATACAATCTGAGACTAAAGAATCTGAGATGTTTTCTTGAAAGAGAAATCAGAAGAACAGGCTGTGACTAATTCTCTCTCTCTTCTGTTTAGAAAAGGGAAATACTGTCATTTTCAGTGGTAACAGTGAATTTCTGATGATCATTTTCTTTTTGGCTACATCTGCCCACTCTGACCACCTAAGGATCCAATGGTGCTTGGCAGCCTTAGGTCACTGGAGGCTCCCATTCTTAGTACGAATAAGGGGAAAAAAGATCAACACAAATATCCTGCCCAGAAGCATTTGATTAAGTTTACTACAGAGCAGTTTTGTTTTCTAAGGCAGCACTGGGCTTTAGGAGTAAGGGAAATGAATCTATGAGCAGATTGTGTCGTCTCTGTGGTAGCGTATTGTCACTTCAAGACTTGGCAGGTTCCTTGATTGCTGTGTGACACTGTGTATGAAATAGCTTTTGGAAAGAATTGCCCTTGCATTCAGCTGTATATCTATTTCTCCCTGTGATATGTTTGCATTTTTCAGTATATTGTGCATTTCAAAAGCAATGGAAGTTCCACCTGCTGTACTGACACAAACTATCTCTGATAATGATCAAAGCAATGTGTTTCTACAAACATCACATCAGAAAAGCTTTTTATCTTCTAATTCTTAGAAATAATACTTTTATAAAGAAGATTGCTATTTGAAATAGTATGAGGTGAACCTGTCTTTGTGCTTGCTCCTGCATACATTGTGTCTAACTGCCTTTAATTAGT
Source organism: Corvus hawaiiensis (assembly GCF_020740725.1). Lineage (NCBI taxonomy): Eukaryota > Metazoa > Chordata > Aves > Passeriformes > Corvidae > Corvus > Corvus hawaiiensis. The sequence continues at coordinate 16,680,201 of NC_063227.1, read as the reverse complement.
TGCTTCAGTTCCAGACAGTGCTGTACAATCAAAAGGACAGGGGAGAACAGGAGTAGGAAAATGAACCATCTGCCAGCATTATTCTCTCCTTTTTGGACACTACTTCTTGTTAACCCAACCAAAAGCAAAGCCTTTGTGGTACATGTGGGTCCAAACCTGGCATATTTAGGGCTAGTGTCATTTCTCTCATGTTATCCCCAATTATTAGATGGTAATGTAGATGATTTTTGTTCACTCATAATTTTTAAGGCATTTGATAAAATCTCTTCTTACTAATTGCAACTTTTCTCCTAATTCTTTATGTGTCTTTTCCAGTCTCTGTCTTCATACACACTCACCTTCCTCAGGTTACCTGTCTGCTTTGGAACAGAGTTGCTGTTTCTTATAATCACCTGAAATTTCCTTCTCTCTACCCTGCATTTTTGCACCTTTAGAAGCATGGAACTGCTGGGGATGGAGTCAGGAGAGCACAGGCTGCACATCAGGACTTTTTGTCCCCTCCCTGTGGCAGTTCACACATTTTGTGTCCTTTGGACTCCTTGGGTTATCCCTTTCTCTGCTCCTAGTGATGTGTAAAAACGATTTAAGATTTTTGAGCTCTCAAACTGAAAGCTGCAATGCGTTGCTATTCCTCAAGCAATGTTTAAAAGTCATGAAAAGTAGGTGAATTTAACCCAGATCTTACATAATTTATCTGATTGAAACACTCTTCAGTTGTTCCCATAATTTGCCAATCACTCTGATGACAACTTTGCAAATTCCTTTCATTTTTAATAAGCAAATAGTCATTTACAGACCATGTAGACATGCTCCTGCCCTTAGCACTTTCTGTTTGATGGAAAGCACAGGTACCCACCTGCTCCTGTCTGCCTTGTTGCTGTGCTACAGGGACACGTGTTGGAGATGTGATGATCCTGCCCTTGGTGTGTGGGGCTCCAGCAGCCTCTGCCTGAGCAGGCACCAAGCCCTGACAGCCTGTGGGTTTGTCCTGAGTGCTCCAGACTTTCTTTTGTTAGTGGGAAATCTCATCTGGGGCCAAGTTCCAGCACTTTTCTCACCACGGCTTTTGCCCTGGCATGAGGGAAAGGGATAGGAAACACTGCTTATGATTTGAGAAACTGCATTCAGATTTCTGTCTGTGGTTTGGTTTAGTTTGGGGGTTTTTTGTATGTTTTGATTTTTTTCAGTTAAATTTTGCATGTTGTGCCCCTTTTTTTCCCCCTGAAGGACACAAAGACTCAGCAAAGCTACTTTCACAAACCCTCTGAATGTACCGAAACTTGAGGATATGTTTGTGGTGCGTAAGAATTATTCTTATGTGAATGGAAGGTTGTTCAACACCAATAAATCACCTGCAGATTAAATCCTGCACTGAATTTGTAATTATGAATATGCATTTTTCATGGTACACTGAAACTGAGTATATTTGGGCTTTGGTTTGCATGAATTCTTCCTGAAGCTGAAGTCATTAGAGAACACAATACAACTGCTATGACTAATAGTAATGGAGCTGAATTTCCTTGCACTGTGGAAATGTTCCTGTTGTTAAATTAATTTGGCTGTACTGGATACTGATTATAGCTCTCCCTTTTCTGCACATCTTTGATAGCAGTTCAGATCTTTATGTAAAAATTGTGTCAGTTACTCTAAGCCTTCACCAGCCTGTGAAGAACACGATGGTGAAGGGTTCTGGCTCTGCAGTGAGGGGAAAGAATGGAAATCATTCCACTCAAGGAAGCATAAGCTTAACATAAAACAGGTGGGTCTGTTTGGCAGAGATTGTGATTCTTAATAAGAAAGTAAATTGACGTGTTTCAGTTAGAGAGTTTATTTTAGGCTGTGCCTCATTTTAGTTTTGAGTTGAAGTAGTCTTCAAAAAAGCAAAATACCTGAACAGCTTTGTTACCCACCAGCATCATTACTTGCAATTATAGGAAAGAGGGAGGATGGATGTTGAGTCACAGATGCATCCTTATCACTTAGGCATCCAAATAACACAGTTACCTTGGATTCCCATTTCGGCAGAGTACAGGGCTGTGGAGATTCCTCCCTTGAGATCTGAATTGTTCCATTAATTACCTGTGTCAGAAAGCTGAGTGATTGATTGCTCTTTTAGCCTCGAAAATTAAGGTGGGACAAAGTTTGCTCTCTCCTCTCACCTTGCCATTCCATGTGTTGAGGTTAAGCTGAGCAACACTTACCAGAGATGCTAAGGTAGCACCTTCTGTGTGCACAGTGGTCACTTGAGTGGGACACAGAAAATAACCGGGGAGGTGTTGGCATGAAGAGAGCTCGTCAGCTGAAACCAGTGCAAGGATGTTGGTGCTGCAATTGGACAATAAATTTTTCGTCTGACTATTCTGAGACTGCAGCAGTCTCCTGAGGTGTTGCAGCCTGATGGGACAGTTAAACATGGGGTCCTGTATACAAATTCTTAACAAACTGCAGGTTCAGTGACTGATTAACAAAATGTGGATTACAAGAAGTGAACTAACACCAAGAGCAAACCATACAGTGCTGCTTGGCTATAAAGTATCTATAGGGAGGGGTTTTCATGGAAGCTGGAAAATAGCTGGAGATATGGTATTTCATTCTTCAACTTCTTGTTTGCAAAAATTTGTGCAGGATGATCTTGTGTACATCCAAAGGCTTATGGAATTCTTTTCAATGTAATTTATAAAATAGTGTGCTTTCCTGGTATTTCGGCTCTCCTGTATTCTAGGGACATAAATTAGGATTTTGACAGACTTTTTTGTGTGCTGGTACCTCTGTTCATTGCAGCTGATGATTAGTTTAGGCAGTTATTGTAAGTGGTGTTTAATTAGTGCAGCAAAGGAATAGAGACTTGTTCAAAATATTCTCATGGGGTTTCTCAGGAAGGCGTTTGCAGAGCTCAGACTGCATTTGTTTCTAGTAGGACTGAAGGAGTTCATTGACACTGAAATTTCTGAGTTTATTACAGATATCCCACTTAATACTGCAAACCAGTATGTAATGTAAGTGTCTTTGGAAGACATGAACTGTTACTTGTTATTGTTTAACAGAGTACTGTGAATTAATTTGTTTGGAGAGCCCAGGCCAGAACTGCTGCTTTATTAAGGCAGTGTAGGAATAAGGATATAGGACTCTACATCCTTCTTCACTGGGGCCATACAAAATCATTGGCAGGAATGCTAGTTATGATTTCTAAGTAAATGAGGTGTGGATTCCAGGATTGTGCATACTTCGCATTAATCAGGCGAGAAAATTAATATGGTTTTGTGTCACCTTGCATGAGTCACAAAGAAAATTAATGATCTAATGTTTTTATCAATTCAGACTCTGGCTAGTTTGGCAGCTTGTGGAGATTTAAGGTTTATTGTGTTAGGTTCCCCTAAAAGACTGCTTTGGTTTATTTGTTAGACTGCAGAGATAGACAAAATCAAGCCTTACTTCCATTGCTGAACCAAACCCACAGTGTGGGGTGGCTGAGTTAACACTGTACTTGTTTCCTGGAGTTCCCAAGTACCTGACAGTTGACTTTTCTGCATAACAGTGCTGGGTCATAGCAAAGCGGTGAGGCACAGACCCTTGCTCTATTATCTGTCATCTCTGCTCAAGTACTTGCCTTGTTCTCCATGTAGGTAATGAATAATCTGCCTGATGCTGACTTTGTTCTTTGGGCACTGCAAACCCCTTACTAAGGCAGGTGATATGTATTTAAAAGCACAAGCACTGACCTTCACTGAAGTCCAGCAAAACACTGAGCAGTTGCAGAGGACAGCCACTTCCTCTCTCATTTGGGAATCCTGCAAGAACGTTTGAGATGTGACTTTCAGAATCATTGCCCAGTGGCACAGCTCTGCAGACACTGGAGTCAGTGAGAGCTTTATTTCAGTGGGAGCACTGAAGCCTGAGCTGAATGCCCTGCTTTATATGTCAGAGTTGCAGGAATGAGTTACAAGAAAAAAGCTGTTTGAAATAATCCAGGATGTCAGAAAGAGAGAATGCTTGGCTTCCATCCGCGAATGATGTACAAAACCCAGCAAATATGCTCAGAAACAGAATAACAAAATGCTGTCTATGTCTGTAGTAGCATGTGTGTGCTACCTTGCTGGAAAGTGCAGAGGAAACCAAAAAAAGAGAAAAGAAAAGCAGTGGTAATTACAAATTTTCAGTGTAAGTGCCACCAGCATGAAGGGCCTCTGGGAGCTGAAATCAAGCTCAAAGGGCACTCAGGGAGCATTTAAGGCCACAGCTTGGCCATCATCAGCTCAGAATCTGCTGATATTAATATGGGCTGTGGTATTTCTAAGGTTGCATTTAAATAAATGGAGCAAACCTAAATGGCACTTTTACTGAAAGGAGACACCAGGAGAGAGTAAGTAATAAAAAGCAGTGTAGATTGGGCATTCACTGTGTGATGGGAGCTGCACGTGCTCCCTGGAAGGAGCTGTGAGCAGTCCTTTGGTGGTGTTTTCTATCGTGTCAGCTCTGTCTCTGAACTCGCCCGGGCTCTGTTCGTGTTCACTAACCCCAATTGTGCTCCAGGGCGTTCCTGCAGTAGCATAAAGGATGACCTCTTGTATCCAGCACCTTTTTGCATGGGTGGAGTGGAGAGCAGCTCTCCGTGAACCTTCAGCTTGTGCTTCTCCATGCTGCTTCCTCTCAACGCTCCTCTCTCTTTGGCGCTGCCTAACTCTGACTCTGGCTGTCCATGGGGTTTTCCTTTGTGCTTGATCTAACCATGTGGTAGAACAATACAAATGGAACATGGTTCTGTCAAGCACCATGGAAGGCTGCATACTCCCTGCCGCATGGCATGCCTGGATACTTCTGCTGGGTCAGAAGCATCAGAAGGTGAGAGATTGCCCTTTCCGCACGGGAACGGTGGAACAGGTGAAGTGTTGCTAACCAGGCTCCCGGGCACTGCCAGGGAGCCACAGTGGTGTTTGCACAGACTTTCCACAGGGCTTGCATGCAGAATAACCATTTCTAAGTAATTAATCTGTTTAATTGCTCTCACAATGAAGGAGTCAGGCGTCCTGTTGGTTGATAATATTCAAGGGTGATTCCGGCCATACCTACTGAGATGAAAAATCACTTTTGTCTTCTTACTTTATGAATAATGTAAGCTGCATCTGTCTGTTTGAGCTGTCCAGTGAATCCTTCTACTTGAGGTACACTTTGGATGCCACTTCTGCAACAAGACACCTGCCACTCAGTGTAACTTTGGACCTGCTCTGAGCAACCTTAATGTGCTGGCATTGCATTGTGAACAAATACAATGAAAAAACAAAACTTCAGAAGAGTCTGCAAAGCATTGTCTTTTATCTCTTGAAATGACATGGGTAACTTGGCCTGTATGAAAACACTGCTATCCAATAATTCCATAGGGCAAAGCTGAGTCAGCAAATCCAAATGGGCCATTTTAGCTTTGGCAGCTTAGATAAGATCTTTAAAATACTACTGCCTAACTCCCCCCTACACAAAGATAACAACACCTATTTGTAAAGGACTTTGAGAGACTCATGCAGAAGTTTTCTTATACAGAAATATTGTCCTGTCTTGCAATTTGTCACATATCTATTGTGAAGCCATCAATAGAAGGACATCTGGGATTCTTAGATTTTATCTGTACTTACTGATAAAAATTAATACTAGCAATGTGAAATTATGACAAAAAATGTACTTCCCTCTTTATTTTTTTCCCAGTGAGAATTGTGATCTCGTGGTTGTATGAAAAACTTTAGAGATTCCTGGGGTTTTCATTCACGTTTTAGACCAACTGATCTCAATGGTCATATTTTTGGTGCCAAATTTGAGGCAGCTGGATCATTTTCTAGAATGAATGTATCAGGTCAGTTTTCAAGCCCTGTTGAGACAGCCTGATTTGTAGCAAAACAGATCATCCAGAACTTTTAAGCCCTTTGAGCAAAGCTAAGTTTTAAAAAGTGAAATCAGTTTTTCTAAACAATGCTTCAGAATAGAACAAAAAGGTATTTCTCTCTGTTGGCTGATTTCTCCATGTGGGTATCAGAAAGGAACATAGAATGTTTTAGCACTTGGAAATGTGATGTTTCTTTATCTCAGTGCTGCTGATGTGAGAAATGCCACGTTGTGTTTGTTTTGTGATAATAAGAAATCACAGTGTCCTGGTACCTGATAGTGGTGTCACATTGGTTGTAAAATAAAAATGTTGTCAGAGTAACTAGCAATTCAAATAACCACAGCTGCCCTCAGTCACACACAGGCCTTGCTGTTGCCTTGGCTACTTGTTTTACAGCAAACTTAATCCTTCCTAATTTTGGGGAATTTTTAGAAACTCCCGGGTCATGTTCTGTCCTGCATCTCTTCTCTGTGGCTTTCTACAGATGATTTTATGGTGTGCAAGAAGTATTCCATGCATGTGGTGGTGAGCTGTGCTTCCTGAGTCCTGTTGTGTTCTCTCAGAGCCCGGCAGTCAGGAGAAATGGATGTATGTGCTTAAACAGTTCTGCAAGCAGATGGCTGAATTTCACAGTGCTATCCCAGATGGGAATATCTTAATAGAGCAGCCACCTGCCCAAGTGATCTCAAGGCTCAGGTCAAATAGTAAATTCTATCTAGTCTTTGGCAGGTGATCCCTGCTGTCTCACAGGCTAAGAGATGACTGAGTACTTGCTGAGCATATACAGGCTGTTGGTTACCTTTGACTCAGTGATTACCTGGGTAACTCTTATTTAAACTCACTTGAAAAAAAAAGCAAAAACAAAAACAGCCCAAAGAAAACAAAAAAAAAAAAACAACCCAACAAAACAAAAAAAAAAGGAAAGGAGAGAGAGAGAAGGAACAAACAATAGGAAGGTGATGTTTGCTCCCTTCCTCTCCTGCTGAGCTGACAGGCTTTCCCCTGTTGCAATGGTGGTGGCCGTGGACAGATGCCCAGGAAGCATCAATTTCTTATAGCTGATGCAATGTGGAAGGTTGTGTGCCTCAGTGGGGGCCAAGTCAAAATGTGCTAAAATTCTTTATTTGCTCAGCCAGAAAGCTTAAGAGAAAACCAAAAACCAGTTTTCACCCTCCAGTGTTATACACTGCTCTTCTCCTTCACAAATAATTCCCCTTACTTTCCTATCCTTTTTTTCCCATAGGAAGATGAATCTTGTATCCATCAGTAGACTGAAAATTTTACTTAATAAATGTTTACCCTATGTAACTTCATGTTGTTTGTGATTTTTTTTTTTCAACAAAAGCTTTTTACTAGGAAAATTAGAAGTGCTTCTCCAAGGGTTAAGTTGGGGATTTCCAAGACACTTTCTGATCACTGATTGTTGGTGGGTTATTCAATGTGTGCTGTAATTGTAGTAGCTTTAATAAACTCTGGTCCTGATAACTGTTTGTCTTTGGTATTGTTTCCAAGGAATCGTAAACAACCAAACATTCTGACTACCAAGCTTGGAATGTCTAGGACTGGAAATCAAGTGTTGGATTTTTTAAAAGGATAAGAGTTTAAATGATGGTGGTGTGGGAAAAAGCTTAGACTGTACTTTTGCAATGCTTTAAAATGCCCAATGGTCCTAATACTTTTAAGTACTGTGCAGTCAGTGAAGTTGCACTTTAGATGTGTAATTTATAATAAGCACGAAAACCAGCAAAGTATTTAGCACCACTGAAGTGGCAAGGTACAAATCTGTATGTCAGGGTTCTCATAATCCAGCTTGGAGTTACAAAACTAAACCAAAGCGTGTCTGCAGGATCAAAGTGTTGGATTGCCTGTAGCATTGCTTGTTTTCACTGCATCACCCTGTGGAGATAATGTGTAACATAAATTAAAATAATAGTGGATTTAGGCAGCTTCTTTTTCCTTTCAGAAAATAGTATGTGGTCATAAAATGGGCAGTGGTGTATTTATCAGTCTGGGAAGGGGAAGCAGGTGGTGAATGCCATCAAGTCTCTATAAACAAATTTCAGCTTGGGTTTAAGTTTTTGCTGATGTTTTTGGGTTCTTAATACATTTGTTCAGCTCCTCTCTCTGAGAAAGCCTTGTAATTGACTTTTAAAACTTTGGAAAACTTGAAAAATGCTTCTTGGTAATTACAATCCCTGGGCCTTGCACGGGGTTGCTGGGACGGTTCTGGTGCTTCCATTATGAAATACGAAGTGAGTGGGCAGCAATTGCGTGGTGGGGGTTTGGCAACACTTTGCTTACATACACATTTATTAATCCTCCTGGTTCCTTGAAGCACTGAGATCGAGTTTCCAACCTGCTGCTATTAAACGAGAAAAACCAAACCTGAAAAGGACAGATTAGTTCACTGAGCCTAACTGGAAAAGCATTTCATTAGAACGGGTCAAAAACCCAGTCAAAGAGGTCTGGCAATCATGGTGTAATGGGACATCAGGGAGTGCTTCTCACTAAGTATGGTCTACCCGTTCCTTAATTAAAATGAAAATGATTTAAACTGCTATTACTTTCCTTTGCTGTTTGTTTAACATACTTAATAAAGATACCTAATTGTTGGAAACTTGACAAGGTTGTCTAATAAAAGATTGCTCTAAAAATAGCTCTAATAGCTGAGGTCTGAACATTTGGGACTTTTTAATGATATCTTTTAAAGTCTTTTGTCATTTGAATTCTTTCATGAGATGCCTTTTCCTTGTTGCTGGACTAAATTCCAAATGGGAAAAAAGTGACTTTGCTGGAAAATGCCTTAACAGGTAGGCTTGTTAGACAAGGAATTAGTCTGTTAAGGGGAGAGTGAAAAACCAGAGGCGAGTCTTGGGAGTAATTTTAAAAATTGCTGAACACAAGTCCTTGGCAAGTATTAAAACTGTGCAGGAGCTGGGAGCTGACAGGAGGCAATGCTGAGGATGGATTCCGTATCTCTGGTTGCTGCAGTTATCAACAACTGTTTGCTGGAATGTATTTTCCTTTTCTTGCAGGGTCAGAGGATTACAGAAGTAAATTCACTGGGAAGTGTTTCATGGACCTTGTCTGTCCCGAGAAGTGTCGCTGCGAGGGGACAATCGTAGACTGCTCGAACCAAAAACTCACCCGACTGCCCACTCACCTTCCTGAGTACACCACTGATCTGTAAGTGGGGCTCTCCCAGGGGTGCTCAGCTGGATGTGTTGACTTTCCTAATTTTTAAAGGCTGTAAAAGGGACTCAGACAATTAAAGGCACCTCCTACTTTTATCCCTGTGTGAAAATGGGAAAGTTAATTTTATTTCAGAGTTGCACCACAACTCTAATTTCCTTAGCTTTCATGCCAGCTGTGGGGATGAGAAAGGAGCCATGGCCCCATGCAGCAGCCATGTGTCCTCAAATGCTGGCCAGGCCCAAGCTGTGTCCTTCCTTTCCAGTCTACCCTGAAGTCCTCTGTCTTTGCACCTGGTCATTTTTATTTAAGAAATGGTTTTATCTATGGTCAGGAGCTCATTCCATCTCAGCGTTGCCGGCTACTTGGGTGAAATGGCTCTCACTAAAACTAATGTAACTTCAAGAAATTTGAGTATGAGAAAGCATTTTTATTGCTTAGCAACTGAAGATTCCAGTTCTTTTCTTGCATTAGTATCCTCTTCAAACAGAATTTTCTTTTTTTGAGTTAGTACTGTGTTTATTGTACTTACTCTATTTAAAACCTCATAAAATTATTGATCTGAAGTTAAGAAAAAATATGAAAGACATCCAGAAATGCAGCAAAGACTCTACATAGCAAAATGGAGCTATGTGAAATCAGAGAAAGAATTTTGCATCCTAAACCTGCCAAGACAGTGGCCTTCACATTGATGTTGAACATCAGTAGATTTTTATAGGAAAGGACCTGAAATCAGAGCCCTTCTGGTTGCATGGACCCCACCTCCAATTGCGTGTCTCATGTAGCAGAATGCACAACAGAGATTCAGTCACGCACACGAGCTTTGTGTGTAACAGATTAGGTCAGTAATTCCTTATGCCATGCACTGGGAGATGAGGGGACTCTGTCCTTTGGCATTACACTCTTTAAGGCATCCTGAGCTTTTACTATAGATGAGTCCCCTCTGTCCTTTTTCCTTCAAAGCTAAACTCTTTCACCTGCAGGAGTCCGAGGGAGATGGCGAAGAGTGCCCTGCATGACAAAGGTCACGGTTCTCTGTGTGGCAGCCCTGAATGTCACAGGGGTATATCCATAGGCATCTGTGAAGCATTAAATATCTCTTTGTTTGTTCCTCTCAGGCGTCTGAATGACAATGATATTTCTGTTTTGGAAGCTATTGGACTCTTCAAGAAATTGCCCAACCTCAGGAAAATGTAAGTCTGAGTCACTTGCTTGTTAGAATACATGCAGCCTTGGATTGTAAGGAAGGAGGAAGGGATGAATTTTTTATAGTTTAGTACTGCAGTAGTAGAAATTACTTTTTTAATGTGAGTTTACCAAAATTGAATGAGTTCCCTGTTGGATGGACAGGCACAGTTAAACCACACTGACAGATGAAGATCCCTAGGCTGACAGTTCAGTGGGGTTTTAAGGCTACGTTTCTTAGTCTTTCACTCATAGAGACTGACAGGAATTGTGTCCCAGAGTTCATTCTGATGGTATGCTTATTGTTAGAGATGAATATGACATTTAGCATTTTGTTTTTGTCTCTCGAATGTATTGTGTGTCTTCAGCTGTGGTGTGGTTGTTTCAAATAGTCAGAGGAAAATAATATTGCAAGATACAGATGATGGCAGTTTCTGGTGATCATTATTGGTTTAGAGAAGAGAATAAATTAGCAAACTTATAGATCAGTCATTCAAAGATAGCTATATAATTCTGTTGGCAATCCTGGCACAGTGCTTTGTTTTGGAAAGAGGATAAAATGTTTGATACCTCCTGATAGTCTTCAAAGTGGATCCTTCTGAAGTTATGTGAAGTGTTTAATCCCATGGACCCACTGCTAATGTCTCATTTAACTGTTTGCTTTTAGTGAGGTTTTATTGTCTGAATCGACCTAATTTAGGGAACCCAACCAAACCAGGCTATTTGTTCTGCATTCGTTTCACATGGTTTCTGCCATCTGGAGCTTCCTGGCCATTTCAATCCATGTGAGATCTCAGGGGCTTTGGAGGCAACTGTAGTGGGACTCTTTTTTATTTCTGCACGAGTTTCAGATGCAGCTCTGCAGGTTTGGGGTGGGATTGTATTTGTGTAAGTACAGACCAGCAGACTTGGGGAACTAATCACAAGCATTTGCCTCATGTTTTATGAATGATCAATAATTTTTAGCTACAGTGCACTCAGAAAATGTTGTTGACATTGATAAGTGCTCTGTTCCCTGTGTAAGTAGATAGTAAACAGGAATGAAAAATGCATGCTATATAAGTGTATCCACAAACTGGAAAGCATCTGTCCTCATCAAACCTTCAGGATTTATGTTTAGAAAATTGGAATAATTTGTTTTATTTAAAACTTACTGTAGAGAAGTACAGTGCTGTCCTTCCTGTCCCCATCAATCACACAGAAGGAGGGATGCCTCGACAGGGGCTGCAGTTTGGGCATAAATCCAGCATGAAACCCTTGTGAGAGTTTTTTTTAAGAACTTGTTTCCTGTGAAACAGAAGCATCTTTTATCTGTCCTTGGTAGCTGCTGAGAGCTGAGGTGTGCAGAAGCAGGTCAAACTCATGGCAAAAGAAGCTACACCCCACAAAGTGTCTCTTGCTGGGTTTTAGTGGCAGCCTCCAAGCAGAGGCTCTTCAGGAAATCTTTGTAGCTGAGCTCATTTCTTTTGTCCTACCTGGGGCTCTAAAGAAGTTTCTCCATTTTACTTAAAGAGATTTTCTGAAAAAGGTGTTTTTTCATGAGCAGACCCAACACTTCAGCCACAACTTTACTGCATAGCCTGATTCTTAAAAAGCCAGATTAGACTTCTTTTCCTGTTTCTTCCATATTGTGAAAGGAAGGGGTTACCAGGAAGAAACAAGCAAACAAAAATCCCTTTCCTTCCAAGCTACTATTTGGCCTTTACCAGAGCAAATCCTTCTGCTAATGAAAGGCCCCTCTCCACCATGCAAGAACGGAAACGTGGGGGAATGCCAAGGATGGAATTGCTGCTGCTCATGGTCCTAAAGCAGCAGCTCTGTGTGGCAGGAATGTCAGCACATGGTCTGCATAGGGGTTCAATGCTGCTAGTAAATCAGAGAGGAAGAATATTGATCAAATCCCCTTTTTTTAGTGTGTGTATGGGACAAGAAACCTAACTATTATTTGATTGACAGTATTGACTCTGTCTCATCATATATTCCTTGTCTGCTTAAGTGTTAAAGGCAAACAGCAGGTGGAGGAAGCTGTCTGGAAATTGAATTGCTTCCTAAGCTTAAGAAAGCAGCTCAGAGCTTTGCAGTGGCAGGCCATTAGCCTAAGTAATATTTTTTTCTTTATTTTTTTCTCTGTAACACTCTCTTTTTTTCTGAAATGAATCTGAATATCTGGAATATGTATATCTGAAGCATATTTGAATGCTTGTCCTCTGGTTGTCCTTCACTTGAGTTTAGGACTAGTGACAGATTCATGCCAAGGAACTTTGCAAAGAAACTTCATTTCAGAGTACGATAGTTCCACTGTGGCTGGTAAAGCTCCAGCAGAATTCCAGAGAGAGACAAACATGGGAAAAAAAGGGAAGTGTCAGACCACCTTTGCAATAGTTGGTACTACCAACCCCACCTCTAATATGTAATTAGCTGTTGTGCTGCAATTTGTCTGTCAATAGTCCTCCTAAGCTGAGCCTTATTGTATGATGTGTCAGCCTAGGATTTAATACATTTTAATGCAAAACAAAATTCTTGATATAGAAATTTAAAGGTCAGAGATACATAATGCAATGTGATGCCACATTTTACTTAGGAATTAACTTGCTAAGATTACCCTGCTGGTTTTAAAAAGGTTAACATGTCTGCATGTGCCTTTAAAAAAAATAATTAACTTCAATAATTAGTTGGCAAATTCCATATACATAATGCTATTTTCATAACATTAATTTTAATCATTTTATGTTTAATGCTTTTTATAGTAGAATAAAAAGATTGGTGTGGATTCTTCTAGACAGGTCTAATCCAGTCCAGAAGTAATTTACTGGGTTCTCCAGGCAACTCTGTTTTGCTTTCATTGTGTTGTTTCCATATTGCCTCACCTGATCTTGCAAGTGTAAAGGGAGATCTGAAGGCTGAAGTCCCATCCCAGGGACTTCAGGCTCCAAGGACTGTGTGCTGATATTTTGCAGTGGTTATCAAAGAGCACTTTGAATCTGCTTGAAGTGCAGGGGGAATACAAGGATGCATTTCTGAGCTCTTTAAGAGTGGGAGCAGCTCCAGGACTTGGATTTTTGGAGGTATCCTATTGCCAGGAGATAGAAAGGCTCCAGGATCTGCTGCCCTCCAGCCCTGGGAGCTGGAAGCTTCTGCCTTTCACAGGGGATTATGTTTCCAGTGGGAGATCTTCCCACTCAACACATCAAGGCCTCGTGTCAGGTAGGGAGAGGGGAGACATCCCCATTCACAGAGGTGAAGTTTTGACTTTTGTGGAAGGGAGCAGTTCTTTTCTTGCAGCAGCTACCAAATTCAGCATGAAGCAAACACTAGGAACCCCACCACTCCCTGGCACTACCTCAAGTTGTCAATCAGACAAAAAACCTTCAAGTGTTTGGGGACTCCCATGGCAGAGGGAGCCTGGAGGGGTCTCCTGGCCATGACAGGTTCAGTGTCCAAAAGCCCCTGGGTGTCTGACTCAGAGGGAGCACAGAGATGCCCTTGCTTGCTGAGATGGGGTACTGACCACAGGGATAGGCTGCAGCCCCCAGATGCCATCTCTAGAGCTTGCCCACTCCCCTGTGCCTACGGGAAATCAGTGGCCATTCCCGCTGAGGTCCCTGTTTCTGCAGGGAAAAAAATCAGCAATGAGCTCACATTCAAAATAGAAAGGTGAACTGCCATACTTCATGCACTGCAGGGGAGAAAGGAGACTGACCTCTTCTCTTGAGAACAAGAATAATAAAAAATATTTACCTCAAAACCTGAAGGGGTCATCTAACAGTTCATTCTTGCCAAAGTTGCAAAGTGAACATATATTATGGTCTTTGTTATAAGAAGTGTCAGGCTGTCTTGCCAATAGCTGGTACTGCCAACCCACCTCTAGCATGTAATTGCTTTGGAGGTTTAATTTGGCTGTAAGTATTTCTGCTGCATTGAATGGTATGGAGTGTCTGACCAGGATTTGACCATTTTACACGTGAAATAGAATTGAATAATGATAAAGTTTGCAGACTAGAAGTCAGTTTCAAAACCAGGATATCAAGTTTCTTGGGGAGGCAGAAGTAGTTTGTGTCTTTGGAAACAGCTGTTACCTGTTGTTCTTTCCCCTAAGCATGAATTTTGCTGTGGCAAATGAGGTTGCAGTCATCTGTCGCTTGTTATGCAGAAACAGGCTTTATTTTCTGGGAATCCTGTTGCAGACTGTGTTGTGCTTCATGGCATTTGGGCTCATCATGTTTTTTACAGCAAGGCCATCAGTCTGCTCTGCTGGATGAGTGTAGGAGTGTCACTGGGTGCAATTCACTGTCTGTCTGTAGTGTTTAAGACTTTCAGTGCCATCCAGCTCCTGAAAACAGCTCACACTGTAAAACCCAGCCAGACTGTTGGGAAGGCTGTAAAACCCTCTCAGCATCCTCCAGAGGAATGCAGCAGCCCTGGGCTTTTCCTCCTCACATGTACTTAGCGATTCCAAACACATCTCCAGCAGACAGAAATATTCCAGGGAAACCCCACTCAGAAGAGGCTTTTTATGATAAAACTGCAAGGTTGGAGGTGAGACCAAGCAGATCCCTTTTGGCTGGTCTGGGATCCGTGGTTTTCTGGATGGGAAGGTGTGTCAGGAACGCAGCAGTGGGGAGCTGGAATGCTGACATTGACCCAGCAGGTAGAGCAGGGTGAATGCTCCTGTTAATTCTGAATAGAATCCATATTGTTCTGTGTTGAAGTTATGAGATCAACAGAAATAATATTATTATAAAATTCAGCCATAATGTAAATAAAATGTGACTGAAAAGTGAGCTGTGTGAACAATGTCACCTTGATAGCTTCTGGATCTCTTCATTTCCTATTCACAGCCCCACATAAAGCAGACCCAGGCTTTCTGAAAATTTATTTTGACCTCTTGCCCAAAATAAAAGTCTGGAAATAGGATTAAATGTTATCACCAGGGTAAATCAGGAAGTCCTTATGGAATAAGCCTTTGTGAGTTACCAGGCTGAGGTCAGGCTGGCTCCCATTTGGGTCCTGCCAGAGAGCATAGGAATCTCAAAACTCAGCTTCTTTTTCACTGTCTTCCAGTATTTTGAGAAGAATTCCTTGTAGAAGCTCAGTGTTGCAAGAGGATGGGGCTTTTCTGTAGTGGGAGTTTGCTATAAACTGTCAGTAGGCTTTTCTGATAAAAAAATTCCTTGTCAAGTGTGATGATCACATATAAAAGATTCTTTTAGGGCTGGGAAGGATGGAGATAGAGGTCTCTGAGATGCAGACCAGGCAAAAGGTTTCAGTGCTTTCATTTTTTAAGCTTTATACCAGCTGATTATTTTTCCTGGTAGCTCTAAACTGAAAAGTATGTAATTTCTCATGTTTATTATTCTAGCTGTTCAGACTTCAGGAGGAAACTTTTTTTTTTTTTTTTTTTGGTGGCCGAATGTTGTCATCTTACCTTTTTTTTTGTTGCATTCTGGTATGGGAAACTCTGATTCAGGAAGACAAATAACAAAATCCAGGCTGGCAGAACATCTGCTTTGACAATACTCCAAGCAGGATTGCAGGGCAGTGCCATCTTTACCTATTTGTTATTGCAGAGCCTGTCTTTTCACTGCCTTGCAACTTTGATTTCACCATAGCATTTAATCTTGGATTTCCAAATCTTTTGCATAGGAAAGGTATTTATAATTGGCTTCTTCTGAGACTGCTGGCATATTTATGGGTAATTTTGTGTTGCTGAAAAGATCAGGCATTGCTAACTCAAATGAGCGAAGTCACCTATCTGCTGAAGTCCTTTGGCAGCAATTAAAATTCAGATGTTTGCACTGTATAATGTGCCAATTCCTTTGCAGATCATGGCCAGCCTGTGTCTCCAATATTTGCTCTTTTTTGCCTTCAGTATCTAATAGACCATTAAAATTGCCCCCATGCTTTAATACATGTACCTAAATATCTTTTATATGGTAAAAAGTAACTTTTAAAACTTTATAACTACAAGTGTAGGTCAGTTTGCAATCTGCAAAGTCTTTGTCTATTACAGTAACTCACCCTCCCTTCCCACCACAAACATTTACTTACTTATTCATTCATTTTTGTACAAATGTGCACCGTGGCATGATCTTTACCAGGACGGGGATCTTTGGGAGCATTTATTTATGCCAGCATTCAAAAGAGATGCTGAGCTATAAACATTTCCACTAGAGAAATAGCTGAGCCCCAAAATTAAATGCATATGTCAGAATATCCTCCCTTGACTTGCTTCGACACTGAACATAAACTCTTCATGTGAGCGTTTGCACAAAGCACTAAACTTCTGGAAAGAGAAATCTGCGTGTAAGTATTTCTATATGTTTTTATGTTATTTTTGGCTGATTGCTGGCGTGCTCCTATTCTTTCTGATCACAAGAAAGCACAAGAGGTGATGGGCCACATGCTGTAGGGCCCACTCTCTGACAGTTGCTCAGCAGACATAAACCAGTGTACTCCAGTTTCCCACATGAAACATATTTCCAAGGCTCTTTTTTTTATTTTATTTTATTAAGTGATGACTTCTGAAAAGAGCAAGACCCACATTATTTCTATCTGAGGCCAAGCTATCCTCTTTCCATGTCGTCTGTCAACTTTTATCCCAGTAAGATTGCCAGCTCTTCTGAGCAGAGTAGCCCAGGTGTTAATCTGATACCTTGTCATTTGTTTTATATCACCTGGAATTGGATTTTGAGACTATTACTCATGCTGTGTCTGTACTGGGATCATTTCTGGAATAATGTGCTATTCTGTATGAGTAATGGTGTTGGAATTTAGCATCTTCTTGGAAGCAAGAACGTATCTTGTACTTTCTCCTTTTTGTTGTAGATAGTAAAACAAAGAACCGTGTTTCCTGTCATAAACCTCAACAAATAGAATTATTCATCATAATCTATACAGGACATCATGGGAGATACTTGAAGGACTCAGGCTCAAAGTTTTAATGTGCTTAAGGCCTTCTATATAAATGTTTTAAATAATTAAATGCCATTTATTTTTATGCATCCCTGATGGCACTTTTATCATTCAGAAATTGTCTGTTCACTGGGGTTTTCACAAATATGAAATATTCAAAAGATAAATTTTGCATTTCAGGAGAACTTCATTTGACTTTGTAGATCAAAGTTTTCTAATATTGATCTATAAGCAAACATCTTGAGACTGTATAGGCAGAGTAAATATTTATAAAATAATGCTGTGTATTGCAGTGGCTGTGAATTGACAATTAAGAGATACTCATTTCCTTTTGAGTGGTGTTTTTTTATTTAAGTGCCTGGGAGTTCATAAGTGCACATACTAAAGTTTGTATCAGATACATGGTGCAGTAGATAAAGGTGGTCCATATTTCAATGTGTGACACCATTTCAGTGGCTGTAACAGTAACTGACTCTTGCCAGATGAGCACCCAGTCCCAAGCATGGTCCATAACTTCATGGACATGAATCAGGTGTTAGAAACTTCCACTTATTGTATCCTGAGACATGGATAAGAAAGAACTACAAGAGGTGTTAAACACTGGTACTTGCATTAATTTAAATTCTCTTGATACATCTGATATAATCATGGTTTTGATGAGTGCAAGGGAGCTATTTGTAAGAGCAGTAGGAATACCTTTGAACTTCTGGATGCTCTCCTTGCTGAATGAATGCCTCTCCAGATAACCACTAAAAGGAACAAATTCTTCCTCTCTTCCTCCAGTGTGATGATGTATGTTTGGAATAAAACACTACTAATTTTCTTATTGTGACTGGTTGTGTCCTTCTAGAAATCTAAGCAACAATAAGATCAAGGAGATCCGAGAAGGCACCTTTGATGGAGCTTCAGGAGTGCAGGAGCTGATCCTGACAGAGAACCAGCTGGAATCTGTGCATGGACGGATGTTCAGGGGCCTCACAGGGCTGAAGACCCTGTAAGTGCAAAGCCCTGCCTTGCTCCTCTCCACGTGGGGTGGGAGTGCTCAGGTTCAGCAGTGCCGGCTAAAATATCTGTTATTAGACAGCAAGTGCTACTGCTGGGCCTTGTAGCACTCTCATGAGGGTTTCAATATATCTCTAGTCCTGGGCAGGTGTGAGATTTATCTGCTATTTCTGTAAAACAGACAGGTTTTCAGGAATTTCAGGGCAAACATGATGGCGAACCTGTGATGTGTCAAATTTGTGCACTTCCAGTCATTTAGTGTTTTTATTATTTTGTTATTTCCTGTGGAAACTAGGCATGTAGGAACATGTTTGCTATCTGTGCATCCTCCCACTCCTCCTCCACCCAAATTGGAACTGTGCTGTAGAAAGAAAGCACTCAGCTAGGTGGGGCTGTCTATTTATTGACTCTAGAAATCAAAATACAATTAAAATCTGCAATTTATTCATTAGCAAAAATTACTACTTACGTTGCAAGGTATCATGACACAATTAGTTCAGTCCTTACTCAAGTGTAAAAAGAAATTCAAGTTTCATTTCAAGGACTTTGTTCTATAATGACAAATATGGAACTTTTGCTGTTCCATTAACATTTTCTGTGGTTACAGCCATCTGTTCTTTAATTTAATGTATGCACTTTACTAAGGGATTTGAAAATACTGCCCATAGATATTAAATTAATTTTTATACTGTAAAGCAGCCTGTGGCAGTGCTCCTAAACAAAATGCAGCATTTTTTAATAAAAAGATGCTTAACATTCAAGCTATCCTGCTGACCTGACCTACATTTCCCCCAGCTGATAAAGCAGTCTAAATATACACAGCATGATATCAGGGTTTGTGAGTAAAAGTTTTCTTTCAGGAAGGGCACACAGTGCATGGTGAACCATGATATGAAACCAGAGGGTTTGGCTTGAGGGACATGTATTGCTATCCATTACTTGACTTTCTTTCAGCATTAAAATAGTAACCTTTGGCATTAATCAAGGTCATGGTCCAGCTTTTAAAGGACTGTATGTTCCTGTGGTTCTTTCCTGACACAGTTTCACCCCAGTTGCAATCACAAAATTCCAGAGACCGTGGTGCCTCTGGTGGTAGCTGTGCACAGAGAACAGTGATGCAAAAGCAACTCAAGGTTCAGCCTCAAACACTGAATGCTTGTGATGACACTGGGGATGTTTTCCCAGCCATAACTAAACTCTCTTTGGTGATTTCCAGGTAGCTATTGCTGTAGCACTTCAATGCCCAGCTGGCAGATACCAATCTGAGATTTAAATCCAGATTCCTAAGGGAGTCTGGATTTCTGTTGTTCACTGCATGAATTTGATTACCAAGGAGTTAACCCTCCTCAGTTTGGAGGGTCAATTCACTGCAACAGCAGAATAACCTGCATGTATTTTGTGGATTTTTGGTAGTGTGCTTTAATTACTGAATCATTTTTCACCTAAGTAGGAATATCACAACAGTGCAGTGATGTTTACAGACCCAGATATTGATTGGCATGCAGTGTAACAAATACACATGAGCCTTTTTTGCAATAGAGTGAAACAAGATACTCCAGTCTTTCAGATTAATTGGTCTTTATTGTCGAGTTCATTGTTACCATAACAACTCCAAGAGATGTATCTTCCAAAACACAGCACTGATTCATCTGGTACAAGCACCAAGCAAAGACCATTTTATAGAATGATTACTGGGTTTTGTCTTCACAATTATTGATGAGAATGACATTCCAGAGCCTGTGCCAGGTCTGGAAATCTTTCCTAAGATATTCCTTGATTTTTGATGAGGATACTGTTTTCTTCCTTACTTTTGCAGTGCAGATTACAAATAACATCCAGGATAGGAGCAGAAGTAATGCAGCTAGTATTGTTATCGTCACACACTTCTGTCAGTCTTTCTCAATTGATCTCTGAAATACATCTCACCTTACTCTCAGATATTTATTAAATTGAGCCTTTAGTTTTTATTTCAAGGTTGTCACTGATCATAATTTTAATTGCGTACTGCTTTCAAGACGTGCAGCTCCCATCAGCCTCTAATGTTGAGTGGAAGAGATGCATTTTAAATTCATGAGACCATGTTTACATGAATCTAACCCTCCTCTAGCTGTGTTCAGCAACCAATAAAAACAAAGTGCTTTCCAAAGCATCTGTTGATGCCCTTGGTAAAGCACCTCCTATCCTTAAATTATACCCCGTCCCAGTAGTTCCTAATTCCCTGTGTTAATCCTTGCAGGATGCTGAGGAGCAACTCTATCAGCTGTATAAACAACGACACCTTTGCTGGCCTGAGCTCAGTGAGGCTCCTTTCTCTGTATGACAATCACATCAGCACCATCACCCCTGGAGCCTTCAGCACACTGGTCTCTTTGTCTACAATGTGAGTTATCTTTTTGTGGTATGGTATGGTTCTTCTGTGCTTTCCTTTTAAAAAGACAACGTTTCAGTTTATATGGAAAACCTCATCTAGGGAAAGAAAACTCCATCCTACTGAAATCACAGGTTTGGAGGATACAATGTGTGATTTAAAAAAAAAAAATGGAATAGTTTCAGCTGGAGTGGCTGCAAACACTTGGAGGTTGCCAGCCTCAGGCAGGATGACCGTGTGTTCTGCTGTGTCATAGCCCAGTGCAACGTGCAGGGGAAGGTCATGTAAAACACTTTCTGCAGATTCAAAGGGCATAGCTTATCACACACTTCAGCTCCCTGAAGCTGCTTTAGCGTCAGTAGAGTCTGATTTTGTAAGAACAGCTTTCTTGGATTTCAGTTAAATTAGTTAAACATCAGAAGTCTACTAGCTAATTCTTAGATTTTCAAACCATCTGAACAAGACCAAAGTAGTCAAGTCTTACTGAATGTGAATTTAAAAATCCCAACCTAAGCTTTCTTTTAATTCTCTTACACTTCTCAATCATTCTTTGAAATATTTCTCATGCTTCTTAAATACTTTTAAATGCTTTTTTAGGGTGTCCATTTTAATAAAGTACAGACTGATAAATATGGAAAGAAAGTCTGCCTTTTGTTTCCAGCTGTGAGAGGGGACCCTGCTGTTGCTGTTGATGGAAATGTCTGTCATGAAAATACAGCCTAATTGTCCAGTCAAAATAAACTCTCAATGCTATTGCATTTCAGGATTGGAAAGCACTCTCCATCATGTTTGGGCAAAGAAAGAAGTGTTGAATCTCAGCTGTTTTGTTGCTCACACTTTCCCTTTGCTGTTACAACTTTTCACCAGCAAATCAGTTATCATTTTGGCATTAGCTCCGTGCAGCATAAGGAACACAGAATTTTCTTTCCTTTTATGTTGTGTAGTCCCAAGAGTTTCCTTGAAATTGATGGACAAAGAGAGAAACACAAGAAGATTATTTTTATTGACTGTTTTCAAGTCTCTGGTCAAAGCAAGTGGCACTTGCTGAAAGCTTGTTGTCACTGTGCTCCTCTCACAGCTGTCTCCATGCTTCCTTCTGTGGCTCCCTTTGTACTAGGACTCTCTGAATCAGTCTGCAAAGCCCCTACCTTGCTTTCACAGAATTGTCTTTTTCATATTTTGTTAGGAAAAAGCCCATTTTCTTTTTTCATCTGTGGAAAATGATTGTTGCACTTTCTAGTGAGAACAATTAAAGCTGCTGCTAATTAGAATGCATTGCTTTGGCACTGACTTATAATCCCGTTGTTTCCTAGCTGTGTCTTGGTGGAAAAGTTTGTTCTTTGACACATTTTCATTCTGTGTTTGATCTACAGACAGAAAAGGTGCATTTTTGACTTCTTTAGACACTGGGTTGAGGCCAGGGTGATTTTTGACACATAAGTGCAGAATTCAGCTGTGTTCCTTTCCTGGCAGTGCTCTGTTGTAGGTGGATTTATTGGATGGCAGCACCACTGAAGTTAGATAGTGTGGCTGCTTTCCCTGTTCAGCCCACACTTTGGGAGCTAATTGGGTATTGTAATGCTTTACTTTTACATCTATTAATGGGACACAAAAATTCATGCAAGGTTCCATTTCCATTTTTATATTGGCATATTTACAGCACTAAAGAATATTGCTCCTTTTGTTCTACTCTTTGTGAGTCAGTGTCATTGATATTCTCAAAACATGGACAGCTCTGAAGATAATACTCCGACTAGTGATTTTCAATAGAGGAACAATATCTATTTTGTAGAAAAAATAACAATTTTTTATTTGTTACTGGTCAAACTAGGCACTGTAGCATCTTAATTTGAAGTGGCTTGCACTTTGTCACACCGAGAACTCAGTCATGTCTTTCAGTCCTTACACAGTCATGGGGACATATTTGCAAGCAGAACTGCTTTTCCATGGATTATTATTAAAATAACTGCATGAAGCTAATGCCAGAACGACATGTAACTATTCTTGTATAAACTTACCCTGAATTCCAGAATATATTTTCAACCTAATTTCAAAAACATCCGGATGTGTTTCAGCATGTTTTTCTAACAGGTCATTGGAATCCATTTAAATAGTTAATATTCTATGACTTCTTTGCAATTTTGAAGAGGCACTTGTAGTAGGATATGCATATTTCATTCTTCCAGACTTCTATTTCCCCTTGATTTTTAAGATATGTCTATGTCCTTGAGTAAACACTTCTGAATTTAATGTTAGTACAAAATCTCTGCTAAAAGTTTGATTGCTGTATTTCTGTCTGAGTGGGTAAATCACTATTGTATGTGTAGGAACTCTGATTATTAATGATGAGTTTTCACATCAATTTTTCTGCCCAACATTACTGTTTCTGATTTGAGAACTCCACTTGAATAGTCAGATTCCACAGTAAAGCTTTGGCATATAATTAGCCTTTCCAGACTTTCAATTCCATTTCAGGCCAAGTAGGGAATCTCTTTACCTATGTGATACTTTAAGGATAGCCTTCATCTTACATTTCTCTCACAGTCTTAGCATGGAAAGAGCCTGTATGTAGGAACATGTGTGAGCTTCATACTGCATTAAAGCTAAAAATCACTACTCTGCAGTTGGAAAAGGATAAAATCTAGATCTTGCTAAAGTAGAAGAAGGATGTGTGGAATTGCTGACAAGATAAATTTGCCCTTTTTTTTTGCCTGGAGTGATTCGAATTTCTAAATGGTAGATTTGTTTATTTATTAATTTTATCTGTAACAACCTATTTCTTTCTTACTCCCTAAGAAAAAGCATAATCCCACTTCTAAACTAAAGATTCCAATAATTTTACATCATATGTTAACCTGTGTTTGCCAAGAGGAAAAGGAGGATAGTTACTGCTGCTCAGCTAGTGAGCAGTGGCACATTAAGTCAAAACAATCTCTCCTCTCTGGACAGGGATAATTACTAGTTTTTGATATGGAGCATTTTGTAGATTGAATGTTTGTGAAAGTTTTTGGTACATCTTGGTAAGATGCTCTCTAGATGTGCAAAATGTCCTTCACCCTCAGAGCTGCTGGTTTTCCAGAAACCTGATTATACACACCTGCTGTTTGTTTCCAATTGTGGATTATTTAATTCTGAGGATTTGTGTCATGGAAGTAGTTCTGTGAATATGATCTCACTCACTCCCATCAGTGGAACAAATGGCCTTTGAAGCACTGGCTCACTCAGCGTCGGCGGTTTAGACATTTGGTTTAGGCACTGCTCATGCCAAAGTGTATCAGTGTGGAAAATATACAAAGCATCCTGCATGTGGTGCCATTATGGATTAAAGAAAATGGAAAACAATTCAGAAGGAAAGCAGCTAGAATTAGAGTATTGCTTTCAGTGCTCTTTTGCACCTTCTGTCTGAAAGCTCTTGTGTAACCTGTTGGTTTTCTCACCTTTCTGCAGCGTTAGCCTTGCCTTTGAATCTTAGTGTGAAGCAGGTGGAGTGTTTTTATAACATTATGCTGAGTTTTCTGCTCCCCTCAGTTTTCCTCTCTGTGCAATGTCCATAAGCCTTTGTTAGATCCACATGGGATTAACCCCAGAGCTGCAGGGCAGAGCAGTGATTGAAGGAGGCTGTTCTGCAGTGCTGAGAGCAGCTGTAAATCATACTGTGGCTATGTGATGTTGGCCTAGAACCTACAGGCTTTAGGAGTTGCTTTGGGTTTGCTTTCTAACTGCCACACCTCAATTGTGCCATGTGTTTTTGTCCTCAGTACTATTGTTTTCTGTAGGAATTATTTGGCTGAAGTCCTAATGTGATTTTGACTGCATGTTTAGGTTTGTGAAAGCATGTTGCAAGTGAAGACTTACTAGCTACTTCAGGTACTACATCTGCACTTGAAGTGCCCTTTTCTTGCCTTCAAATTTCTTGTCTTAAAAGATGTGCTATGATTTAAAGAAATTTCATTTTCATCTTTCTGTGCTACCAAAGTATTAACTCTTGCACACATTCACACATGATGTGAAAATTCCATCAATATTAGTTTAGATACTTCGTTTTCCATACACAGACCCTGACAGCTCATTTTTCTTCCATGAGGCAACCTCAGACTGAGGCTGTTGATTCTCCCTGTCTCTGTGCATAACACAATCAGCTCTCCCTTTTTACCAGGGATATCAGCCTTTTTCCTTCATCTGAACTTCAGCTGGGAAAGAGCTGCTAAGCCAGGCTGTTTTAGGGATCCATCCCTCCCGTGGAGGCTGTCAGATGATTGCTTTGGGGGCTGCACACCACAGTACCATGCCTAGGCTGCAGCTCTGTATGGAAGATATTTCAGGAGCTGGAGCAAGATTTGAAGCAGACCCCACAAAGTTCACAAGGCAGCAGAGCAGATGCTTTTCACTACAGATATCCAGACCTGAGAAAACTTCATAAGTGGCTCAAGATGAAAGTCAGGAAACCCAAATTCAGCTTGCCAGTGGCTCCCTCCTGGCACTGATTTGTATGGGCTGGAACAGAGGCAAGGGGAGAGCATGAGTGTGCTGGGACAAGTACATGATCATGTTGAAGATCATGCACACATGGGTGCAGTTTGTGAGGTGAGTTTAGACTTGGGTGTGAGATGTAGCTTGGATTGAATTCCACTATAAATCCAGCCCCAGTAGTGATGCAAGTATGTCTAAATAATAACTGTTAGCACTTTGGTTTATAAACATATGTCTATATATGCATAACTATATATATTTTAATTGCAATCCCAGCCCTAGTAAAAAACCTGCATAGAACTTCCCAGATCTGCAGAATGGAGGAGGGATCTCACAGGAACAGAACACAGGAAAGAGCCTGGACTTGGAGCCCCTCATCTTTCTGTAGTTATTGCAGTATTTCTGTATGTTCTTGTGTAATGGAATCATGTTGTGTTCCCTTTCAGTAATTTGCTGGCTAACTCTTTTAATTGTAACTGCCATTTGGCCTGGCTGGGGAAATGGCTGAGGAAGAAGAGAATTGTCAGTGGAAACCCACGCTGCTTGAAACCCTTTTTCTTAAAGGATATTCCAATCCAAGATGTAGATGTCCAGGACTTCACCTGTGATGGTAAGAAAACCCAAATTGATTTGGCACTTGTGGTAATGTTGGCACCTCTGTGAGAAGGTCCCTCCCTACCAAGCAGTGCTGCATAGCAAACATTTTGCTTTAGTGATAAAAAAGGCAGCCACCTAAAGCTGGAGATCATTGTTCTCTATCAGTACTTTATTTTTATTCTTGATTTCCAGGGTCTGAATTTCTACAGTCAACACCTAAATACAAGAATTAATTTACTATAGACAAATGCTCTGCTTTGTCTAATCCTGGTGTAATCATGGGCCTTCCTCCCACTTCCTTATTCACACTCTTAGTTAACACTCTAAAGCCAGTGGGCTTGAAAACTTTTTTAGATTTGGATACTGCTCAGGGTCACTAGTAAAAGGTGAATACAGGGAAATAAAAAAACACTTAGATATTATTTGAAATGACTCAGTGATGCTTCATGCTTTGTTGGGTCTATAAAGTTTTAGAATAAAATACCCTGACATTTCTTTCATCCTCCAGGTAGTTTTTGTCTTGTGAGCAAGCAGATTTTAGAGAAAATAGTAAGGAGAAAATTGCCTAGTGAATGCCCTGCTAACTTGACTTGCAGCTTGTTAAGACCAGATAGGCTGGAGGTGCAGTTAGTCATACCTCTGAGGAGACAATAAGAGTGATAGAGGTTCCCTACTTAGAGTAAAAATTAATTGCTGTCCTAGTCAAGCAATCTGGCAACAGGCCCAGGTTCTTGAGCTCAGAGCTCAAGAGACCCAAGTTTAGTCATAAAAGAATAATTCACTTTTAATTTGAGAGAAAAAAAAGAAACCAAAACCAACCAAAATCCTGGTCCACAGAATGACATTCCACACTTGGGAGAAGAGAAGAATCCTGGTGCACAAAATGTCATTCCACAGTTGGGAGCTTTCTCTGTCAGGCAGTAACTTGCAGTCGAGGCAAACGGAAAGTAGGTGGTGGCAGGGTGTGAACACAGAGGGAAAGTTAAATATGCTGAAAAAAACATGCTCTTTCTGCAGGTTTATGAAGGACTTTGAATTTTGTTTCCAGTCATTAAACTCAGCAGGGAAGAAAAGAAAAAAAATCTTCTGTTCTTCTGTAGTCTGGTGGTGCCTCCCCAGCCCTCTGAATGCAAATGATTCCTACCCATACAGTCAGGGGTAATTCTGTTATCTTGTACCAGGACTTCCAGTCTTTTTCTTTAATCTCAATGCTCATGGGTGCCTCCAGCAGAGAGAAGAAAGAAACAGATCTGTCTCAATTAGTCCTTGCATCAGTTAAAAGGAAGGAGCAGGCAGCACATAATGACAGCAGGCTGGGAGCTCTGGGTCTCTGTGCCGGGCAGCTCAGGCTGCCTGTGCTCACACGCAGTTGAGTGGTTCCCCTCCCTGTCATCCAGAGAATGTGCCACTAAGTGTTTCCTTTCGCATACATCGTGATCCTGCTGCAGGCATGTGCCTTATGTTTTGCAAAGCCTGTTGCTTTTGGGGAAAATCCATGCTTTAATGTTCTTAGCTTCAAAGTGCTGGTTTCTACTGCAGAAACCCTATTGTTCTTCAATTACAAGATTTAATCTGCTGTTTATGGACCTTTGAAACCATTTTTGGAGAAAGTTGATTTTTTTATGTGTGCACAGATGGATTGCCAGAAGTTGGAAGTGTGCTGCTTCAGTTTGTTGTTTGCCTGGTTATCGTTGTTAAAAACAATGAGGCTTTACAATTCAGATCATAAACAAAGTGCCAGGCTGACTTTAGAAAGTAAAAAAATAGACATCTAAAAGCTGAATTTTAAAAAAGTCTTTCAAAAGGCGAGTAGATAGTGAATATCACCTGTCTAGGTGAATTTAAGGGCAATGTGCTGGTTGAGTTCTCCATTTCAGCTGCACATTGTGGGTGGGGGGACCATTTGGGATTCATACAACTGATTGCACTGTAATTTGCAGAATTGCAAAGTAGATTCTCCTTAGGAAAAAAAAAAAATTAAAAATATTTCTATTCAGTGTATGAACTGTTCATGTTGCCTAAAGAACTTGCATGAAGGCAGGGTGATCCAAAGCATTGGATCTAGTTTAAAGTGCTGCGATGGTTACTCTGGATTCAGGGGTTCCCTTCTCTGGTCCTTGTCACCAGATATCTTCAGAGTGCATGCCTTAGGCTGGAATGCTGATTTCCTCACACTCTGCTTCTCTCCCTGTACAGGCAATGATGAAAGCAGCTGCTTGCTTTCCCCTCCTTGTCCTTCCCAGTGTACCTGTGTGGACTCGGTGGTTCGCTGCAGCAACAAAGGGCTGCGGATGCTGCCCAGGGGAATTCCCAAGGACGTGACTGAGCTGTAAGTTACCTTTTACATATCCCCTCTCTCAAGAACTTCATGAAACTGCATCGTAGTGAGCCTTTGTAGGTCCATGGGGGGCTTGCCTTTGACTTTAGTCATCTGTGCTTTGGTGTTTCCAGTATGTTCTAACCATTATTCTTCTTCTTATTTGTCCCTTGACTGAATAAATCGCTCTGTAATGGGAACAGAGTTTATCTGTCCTTGTACCCATTAATTCTGGGTGTAGGAACAAATGCATATATTAGTATCAAATAATCCTGTAGTGCTTCTGTGAGAGCCCAAGATCACAACAGGCAGTTTGAAGGGATGATGAAAATATGTTCCTGAGTTATGCAGCTGTGAGCTGATTATCCTCTGAGGAGATTAAAAAAAGGGGAAAAGAAAGCTGGTGGTGGAAACAAGGAATTCTTTTCTCCAAACCTCATGAAATGGCTAAAATAACAGACAATTAGATTATATTGTAAAGTAAATTCATCCTAGTTGAGAACCATCTTTCTAGTTGTCTTTTCATCTATGCCTCACTAGGACTTTATAGTGGATTTTCTTTCCATGGAAAGAAAAAACACTGGTGGAACTGCTTGGCTTAAGCAGTTGGCAGTAGAAATACTGAGCTTTTCCCCTTTAGGCCCTTACTTAAATCTATCCCAGGTGAGTCATTACTGAAACTTGTTACAATCTCATCAACATTTCTATGTGAAAATAATTGGTTGAGTTCATTGGTATGTTTGGTGAATTTTACAATGAACTAAAACCTGATTCTGCTATTTTCTCATATCTACTATTATTTTTACACCCTTCACAGGGGGAGAATGGGGTTTACACTGGTTTTACCAGTGTTGTAGTCAATGCAAGGCTTTGTTGCTGAATGAGAAGGGTACTGGAAGTGCCTGTGGCACCTCAGCATGGAAATTTTGCATTAATGAATACATCCTTGAAACACCTTTGACCGGGGTGTGGTTAATAGTGAATTGAATTAAAAGCCAGTTCCTGGGCTGGATTCCCTTATGTACTGCCATCAGTGTTAAGAAGTCTGCAAGGTCATCCCTGCTCTGCTTTTGTTCAGGTTTCATTGCTTTCAAATGTAACTTGCCAACAGTAAGATATCACAGATGTAACTTTGATTTCCATTGCCACGCTGAGGAATTTTTATGTTTAAATTTTGCATATTGAGTTTTACTGATACTATCTGATACACTGACGACATAGCTTTCACAAAAAGAGTAAAATTAATCTCACATTCTTAAAAACGGCTGTATTTCTTAACCATTTCTTGGCAAATGAGGCAATAGCCTGGAACTGAGCAATTTGAGTTCATAGGAGTTTACGTGACTCTCTTCTTCAGTAGGAGCCTTTTGGCTGTGCAAAGCTCTAGTTCAGCTTTCTGCTTTCCATCCAGAAATGTGTCAGCAGAACACAGACAGCCATGGACTGCCTGGCTCTGAATATTTCATATTCTGCAAATATAACCTTTGAATCTGTCCCAGCTGTCTCAAAATTCAATCCTGATCTCATTCTCCTCTCAACCAACACAAACTGAACTCCTTATTTGTATCTACACCAAAAGATGGGTTGCAGGTACTGGAGCATGAAATTTCATGTGTTTGTGGAAACTGTGAAAAGAATGAAATAAGTAAATAAAAAATAATCAGTCTTACTTGCCTTTCTTCTGCTTCCAGATTGAGGTAGAGATGTTGCCCATAACCTGCTATATCATGCAGGTTACAAGTTACCAGTGTGAACCTACACATTTTTATTGTTCTGTGTGAGAATTGCCATTGTTACTCTGATAAGCAGCATCTCCTGTGGAACCCAGCCTCTTGCCTCACCTTGAGGACAGCTAGAACCTGGCAGAGGGAACCCAACCCAATTTCAACCTGGGCACAGGGTGAAAGAGACCTGCCTTGCTCAATTGCCCAAGCCCACAGTGATGAGTGCCAAGGAGATGACAAGGACATGCAGAGCCTCTTGTCCCTGTATCCCACAGCTCCCTTGCTGCAGGAGGCTTGAGCAGTGACAGGAT
This sequence comes from Corvus hawaiiensis, assembly GCF_020740725.1. NCBI lineage: Eukaryota > Metazoa > Chordata > Aves > Passeriformes > Corvidae > Corvus > Corvus hawaiiensis. Next base: position 16,650,254 of record NC_063227.1, on the reverse strand, counting down.
GCACGGGAGCATTTCAGTGCAATTTTTATGAATGCACCAGTCTGACATTTACAACCTCCCACTGCTGACATACTCATCTGCCAGGCACATTGGTTGCAGTGCTTTTTATTAAACTGCAGTGCTTTTGTGCAACGTGGTTTAAGAAAAAGAGCTGCCACGTACCTACTTAAACCACTCTGTTGTGGCTGAACATAGCCTTCTCAGAAGTCCCTTTGAATTCTTTTAGAGGTCCTAAAATAGTCTTAAACCAGGAATCCTTTCCTTGTAACAGGTATTAAATAGCAATGTGCAAAAATGAGGATATCTCTTGCACAGGCACATAGGGGAAATGTTACCCTTTCTGGGTCAAATTTCACTGTACCTACACTCAGCAAAAAAGATCCCCAGCGAAGTTTTATTGCAGAGTGGACTGGAGACACAGACTCTCTCCTTCCCCTGTTCATTCTGAGTTTCTGGTTTGGATGTATATGTATACAAGACATGTGAAAACCATTATCTTCTTCACGTTTAGAGCTTGGAATGATAGGAGACATCCCTGTGTTTTGTTTGTACCACTCTTGGGAGCAGGGATTACCGTGGCAGGGAAGGCTTCCATCTAGAACAGAATTGAAAAGATCACTAAGTGTCCTGGCTTTTTAGAGGAATGATGATGCAAGACATTTCTATTTCCCAGCTTTTCCTTCAGAAAACCCCGTCATCATGGGCAAGTTTTCTTCCAGCTTCTTGGGATAGGAAAATATTATGTTGTTTCTTGCAAATTCCTTCACTGGATGTTCCTTCACTGTATATTTACATCCTGCCTACATTTTTTTCCCACTGTTTGCTTGCCCTGAGGAGAAACCTTGGATTTTTTGAACATACTCCATTTTCTACTCCAGATGTTCAGAAGTAAAATGTTCATGCAATGAGCTAGTTTGGAACTTAGCCTTGCTGCTGCTTAGTGTTTTAGGCTTTCCTTTTCTTCAATTTTTTTTTCCCTTAATCTGTTTGAACTAAGTTTCCCATGCTCTTTCTCCTTTTATGTATTACCTCAGTGTGTGAACACTAGATTTTTTCTTTTATTCACAAAAGTATAGTCTATTTCTAATAAAGTCTTATCTGACAGCATCCAGCTGCTTTTATGGACCTACAGCAAATAACATTTTGCACTGGGGAAAAACATTGGAGGCAATTATGTGGACAGCGTGTGCACAAGCTGTAACATAATGAGCGTGTGTGTTTTAGAATAAATGTGTACCAATCATGTCATCTCTAGACTCCAAATGTTGTCATGGCACTGAGCTATAGGATAGCACTGGTGGGATTGTTAGGGAAACCTGCATCCATACATCATCGTTAGCGATTATTTTCCTTCCATTTATATTAATGCATGCTAATATTTGCATTACTTTTGCCATTTCTTTTTCTCTCCTCACAAACCTTTTCTCTCCCATTTCTGTTTCTTGTTCTGCCTGGTCTGTTCGTGCATTTGACACATCAGTTTTCACATTTACTTGGAGGTATTTACCACCAATCCCAACCCCCTTTTCCAGTTCCAAGGCACTTGTGATTTCCTTAGACTTGTGACTAAAAACAGTGGCTTGTACCTGGGCCGTGCAAATCGATGCCATAAATAAGCCCAAAGCATATTTATGTGTGGAATATTGTAGCAGTTTAGCACCATTATTCAGTTTGCCTGTATTGCTGCTGATCAAAGGAAAACTGTGGAAGGAGATATCTGATGAAAATCATCTGCTTGAGAATGCAAATGCTCTTGCTTGTCTGGCAATTCACGCTGTTCTACACACTGACCCTCAGCACAGGCGTCAGTGAATTTTCCTTTGATAATAAAGGAGAGAAACAATTAGGCCAAAGCTTAGGCTTACTTGGTCCTGCTTCATTTTCTATAGAGGGGGATTCTCCTGTTGAGAGAAGGGAGAGTTCTGTAGAGGATATTTTAGTTACAGGTGAAATAGAGGAATTAATCTGCACTTCAAACCTGATAGTTTAGAAAAAGTAAATAATATCAATACTATCAAATAACGTGTTCAGTGACCGGTAAAGTTTGACTACATATCACAAAGGTGACATTAGCACTAGCAGAGACTAAAGGTTTAACTTTCTCTCAAACACAGCCATGTGTCTCTGTGTCAGACATGGAGGTTGTGGTCTGATGTACAAATACAGCAAAATCCAAAGTCCAAATTTGCCAAAGCTTAAGAAAGCTCAAGATTCATATTTGAACCTAAGTCCACACTTGATTTTTGTTTCCTCTCAAGAAACTGTATTGAAGCTCTTAAAATTCATGTTTTGTTGATGCTTCATCTTTCACAATCCAATTCTTTTCTAGACCACCATTTTTAGGAAATGAAATTTGACTCAAAATTTTAGGATATTGGGTATGGACATGAAAAATTTTAGAGTGTAACTTAATTTTAGAGCTACATAAAATTGCCAAGTATCTTTTTTTTTGTAATGTAACATTCTTTGTGGAATATTTAAAGGAAAGGTTTTGTGCCTTTTCAATTACTGCCTGAGAACTGATTTCTCTCTCCAGTTTCTCCTCTTAGCACAGATTGCCACTGAGCTTGACTTTATGGCTGAATTGACATCTCAGTACAAAAAGGATTCCAAGTGATTCAAATTGTTACACGATGCTCTGGCACCTTGTGCTGGTTATATCACCTCCAATCCAAGTGGTTTCAGTATAAAAATAGACACGTTGGAAAAAGAGCAGCTGTCATCTTTTATGCATAGTTTTAAATTTTTTATATGCAATGTTGGTGTGTGTGGAAGGTGCTGGATGAACCCTGGGGCTGCTGCAGGCCCTGTCCCACAGTGCCAGCCACCCTGGCCATGTTCTAGAAGAAACCTTTCCAGGTAGGAAGGCAGTGGCTTTCTTTGAGAGCTGAAAACAGATTTTGGGGTTTTTTGGTTTGGTTTTTTTTTTTCAGTTTTTGCTTTGGTAATTGCTTGTTGGTTACAAGTCATTTTTGAGACTTGAGGATTCTCAGCAGCATTCCCAGAGTAAAATAAAAAACCAAAAACCTCCATTCTGATATTTAAACAAGAGCCTGGAGACCTTAGGAAGCAAATTAGGTTGTTTTGGATAGCAGTCATTGTCTATTTTAAGGGAACTGACACTCAGTCTTGACTCTGTATATTAATAACTTGATTCTCAGAATTAAAATTAGACATATATTTTTCTTCATTCATACCAGAATTTCTTTGCATACCAGACACCATGGACATCATATTCCTTTGGCTAAAGACCGAAAAGAATTAAAAATTTAATCTTCCCTCCACATTCACTCTTTTATGGATGTCTTGAGGGGTTTTTTTGGCAGGGTATCTGTAGCTTCATCTGTGGGTTTTTATTTATATATGTGTATACATAAATACACAAAAGTTTTGTGTCTCTGCCCATTCACCCTCAGGAATAATTCTTTTATTCACCATGTCCAGATTCTAGGCCTCTTGCAGCCCCCATCCATCCTGCTGAGCCCAGCAATGTGGGGAGGGGCTGCCCCTGCACCCCCAGCTCTGACAGAGGCACCTCCTCTGCTGCAGTTGTTTGTCTCAAATCTAGCATCCCAGATCCTCCTGATTCTTGGCAAGCTCTTATGCCCTAACAGCCTTGGTTATTTCAAATTCCCTGCGCTTAAATGTACTTTCAGAATGAATGCCTTCAGCTTAGAAAATGCTGCCATGCCTTGGATAATGGGGTGAGAGGTTTAACAGTGGCAGATTGTTCTTATGGATGCATGAAAAGTGTCTTATCAGTACTTTTTCAGAGTTAAATTGTGTTTATTCAGAAACTATAGCACTGGTATGAGTATTGCAGTTTTCTGCTAGCACATTTATATAACCATCAAATTGCTGCAGTGCAAATCCAGAGCTATTCAAAGCAGATCTTCTGTAGGAGTTTAACTCCAGGGGTCTGCATGTCTATGTTAGTCTGAGTCATAAAGCACTGAATTAAAATGTGCACCCTTGACTTTTGATTGCCCCAGAAAGCAAAAGAGTAGGGAAAAACTTTGGCTCACCACCATCAGTTTGTTTAAATTGCAGGCTGTTTCATATTGAGATCAACAAGAAAATATCCTGAAAATATGTTCCTGAAGAATTCAGCATATTGCAAGAGTCTCCTTTCCTAAACTAAAATCATATATAACTTCCAAATACATAATACATAACCTGCTTTTGATTTCCTTTAGAAATCCTTGGGATTTTACATTCAGAATAAAGACTAGACCTTAACCTGCCCTCTTGCATGGGTTTGAGATTTGTGATTTTCTGTGATAAAGGGGAAGGCACAGACTCCCAGCATCTTGCTGCATCCACAGCAGACCATGACTGGGGGAAAGAGATGTGGTTTGCCCTGTTTAAAATATAACATGCGTGTCTAAATTCTGAGGATCTCCTACATAACAATTTAGGGTGTGAAATTACCAAGGAACTCCGTTTTCACGATCATTTATAACAAATTTAGCCAAAATCTGGCTAAAAAAGTGACTTTCCACTTGCTGAATATGGATATCCATGGGAGGTGTAAGTGTGGCACAGCTAACCCATGCTCTGGTTAGTGATACTCTGTCCCTGCTTTGCTGGCTCTGCAACTCTCTCACTCCATGCTTGTGATCGTTGTCAGGGGAGAGATTCATTAGTTCAGTAGGGTTTTTTAATTGAGAAAGTAACTTCTTTTGGTTAAAAAGCCAGAAGCTGGCATTCCCACCTCGTCCAGCCTAATCCTGGCAGGAGTTAGGTGAGCTCCACCGCATGCTCTGGGGTAACTGCAGGATGGGATCCCGTGCACAGGCAGAAGGGGTGAGGCTGGCTGGAGTAGTTCAGTTGGAGTTCAGTAGAAAAGAGATCTGAAGCAGCAGAAAATGGTGAGAGGTCATTATGCTGAAACAAAAGGTGGGGACAGGGGGGGAATAATGCCAGCTATAAAATATATTATGGAAGAAATTCTGTTAGTTTTTATAGATTTTATTTTTGAAAGATTTAAAAATAAAGTTTGTGGGGAAATTTTCTTGGATTTAGTTTACACAAGGATCTCTGTGCTGTTACAGTTAATGTAGAGAAGGAACACAGCACAGGAATAATCTATTATTGTTGTTGTTTGGTATAGTAAGTACAGAATAAGGAGGCCTGTTGCCAAAGAAAAGGAAATTGTATGTGTGGAATAAAAAGTCTTAACACGATTATCGGATTCTGTTTTCAGCAGCAGAGGCAGCACATTAAGTGTTCTGGTGTCTGTGGGCTGCATTTCCTGGCTACACTTGATTATGTTTCAAAACATGCCATATCAATTGCATTGCCCCATGTCTACCGCAGGAAAAATCCTTGCAGTATCACATAAGGAAGGGAAATATAATTTCATCTTTTGTCCCACCTGTGGAGGGAGGAATGGCTTCCTCCTCCACAGTGCTTTCTGAGAGGATGGATTTGTTTCCCAGGTAGATGTTGCTTCTGGAGGATGTCTGGGAAAACATCCTGACAGTGCCATGGTACCACAGTAGTCACTTTCCATTGGAGCCTTATTACTTTGGTATCTTCCAGGGATGCAGCTCCACCTAAAAGATAAGGAAAATAACCTCCAGCTCTGTCTCTATTTTACTGTAATAAACAGGGGAACACCCACATCCCATTGCTACCGCAAGCCAGCTGTGGAGACTGGAGTACCCATGCTCTCTTGTAGGCAAGCTTTTTCAAAGTATTGTGTTTTTCAGGGGCTTTTGCTGAGTTACTCACTGACCATGTTTCTTCAGTGGAGAAAAACTGTAAAATGTGGCACTGTTTGCCTGTATGAGGACTCAGGATTATCCCCAAAGTCTTTAGCTCTGCTGTGGCTGTGTCTGCATGGAGACAGGTCCCGTGGTGTCTCAAACAACTGCCACACTGGAAACACAAGACATGCTGTTAAATATATGTAGTGCATGTAGGAGAAACCTCTGTTCCAAGAGAGCTTGGTCTTCGGTCTTTAATTTATACAGAGCTTTCCTCCTGTACCAGGGTGCTGTGAAAAAGAGAGGTGAGGAGGGTGTATTGCTGTGGTGGATGTGCCACCAGACTTGGGGATGTTTGTGTTGGCGCTGGAATAAGTGGGACCTTTTGCAGCACAGAGATCTGGGAGTGCAGCTCCTCTTCCCATTTCGGCTGTACAAGGAGCTCACATGCACAAGGCAAAGCCTCCCTCACAGGGTCAGGGAGCAGTCAGCACTGTTGGAGAGACTTGGGAAAGGTAACTTTAAGTTCAGGGCACAAGCCATGCAATTTTTCTCCCCTTCTTCAGCTGCTGTCACAGAAGAACCAAATGGTCATTTCTGTTTGCTGTAGGCCAGAGATCCTTTATGCACTTCCAAGTCTTAAAACAAATAAAGTGTTGCAGTGGGGATCCTGCAACACGCATATACCAAACCAGGAGTCCCGTGGAAAGGAAATATATATGGACAGACTGATTCTTGCTAGCTGTTTCAGAGAGATGTTTATTTCTCCAGCCGCACGGCCGGGGCTCTGCTCAGGAACTGTTCCAGTCACGGGGCCAAGGGTCCTTCTGCCCGCGCAGGGAACACAAACCAACCAATGGGAACGAGGCTGAGCAGGGGCAGGAAACCCCGTGTCTGTGCCCTCAGGGCCCCTCTCCCAGGGCTACACGGCAGGGGAGGGACCCCAACACCTCACCCGTTTTATTTTAATAAAAGGAGAATGAAAACAACTGGATAAACATAACAAGAACAGTTTCAAAACAAAACAAGCCACCCTCCTGAGTCTTTAAATGTCCAAACAGATTCTCTGGAACATCTTAGGGCTGACAGAAGGGAGACAGAACTCTGAGCATGCTTTGTGGGGAAACTGAGGCAGGAGAGGGTTTAACTTCTTCCCTCCCCCTTTTCATCCCCCACTCGGCATTGGAAAGGGATTTTTGGGGAAACAATTGGCAAAAGCATGGTTTTGTGAGGGAAACCATGGGTGAAAAAAGGGATTGGGAATACACTGGGGGTAATAGGACATAGGGTAAAAGGGAAAGGTGGGATTAGGAAAGGGAAACTGTAGGGGGGGCTTACAATGGAGATACTGTCTAACATGACTACGATTTTTTGCATATATACTGCCTTTTACAGGAACACCATCAGGCCCAGTGACCTGCGATGCTTGTAACCCTTTTCTCCCTAGTACAATATTAAATTCCACCACTTCTCCATCTCCCAAGCTTGGGATCCATTTTTCAGGGTTATTCTTTTTAATAGCAGTTCTATGCACAAATATGTCTTGCTGGTTGTCATACCTTGTTATAAAACCATAATTTTGCTTAACATTATACCATTTTACTATCCCTAAGGTCTTAGTTGCTATGATCTTTTCCTTTTTTCGAGTGGCTGCTGTTTTCTGTCTCGCTGCGTCTTTGCTCTCTCCTTCGGTCGCTCCCGTGTTGGAATTGTCGGGGCTGCTGGTGCCTGCGCGCTCTTCCCGGGGTCGCGTTCGGGGCTGCGCGGGCCGGGCCGGGCCACGCCGCTCAGTTCTCCGTGCGTCGCCTCCTCTGGTCGCAGCTTCGCTGCCGCTGTCGGGCGCTGCACCCACGTCTCGGCCGGGCCCCCGAGCGAGGACTCCCCCGCGCCCCGCTCCAGCGCGCGTCTCGGCTGGGCGCGGCTCCGTTCCACCGCCACCACCGCCAGCCGCCGCCCGCGCGCCGCCTCTCTCGGTCGGGCGTTCACGGGGCTCGCTCCACCACGCGCTGCACAGGACCGGGCAGGCACCGCCGGGTCCCGCCGCGCCTCGCTCCGCCGCCGACGCTGCGGCTCGCGTGGCTCCGCCCGCGCGCGGGAACTGCCTCGCTGCTGCTCTCAGAGCGCTCGGCGCACGTGGCCTGGGCCGCACGGTCCCTGCGCCACGCTTCCCTTCACCAGGACACAGCTGACACTGCTCAACAGTCTCGGTAACTAAATAATATTCACGAAAATATTCTTCCATCGGCATATATCTTGACTCCAGTATTAACTGTGTCCAAACGGTTTTCCAAAAGCCCTTGGTAATAATTAAATCCCAAGAAACATAGAAAAAGTTCTTAAACAACCATGCCAGGAAGTGTTTCAGTTCTTTTTGAGCTTGAATCAAGCTAAAATTTACAAATCGTTGTTCAAGAATCATTTTAAGTTTAAGATAAATGTCCATATGCGGCTCTGAGAGCCAAGAGTCTTCCCACGGTTCCTCCATAGTTTAGATATGGAATAGCAAAGCAAAACCAAGAAGAGGAATCCAAAGTTTCCAGGGTTTACTCACACAAATCAGTCGCTTAGGGATCGGGGATCGTTCTGCTCACAAATCTCCACCATTTGTTGCAGTGGGGATCCTGCAACACGCATATATCAAACCAGGAGTCCCGTGGAAAGGAAATATATATGGACAGACAGATTCTTGATAGCTGTTTCAGAGAGATGTTTATTTCTCCAGCCGCATGGCCGGAGCTCTGCCCAGGAACTGTTCCAGTCACGGGGCCAAGGGTCCTTCTGCCCGCGCAGGGAACACAAACCAACCAATGGGAACGAGGCTGAGCAGGGGCAGGGAAGCCCCGTGTCTGTGCCCTCAGGGCCCCTCTCCCAGGGCTACACGGCAGGGGAGGGACCCCAACACCTCACCCGTTTTATTTTAATAAAAGGAGAATGAAAACAACTGGATAAACATAACAAGAACAGTTTCAAAACAAAACAAGCCACCCTCCTGAGTCTTTAAATGTCCAAACAGATTCTCTGGAACATCTTAGGGCTGACAGAAGGGAGACAGAACTCTGAGCATGCTTTGTGGGGAAACTGAGGCAGGAGAGGGTTTAACTTCTTCCCTCCCCCTTTTCATCCCCCACTCGGCATTGGAAAGGGATTTTTGGGGAAACAATTGGCAAAAGCATGGTTTTGTGAGGGAAACCATGGGTGAAAAAAGGGATTGGGAATACACTGGGGGTAATAGGACATAGGGTAAAAGGGAAAGGTGGGATTAGGAAAGGGAAACTGTAGGGGGGGCTTACAATGGAGATACTGTCTAACATGACTACGATTTTTTGCATATATACTGCCTTTTACAATAAAGTAAATCAATAAGGTGCTGTCATGCTTTGCATGTGGGGTAATTAATTTATAAAGTAAAAACTGTTGGAGTTTCAAAGCAATGAATCAAAGATAATTTCATTAGTGACTGCCTTTATATTGTCCTCATTCATGGTGCAGATTGAGTGACATGAGTTCTTGTTAATGTGTTTGTGTAATTGTCAAATCTGACTTTTTTCAGATACTTGGAAGGAAACCATCTGCCTGCTGTGCCGAAGGGGCTCTCTGCCTTCAGACACCTGACACTGATGTAAGAAGCACGTGGTTTCAATGTTAGGAAAATTGCATGACTCTTTCTGCACTATGCTGTTGGTGGAACATAAATAATTAGTATTTGGGGGGGGGGGGAGTGGAAAACACCAAACCCCAAAACCTTCTGTAATTTGAATTTGGAAAGAATTTCACGGTGGACGCTGCTGCCAATAAATGTTCATAAAGAGTGAGGTGCCTGAGAAGCCCCTTGCTCTGCAGGACATCGAGAGGATGAAACTCTCACGCTGGCTGCTGCAGTTTCACTTGGCAGATTTATCTGTAAAGGTCATTAGCAGAGGAGACACATTAATTTGTGCTAGATGAGGCAGTATTTATAATGCTAAGGCAATGACAATTTGCATAGCTGTTTCTGCTGTGAACAGTCATCCAGATAGAGACACAGCTAGGCTTTGTTCTGTAAATTGCTCCCTGAAATACGAAGGAATGACATTTCCTGCCTCAACTATTTATCAGGAATTTTCAAATGCTGTTGCAATCAGCTGTGCAGATACTCCAGTCAAATGGGCTGGACTACCTCAGACAAAAACAACATGGAGGAAAAACTGGAATCCTTTGTTTTAAGAGTGTTTTTTATTTGGAAACATCTCTAATTTTGCTTTTCAAGGAAGACCAATAACAAAACAAAATGTTCTGGTCGAGCCTAAAAGACTTTTTAAAATGAAAAATGAAATTTTGTTCTAGTAGCTGTCAATATGAAGAGCATATGGGAATGGGGTGCCTAGATTATATTGCAAAGCAAGTTGGAACAGTAAATATTCAGCAGTATTTGTATCATTTATTCATTTGTTCTTTTCATTGAATGCTATATGCTGGAGATATGCCTTAATATGTCTGAGCCTGAGGCTTTTTAGGGGAGTCTGATGTGCTTTTCCATTAAAGCTCATTCAAAATTGGTCAGAAAATACACCAGTTGATAATATGTGACTTTTCAATTTCTTCAAGCATTTGCTGTGCAGATATTATGTAATCTTTTAAAAAAAGGCATATTTCATAATTCATACATGTAAATTGTATTTTCTCTGTGTGTTTCTTCAGTGATTTGAGCAACAACAGCATCAGTGTATTGGCCAACCACACCTTCAGCAACATGACTCAGTTATCAACGCTGTAAGTAGCCCAAGTTTTGATAACAGTTTTTTAATTGCTTTTCCAACACCATCTTAGCTGTTGAGCAATTAGTGTAGATCTTGTTGCTTAAGCATGTGGCTTTCCATGCTTCTCTGTGGTTGAATTAGTAGAGAAATAATCCAAGCCAACACAGAGTTGTGACTGTGCTCTCCCCTTCTGCAGCATCCTGAGTTACAACAGGCTCCGGTGCATCCCCGTCCACGCCTTCAACGGGCTCCGGTCTCTGCGAGTGCTGTAAGTGCAACTCCTCCAAAGCAGCTGAGCTGCAGCTGTGTTGGACTGCAGCTGATGGCAGGGAGGGTTTAATGGGCAGATGGTCATGAATATTTTCACGTAATTAGCTTCAATGTACTTGTACTCTGGTGCAAATTGCCTGGTGGAGGCCAGAGCAGGTGAGTGCTAAGGAAGCAATTACGTATTTGCAGGATGAGCAGCTTTTCTCTGAAAGCTCAGGTACAGGACCTGTTGTGAAAAGAGGTCTCCAAAAGACTGCATAGAGTCTGCCTCTTCTGCCTGAACAATGTTTGGGTGTTTCACAGCAAAGGACTTTTCTCTTTGTTTGTAAAAACTTGGTTGTAGAGTGTGAGTTTCCATTGGATGCTTCAGCAAGAGTGTAGTTGTGGAAAGGTCGTGCATTTTCAGAATATTTTCTACTGATTCAGATTTATGCAGGCAAGCTTTTACACAAAAGAATGCAATCTGAAGGGAAGTTAGAAGCCCCCATGCTAAATCAGTGAATAAATCAGGCCAGTGGCTGGGCACCAGTAATGTTGAGATGCCTGTCTCAAATGTCCTGAAGTTGTGAATGAAATTACACCTCATATTGAGTGGGGGCCTACTCAGAGACATCCATGTGTGGTTTATTTCTTGGGAGGTCCTTTTCTGTACTCTTCCTTTCTTTCCAGTGCAGCTGCTTTCAGCAGCTTTCTGGATTGAACCATTTGTTTACAATCTCTTGCGAAAGTCATCTTCGTATTTTCTCAGAGTGTGGGCTGTGGGCCTGTTCCTCACAGCAAGAGCCTCCTCCCAGCTATCCTCAGGCATCTACAGGACTGGCTCCTGCTTCTGTCTCATATTCACTGCCTCTCACCATCAGAAACAAACCCTGGGCTGGGTTTGCTCAGTTGCTTTTGTGGACACCTGGCCCCCTGTGCAGCTGTCAGGAAGGTGGAGAAGGCACCTTCCTCCCCACAGCCCAGAAGCACAAGTGGGTCACCAGGACTTGCACAGTAACTAAAGAGAATAAATTAAATAGCTTGTCTGTGGTGAGATTGTTCAATGTGCTGAAGGAAAAGAGCTCTGAACAGTCGAAGTCAGGGCAGAGGAGCTGAAGGTTGTCCTGAGTGCTTTGAAACTTCACATTAGTATTTTCTCTGTTGAAAAAAAAAAAAAACAATAGATGACATTCACATGCAGAAGTTTGTGTTAATTTAAAGAGCAGTGGTTGCTGTGCACTGACTCCATAAATGTGGAATCAAAGTGTCAACATGGGCAGTACTGGGATTGTGGAAGCAATAAGGCAGAGCTGCTTGGCTGAGACCTTTCACTGTGGTTTCAGTGGTAAAACAGATATCTCAGTTTCAACCTCCCAAATTACAAGACAGCTTTGGATTCCCACTTTTCATTAGTAAATACGAGAAAGATACGTGATTTGGATTTGTTGTTTTAAGTTTGGCTTGGGATCCTGATTTCTAGTGCACTAGGATGGTCACATTTGAGCTGTTACATGAGTCCTGAAATTCAGCCACAGATTAATATATTCTGTTTCATGGCCAAATAAATTATTCCATATGGAGCTGTCTTCTGGCTTGCTTCTGATATGCAAGCTAGCTTGATTAAAGCTCGTGTGGGGCTCTCTACCCTGAATTACAGTGTAGATAAACCATGCCTCCCTCTTTCCAATAGCTACAATTTGTCTTTTCACTTCTGTTCTTGCTGGCCACAATATGGGCAGAAACAGAGGGCAGTATTCTAATGACAACTGTTGTATTTTGGCTTTTTTAAATGATCTGCTAATCAAATTGAAAAAATACCTTCCTCTTTCAAGGGAGAAACTCCCCACTGCCTTGCACAGAGCAGTGAAATGAAGCCTAAATGGGAATCTCTGTTTGTGCTCCCTGCATTTGAAAGCCTCCAGATTGATTTGATTTATTATGGCCCACAAAACTCTGGTATCAGCTACAACTTTTGCCACGTGTCCTCACTGTTGCTACTAAAAATCAATTCTCCAAAGAGAAAATGGTTTCCAAGAGATAATATGAAATCTGTTATTGTCATTTTTTTATTATCCGTGCTCTCAGGGGAACTTAAAAGAGGAAACATCAGCAAAACAATTTCCACCTTTTTTTTTAATACGAAGAAGATAGGGATCTCATTACCTTTGGCTGTGTGTGCCTTTGAAGGTAGCAGACCCTTCTCAGGAAGGTCTTCCAAATTCCTTATGTTTTCTTTATTTTTTGCCTCTCTAGTAAATGCAGTAAATAAGTGCTTTGAAAATCAGAATAATCACAGCTGCATGATGCACTTGGTCTTAGACAGATACTTCATTCTCTCTTCCCTTTCTTAGATTTTTCAGCACAGGCCCAAGTGAGAAAACTGCGGAGTCAACATGTTTATGTTTGAACCTAATATCTATCAGTGTTTACACAATCAGGCCTTTAATCTCAGCCTTCACATGGTTTATCCACAACGGCAGCCAAAGGGTGCTGGAGAGCACACGACATAAAGTCTGGAGAATTTTTTTAATAAGCAGAAAGTGATATCAGTAGGTTTTTGAGCCAAAGCTATTACAGTGAAAAGTTGTGGGTTTGTTTTTTAGTTAATTTGTCCAAAGCTAGTCTTCTTAGAAACTAAATATAAACAGATTAAGGAAACTGAGATTGAGACAAGTTATAAGTATTAGAACTCTCTGGATGACCTGAACAGATTATTTTAAGGATTATTTTGTAATCACATATTTTTATATGTGACTTAAGAGGCAAAGTACAGAAATCAAAATACTTTCTAAGGTCACTAAATAATTGTCCATGTTATAGTTAGGGAAAAAAGGGATAAAATTACCTACTGAATATTCTATTAACAGATATTCTAGTTCTACTGAAAACTGAAGGATATTTCCTGCAGTTCAAAGCTCAGACAAGCAGTAATATCTCTGCTGATAAAGCTGTCACCAATAATCTTCGGGCACAACTTCGGAACCAGTTTTTGCAATACACTTTCATTGGTGGGTGCTGCACTGATTTGACCTAAGAGAAGTATTTGTCTGTTTCTTTACTATTATTATTTTGCATCACAGCATGATTCCTTTTATTTATCCAGTCACTTTGTAAAAGCTCTGCTGCTGTGAGCATTGAGCAGTGACACTGTGGCTTCCCCCTTTCCCTGACATCCGAGCTGTGTCGGTTCCTGCAGGGTTTGGCACCCTCTGGGGCTCCCTGTAGGTGTTTGCCCTTGATGGGTTGTGGCTCTGTGAGCTCGACCCTTTGGCCACATTTCTGTCCTCACAAAAACACATCCCCCTTGTGTCTGTAGTAACCTAATGCTGTGGACAATGGGCTGGCATGCAGGACGTGGGAAGGGTTCGTAAAAGAAAAACAACCAGAAAACCCCAGCCCAAAAGGATATGTTGAATTAATTTCCTTCCCTGAAGACAAAGGAATAAGTTAGTGAGATTCCATGGAGAAGGAAGTTTTAATTTCAAGAATTCTCGAGTGTTCTGTTACTCTGTCCTCCAGAGGAGATCCACATCACCTCAAACCCATACCCCTGCTGTGCACTAGAGTTTAGACAAGAGGATCCCTAGAAGTTGTGCTTTTGAGGGAGAATACACACATCAGTGTGTGTGCTTTAACTGTCCTAATGTTAAAATTTTATTTGACTATTTGCTTACAAGAATTTTGGTATAAAAATGTGTTCCTGATGCAGATCCAAGAGGAAAGATTTTGTTGCACTGTTGAATTCTCTTGCCACTATTTATTATTGTGAGTTTTAAGCAGGGTTTAGAATTTGTCATTTCATTTTAGTTTCAGGAATGATGGTGTTGCTGACATGATTTTTTTTTTATTAAAACACAAGCATTTGCATCCATGAAACGCCTCGGTGTTTGGCACATGTAATAAAGCCAATCATTCTAAGGTTTTTATATTTGATGGGTTTAACTTCTTGCAGATAAATGGCTATGTCATTCTTCAGCTTCTCTTGGATGTTTCCAATACACCTAGGAAAGAAAATGTACCCCTTCACGGGATAAACGTTACTGATACAACCCAAAGATTAATATAAGTTCTGTCATCTGTTTACAGAGAATTGTCTTGCAGATCTTGAAGCCGTTTAAAAGATCAGCAGTAAGCTCATTATGGGCAGCTGCTTATTTAAATGTGCTCATTTCCTTAAACACTGATGACAAGTGGATGGGTAGTCCTGCTCACACCAACAAAATACCCCTTGTTTAATAGCTGTGGGGTTTGTCTCAGTTGGTCATTCTGTACAGAATTAGTGAGTGTGTTTTATCTGGAGTTACTGTGTGGGAGCTCATATCCTTCCTGTTCCTGTTCAGATTAATTTCTTGGAGATACACCCTTACATATGCCAAGTTATTATTGATAGTCAAAACCAAGGTATGCTTAAAAGAAAATTTCAGAGTCAGGATGTTGGAAGGGCATCATGTAGATCCTGGTGCAGCTTATAGTGGTGTTAGGGAAGAAAGGTTGCAAAAAACAGGTGCTTTTGTTTTCATTTGGGGCTATTGTCCATTTCCATGGCTTGAGATTTGGGTTGTTTTAAACTCAATGTTTCAAAAATATGTGCACTTACAGAAATAAAAGATGTGACTGCTGTGTCAGCAAATCAAACAGTAAGTTAGAAAATGAATGACTCAAGGGCAAGAGCTGCTACAAAACACACAGCAGCTCTCTGTTTTCCACCCTCCTCTGCCGTGTCTGGAGCACTGACAGTAATTCCCATTTACGTTTCCCTGTGTAACCCACACACAAATGTATATCTCAGAAAAGAGATAAAGTGGGTGCTTAAATTGTCCTGGAAACAGTGGAGAACCCTTTCACTCCTTTCAGGGGTCCTGAAAATGCTGCTAAAAAATGATAGTTCCTTTGCACAGGGTGAGTAATGTCCTGAAACTGATTTCAGGTGCTTTCCTTGGTAGCACAGAGAGGTATTTTCTACTGTAAGAACGGGGAAGTGTGGCTGTATTTACCCTTGGGGACCCTTGGTCTCTCTCCTAGGATCTCTCTGCAGTCAATACCTAATTTAACTTTCACAATTCTTATTTCCCCTGCTCTGTCTCTGCTGTGCTTCTGGCTAATGGGATTGTATAAGAGAACACAGGTCTGTATGTGAGGGTCTGCTTGTCATCAATACAGTTCTGGTAGCATAAATGGTATGTCACCTTTTTAATTTACAGCAGTACTCACCAGCAATTCTGATTGCATCACTGTTTTCAATGCCAGCATCTAGAGGTAGTAGTGATAAAGCGTGGAAGTTCATGAGTTGTGAAACTCATAGAAACTCTCAAAGAATCAAAATTAAATACCCTTTTTAAGCATCAATTCCTTCAGTTGCAGGGAGCAGACAAAATACTGTGGTTTGATACCTTCCTGCTTCTCCCCCTTCTAGGACACTCCATGGAAACGATATTTCCAGTGTTCCCGAAGGTTCTTTCAATGACCTGGTGTCCCTGTCCCATCTGTAAGTACTTCTGCCTGGGTTCATCTCTTTGATTGATAGTTTCAGATTTGTAAAGCAGTGCATATTGGTACCAGTGTAGGATTGCATTGCTTTTTTGTTTTTCCTGCTCACTTTCCATAATGTGCTCTGGATATTCATAGTGCATCAGTTCAAAGGAAATAAAAAAATGCTAGAACCTGTTGTTATTAGTTATAAAAATATTTTCTTAAGGAAAACCAAATGAGCAAGTGTGACAGTTTTCTCTGCTGTGGACTTTGTGTTTAAAGTTTTCTTTCAGCATTGTCAATGTGAAATGCAGAGTGTATGATGGTCTGAGAGTGAGACAGGGAACCTCCCACAAAGAGCAAATATTAAGCAAATGTGAATTCTTTGCTTAATAAGTGTCATATGTTTTGCATACTGAAATGTTGTCAGTATATGGACTTGTTGATGAATCACTACTGCAAGACATATATATTTAATCACATGGAAATTGGTCATTTCACAGCATTCATACTTCGTTCCATAGTTTGCAAAAATTATTAGACATTGCAGCTTTTTGAGGAAATCACTGTTGTGCTGGTAAAGGGCCAGGAGACTTTCAAATGCAGTTTAGCTGATGAAAGAACAGACAAAGAGCTGCAATGGCTCCAAACTAAACTTGAGTGACCAGAAAATGCTTTTTCATTGAGGTAGTGTGTGCTACTTCACAGTATTGGGCAATAAATGTAGGAAAAGTGATTTTTGTGTAGCATATTTCTTGATTACTATCCTCAGTTTATCAGAGGGTTTGTCTTGGTCCCTCTGAGAAGCGAGTGGTTTCACAGGCTGATACGGATGTTTTCTGCCCTGATGCTGATGTACACATGTGTGCATTTAACACAGGTTTATATCTATTTATTGTCTCTTTTCAACCTTTAACATGCCCTCCAGAACACTTCCCTGAACACCAGATTCAGTTGGATATTTAGATACTTTCTGGATAGCAGATACATCCCTGGACTTTATGTTTCTGTGTAGCTTCTGTCTCTGTTCCTCTCTGGACAATAAAAAATAAAAATATCTCGGATTGGTAGTGACAGAAATCATGACAGGAACTTGGGCAACTTGAGCAGAGAAATAATCTTCTCTGTTTCCAGCTTACACCTTGGTATCACTGTTTTTGTGCAAAATGTATTTGTTTTTCCTGTTCCCAGTTTAGTCAAGTCATTTTGTGTGTTTGGGATTGAAAGTCTGACTGAGCTGAAGCCCTGCACCTCCTTCTGGAAGTGCAGTGACACCTCCCATACTGGGAATCTGGCTTCTGGGGGTATTTTTAGAACTCAAGAAATAAACATATCGTGTCCCATTTGTTTGGATTTCCCTCAGGGTTTGCATTAAATGAAGTGCGGATTCAGTTTTCCTGGGTAAACCGTTCACCTTAGGGAGTGATAAAAGCCCCTGTGGCCCAATACAATCTCTGCAGTCTTTCTGTTTAGACGTATGTGCTGCCAGAAATGTAAAATACACAAAGCCCAAATGAACAGTAATAAATAGGATCCATAAAATAAATAAGACCTGTCTGGGGTGTAATTTGCGCAGTTGAGCAGTTGAATTTTACAGTGCAATAGTGCTCTCCAGTTTCTTAAAGAGAATCCTGAAACTTTTAGCAACCACAATGAATTTTTTCTTCACATGCCAGAAAAAGCTGTGCTTACTCAAACCAAGTCATATATAATTGAAAATAAATGCATTTTGAGCTCCTCCTGATATATAGATCTTCAAGGAGAAAGCATGCACTTGGAGTCAGTTTGAAAATGATAGAAGGAGTTGCTACCCATCAAACTCTTAAGGCATGGAAGAACAAAAATTTTTCTTAACTGTGCAAGGTGTGTGGCTGAGGGTGGGATTGGTGTTCTGGCAGAGGCGAGCTGAGTACCAGGGTGTGGATCAGGATGGTCAGCCCAGGCCTCCTGTGTCAGGACAAGGGGGACAGCAAACTAGCTTTTAGAATTGCAAAGAGATGTTTGTGTCGCATAGACAAAAGTACAGATTTTAGTCGGACACTTTTGCAGCAGTTTTGAGTTGGTCTGTAATTGGAAGAACAAAAGGGAAATCTAGATGGTCGAATCACTTTCTCCATAGCTGTTTAAAGCCTGTAGGAAAATATTCACCAAATTTATTTTACGTCGTAAACATCATCTCACTGAAATGGAAATATTATAACAAACTGTGTGGCTTTAGCTCACTAAATTTGGAGGTAGGTTTTTATGTGCTGTACCCTGCTTTTTTTACTATTTATTACTTTATTTAGTTGAATCCTATAATTGTCTATTTAAGCCATGACTCTACTAATGTTTTTAGTCCAGGGCAATGATAAGAATGCTACAGCACTACTGTAGGATCAAGTATAATGTTACTTTAAAAGAATCCAAAATCTGCTGGGATGGAACTGGCATGCAGTTCCTGTCGTTGCTGTCCTCACCATTCTTTGATTCAGTGTCCCAAGTACTGCCCACGCACAAGCTGACCCTGGGGCACTCCAGGAATTCCACAAACCCTAGGGAATGGATGATGTTGGGTACAGCAGGTATTTCCAACATATTTCCCATACAATGGGATTCCTAATCCTGCTGAATCGTCTTTACTCAAATTTTTATTAACTACCTATAAAAATAAGCTGTCCTGTCCTCTGTTTTTCAACATTATCACAGATAGAGTTTTTTAATTGACTTTATTCAGAGTTGCCTCTGAAACAAAATAAGTGTCTGAACAGAAATATCTGCTCAACATTTTGAAAATGCTGCTGGTATTTCCTTACAAGGAAATTCAGGGTATTTCCTTACAGCGCAAGATATTTTTACCTTCTGGAAATATTTTGCTATAATGGGCAAAGAAATCAAGAAAGTATGTTAGAACTCATGAATTAAAATCTGAGAATTATCTCTAGTTCCTAGAAATAATTTTTTTAAAAATTAAAAAAAAAACCAAACTCAACCCAACCCAACCCAAATTCTAGGCAAAAACCCCAAAACAAAGCACAAACCACAACCAGAAGTGTGGAAGGATACATGTGATAATTTCTGAAGTTGTCAACAATGTTATTAGTAATCATTTCTAGTGACTGTAGAGCAACTGTATTTCTAATGTAGTTTATAAATATTAATTAACATGGTAACAAGCTTTCCGTTGTCCTCCCACTCACATTTTGTATATGGCAGTTGCTCAACACTAAAAATTTCTCAGCTTTCACTGCTGCATTTTGTTTGACCTTGGACAAGTGAGCCAGTTGATCACAGTTACAGGGTGAAAAAGTCAACCCAGTAGTTTTTTTCCATTGTAAGCAATGGATTTACAGGAGGAGTGGATGGATATTTTTTAATGCAGAGCTGCAGTACACATTTAATTTTGATGAATGAGCCCCAGACAGGGTTTGAACCTATGAACTCTCATTATGAATCTGTCTAGGGCACAGTGGGTTCATTAGTCACTCCAATAGAAATGTATCAACAAATTTACTGAGGTTTCTGTCTTAATATCCTGCCTGATATGTTTTTATTTGAAAGAAGCTTGAGTTTAAAGTAGCATCTTAAAAATAGTTTATAGCATATGCAGAAATTTTAAAGTCTAAAAACCAATTTGAATCATTGTTTTCTTTAGTATCTCTTCCTTGTGCTATTCTTTATTTAGTTTATTTTCCTCTCATGGCAATTCAGGTGTTGTACAGCTGAAGTCTTACATTGACTTTGAGCAAAATAAATAAAGACTTTCAACATAAATTTCTTCACATTTTCAACAAATAGTTGTCTTCAAAGTGACTTTTCTGAAGTCTGAACTTTGTAATTGACTGATTTCCTGAGAAGACACTTTCTTTAAGAGAAAGAGAACTACAAATGAGTAAAGGTAGCACCTAAATTTAAGGTTAAAAGGTTGGTTTTCTTTTGGATAGATGTCCATGAATAAAGGGAAAATTCTCAGAATTATAATTTCACTGTATAATTGCATCTTCTTCAACTATTTGACCTAACTCAAATGATGGGTCAAGCAGCAAATGTGTTTTCAAAGTCATAAATAAACTTAGCAGACACTGGATTGCAGTTTGGAAAATGGAGGTATCCTCTGGATGTGTGCTTTGTCTGGTGAGGAGTCATTAATGTGGGCCATCAGATCCAAACTAAATTACACAATTCAGTGTTAGAATATGCTCAGGAAGGACAAAGAATTAAATAAAGGGAATCAGTGTGATAAATTTGATGAAAGCAATATGTCTGGTGACATTGCTCAAGCACCATTGTTTGAAAGAGGGATTTCTTCTAAGGTATTTACACAACTTTCCTAACTAATGATGGGAAGAAAGGAGAAGAACAGGAATACTGCAGGAGATTAATCTAAAATCCTTCTGAACCCTCATCAGATCTTTCCCACATTGTGAAACAAAGCGTCGCTGTAGAAATGTAGAATAAAATGTGCCTCGGTGAGATCAGAGCTGTTATCTTTGCCAAATAACCTGTGCTCATTGCTTTGCACCCCAAGGGCTCTGGGCACCAACCCCCTGCACTGCGACTGCCACCTGCGCTGGCTCTCCGAGTGGGTGAAGGCGGGATACAAGGAGCCTGGGATCGCCCGCTGCCGCGGCCCCGAAGCCATGGTGGACAGGCTGCTGCTCACCACCCCCACCCACCACTTCCAGTGCAAAGGTAGGAGCCAGCTGGGAGCCTCTGCCCTGTGCTGCCCACAGGGCTTTAGTTTCACACCCTTGGTTTTGTGCGTTCGCAGGGCAGTTGGGTTTGGGTTTCGTTTTCTGAACCGTCGCGTTCTTTCCAAGTTGCGTTTTCTTGTGTTCTTCCCCAACGTGCAGGTAACTGCTCCACTGGCAGGAAAACCAGGGAGCCTCAGAGCAGGGAGTGTTCCTGATGCTCACACCAGGTTATGTAATGGCACGTTAGTATGTAGGGTGTTGTTAGAACTTCTTGGAACAAATAATTTGTTTTGGCCTGTGACTTACCCCAAAAAAATTGGGAAAATAAGAGTTGTTATGAAAACATAGAGAACTGTAGTTATTACACACATTTACATGAAAACTGAGGAACTGAGAATTCTTCTGGAAAGCAAATATTTACCAAAAGTACGTTTTCATCTGCTGATCTGCAAACTGTTCCCATCGGCTGTGATTCAGAAACTGCAGATTATGGAAAACGTGTCATGTCCGAATTCAGTGTGCATTCATTCAGGAGAGGGCTGAGGTGCAGCTCTGAACAATTTGGGGTACTCAGTGACAGGAGTGTACTGTGTTAGAGAGCAGTCAGGCATGATAAGGAGCACACTTTCTGTGGATTAAGTAAGGAGCTCATTAGTGAGTTGAGATTAAGACGTAGCTGGATGTTCTCATAAAAAAAAAAAAAAAAAGTTAAGGAGGTTTGCTTAGCTTACCAGCAAGTACTTGAAGATGGAGCTATGTTTATAGTGGAAAAGATGGATCAGTAGCCGCTCTTAGAAATGGAAATGAGGGCATAAAGCCTGTTTTTATGTCTCTCAGAGTGCCATGCCCATTTACACTACTGCCTGGCAGGGTGATTTTATAGGTGCTGGAATTAAACTGCTGAACAAACAAATGATGGTGTTGGGGTGAGTTTAAAACACAGGTTCCCAAGGCTGAGCTGAATTTTATGTCCTTTCAAATATATCTTTAATAACTGTAACCTTATAATTTAATTACTTTGAAATGTCAGTCTCAAAACTATCAGAACTCTGACCATAATTGTCAAACCGCAGACTTTGCAATAGTCTCTTAAATGTGAAGTACAAATATAATAAGTACTAAAAATACCAAATAATGCACTTGTTCCCATGACATGAACCAAAGAAAATAATTGATTTTGTACATTAAACAGGGCCTGAAAACTTAACCAGAAAGAGAAGTTGGATGTCTTCTTCATTCTGAACCTGTGATAAATCAATAGTTATACTCATTTTCTCTCTAAACTAAACAAGCAACTCTTAGGCAAAAGATAAGTAAATCTGTGATCCAGGATATTAGATGTAGTTGTATGCTTCTTATGTAAATATTGGATTGGTCCACTAGAAAGCTGGTGTGCTTTCTAATATCCTAAAGGTCTCCATGGCTTGCTTTATCTCAACAGAAAAGGAAAAAAAATATGTTGATTTGGAGTTGGTCTTTGCACAAGCAAAATCTGTGGAGGGTCTGGACAAGTGGCAGTAAAGGTCAAGAAGCTCCAGGGCCTAGAAAAATTCACCTTTGCTCATCACAGTACAAATATTTTGGAAACCAGTAAATGATTTGGCAGTCTCACTGTACCCCTTTCCCATTTCAGGGAGTGCTGAGCCCCAACTCCCCAAACCCCTGGGTCCCAGCATCAAGAGTGTGCCCATGCTGGGCTGGGTACCTTGAGCTGCTGCACAGAGGTCGCGCTCAGATGTCCTCTGGGACCTCCAGGAACTTTTACATTAGGAAAAAGAAAAAAGTATTTTAACTTATTCTTGTTAAAAATATGGGTTTAGCCTGTGACTAAGCAGGAGGTTATGTCTCAGCAGAGCCAAGAAAATAAAAGTGTGTTATGTGCAAGTCATGCAAACTCAGCTCTGCTTTTTATTAACTTGCCCTCCCAGCTATGCAGTAGAGGAAAGGAATGTGCTGGGCTGAGGGCATTTTGCTATATGGATTTATAAATCAAATCCACAAGGGCAAAGTAATGAACTACTTAACTGCTAGGAACTAACACTGTTCTTATTAGCTCCTACATTGATTGGCTTTGATCTATGCCATAGAAATAAGTGGAAAATGTACATGTATTATGAAATAAATAAATAATAGAACGAATTTCGTCTCACTGACCTCTAAATCTAAAAGAGCAACACTGCTGCCTGTCTCATGAGCTCTCAGAGGAGCCACCTTTGTTTATTCTTTGTATATTTTACCACGAAGACAACTGTAACTCAGATATGTCACATTCCAGCCCCGCTCATTGCCAGGAATTCAGGTGTGATTTCCTCTTGCTGTCCTAACTCCAAGGTAAAAACATGTATGGCATGTAGGTAGACATAAACACAAAGATAGAATAGGATGACAATAGTCCTTTATTTAATTTTGGGATTTTTTTCTTCCTGTGTGTTTTTCCCCCATTACTGCACATGGCACTCCCAGTCAGTCCCTGGTGGCACCACCGTCACTACAGGACCAGGACACAGCCCAGGTGTTGTCCCCTGAGACCCTTCAGTCCCCATTCCTGCCATGTTCTTACCCCTGCTGGTGCTCTGCAAGTGTTCAAAGTAAACAGTGAAGGTTTATTACTCATGCAGGATGATTCAGAGCAAATCTCAGACTGGAAGGGATTTTTTCATTCCTAGTTCTAACTCATTCCTAACTCTGGAGCTCCACCTTCTCTTGACCATCAAATATAAGCTTCTTTTCTTCACTTTCAGGATGTTTCACAATTTACTCCTTCGTACCATTTATCATGCAGTAACAGAAGCTCTGTGCCCACTTCTGATTAGTAGAGGACCAATTTTAAATTATTTTTAAATACATTCCCTTAAAAATGAAATAAAATTATGTTAAGGTCTTTACTGCCTGATATAATTTAAGCCACTTTAAAGTGCTAGGTTTTATTTTTTATACATAAAAGCCAAGGAGTTAATACTTATTCATATTTGAAATGTAGCCACTTGAAAAATCACTGTGTTGTAACTGTGACTATACCTGTGACTATACCTGTTACTATAACTGCCTAAATTAGCTTTCTGTAAAATCTCAGCCATAAAATATTGATTGACTTGGGACCCCAAATGTAATTAGTGTTGTTTTAGTCTGTGTTTGTTTTCCTGCTCACCTACATACTTCACTACTTCTCTGGAAGATTTCTGCTAAAAATATGAGGTTTATTACATGGTTTAAATATGGCCATGTGTATTTACCTGCATATATTTACATCTGTGTATATTTTGCTTTATTGCACTTTTCTGAGGTGGCTCAGTGTTGATCATTCTTCTGGGTAGGGAAGAAAGTAAGTTTCAAACTCTGTTAAAATTAAGGATGGTAGAGAACTTTGCACCTAAATATTCCCATAGGCCTCTAACTAAATCTGTCTTGTGCATGGTTTTTATTTATGTTGTTGCATCTGCACTTTCATTCTTGTTATCAGCCATAGAAATGTCAGGTTACAGTTCCCTGGGGTTGCTGTTGCAGGATTTCCAGAGCTGAGAAAAGGAAAAATTGCTGAAAGCCATATATATATATAACCCTCTCCCTGGAGGTTCCCAACATGCTTTTTTCAGAGCATATGTTTGCATCTTCAGGAGAATATAAGCATCATTGAGACTTGCCTAGCACTTGATTTAAGTACTTAAAGCCTCTCTGATCCCTGGGAATCCCATGGTGTCGTGCAGTGCACCTGCAGTTTGTGCATTTGCGCCAGTGCTTAGGAAAAAACGTTTGTGTGTGCATGGGAGGCTTTAATTTTGCAATCCAATTCTCTGCTAATGCTCTGTGCTTGCCTCTCCAGAGCCGGTGGATCTCAGTGTTGTGTCCAAGTGCAATCCCTGCCTCTCCAACCCCTGCAAGAACAATGGGACATGCAGCAGTGACCCAGTGGAGCTTTACCAGTGCACTTGCCCTTTTGGTTTCAAGGTATGACTCCAAATGAGCTACACGAGAAACGAGGAACTGTTCCCCTTCACTTGTGTTTTTTTAATTGTTGTACTGTGAGAAGTTAATTTTACAGGCACCTGGCCTCCAAAGTTGCCTTGCTCAAGCAGGTTTGTGTGTGAATTTTCACCTGTGCCCTGCTACAAATTTCGTCCCCTGCAGTTGGAATGGCTTTGCTTTGTGCTGTGACTACACAGTTCATCCTGAGAAACTGGCTCTGGCTGACCCTCTTTTGAGCAGGGTGGTTGGACTTTACAATCTCCAGAGGTCACTTCCAGCCGTGGGCATTCTCTGATTCTGTGATGTAGATATCCATGTAAAATGGCAAGTTGGTTTTATCCTCCTTTTAGTTTTTTTTTTTTTCCAGCAACAAGATCACCATTTCATAGGCTTCCAGCCAAAGGGAAGGCAGTTCAGATGAGAATGAAGGGCCAGTTTGGTCCACAGTGACAGAATGTTGATACCTGGTAGTTTACACCCACCTTACACAGACTGATGAGCAGAAAGATGATCACTGATCAGACACAACCCCTAAATCAGCTGTCTCTGAATTCAGAGCACTCATGTCCATAGAGGGATCTGCAAATACGAATCCTATGGATGCCAGTCATTGTGAGCAGTGCCAGCTTCCTGATAACACATTGGGAAATGGAGAAAGGGTCACTGAGTAAAGCAGTTTCTTCAGTAGTGATGGATAACTCCCCTTGTTCACACTGCACTGTGAGAGTTTCAGGACACCAGGGCACTGTCTTAGAGCTGATGGAGCTGGAAATCTAGCTCAGGAGTCAGTAGCTGAAGGATTAAGTATAAGTAATAAATGAGGCATATGATCTGTTCACAGCCTGGGGGGTTTCAGGTGTTATGGCCAAAGTAGGCTGCATCCTGCAGATTGGGATTTATTTGCCTCTTTGGATATTTCTTACAGTCCTGGTCAGTTGAAACAGATGCTCATAAAACACAAAGTAATAAGAATTATAGGGGAAAAAAAGGAGGGCAAAACCAGACATAGGTGTGGGAAGTAAGCACAAGTATCTCTGTGTTACATTTCAGGTAGGATTTAGGAATTAATTAGTTCTGATGATATCACCATTTCCCTTCTCTGTTTGCCTGGGATACATCCCAGAGTAATTGCAATAGATCCCTGAAACCCTGGCAAAGGGAAGATATAAAGCTTATTTCTTCTATTTCACCCAGTGCCCCTACACTTAGTACTCAAGGATAATAACACTTCCCCTAAGTAATTGAAAAAGGCATTGGAAATTTCCTGTAATTAAAAATCTTTCTACCCACTGGCATATCAACCAGAAACTTTTCTAGGATTTAAAAGACCATATCATCAAAAATCTGTTTACCTGAAACTACTTGATAACAACCTGTTTATCTCCTCAGGTTAACAAGAGAATGGTCATTTTAATTTGATTTTTAACATAAATTA
The DNA here is from genome assembly GCF_020740725.1 of Corvus hawaiiensis. Classification (NCBI taxonomy): domain Eukaryota; kingdom Metazoa; phylum Chordata; class Aves; order Passeriformes; family Corvidae; genus Corvus; species Corvus hawaiiensis. The sequence continues at coordinate 16,624,018 of NC_063227.1, read as the reverse complement.
GGTGGAATTCTTCAGGTGGGAACTTGAAAAGTAAATTATTTCAGAACCAGCAGGAAAACACATAAATCTTTGTGTATATCTTACTCTGTAAGACAAGTATCATGGAGCAGGTGTCCAGGTTATTCTAAGTAAAAATGTGTTATGAGTATATCTTCTTTTTTCACCCTTAGATTTTTGTTTGCTGGTTGTTCTTTTGGTTTTTTGCTGTATTCCTGATTCACAAAGTCACTGGTATAGATGCATTTATACTGCTAGAAGACACAGTTATGAAGGGAAGATTTATCTAAAAGAATAATCAAGAATAATCCTCTAGTTTATCAGCACACTGTAGTGTGCCTTAAGCCCCAGGATGCATCATTTTCCTTGGAAGGGTTTTGGCAAATGCCTGATGTGATTCAGTTTAAACATCTCACAGAGCATCCAGCTTTGCTCCTCTCTCACTTTCTCAGGTGACATCAGTGTGTGAATGCAAACCCCAAAACCACAGTGAGCTTGTAAGCACCAAGCTGCCAGCCAAGCGTGGCAAAAAGCAAACAGAGCAGGCATGGCACTTGGAGCAGGGTTTAAAAATACTGACTGGATAACAGCTCAGGGAGAATTGGTGGAAATTTAATAAGCAAAAAAAGAACTGTGTGTCTTTACCACAGGTTTTTGAATAAAAATGAAATATGACAGGTCCAAATGCAAACCATATGAAAGGAGCACTCTATCTACCACGCAGTTCTCCACCAGAGATTCATGCTAATTCAATAACAATACCTTGCTTCCTTCTCACCAGCCAGCACCAAACAGCTCCATCCATCTGGAAGCTATTTCCCAGACCTTGATAAATTGCCCTAAATCTGCCCTCTCAGCATTTGTTTTTCCTTGTTTGATGTAGATTTTCAAAAAATCCTGTGTGGAAGAGTGCATCAATAAAGTGAAAAACCCACCCTTTTCCAAATTTAAGCTGACGGCTTCATAATGTTCCCTGGACAGGGACAGACATTACAAGCAGCTTTCTGGGGTTCCTGTGCTCATGCCAGCCTTCAGAAAAAAGGGCAGCTAGCAGAAAGTCACCTAAGTTGCCAGTTGCCAACGTGGTGCCTGATGAATCAGGATGCTCTACCAGTTAACTGCATTCTCAAAAGCCTGTGGTCTGGTTTTCGCTGTCACACTGATGACAGTTCCATCTCTTACTTTTCATGCTCACAGAGATGGTTTTGCTATTGAATGTACATCTTGTGGGGCTTTTAGCCATATGTGGTGCTGCCCTTGATGGTTTGGGTAAACTCAAAATGAGATAAGTCATGGACCACCTGAGCTGCGAGGCCAGAGGGCCCCAGTGGTGTTTGATTAGGACAGAAACAGAGACTGCTCACTCAGGAAAGGCCAAGGCTGAGCTGATAATGATCTTTGCTGCTTCTCTTTCCATGAAATGAGTGATGAATGTGCTTGTTGAAGATAAGCCATGGTTGAAACAGTGCTGTTGTGGTTGTACTTTGGGGAGAAAGCCCCAAGGAGTGGGATATGGCACCTCTAGCATCTGGCAGGCTCATGAGCAGGAGCTCCAGGGTGCCACCAGTGCTGGCAGGAGCTGGCTCTCCATGTTACACAGGCATAGGTGTCATTATCCAGTGGGTTGGGGTTTTTTTCTCTTCTCCATAGCATTCTTTGAATGATTATTTAGATAATATGTGTGGTTTAGATTGTAAAGTCTGATTGTAAGTAGAGAGATGGAGCTTTCTCCTGCTGGAAATGCTGCTGGCCACCTGTAGAGCCAGTGTGTGTGAGTGCAGCTGGGGCTGGTGCATAGATAACAGGAACCTACAGTTCATTTATTCTGTAGAGCATGTGGCTTATAAGTATTCCCATTGACATTGCAAAATTGAGTCCATGGGTGTTGGAATTCAAGAGATTAATCAAACTTGCAATCAATAAGCCATTGAAAAAAAATTCATTTGAATAACTAGCAAAAACTAAGGTGAGTGAAACCAACACAGTGTATTTTGCCATTGCTGTATTCTGAAAATGCCCTTTTGGAGTTTTTTGGCTGATTTTTGTCTTTTATACTTTCTTTTTCTTAAAACTGAGGTAGCAACAAATACAGAATAATTTGCTTTCTTTCAAATAGAATTATTTGTAGAACTGGGGAAAGAGTTTAAAATACACTTTCGTTTTGTCTGAAATGAAAGAACATTGCCAACCCAGATCAGGAAGCCCAGTGCCTGCCTAGGAATCTCCACAGCCTCTCTGATTGCTCAGGTAAAGGAGCCGGAGCTGCTGGAATGCAGATGTTTGTCACCTCTGGATTCTGCTGTTACTGACAGCTGTCTGAAATGGAAAGTGAAGATAGGTAAAATTGGCACAGCTCTTATCCCACACTCCAGGCACCAGATGCTGATGCACATCTATGCTCTAAGTTTTATCCAAATCTATTCACCTCCCTGTTGAGTTCAGCCAGTGTCCTGACTTCTCTTGCAGCACTGCAGTGTCTTGAGGGTTCAAGCAATTTCACCAATCATCCAGAATGACAGATACAATTGGAAAAATCCTGGGTAAAGCTCTTGGGCTTTGGAGAGACAGCTTTCTTTGCAGCCAGACTCTTGTGGTGGGAGGCATTATAGTGAAGCCAGAATGGTATTTAGTGAGGAAGCTGGCTCCAAAGTTCTGCTAGGAACTTGGCTCTTCCCCCTCCTCACCCCCAACGCCTGCTTTTCATCCCTGGGAACAAGGTTAGAAATGGCAGAGCAGGATGTCTCTGGGGTGTGGGGGATTCACACATATCCTGTGTTTGCACTGATACAAATTCTGTGCCAGCACTTGAGGGGGTCAGTGCAGCTGAGCAGGAGCCGTGGCTGCTGAGCACAAGGCTGACAGAAGGTTTCCTCAGCACTGCTCCCGTGCCACTGGTGCTGCCCTGGCTGTGGGGATGCTTGTGGCCTTGCCTGTGCTTGGAGCACGGGAAGTTTGCTGTATTTGCACTTTGCCACGTCGAGGTTCTGCAGCATGACACAAATAATCTGTGAGAGCCCTGCAATAATGGCAGTGTGGGGAGGATTCAACACAGAACTCAGCTGTTCAGCACAGTTTGCTCATCTGCAGCTACCTGGGGCAGCTCTCACAGCTCAGGGGCCAGACTGTGCCTTTATTCCAACGGGGCAGTTTCTCAGTGATGCTGACTCGGGTGGGGTTGAGTAGATGTAACCCAGGGTAGAGTTTGGCTGCTGCTGCCAGGTTTGTCAGGCTGATTCTGTGTGCAAGCGTAGCTCTGTGCTTTTGTCTCTTTGGCTCTATTAATATATACGTGTGGCTCCCCATGTGCATACTTCAGCACACAAATAACTCCCCAGGCTGGAGTGGCAAAGGGAGAAGAAATTGGAAGGGGCTCTAAGCAGCCTGCCCTCATCCACATGAGCCAGGAGAGCAAATGCCTCTCTCTGCCTCCATGTATTGCTCTGCCCTGGCCTCTCTTCTCTCCCGGTGTCAGGGTCGGGGGAACAGGCACTGGAATGTCAGCTCAATGCCAAGTTTTCATGTAGAAGGAATCAGTGCAGCAAAATGCTGGTGGTGTGAGGTGGTTCTGCCTTGAACTTTCATTCTAATAAATTCTCCTGGAGTGTGTGTTTATGTGATCTGGGGTGTTTTATTTCTGTTTGATCATTTTAACTATACTGAAAATGCTTATTAATGAATGTCGAAGAAGCATTTTCCGCTCATAGTAAAATAAGAGAGAAAGCCTTTAGGGATGAGAGGTAATGGGTGGCCACATAAAATGAGTAGATCTGTATTTATGTGTGGATTTTTAGGGCAAACACCAATGTCAGCAGTAGGTGGTTGCAATTTCATATAAAGCTCCTAGGGCAGAAAAAACTGCAGAAATAACTATATTTTCTTCCATGTGCTTATTCTGTAAAATTTACCATGCATCAGTCAGACTTTTGTTACTTTCTTTTTGCCCTTTTTGTTGTAGTAGGTCTAAAGAAAATGGAGATTTCCATGTGGAAGAGCATAAAATGAAAGGCTTAGGGAGGGATTACCGCCCCAGTTGCTGGCTGAAGGCGTCGAGGCAGGAACACACCCACCACAGGCCCTGTAAAAACCCACTCATGTAGTGTGGCAGGCCCTAATGAGGGCTCTTAACAGTAAAGCTAGCTCTAAAGAAGTATTTCCATTTTTGTTAGGCCAACAAGAAAGCAGATGTTGAGCAGCTTCAGGCATTTGCTCTGTTTGTGCAGTGCTGCATCAGGAGCTGAGCAGCTCAGGGGGATGGGGAGCTGTACCCACAGGTGGGCACTGTCATGTCCCTTCTGTTGGATGAACAGTCCAAAAGAATCAGTGTGGATTATTCCCCTTCACTTTGGTTTTACTACTGTTTTCCTGGTCTAGTTCTAAATGAGTGACCAGACTTCCAATCTTTCTTTTCCCAGGGTAAGGAGAAGTTTTTGTTGGCGTTTAGTCTGAATTTCAGGCTCTTGTTCTTATGTTTGTTTGATCCTATTACACTAAATAAAAATTTTTCTTCCTCTGTGGTTTGTCTACCTTTCAGGTGATTTCTGGTTGCTATAACTCTGCTTAATCAAGTCCTGTTTAACCAGGTCTTAATTTTCTGCATCCCACCATTTCTGCACGATTGAACCAGTTGACGCAGTTGGCCACAGCTGAAAATCCTTATTGTAGATTTCCTTGTGATTTTCTGTCATCTGTTATCCTTGAGGCTTTCTTGGCACCGATTTTACTCGATGAAATGGCTTTTGGGTTTCTTTTGTTGTCCAAGAACATGACCAGAGATTTTCCTGGGAGGTTGATTGCCTTATTTTCTCCTTTCCTGTGGTGATGATGGAATTGATGAAGTTGCTATAAGCAAGCTAAGATGAAAAGAAGAGTAAACCCACTCCTGTTAATAGAAATGATCTAATGCCAGACTCATTTGGGAATTAGATTGGGATTAGATTAGTGTGTGGGGGTGAGTGCAAAAACACTGCAGGTAAGGTTGTCCCAAAGCTCTCTGACCCCCGTGGTCCCTGGGGTCCCCTCCTGCAAAGAACCTCTGAAATCAATATTATGCTCTTGCTTGTTATTAGAGTGGTCATGCTTCACTTGTTTAGTAGTCTGAAAAATTCATGTGCACGTTTGATTCTGAAATCACTGCTGCCTGCCTGGGTTACCTGCCGGTTCAGCCCACTATCAGATTGATACCAGAAAGGATTGCTGGTGTCTCTGAGCTGGAAAACCTTGTAAGGGAAGCTTTGCAGATCTTCCATGAGCAAAGCAGATTACACTGGCATTTCTGCTGAAATAATGTGTACTTCAGTGTGAGACCTTTTATCAGCAGAGAGCTGTTGCAAACCAAACGCCTGCATCCTTAACAAACAGGGAAGTGCCAGCAGAGGGTTCTTCCAAGGGACTGTGACTCTTCCAGCATATTTAGCTCTATTTATTTCAGAAACCCAGTAAGCTTTTTGGAGAGATTTTTTAATCACATAATCTCTGCCTCATGTTAGGCTTCATTGGGTTTCTGCTTGTAATGTGTGCCTCCTCTCCAGGCAGGCTGTTCAGTAGCTTAAGTATTAGGCATAGTTAATTTAAAATACAACAATTATATTTTATTTTATTTCTTAAATCATATTGATAGTATTTTTGCTATCTGTATAAATGTCCAGTCTTTATAACTTTCTCTACAGAGTTCACATTAAAAAAGAGGCACTGACTTCTGGTAGTATGAAAGGGAAAGTTTATTGTCACTGCAAAATATACTTCAAAATAAATTGGCACTTAAGTATTTTGAAGGTACTAAAAACAGTACCTTCAGTTCTCATTCCTGAATACTGGTTGAATTAGAGACTACATCGGAAATATTCAGTGTTGGATTTACATCAAATATATTGGGCTGTATTTTATGTATAGAGTCAACCCTCAGCAAAATTAACTATTTTCAGTGCCCCTAATTTTCTTCTGCGTCTCCCAAAATGTTCACACAATGGTCTGGATCAGTCAGTTGTAACCTTGGAAGCTCTAGAGTACATGCCCCATCCAGTCTGGAACCTCTGGACTCATTTCAGACATGTGCTGTGTGAATTGACTCCGTGATGGATTAATGACATATCTCCTGTCATTGATTAAAAGCCCAAAAGACCATTGAAACCCAAAGTGCTTATGTGAGGAGAGGTTTAGAAGGGCAATCAGGATTTACATGGTAATTAATGTAATTACAAAATAAACCTCAGATGTCCACAGAGAATTAAATTCCATACTCATAGGAGAAGAAACAGAGTTTTTAAAAAATAATATGATGAATCCTTGCACTTTGACTTTGACAGGCATATTCTTGATTACTAGCTGGAGAGGTAATGGAAGGTGTATTATACCCTGGAGGGTCATAAATCTTTCTGATTTAAATAAAATGAGGCTTAAGAGGGCAGAGCTTGCCTAATTTTCTATAAATTGACAATTGTGATTTATTAACAAGGACAAGGAAGTCACTAAGAAGTGCTGCTGCCATGGCCAATTATGAATTATATATATGCCAGATGAAGCTAGACTGGTACAGGAGGTAACTACACAGTGCTGAAGATGGTGGGGTGTAAATATTGTCTGTATTTTTACTTTGGATAATAATACTGAGAAAGTTTGCAGAGGGAGCTAAATCAGCTGGGTGGTGGGAGGGGCAGCACAAGAACAATATCAGGGTCTCTTCATAAGCTGCCTTTTGTGCCATTTAGCAAATAGTATTTCTCATGTTTATGAGCAGCAGGCAACTCTGCTGTAGCATGGACGTGTCAGTGTAAGTACAGGTGTATAAACAGCGATACTGAACTGAAAATACAAATCAGATTATGCTAGGTAAATTCAGATTTATATTAAAAAGCTTTTATTCCAAACTAGAGGTGGGTGAAATAAATTAATTTTTCACGTTAAATCAATTGGCTTCTAAACAGCAGTCCTCAGAAGGTACATTTTTATTACCCTGTTGGGACGGGTGACTGAAGAGAAAGAGTTAATTCATCCCCAGTGTGAGTGGGGATTCATCCCTGAGGTGTGGGTGTCTATAGCAAGGTCTGTGTTCAGAAGGAGGAGTCACAAGATTTTTGCGAACAACAGATGATCAAAATCTTTCAACTTCCACCTGGCAATCTGAAAGCAGTCTGATCCAAAATTGCTGTGATATTATCCATGCCTTGCCAAATAATTTGTATATATGCCTAAGCAGATGGATCTGACGTATGCCCTGCCAGCTCTTCGAGTTGCTTGACCTTGCCAGTGAGCATCAGATACATCTTTTCCAGATTGAGGCTTAGCCATTATGTCCGTGGCCAGAAAGAGCATAAACAAGGAAAACAGTATCACCTGGATCTACTGAAGAGCTTTGCATTACTGTGTGTGGATAACAGGGCTGTCTGCATGTATCTGAATATCAGTGCAATCAGGAAATCAGTTTCAAATGACCTCACTGGTAAAATAACAGTCATTCCCAATGCTGTATGGTTTAGCCCTTCCTGTAAAAGAATTTCAGTTAATTTTACATTTTGAAGTTAGTTCCACTCTTCACACAGTTTACAACATCTCTAATTACTTAAAGGCATTCCCTTCCCAAAGCTGTGTTCGCAGGGATCGCTGAGGTGTCCCTGAAGTCCCTCATGCTGCAGTTAGCACCAGATGCCCTGCTAGCTTTCATGACTGCTGTAAGACTTGCAGTACATGTAAAACTTCTTTTTATGATCCCATTATAGCAAAAACTGGGTTTCCCTGCCTTGAAAGCCTCTGAAACACACAATTGTGAATAGAACTTGAGAGAATTTTCCTACCAAACTTATAACTTAGTGTGTTGGCTGTGAGGCTGAATTCATGGTATCGTGTTTCCTTGGTCAATTATGCAAAATTATTCTTGTTTCTTCTTTGTGTTTATGGTTGCTAAATGTATTTATTACAGGGAAAACTGCTGAATGCCTCATTCTTTTTTCCCAGCTTCATTTTCTAGCGGAATTGAAGTTAATGTGATAAAACTTAGATTGCGAGACATCTCATTCCCGTCCTGGCCTGGAAAATTTCAATTTACCTTCCAATTTTGACTATTTTTGGCAAAGGGATAAAGGTTTCAAGTGGTGAGAGAAGTCACTGGTAAAAAATGCTATAAGGTAAAAATTAGCATCAGTTTATAGCTTATTGGATAGCTGCACGGCACAGCTTCAGGAAAACCTTTGATCAAAGTTCTCACTTTAATAAGCATGAAAGAAGTAAAACTCAAAGAAAAAAGCTCCATTCAAAAGTTCAGACTGAATTCTCTTTCTGTGCTGAGTGTCTGTGTCTTCTATTGTTTTTGGATTTTTCCCCCTCTCCTTTCCTCTCGTCCCATCCCATCTCATTCTTTTATACAAAGCATCAGGAAATCACTGTTACACACCACATTTAGCCCTTCCCTCTGCTGTTGGACCTTGCAGGTCTGAATTTAAGGGCAGGTCCCAGGCACATCCAGGTGTAGTAAAACTCAAGTGCATGTATCAACCTAGATCAGAATAATTCAGAAAACTGATAAAATACTTGCCATGCTCTGCGGGAGCAGAGCACAGTCCAACAAAGTGGCTGCAAGTGTCCCATTTATTCTTCATTTCCCAGGATTAGGAGGCTGGAATGTTAAAGCTGGCAGATACTTGTAGGTTGGAATAACATTCCTGGATATATTCATGGAACACAGTGTGCTTCGCACTTATCTCTCTGTGAATTTTCCTTCCAGCCTATCATGAAGTGGAAGATTTACTAAGCCTTTTCCCTTAATGTAATGGTTTCTTATTAACTTCTGACCAGGAAACCTGTAAGACAAGTGTTTTAATGTTTGTGAGACTGAGAGTTGGACATGGATGCATCCATCCCACTATTAGGAATGTAAAGGACAGAGTGTGCAATACAGTGTCTTTGTAGATGGTAATTTTGTCTGTTTTCCCTAAAAGCTTTAGCTGTATTTAGACCTTGATAATTAAGTTGTTTATGAAGATTTCCTGGTTCCTTATTTAAAGTCTCTATCAACTATATTTGTCTTCATTTAGTATTTTTACTAAACACATGAATGCTACCATCTGTTCTCCACATATACCATCTAAATAAAATTTATTATGAACACACTGTATGTCGTTAACAAGTCGAATAAACTTTGGTATTTCTGTTGTAGAGCTTATTTTCCAGCATGCTGTGAAACACTGTAGTCATTGAACAGGGCTGTAATTAGCTGGAAAGAGGTCTCCCTATTCACAAACCATTGAGGTTGGATAGACTCCTGCCTGTCTGCAGGTGTCTCCCTCGCTGCCTGGGTCGTGTTACTCCTGCAGTCAGCAGTGACGGTTTTATACACCAGGAGGTTTCCACCTTGTGCCTGTGTGAGCTCTGTGCTGCCAGCCCTTATCTGTGCCTACTGCTGCTAGAAACGGGAGGAGGATCACGTTGGGATGGACAGAGTTCAAATCTCTGCCTTGTGAGTGTGAATGAAACTCTCGGTCTACACAGACAATAATAATTCTTGAAAAGTAATTGAAAAAATTATTGCAGTGGTTGAAACAGTGTCAAGGCAAATGAGTGCTTTTTTTTACTGTACTATCCCTTGTTCTTCCTGCTGAGGTTCTTATTAGTTTTTGCTACTTGTTATTGGGTGTTTTATTGATCATGGTATAATGTTCCCAGTATTGGATTCTTGTAAAAGCTGGAATTTGGCACAGCAGTGCTGAGGAACAGCTTGTAGATACAGTAATGCCCAGTACGGGTAATTTCAAACAAAGAACTGACTCTTTCTATGTATGGTGGATAGTTCTGTTCTCATTCACTGAAATATGGAGCTGGAGCAGCCCAGATAAAGTCTGGACCAGCTGAGGTACTTCAGCTTTAAAAGGACAGCTGGACTCTGAACATATATGTCTTCTAATAAGTTGCAGAAATTTCCTGTTTCAATGCCTAAACCTTTCCACTCCTACAGAAAATGAGAGAAAATATATAAAAGTGTTTTGGATCTGATGCCTTCCTATCAGACTAGGCAAAAATTTATTGTATCCAAAAAAAGCTCTAGAAGTAAAATATTACACACAGCGGGACTTTCATCCTCTTTCTGTGAATTCCTGAGACAGTTCTATCTTCTTGCCTGTCCTTGAAGCAAAGTCTGTACCTCCATTTCTGCTTCAGACCTCATTAAAAGGCTCTTTAGTCTTGAAGCAAATAGACAATATTCTCCTTTGTAACAATAGTTATTTCCAGGAAATGGAACTCAAGGAGTATTTCCCAACTCACAGATAAATTAATTTTAGTGATGCTTGACAGCAATTCCATTTTTCCAGTAAGAAGTCTTACTGTAAATTGAGACTAGAGAATTGTATTATTCATTTGAAAGATGTTTCTAGAATGTCTTTAGGCTCTTCTGGGTAGTGACAGTCTCATACAGAAATAAAATGGCCTTGCTTTGCTGTAGATTTATTAGTACTGCTATTTTCTGCAGCTTCTCTCCTCTCAGAATTCTTTGTTTCTCAAAGTCTTCCTTGTTAGAGAAGCTGTACTTGTTTTGTGGGCTCGCAATGTGCTGTTGATAAAGTCATCTCAGATAAGATAATCCCCAGAGAAGGATTAAGTGTTGTTTGACCATTTATTACAGTGAGTAAACTGAGTCAGAGAGACTCTAATTTTCTTAAAGCTACATAGCAGCTTAGTGTTGCAATTGTCTGGTTCAGCAGCACATTCAAATGGGTTTCCATGCTGCCTGAGGCCCAAGAAGCCAATAATTCAGCCATGTTCAGTACAGAAAGGAGAGCAGAATTTGTCATGCAAAATTTCACGTGCCAGTGCAAGAGACTGAAAGGGCCTTGCTCTCATTTTAACATCTTTATTAAATTTTTACAAGAACATTCAAATTAATCTGAGTAATTATAGTGGAAGTGATGGGACTGTTTTACATGGTGTTCAACTGTGACAAAACCCTTCAGAAAAACAGATGCTTTGCTGCTTGCTCTGCTTGGCTGCCAAGGGTTTAATATTTTAGTGATACAGGGGTGAAGAATTTGTATGAAATAGAAGCAACTGATGTTAGTGAAGTATCTATATAATAACCAATTCTCAAGGGACACAGGAACAGTATAAAAACCAACACCTTCCAGCTTCCCTACAGTAACGTGGTAAACACCCAGGATTCAGGGCACAGATGGACAAGGGCCGGGCAGCGTTGGAGCAGGGTGGGAGAGGATCAGTGTCACTGTTCCATGCTTCGCATCCGCCAAGTGCTGCGGGCCACATGGTGCCAAAATAAAACCTGCATGAGCTTCCCTCGGCGCTGTCCCAATTCTTGCCTGAGCCATTTGGGGACTCGGGACTTCAAATGGAGAAGGACAGGCTGCTTGGCAAAGGGAGCACGGATGGAGCGAGAGCCTCTGTGCCAGGCCTCGGGTGAGGGCCGTGCGTGCTGCCGGCACTGCTGTGCTGGGGGATGAACTCACAGCAAGGCACGGGGTGGCCAGGGCTTTCTGCTCTTCTTTGGAAATGTTTCTCTTCTGATTCAACTGTGGAAAAGTCTGTCCCTCTTTCCTCGTATTTACCGAAATTTTAAAATGCAAAGCTGCTTCTCCTCACTCTGGGGAATGCTGGAGACAGGGCCTCAAGAAATACAGCTTTGTTAACAAAGCTCCTCTGTGGTGTTGGATGAAATTATAGTATAAAAAGTATTATATACATATATATATATTGCTGGAGGCCAACGGTATGAGGCTCAATAAAGTCAAGTGCTGCGTCCTGCGCTTGGGTCACAACAACCCCCTGCAGCTCCAGACTGGGGGCAGAGGGGCTGGAAAGCTGCCGGGAAGGAAAGGACCAGGAGGTGCTGGTCTACAGAGACTGAACATGAGCCCATGTGCCCAGGTGGGCAAGAAGGCCAGTGGCACCTGGCTTGTACCAGAAATAGGGTGGCCAGAAGCATCAGGGCAGTGATTGCCCTCTGTACTTGGCACTGGTGGGGCCACACCTCAAGTGCTGTGTCCAGTTCTGGCCACCATCACTGCAAGACATTGAGGGGCTGGAGCATGTCCAGAGAAGGGAACAGAGCTGGGGAAGGGTCTGGACAGTCACATAAAAGGAGTGGCTGAGGGATCTGGGGGGCTCAGCCTGGAGAAAAGGAGGCTTGGGGGGGACCTTCTCACGCTCTACAACTCCCTGACAGGAGGGTGCAGCCAGGTGGGGGTCAGGATCTGCTCCCAAGCAGCCAGCAGCAGGACAAGGAGAAACAGCCTCAGGCTGCACCAGGAAAGGTTCAGGCTGGACTACCAGGAAAAACTTCTTCACTGAAAGGATTGTCAGGCATTGGAATGTGCTGCCTAGGGAGGTGATGGAGTGATGATCTCTGGAGGTACTCAGGAGACAACTGAGTGTGGCACTCAGTGCTCTGGTCTGGTTATCAGGGTGGGGATTGGTCAAAGGTTGGACTCAATCGTGTAGGTCTTTTCCAGCCTGACAGTCAGTGTGCCTCACTCCTTCACCATGAGTTCTCAGTTCTTCACACGATGGCAGCCTGTCCTACCTGCTGCAAAGTACCGAAGGTTTCAGAGGTATTTGGAGGACTGAACCATATGATACATGAGGAAGAGCCAAGCACCAGGAATGGACAGACCAGACCAAATGAACCCTGTACTAAAGTTCATAAGCTGATTTGGGTTTTTCATGCCTTGATTAGACTTAATTGAAGCTGCACCAATTTCAAGATAAGCTCTCCAGAAACAAATTAAGACAAAAAAACCAGCTACCTGGACTGAATTATTGTATCTCCCAAGATGTTTTTCTCATCTTGACTGCAGTAATCCACCAGCTTTACAGTAGATGAGCTGGCAGAGGTCCACTGCTAACAGGATCTTCAGCAGGAAGAGTAGAGCCATCTCTTGAACTTCTTGCGATTGCACAGATCCTTTGAGTATTGATGCTTTTGGGTGGCTTTACTCCACCCTACTGTGCCAGTAACTGGAAAGCAAGACAAAACTCTTCAATGTATTTGCCAGTTTTACAAATAGCTTGTTCTAATCAGCAGAATTTAACAATCAGAGAAATATGTTTACGCCTTGAAGGGCTAGTAAAAAGTCAGTAGCAGTGGAGGTTGCTCAAGCTGGTGAGGTTCAGTTGGAACTGAGGTATGTTCTAGGGCAATCTTTAAGAAGGGAACTGAGTCAGTGATAAAATCTTGGTGTGTTCTGTGCAGAAATTCAAACTCAGCTCCCCCCACACAAAGGGCGTCTCCCCCGTGGGTTCTGACGCCGGTAACGAGCAGTGTGTGCTGCTGCAGTGTTTAACTGAGTGCCTGGTGAATGCAGTTGGTGAGTGCTGACTCCGTGTGGGCTTGTGCTCACTGTGTGTGGCCTTCTGCTTACCTTTGGTCATGAGTCGTTCTTTTCATTGTTACTAACATTAAAGTGTGTTAGAGTAATGGTGAAACCAGCTGTTTCCTTAAAACACTCCAATGAAAGAGTTCATTACAGTCTTGAAACTGAAATGATACTGAGATACCCACCAGTCCCATTGGATAAAGCAGTTGCCCTGCCAAATTCTCACTGAAGTGATGAATAAATCTGATCATCAATGAAGAACATTAGGTGATGCCATGAGTCTGATGCATGAGTCTGCCATGAGTCTTATAAGTGTGCCACGAGTGAAGGAACAAGAGACATTGATTCAGATGACATGAGTCTTACATTGTTTCTTTTGAATTTTCCCAAACAGGGTCAAGACTGCAGTGTGCCCATTAATTCCTGCATTCAAAATCCATGTCAGAATGGAGGGACCTGCCACCTCACCGAGGCAAACAAAGATGGATTCAGGTAGTAGCACAAAGTTCATTTAAAATGAGATGATAAAATTTAATGTGTTTCTGCTTTGCATTAATGAACTGTAGTGGCTACTTTATAGAAACTGCTGCTTGTGACACTTCATTTGCCCTACAAAACTATTGCTTTGGTTTCACTGGTGTGACATATTGTTTTCCATGAAACAGGCTTCCTTATTTCCTCATAATGGAATATACATTTAAGAGCTTTTGAGCGGTCTCTATGATCTGCATTGTGTTATCTGTATCCTAATTTTCCTTGGGGCATTTCAGTCTCACATCTAAGCTGTTTTTGTGTTTGTAAAGTGAGCATCTGTTGCTTGACAACCAGATCCAAAATGTTTTCATACTGAAGAATCTTGCAGACAAACAGGCTTTAAAGAAACAATTGAAGAGCATGGGGAGATTGCCACATCCTAAGCATTGTGCCTGCAAGAGAAAAACCTCTGCAGCTGGATATTGTGGATTTCAGTTTGCCCATAAAACAAAGATGTAGCATAGGTGGGGAAGTCCAGAAATTTTAATGACATAGCAGGCACTACTGCACAGCTAATACAAGTTTGAGGCTTTGGTCAGTGGTTGTCATTCAAGTTGATATAAAGTTTTTTTTTAAAAAAGAGCTGCTGGAATTTTCATAGATTTGCTCCTCTGTATTTATGCTGTTTCTTGCAAAAGAAGAAGCAGTAAACGGAAGAAATGCCCCAACACTTCTCTCTGTGCCGGCCCACCCTCAAGAATTCTCCGCTTCCAGAAGCAGATGCAGCACATCACAGGACACAGTGGAAAAGCACAGGTTGATGGGGATGAAGAGGCACTGTCAGGCTCTGTAATGAACAGCAACTGGAGGTTTTCCATTGTGGAGAGCAGGAGCGAACATGGCCACTTCTCCATGAGGGGCAGTTCAGGCCTCAGCTCAAACACCTGTGACAGCCCCTGAGCAGAGCAGAGGAGTCTCCTGAGTCGAGATGTGCTTGCAGGGTCATGGTGTGTGGTGGTGGGAGAGGAGGGGAAGGCTCTGCAGGTCACAACATGTCCAAGTGGTCATGTTGCTTGACAGACTCCATAGATTCTGGTGAAACCACTTCCCTGATCTGATCTACCTCCTCTTGATTCAGATTTTAGCAGGCCCTGCAATTTTTGGAGTAGAAGTTCAGGTTCAGTTTCTACTTGAGAGCATTAATGGTCTGGTGGTCTTTGGTTTGCTTACCTTTCTGGTCACTCATGTACACACCTCTTTCCAGCTTGTGCCAAAGCCAAACTGTACCATATTAGAATATCTGGAGTTTGTCACTCAGTACCCATTTTTCAAAAATATAGCTGATACTAAAAATGCAGTAGTAAAACATTTTATAATATCCATAATACTAGAATGAGAGCCTTCAGCATATATTTTGGATTGGATTTTTTTTTAGCATTTTTGTTTTGTTCCGTGGTAGGAGATAAAAAGTTTTGAATGAGAATTGAGAGCTACTTCTGAATTTCTCTCATGAATTGAATGAACTTTACAATTTCAGAGGCTTTGCTTCAGTTCCAAATGAGCATTGTTTTTGAGATCCTTTATAAAACTGCAGGGGTGGTTTTGTTGCTGAACAACATTCGAGGCTTTTTAGGGAAGGATTCTGCTTTTATAGTTATTTATAGAGTTTCAGTTGGTCTAATAACACCATATCTCATCAAAATCCTGCTGCATGAAATTGGATGTTCAGCATATTCATTGCTCCATTTTCTCCTTGTATTTAATTCAGTCAGTCCGCAGCCTCTGTGGCTCTGCAGGACTGTGGAGCTTTAGCATGGCATAGGCAGATGTGGTGTGGAGATGGAAAAGTCAGTGACAAGGAAGATATAGAAACATTTTGAGAGTGAATTTGGTTGGTTGGGTTGGGGTTTTTTGGTGGGCAATCTCTCCAGTGGATGGCAGCAGTCAGAGTTATGTGCCTATAAATTGTGCTCACCAGGATGGGAGAACGCTGCCCTGCATTATGTGCTGTGAGGAAGTGGATGTCAAAAACGTTTTCAGGAGAGGCCTCCTTGGATTTTTTTGTTGTGTGGCCTGTAAAAGAAATTATATCTTCTGTATATTCTCTTCCCTAGGGAAATATATTCATACACAAGCCCTGCTGCCAAACTTGTCAAATCTTTACTCTTGTAAAAAGGAAACTTAAGCCAAAGCTCTCTCCCTATGAAATGCCAAGCTGTTTTAACTCTCAAGTTTCTGTGGCCTCAGATAAGAAAATTACCATTTGAAACAATGCTAAGGTGGTGATGTTCCCCCCAAAGACAGGAAACTCCTAGTTATGCCTGAGATTCCAGCCCAATGCCCCCGCTGTGCCTGGTGCCCACAAGGGCTCTCAGCAGCAGGGGCCTGAGGCGCTCAGGTTTGCTGGAATAGCAGATCCTGGTGGGATGGCCAAGGGCAAAGGTTCAGCTGGAGTAACTCCATCCTCTTTTACCCTTGCACTTTTTCAATCCCGAGTAATTTTCATATTCTCTTCCTTTCAAGTAGGGGCGACCTCTGTGCTGAAGAATAGATAAGTGACACCGTGTGGATCGGAGGATTGGAAACATGAAGTTCTTCTTCCCTTTGAATTGTTCTAATCTAATCTATGTCTGCCTTGACAAAAGGTTGCCAAAAAAGTCACTTATTGAGACTGATAAAAGAGATGGCCAGTGAGCCACGTCCTGGTGGTTCAGCATTCCTGGAAGGGAGGCTTTGGCAGGAGCAGAGCTGTCAGCCGTGCTGCAGTTACCCACAGGCAACAGCTGATCTCCGATAACCTGCGGTGCTGGGAAACAAAGGCTCGGGGTTATTTTAACTTTTCTCCATATAAAACCCCCTCGTTTCCCAGACCGGTTTTTTTTAGCATTTTCCACAAGCTGTAAGTGCCCTCATAAATGTAAAATCCTGGAACTGATTAACTGCCTAGTGTTAATTCTGCCTAGTTCAAGCAAAAACATTGCACTTCCAGACTTACAGGCTACTCCATTGGGATCTAGACCTAAAAGGCTTCTTTACCATGAAATTGTAATATTCCTGAAAGAATTTACTATCTCTATTTAAAAGCTGATTTTTTTGAAACTTGACACACCGTATGGATATCTATTTTAATAAACAGATGCTAAATTGTTTCGTTAGAGTTTATTTAAAAAAATCTAGTACAGTAAACTTTAAATATTGCCAGCTAAAAAAAAAAACTTAAAAATGCTTTGGGTCCAAAAGTTTACCCCAAAATGTTGCCATTAAGCTTTGTGTTCCCTTGCAACTTCATGAGGATAATGGGATGTTATTTAATTCTATATAGGAGAGCACACCACCAATCCCTAAACAGAAGGAATAGGGAATTTGTAACTTTATTAGAACACAGCAACTTAGGAAACAGTTGTTTCCTGCCTGGCTCTATTGTTTCCAACATCCAAGTGAAATGCTGTCTCACACTGAGTCACTGCAAAGTTTTCTTCATTGTCTCTGGAATTCATTTTCTCCCTGGGTCAGCTGGAACCCAAGTTTGATGACCTTGCAGTCACTCAGCAGACTTCATTTTTCTTCTAAGCCTTTTCTGGGAGAATACATACAAACAGTCCCAAACTGCCGCTCTTTCAACATGTGGTTCAATGCGGGTCCCAAGTTGTATGTTTTATCTTTGAATTTCAAGGCTCATATCTGGCACATTTGAATGAAAATCAAAATAAAGAATCATACATAAGCAATAATGTAAAGACTCCCTATACTACATAAGGACCAGTAGCCAAATGTCATCCATTATTCTGACATTTCCCTGAGTATGGAATGTGTCCTAATACTGAGCAATTTATGTTAACAATCCCAAATGAATTGTTACTAATGGTAACTCCACTGTGAACCATTACCGTGATAGTATTTAATAATGTCATTTTTAATTGCACACATCCAAGCTGTCCCAATCCTTTTGTGGAAGGAAAATGGTGTTACATTCACATTAAAAAATCACCAGCACAAAGACACTCTTGTTGCTTTTCTTTAAATGGAGAGAAAAATTTCTGTTCCCAAACTGAGACCTTGTCTTCCAAGTTGCAGCCTGGAGCATATTTTTATGACCGAGTTATAAACCCCTGAAAATGGGGTTTTGTAATCAAAAAGCAAGGCATGATGAATGTATCACTGTATTTAATTAGGTGTCTTTAACCCTCTCCCTGATACTTGCATTGCCACAAAAGATGGTGTGCCAGCTCTTCTTTCCTCTCCACCTCCTGTGATCCTCTGGCTCTGGGTCAGCAAGAGGACATGTTTTATTAGCAATAATGAGCTTGAGACAGGAAAAGAAAATATTGCTTATTGGTTTATTGTGTCCTAAATTGGATTTATTTGAGCAGTTTGGTTTTGGTTATTCATGGTGAAGGTTTTCTAACTCTCATGACCTGTGGATGGTCCCTGCAGAATGAAGATGACTCTGAATGTGACCAGTCCCTCTTTTCTACCTGTCTGAAAGATCTAACTGTTGTGGTGGCTCAAGACACATTCCCTTCCCATTTTTTCTCCTCTTTATTACTCCTTTCTGAGATTGCACATCATGAAGAATCTAACCTAATGCTCAGGATCCAGCCTGGGACTACTGAGGGTGGATGCACAGCTTTGTGTCATCCCTCCCTTTGGAGTCCGTGCACTCTGCTGTGGCACAGAGGAGGAAGGGAAGGAAAAATCCTGCAGCTTTCTTCACAGATTCTGAAGAGGTCCTTTTCCTCCAGGGCTTTCTCCATCTCCATCCCATGACACCTACATAAGTCAGGATAACCACTTCATGTCCACCTTGTCCATCGGAGCTGAAAACAGCACCCTGCAGCTATGTCTGCATTGGAAATTCTCCTGGTTTCCAAAAACAGCGGATGGCAATTAGTGTGACTGCTGTAGTGCTCTCTGGTTTTCATCCTCATCAATCAGTAGTGCTTTTTATTTGTTCAGTTCCTTTTCTGCCACCAGAGCCTGCATAAGAAAGGAAATGAACAGCTGAGTGAATGTGTAGTTTGGACTGGACTCGAAACAACCCTTTGTGTGACTACTGAACAGCAGTGCTGGCACTTCAAAACTGACACTTCAAATATCATTGCTGGCTTCTCAGAAACTACTGATATTACTGAAGCACTTAACTCATGTTTTTAGACTCTCTTTTAGGAAACTCTGGCCTCCACCTCTTCATCACTTATGGATAGTTTAAAATTTAAAGGTTCTGTTTGTAACCATAGCTTCTAGATCTAGAGAGGAAATGGAGATTGAAAAAAATCAAGCCATTCTTCAACCATTTAGTTCGTTACACTCCCTCTAGGGACCATACATCACACTCGTGTGAGATAAAATGTCTAGTGCAATTATTCTTCACTAGTGTCCACATCCTCACAGAACCATTACTAGCTCTGCCATGGTCTGTGTTTTGATTGAATTATCTGGGCATCATCAGCCCTTCTCCAAATAAATGTTCGGGGAGCTGCAGACATACTGAAATCTTACAGCACTTGTGAAAGCAATCGTTCCCAAACATTTCTTGTTTGGACAAGTGACAAAGTAGTAATGAGAAGAAAACACTCATGTCTGTAAATGCAACTCAAGCTGCTGTTCTTTGAAGAGACCGAGGTACCTAAGAGCTGCCAAGTTGTCCTGTGATTGTGCAGTCCTCAGTAGGCAAATGTCCACATTCTCACAAAACCATTAACAGGGAAGCCAAGGATTTGAATATTGTGATGAATGTTTACTCTCCTGCCCTGGAGTTGCTTACTTCAGTTAAGGGCCAGAGTTATCAGTAAAGCAAGCAAAGGGAGCATGGCAGAGGCTGGCTCCTGAGGAAGGTTTTTGTCTCATGTAAATAATTACATGACCCCAGGAACCATCAGACTGCATCCTTCACCAAACACATGGGGTTAAATTGCTGTATGCCTCAGAGCAGCAGTGAATTTGGCTCCAACTGACTTTTGTATGTTTTAATTTCAGTTTTATACCTCAAACCTCCTGTCCCTTTAGATCCATGCTAACTTTTATTAATTTTTTTTCTTTCTCCAAAGCTGTTCTTGTCTTCTTGGGTATGAGGGGGAGAGGTGTGAAATAAACCCAGATGACTGTGAAGATAATGACTGTGAGAATAACTCTACATGTGTGGATGGGATCAACAACTATGTGTGTCTCTGCCCTCCTAATTACACAGGTAAGAAAGGGCCACAACCAGAGAACAGGAATCCATGAGAAGTGCCTAAAGGGACAGGTCCAAATTCGTGTTTACTTTGTACATGAGCATATAATTAACTGAAAATCCAATCACATTTTAAACAATCTGAATCTCTTCCTGGAAAAATGTTAATTCTACTAATATTGAGTATATGTGCTCACAAACATGACCACTTTTCTGAGTCAAAAAACTGATGCCTCATTGTAAAACACATTAAAAAACAGTATTTAGGGGATCAGAGAAATCTCTCCTTCAACGTGCACATTCTCACTACTGAGCTGACCCTGATATACACCTGATATGTCCTGAATCTTGGCAAATCTTGGCTTTGGGGGCATGGCTTTCATCTGAGATCTCTGATGTGCTGCTAAATTCCTGATCTCCATTTCACAAGTGGGGAAGCAAAGGCTGTGTAAGAGACTGCAGGCTCAGGTGTTGTCTTCAGTGTGACCCAGGTCAGGGAACAGGGTCAGCTGCTGAGTCCATGGTCACAGGGGTTGGTGATGGAGTTAGAAATGGCATCAGTGTCTCCAGTACCCATCCTGCACTGCAGATAAATTCCATCCTAAACCTTCTGCGAGAGCAGAGACTCTCCTTAGTGGAATCTAAAAATGGTTTCCCTCAAGCTGTTCCGGAGCATTCCATGGACTCACTCACATGGTGTTAGCCCAGTCCTCCTGGCTCAGCATGGAGGGTAAGGAAACACCTGCAGGAGTTCCTGCTCCAGCCTTTGAAAATGGGGTTATTGCCTTCTGAGCATGGAGAGGCAATGAAGGGCTTCTCGTACACTGGAATATATTACATGTCAGGGGATTTAATGAGGATCAAGCTTGAATGGCTGAGTAAGGCAGGAGGAAAGCCTCTAGAATTTCCAAACTCTTAAAATACTTTTGTGGCCGATACAAAGGAGGCCCATGTAAATCTTCAGCTGAGAAAAGCCTTATGACTCCAGTGTACATTTATTGGGTCTCTAAAACGATATTTCTGCCAAAACCTAAAAAAATTCAGCTAGCAGAGTAAGAGTTTTGCTTGTAGGATGTTGAGCCCTTTGTGCTTACTTGTGCACTATTTATGTCAGCTACTCTTGGGTGGTTTTTAACAGAACTCAATGCAAGGAGACAGAGTCTTTACATTTGCAACAGGAAATGGATTTGCCAAGACAAGACATATCCAGTAAGGAACTGAATCCAGCATATATGCAAATGCACTTTCCTTTCCACAGGATTATTGCAGAATTTTTTTTTTTCCAGACAATAAAGGTAGGAAATAACTAGATTGGGATTTCTTCTCAAATGGCCATCTGGGTAAGGGCCAGAGAACTCATGTAATACTTTAGAATCGGTTTTGAAATATTTTTAATCAACTTCCTGTGGTTTTTGCTTTGTTGATTTTTGGCTTTGGTTTTTTTTTAACCTGAATGTTGTCTGTGCTGTGCCTATGCTGATTAGCAGGAGTTTGTCAAATACCAGACCACAGTGTTGCCATGTGGGTGTACACAACCAGGCAATAAGCATGTGCTATCATAGTGCAGGCAATAAGTTTGATTGCAATCGAAATGAAATGAATTTTTGAAGAAAAGAAGGAAATAGTTCCAGAAAATATAATATGAATTGTAAGTGGAAAAGGTTTCAAAAATAAGGGTGTTGCTTAAATTAGAATCTGAAGGGTTGGAATAGTTCGTGTTGCTTAAAATAGGAAAAGTTTAGTGAACTGTGATACCAGGCTTGCCTTAACCTGCTTTACCTCCATTTTGGAGGGGAATATTTTATCAAACCTGATCAGTCACCTGGAAGGACTGACTGCAGTGCAGCTGGCTGGGCTGAAATGTCCCTCAGAGCAGAAGGACAGGGAGCAGCATAAAATGGCTGGAAGAATTGAAGCCATGAGCCAAACAGAAGTACATACAAGCCAAGCAAACCTGAGAAATGGGTTTGAGGGTCCTTAAGAGTTGAATCAACACAAGAAATGGGGCATCATGTGAAGTTGCTCAGTTGACTGAACAAAAGTGGAGGAAGTGCCAAGGAAGCACAGAGGCAAGTCATGAAAACACAGCTTGAAATGGTTTGTGTGTCTGACCCAGAAAGAGAGGGCTCTACTGACCAGAGAGTTTCACTGAAGTCTCCTGTGACATCCAGGGCTCCTCTGTGTATATTCTCTTTAGAGAAACCTTTTTGTACTGAAGGAATATCTGAAAGTACTATGGCAGTATCTATTAGGAACAAAAAAAGTAGATGCAGATGAGTTCAGTATTGCATATTGTATACTCAGAACAGTGAAGGCCAAGAGTTCAGAGGGAAAGTCATTCACTCCAGGGGTCAGGAATGCTTATTCCTGTGCTCACAACTGTGCATTGAGGTACCTGCCTCTCTCTGGTGCTGACTGTGCTAAAAGTTGTGTTATCAAACTGTGTGTGCTCCAGCATTGCCAAGTGTATGGATTTGATCTACATGTGGATGAGCAAAGACTGGAGGGGAGGTACTGTCCAGGGAAGCAGTTTTCATGTGAAGTAGTCTGTGGGACAATGAGCTCTCACTGCCTGAAAGGGTACAAACATCCATAGCCAGGGTGTATCTAGCAGGACAGAAAATGCAGGTGATATCTCTTTATGTTGTACCCAAATATTATCCTTAGTTCTGTTGTTAACAAATAGTAGACAGACAGAGTAAGCTTTTTTTTGGTTTTTTTTTGGTTTTTTTTTTGCTTTTTTTTCCTCACCAATGCTTGTATGGAAAATAGAAATTTCTTTGAAAGGTTGACTGGCTGGGCTTTGTGGCTGAACAAATCCAGACCATCCATTTTTATCAGTGTAATTATGCAAGAGTGGTTGGTTCTAGGTACAAGTGGGATTTCTCAGCTGTGGTTAACCCCCGTGTTCAGTCAGGAGTGGTGTGTCTTGCACTGGAGCTGTTTCTGCTCTCACAGCCTGGGTTGTTTGCAGTAACAGGAGCTTGGAGGTGCCCAGCTCAGTTATTGCAGATTCCTGCTTTTCTCCCCTGCCAGGCAGGGAGCCTGAATCGCTCATCACTCCTGTGCTCTTGGGTGCCATAATGCTGGTACCACTGCAGTGATATTTCAGTAACCTCTGCATGTACAAATGTATGCTGTAATACAGAAAATAGTCTGAATGCAGGCAGGAAGAAGATCCAAGAGCATGTATGTGTGTTGTTCTACAAGAAATAGTTCGGGTCCCCCTTGGCTTAGTTGAGTAATGGTTAAATCATGATAGTAAATCTCATGTTCCTAAATGAAATACAAATTAAAAATGAATGTGTTGAAAATTTTGACTACTGACAGAGTCACAGTATCCAGGCTTTGGTTTTTTCCATACCTTAGTGTTTTCCTGCTCTATCTGCTGTCTGCCTGGTTTTACTTGTTATAGCCTTTTTAGGGAACAATATCCCAAATTATGATGCATGAATTTTGCTTTCATTGGTTGGAAAAATGAAAGCCAAAAATCTTTCTTCAATTAATAAGATTTTGCAGTGTTTTCTTTTAAAATTCTTTGACAGTCTTTCCCCCTACTCAGAGTAGATGAAAAATGGCCAATTTGTTAAGTTACTGCTGAGGAAGGAATTTCCCACACTCCAGCCCCATTTCACTTTCATTTAAAAAAAGAAAAAACCCACACCAAAAAGCAGCCCACTCTCACACAATAACCTCCTGTCTAGTTCTTTTCCATCTATTAACTTTAAAACAATGTGGAATTACAAATGGATTCCATGAAGTAGTAAATGCAAGTTAAAAAGACAAAACTGAGAGGAGTGGAGACAGACAGCTGAATGCCATAAAAAAGCCTCAAACCCATACCCACCATCACCAGGTTTCCTCACCATTCTTAAAGTCAGTATTTTCAGTATTTGTTGCCTGCATTTAAATAACCAAACCAACACTCATACTGTGTAGCAGAGTCCTGATGGCTTTAATTGTCAGCTGATGTCTTATTTTTCCTCTGCCCAACTGGTTATTTTAATCCTGAAGCTAAATTATAAACATGTAATTCCTCCAGGACAATCATGTACCCAAAGGTAGCCAGCTCTGAGCAGTTTGGGGCTGGTTTACGACCTGCTTGGATCTTTGGTGGTTTACAGCTCCTCCTAACAGTTTTGTAGGCTCCCCTCCCCTTCAAAAAGAAACATTCATAGGGACATCAAAGGAGGAAGAAAGATATTAATTAGATCAGCCACCTTGGTTCTTGCCCTTTTTGTATTTTTCTAATCTCTGCCTTTTTGGCTTTAGCATGGCTGTCTCCAGCTATTGATACAAACATTGTGTTTTCTCTCTAGCTTTGTGGTGTAGGAATGTAGGGCAAAATTCAGAGGGCTTTTCCCTTCCATTCCTTTTTCCTGTTCACTACTGTTCCAGATCTCCTTCAGACCATCTCTGCTTTGCTCCTAGATTCAAACACAGAATCTCATCCCTCCAAAGAGATCCTGTCCTCAGCCTCACTGCTCTCTGTGCCTGCACATGAGGAGGGGTCCAAACAAATAGAGAGGAACAAATGGGCTGCACCAAACATGTCCTGGGTGCTTCAAATGCTTTTGTGCTTTGCCTGCTAGTTTATTTGGTTTTGTTCTTTGCTGTGACTTTTCCTCTTCCTGTCTGATTTTAGCAGAAGCAGAAATATGTAGCACCTACACATCAAAAAAAACCCCAACCAGGAAATATATTCCTATTTGCCAAGGGTCCTAAAAAGCCTCAACAATACCCACACCTCTTTGTTCTGAAACCTAAAAAAAAAAATTAGTGGCTTCCACTACTGAAAATAGGTCTTGACTAAAATACCCAGTAACCCGTGGTAGAAAGAGGGTGGGAGCAAGTGTTTTAAAATAGTTTATTTCCCTGGGAAAAAGCTGCAAGCAGTTTGTATCACTGAAAAAAACCATATCTCTAAAAATAAATAACAGTAATAAAAAGCTAGGAACTATTTCTGGTTTGATGTGTTTGGAAGAAAAGGCTAAGATCTGTTTTACCTTAGGGGACCTCGTGGTGTCCTGTGGTAGATGGTATCTGAGAGTTTTGCAGCTCTGCTACTTTTAGAGCCCAATTCCCTGTTAGCAATTATGGGCCCTTTTCCTGGAGTGTCCCACTGTGGTATCTCTGTCTGGCCAAAGCCAGGCACCCGCTGCAGCCAAACAGCTCCAGGGACAGCAGCTGTGTGGTGGCTTGTGGCTGTCACTGTGTGCTGGAGCCCTCCCACCACTGACTGGTGTGACACCAGTGTGACACCGATGTGGCTCTGTCCCTGGGCCAGGCACCAGTGACCCCTGCACAGACTGAGGTGGATCATGGCACTGAAGCTGCTTTTTGCCCCTGAGATTTTGCTACAGGAACAAGGAGGTTTGAGGTAGCATGGTTCAGCCTTGTGGTTCCACAGGGATCTGGACTGTCTAATAAATGCTGAAGGCTTAAACAAGTACTTAACTATCAACTTCTTTTAAATGTTGGAACTTCAGCCATAATTTCCTGAAGACAGAGAAAATTGTGGTCAGAGTTTGGTGTGCTCTCTTCCTTTTATTTGAAGGATTCTGCCTTACATGGAAGTTTCTCAGTTTTAGTTACTTGGCAAATGTGAAGTGTACTTGCTCTCTGTGTGAAACATAAAAAGGCACCCACATTTCCCAGTTGTATAACTAGGAATGAGAAGTGCTGGAAGACCTGGAAGGTTTGGGCTTTGTTCAAGAGCCTAAGCCCATTTCCAGCCCTGTTTTATTAAGAGAGAACCACATGTCATTGCTATCAGATTGGACTCCTATCTGATTGTACTGGAAGGAAATAGCACAGCAGCTGGCAGTGCTGCAGCCTTTCAGTCTCAGTGTGGGTGTCCTGCTATGCTGGAGTGCTCAGCTCCAGGATCTCCTCTGGTCAAGTACCCATCTGTAAAATGTAAAGTGTCATGTTTGTGGAATAAGATACACCAGAGAATTGGTCCTCGTTCATCAGGACACATGTCTGTAAGAAAATGGAATGTCAGCTACTGCTGTCCTTTAGGACGAGCAGAGTGAATTCATCCTCAAATGGGATATACACGTTGTTAAATCCAGCCTGTCAAGAGACACAGTGGGAAACAAGCAAATCAGCCTGCTCCTGAAGAACTGTGTGCCACAGAAGGGACCCACGCTGGAGCAGTTCTTGAAGAGCTGCAGCCTGAGGGAAGGACCCACACTGAAGGAGTCCATGAAGGACTGTATCCCATGGGAGTTGGAGCAGGCAGCGGGATGAGGAGAAAGGAGTGGTGAAGAAAAACATTTTTAACAGGCTCCAGCCCCCATTCCCCACTCCCTGCTCAGACAAGCAGGAATCCACAGTGTGTCCAGTGTCCTCTCTGCCAGCCCAGGAAGGATATCTCAGATAACATGTGGCATCTCAGGTGTGACTGGCTGCACTAGATTGCGTGGATAACTGAATTGATGCCTAATAGATTCCAGACAAACTGGAAGACATCCATACAAATAAATACAGCTCGCTAATGTAGGGTGTCCAGCAAAATGAGGATCTTTTCCAGACACAGTGGTTCGCAGGAATAATGCTTTAGGCAGGTCACCACCTTGTGGGGGCACTGGAAATTGTCTGGTTCAGTTAATGTTTCACACACTGTATTGTGTGGCATTTGGGAGGTTGAATATGGTTTTTCATACATAAGAAGTGCATAGAACACATTCCTTCTTCAAGATTCTGAAACAGTGAAAGGATCATTATTTCCCTACCCAGATCTGGTTTTACCCATTCTCCCTTTGTTTAACCTTAAGGTTAGAGATAATTGCTCCTTGAATCTGAAAAACAAGCCACTGTGGGAATCCCAGTGTGGAATCGAACTTAAGGGTTCCCACTTAGCAGGTCAAAACCTGGTAAGTGAAAACTTGGGAGCTTTTAACAATTAAGACAGGATAAAAAGCATAAAGTAACTCTTTGCCTACTGAGTTTTGTGGGCAGTGTTTGTCAAGCAAGAGCAAACTTCATTGATCATGCAGAATTCACTCTGCTACAGTGCATTTCAGGTAATTTCTTCTATGTTTTTGTATCTAACACAGTAGCATTTGCTGCTGAAGAATTTTCACAGAGCTTCTCATTTATTCATTGCAAGTTTAAATAGTTTGGAAGTAAAAATTTAATTTTTTTATTTCCTTAAATGAGCCTCAGATCATTTTCATGAAACAGCAACAACATTCCTTACTGAATTACTTCCTTGGAGGAACACCCTGTCTGTTCCACCCAGCCATTTCTAGGTTCAGTGTTCTGAAACTTCCAGTTGGCACTGACTTCTTTTTAATGACTGAAAAGAGAGAAGGGGAAAACAAAACACAGAAAACATTTCTTCCGATACAAGTTATTAGATACAAAACGAGTAATGTCTTATGTGAAAAACAGCACAGTGGGTTTTATTAGCAGCAAAGAGACGAGTTCCATTCGGACTTACCTGGCAGAGTTCAGAATGTTGCAACACACTATTTAACCACACACCCTGTGCAGCCTGGAAGAGTTTCCTCTGTGGATACAGGCCAGGCTTTCTCCATCCTTTCTTCACCATAAGCACGTTCCTTTTCTCGAGTAATACTGTGAAATTCTTGACAGCATATTTACTGCCAGTCTTGCAGGCCCTACTAAAGCTTCTCTAGCCTTAAGGAGAGGAATATTTCCTATGTTGTTTTGTCAGTATATTACAACAAAGTATCACCCAACTGACACATGGAACAAAAGAAAAATCGTTGAACTCATTGGTTGCAAATGGATGCTCTACATTGTCTTTTCAGAACTGCAGTTTCACTTACAGATAAATAAGTAAAATACTTTTACTGCATCCAATTTCTCTTTTACTGATTAGGGAGGAATAGTGTAACTTGGATCCTGGTTTTAAAAGTCTAATGGGGCATGAAATAAATAGCTCTCATGACAGCACAGAACGGAAAAAAGATAGATGATTATTAAACTGTGTGTAAAAGTCATCTTTATTGCCCTATTGTTGTTTTGGCTTCATTCTGAGACGTGGGGAAGGCTGCAGAAAAGCCTTCCCCAAGCGTGTTTCTTGGCAGCTCTTCATAAGCAGTGAGCCCTGTGGAAAGCCCCATGAAATTCATGATTCTGTTGAAAAATAAGACCAGGAAAATGTTGCATGAGGCAAAAAAAAAAAAAAAAATTGCTGTGTTTTTTTAAGACAATGAACAATGCTGGTGAAGGGAACCGGGGGCATAGTTTTGAAGGGGAGAATACCTTGGCCATTGTTCGAGGATTTTTTTCTCTCTCTCTTTTTTTTCTTTTTTAATTTTTTTTTTGCATGAGTCAGCAGCAAAGGGAGATCCACCTATTAGAGTTCCACCTGTCATTATAACTTGGTTCTAATCCAAAAACTGCCATATTTTGTGGTAGATCAGACTGCTCCCTTCATTTGTCCAATGTCTGCTTGCATGTTACCTATTCTCTTCAGCTTTGATTACAGAGAATAAGTGCCTTGATGGAACAAAAAGCAATATTTGGGATTAAAAGAGTTGTTTAACTGATTAGAAAAGAAATGCAGCTGTGGTTTTCCTGCCTGTTTTATAGAAGCACTTCAGAAACCCATGTGTACCCAAATTGGAGCTGTGATTTGAGAATATGTAGGAGAGAGGAAAATGGGAAGGTTGGATGGTTTTCTACACTTGGGAAAGCATTACACTGAAGTTTTCTCATGTTTTAGCATGATCAAATATCCTCCACAAAGAGAATCAGTGCTGCTAGGAGTTTGGCCTAAGATGAATGTCCGGTTTGTTTTTAGGTTCACATAACTATCCAGTGAGAAATTTGGACCAGACCTTTAATTGCTGCACAGAGAAGCAACCCTGTGTCACTCCAAAAAAAGAGGATCACATTTTTCCTCTGATACTGACATTAAAGTGACCAATGAATATTGTGCTCTCAGGCCTGAGGGCAGATTTTTTGGCCCAGATACTTTCTGAGTGAATAAAATATGAGAAAGACATTGTGTAGCTGGTGCCTTGGGTTTGCTTTTCAAAAAGTGTTTTATGTCCCTGGCATGCTTTCTGCAGCATCCACTGAACATTGGTGGAGCCTGAAATAATGACCAAGAGGTATTTTCTTCCTGAGATGAGGCTGCTCTAGTTGCAAGGCGTTCCCAAGTGAACTCCCTAATGAGTGATAGATGGGAAAAATAACAGGAAGGATCCTTAAATGTTCCAAGTTTTGCATGAAAAATACCATTTTTTTGGATGCTGTGTTTGGTACCTAGCCTAGAATTCTCCTACATTTTGATAGTGGTGTCTTCAGAATGACACAGTGAGTCATAATATTTGACATTTGGGGAGATTTTTACTGGATCTGTAAGCACTTGTCAAGACTGTTCAGAAGAATACTTCAAGAAGAATTATGATTTCCTTTGAGAGTTTTGATACTGTTCATATTTTTTAAAATCCTGTTTCCTTTTCTTCAAAACAAAACAAAAGAAAAAATTGAAATTTCAAAAGTATGTATTGACCATTTTTAGTGAAAGCATAGTTGAAGGCATCTATCCACACTCTCCTCAGTTATTAAATGGTCTTCCAAAAATATTTCCAGATTTAGCTCATTTGAGCTCTTTTAACGTCACCAGCCAATTAATTTTTTTTGATGTTTGTTTTCACATAAGATTCGTAGCACACGAGGGACATGGGGAATATCAAGATGACAAACTGGCAGTTCTCCAAGCATCGTAGCAAGGTCCAACCTGCTCACGTTCAGGCCTGCCCAGAGGCTGAGGGAGTGCCTTTGTGTGTTAGCTGTTGGGAGGGCTGGTGGGCTGTGGGTTTGGGGATGGCAGTAAACAGACCTATCCCAGTTCTCAGAATGTGTCGCTAGCTGTCCCCAGTGTTCATAGTTGTGAGAGCTGAACATCTCTCATTGCTGTTGAGGAGCAACAAAGTAGAGTGGCCAACCCCAAGCCCAGTGAATGATCTGTTTCCCTGGTTCCCATGGATCTGCAGTGTTCAGTTTCTTTGGCATGTGCCCCTTCCTGAGCTGGATACTTTGATTATATTTGCACAGGGTTTGTCCAGGGCTGTAAAAAGAATTGGTAGCATTTAGCAGTGGTTAGTTCCTGGGATTCCTTGGCTCCAGATGGAATTGCTTGTCTTATGATGGATGTTGTGAACAATGAACTGCAGGTTTCCATGCCAGGCTCCCCTGGTGCTGCCAAACCCAGCCCACCATGAAGTCCAGGAGGGTGTGTATGGCCCATGAGGACAGGGTTTGTGCTGGCAGTGCCCCCTCCCATGGCTTGTATTCCTGCTCTCATTTACACCTGACAGCTCTCAAAAGCAGATCTAGGACATGTTCCATGTTTGAAACACACAAAAACAATTAATTTTTTGCAAAAACATATTCTACTTCCATTCTAACAGTGAGAGTCATAGCAAGAGCTGTGTATCTTGTACTGGAGGGAGGCTGGACACATGAGAGGAATAACCTGACAGAGCATTAGCACCTGGGGCACTTAACAAACCACACAATCAGCACCAGAGTCATCCTCAAAATTGTGATCTCGGCCACCCCAGCCAGATCACAGAACTGATAAAAGATGGATGGTTCTGATTTGCATTTTCCATCTGAATTTTGATCTTCGTGGTTTGCTTGGCTTGTGTTTTCAAGTGTTTCTCTGTGACCACTAGAGTGTAGAGAAATGTAGGGATTTTTGAAAATGGCATTTCTCCCAAGGCAGGTGGAGCTGCAGCTCCATGAAAATCTTCCAGAACAATTCCAGCCCACCAGTGCCTCCCACGTTACCCTTTTCCCCCACTATTCCCATGGCCTGTTGCTTATGTGATGGTGTGTACTGTGTCTAGGCACAGAAAATGTGCCTAACCTTGAAACCCTGCAGATGTGCTCCTCTGGTAGAGCTGCACAGGGGACTTTGGGACTGTAGCTTTTGGGGGGTTACAAGTTGAGACCGCCTGACCTTTGCTTTTCCTGCAAGGCTTTGGGAGGTGTGGGGTAGGTTTCTGTTGGATTCTGGGGAAGGCAAAGATTTCTGTGGTCTTTGGCTGGATCGCAAATCCTGGGGTACTGAAGTGTGACCTAATAATTTAGGACACAGGGCAGGATTGTATTTAAATAAACTATCATGGTTTGAACATTCTACAACTATTAATTTTTAAAATTTATACAAATCCAGGGAGGTTCGTGGCATGTTACACACCGTACCTAGAAACAGCTGAGCTGGGCTTACATGAGATGGATTTTATTCTGCAAAGACATCATCTCCTGTGAGCACAATAGAGCTAGTACTTCTCTTATAAATAGTGAATGTTTTATAATTGCATGCAGTCCTAAAGCTGGTTCCTATTACAGAGAGTCACAGAGGTTTTGGGGGGCGGGTTTGTGGGTTGTTGTTCTTTCCCAGAACGATGTCCAATCAGCTTCTTTGGCAGCGTATTAACCATGGCTGAAATATGTGCCCGTGTGAAAATGTTACGGTCTGATGAGCAACTTCACTTTTGTGTCACTTTCTTGCTTTGAAATAAGAGGTTCTGGGTCAGGAGCTGCCCATTTGATCCCTCGTCTGTCTCCAAGCAGAGTTTATACATCAGTACTTTTTATACCAGTCTTTCAAATCCATGTGATAGAAACAGTGTGGTCGCTGCAGGTCAAAGGAGCCGATTTAATGAAGTCTCATGTGACCTCAACAAGCAATTTTGTCACTTCCTGCTGAACTACTGAGCTGTCTCCACTTAGGGAGATTGACCATCCCTGGATATCATGGGTGTTCAGGATTGTTCAAGTTGTGTTACAGCTTTTTTGCTTTTCCTTTGGCTCAGGTGAACTGTGTGACGAGGTGATTAACCACTGTGTTCCTGATCTAAATCCCTGCCAACATGAGTCCAAATGTGTTTCCCTGGACAAAGGAACCAGGTAAGAGTGTATATGTGTGTTGGTCTCTACACACTGGGCACATCCTTCCATTGGCTTGGCTGAGGTTGTGCTGACAGTGAGTTTGGAGCAAAAATGACCAAAATTTACACAAATGATGCAAGACTATATACACTTCAGTCCGTGCCACATTTTAACTTCCACGCATCCATACATACTTTTCTAGCTTTCTGTGGTTTACTTGAAAATAATGGATGTGCCTGCAGAGCAGAGAAATTATTCTGGAATAGAGCATTGCAATAGGAGAATTTATGGAACAGTCACTGCAAAATACCTTATCCTGCATCAGGAACCAAGGGCAGTTTCCTTTTGTGTTCCTTAGGGCACTTATAAATTCAAGCAGCATAACTGGAGCCTTAACAGATCTGGAGCTGGATCGCTCCCACTCAGGAGCCACCTTTTCCATTGGCCTTGCTTGGCTCATCTGGGGTTTGGTGAAGTCTGTGTTTGCATTTTCCTATTGGGAATGACATTGACTGTTTCACAGGGGTGAAATAAAGCCTCGTGTTTTGGACAGCAGTAAAGTACCTGGAGGTTTGGGCTTGGGGAGTTGTGAGAGGTGCACAGTGGCAGCATTCCTCACGTCTGAAGGGGAACTTACAGAGCAATTGAGCAAATAGAGACAGTCAGTTGAAAAGTCAAGCTCTGTGAAAAGCTTGTCAGGAAAAGATCTTTGGAGAAAAATCCAAGAGAGTTCAGTGCAGAGGGAGCTGCTCTCTGCACCTTTCCCTAAGGCTGTTTTCACAACCACAGTGCAGCTCTGGGTGTTCACTGATTCCCTCCGGGGGTTCTGTCCAGCACACCCAGGAGAGGGAAGGTAGAAGACTTTGTTCTTCCTGCTAACTTGGGGTCAGATTGTGTCCTGTGAAACAACCAGCATGTCAGAACAGTGTAAACTGACACACAGGACATTTCAGGAGAGGTAAAAGGAAATGAACCAAAATTTTAGAGAGGCTGGCTATCTCAAGGGCAGCTGACTCTCTGGTAGACAGGCAGGCGGTACAACACAAGCCTTTCTTTTGGGTGAAAAGCCTCCAGACAGAAATGTTTCCAAATCTTGAGGAAGGTGAAGCTATTAAATGATTAGGATGGCTCCTGAGCTGATGTGTAGGGATTGGATAGGGAGGTGTGTGCCAGTGCATGAGCAGTCCCTGACGTTCTTTCCAGGTTTTGTTCCCACTTAATCCATCATTTAGTCAATCCAGTACCTTTGGTTAATTCAGTAGCTACATCATGTTACGAGGTGAAGGCTTGTACCTCAAATTGCCTTCTGTTGCTAGAGCATGAAGGGATGGAGACAGCTGTGGCCCTGAATGGTTTTCCTCTTGCTGGAAGCATTGTCATACCTGCCACCCAAACAATTTGAGTAAATAAGATACTTTTTCTCACATGCTTACAAGAAAAGTGTTCTTCACAGTAGGGCCACTAAGCCTTGAGGGGAGTTTAAATAACTGCCTTTAAGTATTTTTCTACTACTGTTTGTTGTGTTATTCTTACCCCTATTCTTAGAATGCTACAGAAAAATCCATTATTTCTCTACTCCTTCTGTCCCATTTTGTTTTCAAGCAGCCAGACTTGAGAGGTGAAGGCGCCTTGAATGTAGAGGTGTCCAAGTATTGCTATTTCTTTCATCCTTTAGTGGTACCAAACCATTCAGAAATGAGCCCTCAGTGGTTGTGCAGTGCTGTGTCGATGCTGCTGGGGCTCACTGAAAACAGCAGCCTCTGGTCCTGTGATCCCTGATCCCCCGAGCAGCCTGATCTGATGGTGCAGGTAATGCTGCCTGCAGGAGGAGTCATGCTGCTGTCTGTCCCCTGTCTGCTTCCAGAGGCAGGGAGTGTTAATAGCAGGGCTCAGGCTTGTCCCTGAGCTGTTTGTGCCCTGGGCATGTGAGTAGGACACACCAGTGGGGGAGAGCACAGCACCAGTCACTCTGTCTGTCCTGCCCTCAGCTCTAATCAGTCTCCAGCTCTGCAGAGGGAAGAAAAGATGACAAAGACAGGAAAAAAATAGGAAGCCAAGTTATTTATTGACCTGGGGAGGGAAATTCCATTCTGGCCCTGCGATAGAAGCCATGATTCACGGCTTTAATACAACAGACATTGAGTGCATGCAGATGCAAATCCCCTCAGATAGGCCAACAATTTAAATACCACTGGACATGTTTTTAGGCTCTCTGTGATACTGAGAATGTTGCCATCACTGCAAGGCTGTAACAGAAAACAAGATTTCAACTGCAGTGGTGTCAGATGGTCACTGGGAAATGAGATAACTATCTACTCTCTTATCAGGATCTGAACATGAAGGCTTCTTTGCCACCTTCTTTATTACATCAGACTTTTACTGATTGACACTCAGTCCCTTGCTGGCACTGTGTGGGATTGTGGGATAAGGATGGAGTTACCATGCCCTGGTGGGACACACCTTGGGTTTTTTGGAGGAGTCTGGATGAAGAACTCATGGGGTTGAATTTCTCACCTCCTATACTTCAGGCAGGCATTTTCTGGTAGCTTCAGCCTAGATGTGACACACCAAGAGCTCAAAGAAAATGGACCCAAAAGGAATTTCATGCTTCTAAAGCCAAGCTTGGAAGAAAACTGGACTGTTTCAGTGTGTCTTTGGCTGCACAGAGCTCTTTGCTTTTGGAGTTGAATTTGCAGGTGGCTTTCCTCCTTTCCAGCTTCCACAACTTCAGTATGCTGTTACTATGTAGAAGAAGAGTAGCTTTCTGTATGCCAGAAAACAAAGCAAAAAAACATCCTTTAACACAATGAAATTACTTACAAAAAAATAACTTCAAGAAAGAAGCATGTTTTTCCATTCACTGTATTGATGTTGGAGCATGATATAAATATACTTTATTATTCTAAAGCTTGGAATTATTACCTGACAGCTTAAAATGCTGATTTAATGCAGCCCTGCAGAGAAAAGTGGTGGTTCTGTCATTACTGAGATAGCCAATACACATCATAAAATTGATGCATGGCAGCCCTGAATAAGGAACTGCACATTGT
Source organism: Corvus hawaiiensis (assembly GCF_020740725.1). Lineage (NCBI taxonomy): Eukaryota > Metazoa > Chordata > Aves > Passeriformes > Corvidae > Corvus > Corvus hawaiiensis. The sequence goes on along the minus strand of NC_063227.1, from coordinate 16,589,129 downwards.
TCATTATTACATCACTTTATATTAGGACTGCAGGGATCAATAAAAACCAACAGGATTAAATGCTGCCAATTCCCCTCACAAAGTCTTTTGATTGACACTATTTCCTTGCAGGTGTGTCTGCAATGCTGCCAGAAAATGTTGCCCATTTCTTAGGGTTTGAGGAAGGAACACTTTTTGCTTTTTGCTCTTTGCTCTCTTTTGTCATCTCCATTATGTTAATCACAGTATTCCCCGAGTCACCAAGGTGTAAAGAAGCAATTCACACATGCAGAACTGGGACATCGACCCTCCTGTGGCTGCAGAGGCTCATGATGGGGCCTCACCTGCAGGGAGGGTGGGATGTCTGCCTGCACCTAGCCCTGCCCATGGACAGCCGCAGGTGAACAGGTTTTGCCCAATTTCCTCCTGGTTTAGCCAGTCATGAGCCACGCTCTGAAAGGGAGACTGGAGCTCACATTCTCTGTGCCTGAGCTGGGCGGCTGCTGTCACCCGTGGCAGCCACTCCCTGGCCCTTGGCACTCACAGGGCACTGCTGCACTCTGGAGAGTGTCACCCAGCTCACTGCCTCGCTTGGAAGCAGCCAGGAGCCACGTGCTGTCACTCGGAACAACAGTCAGCACAGTGACTGCTGCCTGGAAAGTGGAAATGGTTTCTCCTCATCACTTCACTCCCGTGTGTCCAGTTCCTCTGAAGAGGTTTTCTACAAGGTGCCTCCTCCTGCATTTACCCCACCAGGAGGAGTCGGCCAGCTGTGTGGATTGATGGGGCAGTAGTCTCTCTCCTGATGCCACATCCTCAACTTTATAATGTCTCTCCTCTTCCAGCTCTCAGTGCTTGTGCACGCTGGGTCCAACCACAGGCTCTAGCAAGAGCACAGACCTCTCTTTTATGGCTGAAATTAACTGTAGCTCTTCCCTTGATTTGGTTGAAGTGGTATGCCTTTTGTTTTCCAGATGTGCAACAACATCCAGCTGGGAGGAGTAAAATGTGTTTTATGGACTAAAGAGTGTTCATGACTAAACATTGTCTACACTATAGGTTCAAAAAAAGGCTGCTCAGCAATCCCAAAAGATCTGATCCAAGTCAGAGACTTTGGGATGCATTTTCTATTGTCAGGTTATAAACTTCTGCAAGACTTATAAATAGAAATGTTGATGCAGCCTTCATACAGCAAACTTGAGAATGGTGTAAAATAAAACCAACAGGCAGTGTCTGCAGGTTTGGGTACATCCCACCGTGCTCCTATGAACAGCGTCACCCCACAGCAGCAGGCACAGTGACACCACGGCAAAGGACAGGCTGCAAAGACAACTTTCCATTGTTGCAGCAGCATTTTGCCTTGCAAATGAATGGAAAGCAGGTGGTAGTCTCAAAACTTGGTCTTTCTCTTTAAGTTTGCTGAGTTTTATGGCTGGCTTGCAGATTGCTTCCATTTGGAAGGCAGACCCTTCCTGTGCTCCGTGTAGCTGCACAGGGCCAGCCTCAGACACCCAGCAGTGTGCAGGCACTGGAAAAATCATAGTCTGGAGTATCAGAGCCACTGGCCTTGCAGAATATTGCCCCTTGAGTCTGTAAGATTAGGGAAGGCATTGTCATCTTTAGCACAGCTGGGAGTCTACCAGGTGCTCACCCTTCTCCACAGGCTTGGCTGAGGAGAAGCTGTAGTATGGTGGTGCTTTGCTCGACTTGAATTTCAGCAGGTTGCAGAACCTCAAGTGCAGCCAGCCAGGAGGGACCAGAGCCTTTCTGATGGCAGGAACTGTGCCTGATGCTGCCAGGAACAATTGCTAACATCTCCCCACCCCAAATCCAAGAGGTGCTAGGCTGCCTGTGTGAGCTGCTGTTGTGAATGTTGAAACGAGCCATTAACAAGGATGTTCCTGCGTTTCAGATGCGAGTGCTTGCCGGGTTACAGCGGCAAGCACTGCGAAGTGGATGATGACGACTGTGTGGGCCACAAGTGCCGGCACGGAGCCGCCTGCGTGGATGCGGTCAATGGCTACACCTGCGTGTGCCCGCAGGGCTTCAGGTACGGCCGGGACTGCGGGACGGGGCCGGGCTGCTCTCTGGAATCGCTCTCATCCTCATCAGCCTCTCACACAGCACTGATCTGTCATCCCCGTGTGAACGGCTGCCTCAAGTCCTGTCCCTGCAGGAGGTTTTAACAAGTTAACTGGACCCAGGGGGCAGGCGATTCTTGCTTGGAAAGCAGCGATTTTGGGGCAGTGCTGTGTCAGTGTGCCTGCCCCAGCCATCCCTGCTAAGGCACTCAGCACACCACCTAATACACTCTCATAAGTTATATGGAGATAAACCCTGCGTGTGCAGAGTGAGCAAAGGATAATAAAATTGCATTTACGAACCCTCAGAACTGGCTGCAAGAAAAACATGAGTCTGAAGATTTTGTGGCAGTGTCTCTGTGCCTCTTGGACGAGCTCAGTATGATTCAGGCTGTAAATTTCCAGTCTCTCATTCTGACAGCTGCCAATATATCTGACTCCTGGAAATCTCTCTGTCTGTCAAAGACAAGTATGCTCCTCAAAATGGATTCACTAATCATTGCCTGAGGCTGGATACTGGCTTCCTTCCAGCTAAACCTTTTCTGTGTTTGAAATACACACACAAGACAAAGAAGGAGTACCTGAAAAGATCAGTCTTGACAAAGCAGAAATTGCATGAACACCTATAAATCATTTTCTCTGCTTTGTATCTGCAACTGTTTTCATTCTTCTTGCTTTCATCCTTGCTGGTTTGGGTTTTTTTTTCTTCCCTCTCAACACACATTTCTGTTGCAAAGTAGACAGCCTTCCTGAATAGGCATTGATATATAACATGATGTCAGCCCATGGTTTCACAGAATCAGACTGGTTATTTACAAGGTATCAGAGATCCTCTGCATTTCAAATTCATACCCTTCTCTCCATGTTTCACTCTCTGCTTCAGTCCATTTTATGGCCTTAGGGATCTTGCAGATTGGTGACTGGTAAGGCTAACGTGACTGTGGGATTGTAAATCCTCAGTGTTATCTAATTGTTAGAGCTGAGAAATGGGATTGCAAAGCCATGTCTGGAGTCAAGGGTAACTCGAGCCTGTCATCAGGTGGGACTGACTGGGACACTTTTGCTGCAGGTCCCCTGATTTTTAAGGCCTGTCAGCACTAGGCAGTGATGAATGCGAGGGTTTTTTTCTGGGAAAGCAGAGTCACAGTGTTTGGCAGAGATGTTCTGAGTTGACACGGCTGGGTGGAGCAGCAGGGGTAGGTGAGAGACTGGTCTGGTCCCACACCAGGGACATCAAGAGCAGAACCTGGAACAGTCCAGTCTTCTCTCTTGATCAAATGAGGGGGTCTCATTCCACTTAAAGTCCTCCAAGTAGGGGAAGCATCTTTCTACACAAAGCTCCAAAACTCAACTACCAGCTTAGGCAGCACTTCATAGCCCAAGACAGCCATGGGCAAGCAAAGTAATCCCACTGCCTGTCAACATCCCAGCCAGGATTAACTTGAGTTCTCCTGTTAGCTTTCTTTTTTTTCCACTAGTCCATGCCACTTCCCTAAATTTCCTGTGCAAGATGCAAGGAAGACAAGGGTCTTTGGGGAGAAAAACCTCACACTGAGCACTACCACACTCCCACTGCCAAGGCAGACAGCAAGCTGTAGCCCCATGTGTTCTCCATGCAGAATAGTCCCTGATCTTGTTTGATTTCAGGATTAAAATTCTGCTAACAAAATATGATCTCATCATTCTTCCCGTGACTCAAGCCCTTTGTAGTTTAAAGGCTTGCTGGCTGCTCTGAAGGGGGTTCTGAGGTTTGGGGTTTTTCCTGTTAAGATTACAAATGCAAATATGGTGATTGACAGAGTTCAGCCTTTTGATGTTCAGGGTTACAGACTCTCCTGTCCTCACAGCTGCCTTGGGCACGGTGATGTGTGGCAAGGAGATAGCTCTGCAAATGTTTGAAGGCTGCAAGTGTTGATGAAAAGGAGAGAACACAAGGGGTGGTCTGACAAAGGTAACTAGGAGATGTAAGATGATGATTAATAAAGTTTTTTGGCTAAGTATTAGGAATCATTTCCCAGCAGTGAGTTTGCAGAGTGCCCTCCCAATTATCCCGAGCTTATGCTGTTGTAATAAACGCACAGACCTATAATGATTTTATGGTTGTCACTGTGGTGTGTGTCAAAGCCATTTGGAGCCATACATTAGAAAGATGTTAAAACTTACATCCTCACACGGCTGAACAAATGGCACTTGGGTAATTCTGAACAACGCAGGTAGGGCCTCGTGCACAGTGAGGCTCTCAAGACAGCCCCGAAAATCAATAGTGCAACCATGCTCACACTCTCCTATCTCATAATTTCCCATTCACTGGTCAGGTGTAGTTGAGCTCCTTGCAGCACCTTTCCTTGGCCCTCATCAGCTTCTCCCAGCCACATAATATGCTTTCCTCCTAAAAATTTTTCAGTGTTTTCTTCCCAAAATAACAGTCATTTGCCCCCTGCAGATGAAAACATTTTAGAGAATTTGTGAGCCCCGCTGAATAAACCCCAAGTTCTCAAAGCTTCCCTCCAGCAATCAGCCTCACAGTAGTGTTGCCTGATAAATGCTGCTCTGGTGGGGAAGCACACATTAAGCTGCAGAGCCTGATGGAAGCACTGCTCCTCTGTGGTGCAGATGCTTCCGAGCTCTCCACTGGGACAGATTGCTGCAAGGAACTTGCAGTGATTATTTAAATAAATGAGATCCTACCAGGCAGAATGGACTTGGCCAAGCTATGCAAGTCAGGCTGTGTTCCACATTCCGCTGCTGGGGAAATAAATCCTATTAATTATTTCTAAATATACACTTTTTAAAAAAAAATTAAATTAAAAAAGAAAGGGCCTTGACAGACACTGTTGCTAATGTAATTTCTAGGTGCCAGTATCAGGAGAGCTGCCCTGGTAAAGCCACGCACCAGAGGGGTTTCACAGCAGGCAGGGCTGTGCAGGAGCCTTACCAGGAGCTTGGGGAATCTTTCAGAGCAGCACTAAGCACAGACTCTCTGGCTTCTTCCAACATTTGCTTTCTGTTAGTGGAGGCTGTTGCGGGTCACACGGATTTTTTATTATTATTAACATCCACAAAATTAGAATTATACACACTGACTTTTCCTTCTGTTTTCTGCTTGCTGCCGAAGACAAAACAACAATGGGCACTAGGTAGAACAAAGCTCACGGGCTGGGTTAGCAGTGCTCTTCTGCTGGTACCTCTGGAAAGGGGTTCCCTTGTTTGCCACTTACAACAGCAGAGTAGACTCAAATCACAGATCTAGGATGGGGAAATCTCAGGTTTGGGCTTAAATGGCTCACAGATTTCACTGGGAACCTCTGCAGGGCACAGTATGGGTGGCAGCTGCTTCAGCCAGGCTGCAATGCCTTGCAGAGCTGAAGAACCAGTGCAAAGGGCAGTACAGGCTGCTTTCAGTGCCTGCACTGGCTCGTTCACAGCCAGCACGGGGATTCCTGCCAGCACTCAGCTGTGCTGCTTTCACACGGGGCACCAGGCACACAGTGGCTGAACCTCAGAGTCGCTACTCCAAAGCAGAATGGCAGCACCTGAAAGAAAAATGCAACAACGGGGGTAACTGAGGCTGCTTTGCCTTCCCTTTGCCTCTGCAGTGGGCTGTTCTGCGAGACCCCCCCGCCGATGGTGCTGCTGCAGACGAGCCCCTGTGACAACTACGAGTGCCAGAACGGCGCCCAGTGCATCGTGGTGCAGCACGAGCCCGTGTGCCGCTGCCTCGCCGGCTTCGCGGGCCAGCGCTGCGAGAAGCTCATCACCGTCAACTTCGTGGGCAAGGACTCCTACGTGGAGCTGCCCTCAGCCAAAATCCGCCCGCAGGCAAACATCTCCCTCCAGGTTTGTCACGAGCTCCTCTGAGCAGCAATACCTGTAACGTGCTTGCGTCTCGTGCTGACAGAACAGGGGCTGCTGGCCAAAATCCTGGGAAAATCAGTCAGCCTGTGAGCCACTTGTCTGCTCTAAAGTCATTGAAATGGGAAGGAGCAAGTAAGCCCACCACTGTGGGCACACCTCCTGCCTCCAGAATCTCTCCACTCTCATTCCCAGACTGGCAACACAACCAGGGATGATCCAGGAATCCTCCCTCTCTTCCTACTGATTCACACCATTGTGTTTCATCCTGCACAACCTGGTGTTTAATGTCAGGATGCTTCTTAAAACAGGCTGCTCTGGATGGCCTCTCCAGACAATATTTTGCATATTCAGCAGACAAAAGGCCTGGGATTTTGTTAGAGGCCTCAGGTTCAGAAGACAATTGAAAACTGGTCCTCATGTGAAATGGGAAGCTGACCTTTGTGTGTGAGCCCACCCAAGGGCACCAAGACCTTTTTGTGCCTCCTGGCTCTTGCTCTCATTGCTGCTCATGCATATGATGTATTAAAGTATATTTGAATTGCATAGATGATTTTGGTTTGATTTTAAATATAGGTTTATTTCTTTTTTTAATCATTCTCAAGCAACCTGACATGGTTATGAATGTTTCACAGGTAGCCACGGACAAGGACAATGGCATCTTATTGTACAAAGGAGACAATGATCCTTTGGCTCTGGAGTTGTACCAAGGACACGTGAGGCTCATCTATGACACCCTGAACTCCCCACCTACCACAGTGTACAGGTAAGTGGCTAAGCTCTGCCAAGACAGTTGATTTCCAAAACAGATGGAGGAGAGGTAGGATTTTTCTAAGCAAAGTGCATTGGAGAAAAACCTTTTATTTTACTTTGAGGTATCTCTTTTATGCATATAATTAGATAAGAAAGTTAGAATAAAGACTTAGCTAGAGGCTGCATGGGTAAAAATTGACATTTATTGGCAATACCAGTGATGCTGTGTCCTCCTGTAATTGTAGAAAAATGCATTTTCTAATCTACTGTAAAGATTCAGTTTCTGGGGAATTTTGTCCTTGAAATAGCTTCAATTAATCAGCTTCTTTGTTGATAGCTAGCATTAAGTGACTGTACCAAGACAGAACAGTGAATGTGCAACTGCAGGGTTAGACTGCCTCAAATAGAAGGAGAAGGGCCGAACTCCTCTACAGGGAGAATATTTTTAAGGACTTTCTTGCCTGTATCAGTAGTAGTAACTACACAAACCATGAAAAAGAACAAATGGCAAAGGTAAATGGTAGGGTAATTTTACCTTCTAACACTTGGCTTTTGAGGATATGAAATCCACAGATTTTATTCATTAGCTCACAAGAAAGAAAAGCAAATGTACAGGTGAAATCCATGCATGGAGACATCTCTGTAAGAAGGAGGGATGTGCTGCCTTGTCATCCACAGTTCCTGCAGCATCCCTCTGCCCTGGTTGTTATTTTCAAGCCCTGTTGCTGCAGTTTGTTCTGAGCACAGATGCAGTTGTGACTACACAGAGCATTTTGGGCTCAGCACAGACTCCTGGCATTGTGTGTGCAGCAGAGCTGCAATCCCCAGCCCACCTCACGCTGTAGGGAAGAGCATCCTGCTAGAGCAAGGGACAGGATGTCAGCCACGCATCACCCACCTTGTACTTTTCTCAGAAAGTTTTCTCAGCACTTGCTAACACTTGAGTCTCCCAGGAAATTTTCTTTAGTAGAATGGTGACATTTTTAAGAAAATGCAAACATTCTTTCTGTAGTAAAGCAAACTGGGTAATACCAATGCAGACATGTTCCCAGGAAGAGCACTGGTTTGTCCCCTGTAGGAATGAAGGAAGTTTGCTCATGGTTTTCACCAGCTGGATGGATAGGTGTGAAAAATGTCTCTGTGTGTGGTGGCTGATCCTAATTGATCAGCTTCTAGAGCAAAGCTGAAGTTGTTAAACAGTTTTATGCCGCTAATTAGAACAGAGGAAAGCTTGTTATGTGTGTGGGCAGCACAGGGGTGACAGGTCCATGTGGATGTTTGCTGGCCATGGTCACAGCACAGCAGAGTGGGGACAGGAGCTGCTGCCACCACAACAACGGAAGCTCCATGGATCTGCTGCCTTCTGGCAGAGCTGCCAGGGGTGGCCAGTGTGGTGTCCTCGTTATCCCCATGCCCTTCACATGGATCAAGGAGGAGGTCTCCATTCAGACTGACACCTCATTACCATAAGATTAATGGCCCGTTCACTACATTTTGTACGCCGTGATCTGTTGAGATGGGAAGGAAGCTGCTTAATACGATGCCCTTTCTGAAATGTCACTCTAATCTTTTATTAGTTTAAGGAGTGGAGCAAAATGGGATTAGCATGGAGCTTGATGGGAAAAGATTAGTTTGATTGAGAAAAACTGCAGCTAAAGAATGTCAGAAAGGGGCTCTAAATAGATTAAAAGACTTGTTTTCCTTAAAGGCTGAAGAAGGAGCAGGAAAACCTGCTTCTCCCCTAACAAACATAGGATTTAAGGGTAGAAGGCATAAGTGGATCTGGTTTGACCCCTGTATATCCTGTTTGACTTTTAGCTAAGGCATGAGCTCTGTTTGGCTAAGACATGACTTCCAGCTTGGCACAGAGTTTTGACAGGAAAACACCAAATAACAGAAAATCCCCCATTTCCTTGAGTAGCTTGGAGAATGGTCAATTATTTCCATTATCCAGGCATCGGCCATAATTTCTAAGTTGTGTCACTAATACCTTCTGGATTGTTTGGAGGCTTCCTCAAGGGAAATTATTTATACCTGGTCCTGGCTCCCATGAGTTTATTTGGACTTTTATTTGTGTTTTCTGCTAACCTGCATTTTGATGAGATGAATGGCTGGTTCAGTGTGATGCATTTTATCTCAGCCTGAAGAATTTGGGAAACTCTTTTCTGCAACTTCTACAATTTTCATTTGTCATTTAAAACAAGGTTGCTGGGAGAACCTGCAATGTCCAGATCTTGGCCTCACCATTGGTAAAAGAGTTTGCCTTCCCTATTGCCTCCTCCCTGCTGTCTTGTGTAGATGCCTCATTTCTGTTTCAATCACAGTAAAAGTGGACTGTTTGCCTTTGCAGAGCTCTGTTGAAAGACTATTAGATTAATCTTCACAGGCAGTATCATGTGCTGCTCCCCTCCAAAGCAGTCCACTTTTTGGACTAGATGAGCAGGGCTTTGGCTCTTGTTTTTCCCCAGAAGAGTCTGCCAGAAGAGGAGGAGGCCTTAAAATGCTGCCTGGTGGGAGCTGTGCCAGCTACAGCTGCAGGAAATCTGTCACTGACCTGGTCCTGGGCTGTAACTGAGATGTTTTGCTGGCTATTTCAGGTACTCCCAGGATGGGATGTGGGAAGTCATTGGCAAGCCACATGATCTGTAATTCCTCATCAGAGTCTCCATGATAAGATTTATTAATAATACTTGAGAACAGTAAAATTAGCAAAGTACTTGGCTAATACAGGTAATATCCTGCAGGGATGAGATAAAAGCTGTTGTTTGGGAAGCCAGCAGTGAGTAAGGCATACTCGGTGGTATTTTTCCATAGTATTCTGCAAGGATGGAGCACACCATGTGTTCCAGTGCCAGGCTGTCCCCAGCCCCGTAGGACAAAGCTGGGGGAAGGTTTGCACCAGACAAACCTTCTTGAGGGGGTGCTCTCAGCTTGCTGTGAATTCTGAGAGTGGCTTTGTTGCAGAGCTGTGGCAGGGGAGGCAGGGCAGGGATGTGCCACAGGAGTGGATTGCAGGAAGGAGATGTTCATTTTAACTCCTCTGGGAAGGCAGGTTGTCCCCAGCTACCAGAGGGGAGCTGTTCCTGTGTTTCAGTTGCTCCTCTGAGCAGATTGAACCAGAACTGCTGTGCAAAGTCAGTCTGGAAAAGCCCAAAATAACTGGCTGTACATTCAGGTTTGCTTTACATGTGTTTGTCCCTGTGGTATGTTTGGACAGAAAGGTTAAAGTTGACATTGGGCTTCTCTTTCATTCTAGTCAGGTAAAGGTCAGCACATGTCCAATGGAAACAACTACCTAAAATCCACTGTCATCTATCACCAAGTTAGAGAGAAATACAAGTTAATCCATGAATATAATACAATGCAATGACAGAACTCACCCTTTAAAAGAAAATCTGACTGGTCTTTTACTGGAACCTGTCACTCGTGAGCTGCAGAAGAATGGTTTCCTGGACGTCATTGTAAAGCTCTTACAGAAGATCCATTTTTGAAGTAGGATTCCTAGCTGTTGTTTCTTTTATTCTATACGTGGACAAATGAGAACAGAAATATTTTTCTGAGTGCTTTATTACCCTCCTGGTTTCTGCACTGCTGAGAGTTACTCTTCCATGCCATGACAGTACTTGGTGCCACACCAACAGTGAGTTCTTAAAATGAAATAAATCTTTCACACAGATGCCATACCTTAATTTAAAGATGCCAACTGGTAAGGAACATGCTGCTTTTATTCGCCACCACAATCCAATTGTTAAAAGTTTGAATTAACAAGGAGCAGTTAATCCCACAGTTGCAGCATTCAGCCATTGACACTGGTATCTGTTTAACTCTGTTCTATAGGGAGAGCTCTTATTTTCAGTCGTTTTTCCCACATCTGTTCCTTGAGCCAGAGATAAGACCTTACTTGTAAACTTTTCTCTGATAGATTTTATGCTGCCATACAGTCATATTGATTTGGATGCTGAAATAATCCCTCCTAATAGAAATAGAAAACAGAACTTTGACACAAACTGCTGATGTAATTCCCTCCAGAGTTCCCAGATTGCCATGTTGCATACAGACTGTCATATCTGGTAAAGAGCAAGATGCAGGCGTCATTGGTGTAAAATCATATGTTTTCATGCAAGGTTCCTGACAGCAGTGAAAAAGGAGGCAGTTAGGAGAAGATAAGAATGAATTATATTTGTCTTTCTGTAGAGACTACACCCAAATTACATTATAATTCCTTTTAAAAGTATCCTTGCGTAACGTGCTTTCAAAAATGCTACATCATTAAAAATATTCCTTGTAGATTGTATCATGCAGTTCTCATGGTCTGGCTGACTCTCTCGTAGCATAGATGGATGTTCTGTGGTTAAAGGAAAAGGCCTGAAATAAGGGAGCTTACATTCCTACTGTATCTGTTTCAGATGTGATGACTGCAAGATGACAAATTAAATCTGGCTCCCCGTGCACACTAAAAAGTAGAGAAATGCATGAAAAATAGAAAAGGTGTTTCAGAAATGTGCTGCAGGTCTCCAGAGGGTGAGGTTCCTCCTCCCCTCTCCCTCCAGGCTGCAGAGCAGCAGAAGGTTCTTACCCTGGTGGCATCTGCGAACTTCCTGTGCCCTTCCACTCCCTCGGGCTCTGCCCACGGCACTGGAGCCCACGAGCTGCTGGCATTTGGTGTCCAGCACTGTCCTGGCCATGCCACTGCTGAATGGATGTGCTGCTCCTCAAGGACTCTGGTCCTGTACTCAAATTTCTGCTGGTGCAGAGGTTGAACAGTGGCTGTGGTGGTGGAAGAACATCCACACCTTCGAAAGAGACCGAAGATGGGTTTTAGTGCCATTGTCTCTTTAGCTGCATTTGCTTATCTGCAGAAAAGTCTGGGAAGCTTCACCATTAATTCTCTGCCTCCTGGGGAGAATGTGCTGGAGGAGTGAGAGCATTAATTATTCTTAGGATCATTATTAGAGCTTGTCAAACTCAGTTTTTGGCAAAAGCATCTTTGCAGAGTGCACTGCATGACTGGTCCTTTTCTTCCTAATACCTTTACAGTCTGTAGCCTGTGCTGTGCCCGTCCCTGGTGAGATGCCTCTTTGATACTCTGGATGGGCTCTAAATAGACTGTTTTTCAGACATTTCTGTGAGACATCACTGAGCTCTTTACAATTCTGCATATTTGCAATTCATTTTATTCTCTCTGTCGCATACTCTTATTTTTTCAGGTACTCCTTAGGGATTCTGCATCAAATATAATGAAAGAAACTGACATTAGTCTCTGACCTGCACAGGAAAAATTGTAAAATTTGAATGTACTTATACATCTTGCATGAGCCAAGGCAAAGGACAGCTGAGTTATTTTTTTACCTTTATAAAGGGCTCTGGTGTACTTAAATGGGAGAAAAATGGCAAGTGTGTGAGTTCTTGTCACGCAACAAACACTGCATTTCCCTAGTTTTTCCTGGATTTTTGTGTAGTAGGACAGTGAAAATGTAAGGTCAAGACCTTAAAATATCATTTAACTTTTATCATTAGGTTCAGAATCAAATATTTGCTTTCATGAAATGCAGAAACTTTTTCCTGCTGTGCTGAAGCTTAAGAAGGGTAAAGTTTTGTCCTTCAGGCTGCCGGAGGACTTAGCAGGCAAAATCTTGTTAAGCTGAATTAATTTTTTTTCTTTGTAAATCTCACCAGTATCTCTTGCAAGAATGACAGTTTCTCATCTCCTCTCTCTCTGCCTGCACCCAGCTCATTCTCTTCGGTGCAGTGTCTGAGTACCCAGAAGCTGCAGACCCACACTTCATGTCTCACACATGTATAGGGTGTTTCAGAGTGAGCTGTTTTACCAGAAGAAGGCAAAACCTTTCACAAAGTGAGCCAGTGCTGGCCTGTCTGTGTACCAGGCACAGGCAGTTAGGAATGGGTCATCTAAAGCCACTTGTCCTGTGGTAATGACAAAAATAGAAGTTCCATTCTCTGAGTCCCAGGTCACCTTATTCAGGGGCCAAAATCTGGAGCTGTGGGTGTGAGTTGTACTCAGGCATCCCCTGTCATCAGAGGCCAGACTGGGGAAAGGTGTGTAAATGTTTTAAAGGTATTTTCCTGCTACACCACAGGTCACTCAGTAGTACATTGCCAAAGTTGGTTAATACTGATTGCATCAGAGGAAGGCTGAAGTGTTTTCATACTAGACAGAGATAGAATAAACCTAATCACAGTCAAAATGACTTTCTAAACTTCCTGTGCACTAATGACTGGCTCATGTCTTGAATTGTGAGGTTTTTGCCTTAAAACAACATGTAGCAAGCTAATATGTTTATTTTTTCCTGCCTGTAAATTTCTTGTGAACATGGTGAGTAACACAAAGTTTAGATGTGTACCATGTGTGATAGATTCATATCCCATCTATCCCAAGCACCAGGCTCTGGATCCAATCGATGCAGCCTCTGTTGGAAGCAGCACATGCAGACCTGGAGCTGAGGGAGATTGTGGAGGTGCAGGATGGGTCTGTGCACAGTTATTTCAGTGCTTCTTCCCAGTATGGAAATGGGACCCACAGCTTGGTGTTTGCCAGCACACCCCAGGGCTGGGGGGAAAGGTGGTCATGGCAGCTGCTCTTGTGGCTGTCAAACAGCAATGGGTTTGGTCATTTGGAAGGAGAGGATCCAACTATAGGTATATTACTATAGAGGAGGGGGAAGCAGTTTCTAAACAGACATTGCTTTTATTTTCTTGGGGCTTAGCCTCCAATTTCAGGTTGTTCTCTGTCAGTCTGACTGGGTGCCCTGTTAACTGTACTCTGTAGTGGCCCTGCTCCCTGCTGCTAACTGGCAGATACTTTCATATTTTCCAGAGCTGAGAAAGAGATAGATGGTGTAAAGTATTGCCTGATGCAACAACTCTGTGAAGGCACCTGGTGGATTTTCTCATCAGAACCAAGGCAGAGCTGTTACACTAGAAAGTGACCCCATGCACCCTGCTCTGTTCCAAGCCCTGGTGGGGCCAGGGGCTGTGTCACAGCCTGTCCTGGTGTGTGACACACAGCTGTACTCATGCAGTGCTGGGCAGGACATGGCACTCGGGCTGCCACCACCCTGCTGCTGTGCCAGGGTCTGCCTTCCCCTCTGCTTTTTGCAGTGTCATTTTTACAAGGATACCAGATTTCACACCAACCCAACAGCACCACAGAATCTCTGACTGGTTTTTGGACTCTGTATTTCATGGGTTTGTTATCTTGTCTGATGCCTGTCACAGTGAGGACACTGGGATGCAGTAGCTCGTGACACCACCGTGTGCAGTGACGAGCCAACGCATCCTGGTGGAGAGGGTGGGCAGGAGCAACGCTCTGATCTGTCACTCAGGAGAGGCCTTGGACTTGGCAGAATGCATTTCAGCTGTTTTTACTGCCATTGCACTTGCTTTAACAGATCCTCAGCAGAATGAGGTATCCAGCTCTGCTGGTGTGAGTGCAGGAGACAGCCGCTTCTGCTCCCAGCAGCGAGGCTGGAGGGAGGTGTGGGACCTCACCCCGGTCAGGGACACTGTGAGAATTCACTGCAAGCAAGCAATGTTTGCCCTGGCCGGGAGTCTGACCCTTTTATGAATCATCTGGGGAAAGGGTCAGGATTGTGTTAATTGCATGTTGCAGGGGTGTAAAAAAGGTCCTTGCTTTTCCCGCAGAAGGTGTGTAATACAATGACTTTCACTGCTGGCAGGGGTGCTGCAGGAATTGAATTATGACTGGAAATTAGATATGCATAGCCTGGCCAAACGATCATTAAGGGAGATATGGTAATCAGCTGCCAGTGTTCAAGGGCTGTAAACACCAAGAAGAGAAAGATGGTTTATTTGGGTGGTCTACAAAGTTGTAAGTTAGGAGAAAAGGTATAAAACCAAGCATATTAAAATGGAGGTATCAAGGAAAAATCTCTTAATGTCAAGTACTCTCAGCCTAAAAGACCTAACACTCAAGTCATGTAAAACAGGATTGAACATAACAAAAGAGTATATTTCAAGCTGAAAATGAACTTGAGTGCTTTAATATTCCTTTCACCTTTTATTTCCCTAGTCCTGTGTTTCATTAGCATTTTTCATACTTTTTTCTCAACATGTGGTTTTTATTCAGCTCCTGAAGACGATAGTGCTTGAAGTGATGTGTTATTGTGGAGGTAGCATAAACACCACTCCAGTTATGATTTTGCCTTTGTTGCCATGGAGAAGTTTAAATCTATTTTAGGCCAAGGACTGATTATAGCTGGAACTAAGGGTAGGAGGTAAGTGTAGCTTGGAAAGGTGAAAACCCATCAGTGCTGACCCCCGCAGTCAGCCTGGCACAGTGTGAGTTTCACAGCTCCCAAACTGCTGACATCTCAGCTCAGTTCCCTGCAGCTCTCACCTTGAGTTTTTGATTTTGGTACCTCTTCTCTGGTGCTTGCTCCTCCATGTGCTGTAAGCTCCTTAAGCTCTTTTGAATGTGTATTTTTGTTTATTCCCTTCTCCTTTGAATGTTCATAAAGATTACCTAAGGTCAGTGTTCCCCATGGCCTTCACCCCCCAGTCTCTTACCATCCTTGTGTTTCCTTTGTTTTGTGTGTCAAATGAGGCGTGTCCCCATTAAGACAGAGGTCAGGAAAATCTGGAGACTGTAGCTAATGAATTAATGTTCTCATTTGCATAATTGATGGTTATATATCTCCACAGTGACACGGTTTGCTGTGATACTTAAAGCTATTTTTGTTTTTGACTCCTCTGCCCTGCTGTTCTCTGCTGTCTACAATAAAGGTATATTACTAGTCAGTGAAAAAAAAATTGACCCCAAAGCCCAAATTTTACAAGTTCCAATTGAATGCTTTAATCCTTTAATGCATTTCTGTTCACTGGCATATTTATAGTGGCTCAGCTCTAAATCTCTCATGGGTATTAGAGCAGGGGGAGTTAGTGTTTAAAACATCTGTGTGTGCTTGGGGCTGGAGTAGAGGAGAATGAAAATATATAGGAGGGAGAAGAGAAATAGGTGAAAAATGAGAGTGGAAGTCAGCTCTTTCCTATATTCCCTGGGGTTTTACGTTTAATACACATCCCTTTCCCTTCATTTCTTTGTGTTCTGGAGTCTAAGCTCCCAGCAGAGGCCGTGTGTGCAGTGCCCTGTGCAATGGGTCCATTGGCTCACCTTGCTGGAGTTGCTCTGACAGGAGAGGCCAGCTCCCTCCCACGGGAAATTTTAATGTCTCTTCCACAGAACCCTCCCTAGTGGCCTTCCTTCCCTGTGAGGGCAGCTCCGAGGGAGCAGAAGGTGCTGGACCTAGGGCCTTGGAAGCTGGGGTCTCCTCACATCCCAGCATTTTCCTCTTTTTTTGGCCAAATTTGACCAGATGCCATGGCCAGAGCTCCGTGAGGGTAACCTCAGTGAGAGCAATGTACTGGACTGTGTGAGGCATGTAAAGTGGGCTTTGAAAAGATGAGTGTGAAGGAGAAGAGAAAGGGGAGGGATGCTGCAGAGACCAAGCACAGTGGGGGAAATGCCTGAGCAGGTGGGTCCTCACCAGCTGCCGAGCACAACCCAGAGCACCAGTGCCTGGGTCCTGAGGAGTCATTTCAAGTTATGGGAAACTTCCGATTCCTTTTGCTACTTACTTTTAGCAAGTTTAATTATTAAATTCCTGGAAATCCTTGCTTACATTTCAAGTGTTTAATCGTAATTCCTCCCTTTTTTCAACAAGGATATGTAGGAAACTATACAATATCCAATGGTGGTGGCACAAAACGCTGCGGTTGTAAGTCAGCTAAAATTTCCTGACTGCATTAATGGCTTGGAAAGATCCCAGGAGCGGCGCATGGTTTGTTAGCGCCCCGGGAAAGGCAGCTGGTGCGGCTCCAGCGGCCCTTCGGCTCTTCCTGCCGCACCTTTCGGCTGTCCCTCGCTGTGCTCACACGGGCTGATTTGGTTTCACCGCGGAGCGGGGCGGGAGCGGGACCGGGAGCGGGACCGGGAGCGGGGCCGGGAGCGGGACCCTGAGCGGGGCCGGGAACGGGGTCGGGAGCGGGGCCGGGAGCGGACGCTGCGGGGCCGGGAGCGGGGCCGGGAACGACCGGGAGCGGGGCCGGGAGCGGGGTCGGGAGCAGGGTCGGGAGCGGGCGCTGCGGGGCCGGGAGCGGGGCCGGGAGCAGGGTCGGGAGCGGGACCCTGAGCGGGGCCGGGAGCGGGACCCTGAGCGGGGCCGGGAGCGGGGCCGGGAGCGGGGCCGGGGCTGTCCCCGCTCGGCTCGGCGGTGCCACGGCGCCCTCTGCTGCCCGCCCGCGCCGCTGCACCGCGCTCCCGGCCCGCATTCCCGGCTCTAGCTCGGCTCACACCCTCATTCCCGGCCCGTATCCCTCATTCCCGGCCCGTATCCCTCATTCCCGGCCAGTATCCCTCATTCCCGGCCAGTATCCTGCCGCGTTCGGAGCCGGCTGCCCGATGCGGGGTGGCCAGACGAACCCCGTAAATCCCGACCCGAGGCGGGTATCTCCATCCCGCGGGCGGTTCCAGAAGGAAGAGCCCTGTAAGAGCACCTGATCCCCGGTGAGAATTCAATTAAGGTTTTAATAAGACCCTTCGGAACGGGCCTGGCAGGGCCCCCGTGCAGAGCGGAGCGCAGCAGCGTGCGCTGCTCAGCGCCTGTGGCCGCCCGCCCTTCATCCCCGGCCAAGCCACTGTCTCCAGCTGTCTCCGAAGATTGCCGGGGCTCCTAAAGGCCCGGCTACAGAGGAGGCTCTGAGGAGATTTCGTGCAGTATTACTCTCACCACTGGTCTCTCCCCCACGGTTGTCTCCATCTCAAAATCCTAAAGCGTCTGAATGCCTTTCCGTCAGCAGCAGCAGTAAGTGCTCTCACACAAGTATCTGCTGGCTGGGGATTTCCTGTCATCCAGGCTGTCCACATTCAGCTTTTCTATCATAACTCTGTGTCTTCTCAAACAACAAATGAGTGCTTCGCCTGTTCTAACTTTATCTGCTTTACAGAACTGCAGTGTTGGGTGATGGCTGTGAGTTACTTTGTTTCTCAAAGTTCAGGCACAGATTATTTAATTCTGAGTTAAAAAGTGAAAGAATCAGAATGGAGTAATATTCAACCATGTGTACTTGCAGACTGGGACTTCTCACTCCCTTTCCAACAAAAATACCAGCTCTGGGTGTGCTGAAAGGTATGAGCACCATGTGGGGCGGTTGCTTCCATCCCCAGGAGTCACAGACTTTTGTTTGCCTGCTAGTAACGGCATAATCTGGAAAAAGCACACCCTGTGGAGGGTAGGTGATGAATGCCTGTGAAATCCTGGCTCAGGGAAGAGCCAGCCCTGCCAGATGTGATAATGTTGTCCTCTGACAAACAGCCATAGCTTGGCCTTCTGCAGATAACCATGAGGTCTGTGTGTTAGCTTCAGCTATTGATCCCGCTGGGGAAGGGCTCCCTGCCCTACAGCCATCCATCCCAGCTCCACAGCGCTCAGCTCTCACAGCCCATGGGGTTTGGCTCCACTTCTCCCTTTCACTGGCACTTCTGCACAGACTAACAATTACACAATGTGCATTTCCATTTATCTCGCACCTTTCAGCTGGAAGTCCAAGTACTTCCCCCATGGGAATCAGGCACTGCAGAGAGCAGGGAGATAAGCAGGGAGCACAGAGGGATCACCCAGTCGGCATTGCCGCAGCACAGCTGTTCCTCATAACACAGCAGACACTTAGCAGAATTCCAGAGTATCTAAACACAAAGTTTGGAACAGCTGGTTTCAAACTTAGTTGAGTTGCCAATCCACAAAGTGCTGTGCTCGAGGTGTGGCCCTGATGCAGTGCACCACGGTGCAGTGAGGACAGGCTTGCCCTTCCCAGGGGCACTGGCTCAGCCCCTTTGGCAGTGAGTCCAGCACATATCCTCTGCTTCTCATCCCAGCCCACACAACTCACTGCCCTTGCCAGGGCCCTGATATAACTGCTCTGATCCACAGTGTCTACTGGACCAACTGCATCTGCATTTTTGTGCAATGGCAAGCCTTTATGTTTTTTCTTTAAAACACTTTGAACAGTACCATCAGCTCCAGGTTCTTGAGTTCTCCCCAGGGCTCTCTTGAACCATCTTGAACATGGGCAGCAGCCACAGCCCAGTGCTTCCCTGCAGGTCAGGAATGAGTGATTAAGCCAGCAGAGCTTTTCTGGGAGCTTTTCTGCGGCAGAACTAACTCATTTATTTAAAGCCACACCATAAAGGTGCTCATACACTGCTGTCTGTCACCTTATGATCTGTGTAACCTTACATGAACTTTTAAAGGCCTGTGTGTTCGTGATTCATCCCAAAAACCTGTGGGGAGAGCAGCACTGCAGAGGCACGTTAGCTCCAGTCTGGAACAGCGGTGTGCACTTCTCAAACAGCACATCCCCAGAAATGCCTGCAGTGCTGACTTGCTGCCTGACATCACTCAAGTGTAATTGGTTATGTCAGCTCTACCATAAAACACTATAAAAATGAAACTTCTTCCAGCAACAACTGAATTCCAGTAATCTCTAAGGCATGTAATTTGTTTCTGAAGTCGAGGTCCTGTTTCCTTGCTGCAATAGCCTTACACATGAGTTCTGCACGACTGGGCACTAAAGATGGGCAGCATGTCATCTAGGTTGAGAGGTGGTCACATCTAAAAGGTGATTCACCCTTAGAGATGAGTGTGTCTCTTCCTCTGCACTGGCAGTGAAGAAAGTGTGGGTAAATGGCTCAGAGACATTGACCTTGCAACTTTACTGATCACCTGAAAGGAATCTGACCTGTGCATTTGTAACTTACTGTGAGAGGATGCTGAGCTTATGGGCCTTTTGAATGAGCAGAAACCCAGTCTTGAAACTAACTTTGGCACTGTGCTGTGGTGTGCACCACGTGTGCAGCAAACCCAAATCCAGGCTGGTGTCCTAGCAGTATCTCAGGATGCCCAAAGCTGGTGTGTCCTGTCTTTACCCACACATAACAGCACCCTCAGCCTGAAGGAGGAATCTGGAAAAGGGTGCTCACAGACAACACTGTGCATGTGGGCAGTTTGCAGAGCCCACAGGCTGATTCTGAACTAGCCACTACTGTTATCAGATTCTCCTTATGCCTGGTGTCTGAGTGCACATGGAACAGATACTGTGCCTTTTAACTACACCTACAGCAGTGGAAAAGTCCCATCAGATCTATAACTATCCCCCTGGTTTGAAACCCTCTTTGCTCAAGAGCAGGTAATCCCACCCTTGCCCCTCCCTGCTTTCAGGAGTGCATGAAGCCATCAGGTTGTTTTAGAGAATTTCACCACGCAGCATAAAGCTTTGAGAGCTGGAGCTGCCCTGAAAATAAAAAATGATAGCATGATGCAAATGGAATAATATCACTGCACCTTTTAATGTCTGGGGGACTGAACAGGAGGTGAAGATTGTTTGAGGTGCAGACTAGGAGGTTGCTTCAGGCTTCATGCATCTGAAAAATCAGTGTTAAAAACAAAGCAATAAATACACACTAACACCTTGTCTGCTCAGATGGCTTCCTGCTCCCTGCCCCACCACCCCACAATTCCTACTGTTTTATCCTCAAGCCTCAATCTACACCTTAACATTTCCCAAAGAGGAGTAGCAATTTGTCATTTTCCCTTGTGTTTGGGTAGGACTGTCTGATATTGAACAAAGCACCCTGTTCATTTATAAGCCAAAACCTCCTGAATTCCTTCTCTGGCTTTAAGAAGCTCAGCCTGTCCTTATTGCTTGGTACGTAGTTCCAAGACACTTCTGCTGTGACGAGATGCTGGTTTCAGAGGTGTCTCACCCCAAACTGCAATCTCTCCTGACCCCTGTGAGATAATTTGAGTTTACCCATACAAGAAGAAATTCCTTCAGTGATCCAGCCTGCAGCACGAGCACCGAGCAGTGTGACAGAGGGCAGCAAGCTGTGGCTAAGAGCACAGAATGGGATTTTTTGGTAGTTTTGTCACCAAAGCCAGTGTGCCATGTAGCTCCACACTTGCTTTTCTGCCCTGGTAAAAATAGCTAGAGTGGCTGCTCACCTGATTAGCTGCCCTCTGAAGCGTTCCACGTGTGTGGGTACTGCCTGCACAGGATCAGCTGTGTGTTAGTCTGTACCTCCCCGCTGGAGGAAATGCTGAGAACACAGTGACTGCAAACTCCAGAGCACTGCTGCTCAAGGTGTACTGCCAGGATGTCACAGGATGTCACAGAAGCAGAGGCTGTTCCTTGTTCATCTTCTAATTCTTTTTTTTTTTTTTCCTCTTACTTTCTAGTGTGGAAACAGTTAATGATGGGCAGTTTCACAGTGTGGAACTTGTGATGCTGAACCAAACTCTGAACCTGGTGGTGGACAAGGGGGCTCCCAAGAGTCTGGGAAAGCTCCAGAAACAGTCTTCTGTCAGCCTCAACACACCCCTCTACATTGGAGGTACTGTGAATTGCTCTGGAGGTTTTAATGTGTCTTCTCAGAAGCAAATCATCTTCCATCCTATGGAGAGGGCTCTCACGCAGCCACTGCAGGAACAGCCCATAGGCATTTCAGAAGCTTCCAGAACTGGCTGGCACCAAGGTGTTCATGGCTGAAGTGGAAGTATCAGTGGGAGTACCACAAATTGTCGAATGGCAAAAAAGCAAATCAGTAGTCAGTAGGTTTAAATATACCATAACTGAGCAGTATTTCTGCTGGAAGTTTTACAGAGGTCTAAAAACTGGGGGGGGAAGAGGTGTGTGATTAAGAAATATATTAACACACAAGCTAAGAACACCTTGGTTATTGCAAACTGAAGCCACAGTTTTAAACAGATACTAGAATTGACTAAACCTCAGTTAAGACGTTTTTTCACATTGAGTACTGAATCTGGGGGCAAGAAGAGGCCTAATGGGGTGGGGAACAATGCCCAGAATAATGACTATACCACTGATTAGGTGTCTGGTTACAAGAGACAGAACAAAGGCTGGTCTCTGCCCAATGGATTGTTTTTGCCAGAACCCCCCTAGTTCTATTCTGGACTGAATGTTGAAATCTCTCTTTCAGTGACACTTGAGTTCTTGAATTTTTAGTCAGCCTATTCCAAATGCAAAAATCAGCAGAATGGTAACAGACTCACAAAGTCTTTGGGCTTTTTCTAATGAGATCATTGAAGCCAATAGTAGAAACTCTTACCAACTGCAGTTGGTGCTGGTCAAGGCTTTTCTAAATAATTTTCTTTAATAACACTTTTTTAAAAGAACCCTGAATATTGCCCTTGTAAAACAGAAAACTGGCTAATCTTTCTTTGTACAGAACTGAGCTTTTATAATTGGCTCCTATTAAGAATGTCACAGGCTATTGAAGAGCATTGTGCATCAAAGATAATCTGCTGGTGCAGAGGCCGTCACAATTTCTCCCTTTAGCACAGCACAAAAGATACCAATCCTGCAGCAATTTATACACAGGGAACTTGGGAACTAATCAGTGGAAAAGTTTTGTTAATGGATGAGTATCGTGGATCAATATTAATTCTCAAAAGGTACCTGAAAAAAATTCTCAGGAAAAACCTGAGGCCTGGAATGAAGGACTATTGAATGCCAGGATCCATGGCCTCAGTGGAGACGTTTTCTGTTGCCTATTAAAATTCTTCTTGCTTCTTTCTAAACCGTCACTGTTCTGCATGTGCCACCTCTCCATGTGCAGCACTCCCATGGAAGCCAGCTGCTCTTCCTCTGCAGGGCATTTAGTTAAAGGAGTTGCCTAAATTACCCCAGAGCAATCGTTCCTGACCTACAGCAGTTAACTCAGAGCTGAGCCTTCAGGTGCTCGCAGTTTTGTGCATCTCACAACCACATCATCTGCTCTTGCAACTTTCCTCCTAACACACGGTTAAGCAGATGCTGGATTTAGTTTAAGACCACCTTTAACAGTGGCATTACTTATGGACAGCAAGTTCAGAGGCCTCACACAGCTGGAAATGGAAGCACTTGCCTGTGCTAATGCAGCTGTACATCCAGGCTGGTGTCACTAGGGAAGGCATAAAACAACATCCAAAAGAACCTGCTGGCCATCCAAATGTGAACTCTTCCAAGCACTTGAACAAGATGGGAGGTGCCCGCCACAAAGCCTTGGCCTGGCCCTTGAAGTGCTGTTCCCTGTCTTTAGAGCCTTCCTGCACTACTTTCCATGGGATGCTCTCTTACCACTCCCTCTCTTAACACTGTGACCCAGTAAAGCCAAACAGTCTTGTTGCATCCCAGAAGTGGATGCTACCTGCTGACAAATGAAGGCATCCTTAAACCTCTCAGAAGAAGAATTGCTAATAAACTGTAGAGAGAAGGAACATTATCTAAGGACAGAAACACATGGCCATCAGCAAAACAAAAAATGGTTTGGTTTTTCTTTTTTTTTTTTTTTTTGAGTCATGTACTTCTTACAGAAGATTGGGCAAATGAGTTTATTTTTGTTTCTTTCCATTTCTAGAATGAGGACAATGAGATTGTGCTACCTTACAAAGGTCCTATGCAAATTAATTATTCAAAGATTTTAAGGGGCTGTGACAAAAGAAGCCTTAGCAGTTATAATTTATGTATTATCATTGTAAGTGTAAGTGAACCTTCCCCTTTTGCTTTTATCTGAAGGGATCCCAACCTCTACTGGATTATCATCCCTGCGCCAGGGTGCAGATAAGACACCAAATGGTTTTCATGGGTGCATTCATGACGTCCGCATCAACAACGAGCTGCAGGATTTCAAGGACTTACCACAGCAGTCACTGGGAGTCCTTCCTGGCTGCAAATCCTGTAACATCTGCAAGCACGGGATTTGCCGATCCCTGGAGAAAACGAGTGTGATTTGTGAATGTCACCCAGGCTGGATGGGCCCTCTGTGTGACCAGGAAATTGGAGATCCATGTCTTAACCACAAGTAAGCTCAAACAAATGCTGATGGGAGAGCAAAAGCTTTACAGCTAATGCATATTTCGCATTTCATCTTGCAAAACCACATCTGACTGTTTTTGGAGGTGCTGGGTCCCCACATGAGGCTATTGACAGTTGTGAGTCAGCATCCACAGCATCAAGTACCACTTTGTGTTCAGATGTTGCTTACTCACCAAAGGAGCTTGTGGTTCTGAAGGAGCTCAGGTGTTAATGCTGCAGGTCATACCTTCAGCTGTGACTCTACACATTAAAATACAAAACCTCCTGTTAATGGGCATAGCTTAACCCCAGGAGGTGAGTGCCTGCACAGATCCAGAGCAGAGCTGCCTGTGAATGGGAGGTACACGTTTTAGGGGTTTTCTTCCAGCAGCACTGGGCCCAGTCTTCAGTCTTACTCCCTGAAGACCATTATGCACTCCAATGTGAGCAGCTTTAAATTTCCCAAATAGCTGACTTAAATATTACACTTTGAAACAGCCCTTTAAAGTGCAAGTTTAAAGGATGGCGTGGTGTTGCATGTGAAGGGAGCGTGAGTGTAAAGTATTTACAGTTCAAAGGCTCAATAACCACATCTTCATCAGAAACACGGGATGAATAGCTTTCTTATGGCAAATACACAGGAAACAGTCCCGTGCAGAGCAGCAGGCTGCATATTTCCATGTTGTTTCATAAGCAGATGGAAGTACTTTTGTTTTAGAAGTTACTTCAGTTGCTGTCTTGGAAGGCGCTTTTCACGAGCGCATACTTTTGACAGGTAAATTGATGCAGTGAATAATCACTCTCAGAAATTTAACCTGGCAAAGGTACCATTTTAAACTTGCTTCTGGTTCTAATTCTGCAAAGTACTGAAGCCTGTGGAAGGTGTTGAAAAGCACCTGACAGTTTACAAACCAAAGGTATGAAGACCCAAATGTTTCCTTGAATTTCCAATGTCAACACAAAGCTGTTGTGGTTGGACAGAGGAAAAAAAAAGGGAGTTCCAGATGTTTACATGATGAGGGGTTGTTCCTCTCATAATCCAGGGAGGGTAAGGCAATCACGAACACAGCCCCTTGCTAAGGAAAGTATCTGTGTTATTTTTAATGCTCGCACACTCTCCCACCTTTCCTGGAATCACTTCAGCCTTCTGGAGCTGTCTCCTTACAGCCATGCCTGGTGTATCCAGGGGAGTGTGGAGCGCTGCTGGCAGGTGTCTGCTCCAACACTCACAGGTTAATCTCACTGAGGAAATGCACCTGTAAAGATCAGGTGACCTCTGATTCGTGGGGCAGAAAATACTGCTTTATACAGACTGTGACTCCCTTTATTACAGTGTTTTGCATGTCTTCACCTGACTGAAACTGCTCTTATAATTTGTCCTTTTTAGTTCAAAGATTAAAAATAAAATGTACAAAAATTCAACATAAACAGGGAATAATTTTGAAGTACTAGAAATGAAATAAAAATAAGAGAGACATAGGTTTATGTCAAGTTATGTTATGCCAAAGGTTTATAAGCCCTGAGCAGTTTTTCCTTGGCTGGAGAGAGTTGCTTTCCTCCCTATTCTCAGTCCATTTCAAGTCTGTCCCTGTCCCAGCCAGTGGGGAGGGTGTCAGAGAACTTGCTAAGGATCAACACCCCATCCTGTGGTACTCCTCGGAAATGCCAAAGCTCGCTGCAAACCTCAGGAGCCAGGGAACCCTCGAGTACAGCTGCCCGCTGATAAGCCTGTGCATAGCTTTGCCACAAGCACTTTCATTTATCACACTGGTTTTCATCACCTGATATTATTTGTACAGCAACTCTGCTCAGGAAGCCTGGGCATGCAGCTTGATTGTTGGCACTTAGTTCCACGTGCTGATGCTATAAATGTGAGCTGTCTTGTGTGGATGCCAAGCCTTGGTCTGTGCTCACAGAAGAGCCTAATGTTTTCCACTTAGGTTCACAAATTCTAAATGTATTCTCTGAAGGTTATCCAGTATTCACTGAAAACTCACAGCTTTCTCCAGAGTGTTTG
Source organism: Corvus hawaiiensis (assembly GCF_020740725.1). Lineage (NCBI taxonomy): Eukaryota > Metazoa > Chordata > Aves > Passeriformes > Corvidae > Corvus > Corvus hawaiiensis. The sequence goes on along the minus strand of NC_063227.1, from coordinate 16,563,560 downwards.
ACACTGAGCTGCTGTTTTTGAATTAGAGTCCTGGAATTAAATGGGCAGAAATGCCAAAATCAAACATTTCTGGGAAAAGGAACTTTCACATCTAGCAAAGACCAGCTCTAAATGCTTCTGTTTCTCCAGGTGTCTGCATGGTAAGTGCACGGCGGCCGGCACTGCTTACACCTGTAAGTGCATGGAGGGCTACACGGGCATGTACTGCGACAAGAAGAACAATTCCTCAAACCCCTGCAGGACTTTGAAATGCAGCCACGGGCAGTGTAAGGTCTCGGAGCATGGGGAGCCCTACTGTGAATGTGACCCCGGCTACAGCGGAGAGCTTTGTGACAGAGGTAGGCTTGGCCCAAGGCCAGGAGCTGTGCTGCTACATTCCTGCTTTACACCTAATTTACAGCTGCTTTACACCTCTCTTCCCTGCCTCTCTGACTTGGGGAGGATGGCAAATAGTAGAAGATAAAGCTAAGTCAGCCTCTGCAGAGAGTCCAGGGAGAACAGAACCACACAACAGTAGGTAGTTACTATCACATAGAGAAAGCAGAACATGTAGCAAAAAGTTTTACTCTCTGTCTCCTGAATCCTCAAGGTTTGCTGCTCCCAGGATTTGGGTGGGATGTTTAAAGAAGAGGTTGTTTTGATCCCTCAGCAAGCAGGGATCAGTTATTTGCACTGCTGGGAAGGGAGGTCTTATGAAGGAGGAACTGCTCACCTGAAGTGGCGTGAAAGATTCTCAGCTCGCTCCTTCAGATGCAGCTGGGCAGGTTTCCAGGGGAATCCCACAGATCATGCTGGACTTTCTTAGGAGGGCAGAGGCCCAACTCTTCTGCCCTGACCTGGAAAGACTCCCTGGAAACTCACTGAGTTTTAACTGCATCCTTTCTGCGTTTTTTTGTTCCTGTACAGAAGGAAGGAGCTGGATTATATTATTTTCGTTTAGGTTGTGCCTTTCCTGTGAATGAACCACAGACTTTCCAAATTTTACACATACACATCACCAAAATTTATCTGGCTGCTGCACAGGGACTGCAGAACAGCACAGACACTCTCAGGTATCCCAGATCACTAGTGTCACACAGAGCAGGCTGACCTTTGCTCTGGAGAACCAGACATGGTAAAACTAATTCTTATTTTGCAGGAGTGTTGCAGGACTCAAACACTCAGCATTCATTAAAACACTTCCAGGCTGCTGATCAAAGCCAGCAGGCCTGCTTGGCCTCGGCCTTGCTCCGGATATTACACATTTGTGTAGCACAAGCTCTGTTTTGGTGGCAGGTACAAAGCAATAAAAGATTAAGGTCTTTCTCATGCCATCTGTTTATTTTGAATCACATTAAGAATACAGGGCTGCTTGCTGATGTGCAGGGAATATCCAGCAAAGTAGTTACCACGCTTTTTTCTCCTTTCCATCTCTGTTGTCCCAGCAGAGAACCTCTGCCAAGGAGACACCATTCGAGAAGTGGTCCGTAAGCAGCATGGCTACACATCGTGTGCCACCGCCTCCAAAGTGCCGCGCCTGGAGTGCCGCGGCAGCTGCGGCAGCAGTGGGCAGTGCTGCGTCCCCCTGCGCAGCAAGCGGAGGAAATACTTCTTCCAGTGCGTGGATGGCTCCACCTTCACGGAAGAACTGGAGAGACATGTGGAATGCGGCTGCTCAAAGTGCTTATAAGCCATTCTCCAGTCTCTTGCCACTTTAATCGACTCAGAAGCGCTAGCAAAATGGGACCTATTTACTTTCAGAGTGAAGAAGAAGAAAAGAATTATTAAGTATATTGTAAAATAAGCAAAAAATAGAACTTATTTTTATTATGGAAAGTGACTATTTTCATCTTTTATTATATAAAGTATCACACCACTTTGGGTATATGTATCATATAGTGAGCTATTTTTACCATGAAACTTTTTTAACAGTTGTAAGAAAAAAAAATTCAAAAGCTAAAAGGTTAAAAAAAATATATATATAAAGAAAAAATAGCCTAACAGGAGGAGTGTGGGGTGACTTTAAGTGTATGCACAATGAACAGACGTAAAGGTGTTCCAAGGACCCGCCACCGGACTGATACAGGCTGAAGAAAGCTCCGAGGCGCTGGCTGGGAGTTCCAGGTGAGGAATCCCCGTGACCAACTGCATCCAGGCACCCGGAGAGCCTCCCCAGCCCCTTCTCTTCCCAACACTGCCAACGCTGGTTTGCTCCTGTACAGTGGCCTCGCTTGCTGTTCGTGAACTGGTTCCCTGGAGCACACAGGCACTGCCGTAGCTTGAGGCTAATTACATTATTTGACTATTGTAATACTATAATACATTTTTTGCTGTGTATGTTGTATTTATCTGTGTTCACGTTATATTCTGCAGCAACTGTATCTATAGAGCACAGGCAGCTTTATCCAAAAGAAGGGTGCGAAGGGAAAGGAAGTGGAGAAATTTATGTTGCTTTGGGTAATTTGGGGGCAAAATGTGAAATAAGTGCTAAGTGATGCCTAATAAATGACATAATACTTCTGTGTAAACTCCTCAGCTATGTTATTTCCCAAGTTTGTGCCTTCTTGCTCCCAGTCTTGAGCCCTTTTTTGTATATGAAATGTAAGGAATGCACTGCTACATAGTTTATCACACCTTGACACTTTAACTTGTAAAGGTTGTAAAGAGAATGAAAATACCGCAGGTGCCAGAACGCGCCTGCAACGTATCAGCTTTTACTGCCACTGTCACTTGAGCCACGGGTGTGAGCTGGGCTGTGGCTGCTGCTCAGCCACACGCTGGCCCTGAGCAGCTGCCTGCCTCCCCACAGCCTTCCGAGCGAGCACAAGTTGCACTATGTCCATGTGAAGGTATTCAGCTGACTCCTGTCCGCCCCAGCAGCGCTCTCCTGCCCCGGGAGAGGTGTCACAGCTCCACCCAGTGCAGCCTGACCAGCTCAGCCGAAGCGCTCCGTGTCCTGCACTTGTGCCCCCCGAAGGACCCACACTCACTTGAGCTGTGTTCGGAGCAATTGATGAGTAGGAAATGGAAATCAACGCAGGGATAAATTCTCAGTGTGGATGTGAGGGAAAAATTGACTCTGGGAGTAAGTTTGATTTTTGAAGGGTTTTTATCAGGGCTGCCTTTCCGAGTCAGGACATACATGCAAAGAGCACCATGGATACCTTGAATTTTCTCTTACTGTAAGTTTCAAACCTCCCCATCAACAACTGTTCTATTATCTGTGTAATTTCTCTCTTTCTCTAATGGAGTAAGTATTATGATCCTTTCTTCAAGTTCTCTCTCTCTAAGAAAGGTAGTCAGAGATGTTTCCTAGCAGCCATAAAGTCCTTCTGGGAATGCTTCTGGTCTCACCAAAAGGCTTTCGGATCAGGGGATTCAGCAAAGGATGAGTAGGAAAGTTGACTCAAGATAATGGGGCTTTGATTTCCTTTGGGCTTTGGAAGGATGCACAAAATGTAACCCTGCCATGACAAGTAGAAATGTGTATTTCCCACTAAAGCAAAGAGACTGTCTAGCTATAATACAGCCAGAAAGCTGTAACATGCTTATTGTTCTTCTGCTATGTCAGTCCCTCCTTAACTGCAGCAGTTCATTCATATTTCTCTATTACGACCAGAGCAATGTGAGCAGAAGGGACATAACCAATGTAACAGCCATCTCAAAAAATCATCAAAATAAATATCAGTACATGGAGCTGGCAATCAGTGAAACATAAAACAGTCAGTAGTTAATGTGCCAGACTCTGATTGATACATAACAGCTCAAAAGCCAGGCAAAAACTAACCCTGGTTGCAAGTACCATGGACTGCTTTTTGGTTTTAATATAACATCAGCAGCTCATAGCAGCTGGGGTTCATGGAGTACGACAAATATCACCTAAACCACAACCTACATGTTTCAAAAATTCATGCAAGTAACTGCAAACACTTGTGCAAATATGTGCCAGGCACACTACTACCATTAATGTTTCATTCCTGCTTAAAAACATTTTGATTTCTAAAGAAGCAGCTGCTGTGGTGTCAGGCAGAAGAAGTCCAGCCTAGCAGTGGCTCACCAGCCCTCAGATTTGTAGCCACTCGACTGCCAAGGCCTGCAGAAACACAGCCCCTCTTGAACCTGTCCAAACCTGTGTTCACTTTGTCACTTGAGCAGCAGCACTGTGAGAAAGAGGGTGACATTTATGGGTGGCCTCACACCTGCTGGAGGGTGCTTTGAGAGCAATGGCCTGCCAAGGCAAAAGCCATCAACATCTTGTTAACACATCACTCTGGGATTTACTTAAGCCAAGCCTTGCAGCAAAGTGACCAGCAACAACTCAGCAAGGCCGGCCCTGCTCCTGGCCCTTTTCTGTCATGGCACTTCAGTGTTAAGCATTGGGATAAAGAACTAAGAAAGTATCTATTTTGTAACCAAATGATGCAATTTTTGTATGCTTTTAGGCAGCACTTGCCACTGGATAGTGATGCTTTATGTCCATGATTCTCTGACTTGCTATAGAATTATTTTATGTTAAGAAGAAAATAAAAAGCATTCAGATGTGCCAAAAAACGTGAGGTCAACTGAAGTGTAATTAGCTCTGAAAGTTCCTCTGTAACCTGCCTAATGTTACAATAGATTTCAAGAACTGTGGGTACAATGCAGTAGTTTTTACCTCCAGAAAGTTTTAATATAAAGTGAAGAAAGATGCTTACCCTTTAAAAATGGCAATGCAGACTGGTGTGAACTGATGTATTTTATTATTAGATTCTCATTGTGATGTAAGTTTAAATAAATTGTTGGGTTATGGAAGATTGTAACACTTCGTGATGCAGATTATTTCTCTGTGTATTTGAGATATTGAGTCCAACCTTCATTGTCCACGTGGTAGTTCACAGGAAATGATGGGGGAATTACAGACATTCCTCTTGGACAAAATCGAAGAACAGCTGTAGTTAAAGGTGGTATGAACAGTAGTTACAAATTTTTATGGCATCACAGTCTAATATTTTAGGAGTCTTGTATGCACAGGCGAATTAAGCCACATAGTTTTTTATCCTGGGCATTTTCTTTAATTAAATACTTTATTTGCTACATTTTTTTAACTCTTTAAGAAAGGCCTGCAGCAAAAACACACTCATTAATTTATGTTAGAATAAATGAAGAAATACCGGGAATGGAGCTGGAGGAGGTAGGGCTGAGGAAATGGAAGTCACACAGCCAACCATGGATGGAAGAGATCCTGGGATGTCTTGACACACATACACTCCAAATCTGCTGCCACACCGCTGTAGCTGATTGTTATTAGTGACCCAGCTGTAACAGACCTGCTGTTCATTGCATTCCAGCCTTACCATAGAATAAAAGGAAGCTCCCACCTAGTCCTCTGCCTTCTCTCACCCATGCCCCTGTGCAACAGTCACATATTGCTAATTATGCTTCAAACTATGGCTCTTAAGAGTTGCCTTTGCAGTTCCATGCAAAACTGGTGACAGCAGTTAGCCAATAAAAACACTCAACCTTAATGAGCATCATTAAGTCTGAACTATGAAGGTTAATTACATAATTGTAGCAGATGGCAGCATTTTCACCTAAAGCAAACCCAGCAGAACCCACTAAAAAAGCTAGCAGGGACGTGCTCAAAAATGTCTGGTAGCGGCTGCCCTGGTTTGCTCAACAGTTTATTTGTACTGCTCGTGGCTGTGCAGCGTGGGGGTCCCTGAGCAGGCACTGAAGGAACTGCAGCCCGAGGGTACAATGCTGCTGTTTGTGCTTCTGCTTGCAGTGCCCCAGGTATCTCCTTTCAGCCACTGGTACGTGGCAACCAATGCTGGGAAATGGTCTATCCCACCTTCCTTTCTCTTTGTGTTTTCTAGTGGGCAGGGAATAGTTGGATGGAGCTGCTACTTGCGCAGTGGTTGGCCGTGGAGTTTGCATTGTCCTCTGGGGTCCTGCCACTTCTGGTCTCTGTGACCTCTTTTAAGAGTTTCTACTCCAATTTCTACTCCAGCTTCTACTCCAGCTCACACCAGGCAGCCCCGCTGGACAGGCAGAGTTGGCTCAGGTTTGCCAAACCCAAGGTGTTCCCGATGCCTTGGTTTAAGGCTCGGCGAGATGTCACGCTGGATCACTGGGTGGCCAGGCCGGTATCGTTCTGTGTGTGCGCTGTGCCAGGATGTTTCCCAGGATGTTTCCCAGGATGTTTTCCAGATGTTTTTCCAGGATGGGCCCTGCAGTTTTCGAGGACAGCGGAGGTGAACCGGATCCGCCACCAGGTGGCGCCGCAGGGCGGCCGGTCCCGCTCCGCTGGGGCGGCGATGGAATGGGATGGGATGGGATGGGATGGGATGGGATGGGATGGGATGGGATGGGATGAAGTATTTCGGCGGAAAGGGACCCATAACAACCATTTGGTCCAACTGTCTCAGCAACTCGGGGCTGACGGACTCACAGCCCGTTGTTGAGGGCATTGTCCAAATGCCTCAAGCACTGCCAGCCTCCAGGCTTTCCACAAAAAAATGCTCCCTGACATCCTGTAAAACCTCACTGGTGCAGCATTGAACCATTCCCACACATGCTGTCTGGATCCTGGGGAGAAGAGCTCAGCACCTCCCTCTCCATGTCTCCTCCTCACAGGAAGCTGCAGAGTACAATGAGGTCACCCTCAGACTCCCTCTCTCCAAACTAGACGAGCCCAGAGTCCTCAACTGCTCATCATGGGATGACATGAGTATGTGATACACAGATTTTCTGTAAAGTTTTAAATAATAAATGTTCAGGTTTTATTGATCCTGAGCCATCAACTTCCTAGCACTGTTCACCTGTGAGGACAGGAGTCCCTGCTGTCCCCACAACATGGTATGGGAACACCATGGGTTTACCCAAGAAACTAAATGAACTGGCAGCAGAGGGGTGGCCCTGCTGAGCCCCAATGTGAGACCTGAGGGTGTCCAACACTTCATCAGCACCATCCCTGGCAGCAAGACAAGGGCTCCATGTGCTGGCATATGGGACAGCTTGTGCCTATTCCCTGTGGCAGCCTCAGGACAGTGGCCTGACGTCAGTGTCACACGGCTGCTGTTGGTTATTTCCATGCTAGCACCTTATGGAATAACAACTGATTCTGCTGTTTCTACCCCAGTTCTGCTGCTGTTTGCTTACACACACCAAGGCAATAGCACTGTGTGCCTGCAGAGTTCATTACCCAGCAGGGCTCTCCGAACTGGCAGGCGCACACCCACAGCCTGTGATACCTCTCGTCTGTGAAGAAAGCACAGCTGCTCCTCCGAGCATCTTCACCCTCTGAGAGCCCTGCAGGCAGCAAGAAACTCCTCGGGCATGAACGGAGCACACAGGCAGTACAAGCAGTACGTATTAGTATGAGGAGCTTATGCTTACCCCGTGACGCAAGGGGCACCCCACAGTCTCACAAGCAGGAGGAACAGAGGTTGCTGCGAGACTTGCACAGCTTTGTATCTTGTTCCTTTTTGATCTCTTGACCTTCTCCTGTCCCCAGGCTTCTGAGCTTTCAAAGTACAGTGATGCTCAAGGTAGTCTGGGGATGACAGTGCCTTCTCTGACTTGTCTATGAGGTTTGTCCCCACGGCACAAGGATCACTCCTTTTCTGTAAAAATAATCTTTTATGAGGCTGTGTCTTACCTGGGGAGAAAAAGTACACATCCTGCCTCCAAGGTGTGGGAGGGAGCAAAGTGGGTAAATGAGTGCTCAGGGGATAGCTCAAAACTTACAGGGAATCAGGCCATTTTCAGGGGTCCAGCCTTCCAGCTAATCTTCCATCAGCAGCACTTAACCAGCTCCTCTGCTGGAGGAAGGGTGTTCGGACTGATGGTGTTTGTCTTCCCAAGTCACTGTCAGATGTGATGGAGCCCTGCTTACCTGGACATGGCTGAACATCTGCCCACCCATGGGAAGCAGTGAATTCATCCCTTGTTTTGCTTTGCTGGCGTGAACACCTTTTACCTTCCCAATTAAACTCAATCCAAGAGTTTTCTCACTTTTACCCTTCCAGTTCTCTTCCCAATCCTTGGTGACAGGGGAGTGAGGGAGCGGCTGTGAGGGGTTTGACTGCTGGCTGGGGTTAAACCTCAACAGGCAAATGCCTCAGCCCTGCCTTTGACACTTCTTGCAGAGCAAGGTTACAGGAACCAAATACCACAAGGTAATTTAGGTGGGGACTTTGCAGCACACGAGATAATATCAGGCTTTCACCTAGCATGTGATAAAGAGCAGGCACAACAGGCAGTTCTTATAAAGCAGCTTAAATTCCCTTAATTACATGCCAGCATATTTTGCATCACTCAACCTGCCCTAGTTTCTCCTGGTAAAGCACTCATTGAACTGTTCGGGAGTGGGGGAGGACAATATTTTTCTTGTTTACTATGTTGAGGTAAACACCAAAGTATGATTTACGGCACCAACACACAGACTAAGTTGCTCACACCAATAAATAAATGAGATTCTTATATAGCAATGAAACAATTTTCATTTCACCCCAGTAATACTGATTAAAAGAAAGTCCTTGCCTTCAGGTACATCATTCATATAGAATCTTCTCATCTGGTTTCATTTCCCAAAGACACTTCGTAGTACTTTAGGACAGTAGTTATATAAGTGTGCGTGTGTGTGTGTGTGTATGTACACATTTGTATTTATATAGCAAATCATACATTCACCTTCAGATTTATTTATTCTTACTTAGAGGCTATTCCAAGCAGTGTGTTGACTGACATACAAATAACTGCAATCTAGAAGTGCTCATAACTTGCAAATCAGTTGCTTTGCAAATTAATGAACGTTCTGAGCCTCTCACAGGCCCGTGTTAAACTTCCGGTTTGAGCTAAACCTCAGCTCTGAGATGGACTGAAGATAGCTGAGCATTGATCTCAGTTTTGTTTTCTGGGGTTTTATTTCATGTATTCTGTCTTAGCTGTGACATTCAGATAAAACACTGCAGCTTATTGTGAAGAAACAGAAACTTCAGATTTGCTGATCTTGTTTTTAACTGAACAGTCCTTAGTTCATTAATGATCATAGAGCCCTTTATCTATTCCCATTTTTCACATGGGGAAATGAGTTATGAGGGTTTGCTTGATACAATAGCTTGAAGTGGGTATCCAGTGTATTAAAATTCAGAACTTGCTCCTAAAACCCATGCACCAAATATGCATTTTTGTCCCTGACAGAGTCAGTGGCTGGGAAAGCAGTCAGTGAATCTTCATTGCTGGAAAGGAAGAGTTATCATTTCCTCAGTGAAAGGCTGGGTCAGGAACTTTTCTGCCTGTTTCAGGACAGCAGGAATCAGACAGCTGTCAGGCTGTACACAATGTTTTCTCTTATTTTTCTGGGTTGCATGTACATATTTATTAGGAGCACTTCCCAGGGATGGCATTTCATTTCCTCTAGAGTTAGAAGGTGTGTAGGAAACATAGTCAGAGTGTCAGTGCTGAAAAAAATGCCTCAGAATTAAGGTAATAAAAAATCTCCCTGCAGATCCATTTTCCTCAACCCCACCAGAGATGTCTGCAAGACACCGGATAGCTCATTTTACACCAAACATTCCACGCTGCACAGTCTGGTGACAGGCAGGAAATTAAAGACTCTTTTCCAATCACAGTGTATATTTATGAGCAAGTTAACTTCCCGGTAGCAGCTAAATTCTTGTATTTCCTAACATGTATGTAAATGCTTGTGTTTAATGTTTCAATAATAAACTACATTACAGTGAAAAACCACAAAACCACACCAAAATTTCCTCACTTTAAGAGTAACACACCAAAATTTCCACAGTTACATGTAGCTTACAGAAAGAGAGAAGTTCTGCAGCCTTGCTAATACACTCTGAACTTCCTTTAAAAGATGAGAAATAAACACTTAGAAGACTTCAGAGTCAGTTTTCCAAATACAGACATTTCAGAAAGGAAACATGATAAACGGGAGAGGGCATCCACATGAGAATTTCAGCTTTTTAATGTAAGATTCTGGATTTAAATGAACAATAAATATATGACAGGTTTTTCATGTTTAGGAGCAGTGGGGGAACAGAGAATAAAAAGACATGGTTCCTGTCCATACCCAACAGGTTCATGAGTAAACCCCATGCCCAGGAAATTGAGCATTTAGTCTTTCCTTGGTTTGTGAATGGTTACTTCAAAAGAGACTTTTGCCAAAGCTAAACTCCACACACAAAGAAACTTCAGCTTCCAAGATGGAGGTTATGCCCAAATCCTCCTCCTACACCAGAGCTTTTAGGTTCAACCTAGGTCACAGCAATTCATCTATAATTACATGGCACTTTTATCACAAAAGAGAGGGAAGAAAGTGGAAAAAAACCACTATGAATTCTTGCTAGAAAGCCCAGAGTCGTGAGCATTAGGTGGAGACCTCGCCATGTCCTGCCACTGGTGGTGGGCTTCCCTCAGGCTGCAGGCAGTCAGGATAGACTCCACAAGCCTTGGAGGGGGTGTGACAGGTACTGACTGTGCTCATACCTTTGTGTACTGACCACGGGCCAGTGTGTGCCCAGTGACATCCTGGCCTGTGTCAGGAACAGTGTGACCAGCAGGACCAGGGCAGTGATTGTCCCCCTGTGCTGGGCACTGCTGAGGGACACCTCGAGGCTGTGTCCAGCTCTGGGCCCCTCAATTCAGGAAGGACATTGAGGGACTGGAGCATGTCCAGAGAAGGGAATGGAGCTGGGGATGGGTCTGGAGTACCAGGAGTGGCTGAGGGAGCTGGGAAAGGGGCTCAGCCTGGAGCAAAGGAAGTTCAGGGGGGACCTTGTGGCTCTGCACAAGTCCCTGACAGGAGGGGGCAGCCGGGGGGGAAATCGGGCTCTGCTCCCAGGGAACAGGGACAAGACATGGGGAAACGGCTTCAACCTGCACCAGGGGAGGTTGGATATCAGGAGGAATTTCTTCACAGAAAGGGTGATTAGATATTGGAATGGGCTGTCCAAAGAGGTGGTGAGGTGGGCTGTTCAAAGAGGTGGTGTCCAAAGAGTCATCGTCCCTGGACGTGTTTAAGGAAAGACAGGACATGGCACTCGGTGCTCTGGTCTAGGTAACATGGTGGTGTTTGGTCATAGGCTGGACTAAATGATCTCAGAGGTCTTTTCCAACCTAACTGAATGTGTGATTAAACATCAGCATATTGTACCAGGTGAGGAAAAGTGTCCTGGGAAATAAAGTTATTGGTGCAATCATTGGAGTCCAGGCACCAGCACAGGAAAGGAGCCATTTCCCCTACTGCTCTGGTGCTTAATTGTGGGAGCACTTCAGTCACAGCGAGGGGAAATGAAAGCAAACTTCATCTGTCCGTTTTATTTAGCGACACAAAGCATTCACGTGGCTCTCGCACGCCCGCAGAGCACGCACCCCGGGGCCCCACACCGGCTGCAAGCGAGGGTGCCACAGCAGCGAGGCCCTCCGCCCGCTCCCCCGGCCGTGCCCCGCTCCCCGCGGCCCAGGCGCGGCGATTGGCGGCGGGGCCGTGGAGTGAGAGCCCGGGGCCCGCCGGGAGCTGTAGGCGCGGCCGCACTGCGGCTCCCGGCGCGCCCCGCGCCGGGCGGGGGCAGCGCTGCGGCTGCGGCGGGGCGGGCGCGGAGCCGCCCCGGCCCCTTTGTGTGCGCGGCCGCGGCTCCGGCGCCGCCGCCATCTTGTGCCGCCCGGGCCCGTGTCCGCCGGGGCTCCGCCGGGCAGCGCCGGGGCCGCGCTCCTGCACGGAGGGGGCCGAGCGAAGGCTCCCCGCGCTGCCCCGCCCAGGGCCCGTCCCGCGGCTGCTGCTCGGCACTGTCCGCTCGGCGCCTCGCAAGCGGAGCGCGGCCGCCCCGCCTCGTCTCCCCGCCCCAGCCCGAGCGCCGATGCCGCCGCTGGAGCGGCCCCTGCCCGGGCCGCGGGCGTAGCGGCGGGCGCGGCCAGCGCCGCTCCCCGGGAGGCGGGCGCCCGGCGGGCGAGGAGCATCAGGAGAGCGAGGCCCAGCCCCGCGGAGCCGCCGCCGCCGCTGCCCGCCCCATCAGGCGAGCGGCAGGAGACCCGCCCCGGCCGGCAGCGAGCCGGGCCGCCGCCGCAGCGCCATGAAGATCAAGGATGCCAAGAAGCCGTGTAAGGCCGGGCCGGGGGAGAGGGCGCGGGGCTGCGCGGCGGGCGGTGCCCATCCATGGATCCGGGAGATGCCCGCAGAGACGCGTCTCGCTCCTGTGCGTCCCTCTGAGGGAGGTGTTGGGGTTCAGGTGATCCTCAGTGCTGGCGTCGGAAAGTGATATAATCAGTTTCTTGGGGTTGGGTGCTGTGTTTGATGAAGATGGCACTTAACCAGTGTGCTGAACACCTGCACAGGTGGCTGCAGTTGCTACAGTTTTGGTTTTTAAGAGCTAATCAAGTTCTAATTTTTTTTAGAATATTTACTAATGTTTGGATATAAGTCTTTCATTAAAATACGCTGAATGCTCCCCTTTAATAATCATAGCTATAATAATATTTCTTACTATGTATTATTCTGGAGTGCCATGTTTGTTTTGGAGAGCGCAAACACGGTTCAGACTCAGGTGAATATAAACAGAATGTTTTAAGATTACAGCTGCCTCTTGGGAAGAGAGATTTGGATTGAGTACGGTTAATCTATATGCAGGTGATGTGCTCTCAGCATAACAGGTGCACAGCTGTGCAAGTCAACACACCTGCCAAGCTCATACAGGTGTGCTTTAGCTGAAAGGGATGCAGGTATTGCTCCACTGAGTTTAGCATCTTTGTCATCATACTTAAAGACTTACTTTCTGGGTGGGTTACTGTATAGCAAAGATAGCTAGTCCCAAATTTCTAGGCCTAGTGTTGTTCATATGGCATGCCTGGCTAATGAACAGCATACAGCTATGGATATGGAAAGTCAATGATTTAAATGTATTTTTTTGGTTTTTGAGCAGCCTAAAAAGAAGAAGGCCACCAAGCGCATATTTAAGACAGGAAGTATTAGCATAGCTCTAGAAATAGCCGTAAAGGCTTTGAAAGTACGTTGTTTCTTGTGGTCTGTTGGGGAAACCCTAAATATGCATCTTGTAGCACACAATTAACCATCACCTCCTGTTAGTGCCAGTGTGTGGAAATTGCTGATGTTTGTAATGATGTTTATGAAGAGTAGAGTTCAGGCAGCATTCTTTTCCCCTGGTATAATATTAAGAAATGTTACCAAGACAGCAGTAGCTGTCTGTAAAATGTTATAGCGGTTTGATAATTCAAATGTGAGACTATGGCTGCTCCTACTGCAGAAACCTGCTGATTTCAGGACTATCTCTGCTGGACCTCAAAGCTTTGTTTTCTTTAGTGGTGGATTTAAGCCCCATGGCTAAATAACAGTGCAAATGTTTTCAAGAAGTTTTAACTGCTCAAATATGCTACAGTTGTAGTTGCACTCTTCCAGTTCTTGAATTTGAACTTCGGTGTTGGTTTCATGATGGGAATTAGAAACAGTTGGATCTGCATAAGCAGGAGGGGAAGAATAGTGTCAAACTGCGTTGTTTATTTCTTCTTGACTCTTGAACATACTTTGGAGCTGGTGACTTTTTAAAAGATAATAGCATAGAGTTTCTTAGGCAGTGAACTTTAGACTCAATCTGCAGATTTCTGCTCCTGGTTAGTCACACTGAGAGAGCAGCTGAATGTTTGAAGAGGAGCAGATCCACAGAAGTAATGACGATGGAAATTGATGTTCAGGGTCTCTGGTACCCAGATACTGCTGTCAGTTTGGCTTAAATGCTCATGTTGACATGAAAGCTGAGTTGGGCTCAATACCACTTTTAGATTGTTTACAAATTATTTGGCTAAGACACTTGCAGACACTTTTCAACACAACTGCTGAGTGTACGTTCCTTAGACCAAGTGAGTACCTAATCATCTGTGATGCAGCCAAATGTGATTCTGGGGAAAAATGGATAATTGTTACTTAAGAACCTGCAAAGTAGAATTGAGCAGATTGCTTTAGTCTGCCTGTACTTTTATCTGTGATGTTTAGCATCAGGAAGGAAGGCCTGATTGCAGTGACTGGCATGAGAGAGGTGAGGGTAATATGGAGACACCAAACCAGTTCAGAGTCCCTGATGTGGATACACTGCCTAGACATGCTTGTGTGGTCCTCTCTTCCAGATCTTCACCTGACTAATGCTGTCGCTAATTTGTTGGAGTAAAAACTGTGAGAAATGCAGCAGAATTTATGGAACACAGCTTCTGAGATTGGCTGTCTTAAAAGAGGCTAGTAAAGAGCCATTTAAATCTCAGCTGCTGGTGATGAGAGGAGTCAGGCATTTTAAAGGAGTATCTCATCAATTCAAACTAGGAAAACCTTGTACTAAGTTAGTGTAGCAGTGGAAGCTGGAGAGGTTGTGGAGTCTCCATTCTTGGAGGATTCTTGAAAAACTTCTGAGAACTCAAAGTGTTGACTGGACAAAGCTGTAGCTGACCTCATCTCGTACTGGCAGTTTTTCTGCTGGTGTAACTGAGAGGTCAGACCAGATGACCTCCCAAGGAACCTTCCAAGCAGCAGTTGAATGATAGCTCTTCTGAGAAAATGCCCATGGGGAAGAATGGCTGGCAATTTTCAAGGAAATTTCCAAAGGTTATTTGTGGGTTGAGATGATAAATGTGAGAGCAGTGAGTCTTGCAGAACTGCTGCTGTGTGGGATCTGCCCAAAGGGAAGAGAGCAGGAACTCATTCAGAGAGAGCTGTACGTGTTGGCGGGGGAAGGCGAGATGCCAGCGTGCTGTGCTCTCCAGAGGAGTTGGAGCCCTTCCTCTTGGCTCTGGAGTGCAACAGAGTGCTGAAGGAAAGGCAAAGACTTTGAGCATTTAATATACTTGTGTATGTTACTTTTTGCAGTTTGTTCCTTTTGACTGTTAATTGAAAATAGTTTGAGAACAAATGCCTGCATTTTCCTTGAGATGAATTGAGACACACTAATATATGAATGTACATTTCAGAGATTTGCAAAATCCTGCATCAGTATAAAGGAAAGATTAAAATCTCAAGTTTATTTTTTCCAGTGGGGTTCTATGGACGCATATAATCATTGCGGTCACATGGAGGATTAGTATAGTAAAATTGATTAAAAATCCATTTAGATTGATGGAGAATCCCTTATAAATAGATGGATTTTTTTTTTCCATGGAATTTGCTGCGTAGATTTTTGGTATCCTAGCATTTTCTTATTAGTCCTTGAAAGCTGATTATTAGCCCATAGCAGATGTTCAAGGCTCTCACTTGATTGCAGTTGAAAAATATATTTCTAATAATGGATTAATACTGCCAGGAACAGTGTATACTAAAAGTGTTATACACAGTGCATCTCTTACGTGTTAAGTTGTGCCTCTGCATTCTGTATCTCACTGTAATAACACCTATCCCCAAAGAGACTGCTGCTGAAATGTCAACAAAATTACCAGAATGAGCAAGGAGGGAGAAGCTGAAAGCAGCGATATTTTGTCTTGTATTAAGCTTTACATGGTACGCACTTGTAGAAGTGATAAAGCCCATGAAGAGCAGTTATGGTAATTGCCCATTACCACCTGTCCTCCCACTGTGAACAGGGCTGTTCTGGAGCGTGATAAGAGGTGGCTGAGTGGGAGTTTGCAGAGCATGATGGAGTTTTCCCACAAGGAAAATGGGAGGATGTGCCAGGGCGTGTCAGATACATTTAATTTGCATGTTAATTCTGTCCAGCCCAAATGTATTTTGAGCTGGACTTGGGATATTTGAATCAAAAACCTGTTACACAACTTGTTAAGGAGAGAAAGTCTCCAGTGTTTCAAGGACTAAGGACACTTAAGTGCACTTTTGCTCTGTAAAGGCTCCTAGGCTGTGTAGATTGGTGTTCATGGGCATAGCAAAGGCATTCTGCTGCCCAGCCCTCAGGTTAATCCCATTTAATTTAGCAGTTCAACAATCTTTGGTGTGTTTTCTCTTAACTTGTCCCATTCCTCACATTAGCTGCCTTAGCCCCCCAGCCGATTTAGCTGTTAAGAGTTTGCCCTCAGGTTTTACTTTGCTGATGTTTGATGCTGATGCTGATGTTTTAGGGAAATGCTGGAAGTAAAGAATGGGTGCACTTGCAGAGAAGAAAATTAATTTGGAGAAAGTGCAAGAGGCATTTAGTTTATGTGTTTATAAACACTGTGTAATAGTTCAGTAGAACCTTTAAATAGTCGTTTGCCTTGTCAGTATTCAGATAAGAATGGGATCAAGGTTAGTTTTGTGATCAAAGGCTACATAGTGAGCTGAAATAGGTAAGTTTTGGGCATCAGAACTGATGATACTGCATACTTTCACAAAGAACTGTTGCAGTGCTGGCAGAAGTAAGCTTAAATTTTTGTGGCTTTCATGATCAT
The DNA here is from genome assembly GCF_020740725.1 of Corvus hawaiiensis. Lineage (NCBI taxonomy): Eukaryota > Metazoa > Chordata > Aves > Passeriformes > Corvidae > Corvus > Corvus hawaiiensis. Next base: position 16,547,213 of record NC_063227.1, on the reverse strand, counting down.
TTTCCTTTCTTGTGTTTTAAGGCTGTATAGAATCATGAGCTTTAGCACCCTTCGACAGTCGTTTCCCAAGCCATGTTTGTACTTGGAGTGCAACAGTCTTATGTCTTAATAATGCATAAGCTTTCTTACAGAGATGACACAAAATGTGTTAGGCTGTTTTTTGCTGTCTCTGACAGTTGTGAATTTATTTTTTTTTCCCCATGGTGCCAAGCTCCCAGCTTGAGTTAGGAGTTAGCTACTCTTCTTTGAAGGTTGGTTCGTGTTAGTTTATACAGGGCTGACCCAGAGTGTTACTTTATCTTACAGGGAGAGGGAAGTATTTCAAAGGTGTTTGTGTTTCAAATATGTCATTACATTCATAGGAAAGAGGTTGACAGGCATCTGTTTCTCAGTTTTTAAAAGCTAAATACAAACAGAACATGTAACAGAGGAATCTTAGGCTTGACTGAATAAGGGGGGAGTAGTTAAGTCTTTGAGTGTGTACTTCCTGCAGCTTTGGATCCAGAATGGGTGTGCAAAATCAAAATTGCAAGTATGTGGTCTGGGTGGAAAGCTTCGAAGGTCCCCTGCAGAACACGTGGAAAAGGAAGACACTTCAACCTTTGTGCTTGCGTTGCCACTAAAAAGACATGTACCGTAATTAATATCCTTTGGCATATAATGACCTTATATTGTAAGATATAAGTAACCTTAAGATTGCTGCCAGTGACTCTGCACACCGTGAACTTGAGAAGTGCAGACACAAGAGAATGAGGCTTCCCTGTGTATCTCTAAAGATTATTAGGGTTTAAATAACATGCAACAGCCACCAGCATGGGTTTTCTTACTCAACAGAACTGCTACATCATTGTGTGACCACAGCACTCTTCCCTTGCGGGAAGTGCTTTTCTAATTGCAGGAAGCAGTTCTAGGGAGTCCTTTTAACGATCATGGTTTTTTGAATTCTGAGCAGGTTGCCCCTCAAAGCTGTCTTCACAGCATGTACAGAGCAATCTGTTGCTTTATTGCAAGGGTTCCTGGCTGCTGTGTCTAGGTAGGGACCACAGTGGCTCCTGGCAGAGCTGGGGAGTGAAAGAAAATCTGGGTTTGTAATTAAGGAGGTTGTACATTTTGGTACTCTTCTTGCTGTCCTGGAGACAGTTAAATTTGGTGTGAAGTATCACATTAAACACCATATGGGTTTTGACTTCCCAGTTAGTGTTCTACTTCACGTATCTGTCTCTTCTTGGATAGTAAGGATCTGTATTTTGTGTATTCTTAAATAGAGCCTGGCCTGACTTCCTAAAAGCAGAATGTGTGTTTTTGAAAGAGTTTTATGTAGTTTGCGCAAGGCAGTTGGGCTTGTTAAGTAAAAAGCTGGAATTCTTACTTTTCCTTTTTTCAAATTGTTGCTGACCACTGCAGAGAGGAGCTGAACTTTGAATAGTTGAGCCCTGGATTTCTTCTGTGAATAGGAGTTACATTCTCAGCAAGGAATATTTCTGAGCTGTGCATTGCTTTTTGTGGGCTCTTCCTGGGAATAACAATAAAGAGGAAAAGCTGAAAAAAATCTTTTAATGATCTAATCCCCATAGAGCTGTGGAAAAAAAGTCCCGTTTTAGTGCAGGGGACTTGACTCCTTATGAAGCTGTGGAATGATGGTTACAGTTGTGCAAGTCTTCAAACCTAGTATCTGCAGACCTATAAGCTTGAAAAGAAGGTTGTGTAATTGGTATTGGTCTCATCCAGATACGTTTCTGTAACTGTGACTGCTGAAAGGATCAAGCTGGTGTCTGGGGATATTTTTTCAAAAGGTTGTGCTGCTGGCATTCTCCTAAATCTCTCAGAGAAGCATGACCTACAAATACAAGTATAAAAATACCTTTTATAGAGTCATTGATGTATCCCTGCATCCAGATAGGATGGCTCCTGAGCCAGGATCTACCCTAAGTAAACCTGCAGCAGTAAGAGGAGGGTTTATGAGGTTTCCATGTTGTGTCCATGAACAGTTACACTGATTCTACTGAATTTGAATGTATTTCTATCAATGCCAACTGATTGTGCCTTTACCATATACTATCCACGTGTGTATGTGGGTCCCCTTCTGTGTTTGGAAAACAAAATGGCTTTCATTTTCCTGGCTGTACCTGTAACAAAATCAATACAAATCAATCAGGAGTGGCTTGCATCCGCAAGAATCCTTGTGTAACACCTTCTTGCTGGTATAAGGACTAGGTTAACCATACGTGGGCCCAGTTGCTTGTCAAAACTCCTCCACCTTGCAAATGAAACTTGAGCAATGTACTTGCCAGCCAAATCTTGACAAATTTTCAATAGAAAAATATAAAACTTCCTGGGATTTGTCACAAAGGTGAAAACTGGCTTATTTCTTCAGTTTCAAAATCTGTAAATGGCTGTTAAGATCACTCAGTCAACCCAGAAAACTGATCTTTTACAGCGTGATCCCATTTTTTAGCATAAAATGTGTTCTCATTTAAATTATGGAATAAACTTACAGTTCAACTGTTCTTGTTTTTTACTTGGTATACAAGATCCATAAACCTTAAGACTTACAGAGACGTGACTAATGCTGTATTTGCAAAAGCTTTTTGGATCATTTAACATGGGATGCAGTGGATCTTCTGACAAAGAGGCATGACATGCACCACATCATCCTTAAACTCATCACATGAACTTTCAGCTGTTTCCCCTTCTTTCCTCTTTTGGAGGACGAGATTGTAGTTACTTACTAGGTCTACTGAACAGGAAGAATCCGGGTAGTACTTGGGTTGCTGTGCCCTAGGTGAATTCTGCATGGGTTGGATTGACTCCTACAGACATGGTCTGGTCTGCTGGGTGAATCAACTTCCCTTCTTCAGTTTTGTTCTCGTGACATCATTCATGGCAAGATGTTGAAACTTGGTGAGGTCACTTAATAAATCCTCAGCTAATTGTGGTCAGACAGTAAGATGACAAATTTTCTTATGTCCATAGTCTCAGGGTGAAGAAGTCAGGCATGCAGCAGCAAAGTCAATTCATTTGTGTCTTTATGCTTAGCCCTCACCTTTATGGAAAAGATACCAGGTTTATAGAACGCCTTCATTTCCACTTCAAGCTAGATTATGTCACAGAATTTACCTTTGTATTTAAATTTAGTTTTTCAAGATCAGTGAGATAACCAACTAAATTTTTTTGTTAATATCTGACAATATTCTATTGACACCCATTTCTGAAAGTTGAGGCATCATTGAAGTTTCTTTTCTTCTTAACTTTAGCACTCATAAATGAACTGACACAGAGCCAGCCTTGCCTAAATACATTAAAATATTTTGGTAGGTCATTCTTCTCAAGGATAGATCCCACTGGTAATGTAAATACAGTGTAATTGCATCTTGCTCATGAGAAGCATATTAACATATTTGTGGTCTTGTTCCTGAATTTCATGCTTCCGTAAGATACGAATTACATCTGAAGAAATAAATTGGAATGCTAAAAAAGAAAAGAAAAAGAGGAAGCAAAACCAAGCAAGTTATAGTGTCAATTAGGAAATAAACACGTGAGCTTCCCAGCTGGATATCCAAGATCTTCCTTAAACTTAATTTTTAAGTTTTAAATACTGTTTCTGGGAACTGACAGTGGGATAGCTCTCAGTTGAAGATGTTGTCTTTGCAGTAGGGCGCTGAGTATCTGTTTAACTCCACATAGTTAGGAATATTTATTGATAGAGGCATATTCAGATTATGGTCCTGCATGTCATGGACCATAAAATCCCCTTTAGGAACTGCAGTCATCCCACATAAGGGACAAAGCAAAGCACTTGTGCTTTAGTGTTGTTATTTTGTAGTACAGAAATTCTCCTTTCCTAGCCAAGGTACCAAAAAAAAGGGAAAAAAAACCCCAAAAAACTGAACCTAAATTCAGTAATATTAATTTTCTCTTTTGTGTGCACTTCTTAATAGGACATTTTGTTATCCCTTTAACTTCAAGGGATAGAAATTGGACATCTTAGCTGTGTCAATTTTTAAAGTGCATGCAAATAAATTAAAGCTTTCCTCTCAACAGCCATGTTATGTGAGGGACTGTTAGAGGAGGAGTACCTGTCCTGCCCCTGTTGTCAGCTGTAATGTGTAACCTGCTTTCTTCAAGTGTGTGCTGCAGTCTTTGTGCTGAACTATGTCAGAGCTGTTATTTTAGATGCAAAGGTTATTTTAATCCTTTGTTCTCAATAAAAAAAAAGTGGTTGAATTTTGTTTATGAGTGGGTCTGAAAGATATGATACAGCTTGGAGAATTTTTAGTTCAGCTTTCTAAGCATGTTATAGCATTTAAATGTGTAGAGTTGCTCATTTTTCCATTTTTACCTGTGACAAGAGATATTTAAGGTCATGTAACTGAAATGAGTGCTAATTCTTTTCTCCTGTCAGGTTTGTTGCTAATGTCTGTCATGTTGAAAAGTACAGCCCTGGTTCAGTCTTAAGCTCCATGTATGACTTTTGCTCTTCAACAGACCTAATGGCTAATTGTTGTATCTTCACAGCTTTCCCATGGTTTGGCATGGACATTGGGGGAACGTTGGTCAAACTTGCCTATTTTGAACCTATTGACATCACTGCAGAGGAGGAGCAGGAGGAAGTTGAAAGCCTGAAGAGCATCCGCAAATACCTGACTTCCAATGTAGCCTACGGATCCACTGGCATTCGGGATGTCCACCTGGAGCTGAAAGACTTAACGATTTTTGCTCGAAGAGGAAACTTGCACTTTATTCGGTTCCCAACTCATGATTTGCCTACCTTTATCCAAATGGGAAGAAATAAAAACTTCTCAACACTACACACGGTGCTCTGTGCCACCGGCGGTGGCGCGTACAAGTTCGAGGAAGACTTTCGCACAGTAGGTAGCCTGGCTTGCCTCTGCCTGCAGCTGATGCTGAAAGCATTGCTGGTGATGGGTTAAAATAATCTGTATTTTGAAAAACTGTGGGAAGCTCTAATACTTTTCATTATGAGTTGTATTAAGCATGGTGGGAAGTTACAGCCTTCCTGGAATCCACAGCACCTGTTAATTGTCCTTCTGCTTTATGAGAGAACGGCGGTTTAAATATCACGTGCAGAACTATGGAAGAACTGTAGTGAGCCTTAAGCCCCACAGAATCGCTGACCTGTGGTTTTTCTATGATCCTTGGAGTGTTAATAAAGTTGCAAGGATAGTTAGTACAATGAAATTGAGCTTTTTATGTGCTGATATCTTAGAAATTACTGTTTCGACTTGTAAGATGTGGGAGGAACCCCACAAACCTTGAAAAGATGTGCAGATGTGAGTTCCACCAAGATGACACTCAGCGGGGCCTCTAGGGTATTCGATGACCTTTTTATTGATCTAAATTGATGAAAAATGTTGTTAATTTTTCAATGGAGTAATGTCTTAGTATCTCAGAAGTTATCTTTGAGCTTAGCAAAGCAGATACTTACACTGCTTCTCTCTTCTTGATTCAGGTCGGATCTGGATTTACACTCAGATTAACTTGCTAGTTTGTGTATTCAGAATTTAGCTCTGAATTCTTTGTTGGCTTTTTAGTGGCATTGAAATTCCTGCATTAGTCATGTGAGATAACTTCTTAAAGTTGGGCAGTACAAATAATAGTCATAAATTTGTAGCACATTTGTGCAATGTTAGAGCATGCTGCCACAGTCTTTTTTTTCTTTCTTAACACAGATTGGAAACCTCCAGCTGCACAAACTGGATGAGCTTGACTGCCTTGTCAAAGGCTTATTGTACATAGACTCTGTCAGCTTCAATGGCCAGGCAGAGTGCTACTATTTTGAAAATGCCTCAGATCCCGAGAGATGCCAAAAGATGCCTTTTAACCTGGATGATCCATACCCATTGCTGGTTGTTAACATTGGTTCAGGAGTCAGTATTTTATCAGTCCATTCCAAAGACAACTATAAAAGAGTAACTGGAACAAGGTAATTTAAAAACCTACGTTGGCGTTGTTACTCTATGAGGCAATGACATATGGATCTTTTATGTGAGGAAATGCTGTTTAAAAGCAACTGGTTTTCTCTGTCCTTAGTCTAGGTGGAGGGACCTTTCTTGGGTTATGCAGTTTGTTGACGGGCTGTGAAAGTTTTGAAGAAGCTCTGGAAATGGCATCCAAAGGAGACAGCACACATGCTGACAAGCTGGTTCGGGATATTTATGGAGGAGACTATGAAAGATTTGGCTTACCAGGATGGGCTGTAGCATCCAGGTAAGCGGGAGGCTCTTTGTGGGTTCTTTTGTGGGTATGGAGCTTCAAAAACAAGACTTAAACACTTCATACAGAGAGAACTGCTTTTATGCAAGGTTTTATTGTAGTCAAGTTACATTTTTATCCTAAAAGTATGTATCCTCAGCTTTCCTGGAGGTTTAAAGCCACGTGCAGGTGCCTGCTAGGTAGAGATTGAAGAAACCTCCTGTGGTATTTCATGCACAGCTTTGTGTGAGTCAGAGGTGATAGCAAGGTGATCGCAGGAGCAGCAGGAACACAGTGCAGAGGTGGTGTGGTGTAACCCAGCAGGCAGCTAAACACCACACAGCCTCTCAGTCACTCCCTCCAGCGAGATGGGGGAGAGAACTGGGAGGAAAAAATAAAATTGGTGGGTTGAGATAAAGAGTGTTTAACAGGACAGAAATGGAACAGAGCAGGATGGTCCCCTCCCAACTCCTTGTGCAGCTCCATTTTGCCTGCTGCTGGGGTGGGGTGAGGAGCAGAAAAGGCCTTGACTGTGTGCAAGCCCTGCTCAGCAATAATAAAAACATCCCTGTGTTATCAACAGTTTCCAGCACAAATCCAAAACACAGCCCCGTAGTGGCTGCAATGAAGAGAATTTAACTGTCCCAGCTAAAACCAGCATACAGCTACTAGGAAGAAAATTAACTTTGTCCCAGTCAAAACCAGTACAAGAGAGGGGAAAAAAGTCCCAATTTCTTTTTGATTTCCTAGGATATTTTAGTAGAGCCATTGTGTAGAGGGAAGGTGAGTAGGAGATGGCTTTTGTGTTGCTCTTACAGTGGAGCAATTCCTAATTGTTTTGGAAACATGGTTGTTACTACAGACGTCTGGTGTAATGTTTAACTACTTTTCTCGTTGATGAGGGCTGTTGAACACAAACAGTTTGCACCATGAGAATGAATGTCATTGTCAATGACAGAGGACTTTTGTCACAGCTGCACATAATATTTCCATTGGGGAATATTATTGATGATGCTGCAGCTTCACTACTCTTACGAAAGATAAGAAAAATAAACTCTGCAAGCAAAACTAATATGTACATAGGAGTGTTCATTAAATCTTTGCTTTTATTCAATAGAGAGTCATAATTCATGGCAACTTAATTGTTCTCCCTCTCCAGCCACCTAAGTCCAAGCCTCTTGAAGAGCCCATGTGCTGAGAGGTTTTAATATGTGTGAACTTTACACTTTAGTCAGTATGTTTTAACTTGCTTTAGGTTGGTACTTTCTGTTCTCATTTACTTTTTAAGATCCTTGAGAGCTTTAATGGCTTTTTGAGTTTTAGAATAATCAAGGTTCTTGCTCTCCAGACTGATTTATATCTGGCACAGAGTCCTTGATGGTAAAATATCACACTTAGCTATGGATTCTTGTCTTCTCTTTTGTGCTGTGCATAGTATGGGAAGTGCCCTTCTGATCCAGAACTCTTCATTTGTGCAACCTAAATTGCATTCTGTCAGCTGTGTTATTTTGTTTCAGAAGGTTGTGTTCCATCATAAAACCTTTCAATTCATCTCTGGTTTTCTTCTACTTTGAGAATAGAAGAATGGATAGATACTTGTGAGGAAGCAAGCATGAGAAGAGGAGGATTCACCAGTCAGAGTTAGGCAGTGACTTAATTCACAGTGACTAGATCTGCAGAGTAGTCTTGTCTGAAGAATAAGACCATTTTACTGTAGGTGGTTCTTCATGGAAGTCCAATCTGAACAAAAGTATTTTATTGGGAGGCTGTTACTGTAACAAAATTGACTATTTCCTGTGAAGGAATAAATACAGATGTAGTGTCAAATTGCTGTATTTAATACAGACTTAGAAAGGGAGTTCCTCAAAGAGCAAACATGAGACATAGGTTCTGTACAACATAAAAACATCCGTTCTGAAATTACTTCAAATGCACATGAATCACTTTGTAACTAATGGCCATTTCTCCTGTTCTAGTTTTGGGAATATGATCTACAAAGAGAAGAGGGAGTCTGTCAGTAAAGAAGATCTTGCAAGAGCCATATTGGTCACCATCACCAATAATATTGGGTCTATTGCGCGGATGTGCGCAGTAAATGAGGTAAAAACTTCTGACAAGGAAATGATTTAGCTACAGCTCTGTTATTTGTCTTCCCATGAAATGACTGCTAAAATGGTGTATACTCTAAATCTTTTAATACATTCTCAGATGAAATGAAATTCATGTAGTAGCTTTGAGTTGTGCCTACGGTCACCCTGTTTTAGCAAGGGGACTTCAAGTCCTTCATCACAACATCCTGTGCTCCCCTGCTCCCTCACTTACCTGCGGGCTTTGGGCTCTATTTCGTAACAAAGTTCCTCATCAGGTACCCTCCCCATTGGCAAAGATATCCTTGTCCCAGTTCTCCAGAGGGCGTCAATATATTCTGAAGCAATTCCTAGGACTTTAACCACAGAACAGTTAGAGCTGCAAAGGAGTCCTGGAGATCATCTGGTCCAACTCCCCTGCCAAGGCAAGGTCAGCTAGGGAATGCACCCAGCCCTCAAACATGGACTCAGAGACAAACTGTGGACTCTGTCTTTGGAAGTTTCAAAATACGTGACTTGAGCAACTGCAATATTAAGTTGCTGAAAGTCCTGCTTTGAGCAGGATGGCCTCCAGCAGCTTCTCCAAGCTGAAGCTATTCTCTGATCAAAGCCTGTTGAAAGCCTTGTTTCTAGTTAAGCATTATTTTTAATTTTTTCTAGTTCTTGAAACTTAAAAATTGCTTTGACACCTCTCATCTGGCTGGTTGATACAGAGAGGGTTTCCTGCCATCTTCTATTTCTCAAAGTTTAAAAAAGAACCAGTATGTGTTCAGTTTCAGTATTAGTGTGGACAGCCATGAAGCTGTGGAAGAATACTGAATTTAGGCATAGAAGACATGAGTGTCAGAGCAGCAGGGATTTCTTCCTTCATTATCAACAAACTTGGGATAAAATGAGGTTTAGTAACAGCTTTCTTGGAGAAGACTGTGAGTAACTGTATTTAGAGCTCTGCTTAAGATCTTGGGATGTGACTGTCTCAGAAGTACCAACAGCTCTGTTAGCTGCAGTAACCCTCCTTTCGCTTAGGAGCCAGATTAATTATATTTTCTAGTTTTAATATTGCAATTTCTCCCTCAGTTTCATTCTCAGTTGTTCTGTCATATCTGTCTTGGAGAAGAAAGGTAATTTTGTGAGTGTTAAGTTAATTTTAGCTTTTTGCTTTATAGCAAAGCTTAATACCAGAAGAGTTAAAATGAGGATGAAGTTGAAAGTACATACTACATGTCTTAGGCAAATGTATGCAATTTGTGTTTAAGGATGGGAGTAAATGACAACAAATCAGAACTTGTAAACTGCACAAACTAGCTTTATTCCAAGAGGTTTTTGGTCTAATTCCAGCTATGTCACATAATGAGTCACATAACTACAGATCATAAGAAACAGTTAATAGGGATACACAAACTACTACATTGAACTGATGTATAAGGATAAAATGAATGTAATTATTTTGACTTCCTGCAGTAGCACAAAATTATGTTTTTGTGCCTTAACAAACCATAATTTTGTCCTCACTGGGAACTAATCAAGATGGTTAAAAAACAGTTGCATATTGGACATTTGACTACAGGTTGAATTGTCATATTAGTTTTTGTAATGACTTGGATATGATCATTGATTTAATGTAATTAAGTGCTTACTTAAGCACTGTGCTAAGGACTAACACAATTACATTTTCTTTGGTTCTTCCTCTCGTGTTGTTTAACCAGTGTTTAATGTTTTTGCCTAATGTTGGATTTACTTCAGTTAATGGGGAATATTAAATGATCTTCACTTTTTTACATTTGACTTGATTAAAATTCACAGCTCACTTGTAGTATTCAGCTCTTAGTCTAATGTCAGGCTGAGGTATATTGAGGTCTGAAGATGAAAGGAGCATCTGTCATGTCTTACTGTCTTCGGCTTCTTTACAGTGCTGCCTTGTTGCAAATGGATCAAGCAGCATTGTACAGGGCTATGAAGGCATTGAGTCTTCTCTACCAAACAGAAGTATCTTACATTTAATTTCACTTTTAGCTGGGCTCTTTCTTTGGTGTAATTGCTGAAAATGCTCACTTAGTTTGAAAGACAAATGCTGCTTGTCTGTAAATTAAGTCCTTTAATTCTCAAGGATTGCGCTGTTTTTCCTTTTCCCCAAGTATGCTGTGTTTTAAATTTTGGAACCATGTTTTAATTGTGGGTTGTTTGTTTGTGTGGTTTTTTCCTTGCTCAGGACAGTCTCATCTTTCATAGCTTAATTTTTCAAAGCTGTGTTAAACAGTGAAAAGACTTAATCCTTTGCTGTTTTTCTTTTTTTTTCTTTAGAAAATAAACAGGGTTGTGTTTGTTGGCAATTTCTTGCGAGTGAATACTTTGTCAATGAAGCTTCTTGCATATGCACTGGATTACTGGTCAAAAGGCCAGCTGAAGGCCTTGTTCCTAGAACATGAGGTATGCTGTGGCTCAGTTATCTGTGTGTATTGTTTCACCATAAATCAGAAATGCCTGTATTGAGTAGCTCTCATATGTGATATCCTGAGGCACCAAGTGCTCAGTAAATATTAGAAATAAGAGGAGGTTTGTCTTGCTGAATTGGTTCTCTGGGAACAGTTTTCTGCCAGGGAAGTACTTCAGTGACTTTGGGGTATCTCAGTTCATGCTGTGGATCTTTGGAGAGGGACAAGAAAATGTTAAACTCTGTGCTAAGGGTCACCAGTCTTTCTTGGGTTTGGGTGGAAACAACAGTAAGTATTGTGTTTAAAGAGTGCAGAAATGTAAAGCTTGGCCTTTGAAACACTTCCATTGTTCTCAGCTGAGCTTGAGCAATGTCTTGAAAGTTGAGACTGCTTTGAACAAGGCCTGTTTTCGTTCCACCACAGACCCCTCAGTGCTGTTGTAGTGATTTTATGCTTTGAGAATAACTTGCTTTTGTGCAGCTTCTGCCATCCAGATCAGTGTGTAATTCTGAGAGCTCTGACTTGTTTTGGTTAAAATACAGGCGCAATCAGTGTTAATTACAGGTGCAACAGTTGCTGACTTGTAGCTTCTTGGCAGTGGGTTAGGATTTTTTGTCCTCAGTTTCTTGATCTGCAAATATTACAGCATTACATCTATTCCCTTCAGTTGATTCTCACAAATTTTTTCCTTTATTGCTTATCCCAAGACTGACAATCTGTTCTGATGTCCACAGTAACAGTTCCTTGTTAGTTCTACTCTCTTCAGATTTTTCTTGGGTAAATTTTAAACTCTTACATTTGCTCAAGAGTGTGTTCCGAACACTTGAATATTTCTTAGTTATAGGGAGAGGGAGCATTTCACTCCACAGGGGAAAAGTAATTTAACAGGAGAACGTGGTTCTTTGTATGCAGGTAGGTAGACAGTCCAAAAAATTGATGTGTGGATAGTTCAAGAAATTTTTCACTTGTACATTAGGAATAATGTTGCTATGGGTATTGAAGTTTTTTTAGCAAGCAAAATGTGCAGCTTCTCTAGGAAGAAGAAACCAAACCTGGTTTCCATGCTTTAGGAGTCACTGATACCTGTCTTAGAAGTCCTGCAGTGTATGGTGAGGCTTGGTAGGAAATCTCCTAAAGTTATGCTAGATAAGAAGGATAAATGTTTGTTTCACAAAGCCTTAAATAATTACTATGAAATATTATATATTTCAAGTGTATAGTGTTCTTTCAGTAGCATTGGTCCATCAGATGATTGTTGTCACTAAAATGTGATTAGTGCAGAATTTAATACCCTACTTGAACTTGGTTTTTTTTTTTTCTTCTTTTAACAGGGATACTTTGGAGCTGTTGGTGCTCTGCTTGGGCTGCCAAATTTCAGTTGAGATACCAGATGTCACTACACTGAACTATTTTCCACCTGAATGACACTTGTTTATGTCGATGGGAATTAAATCTGGGGAGGGGAGAAGAAAATAGCTGATTTTCTGTAATTCTTTCTAAGATGTGATTAAGCTACTGAGTATTGCTGTTGTAAGGACGGGAGTTTCACTCTGTTGGGCATTGGCAAGTGAACTGTTTGTGGCTATTATTTATGTTCTTTGGTATGTTGTAGCCAGTAGTGAACTTCTAATATGCAATACATCCTCTGAAAACAACTTTCCAGAAATTCCAGAAAAAGGAATGCCAAACCCTTAAGTGCTCAGGATGCAAATATTGCAAGTTTATTCCCAAGGCCTTAGGCCCATCAGTTTTGTATATAATTGATGACTGAAAAATTATTTTCATTAGTTACACTGTTACTGTGAGCACAAGTTTTATGTGTACTTACAGAAAACAAAAGACAGCAAGGTACTGTTGACAAGATGAGGAAACTGTAGACAATTGCTTCCCACAGTAAACGTAGTAATTGTTTTATTTTTATGTGTAATGGAAATAATATTAATGCTTTAATTGCCAGTGGGAAGAACAGAAACACAAAGAATCAGCCAAAGCAGCAGATTAAGGAGTTGATATTTTGAAGGTTTCATGAAGATGCTCACCTCACCTTAATTTATTTGAAGATTCAGCTGGTATTTTGGGAAGATTCCTCTGTCTTTGGATTTGGAAAAGAGTTTAGTAATGAAGGCAGATTTTGGGGGGGAAGATTTTTTAATTTTTTTATTTTTTGAGGACATGATTTCCAAAATGCCTTCTGGATTTGTTTGTTTGTTTGTTTTTCCCATAAGTTCTGCCATCATGAATTATCGTTTGTAAAGGTACCATAAAGCCTGAGAGAATTGAAGAAATCCTTATAAAATAGACTAATTATGGGACCTCATAATTCTGATGCTTTGGCTTATTTCTGTGGAGGTTTGAAAAATTTTTGCCTCGTCCTGCTGATATGAAATTCTGATTTCCCTGTAAGTTTTTAAGAGTTAATCAGAATTCAAGTAGGTGTTGAAGTTGTAAGGTTGCTAGCTTACTTTTGGATTTGGAAGTTTGTTTTTGGAAGTTGAGGACTGCATCAGAGTTTGTATTGCAGCAGCAAATGGACCAATATTTAATGCACTTGCAGTATGGAACCATTCATCAAATTGTGGCCTTGGGATAAAGTCCATACTCTGGAACTGATTTTTGGGGTTTTCTCTAAACTTTTAAAATTGACAGTTGCAATTATTACAATAAGTTTAGTCCTGAAGCCAGGGCATGAGATCTTAAACTTACAGGATTATTATACAGTCATTAGCTGTATAAGTTTTTGTGGACTAAAGAGCTACCCAATTTTATGATATTCTCATGTTAAATTTATTTCCTGTAAGTGCATGAGGAGCAACCAGACTCAGAGACACTCATATCTTGGGGTTTAAGGTTTTTAAAACTAATTGCTTGAGTATTCCACAGCATGGCTGTGATGTATTTACAGATACACCCTCCTTGTGTTAGAAACCCTTGTGCTGTTTTCATTCTTCTCTTTCTCAAAATTCAGAGCCCTAGCATCATAGGTTTTTGCTTTTAAAATTTTCTGTGGTCCTTTAAGAGTACAGTACCTTAGAGTAGGCAACTCATTAAGTGCAATGCTAATCACAAATGCAGTTCCATTTATTGTTGCTTTTCCTGGTACGTGGTACATTTCCATCGTGCTTGCTTTGATGTTTCACTATAGACATAAACACCTAAAAATTACACTCACAGTTCAGCTGATCTAATGCTAAATCAGAGCACTTCAGAAAATAAGTTTTTATAGAATGTCTTTATAAATGCTGTAAACTGTTCCTTTTGAGTTATGATTGTCTGTCAGAAGTAACCCTTATTTGGTTATAAAACTGTGTAAAAACTTAATTTTCTGAGTGTTCTGGCAGCCTGCTGAAAATTTGCAAACTAACTGCATATTTTACTTGCAAAGGGTGCTTTAGGACATGTACTACAGCTCCATTAGAAAGAGTTCCTTTTGACCATGTCTATTGCTACTTCACTTCACTTGTGATACTGAGAGTCCTCTTGAAGCAGTAGTTAAAAGCTACTTGTATATTTAACCAAAAGCACATATAGAAGATGATTACCTAATACCCATAGTTAATTAAACCAATTGAAGTTGATGTGAGCTGACAGACACTTTTTAAAGTAAACTGTACAAAATTACAAAATAAGCAAATGGAGTAATTCTTGAATAGCTGTACTGTATAGAAACTACTGTGAGAATCAAAAAGTATGCCCTACCTCTGTTTTACTTCCCTTGGGCTTCTAAAAAAATTGGCTTCCTATTGCTAGTTTTATCAGCATAATTGTTACTTCATTACAAGAGCAACCACAGCAGTTGTCAAGCCCTACTGTAAAGCCCAGAGGTCCTGTATTTAAGCCACATCTTTGGATTCATCTCATTTTCTGTTAGCTTAGAATTTGTTATTAGAGTCTCCAAAAATTGACTCTACCACCAGGAGAAATGATAGGCACCACAAATAGTTGCAAGATAAGCCTTAAAGTCTTTTCTTCTAAGTTCTCTTCTAAACAGGTTAATTTCTTTATATGAATCGCTGAAGTAAGTTGCTTTTTCCTGATTGTCTGTTTTTACTTTTACCCTTGCCATTTCTTTTCCTCAGAGCTAACTGGTTGAAGCAGCTTTAGGGTGAATTGATTCAGTGGGATGTACTACAGTAGAGAAAATTTGGGGTTTTCTCAGGACTACTGTTGTCTTCTCAAGTGGAACCACTTCTCTAGAGGAAAGTTCTGTGATACTTCTTCAAAGTAAAATGTAAGACCCATTTTGAATGTGTAATTGCTTTCAGCTCAGTCAGCCATGTGAGTGCCTTTTAATTTTTTCATATAATGCCAATTTTATGGTAGTGGGACTTTATCCATGGGGTTTCCTAACCAATATTATTTACCAGAGAAATGGAAGGTCATTTTATTGGCCATGGAGATGATTCCTTTAATCCAGTGTAGCAAGAGATACCAGGAAAACATCATCAGGTTTCTGGCTTCCTGTCCCTATAGCCCTTAATCTTGGGGTAATGCTTTTGCATTTCTTGGTCTTATCCCTCCAGCTTGGTCTTTTCTAATATTATGCACAGTTTTATTGTATCAGTATCTCCCTAAAAATCATGCAAGTTTATAGTGAGATAAGTAGTGTTTATTTCTGGGTAGAGAAGTTCAATCTTAGGTGAAGTTATTCCAAGCTATTAAACCTAACCACTTTGACCTTTCTAAGTCTACTTGGATAATTGCAGTTTGAATGAAAGGGGAACTCCTACAATACATCTTGAATATTTAACAGGCTGGAATTAAAACATCCTCAGTGTTCTTTACTGAACTTAGCAGAGGTTTAAATACAAACAATTTTTCATTCTTTTTAGTGAAGTCTATACATTTAGGAGTTCAGAGAGAAGCTGCTCCAATACACCCTTTGTCTTAGTTTGCTCAGGATTTCCAAAGTGTGTTCAGGTGTCTAACCTGCCTTCTGGAAGACCTTTCCCTCTCTCAAGCACCTGTGTGATTCTACCAACAGGTGCTTGTAATTGAGAGTTACAGGGTGGAAAGAAGAGAGACCGCATTGTCCCACTTACTCTCAGCTGTATATCAAAAGCTCTGGCTTCTCCTAATGGATCATCTGCTCCTTCAGTTGGTACTGTGACATTCTTACTTGCACTTGAGTTGGTAGTACAGATGCAAGGTGCCTTTAGGGGCTGTAATACTCTGTCTGTACTCTATATAGGTCTTCAGGAAACACCTGCTTCCAGATCAGTTGAAATAACTTCTCATTTCTAAATATTTCAGAATAACAATGGGTTTTAACATTGGGAACTAATTAAAGGGTCTTTTATCTAGAGTATATCTGTGCTAGATAAAGACTAAATGGTGTCTTTCATATCCAGTTATTAACTTTCATTAATAAATAAATTTGCAGTCAACCTGTTTTTAAATATTAATATAAATATTTCACTGTTTATGTTCTGGATATCACTGGAATCCTGAGAAAACAGTTCAGTTTATAATAGAGGTGAAAGTCAGTGTGGTTCTGTTGAGCTTGTTCTGGCCAGTTCTAGTTATACACATAACAAGCCTAATTCTTTGCCTTGTCACTTGTCCTTTTCTTATCTACATTCTTTTTATGGATTATGTAGGCTTAAAAACCATGTAATAGGTAACAGAGCTTTGCTGAGGTTAAAAAGTGAACAAGCATCTGTGGGTCAGGTTGGAAGTGGTTTAGGAAGCCCTGTAGGTCCCAGTGCAGAGCTGGGGACACACCTGACACAGTTTCTGTTTGGGTGTAGTAATTGCTTCATTTCCCATTAAGGCAGTCAGAGGGGGTGGGCTTCACAATCATTGTGGATAAAATGGGAGAATTTAGTCCTCAGACATGACCATTGGAGATTAAAAAAATTCTTTTTCACAGTGTAGAAGAATAATTCCTGCATACATTCTTTTAAGGTTTACTGATATAGTCCAAAGTACATTGCCATTATTTTGTCAAGTCTGGTGAAATTAGTAATTCTCTAAGGTTAACAAAAGTCTGCAAATAAGCCTGTTTTATTAGTTTCATTTATCTCACACATGGAAAGCTTATTAATATTAAGGATTCTTAAAAACACACTTTTGAAAAATCTCAAAAGATACTGTAATGTATTTGTAATTTTTAATGTGCTAATGGAATATGTTTGGGCAGTCTCAGTTTGCATAACTGAGTGTCAAATCCTGCTCACTCTGTAGTTACTTGAGTAGATCATTCTTTTAAACTAATGAGCAAGATTGGGCCTCGGGGTCTCCTGCCTGGGGAACACAGTAGTGCTACTTTGCATATTCCTGCTGGTGCTAAATCGTTTGTTGAAAATAAAGATTCTGAACAGAAATTGTAAATAAAATATTTATGGCCTGGTCCTTTTGACAGACTTAAATTTTCTCATTTGCCAATACTTTTTGGCCTTATTTCAAGTTCCCCTTTTGGGTTTGGTTTTTTTGACTGTGTGGACTGTGTGTGTTAATGTGGCAAGTCATTGGCAGGTGTGGCTTCCTGTGCTACTTTCTATAAGGCCCATAATGTTCCCGTGGTACATTAGGAGACAGATGAGTTTTCATGGCTGGATTTCCACGTGATCCTTCATCTTGTTTTGTTACTGTAGCTGTTTGCACAAATAGTGTCAAGTGGAACACAATTGGCATTTGTTCTCTGCTAAAACTTCCAAGTAAATCAGCCACTACTGAAGTGTTTAGGAAAGCTGTTGAAAATCCAGAAATACCCATTTAAAATAATTTTAAAATCTAAATGTGCTAATTAGTGTTGCCTATAAAATGAACTGGAATGTAGTGTGTCAGTTGCTAATCTTTGCTATAAATTGCTGGCATTTCACAATTCACGTTTCTGGCATCAATTTAAGAAAGTGTAAATACAAGCTTTGGGAGGGAGGTACATTAGTTTCAGATTGTGCATTATGAAAGAGTTTATAAGACTAGTGAATTAGTATTTTGAGACAAATTACAACACCTAGAACATGAAAATTAATGTGTTTGTGTTAGGGTATAGAGGGCTTTTGATAACCTGCACTTTTACATTCTTGAGTTTTGGCATTTTAACAAACAAGCATTTAATTTTCTGTTTACTGTCTCGTCATATTGCAGGCCTTGTAGTCACCAGTTGCTGTCTTCATGTATTTGTTTTAGTTAGCAAAGCAGACAGGCAGATCTGTTAAGTTGTAAACCTGGTAGGATGGAAATTCTCCGAAGAGCCATTTGGTTAAGTTGCCTTATTCTATTACATTGCACTCATGGTATGTCTCTGCTTTCTTGTTTACTGTTCAGACACTGAAGATGTGATGTAAAAATATGTGCTACAAATTTTTAATCATAAATTACTCATGAATACCTTTGTGTCACCTGTTAAACAGCTCTTGTAAATGATGCCTTTATGCCATCTGTAATTCAGCTCTTGTAAATTGTTTAAATTATTTTTCTTTTTATAGATTCTCATTATTGAATGTACAGATTAGATCCCTTTAATATGTCACTGAGTAATTTGATTTGGGCCCAAATATGGACAATGCTGTAATTCATCCCATAAAAACTGTAAATAATTCTTTACTGCTTGTTTGCATGAATGAAGTTTGGATTTCATTTGCTTTGTCATAAACCAACTCCTCTGTCATGGGCCTACTTTTTACAGTTTATGTTCCTGGTTTTATTACCATTTGTTCTGTACGAATGTTGAAATAGTACTTTGTCTTTTCCTAATAAATAATTTGAGATTGTTCATTGTTGTCCTGCATTTGTGGGTTTTGTGGGAGGGATTTCTGGGTGTGTTCCTCTCCTTTGGCATGGTAAATTTCTGTAACATTTGATACTGGGGGTTGTTGCAAAGTATCTTTTACTAAGGCAACGTGACTGGTGTGGTTTCATGCTCTTTTCTTTCTTTAATAAGCTGATAATTCACAGTGCTTAGATTCAGGTCCTGTTTTCAGAAACACTGGATGTGCTAAAAAGCCCTGGTTTGCAGTGTTGAAGAATGAAGTGTGCTCTGAAAGCATTGTAAGCGTTCCCCTTCCAAATCCACTTGGTGGGAGCACCTGCTGCTTCCTGCACATGGATGGGGAACAGGGGGATGTTTTACTGTTGAATAAAATACTTCATGTGCAAAGTGCAGACCATATATATAAACTAATTGCTCCTCTCTTGGAATTGCCCCTTGTTATGTTTTGAAATGCCAAATTCTGTTGCCCTGAAATTGCCCTAACTGGATGCCTACTGAGCATAAAGTTGTGAGGAAGGAAGCGTGTGCCACAGAGGCATCCTGGCAGTGCATCTTGTGATGAGCTTGCTGTGTCAGAGACAGTCCTTCAGGGTTCTGTGCAAACATTTTAGCCATCCAAACCACAAAGCTTTACTTTGCCAAAAATGAAAATTCCCTTCTGTGTTGCATCTCCACTGAGCTCTGCACCAGAGTGATAGTTTTTAGGGGAAGTGAGCTGCTGAGGAACACAAATTTTGTACAAGTTTAGGGAGTTCTGATTTATTCAGTATGTTTTTTTTAATGCAGAAATACCTCATGGAGAGAATTGCAGTAGCCTTTTGTGGAAGCTGGTTTACATTTCAGCTGGGGTCTGTAACTGCTGCTGGTGCAGCCCGTGTGCAAGCTGAGGGGACAGTGTAAACTGCATGAGCTTCATTTACTTCTATTTTAGCTGATGATCTGATTTTTTTTTTTTTTAATTAAGTTTGTATGAAACTAGTGACTTCCTCTTACTGTAAGACTGTTCAAGCCAGCTGTATGTGAATTTTTGTTGGGACTCAGAAATGCAAACCTCTAACTTAGTAATACTTGTAACTTCCCTCTTTTTAGAAATACAGATTAAAAATCAAGTTTGCCCTTAAGTCCTGGAGTGGAACCCCCTGCTCCAAAGGCCTGTCTTTTTATCAACAAGTGTTCAATAAGTATATTGACTTTCTGCCATTTTGGGGTACAGAAGTGTGGGGAATACCAGCGTTGGCCCTGTTGTGCTGTTCCAGGCTAGAGGGAGCAGGCAGGTGTCAACCAAGATCTACAGGTTTATGGGTGCTTGTCAGCTTGGAGAGCCCCATGCAATCCCTGACTAATGAATGTTCTCCTCACTTTCCTGAAGGGGCTGTGTTAAATGTATCAAAGTTTGAGTCTTTCATAACCCACATGTGTCCAGATATGTAAATTACTGAGCTGCCTCAAACATAATCTGTTCATGTACTTTTTATATGCCAGGCTTTGGTCTGGCTTGCTATTTGTGGAGAGTTGTTGGAGTGAAAGCTCCTCTGGACCCAGGCCCAGAGGGAAGCCAAAGCACAGGGCTTGAATTAAGACCTTTGGACAAGCTGAGATACATGAAGTCACACCAAAGTGAAACAAATACAGATTTTTAACTTTTAGTAGAAATGTATGCTAAGTGCCTTAAACATTAAAAAGCTGTAGCAGAGACCTTGATCACCGTTCTTGCTGCAGCAGTGTTACCTTTTCACAGAATTCTTTACTTTAGACAAAATACAGATAGAATTATACTGTTCACATCTTTTAGATAGAGTGTTCACGTAAACAATAAGAGCTGATAGAAACTGTATATGCAAATCTGTGTAATACCTATGTAACACTTGTGTAAGGCTTATGATTGTTAGAATTAGACCAGGATAGGTTAAGAAAAGAAAAACTAGAATTGTGTGTTAATCATGTTGGTCAGTTAGCAAATACAATCCACAATTCTGTAAGAAAAAATACGTGGAGCATATAGAGCATATAGAAGAAGAAGAAGCTGGTTTTGCCTGCTGTTGCTGCTTGCCTTTATCATGTAACCCCTTCAAACTCTGCCTTCAAGAAAGCTATGAGACTATGAAATAAAGAACTTAGCAGAACAGCAGCCTCCTCTGCTCTCTCACTCTGGTCCAAGAAGGAAGGATACCCCGTCAAAAGCTCCACAGAGAGTTACTGATATCATTTGATAGCAGAGAATAAAACTTCCCAGGGAAAATTCCCTTGCAGGTGTACCAGGATTCACAGCAGTAATTTGAGGAAAAGGCATCACTTTTCAGGTGCCTGTTGGAGAGCTGCTCGCAGGGGTAGGGGAATGCTGAGCTGCTGCTTTGGACCCTCCCACGGACGCCTCCCTCCCTGCTTTCCACCAAGTGTGTTGCTGTTACTCCTTTATCCCCTGGTTAAGCAGAGACTTCAGTGGAGGTTTTACATAACTTCATGAGCTGCTGGTGTGCATGAACACCTGGGAGTAGCGCACAGAAGGATAAGGGGGGGAAAGTACAACCCAGACCCACAGCAAAGTCCCCACATGCTTTGTAAGGTGACACCAGGGGAATTGCAAGGGTGCAGCATCTGATAAACCGATCTCTTTTCTGGCCATTTCTGGGGTATTCAATGGTAGCCAGTTTTTAAGACATTCACCATCCTCTGGAAACCAGTCTGCTTTCCACCACTGCCTTTCCCAAGTCCATTGTCCCAGAGCTGTTGGTGGGGGTGGCCCACAGGCAGGGCCAGAGGTGCAGTTTTAGGCTGAGGAAACATCAGGAAAGGTGAGGAATTCCAACAGCCTGAGACATTTTGCTTATAAAAGGGATCAACTGATCCTTTCCAGCCTCTGTAGCCATCCTTTGCATGAGGTGTGTTGCTGACAGCTGGGGGCTGTAACTCTCTCAGCTTTTTCCAATTAATCCCTTTACCTCTGGGTAAACACCCCAGGTGTTTCTGGTATTTTTGGGGTGTTTGTCAGCTCAAACTGAGACCTGCATGAGACAGGAAAACATTTTGGTCCGCAGTTCTCATATCCTTTGAGGATTAAGGTTTGGTTCTGCTACCATGGGAAAACAGACAACATGGAGAAGGACAGAGTGAAAAAAACCTTCAGACAAATAGATATTCAGTCCTGCTGTAGGGCAGTTGTAAAAAATGTGTTCCAGCTCCCACCAGGAATGTGTTATAGATGTTATAAGCATCTTTCACACCAAATACTGCTGCTCTTTGCTCTGAAGGGTGAGAATGAGACCTCTGGGGATCTCATAAGAGGGGTGTGATTTCAAGTTCTCCATTTTCAGATGCTTTTCTCCCTCACACTGGGAACTTGAAGAGGGGCAGATATGCCAATGCAAACAGCTCTGCTGCCAGACCAAGAGAGGAGCTTTAGGCAAACACTGCAGTATGCAGGAGGCTCCCTGAGCTCACAGATACCGTTACAAAACGCTCCACAGCATGTTCCAGCCTCAGACATTAACGCAGTATTTATTTTAGCCTGATTGGTGACAGTTCACTGGCTGTGGTTGCACTTCAGCTCTGTGTCCATTTCCTCTGTAACAACTAACAAACCCAAGATTAATCTTGACACGAAAATAACTGCTCATTTCCCCCCCAAGGCTCCATAGGCTCTGCCTCAGAGCCATCATTTCCCCCATAGGATGTGTTTGGGTGGCTGGGAGTCCCCTCTTGCCTGTAGCCCAGGACAGTGACACTGGATGCTCCCCCTGTGTGGTTTTGTAACACACAGATGTGGCACCTGGGGACATGGCTTCGGTGATGGGCTTGGGTGCTGGGTCAATGGTTGGACTCGATGACCCAGAGGCACATGTATTTCTAATTTAGCTGCCTCTAGCACATCTGCTAGAAGAAATCTAACCATAGGTGTTAAAAATATATAGTGATCCACTACAACCCAGGATAATTTGTGTGAGACCTCAATTACCCTTATTGTTACACTTGGGTACCCTATTTCAAGTCTGCATTTCTGTATCATCATCTCCATTATTATGTGCTGACCATCAGAGGCATTTAAACTTCGTTCAAAACACATTTTTGAAAGCAAACTCTCACATCAAAACTGGGGGGTTGTTTAACCAGCCCAGTAAACATATATGACTCTTAATAATCCCGCCATCTCTCCTAGAGTTTTCTTGCTTTTGCTTCTGGAGTTTTCATCATCTCTGCAGGTAGTGACCAATACTAGTGACCAAGGTGTGATTCTGACTGAAACTGAATCCAGGCTGGGTCAGCTGCAGGTGCTGCTTGTGGGGATCCCTGCAGCACACCCAGATCCCTTTGAGTCACCAGCTTCTCCACAAATGTCCCTGTAACTTTCAGGGAGAGTTATTAAACATCTTGTGCAGAAAAAATACTCAAAGTTTCTTGATAAGCAGGAGTTTGATTGTATTACTCCAAGCAATGTGTTTGCAAAAGGAGTCACAGCTATAGCCCCAGTTCTAGAGTTCTGCCTGAAAACTGGCATGTCCCTTTGTACTTGCAGTGGTTGTTGTTGCTCTTCTGGAGCAAGGAAAGCCCAATTTGCCTCAATGAACACCTCAGAGATCACCTGTTAGTTTGTGCTGAATTCTGCAGCTCTGGTTTGTTCCAAGGCTTTGCTGAAAGGTGGAAATCACTAAAGAATTTAACCTACCTCAGAACCATTCTAAGGTTATTTTCAAATATATTTGCTACATTTTATCCAACCTAGACAGTACTCTGGGACAGCTGCTTGATCTGGGAGCATTTCCAAGGACCCTGGGGTTGGGGCATCCCTGGTGTGTGCCCCAGCCTGCAGCCCAGTGCAGCTGAGGGCACAGGGGGGCTGCACCTTGCACTGGCCCTGGGGAACCTCTTCCACCTCCGCAGGGATGGTGCAGACAGTCAGCAGCAGCACCTGCTCATTAATGATCCAGCAACATGTTTAACTTCTCTTTGGGGCAGGCTGGGACAGCCCTGCAGGACGTGTGAGCACGGGTGACCTGTGCTGCTGCTCGTGCTCCTGCTGGCAGCAAGCCCTGCACAGCCTCAGTAGAAACAGCTCTGGAGGAAAGGTTGAGCTAGAAGGTGGATCTGGCTTAGAGATTCAACCTTCAACACCACATCTGCTCGTGAGAGGCAAAGTTGGGTTTCACACTTCCTGGGCTCTTGTGTCTAGGACACGCCGTTTAACCTAAAAAACATGTTACAATGAGATTTGATGGCACAGTAAGGCTTTTGGTCACTCCTCTCAATATTTAATAACACATCACTGGTCTCTAGTCACTGTAATTATTGGAACATATTTTTCCAAATCAGAGGGTGTCAACAAAATAGTAAGATAAATATCACAATTGAAGCCTCCTTCCCAGTTGCTGCAGCTCACGCTGATGGCAAGTGTTGCTGGAGTAAAAAAAATTCCAGCATTTTTAGAGAGATTTCCTAACAGCCTTTTCAACAGATACAAAATTAGACATGTTGAAATAACACTTGTCACTTACACGTTTGTTTGAAATATGATTCTCATTTAGAGTATCATTCATTATTTCATTCAAACGCCTGCGTTCCCTGAAGAAATAGGAGACTGCTGTCCTCTCCTCTCCAGCTCCCACGCCTACAACAACAGTATTTTATTCAAAGGGAGTATCTCTTTCAGACTCTAATAATGGGCTGCTTGGCTCCTCATTCTCTGTCTTCAGAGACGTGATCCTCTTGAGCTGCCAACTTTTAGCCTGGTATATGCTTATAAATGTATCATTCTGAGACTCTGAACACTGAAGTGTGTTGAGTTTTTTTGCGCAATATTTTCCTTTCAGAGAATTTCATGGGAAACTGAGTGCATCTTATTTTAAAAATAAAGAAATCATTCCCTCAGCTCTGGACTCTTCCCTGCTACTTGGCTATGAATAATATTTGTGTAAATTACTGGAAGACATGCCTTCGTTCTTAAAGTATTACTTTTCAATCCCCTTTTATTAAAAAGGTGTTGGGGTTTTTTTGTCAGGTGACTCCCTCATGCCTTCGTGGAGCAGCTCTGCAGGGCACAGCCTCTCCCTGGTGTGTCACCAGCCATTCCTGAAGGGCAGAATGGCTGCTGTAGGGCTGGTGAGCACTACATCTGTCCCAGTTTATCATCTCAAGCTGTAGCTGCTCCTGAAAGCCAGCTAAAGCCTGAGTGCCTGCAGCACTGCATTTTTGGGCTTGGCAGGACACACGTCCCAGTGCTCACCAGGGCTGTTGAACTCAGATCTGGCCCCACTGGAGCCCAGAGCCACTCTCAGCAGCCTCCAGGGTGCCTCCAGAGCCGGGCTGTGCCCGAGCCCGGGCGGTGGTGGCACACAGGAGTGTGGTGTGTAGGTGGGCCAGCAGGTCCTGTGGGGACCAAACACCCCTCGGTGCTCCCTGTGCCTGGTCCGGCTGTGCTGCTGTCACACACAAGGAATTATTTGTGCCATGGTGCCAGTAAAGCACTTATGAGCCTGACAGAACGTGTGTAAATAGAGCAGGGGGATGTGCTGGGCTTTGGTAACCCTGGGCACCTCCCCTCCCCACAAACCCTGCCCTTGGCAGGGTGATGAAGTCAACCCGCCCAAACAAGTTCTCATTAATGACTGAGGCTTAATAGAATCTTCCTTAAGCCTCTGAATTGCTCCCACAAACCCTGGTCCTTTAAAGTCGTCTATTGCCACCTTCAGCCCTGGCGCTGTCACTGATGTGGCTCAGTGTTCCCTCAGCATGGGCGCCCTCCCAGAGCTAATACCTTTCCTTCTAGGGCAGCAGCTCCTGCACACGGCCAGGGCTTCTGGTTCTCACCCGGTGATGCCTCGTGGCAGAGCTGAAGGAAGTGCCTCCAGCTGGTGCTTACATTCAAATGTTTGCACTAGCGTGTTCCCACTAGGCTGCCTCAACAGCAAAATATTGAGTTCAGTGCACTCTCACTACTTGATGTTTTTATCGTTTAAGGCTTGAGACAACTTGTAAATGCTTAAAATAGCGTGAAAATCCCTGTGCTGGCACGGACTCCCAGCCTTATTGGAAGGCTGTCTGCTGTTCTCCTGGTGTGGAAGTTTCATATGTTCCAGAGAACAATTATGGAAGAGCAAAATTTTAAAAAACCAAGGCTATATGGCAGTTATCATTTAAAAGGAAATCCATACCTTAAGCGTGTCAGAATAACAGGCTGATTTAAAAATCAGAACTGAAGAGCAACCAGGTGTCCATGAATGACTACCTTGGCTTCAGAGTGTTCCGTTACAGTATCACCATCGATTTCCACAATTTTTTATAGGTATTAAATGACAATTTTTTTTGTATAAACTACAAATAGCTGCACTATTTCCAGGTTCTGCATGTTCCTGGAATGTAGTACATAATGTAAACTTTCCTGAGTGAAGGAAGAAGGAAGCAGGGAGAAGGGTTACAGGACCCGCTGAGTGTTCGCTCCCAGCAGCTCAGCTGTGGGAGCTCGTCCTGGGGCAGGGAGATGGGCCTTGGCAAGTTCATGGCACAGGTCTTCTCACACGGACAGGCTGAGCCCACCCCTCATCTTAGCAGCCCTGGCTTGGGCCTGTTCAGGGCTCCCTTTTTCCAGCAGTCGCTGCTCCAGGCTCTGTGCTCCCGAGAGTAAAGCTGAAGAAGGTCTGACCTGTCCCTGCTGGGAGCTCCTGCCTGCAGATGTACCAAACTGGGAGGGTTGTGACCGCTGCCCTCTGTACCTTGGTTCTCACTCACTGACCCCTGGAGGTGTCTCACCCTTGCCAGGAAAGCCTGTGTTTGCTTGGGAAGAAAGGGGAATGGTGGCCTGTGTGTGAGCATTGCCTGTGTCTGCCCTGCCAGGACTCCACGGCTGAGAGCCAAGTACCACGGCCCCCACAGGCTCTCTGCTGGTGCCTGCCACCCCTCTGCTCTGGCACACAGGAGAGACCACATGCTGGCTTGTGGTTTTTGGAAGCAATGAATCCAAAACAGGACACATGGACTTGATGGGTGCAGTCCCCCAGCCCTGCCCCACCACCCAGAGCCTGCCCAGAGGGTGGGAGGGAGGTGCCAGCCTCTGTGAGACTGTGTGAGGCTGGTCCCTCGCAGGGGACAGGTGACTTGCCCAAGAAAATGACTGCCAATGTCTGCAGTCACACAGCGCTGTTTGTCCTGCCTTGTTAAACAGTCTTAAAATCTCGGTTGAAAACTCCTCCGGGGCAGGGAAGAAGTGACACCCGTGTTGCTATTTGTAGCAGAGGAATGTGGCTGAGGCTAAGAGACACGGGCTGCTTTTACCTCTGGTGTTTTGGACAGCAGGTTTGCTCTGTGCTCTGACAGTGGACATTAACTGGGGGTATCTGACCGAGTTACAGCCTCCCTCTGCCAGGGAAACCTCTCCCTTGGCATGGCCTCTCTTGGGAAAGGATGGCTTTAGCTGCTAGACTAGAGTGGGAAGGAAATCTCTCGTGTTGGTTTCTAGCAGTTGAAATGGCCAAATTCTGTGTGTAAAGAAAAATCAGAAATGCCTTTTCCTCAAGACTTTCAGCATGTTCTGATGCCCAGCCCTGCCATGGCAGAAACACAGGGCACCCCTGGGCTCGCTCAAACAGCGTACCATGAGTGCTGCCAGAGGCCTTTGGCTCACTGATAAGCTGCTTATCTTCAAACCGTCCATTTTTTATTTTACTCTGAATAAATACTCCTCTGTGCTGGCTAAAAAAGTTGTCTGTTTGGGCAAAAGAATGACTTGAGTTCAACCTTAGCTGTTAAGTCATTCTTTATCCTTTTTTTAACAGCATGCTCATGATCATACACTCCTTTAAATCTTCCTGAGAGAGAGTGGCAGTATCCAAACACATGGTTACCAGCTGCAGCCAGCAGTTAAAACATCACACCCACAGTCTCTTCAGGTGCAGATGAAATCCAGATGCCCAAACACTTGAGTTCTCCACAAGGGAAATGCTAAATGGTGCATAAAAACAGTTCTATCTTGGCCTTTAATGATATGGACATATTCAGATTATTTTTGCAGGAACCCTAATGACTAGTTGCTAACTTTTTTTCTTTTTTTTTTTTAAGTACGTTTTTTTACCATCCTGGATAATTTAAAACTGCCAACATTACTGAAATGCATCTGCTGAGGGAGGATGTTTGCTTCATCTAGAAATGGCCTGATGTTTCGGGAAATGTTTCGGGCCTCACAGGAGTCCCAAGGCGGAGATGTGAGTGTGAGAAGCTTCTAGGAATGTGGAGCTCTTTGCTGCTTTTTCCTAGCACAGCTTTATTTTTAGCACGCCTCATGTTTAAGGGCCGTGTCTGGGAAACAACAGGAGGTACTTTAACTCCTTTCTATGAACAGCCTGACTGTTCATTCTTGATTTTTTTTTGGCTTTATGAAACAGATTTTCTTCTTTACAGCTGCAATAGCTCCATGAAATTGTAGGTGATGGCCACAGACTCAGAGAGTTAAAAGTGAAATGAAGCAGGACAAATCTGTGCTCTGAGAGGCATCAAACCTGAAGCTCGTCCTGCGCTTGCTGTCCCCACATGGAAGGAGCCAGCTGCCCACAGCAGACGTGTGTGGGGCAGGCAGGAGCATGTGCCCAGTGCCCAGCACTGCACCAGCCCTGCCCGCAGCACAGGGGAGAGCAGAGTCTGGAGAAAAGCTGCCGTGGGAGAAGGCAGGTCAGCCATGGCCACTGTGCTTCTGATGGCTCCTTCCTGCCCTCTTCAAACTCACACGACCTTTTCTCATCAGCAGAAGGATAACTACACTTCCCTGGGATCAGGCTCGCAGCAGAGCTCTGCAGGAGGCACAAAATGCATTTCACCACTTTTAGAATCAAAACACTCCGGGTTTTGTTAGCATAACTACAGTGGGAGGTGACACTAAAGGGATTAAGCATTTAGTGTCCCAAAATGAACTGAAATGAGCATAATATTGTTACTTTGCTGTCTCAGTCCCAGCTTCTCATGATGCTTTTCCCTTCCCCTGAGCAGCAGCCATGTCCAAAGGCTGTGTGACGTCCCCAGCTGCCATGGCCCTGCCAAGGAGCTCTGCTTTGCCCTTAGAGGGTTCAGCTTGTCCCTGCGTCCCCCCATGCAGCTCACTGAGCACTGGGGTGGAAAACAGCCTCTTCCATATGTGTGTCTGCCATTGCTCTTCAGGTGGCCATTTATGTAATTTTTTAAAACCTAAATGCCTTTGTCATGGTAAGTGTCATCCTTGTGAAAGTGTAATTCCCTCTGATGCATCCTGGATGTGGCCACGGATGTGTCACCCTGTGCAGGCCAAGCTTCCTGCCCTGAGCATTTCCCAAGGGAGACATCAGGGAGGAGTGGGGGACGGCTCCTTGCATGGCCTGGATACTCCTGCAGTCATAGCTGGGGATTGCATCTGTCCAAACCCCAAGAACTTTCTGTAATGGAAACATGAACTTAATGCTTTCTCCTCATCCTGATGCTAACTTAGGTGTTCTAGAAAAATAATCAGTCCTGCATGTCAGTTTGTTGTATCAAATGCATTATGTGCGGCTGAGAGCTACCAGGTGTGCTCTGCAGGTCTCTGAGGAGGGGTCCTGGTCCCCCAGGACTCTGAGGGGGGGATGCTCAGTGCTGCAGCTCACAGCTCAGAGCACCCACCGTGCCTGTCAGCCTTGGGTTTCCTTCCTCTTGGGGACAGTAATTAAGCTGTCTTAATCAGGATGCAGGCTTGCAGCATCAGTCCACAACATAAGGAGCCAGCTTTAGAGACTCCCCGGGTGCTCTCAGACCTCTCCGGGATGCAGGATGCGCTCGGTGAGGAGCACCCATCCAGCTCTGGGGAGCTGGTGATGTACCTGCTGAGGTAGTGGTGTGGCAGTGATGTGTGTGTGTCAGTGACGTGTGTGTGTGTGTGTGTCAGTGATGTGTGTGTGTGGCAGTGACGTGTGTGTGTGGCAGTGACGTGTGTGTGTGGCAGTGACACGTGTGTGGCAGTGATGTGTGTGTGTGGCAGTGATGTGTGTGTGTGTGTGTGTGTCAGTGATGTGTGTGTCAGTGACGTGTGTGTGTGTGTCAGTGATGTGTGTGTGTGGCAGTGACGTGTGTGGCAGTGATGTGTGTGTGTGTGGCAGTGATGTGTGTGTGTGGCAGTGACGTGTGTGGCAGTGACGTGTGTGTGTGGCAGTGGCACATATGTGGCAGTGATGTGTGTGTGGCAGTGACACGTGTGTGACAGTAACATGTGTGTGGCAGTGACATGTGTGGCAGTGACACGTGTGTGGCAGTGATGTGTGTGCTGGCGCAGCCTGGGAAGGGTCCTGTGTGCTGAACTCGCTTCAGTAAATACCACTGGAACTCATTCCTGTGAGAGGCTGACCCAAACCTGCTGCCAGCACTTGCAGTGGTGGATGTGTGACATGTAACACCAGCTGCCACCTGCAACCACCTGCTGTTCGAATCACCTCCCCACTGGTTTCTTTCCCAAGACTGATTTTGCCAAGGAGCTTCACCAGTGTTGAGCTAGAAGTCAGGTATTTGCTTTTTGTACATACCCACTTCCATGGTAAAGATGTTTCATTGTCACATCCCAAATGGGGAGGAAATCAAAATTTAGTGGTTGCATGTGCTTGGAAGAACATACTTGTGTGGGCACTATTTCCAGGCATGTAACTGAACAGGTAAGTGGCAGAGGATTTTTTATATCTCTGTTGCTGCTTAGAGAGTGGACAGCACAGGAAAGAAGTGCCTTTGGAGTGGAGTTTCTCTGTGGTGAGTGTTTAATCCAAGTCCTTTTCAAACAGAATGGTCTCTGCACAAAAGGATCACTCAGGTAAATCCCCTAACACAGGAGAAACATCCTATTCTGCTTCTAGATGGGGCTGCTCTGTTCAAAATGAATCAAAATAAAAATCCCAAACCCATCCCACGTAATTAAGAGCTGTGTGCAGGCAGCTGACGCAGGGGTTGGGAACGCAGAGGTGCAGAGCTCCCGGGATGTGCGTGGCCTCGCTCCTTATTTATCCTCCCTGTCGGAGGGAACAGCTGTGTTTACAGGAGGTGGGAGCCAAGCCTTGGCTGGGCTGTGCTCCGTGCTGGGATCCTGCTGGGGGCTGCTGCCCTGGGCTCCGCTTCCTGCTCCTGCCAGAGCGATGTTCAGGAGTTACCTGCAGGCTTCTCCTGGGCAGAAGCTTTTCCAGTCCAGCTTAAGAGGCAGGAACTGAGAGAATGGATTTGCTTTGGTCCTGACCTGTGGCTCCTGTGCGAGGGCTGGGGTGCGGGTGAGGATGAGGATGGCGGCGCTGGGCAGGCCCCACCTCAGGAGGTGCCTCAGCGACCACCCCGGGGGCTCCACCAGCTGGGCCTGGGACGGCTTCTGGAGAACAGCCAGGGAAAAACGCCTCGCAGGTCAGTCCAAGGGCAGCTGCAATCCCACACTGGTGTGATTCAAGCATCAGGGCTACGGCCTTGATCAAGGAAGGAAAATACCTTTACTTTTTTTGGCGCTCCTTTAACGCTGCTGCATTTTCTGTCGCACCACAGAGCTGCCTTTGCCCAGGCTGCTTTTTCACTGGTGGGACCAAGTGGGTGTTTTGAGCTGATGATTTGTATGTAGAGCTGCGAATATTCAGATTTATATAGAACGGAATTTTATACTTCTTCTTTAGCTGGAGTTTTATAGACACTTTAAAACATGACAGTGTCAGTCAGCCACACAGTGCCCAACAACCTCTTCTCAAGGCACCTAAGTCACTTTTAAAGCTTCATTTTTGCTGCTTACAGAAACCCATGAACTTGAACCTGCGTGATTTTTCAGGAAGCCTTTCTAGGGTGTCAGAAATAATACTTCTCTCTGTCCAAACACCTTCCCACAAGCATTGCACCCTGAGCTCTCCAGCTGTGTATTAGCATGTGCAGAGGTGAGCAGAGCAGACCCTGGGGCTGCATGGGGATGGTGATGGGCTGGGGGGTGGCAGATGTGGGGCTGTGCAGGGACCCCATGGTGAGCACTGGGCGCAGGGCCTGAGCTCTTCCTCCTCTTGGGTGCATGGTGCCCAGCAGGGATCTGGCAGCATCCCAGCCAGGGCAAGAGTAATAACTGCTCCAGTTACTGAAAATGGCTTTCTACATTCTTTTTCTTTCAAGCAGCTGGGTGGGCTGTGCATAGCTCTTTCCACCTGGGGCTTGTGTTCATCTCACGGAGACAGGAGGTTTTGTAGCAGCATTTTGACTCTGGCCATCTGGGTGTCCCTCTCCACATCCCTGAGAGAGTGTTCAAAATGAGTAAAGGTATTTGTCTTTTCCCTGAGCCCACATGCACTTCACTTGTCATAAGCAGATCTTTCAGAGGAGCCAAGGGGCTGGATTGTTATTGTAAACATCCCTGTTCCTCTGTCAAAGCAAGAGCCAAGTTACCCTTTGGGCTGAGGTTGTCTTTCAGTTCACAACTAGCAAGGAGCAAAGAGGCTGTCAGATTAACTGGGGACTTTCAGTGGGGGAACAGGACATTGGGAATTGCTTTTGTGTACAAGATCTATGAGTTTTGTGCCTCCAAGGTCCTCAAACCACTTTGAAAATCCTAGATTTAATTCAAGTGTGCTGGTTATGCCTCGGGGCTTTTGTGCTGGGCTGAAGAGCAGCACCAAACCCAGTCACTGCTGGCAGCTGTGGAGCCCATGCCACCAGACCAGCACTACAATCCACTGGAAGCAGTGGGGGTTTCATCACATACTGGGACAGGATGTGTTGGTCAGGAGGAGTATCAGGCATGGCTGTTACTGAGGAGCTGAGTAACACAAGTTCTGCCAGGTGGATGGTCTCTTTCTCCAGCAAAACAACAGCCAGAGCTGAAGTTGCAGCTCTTCCCTCCAGGTGGTGTGAATAAGGCTCAGCACCATCAGGGAGCCTTTTGGGCTGGGCTGTGAGAAAGCAGTGCGGACATATCTTCATAAGTACAAGGGACAGAGTAGTGGCTGGTTTTTGCCACCCTGCACCAGGTGCAAGAGCTGTAATATGGCTGCTTCTTGGTTTGCCACGGACTCTGTGAGGTGACAGCACACCCAGTTGCTGGTATGATTTGTGTGCACCAACTCCAGGTGACTTCCCGGAGGAGCTGGCAAAGGTTGGCTACTTTTTCAACAACTGATCCCATTGCTCCTGGACTGCTGTCCTCAGCTCAAACATCACGGTTCAGGAAAGAAACTGGTAAAGTGGATAATGCTTCCACTGCAGACTGCATAATAGATCCAGCTGCTGGGTCTCTGTGATTCCTTCTGGCCACGTGGTGTCCAGCAATGACAGAGGAGAGCAGTAGGAGCCTGTAGTGCTTCTGCACTGGGCTGCAACTTGGGTGGGTGCTGAAATTCTCAGCACTTGAAGGAGCCCCAGAAGAAGGGCTTTAAAATATACTAAATTTTTATTAAAGGAAATTTATCAAGTGCTTATTAAAGGAAAGACAAAATGGTCATGTTTTCCTGGTGCTCCTTCTGGTTCTCTTTCCATCTCTGAAGCAATCATTTGCCCTGGCCAACCACCTCCACATTGCTGCCCAGATGGCTGCCAGCTGCCTCACTGCCTGCATGGCTTGTGCTTGCTTGCTGCAAGCTGCACACAAATGTACTGCTCTGCCTTTGTAAACAGGCTAAAAATACCGCGGTGCTGCTCCTCAGAGGGCCCGGGAGTTCAGAGAGGCTGGGAAGGAAGCTGGGGTCAGGCAGCCTCCGGGGAGCGGGCGTCACATGGAGGCACAGAGCCACAGGATGGTTCCCTCTGGCGCTGCACGAGTGGGGGCTGGCTGGAAAGGGAGGTGGCATATCAGCCACAGCACTGGCGTCCTGCTGCCCTGGCCCTGCTGAGCCAGCGGTGCCAGGTCTCCTCAGATCAGTGTTCATGGTGTGCAAGTGCACGAGATGTGACAAAGGCCCAGGGCTTTGTGCTCCCCTTTTGAAGAGGAATTCTTGTCTTTTCTGTACAACAATTGCATGTGCTGGGTTTGGGGGTGCAGGTCCTGCAGAGTGCTGGCTTCTCCAGGCACTGCCATCCCGGTCAGCTGGGGTGACACCGTCTGCTGGGCCTCTTTGCTGAGGGTGCCCTGTGTGAGGCTTGTGTCTCTATATCCTCTGGGAAAGGAAGTCAGAAAAGCCTATTCCTTCAGACATCCTATTTCAGAAGGCATCAGAAGCTAATTTCTGTTCTCACCACACCCATGTACCTCGTTAAGGGATGTGACTATCCTAACCACACCCTGGTGAGAGCCACCATGACCCAAGTCTGAATGTCCCCCTCCAATGACACAGAAGCGTGTTCCAACCAGAAATCTCATCGAGGTACCAAAATTTCAGTTTGATTCATATGTTTTGTAGGCATTAAGACCTGGAATATTCTTATGTTTTGCTTCATTAATGTTTAACCTTGTTAGCTGGTGTGAGGCTGTGTGGCATAGAGTGAGTCTGCAAAGAGCACCAGTGCCCTGTCAGGAGTCCTCTGTGTGCTGTGAGTGCTGAAAACACAGACCAGGGCTCAGCACTGATCTTGTAGCAACGACAGCTGTGGTCTCTGCTATGGTCTAGGCAGTTGTACCCTATCTGCCTTCTCCATCCCCATCTCTCAGCTGTAATGTAGAGATGTGTATGGGAGCTGTGGCAGTGGGAGCCAGGGCTGGGCTGTGGGAGCTGCCTGGTGCTGGGCAGTTCAGTCACAGACAAAGAGGGAATTGGTTCAGAGCTGAGTGAGTTCATGTGATGGGCAATAAACACGTTAAGGCCCAAACACACCACTAGCATCCTCTACCTGCCTACAACCCAAGGGAACTCCAAGCCACTGAGCGCTTGGGTGAGCTGGCATGAAGGTGGGTGCTGCCTTCTATGCACCCCCTGCCTGGTGTGGCAGGGCCCAGCCACATCCCCCTACGGACTGTTCACTGCGAGGGAAATTCAAACCATGCTCAGCTGCCTCTTCTCCAGACAGAATGAATTCCATAGCGACATTGTTTTAAAGAAAACAACATTTGCTGTGCAAAAGCGTTTCAGTCTCAAACAGTTCTGGTGCAAAAGCACTGGATTTCACATGCTTTTCCCATCGCCTCTGGCAAAAGTGCAGCAGGGTCAGGGTGGTGTCCGCATTGTAGCACTCAGCAGTGTGCTTTGCACTGAGCTCACTCTGCTGGGCCGTGCTCCAGCTCATCGAGGATTTCTCCCTGATGTAACCGTAGTGCTTCGAGTACCTCTGTGGGCTCCATTCCTCTCCATCCTGCAGCAGATTTAAACTGTGTGTATCCTGTATTTATCCTGCCAGTATTCCTTGGTGGGACCCATGCCACCCACACCTTTGGCACTGCCAAACACAATCCCTGTGGCAGGCTCAGCTGCAGATGCTGATGTGAGATGGCTGTCGACGAGGCTGCTGCTGAATACCGAGGGGGAGAGAAAGGAAGCGGCATGTCAGAGCCCCGCCGGGATGCGCAGAGCGGCTGGAAGGAGCTGTGACCGAGCTGCTCTTTCCCAGGGAGGATTCTCCACCCCGTCCTGGGTGGGATCTCAGCCGTCCTGCTTAAAGCCGAGCAGATGGGGTTGGTTGCTTGCAGGACTTGCTTGCTTGCGGGGACACAGGAGTAACTTCTGCACAGGGCAGTGACCCGCTGCAGTTCCATCTCCCCATGGAAGGTAGGAGGAGGTTTGTTTTCTTTCCTTGGTTACTGTATTTCTTTAAGGTTTTTAAACCAGCAATTAAATTATAATGCAATTAGCCAGAAAACAAGGCATGAACTGGGGAGGGACAGCAAAGGTGTGGGTCTGGCTGTTCCCTCCTGGGATGTGCTGCTTCCATTTGGGCTCACTTAACAGAAAACAGAAAAGTTTTTCCGTGATATATTATGTTTAGAATTTGGAAGAAAAAAATTAGTTACTAGAAATTTTGAGATCCAACACTTCAGCATCTGCAAGTCCCGCAGTGGGCATTCAGTGGTACAGCACAGCTGTCCCTGGAGAGAGGCAGTGTGGCAGAAGGTCCCTGCCTGGCCGAGGTTTGTCCTCTCGAGGGGAGCAGCCACCCCTCCTGCTGCCCCCCAACTGGCTCCAGCCCTGCTGCTCCCCAGGGATCAGCAGGACCCTTAGTGCTCCCACAGGAGTCTTGTCCCTGCAGTGTGGGCACAGCCAGGGCAGGGAACGGCTTTCCCATAGAGACCGAGTGGGGTGGCAGAGCTGGGAAAACAGCAGTAGTGGGGACACTCTCTGTGGGACAGCATGTCAGACCTCCAGCATCAGAGGAGGTCACCCTGAGCAATAATGCCTTTTCCTGAAAAGCAATAGCAAAAGTGATCTGTTTTCTGAGAGGAAAGAAGGCGAGACGGGCCTTTGAGGGGTGTGCCTGAGCCTGCAGCAGTGTGTGGCTGCCTGTCACCCAGCATGAGCAGGGGCTGGAGAGGGCAGTGCTGATGCTCCAGGCCTCTGGGCTCAGTTGTGCTCCCACGTCCTACTCGTGTCCCCCAGGGTGGTTTCTGGCTCAGCTGGCTCAGCCCCTCGGTTCCTCTCTTGCCTTGCTCTGCTGCGCCCAGGTCCCTTTGCCAGGGCTGGAGTTCCTTGACAGC
The DNA here is from genome assembly GCF_020740725.1 of Corvus hawaiiensis. Taxonomy (NCBI): domain Eukaryota; kingdom Metazoa; phylum Chordata; class Aves; order Passeriformes; family Corvidae; genus Corvus; species Corvus hawaiiensis. Next base: position 16,511,240 of record NC_063227.1, on the reverse strand, counting down.
ACCCCTCAGCCCATGGGAGCTGGAGCCCCATGCTGGGGCAGTCCTGGCATTTCTCTGGCCATCAGTTGGCCAGCCCCAGCTCCTGCCTTTGCCAAAGGTTTGCTTTGTAATGCCAAAACAATCCTACAGCAACTCCAACAGCTCTGTAGGAGGGTATTAAGCATCTGCATGTCAGAAGGTGGCCTTTATTTTATTGCTTCATGTAAAACACTGTCTATTCTCTGGGCAGGAGAGGCAAGGGTTGCAGTGAATGTTTTCAGAAACGGAATTAGTGTCATGTTGTCCCTTCCCAGCGATGCTCCCCTGTCAGACAGACCCTGGGGCCGTGGCTGCCCAGCCTCACCAGCAGCTCTGTTCTCACATGGATCTTGGAGGACTGTTTGCCAGGACCACAACTGGGAATAGTACTGCATTTCTTGTCCTTTGCCTCTCTATAAAATAAATCAAGCTGAGTTTTCAAACCTCTGTTTGCTGATGCTCCCTGGCCAAGTTTCGAGTCAATTTATTTCTCATTGCTCTGCGTCACCCTGGCAATGCGCCGAGCACGAGAACTGGGGAGAAACACAATTAGTTTGCTGCATTTCAGGCCAGGGGTGAACATCCATCTGTTGGTACACACAGGTCTCCCAGGCAGTAGTAAAGGTGTACTTTTTAAGGTAGAAAATTACTTGTGTTTTGGAAATTAATAAATTGTTGACGTAAGCTAAGAGTCATGAGACAGGAATGGGTTGTGTTGCCAGGTATTCACCATAAGAGCATTATGCCCTGGAGTGCTGATGCAATGACCACTGTGGGAAGTGACCAGAGGGGTGCTGGCTGGAGGGCAGGAGGGGTCAAGCCCCAGGGAAGGACCCTCCTTTACCCATGCCTGCTGTGCCTCGGGGGCACTGGGCAGGGAGAAGCCACCATGCTCCTGCTCTCCTGTGGGCCCATTCCCTGGTGACAGCTACTGGCAGAGCCAGTAGGAATGCCAGGCATGAAACCCAGCCTGACGTGGGCAGCAGGACCACCCAGGTCCCAGCAGTACCCACGGGCTGTGCAGTGGTGAGGAAACTGCTGGGGTGCAGCAGAGGGTCAGTGGGGCTGCTGGGGCCAGCCCTTCTGGCTGGCAGCAAGGGTCCCCCCCCGTCCCCAGCTCTCACCCTGTGGTCAGAGAGCTGTTAAGAAAGGGGGGAGGTGTTTCTGGGAGTGTTTTTGTGTGGATTGCTGTTCTTTTTGGCATAAATTTGCTGTTCCAGCTTCTGAGTTCACCATTTCCAGGGTTCACACTTCCAGGGTTAACGTTATCTGACACCTGCCAAAAACCTGGCCCTCCAAAAAATCTGACACTTGCCAAAAAATGGTCCAGCAAGCGTTGTGCAGCATGGGGCTGAGCACACACACTGCCTGCTGTTCCCATCCCTCCTCCACCTCATCCTGCTTCCTTCAGTGCTCCTGGGAAAAGGCAGGACCTGGAGCTGTTGGAAGGAATGCTTGTGTGGGAAGGGAACTTGGCTTCTCTGGTGAATAAATCATATAGAATACGTAACCATTTTGTGCATTAAACAAAACTTTATGAAAGGCAGATACAAAGGAGAGGCCCTGCTGACAGCTCGGGGGGTTTCACTGTGGTGGCTGACATCTCCTGGCACTGGAGCCTGGGCACCACTTGTGGGTCTCAGCCTGCTTCAGAGACCCAAAGTACCTGAAGCAGGGTGGGTGCTGCCCACCCTGGCTTCAGCTTCCCAGGGCTCTGACACTGCAGACTTTGCTGTTGTTTCCATCGTCCTCCAGGAGCAGGGGATTTGTGGGGGGCAGGCCTGTGGTGGGTGTGCAGAGGGTGCTTGTGTGAAGAGGCCAGTGCTCATGTGCTGCACAGCAGCTTCCACTTTGCTGCCCAGTTCTGATCTCTCACACAGGAATGAGGATCTTCTTGAAATGTGACCTTTTTTTTCAGTTTTACTCCCCATATTTGGTATCTGTTTGTCCCTTCTTTCACAGAGCAGCCCAGTAATCAGATGACATCCCTGACTCATGCTGCCCAGACGTGCATGATGGGGCCTTTCTATTTGCTAGAAAAAGCCTATTGATTTAATTTCTGTATCATTATTCAGCTAATATGGAATGTGTCACTGATGGTGGTGCATGAAATTGAATGGAGTCTGAAAAAAAGGGTGAAATATTAAATAAACCTTGCCAAAGGAGGGGGAGGAGGTAGAAGTGAATGTGCAGGAAGGGTACAGGGTGCGGTGTCTGCTGCTCCACCTCTCTGGTTGTACAAAGGCTGTGTTCCCCTGGCTTCTGGGAAATGTTGGCAAGGCCACCTGAGCTGGTCAAACACCAGCACTGGTCACTGCTGGGGGACACTGGTTGAAAGCCATGCCAAATATGGCCCAAGCTGCACACAAAATATGGTCCCTGTCACCTGCACACCTCGGCCTGAGCAACGAGCTGTCATACGTCCTCTCACCCATACTCACACACGTGCAACACTCTCTGTTACACGTAAATAAAGGTTTGGGTGTACAGAGGCACCTCAAGAGCATGTCACAAAGCAAACCAGTCTGGGCTGGCTGTCCAGGAGCTGTGGGAAAGGCCTGTCAGACACGGCTCTCCCTGGGCTCTGGGGTAACTTACCACTAGATGTCACAGTGTGCTTGGGTTTGCGGGGACCAGGAGTGCCACTTGTGCTGGGGACCCCCAACCAACCCACCCTGAGCAGGACAGAACTGCTCTCTAAGGTCCCTTTGTTGGACCAAAGCACACGAATAGCATCTTTCTGTCTGTTCTTGTCTTCTAGAGCATTTTGGAAACATTTCTAGCTTTCATGTGCCACTCAGCAAAGTCTGAGAGACCAACAGGTGACTGGAGAGGTTCACATGGTGCCAGCCCAGGGGGGTGACCTTGGTGGGACCCCTGCCCTGGCAGGCACCCAGTGGCCCTGCTCCCACTGCAGCCAATGTTGAGCCCTCATTAACATCAGTGAGGTAGCAGGAGCTCATGGTCTGTGTCCCAAAGCTCTTGCTCCAAGGCGGACAAGTTCTGCCACTCCACCAGCTCAAGGCAAGTAGAGGCCAGCACTCGTACAGCTGCCTGGGGCTGACCTCTGCCTAAACCATCCCAAATGGATATTTATAGGCACACAGGAAACCATGCCGGACCCTGCACTTCCTCTCCCATCCAAGCTGAATCTTTAGTTAGCTGGGTAGCACAGGGAGCATTAATTTTGTGTGTTTTTCCATTGAGCATTGTGCTGAGCAGGGGTAGAATACGTACGTGGTCAGCTTTGGGCAGGCTGGTGATGGGATAGGCAAGTCATCCTCTGAACTTGTTACAGATCTATAAAAAACTTGGTATGTTATTAAAAGGCTAGGAGTATGTTAGAGTGAGAAGCATTTGCTGAATAACTACAGCAATGACAGCATTTAAAGCCTCCTGTTTGAAGTGGTTTATGTACAGACCCAGAGTGGCGAGGCCACCCCACGTGCTGCACCCTGGCAGTTCTTGGGCAAAGTGTAGCTGTTGAATTAATGATGGCATCACGCTGTGGCTTTCATTCGCCACCAAAATCAAGCATGGCTTTGCCAGTCTAAGACTGAACAAACGACACAGCCAGGGGTGTACAGTGGGATTCCTTCCTTGTGTTCTGTGGTATCTCTGATCTTGAGATCAGGGTCTGCCCAGCTTGAGCAGGGATGTTGTGCCTTGGACGCTGGCCCAGCCTGGAGAGCAGCTCCCCAGGCAGCCCGGTGCTCCCTCGCTGCTCCTTGTGTACGGGACGTTGGGGGGACTCAGATGTGCAGTGACGGGAAGCAGAGCTGTGCTCCGTGTGTGCAGGGGGAGCCACTGCCTGTACCCCTGAACCTGGAGAAATGTAAATAGCAGCTGGTGACCTGGCTGCCAGACACTGTGCTGCCCAGGCACCGAGCTGTGTGTGCTCCCTGCCACAGACAAGATGGATGGGTTATCCCTGCAGGCCACTCGCTGCTATTAATTTTCACCACATGAATCTTCCTGACCAATAACACATTATTGCTTTCCTTTGTCTGGGATTGCCTTTCCCCCCTTCCCTGGCACCAATCCAGAATATCTACAAATCTTACTTAGTCACAGTTAATGACTGTGCCTTAATATCAGGAGTCTCCCGAAATACTCCATGTGCTGCTCTTTCCTCAGAGAATGAGAGCTGACCACACTGTCATTGCCACCCACCAGCAGTAGCCATCGCAGCAGAAAGTGCTTGAGCAGAGCCAGGTGCTCCCCCGGAGAAGAAAGATTTGCTGTGCTGCAGGGCTGGAGCCCAGTTCCAGCTCTGGGGAAGTGGTGTAGCCTCACAGTATTCCATAAAAGCATCACCACAAGCTGGCTCCTGCTCCAAGCAGCCAGTGCCAGGTGAGGCCACCTGCCCAAGCCCCAAAGACACCCCAGAGTGCTCCTTCCTGGAGGTACGTGTGGCATAAGAGGGTGGCATTACAGATTCACTGCTGTAGGATAGTGCCAGGCCTTGGAACAACAACTTTTTGAGAAAAACACCCAACATTAAAAAAATTAACATAAATCTAATTTTCTGCAGTTATTGCCAATCTCAGTTAAATTCTGCAACATGACCAAACTGCTGCAAGGCCACACACTAGTATGTTAAATGTGTCCCACTGTATGCATTGAATGTGATTTCCAGACACTGAGGGCTTCTGGAGGAGAGTGCAGATAAGGGTATGCTGGGAGGCAGCTGCCCAAGAGCTCTGCAGGAGCAATCTGTGGGCACAGACACATGCAGGGCCCTGAGTTTCCTTTCATTTGTTGGGTTTTTTTCACTTTTTTTCTGTCCTGTCACCCTCAGGTGTGTCAGCTTTTGATTTGCACCAGCCAAAGAGCTGATTTGGAGCCTGGCCATTAAACCCATGCAAGGCAGCATGGCTGTTAGCCCAGCTCTGGGGAGGACCCTGCACTGGGGCCACAGGGCAGGTCCCTCACTGTCCCACAGCTCATCCATGCTCACAGCCAGAGGGTTTGACAGAGGTTTTGGCACTGCTTCTCTCCTTCCCTGGGGCTGTGTGGGTGCTCCTGGAAATGAAGTGCATTCGCTTCTCCACCTCCTGAAGGCAGAACCAGCTTTTTCCCATTTATCCCACTCCCCTGTTGGCTGGGAATGCAGCACAGACTCATGCTGCATTCCCCATGGCTGAGTGCAGTGGCCCAGAGCTGGGATCTGCTGGTTCCAGGGAACTCTGCACTGCCAGCAGTAAGGAAAGTGCCTCCTCATTGCTTCTGGGCTCTGCCTCAGAGCTGCCCAACTCCTTAACATCCTAGTCATGTGCAGGGAGTTTGTCTGTCTAAATCCCTGGTGTCTGATGTCTGTTGAGGGCAGCCCTGCTCTCCCAAGGAGAGGAGCTGGAGCCTGCAGTGGGCAGTGCCCTTGGGCCCCCATCCCAGCAGCCCACGAGTGTCTATGGGTCCTGCAGTGGGGCTGGGCTGGGCTGGATGCACCTGCTGCATCCAGTGTCCCAACAGCAAGGGAGTGCAAGCACAGACCTGGCTCCTGGGGTGTAGAGCTTGTCCAGCTCAGGGAAAGAGAAATTCCTCCCTGGGGCCTTTGCAGAAAGCAGTTGGAGGGCAGGGATTGCAAAGGCTCTGCCCCAGTGGCTGCACCTTCCCAGGTGAGGGGCAGTGATGATGGATGCCCCACACCCTGCAGCTTTCCAGCTGGGAAAACTCCTCAAACCATTCTGTTCCCAAGGAAAGTGCACAGGAGAAGAGCTGCCCAATGTCTGCCTGAAGTATCTGGCTCACCATCAAACCATTTGTGTCAATGGGCATTTTCCCTTTCTGGGGACAACCAGCTGACTAGAACCTGGGATCCATCTGCACAGTCAGGCAGGGAAGTGAGCTGGAATGAGGGGGCCAGCTGGGTGTGAATAGGAAGGACTTTGCCTGGGATCCCAAGACTGCTGAGCTTTTCAAGGCAACCCATGTGTTACGATCCAGTTTAAACTCAGAAAAGCAAAGCAAGCTAAGTCTCTGTGCATAAACTGGAAAGAACTTGGAAGGTTCAAAATATTCCCAGAAACGAGATTAAAACCAAACGAGGTTAGATGTTGATGCCAAAAAAATTGATGTATTTTATTTAATAGTAGAGAGGCAAAAAAAGAGGGGAAGAGAGAAGGAAGGAAGGAAGGAAGGAAGGAAGAGAAAGAAAAGAAAGAAAGAAAGAAAGAAAGAAAGAAAGAAAGAAAGAAAGAAAGAAAGAAAGAAAGAAAGAAAGAAAGAAAGAAAGAAAAAAAAAAGAAAGAAAGAAAGAAAGAAAGAAAGAAAATGGAAAAAAGAAGTGTGCGTGGGGGGTGGGGGAACAGGGAGAGGTGACAGGGGTTAGGTGGAAGCATATCTCCCATCTGAGGATCCCAATGATGTCTTGTTGCTCCCCTCCATCTGGTGTGCTGGTGGTGAGGGTCCCCCGTCGCTGCCATGGCCACGCCACCACACCGCCACAACACACGCCACGCCAAAGAGTACAGAATCCCGTGGATTAATAGACACTTTGGGCCAGGTGGGAACGCCCACATGCCTCCTCTTGCAGGGGCTAGCTTGACACTGTCCCTTGCAACACTGAGGGTCTGTTGCATCATCTCTGGTGCTCTGTGCAGGGCCTGGGGACCCCTTTGAGGGGGGCCCCTGTGATGGGTCATGTCACCCCCTTCTGCTGTGGATAAGCTTCCCCCTCCCGGTGAGGACCCCTCAGTTGGGCTCCTCTGCACAGTGGAGGATGGGCAGTCACTGCACCTCTGACCAGAGGCCTTTCCAAGACACCAAAAGCCTCTCCTCCCTCCACCCTTTGGTGCAGGGGGTCTGTTCGAGCCTGGCACCTGGTAGCCCTGGGACTGTGGTCTCCACCTTGGAGGTGTTAAGCTTGTGCTCTGTCAATGTCCCCAGCCCTGAGTTGTTACTTCATCTTATCTCCATCAGCGAGTGGTGTAACGCCTCAGTCAGGGCCCCATTCAGGGTTTGGTAGTCTTCTTTGCAGCTTTTTTAACACAGTTTTAAAAGTCCCTTAAGAAAATGTTTAAGTCATAGACTGTAATATTTCAGTCTCTGACACCAGGAGTGCACACAAGCAGAGCCCATGTGCATCCCAAGGTATGGCACCCACCCTCAGCTTGTCCTGGAGTCGCTGCAGCAGCTGGCACAGGAGCGATCTGCTGCTGCCAGGAGAAGGGAGCACACTATGTTCAGGGAGGAGAGGTCAGGTCTCTTCCTGTTTAGATGTTTTCAAAAAATGCTTGAGCATTTTAGTGGAAAAATGACTGAGGGAACCATCCAAATTAAGAAACAGGAAATACTGCACTAGCATAAATATAATTTTGACAGCTGAATGAGCGGCAAGTGGTTGCCAGGTAGGGCTCATAAAGAGGCTGCTGGGCCAGCAGCTGGTGGGGAAGATCAGCAGCCAAGGGGCAGGTTCTCACTGCCAGGCGCAGGGACACACCTACCCAGCAGGTGCCAGAGCCAAGTCACTGGGTGTCTTTCACCTCAGGGTCTCCCAACACAGTGCCAACAGTCAGCAAGATGTGTCCTTCAAGTGGAGAACTCCCCATGTTTCCAGCAGTGGATATACTGAAAACTAAGGCACTAAAATCAGAATTTTTATGGAGTATAAATAGCAGCAGACTTCCCCGTGCCAGGTTACCTGTGTGATATTAGCTGTTCAAATCTAATGTCCTCCCTGCTCTTGACTCTCTCTCCCCTTCAGCAGATCACAGAAGCTCCCCAAGCCCCTTTCTAGCCATATGTTACGTTGATGTAATGCTGCTGCTAAGTCTGTGCAATTACTCAATTACTCCTGCATCTGATTGCAAGTAATATACCCTCAGGGCTTTGGTTCAGTTTTGCCCATTGATGTGCTGTGTGACCTTGAGCACCACATTAAATATACTTTCAATATTCAAAGTAATTTTGTTCATTTATGACCGTGATCATGCTAAACTACTCTGCTCCCATCCTTCCAAGCAGTGTCTACATGTTATTTATTGCAAAATTTAAGGATAGAAACTATCCTAAAATACAAAAGAGATCTGGGGGCCTGTGTTCCATTCAAATTCACCTCAAGCAAGTTTCAATGGAGCTTGAAGAGCCTAAGAAATGTAGATACTTCTGAAAATGTCACCCTAGCTGTACCTGCAGGCTCTGACATTCCGCAGACACCTGAATTACTCAGGCGAGTTCCCCTTGCTGATCCAACCTGATGGCTGCAGGGCTGGCAGAGCATTAAATATGCACATATTTAATATCTGCTCGTGTGGAGGGGGAGGATGCCTCAAAGTGAAAACTGCTGTGCATTCAGATGTGTTCTTCAAAACTAAGACAGGTCTGTTCAGCCTCAAGCCGACTAGTAACAGCTACCCCTGGCTACTGGGGCACGATTTGGAGGGGCTGTGGGGTGCTGCTGTCTTCCTTGTTCCGTGCACTGGAGGGGTGGAATCAAGGAATGGTGTCTTTGCAGAGAGGTCTGCTGGAACAATGAGCAGCCAAAGGAGAAGCGTGGACAGAGCCTATCCTGTCACTGGGGTTGTCCCCTGGCTGATGGTACAAGGTTTTGAGAATTGTCTTTTTGCATGTTTGTATGGGGAACAACTGTGGTTTTCCCTTTACCTTTGTTGGAAGATGGCTGTGAAATAACATGCTCAAGAGGCAAAGCTGCTTTCTGAATATTTTAAGAACTTTTTCCTTGGTTTTTTGTTGATTAAGAGTAAATGAGACTTGGAAAAACGGCCAGTATGGATTTACCCCGGGACCATTCTGGGAATAAGCACATAAAAAATAACCCTTTCCTAAAAATGTTCTTTAGAGCCCCACCCTTCAGGAATGATCTTCCCTGCAATAACCCCGGCCTGGACAGCACTGGCAGACCAGGGCTGAACTTCAGCTCTGGTTCACCCTCAGCAGTTCCTTTTTACAGTGCAAACAGCTCCCTGGAGTCAGAGGTGGTTTGTTGAGGAACCACGCACCAGAGTGAGTGAGGACTGCAGAGTCTCTGCCTGTCACCCCAGCTCAGTGAAAGCCATGGACAGGAGATGGGAGTGACAGCAGCAGCAGGATTTGCTCCCCACTTGCTGTTCCTCTCTGTACCTGTAGTGCAAAGGTAAACTGCAACATGAGTTGCAGGTAATGTCAGCACACCTGTACACAGGAGCTCTGCTGTGCAAGTTCGTTCTTTGAATCTGTAAAGTGCTTCATGCTCCTTGCCTTGTGAAACAACACTGAAGCAGTGTGATGTGTCGTTTCTACAAATGCTCCAGCTTCTATACACAAGCCTCAAACCACTGAAACAGTCACCCAACGTCAGTGAAGAGGAGGGCAGTGATAGACTTGAATGCTTTAAACAAGTAAAGCTACAGACTTCAGCTGTGCTCTGATTATTTTCTTTGAATTTGCTTCCTTTCCACTGCTTTTTTTATACTGAGACATAAATAATCTTAAATTCCAGATCACCCATGGGTCCAAAATTTAGCTGTAACAGGGACTTCTGCCAACTTTTACAAAAGGATTTTGCTAACATGAAAGAAAATAACTCATACATAACAAACACTCCTCCTGACCCACGTTATCCTTTTGCATTTAAGGTCAAACATCTCTGAAAGGAGGGGGAAAAAAAAAAAGATAAAGGAGATGCAGAGAGTCAGCTGCAACAACAAACCAAACCCCTGCATGAAGGTCCTCCCATCAGGGCTGTTCACAGCTGCCACTACATTTTTTCCTTGGCCTGAATAATGTAAATACTGGGCTGGGGAATGCTTTCCTTTACACTGGTGTAAATCTAGGCTGGAGTTCCAACCTTGACCTGACCATGCACACACTTTATCCCTGGCACCCCTGCCTCGGGTAAGGGGACCTGCTTCCTCAGAGGACCTCGCCATCCTTTGATGCTCACTGCTGTGTTGAATAAAGGGCTAAATTCCTCTTGTTTCTTGAAATAAACTTGCAAACCCCTTGACCTTCCTGAGCTGGAGGAATATGTTTACAGATTGTTTAATTCCATTTGTCTTCCTGAGCGTGTGAGAGGGACAGCAATGTGGTTAAGAGAAGGGGAGCTGTGCTGTGTGACCAGCCTCTTTTGATACCAGAGACAAGACACTGATGAATCCCATCCACTTTGAAGGGTACAGCCATTCCCATTTTTGGAGGAGGAAGGAAAGGAATTATTTACTGGAATCCCCTATAATTTTGCTTTATATAAAGTTCATGAGGCAGCAGTGTAACATTTTGTGTTTTGTTATCTATTCTGACGACGTCTTCCAGGACACCGGTGCTTGTGGACTTCTAGAAAAATATCAGGAGGTAATTCTGCAGCAGCATCTCTTTTCTAGTCCTACACCATCTAAACACGTCCTTTACACTTGGATTGCTGCCTGAAGTCAGGGGAGCCAGGAGAAACAAAGTTTATCAGAGGACAAGAGGCAAAGCACAAGGAGGGGAGGTTACTGACGTATCTAAATTAAAGTGTAGAGCTTTATTTAAAGGCTGTAGAAGCTGGAAAGAGCTGTTTAAGACAGAAACCATCTTTTTTCTGAGGCCTGGGAGGCACTAGGAGGCCTCATGGGTGTCATCACCAGGTACTTGTAATAATGTCACTATTTCCAGAAGTCTTGGCATGAGCAGCATGGCAGGAGAGGAATTGTGAAGGGTAGCTGACTGAGGATAATGGATAGTAGGATGAAATTGAGAGGAAAAACTTAATTGGAATTAACTAGCTGAGAAAAGCCTCTTGATCTGTCAGACAGTGAAATTACCTCTCAGGAGCAATGGTATAGTCTCAGCCACGTGGGCATTTAAAGCCAGTCTAATGTCTGTGATTCCCTGAGTTAACTGGAGTATCTCAATAATTGGAACTGACACAAAGATTTATCTTCTTTGATTGACTAGCTTTCACAGAGGCTCATCTCTTTGTGGTGCTGCACAGAGCTTTCAGGACAGCTGTTTGCACTTAAACTGCCACGAGCTGACAGTGTGTATCCATTTCAGCTCTTCAAATGTGCTCTTTGAAAAAACACTTAAATCGCTGCAATAGACAGTACGAATCAGTCTGCAGGAAAATGGAGCATCCTTACCTGGGGCTCAGTGCTATAAATCTCCCTGTGCCAGTGCTCGGCGCCCTGCGGCAGCAGAGCCATTTAGGTGCATTACTGCCAAATGCACAATCAGCCTGAAAAATTGGGCTGATTTGGCCGAGGCAATAAAAGGAAAAGGTGTTTTGCCAAATGTATAAAAACAAATGGTTGGTATTTCAGCGGTTACAGCAGAGTAGGATTAATCACACTAAGATGATGGAAATGATCTCCCGTGCTCATTTTTTCTGATTTCAGAAGAGACAGCGATGGCTGGCCTGAAGGGTGAGGTCCTGTAAGAGCTTTTGTGTTTAGATTTGCCCAATTATTCACCTGCTGTATGACCGTGTGCATATTTCCTCTCTGACTTTGCCTTCTCCCTTTCAGCAAAGCTCTTCAGAGCACCTTCAGAACACCTTCCCCTGTATTTTGGTCCTTTCTGGAGTGTGCAGGTAGAACCTAAGAAACAAGATGCCTCTTTTGCTGTGGAGAAGTAGAGCATGTTGGAAATCAGAATTTATGGAAATATTAACTCCCAAGCTGATTAGTGTGTGGATTTACAAGCTAGGGATAACCACATCAGGTTGGACAAGAGAGGAATAAGCTGTTGCTGCCAGAGATGAAATCCACTTGACCTGTTTGCTGGTGGCAGCACCAGAACCAGCTTCAGGTCACAGCTTGTGGCTGCTGCTTCATGGCTGCGAGGCTGTAGAGGTCTGACTCACAGCCTGACTCCTCAGCTCAGAGCCACAGCCTGTCCCAGCACACCAGCCTGTGGGCATGCATTTCGGAGGAGAAGAGTTGCACAACATCAGTCTGCAGGGAAGAGAAGCCAGAGCAGCACTGCTGGCTCTCCTGCAGGTTTCCTCTCAGCTCCAGCCCAAAGGCACAGCCCCACTCTCCCTCCAGTGTCTGCACCACCTGGAAAAAGGGAGCTCTGTGCCCTGAGATTTCTGTAATGCTTCACGCTGGCTGAACTCTTGCTCTCCCATTAAACCTTCCAGGTCACTAAACCTTTCAGGTTCCCAGTGCTTAGCTGGTTCCTCCACTGGTCACAGCCACTGCTGCCTAAACGACCTAGTTAGGGAAATTAGCATAAACTAAATAAGCTCATGTTTTCCCTGGAATGCTGTCAGGTATATGAGGATAATATTCTGATTTCCTTTTTAAGGGTAACTGGTAATAAAGGGGTCTCCATCCCATTGGAATATTGTTTTTCAAACTACTCTTTCTTCTGCTATGAAAAGTTTAGATTAAATATATCTATACAAAGTCAGGGAGGAAAGAAACTGAAAGTTTAAAGTGAAAATTAAGGAAGCAGTAGATAGTAAATGGTTATTTAAAGATTGGGGGGGGAAAAAAGGGAGAAAAGAGTAAAAACACACTTAGAGAAATGGGCTGTGGGTAACACATGTAAAGTTAGAGCTGACTAGTACCACAAGCAGTTTTACATGGATGTATATTCCTTATTACACTCTTCTATTAAGTTTCTTCATTCCCTCTATTGTTTGTAAAGTCTCCTCAGGAGATCATCTGTTCTGCTGAGCTGGGCTGTGTCTGCATGTGGGCTCTGGGGTTATCCAATAAAATCCTTTTCTCAGAGGGCAAACCCCCTCCGGCCCAGAAGGGCCCCAGTGAACCAGCTGGGGCCGGGCAGGTGTGACATGGAACCCTTGAGCTGACCCACTTGGACCAAATCCTGCCCTGATGGCCACCAAGGTGTCCTGGGGAAGGCCCTGCTGTTCAAACACATCATGGTGGGAGCAATGAGCATCCTCTCTCTTTGCTGACCTCTTGGCTCAGAGGGCTTTGCTTCTGCCCCACCATTCCCAGGCTGGTTTCCCACACCTGTTCTCCTTCAAAAAGTCCTTGAAGAGCGCTGGCCTGAAACTGCCAGCTTGTCTTACAAGCCACAAATCCTGCTGCTTCTCATGTTGTGCAAGAGTGCAAATAAATATTAGTTGTAAAATGATTCAGTCTTTATGAAACCCAGATAGACTGTTTGGCTTTTAATAGCACCAGCCCCGAATTACACGTCTGGACTAGACACAGTGCAGAGATTAATTTCCTTTAATTTGTTCCAGAGCAACTCACAATTTAATTTAACTGAGCAGTTCCTTGTTCTCTTACTCTGGAATGATGGATTGTGAAATGCACTCCTTTAAATTAATCCAGACACTTGATTTTTGTCAGCAGAGTAATCTTTCTCAGCGGTATGCTAAGTATGCTTTTAAAAGGTATGGTGAATATGAATGATATGCACTTGGTTGATGATTTAAGTGTTTACACTTTCCAAACATCGCAGAAAAAACAAATATGGCTTAGCCGCATTTTGTTTTATAACCTTTCAGAAGTAATCATTCAAATAACATCAAAAGGGCTTAAATGGATTTCTAAATTTGATGGTACATGTGAGGGCAACTCCCTTCTCATCAGAGAACCATGATTTTGAAATGGGGCCGAGCAAAGCTTAGCTATTTCTGATTGCAGGGCTTCCATAGATCATCCAGAAAGATTGCTATTGGAGCCATTAATGGTAAAATATTTCATGTGGGTGCTGTCACTGCTTACGCTGGCTTGATGTTGCAACAGAGCAGTGTCCTTTCCTTTGTTTTTTTTCCTTTCACTTTTGCTGCTTTTACTTCTTAAAGATGAAGTGGGGCAGTTCTGGAGAGGAGCAAAAAGGCTGTGTATGAATATTTGTTTTTCTATACTGCCTCCTTTAGAAGAACTGCAAAAAGTTGTAGTGAAGTTGAGTAAGTGATGTTGATGTAAACCAACCCATCAGGTCCTATCAGCCCAGGCACTCCCTCACTCTCTTTTATCAGAGGTAAGGACTATCTGAATGCCACAGCTAGAAACTGCACAGCATTCCTGTGTCCAGCTGGAACCTGACAACAACAGTTATTCTTAAATGTGGGGAGACAAGGCAAAGCCTCCTGTCACAGAAATATGTGGCAGTGCTTTGTAGGCAAAGGTAAATGTCCCTAAACTTAGCAACACATGAACTGCAGCACACACCTACCCATTCATTCTCAGAAGGTCGACACCTACAGAAAAGGACACATCCAGCCTCTGGCCCTGGCTGAGATCTGGGTTCCTACTTTGTATGTAGTGGCAGCACATTGAAAAGGGTGTTTGGAATCAGGCAGCCTGAATCCTTTTACTTCTCTGCCACTGGCAGACAGAGGGATGGCATCTTCTCTGCAAAAGAGATTTAGATCTTACTGAGATGGCCTTATAATATACAAAATATTAGGTAAAGATGTTTTGCAAAAAGTGAGAAATTGCTTTTCTGCAGGCCACAACTTACAGATGTTTATGTGTGCTGGCATCCTAATATTGACAGAAAAATGTGCTTTTTTCTTGGTCCTTCTAAAGCCTTTTACATAGGGAATGCATACTTGACTTGTTACCTTGCCTACATAGCTAATGTGTACCTTGTTCCTTCCAAACCTAACTCTGCTCCAGCCTATGACATTCCTCCCAAGTAATGTTGTGGGTATTTGGCAAGCAAAGGAAATGTGTGTGTGTTTCCTGCCAGTCTGACTTAGCCACCATTGCTTAAAATAGAAGGTGAAGATTCACAGTGTGCTTCATGCTCCTTGCCAGCCCTCTCTCAAGACAACGCTGTTGTGACCTGTCAAGTCCATGTCCTCTAATAGCCTACACAGCCAAGTCATCCAAGGAAAAACTGTTTGGCTCAATAAAGGGGCTGTGTTATGCCTGGACACACCAAAGAATGGATGCAGCCTCCCATCACAGGTAGACTTGGCACCAAGCTTTGCTCCAGTCTTAGGCAAGGACTGAAGGCTGCTGAAATCTGAAGTGAGCTAAAACACATCGATGTCTTTTGATGTGAAGTGCTTTTATGAATAGGTTTTATTGGTTTGGGTGCTTCAGTGCCAGTATTTCTATTTTGAACATCTTAGCAGCAATCTTCTTCAAATTCAGAATGTGTGAAACACTCTTCTGTTGAGTTTTGAAAGTCTATTATAGCCTAGCAGTAAAATAATCAACGCAAAGGCTTTGAGGTGTTAAAACCAAGCTTTACTGGCCTTGCTCCTTTTTCAAAACAGAAATTGATTATTAAATTGGTTTGCAGTATTGCCTGGAGAGTGGATGCCTTTACACTCATCACCTGATAGTGGAGAAGCTATGGAAGATACAACCATGTATCCTAAATGTGCATTAAATTAGAACTAAAATCCAACTGGCTTTTGTCTTTACACTGCTGTGTGACAGGAGCACTGGCTCAGTTAGTCTCTAGACTTGGGCTCACAGCCTTTCTCAGAACCAGCGAAGGTTTGTTAGCCATAATGGGTGCTGTCAGCTCCTCCAAGAGATGTCACAGAGATAAAAGGACCAAAACTTAGATATTGATGTCTTCAGTAGTGACTTTGCGTTCTTTGTTATTCCCTAAAACCAAATCACAACTAAACCATAAGAAAGGCCACTAAGGCTTGGTGTTTCAGACTGTGCTGTGCATTCCCAGCTTGTCTCACAAAAGCCCTCTCGCCGGGGTGCTGAAAGCTCCGTGTCGCTTGCCAGGGGCTTTGCATGAGCTGGTGTGAGCTGCAGGCCACTCGATCACTCGGCACTGCTGCAGGGCTGTGCTCAATGTGGGCCAGCCAGCTCGGGTACTCTTGACATTCCTGGATGTCTTCTAAACATGTAATGCTGATAGAAATGTTGTTTAAATATTTGTGAGTTATTTAAAAATAGTGCGTCAAATAAGCAGCCTGGTGACGCCCGACAGATCTCTGGCTCGGACAAGTGCCTTGGTGGAGAAGGAAGAGGTCAGCACGAGTTATGTACACAACTGAGGCTCTGACGAGAGACACGCTGCATCCGTAAAACCCTGCTGGAGAGCCCCCGTGCATGGGGGTCCTGAGTAAGGGCACGCAGTGGCTGCAGTCGGTCTTGATGCTCCGGCCTCGAGCAGGTCCATGGCTGGGGCAGGAGGTGCTGCCTGGGGTTTGGCCACGCCCTGGCTCCCGGGAGCTGGGACAGTTGGGTTGTGGAAGCAGAAATGCTTTCTGCAACCTGGAGGACGGGAAAACTGTGCCAGCATCCCCATCCCATTCTGAGCTCTTTAGGCTCTCTTAATAGTTCCCCTGCTTGGTGCCCATCTTTATATCTAGAGGACTACATTTTAGGAATGGGGAGTGAATTTTCCATCCAACCATGACTGAACTCTTTCAGTAGTTTCTTCTCAGTATTATTAGACACAGCATTTTAGGTCAGTAGAGGTGCATGCTGGACAGAGGGGAAATGGATTCCTGTGATAGACAAGCGAGCTGGACATTATCTATTCATTATTTTAAATATTTATTTCCAGAGCTCTAATATACTCCTAAAATATTTTAAGAGCTGATTTTATATGTCAACTTTATTCCCTTATTTCAGTAAACAATTATCATGCAGAGAATAAAACAAGCTCCCAGGCATTGCTGAGATACATTGTAGCCTAAGCCTACTATAACATGAATCTACTTTTATGTTGCCTTTAAATTGATTTGACATCAGTTCCAGGTCTATTGTAAAAATGAGATACATGATTAGATCAACACTGTCATCTTTCTGAGGTATTTCCACTTTTTAGTGTTGCTGCAAAGGAAATGATTTTCAAAGCACTCCGAATATTGACCTGTTTCTTGCCTCTTGTCACAATCCATAGCATGGCTGCAAGGGGAGCTCCTCTGTAGTTCCCTGACTAGACAGCACATCTTGTACATTTGGAAAATGGATTTGAAAGTTGCTACTGCAATTTTACACTTTGCCTTATAGATACTGATCTCCAGGTTCCTTTTTTTTTTTTCCTCCTCATTGGTTGCTTTATTCTTGTTCCCTTTGACATCTTCTTCTCATTTAAAGTGCCAGAGTGAAAAGCCAAAATGAGTCTCAGCTTCTCTGAGGTCCAGATACAAGCTGTGCTGCTTTTGAGATGAAAGTGCTACATATACTTATGGAATCTATTGAGGCTATTTATCAAAATCTTTTGGCTGTTATTTCTCCCAAACAACAGTTGCATTTTCAGAAGTTTACCATTGGCCTTTACCATTAGCATTAGTGATTCAAACGAAAAGCTTAAGCATCTGTCATAGAAATGAGCACATATAAAAAACCCACAGAAATAGAACAGCGGTGTTTTCTGTGAATGTCTCAAAGATTTCAAGGAATTATTTTCTGATGATAAATTTGAGCCAGGAAAAGAGCAAAGAGCATCAATTGTATCATAAAATCAGTGCATAATCCATAATGATTGATTTGGCTCAAATTGACCACCATTACTTTTTCCTTCTCTGTTATTGTCACATCCCTGGAAACAGACTGGTTAATACTTGACAAGTAAATACCTTTGAAAACAGTTTCAGCTTATGGGGGAATGCAAACTGGTCAAGATCACTGTGGGATTAGTTGCTCATACCAAACAGCAGAACTACAGGTAAGATCTATTGGTCCCCTGTTGGGGTCCCTCCCCTGCCGTGTAGCCCTGGGAGAGGGGCCCTGAGGGCACAGGCACAGGGCTTCCCTGCCCCTGCTCAGCCTCGTTCCCATTGGTTGGTTTGTGTTCCCTGCGCGGGCAGAAGGACCCTTGGTCCCGTGACTGGAACAGTTCCTGGGCAGAGCTCCGGCCATGCGGCTGGAGAAATAAACATCTCTCTGAAACAGCTAGCAAGAATCTGTCTGTCCATATATATTTCCTTTCCATGGGACTCCTGGTTTGATATATGCGTGTTGCAGGATCCCCACTGCAACAAATGGTGGAGATTTGTGAGCAGAACGATCCCCGATCCCTAAGCGACTGATTTGTGTGAGTAAACCCCGGAAACTTTGGATTCCTCTTCTTGGTTTTGCTTTGCTATTCCATATCTAAACTATGGAGGAACCGTGGGAAGACTCTTGGCTCTCAGAGCCGCATATGGACATTTATCTTAAACTTAAAATGATTCTTGAACAACGATTTGTAAATTTTAGCTTGATTCAAGCTCAAAAAGAACTGAAACACTTCCTGGCATGGTTGTTTAAGAACTTTTTCTATGTTTCTTGGGATTTAATTCTTACGAAGGGCTTTTGGAAAACCGTTTGGACACAGTTAATACTGGAGTCAAAATATATGCCGATGGAAGAATATTTTTGTGAATATTATTTAGTTACCGAGACTGTTGAGCAATGTCAGCTGTGTCCTGGCGAAGGGAAGCCTGGCGCAGGGACCGTGCGGCCCAGGCCACGTGCACCGAGCGCTCTGCGAGCAGCAGCGAGGCAGTTCCCGCGCGCGGGCGGAGCCACGCGAGCCGCAGTGTCGGTGGCGGAGCGAGGCGCGGCGGGACCCGGCGGTGCCCGAATGGCCCCGTGCAGCGCGTGGTGGAGCGAGCCCCGGGAACGCCCGGCCGAGAGGGGCGGCACGCGGGCGGTGGCTGGCGGCGATGGCGGTGGAATGGAGCCGCGCCCAGCCGAGACGCGCGCTGGAGCAGGGCGTGGGGGAGTCATCGCTCGGGGGCCCGGCCGAGACGTGGGTGCAGCGCCCGGCAGCGGCAGCGAAGCTGCGACCAGAGGAGGCGACGCACGGAGAACTGAGTGGCACGGCCCGGCCCGGCCCGCACAGCCCCGAACGCGACCCCGGGAAGAGCGCGCAGGCACCAGCAGCCCCGACAATTCCAACATGGGAGCGACCGAAGGAGAGAGCAAAGACGCAGCGAGACAGAAAACAGCAGCCACTCGGAAAAATGAAAAGATCATAGTAACTAAGACCTTAGGGATAGTAAAATGGTATAATGTTAAGCAAAATTATGGTTTTATAACAAGGTGTGACAACCAGCAAGACATATTCGTGCATAGAACTGCTATTAAAAAGAATAACCCTGAAAAATGCATCCCAAGCTTGGGAGATGGAGAGGTGGTGGAATTTAATATTGTACTAGGGAGAAAAGGGTTACAAGCATCGCAGGTCACTGGGCCTGATGGTGTTTCTGTAAAAGGCAGTACATATGCAAAAAACCGTAGTCATGTTAGACAGTATCTCTATTGTAAGTCCCCCCTACAGTCTCCCTTTCCTAATCCCACCTTTCCCTTTTACCCTATGTCCTATTACCCCCAGTGTATTCCCAATCCGTTTTTTCACCCATGGTTTCCCTCACAAAACCATGCTTTTGCCAATTGTTTCCCCAAAAATCCCTTTCCAATGGCGAGTGGGGGATGAAAAGGGGGAGGGAAGAAGTTAAACCCTCTCCTGCCTCAGTTTCCCCACAAAGCATGCCCGGAGAGTCCTGTCTCCCTTCTGTCAGCCCTAAGATGTTCCAGAGAATCTGTTTGGACATTTAAAGACTCAGGAGAGTGGCTTGTTTTGTCTTGAAACGGTTCTTGTTACGTTTATCCAGTTGTTTTCATTCTCCTTTTATTAAAATAAAACGGGTGAGGTGTTGGGGTCCCTCCCCTGCCATGGAGCCCTGGGAGAGAGGCCCTGAGGGCACAGACACGGGGTTTCCCTGTCCCTGCTCAGCCTCGTTCCCATTGGTTGGTTTGTGTTCCCTGCGCGGGCAGAAGGACCCTTGGTCCCGTGACTGGAACAGTTCCTGAGCAGAGCCCCGGCCATGCGGCTGGAGAAATAAACATCTCTCTGAAACAGCTATCAAGAATCTGTCTGTCCGTATATATTTCCTTTCCACGGGACTCCTGGTTTGGTATATGCGTGTTGCAGGATCCCCACTGCAACAGTCCCCAATTATTCATCAAAATTATGGCTTCACAAATGCTTGAAAATAATGAAGCAAGGATGTGACTGTGGCCAAACTGTGGAGAATTCTAGCCAGTATTTGCTACATCTATTTAATCATCATTCTATCAAAACCTAATTACCTTTCAGATTTTACTATTCTAATATTCAATTTCACCAATAAATTGCTAAAATTTCCAAATTTTATACATTCTAATGCTTCTTATCTATGGGAGTCACCATACCTTGCTCTCTTGTGACAAAACACTCCATGTTCCTTTGCATCCCATTGCTCACTCTGGTGGCAATTCCACACCATTGGTAATAACTCTGGACCACCAGTTCCCAAGCTCTGACATTTAGATGGCTTTATTTCTCTGGCATCTATTTAGCTCAAAAGCAAGGAGTTCTTGAAAATACAAGCAAACCTGTTCTCAGGGGATTTCCAGATCTGACTGTAGGCACAGATAAACTCAGGATAGTCTTTGCTCTAATATGGCACTTGCCTGTTTCTGCTTCCTGAACTGTTAACACAGTTAACAGTTAGAAACTGTCTTTTCATGTACAAAATCAATCTGCTAAAATTAGGAGGTACTGGCTTTGGCTGATTGGCAAAAAATTGATCTGCCCAGCTGCTTTGATTTGTTGCTGGAATGAGCATCCACTGGACCCTTGAAGAATCCTCTGTCCAACCACTTTGTTCAACAGCTATAATGAAGATAGGAAGAAAGGTAAGCACAAGGTAGTGCTCTGCTTTTCTGGTCAGGCAAGAAATCACTACTTTTCAAGAACCATGACTGAAAGAGGATGCAGAATTTGGATACAGATCTCATTTCACTCAGCCTTGGTTCACAGCAGTATCACAGCAATGTCTGATCTCCAGAGGAAAGGGCTGAGCTCTCTGTCAGTCTCTGAGTCACGTCACCTGCTTAGCCAGGGGTGCCGCAGTCTCTTGAGGGACTTCCCACTGTGGCTCTGTTTGCCCACACACCAAACTCAAACCCTGGTGAAACGGTGGGGCTGCATCCGAGGGGAGGCTTCCTGTTTGTGCCAAGGCACTTGGCTCACGCTGCACTGGCTGGGGAAAGGAACAGCTCGGTGGGGGTTTGTGAACAGCTTCACACCTGCAGGCCTGCTCATGTGTCAGAGGGACACAGCAGCACAGAAGTGATTCCTGTTGGTTATTTTACACAAAGGGTTTTATTTCTCAAGTGTCAAAGTGTCATTCCTAGAATGGATCATCCATCCATGTCCCCATATCAGCCCTTTGGAGGTGTACTGGTAAGACATAGAGTGAGCAGTCTGGGTTGGTTTATTTATTTAAATAGCTGAAAATGTCCTGGTGAGTTTATTCTCTTTATGTGCTGCTGAACTGACAGTGACTCCAAGCAGGAATGAGGTCCCCCGGGGGTGCGTAGGCTGCAGAACCCCTTCAGAAGACAGAGGACATCACTGACTGTATATTGGGTCTCAGTGTTGAGATGGAGGTGAGCTGCTTCTGTCCCTAATTTCTCCCTCCATGTAAAATGTCCATGCTGAACAGTGGCAGCGAGGGCTGTGTGGAACTCCCATCCAGGTCACCAGAAGCAGGCAGTGGGCAGAGGGCTGTGAAACAAGGCTTTGTGAATCAAAGCCAGTTAAAATCTGTGGCTTCTTATGTGGGAGCAGTTGAAAGAAGATACTTTTCTTTTCCATACAGTTCCACACATATTACTTAGAGGAACTTCATATATTTTGTGATGTTCTGTCCCCTCTCATGTGTTTGTCTGGCTCTCCCACATCATGTAATGTCTTTGGCAATAACCACCATCATCCAAGGCAGGACACTGTGCTCACTAATGCCTGGGATACATGCTGATTATGCGTGATCTTACTCTTTTGGATTTGTTTCTCACATGAAAACCCTCAAGATTTTCCTTCTAAGGAACATTAGTCTCAAAAATTTACTCTGGAGAGTAGCAGAGTCTAGCCTGACTGCTTTGCTTGAAAAAACATTTTGTCATTTCTGAAATAATGTTACTTTGAATAAAAACCCAAGCATTACTGACAGTGCCTCTGTGTGGTGCATGTGAAAAGAGGTAAGAGTTATCTATTCCCAAGTATCTCAGGTCCAAATATAAGCAGGTGCAATCTAAAAGGTTCTTCAGGACCATTTCAGCAGCTTATTTGTTCCACTGTGCAGGGCCTGCTCTCGCTGGAGTGTAAATAAACCAAGCCCAAGTTCTCTTACAATTGTAGAAATGCATTTTAATAACAGAGAAGACAAAAGCTTTTAGGGACTATTCTTTACTGGGAATAGGAAATGTAAGAGATTACAAGCAACAATCTTTTTTTTCCTCCAACTTATGCAGAAGTGTTTTTTAAGCTTCAGCAGTAAGATGTTGACTTTAACTTGAACTTTTTTGCAGAATGCTTTCAATCCAGTTATATTTATCCAAAGCATTGGCTACATTTTGGAAGAGAGAACTGAAACGAAGCCTCCAAGGCTGCGTTATCGATCGAGTGCTTTCCTTCCTCAGGAAGGTCTGTTTGTGAGCACAGATTTTGCTCTGTTCCTCAAGCACCCTGGCCAAGGCTCTGCAGGTTAAAGCTTTCATGTACAGACTTCAGAAGTGTCTGTGGCTCTGCCTTCAATGTCACTTTTCCTTTTAAGTGACTCTTGAGATAGGAGAAGAAGTTAAGCGATTGAGAAAATCAAAGTGCTTACTCTGCTCATTTTTCTTGGCTGTCAGGGGGTCAGAGCTGTGATTCCACTCTGGGTACCCTGTTCCCTGCACTAGGCAGTTAAACTCCTCCAGGCTCTGTTCCTAGGCATGAAGGTTAGACACAGATTTCTGACTCCATGCATCCACTACATTTCTCCTGAGCTTTTTCATGCTAAGTGGTCTCGGTGAATCTATGAAACAAGAAGTTAGGGGTTTTGTTGCTACATTCTCTCACCCACATTTTAGGAACTTCACTAGCTCTGAAAGAATTCTTCAATTTGTTTAGTCTAACCCTAAAAGTTCCTGAGAAAATCCCCGGAATTCATCATGATAGCATAGTGTTTTCCTCTTAAAAATGCTTGACTTTTAACAACAGAAAGCAAAAGCTAAATTCCAGCTTGAGATTTGACCTGCTCTAATGAGAAGCAGATTACAGTTTTAAAGAAAATTGGGGCATTGGAATTTAAAGGAGGGAAGATCAAATCAAGTCATTGACACCCACTGGCTGAGGCAACATTGTGTTGTTTTTTATAATTAACAATTCCACAATATTTCCTTTCATCACATCATGGAGTAGTTGTGATTATCATAGGAGCAGGCAAACATCCATATAAATGGACCAACTGCTAAGGGATACAGGAATAACAAGGACCTTTTACCTTTCCATTTTAAAAAAGGGTTTGTCTTTGAATCTCAGTTCTGGTACCCGGTATTAGAAGGGGAATTCTCCCTGGATTTTATTTTGCAGGAATTTCCAGAAGAGGTAAGGGAGGGAAGGGCATGGGTAATTCCCTACCATTTTGTGTTGCTGTGACCTTTTTATTGAAGGCTGTTTAGAAAAGAAGACATAAAAATTAGGATTAATGATTGCCAGACCCTGTCAGGAACCAAAATCCATAGCAGCATTTTCTAGAGTTCAGGCCTGTGAAAGTAAGCTTGGAAATGGGATAATGCTTTATCTGCTGCAGGTTTCACTGGAATGTCCCAGTGAAAGCAGCCAAGCAAAGTTCATTGGGAGGTGGAGACAATAACCTGAAAACCATTTGAAAGTTTTTAATCATGTTTTAAGATTTTGATGGTGAAGACTGGAAAATCAGGTCTAAACGGTTTTGAATGGCTACAGAGGGACAAACCACGAGAATGGACTTCCTGTAATCCAAGAGCTTTTTGAATGACTTGGAGCCAAACCATTCTATCTTGATTTTCAGGCGAAAAAACCTGCTGTTAATTTCAGGGGACCACTGAATGTGCTTATTTTCTCATACTTCTGTTCTTACACAGATGCTTTCTGACAGGAAGACCAGAGTGGTAACAAGATGCTACTTCTATAATATGATGGGTTAATGTTTTGACTTCACCTCAACAGCACTTCAGCATATTCAAGAGTCTATATTTAACAATATTATTTTCCTCCTTTCAAAAAAAGGTTAAAGACTTTATTGAGCTCACTCTTGTCACAGGAGAAGAAAAATAGTGACACAGTCCAGGTTTCTGTTTGTACATCTTTCTCCCTGCGATACACATATGTGCAGTTTGTGCAGTTTATCTCCCTGCAATACACATATGTCTAACCTCTCTTGCATCACAGATGATAAAGTTTCAGTCTTTGTCCCTAGAAAAATACTTTTTAACCAATGGATTTCCTTCTCAGGAATTTTTGGTTTTGTAAACCTATCTCTTTTTTCCCTTAATTTCATCTAATTATTTTTTATTTTAAATCCTTTTCTAGTGAGCTTATTAATTTTCTTCTTTCTAACTGATAGTTATTCCCCACCACCTTTAACATCCCCCTCTTTTAACTGTCTCCATGTATTGCCTGTATCTTATTCTGCATTTTTCCTCCCAGTTGGTCTAACTTGTTAATTAATCATGTGGCTTCTCTCTGAAAAACTTGTCTCCATAGAAATATCTTTCTTGATGCCTCCTAGTATAGTCACAGCTGAAGTTAGATTCCTTGATCTCCTATGTTAACTCAAGATCATCAGAGAAGAAAACAGAAAACAATTATGTTGGGATCTTACCAAGAGAAAGTTAGAAATGAAATTTCACTCAGCTTTGATTCATGAAAAGCATTGAGGGAGGTGGTAGAAGGGAGAGAGGGGAAGAAAGGAGGGAGGTGATCTCTGGTAAGTGTATCGGAAATACTCCAGTGACAGGAATTAAAATATGAAGGGAGCTTGGCTTGAATGGGAAGTGACTCCACTGCTTGGTACTTCTGAAATAACTGTCTTGGCACTGCTTGCCTGTCTGAAATAACTTTGGTGACTTGGAGGTTCTGCACAGTTTTGGTTAAGCATGAGTGAGGAATTTAGCAGCAGCGGGCTCATTTCTAAAAACAATTAATTTTGGTCATGCAGTACTTTGTGAAGTTGTTTAAAAATGACCCACTCTAGGACTGTTTTCACCACATTTGAGCAAGGTGGAATGTGACTGGTTTGGAGCCACTCTGGGCAGAATCCCTGCATGTGCTGAATACAGTCAGGGGTTTGATCAAAGCTTGGAATGAAACCCATCAGAAAGGTTCTGGAGTCTTCAGCAAGGGTCAGTGGTTCCAGAAAAGAGGAAATCAAGCAACAATGACCATTTGGAGAAAAAGATCCCATTTTCCAGGCATCAGTCCCAAGCACTGGCATAAGCTTTGAGGCTCTAGTAATGTTATTGGGTGCTCCTTGGCGAGCTGCAGAGCTGGGAACTGAAAAGCCCAGGTGAGCAGGAAATGTTTTCTTGTCTTTGTCTTGGGAACCTCCACCAGCAGCCCCACAAGTAGTCAGCTGCCCCTTCTGAACCTGAGACATCCTTACTCCAGACACCCTTACTCCAGTGTGTAAGCTTCCTGTGTGTGGGCTGAACATCCTCTAATGAGAGGCAGATGCCAGGGTTCCCTGGGTTCATTGTCCTATAGGATACATAAAATGATCAAAATGGAGGAATGTGATTCCTTCCTGAAAAGCCTCCCGAAATTCTCCACTGAATGCTGTGTTGTACTGGAGGAGTTCACCCCTAAGATTTTCTGTGGGCCTTTTCATGGTTGGT
Source organism: Corvus hawaiiensis (assembly GCF_020740725.1). Classification (NCBI taxonomy): domain Eukaryota; kingdom Metazoa; phylum Chordata; class Aves; order Passeriformes; family Corvidae; genus Corvus; species Corvus hawaiiensis. The sequence continues at coordinate 16,485,711 of NC_063227.1, read as the reverse complement.
GACCCACACAACACGAGGGAGCTTGATGGTAGTTTACTGTCAAAGAGAAGGAAAATGAGCATTTTAGGGTTGTGCACTGTCCTCTTGTGGGAAACCCCCAAAGGAAAATGGGTGGGAAAGGGAAACTGCATGCTCTGGTTGGAGAATTTCTATGGGATGGGAGCAGTCTACTGATGTTATCCCCAGATTTAAATGATACATTCTGTCTCCCTAATCCAAGCATATAGCTGCAAATTTAATCAAAGCAGGGTGTGTACTTTTTATATGGCTTTGGGTGGGTCTGGCAAAAAGCAGTTTCTTAGGTAATCATAGCAAATGCCATATATCACACTACCCTAATTTCTTTTGTATTGTGTCACCCGGTGCCAATATCAAACATCTTTTTCATTGCCATACAAACTGTCCATCTAGGAAGCAATTGCACAAAAATAAATCATAGGTCTGTGAAAATTTTGCATTTGGTTGTTATACAGAAAACTAGTGATAATGAAATACACCCATAAATTGTAACTTCGTTAGGGTATAATGTTCCTAAATGAGATTAGGAAAAAGAAGTTTTCTTCATCTATAAGAATTCTTATTTTAATCAGAAGATTTTTGCTTATCCACTTCATGCAAGTTCTTATTTTTCCTGCTCTGTTTTAGGCTCCAAACAGTAAGAGTCTAAACACTGCACGAAGTTGTTCTACAGAAATTTAGAGCCTGGTCTGGCTTCCTGGAGTGGTTCATGGAGTCTGAATTATCTTTCAACCTCTGTAAATTAACACACCATCCCACCCTTCCATCTGCCCTATTGAACTGTAATGCCTGACAGTCCAGCAGATATAAAATTATTAGGGATTTAAAGTTAACTTGTAGGGAAATTATTTAAAACTTTTGATATGTTCTTCTGAGACCAGCCTACATGCTGCTCTGTACCTGTTGATGGTTGTTCAGGCTGCAAAGACTGATCATGGTTTTTTACTAGATTTTGTACCACATCATTAAAAGCAGAAAGTCAAATCATAGCAGTAATGAACTACAGCAAATGCAAAGAAGTTGAGTCTGTTGCAGAGGTTGAAAAACATGCTAATATGATTTTAGCAGCCAGATTCATTGATCAACTGCATGTGAGCTTTTCGGACCACAAACCCTTTTTAGTCTAGACTAAGTCCATATAAGCAAAATAAAAGTACAGGTTCTGTCTGACCCATGAAAACCACTGTGGCGAGGGACCTCACTGCAAAACATCCTGAGGCTGGGTCACTCTCGGCAGCGGGGATGACAGATCCGTTTTAGGGATGAATCCCAGCTCTGCTCTGTTCCTTCTGTGCTGCTGGGCACAGCGTCTGCTTTGCGGGATGCAGCGTCGGCCTATTTTTATTTGGAGGGTAGAGGTAGGAGTGTTCTGCGTATTTGTTAGAAAGGGGGAAAAAAGTGAAAAAAGTAGCTAATTTTGTAAAACTTTGAGGAATGACATCGGCAAAACTTTAAAACATGGGGGTAAGCCAGCAGCGGCACCAGAGGGTGTCGATTTGCCTTCCGTACTCCTTCGTCTGAGCGAGTGCGGGGCACTGGGGCGGGACAGCGGCTCCGAACAGCCAGGGACAGGCAGGGACACTCGCCAGGGACGGGCAGGTACCCGGGACACGGGGGCGGGCGGGGCTGTCCCGGGCCGGGGCGGGGCTGTCCCGGCTGGGGCAGCGGGGCTGGGCCCGGCCGGGGGAAGGCGGTGCCACCGCAGCGGAGCGGAGCGGAGCGGGGCTGCGGCAGATGGCATCCCCGGGTGAGGGTCCGGGTGGGTGGATGGCATCCCCGGGTGAGGGTCCGGGTGGGTGCTGTGGCAGATGGCATCCCCGGGTGAGGGTCCGGGTGGGTGGATGGCATCCCCGGGTGAGGGTCCGGGTGGGTGCTGTGGCAGATGGCATCCCCGGGTGAGGGTCCGGGTGGGTGGATGGCATCCCCGGGTGAGGGTCCGGGTGGGTGCTGTGGCAGATGGCATCCCCGGGTGAGGGTCCGGGTGGGTGCTGTGGCAGATGGCATCCCCGGGTGAGGGTCCGGGTGGGTGGATGGCATCCCCGGGTGAGGGTCCAGGTGGGTGCTGCTGTTTCCTACCACTGCTTTGTTAGTGTGACAGCAGCTCTTAGGCTGTCAACACTTCGGATCGTATCGTGCTCTTCCTGTAGCTGCTGCTTTTGCTGACTTGTTGGATGCATTTGCAAAGTTCCAGGTAGGTTGTCTGACTTCGTTGCATATCTCATTCCATCAGGGTAGAGTGACCCAGTAAAGATTGTCCACTGCCCTAGGCTCAGCAGGCTCAGCAAAGCACAGCCTTAGCAGGGCCAATAAACCATCTTGCTTTTAGATATAACAGCTTACTGGGCAGTCTCTGTTGGGTTAAATAGTTCCTTACACGTAGGTTGAACCTGTATCACACACTGTGGTGTTACTGGCCTTTTGCATAATTAAAGAAAATTTAGTGCTACACAATGAAAGAGCACAGACAATTCACTTGTTTTGGGGTTTGTTACTTGTGTGCTGGAGGTTTATTGATACTGGCTCTAGTGGCAGCAAGCGGTACCCTGCCTGCTAAAATTCCACCCAGGAATCTTGCATCAAGTGTTTCTCAACCACGTACAAGGGTCCTGTGAAAAAACATCCATAAGGAGCTTCTGCGTCAGAGAAATGTGGGATCTGTTCCCGCTTCGCAGCCAGCAGGGCTGAAGCACGGAGAAGCAGCATATCTGGGATTAGATCGCAGGGAGATAAATCCCCTCTCTCACCCCACTTCCTTGGATAAGGAATTTCCAGTGTGGATTGGAAATCAGAGAGTTACACTCTCATTTCTCCTAAAGTTGATGTGAATTAGGTACCTACTTTCCATGAGACCTTTGAAATTGCCGTAGAGCCAACAGTACCTTCTCTAACATGCATAAAAACAATTAAAAGATCAGCCAGCACTGACAAGCGAGTTAATGTGATCTGCAAAGAAAATGCCTTTAAACTGGTCCCAGAAACCAACAGAGGAGGCTAATGACAAGGACCCGAGTAATGATCTTGTTGTCAGATTGGGACTCCTAGTAATCAGCTTGGGAGCTGATGCCAAGGAGCTGGATAAAGATGCAGTTAAGGTTGCCACGAAGTTCTGGGATATATTGCAGTTCCCAGCTGTGATAACTGAAGAGTTGGCTGCAGTTCCAAAACACCAGCATGATAGTAAAGTAGGAATGAAAGGACAAATATCTTGGCCTTTTCATTTTCCAGACATTTATGTTCACTATCTGCATGGAGCCTAAATTATCCTGGCTAAATTCCAAGCTTTAATCTCTTTTTTTTCCCCCTCTTCCTCAAGTGGGTTAGTAAAGTACAATTAAGCTTTGATATTTTGCATTGCACAAGGGAAAACAGAAGAAACATTTCCACTTATTTATGATCCATCTTAGCTTTTGGAGAGTTTGACAGTTTTACAAGTCCCTGACTGCTTATCTTGGTCAGTGCAAACACCCTGCTTTGAAAGCATCGCGTTTGAACCTTCAACATGGAGTAGATATCATGTCCCAACTCTCTTTTTAGGTAAAAGGATATAATGTAAATAAAAACAGTTATTAAAAATCCTGTCACAGGTAAAATGCAGTTCGGAATGCCCTCCAGAAGTCAGAGTTCTAGCACAGCAAATGCATTTTTCACAGGGTGTGTATAAAATGAAGTGCCTCATTAGCAGCTGTAAGTCACAGGGAAGTTACATCAATTCTTATAGCCCTAGGAAGATGCACAAACCAGAAAGACGCGATGGGAAACTCATCATTTGATCTTGAAACAGAACCTGAAAACCCCTTGTCGCTTCCACCACTGCCAGCACAAGCAGGAATGACAGGATCTAAGTCAGTGCGTAAAGGACCTGTCAGTTCACAGCCCACGGCTCGTGAGCTGTAGGAAAAAATGTGTGGCAGAGTTTGATGTGTGGATGCCAAGCATGCACGGGGCCTGCTGACTCCAGCTCTGGAGAGGCTGAGGGGGGTGCCAGCCTGGGATTGTCAGTGACAGGAGGAGGCAGCAGCATTTCCCCATGAGGTACAGTTGTCCCTGCTGTGGCACATCAAGTGGGGACCCTGGGCACCTGCTTGTCTGTGGCTGTTGAGGAGGATTACTGCCATTTAGAGAAAAAAAAGGTCTTCCTGTATAATGACAGAGGTTGGGAAAGAGCAAAATCCTTTGGATTTTTTTCTGTTTCTCTACAGAATGATGCAATGTGCAGTCAAAGCGAGGAGTCGGTCCTACCCTGTGATCTGTTCTCCTGTCTGCACGAGTGTGGCTCTGGGCTGGGCATGTTGAGAAATCCTTTCTTTGCCACAAGTACCACACTTGCATCCTACAGAAAAGAGGACAAGGAGGATCCTGCAGTAACTCATGCAGGAGTGCTGCAAACAGCAAAAAAACCTCTCCAACTGTTCTTCTTCCTGCCATGGTTTTGGAAGGCGTTCAGACTTAAACACAGATCCCTTTAAGTAATGAAGTCCTGATCAGCGTGTGATTCCTACCTGTTGAAACTGGAAAACTGGTTTGGAGGGAGATAGAAGTAATGTGTGTACCATTGGTTTTAAAAATCTGTTTAAAAATTGCTTTGAAATACTGAAACAATGAGACAACTCTTTTAGGAAGCGGTACATTTAGGTAAAGGTTTCACAGTAGGCTGAGCTCCCTGGCCTGGGCAGGCGGGTGCATGTTCCCACATCTGTCCCTGCATGTACCCACCACTGCCTGTGTCCTGCCACTGGAACCTAGCAGAACATGTGGTAGCCGATTCAGAAAGCTAAAACTTCATAAATCTCATCTTGCCAAACGAAAGTGACTGATTTCCTGCCAGTTTGGCTGACAGGACCTGCTGGCATAGGCTCGGGCTGTAAGTGAGGAAGGGTAGGAACTCGCAGCTGGGGGAAGGAGGAGGTCTCCTGCTTTGGCAGGAACTGAAAGTCACACTGCATCCTGGCAGCGAGGTTCACTGTGCTGATGCTTTCAAACAGAAATTGATATCCTCCCATTTTATTCAGAGTATTTATTTAAAGTACAGTTTGACCTTCTTTAGCTGAAGTTTGTGATCACCTCATAGTAAGGCTGACTGGCCTGTTTGATACCAGCTGTCACTGGTTTTGGTTGCTGCCTCTGCCTTGTTGTTAGGAAAGTGCTGCTTCTGGTGAGGAAAACATCTCAGAGACAATGCCCAAATCTCAGCACAGATGTCTTTTCTTTATTGCAAACGATCTGGTTAACACTGATGTTCATTCTGATAGGGACTTAATTCACACTGTAGCATCTGGTTTTCAAGTACCTGATGAGTGTGGGCCCTGCAGTCTGCAAACAGGACAGTGCTCAGATGGGGGGACACAGTTTTTTAGCCCAAGTGGCTGCAGGAGAGGTGTCACAGCCCAGCTGATGAGGTGCTGGGGCTCCAGGGAGAAGGGAGCAATGGGGAAGGTGGCAGCAGCCGTGGAGGGCGGCTGTGCTGGGGCTGCTGGGACGGGCAGGCTGGGCACAGCCACGACTCTGAGTGCTGTTTGCAGGGGGACTGGACTGAGCCTTCAGCACAGAACGTACCTGTGGGACATGGTACAGCCAAAGGGTGGCACAGGCTGTGTACTCTGTGCTGTTTCTCATAAACATCTGCTAGTAACCTACCACCTGTAGCCCATGGGGAAATAGCTGGCTTGGCATGGAAAAGTTGCTGCCAGCCTCTAATCTAGGAATATTAAGCTTTGCAGGATTTTTTTTTTTTTTTTTTTTCATCTGCTTAATTATGAAATCAGTTCAGGAGAGGGAGGTGACACATTTAGGTTGCTCTGCTATTTCAGTCGTGCAGATAGCACCCAAAAGATGTCAAAAAGTTGCCATCCACTCGTCTATCCCAGGTTGCTCCAAGCCCTGTCCAGCCTGGCCTTGGACACTTCCAGGGATGGGGCAGCCACAGCTTCTTTGGGCAACCTGTGCCGGGGCCTCACCACCTTCCCAGGGAAGAATTTCTTCCTAATATCCAATCCAAACATGCCTTGTGATTGTGCAAAGGTATGTTAGAAGGCCTGAAGATTTAAATCAACAAAGAAAATTCCCCCAGCTCCTTTGTCCTTGTTCTATGGAAGAGGCCATCTATAAGTGTGACAATGTCGTTGTATTTTCAGTCATATTCATTGAAAATATCCTCACTAGATGCCAAATATTTTTCTGCCTTATCTTTGTGTTCTTTTTTGCATCACTGTTCATGGCTTGGTTTGGTCTAAAAATGCAGTTGTGCTTTTAACATGCTGGGAACTGGGGAAGCTTCAGCCCCTACAGAGTCCCTGTCTGAGCTCAGGATTGTTGTACACAGGCTCTGGCTGAGTAGGCTGAGGTCTGGAATGAGGACAGCTACAGTTTCTCCACAGCTGAGGTGGCTGAGTGAATCTACTGGGTTTTTCTAAATGAAAATCGCTTTGTCTTTGTGAAGAATTTTGGTGTTAGACTGGTCATCCTCCTGGCTCTTTTCTACAAGTAGCTTTTCTTTCCTTTTTTTGCTCTGTGAGTACAGTGCTTGTCTTTTTTGTCCCCTCTCTTGGTATTCAGTACATGCTGTGTTGTGGTAAAGATTATGATAAATTATGGCACTAAGTATAGCAATAAATATAGGCATAGTGTATATAGGCTATTGTAGAAGAAATTAGTTTCTGTTCTGCAGTGTGAAAAAAGACTCATCCATCTGTTTTGTGTAAAAATATCCTGGTCTTCCTGTGATATCACTTTATTCTCAGATGAAAAAGCCATAAAGTTTTGTGCAGGGAAGCCTGTGTTAGAATGGCATTGTCCAATTTGACCAAGTGATAATGGAAACAATTTGAAGTTTTAAAGTAGAAAAATAAAATCATGGAAGTTTTATGATTTTTTTGGTTAGTGTCTTCAGTCTGTTGCACTGATGACTTGCAACTGAGAAGTCTGAGCAAAGCAAGCAGTGAATTTGAACAGGTATGTGTGTGAAGTGCCTTGGAATCCTGATCTGTGAGTGTATGTGTAAAGAAAATAGTTTTAAGGAACAGCTCTGTTCCTCTGGCCTATCATGCTACACTTTAAGATGCTTTAAAAACATTTCTCTCTAGTGAACACACTGGATTTTAAGGTAGCTCAAAAATGTTCTTTTCAAAGAAGTCTTTGCCTTTAGGTTTCTGTCTGGTGTAACATGAGCTGGGGTGCACACAAACCTGCAGAAAGTGTACATGGGAGGCCTCTCCTCTTCCACAGACCCAGACATTTCTAGTGTTGGCAGAGATTAGAGCCTGAAGCCATGCACTCATGCTGACCTGCCTGTGCTTTTGAGGAGTCTGGTATTGTGTGATTCTGTGAGGTTGTGTTCTGCTCTGCTCCTGTGGGAATGTCACAGAACTGGCCACAGGCCTTTACCAGTTGTCACAAAGTGAGCGGTTAGTTCTTGACATCTGCTGTGCTGCAGTGGCTGCCAAGTTGCGTAGGTAGTTGGCAAGGAAATAAATATTGATAGACCTTAGCAACAGGTACTCCTGAGAACTCTTGTTCTGGGAATGCTTAGGCTGTGTCCAGTGTTATTAAAGTTGTGAGAGCATTTTGAGTTTATTTATAGGATTTGTTGGTGTCTTATCACCATCTCTCAGCACTGGAATGCACAAATAGGCTTTGCTGTGTGAGGGCACAGATGTGTGTCCTACAGCCTGCTCTGGTGACTCATTCCAACCGGTAGCAGATGTTCCACTGCCCCCAGCTCAGGGATAGCTGGTTTACGCTGATGTGTGACATCCCAAGTGTGTGCTCATATCTATTCTCTTCTTTGCTTGCTTATCTGTCGTATGGTGGAATGACTATTGCAGAGCTATGTGTGTGTAAGTGCATCGGATGCAAGAATTTATTCCTTTTTAGCAATATCCTAACAAAGCATTAACATACAGGATTCTCAGAGAATGTCCAGGTGAAATTATCTTATCCTGTGAAAGGTGACTCTGGTGAGCACTGTCCATGAACAATTGTGTGTTCTCATTGCAGAAATTGAAGCCAGAGAAGCCTGCGACTGGCTGAGAGCTGCTGGATTTCCCCAGTATGCTCAGCTGTTTGAAGGTATGATCACAAAGACTTGTCAAGCAGCTGACATGGAATTCGAGTGGAATTGTTCACATAAATAATATATTTCAGAACCTGACACTTTTGATGGAAGCACTTCCAAATTCTGTTATATCTTCATGAAAACCTGTAGAAAAATAGTGACCTGGTGTGTTTTCTTGCAGAAGGGACATCTCAGCAGGGACTCAGTAGAATTCTATAAAGGACCAAATCTTCCCTGGTTTTCTTTTCCTATTGTTAGACTGTAACTCAGTCAAATTTCTGCTTTTGTTATTTTTAGTTGCTTATAATTTTTTCAGGCTCTTTTTCTTGGAGTGCTGGAAGTGATCTTTCCAACCACTGATGGCAACCCAAACTCCTCTGAGGCTCTCCAGCCTGTGGTCTGAGATGGCTTTATTGGAGTTTTGAAAAAGAATGTTGGAAAAATCATCTTGCAATCATAAGTGTTTAGAGGAAATAGCAGCAGCCAGCCAGTCAAAAATGCAATTTCAGCATGTTTTCATGTTGTTATAACTACAAACAGTGCTTATTTCTTGGGGGGAGATATGGATTTGCTGAGAACTTGTATAATTTTTCAGGCCACACTCGTGCATATATCTTAAAACTGTTTTTCTTTAAAATATATTTTTTGTTACAAACATTGAAAGTAAAAAAAGCCAATCTATTTTTCAGAAAGATTTTATCAAAGGACTACAGTTGAAAGAGCAGCATTAACTGCGCTCATTCCCACCTCCCCCAGTCACTGCAAAATTGAAAATTTGAAGTCAAGCCATAGAGCTGGATTTGAAAGCTGTATTTCATGAAACCTACTGTCCCTGGAAATGCTTCCTGTCTGCCTACAGCAGATTTTATTCTGTAATCTGTTTGTTGGAAATGTGCATTGCCATGCTTCTGGAAAATGAATCCTCTGCATTACCTCGCTGTTCATGCAGTGTCCTGACCTGGCTAGGAAAATTAAGCTTATAGAATAAGCTAAGACAATACATATGGATCTCAATGGTTCCCTCACCTGCAAGGCTAAACCTCAGGAGCTGAAACATTGAACTCTTCAGCTTCCAGCCCAGCATGATGTGTCAGGCTCACTACAGCTCAGAGAGTGTATGTCATGTGCTGCATTGCACCTCACCATGACAAAGGCTCATGGAAAATAATCCCGGTTTTTTATTGTATTTATCAATCTTGTGTTTCTTGTCTATGGCACTTGATGACTGCAAGCTCCTGGAAATACAGACGTGCTTGTCCATCTGTAATAACAGCAGCAAGCAGATCCCTACATTTATTCTCCCACTTGCTCTAAGGAACTGATCCTCACTTGCTGGAAGGATGTTTGCATGAATGTACAGTTATAGAAATAGAATTAGTTTCATTTCACCTATGATCAATAAGTTGCAAAATTGAAAGTCTTTGCAATTACAACTCAGATTTCAGATTCAACTTCTTTGTTCACAGATATGCAGTTTCCCATTGATGTAAAAACTGTAAGGAGAGATCATGAATTTTTAGATGGAGATGCGATTGAGTCACTGTTCAGGTAAACATTAATAATGAATCATCTTTAATACTCCCAGGCCCCACAGTTCTTTGTCAGTCATCTTCTCATGCCTTTGTTTTTGTCAGAGACTAAGAGTCACCAATGTTGTGACTGGAGGAAATCACTTAAGCACACAGTTTAGTATCACTGAAGTTGGTTAAGAAGTAAAAGGTAAAGTAAGCATGTGTCTGCGCTTCTTCTTCATCCAAGCTCTCAGGGATGTTACATTGAGCATTAAATATCTTTTTTGTAATGTGAAATGTCTTCAAGCTGATAAAAAATAACCAGTTCCCTGCAAGCATGGCAGGATGCTTTCTAGGATGACATATAATGAAATGGAGTGGAGGAATTTCCTCCAACTTCTGTTCCAGCAGATAGGCAGAAAAAAATTATCTGCATGAGATCTGTTCTGTTTTCTGAATATTTTTCGAGTGAGAAGCAAAGGTATTGATTTGAAGTTATTGCTTTGCCACAGCTGTTCAGAGCACACAAGTGACCTGCATTGTCAGTACCAAGTCAGACTCACGGCCCTTTGGAATTTCCCCATGGAAGAGTGCCAGGGTAGTGTAAGGCTTTTGCTTCACTTGGTGCTGCAGTTGCCTTCTCATTATGAGATTGTTTAGCAGAGTTTCTTTAGCAGAAATTATGATTTCTAACACTTAGGGCACTGGAAAGTTCGTCTCCTAGTGAGGTGTTCTGGTCCTTTTCTGTCCTGTCAGGTCACCTGAATTCCAGCTCTGCCTATACCAGAGCACCAAGAGGAGTTGTTCACACACACATCTCTAAAGAACAGCAGATATTAGAGAACTTGGGGTATATTTTATTTCTTGGTATGACTTCTATCTTGAGTGCTCCTTGGAGACTCTCCATGTGCCTCCTGTTGATGCCACCCATTGTTTGACAATTAAGTGATTGACTAGTTTGGGACCTTATTGATTGCACAAGCTTTAATTAAAATGATAGATAATACAGTACTTCCAGGGATACAGGTTAACATCTTGAATTTTTAATTTTTCTTTTTCAAGAAGCCTACACAGAGTTTCATTTATTTTCAAAATCTTAACATGATATTTTTCACAATCATTGAAGCTAATAATATGATTTTTTAATTAAATGATTGATTATTGTTGTCTTCTCCAGTTTTAAGATGGCAGAACTGGAAGTATGAACATCATGGGGTGGTTATTGGTGCTGGTTTGGGGACCAATGTATGGGAGCCTCTAACAGAATGTCAGTGCTTGACACCAGTAATGAAGACTCCGTGGTAGAAGATCACAACTAGTTTGGTGCATGTTTGTTTTCAAGAAATAAAATAGTTGAAATTTAAAACTCCTGGTTTTTTTCTATACCCTAGAAGGTTGAACACACTGAACAAGTATGCATCAATGAAAGTGGAAATAAGCCGTGATAGGAAACGGGTATGTTTGTAACAGTTCCTGTTCTAATTAAAGATGTGTTTAGCTATTGTATCAAACACTGGGGTTTAAAAGTGCATGAAGGATTAGCAATTTCTGAACTTTCTATTCTATTCCATCCTGCAAAGCTCTGCTATTTGCATTTTATGTTGAGGAACATAAATGCAAGGATGGAGATTGAAACGACATAATGTTTGAAACTTTGCAAGGTAGATTAGGGGTGGCTTTTGAAACACTTCTAAAATTTGACTTAACACGTTACTGTCCTACAGTTGCCCCAAAGCCCCATCTCAACATGACTATCATTGCTTAGGAGACCTAAGTAGTTTCCCACTTTATTTAAATGCTGAAAGCTCACTCCTATTGACTCAACAAAGAAATAAATGGATAATGCAAATGTTCAGCAAATACAAGCTGGGTAGGTTTTAGCTGTGCTGTCTTTGGCTCTGCCACAAAAATGCTGCAGCTAAATCAGAGTGGTAGCCACAGCTTGGCTGGGCAACACCAGGCCTGCAAAGCCTCTGAGGTACCAACTGCAGGACTAGCAAGAAAATAATCCCTTCTTGTGGAAAAAATGTCTGGGTTTTTGAGAGTTCTGCTCTGTCATTAGGGAAGAGTGGGGCAAGAGAGCCCACAGGGAAGAGACAGGTGGCTCCCATCTCTCCAGTGTTTTGCTGTCTCTGTGTTCCCTCGGAGTGGGGACAATCCAGCAAAGGGGGCACCTGGGGCAGGTGGCAAGGGAGGCTGAGGGCTTCAAAAGGTGCTACAAGTATTGATGCTGCCACAGTCCCACAGCTAAACACCCCTTTACCTGAAAATGGATGAGTTTTGGTCACAGAAGCGAGAGTGTTTGATTTGATTGGCTTTAGGAGAGGCCATCTAAACCCAGTACAATTATCTTTCAATACCCTTGGATTTGCCACAAATCAGGATTTTTCCACCTTAGATCAAATCTGTCACCTTTTCCTGTGGTAAACTTCCCAGATTTGTCAGCATGCTTGGGAGTCATTTGTCAGTATGTTTTTCAACTCTCTCAGGGCAGACGTTCAGTGACTGAATGGTCACATTTCCATATGTTGGTCTTGGGGGTTTTGGAAGTTGGCACAAAATTTAAGTCTCCTTTTTATGTTAAATTGGTTTTTGTAATTTATAATTTGCCTAACTTTGCCCTTGAACTGTTTTTGGTTTTTTTCTCCTTCTAAGAGTGATGACTCTGAAGATGATGAACCCTGTGCAATAAGTGACAGATGGGCTTATGAGAGGTGCAGTCAGCGGTGGTCTCGCATCGAGAGCCTGGCAGATTTTCCAGCAGAGGAAGGGGCTGGTGCCTCCACCCCAGGCAGCCCAATACTGAAGATCATCAACAACGAGGACAGTGTCTTTCTGGATCATGGTGATAAGCACGATGTGTCCTCAATTCACAGCACCAGCAGTGCTGACAGTGACGTTGTTAACTCCCAAAAACCTTTTGAAGATGTGGAAAACAGCACAAGTTCCTCAAGATGTTCCTCAGTTAAGGTACCTTCACTGGACTCTGCTTTTAGTTGTTCTCCTCCCCTCAGTGAATTTTTAAATATCACCAGTGAGGAGAAGCTTTTGGATAAGTCACCATCTAAAAAGAGGAAGAGCCTTCTAAAGAAAATGGAGAAGCTGCACTTAAGGAGCTGCAACTTAAGGAGTGGTCAGTCAAAGGCCAAACCCATAATAAGTGAACCTGTTCTTCTGGAAGGACTTAATGAAGAAAAGATGAAGATGCTGAACTGTGTAAATATTTCTGACCTTTCTGGCATCCGAACAAAGAGCAATTCTTCCTTTTCTCCCCGGAGCTGCAATAGCAGCAATCAGTCTGCAAATAGCAGCACAGGGAGCACTCCAAGTCCTGTTATAAAACCAGGCAGCCCCTGTGAAGGAAGGGGGACGTATGCAGAGCACATGGACTCCAGCAAGCTCTTGCTGGGGAATGATCTATCTCAGCAAAACCTAAAAAATGACATAATGTTACAAAAGAACCAGATGTTTCAAATTCCACAAGGCCATAAACCTGGCACTTTCCCCACAGTACTTACAGATAGCTCCCTGTCTCCAGCAGACAACTCTTCTGTTAACTGGAGAACTGGGAGTTTCCATGGGTGCAGGAGGAGCCGGAGCAGGAGCGGTTCCAAGGACCCCAGAGCCCCCAGGAGTCCCCTGTCGGGCGGGGATAACAGGCGGAGCGTGTATGACAACATGCCCAACATTGACCTGGAGACTTTGGGGGCAGCACAAGTTGGTGACGACGATGTGTTCTCAGAACTGAACAGTGTCATAGCAGATGTCAATGGTCTCAAAAAGTTGGTTGATCAGTGGACAGAGAAGTTCTCAGATGATAGGGATTCTGACTTTGCCAGTGACTTGACCTCTTTGTATCCACCTTCCCCTAAAGAAAGCTCTCTTGAAACAGAGGGCTCAGAAGACAAGACAGCAGGGGAGGCTGAGGGAGAGAGCAGCTGTGGCCTGGGCAAGGAGATTGGTTCTGCAGACCTGACTTACATCACAGACTCTAAAAAGACCAACAGGTCAGCCATCCTTGGGTTTGCCTTTGATTCTGTCCACTCGAAATATAATTGCATTGCCAGAACAAAGTATTCTAAAGTCTGTCCTAGGTAGCAGGGTGTGCACTGCTGGGGGCAGGTACTGCTCCACAGGTACCAACATCTGACCTCTGCTGAAAGTAGGACACTCGTAATCTGCATGAGCACTCAGGCATTGGAATCAGGGAAACAGTTTGTATTGCCAGAGGCCCTCCTGGATGGGAAGTACCTTGTTTAAGTGCAACTAACTGCAGGTCATTTAGAGTCTTAGGTGCTTCACCAATGCAGGTAGAAAACAGGGGTGGTGGAGATGGTTCTAAGCTTAAACAATATTTATCCCATAGGCATGGGAAGCAACACTGGTCTGTGGAAGAGAGCATGAACCTGGAAAGCCTTTCCCTCCAGACTGATGGCCAGTCAGCTGCCCAGCTGGCCCGCACACAAAAGCTGGCACTGTTGAAGCTCACAGCTTTAATGGACAGATATTCCCCTTCCAGTAAGCAGGGCTGGAACTGGTAAGTTGTCTGATATTAAAGCAACCTGAGCTGGACAGAGAGGAGTTGATGTAAGCATGCGAATTTCCTTGTCTGCCTACATTGCGCATGTTCAAGATGAAGAATTTCATCCTATTAAATTGCTGGCAGCTTCAGGGTTATTTCCATGGCTCCAGGATTTCCTCTGCTGTGGGCTGCACTTTGGGCCCTTGCTGGTGGTCGTGCTGTTACTGATTTTAAGGCACATCGTAGTTTCTCTTTAAATTTGCCCAATTGCAGGGCTTTGTCAGAAGGCCTTTGCAGGGTATGTGGGACCTGAGGGGAGAGTTGGCTGGACTGAGAATCCAGCCCTTCAAGCTCTGAGTGTCTGTTTGAACTAAACCAGTGACAAATTCAGACACTCGGAGGACTTACATACATCAGTCAGCATTTTGTGATAGGGAGCTGGTACTTGAATATAGAAAGAATGAAAAAACCCTCCAGTGTCATAAAGGGATGGAATGTATTTCCCATGAGGATGCTTATTAAAGTTAGTTTCAGCAATGAAATGAGGAAGTCATCCCTGTAATTGCCTTTGCTGATCTTCTCTCCCTCCTGATGCTGTGTGTACAGGTATGTGGCAGAATTTGGGGTTGTGACAAGGTACAGCTCAGCCCTTTCTGGTGAGTGTAAAGCAGCAGGTGGGATGTGCTGGCCAGCTAGTAAGCTGCATGTACTGGTTTTTGTTTCCAGGACCATACCAAAGTTCATTAAAAAACCAAAAGCCTCAGACTACAAGGACAAAAACGTGTTTGGGGTTCCTTTACTTCTGAATGTGCAGCGAACGAGCCACCCCCTGCCCAATGGCATTCTGCAAGCCCTGGAGTATCTGAGAAGCCACTTTCTTGACCAGGTATGAACTCAAGACAGCCCAGGGCAGCTCTGGGCCATGAACAGATCTGCTCCAGGGAACCAGACTCTGTTTCTAACTTTTGTGAAGGACTTTCTTGCCCCCTAAGGCTCTGAATAGGCAGAAAGGTGTAGGTCTGAGCTGGCGGCCTGCAGGGAAATACCAGTGCTGATTCCCTCTAGGAATGCCTTTAGCTCTGTACTGTGTTTTTGTGCCTTCCCTCACTGAAACCCTCTGCAGTCAGGTCTCTTGGTGCAGGCAGTCAGGCTGTCTTTGCCTGGGGAGGTGTCATGTCTCTGCTCCCTAAGGAGGCAAATCTGCCAGACAATGTCATTGTTCCCTCTGTTCTGTGGCTGCTGGTAGTGCCAGAGCTAATGTGAAAATTAATCCTGTTTCAGCTGAAATGCACCACTAAGCAGAGAGGAAACATTACAGCAGTGCTTCTAACAACTCTTTCTGGATCTCAACTCTATTTATCCCCTAAGTGGAGACGGCAGTGGACGTGTGTGCTGCATATGGTATTTCCACAGCATAGCTGCAGAAATGGAGGACCTTGTGACATGAGACATATTAGTTAAAGAGAGGACTTTTTTTCCTGTGCTTTGCCACTGTCTAGTTCTGTAATATCACGCCAAAATGCAAAAGTGTGTGAGTTCTGTGAAGTGACAGTGCAAGTGTTTTTCATTTTGAGGTTATGGTATCCACTCAGTTCACATAAATAAACCAAAGAGTGTAAATACTGTCTCAGTGGCACAGAGTAAAGCTGTCACCAGAAGCTTTGGTGGGGTCGAGCTCATGGGAAACTCCTAAATCTCACTTTTGTCTGAAACTCAATTGACAATCACATTAAAAAGAAAATCAAAGTTTCCCTCAAAATGGCAGCTGCCCTTTGCCAGCCTTTGGAAGGATTAGATGCATCAGATGTACCAGGTGTTACAAGGAGCCATGTGGATCTCACAGTCAGTTTGTGTGAGCCAGCACTTGATGTATGTTTGTGTTTGGTGGACACACATTGATGAATTTGAAACTTGGAGTTGCCATGTGTAAACACAGCCTGCCAAAGAAAATGGACATATGTCAGTGGTAGTGATTTTAAAAGGCAAAATGAGTACTTTTGAATTAAATAAAAGCCAAACAAACATGAAAATTGGTATGTCACAGCCAGTTCTGTGGGCATCAGGCGTGGTTTGCCTCGGAGAAATGTCCTTGTGGCTTCTGATGATACAAAAGTATTTTGGTGTTCAATCCCACTGCCATAGAATATTTGCTATTATAGGGAAGGTGAAGGATCACTTATTTGTCAGAAGTTTGATTCTTGATGGCTCCTCTCTTTGTCTCTAATAATTTCTTTTACCCACAGGTTGGCCTGTTCCGAAAATCTGGTGTTAAATCCAGGATTCTGTCTTTAAGAGAAATGAATGAAACCAACCCAAACAATGTCTGTTACGAAGGGCAGTCGGCATTTGACGTGGCAGATATGGTGAAGCAGTATTTCCGAGACCTCCCTGAGCCTATATTTACTAGCAGGCTCTGTGAATCCTTCCTCCACATCTACCAATGTAGGTACCAAAACCTCATCTGAATATCTTAATATTCAGCTGTACAAGGCAGTGGCCAGACTAGGCCTAGTGCCATGTCCCCCTGTAGTCAGAGGAGACAAGTCAGGCAGGACGTTTCTGACAAGATGAGTTCATTGTGGCTCTGGACTTGAGAGCTTCCCATCTGCATCCTATGAAGCAGCTGGTTCTCTTTCTTGAAGGATGAGTGTAGTGAAGCGCTGCAGCAGCCCCCTTAAACTGTGTTTTTAAACAGTCATTTCCATATGCAAAATAAAGAAATAACCTGGTCCCCTTGTTCACAGCATGGCAAAGCTCGTTGAGTGAGAAATCCTGTTATATTGATGACATTTCTTTATTAAGGTGCCCAAGAACAGCTGCTGTGAAACAGTGAAGAAATACCAGCTGCTTTCTGCTTGTGCTTGCACTGTTACTGTCCTTGAGACTCAACCCAAAAAAGGAAACATGAAGCTGAAATACCACATTTATTACAGTTTAAACAGGTTCTATCTCCTGTGCTTTACCCTCAAGGAATTCACTTTCAAAAAGCAGATGGGTCAGGGAAAGAACTTGAAGTAGGGCTAATAATGTTCTTAGGACAGGCAAGTTTCTTCTGCTTTTGAGAAAAGGTTTTGAAAGGCAGAGTGTCAGCTTTCTGAGAGGACTGGCTTTGCAGCCTAACCTGTGTGACTTGTACTGACATAGGTCAACGAGCAGCTGCTGTCTTGTGTATGGTGTGGGTTCATGAAAGTCCAGTTGGGTTTTATTTCATCACCTGTCAGGGCTTTAAAATTTTGTCTGAAAATTATTTATTTGTTTGAAGCAAGTTTTCTTTTTGCATTCACAAATCCTCCTCTGTAAGGAGGTCCACAATTCCCATGTCCAAAGTATGTATAACAGTTTTCCTCCAATTATTGTAATCTGGCCACTGTCCACCTCCTGTCTCTTGTTTTGGGAAAGAAACAGCAAATGCCCAAATTCCACTCACCCCACTCACCCCACTCACCCCACTCACCCATCTTCTGCCAGATTGACTGGAGGCAGTGCACAGATTAAATTACTCTTTTGGAGATAGGAATTGTGCTGCTTTCACCAAGAAGTGTGTTCTGTGTGTTCTACATATGTGCTTCTACCTGAAGGGAAGAGATATTCTACTCTTTGCAGTGGTGTTAATTGGAGAAATCCTTGTGGTGGGGATGTGTGGCAGGATGAACCAGACTCAGTCTCCTGCAGGAGCTGTTTGGGCAGACAGTCTCACTGGAGGTTAGTGTGAATTAAAATCTGTTGGCAAAACACTGGTCTCTGAATTGAGTTACCTGAGAGCATCTGTTCTGTTCTTGCTTGAAGCTGAAAGGAAAACACAGTAGAGCAGCTACCTGCTCCAAAGTATCACTGCAGAGTAATATTTTATGGGGAGACAGGCCCTTATTTGGATTGCAACTCAGTTCAGATTAGTTCATTAGCATGGTGTTCAAGATAAATTGCAAGTCAGGCAGCAGCATCCCTGGGTGTGAACATGCACTTGACAGGCAGTAGGAGAAATGGGACATGTTTGATGGGATAATAGCCTTTCCTTGTCTGCTGTGAGCTTGGGACAAGAAAGTGGATGAACCTACAAGCTCAGTGCCCTGATTGGGACCCTGCTGATGGATGCTCCTTGTGCAAGTCACACGTGATTTTTGTCATTGTTCTTGTTTCCAGACGTGCCAAAGGATGAGCAGTTTCAGGCTGTCCAGGCTGCTATTCTCCTTCTCCCAAAGGAAAACCGAGAAGCTTTGAAAATCCTCCTGTTCTTCCTGAGAGATGTGGTGGCTTTTGTTGAGGAAAACCAGATGACCCCAACCAACATTGCTGTCTGTCTTGCACCTTCTTTGTTTCACCTCAACACCCTGAGGCGGGACAGCTCCTCCTCAACCAGGTATTGGCATCTTGATGCTGGTACTGCAGCTGTCCACAGTGTTCCTTGCTGGAGCAATGCTTTCTGTAGCTGGCCTGGGCTCAGTATCTGATTTTGAGGGGGAAACAGACTGTGTGTGCCTTGGGGTCTGCCTTAGATCTGGTTGCTCAGGTGCAGCAGGAGCTCTCTGCGGCTGCTACTGCCCAGTGCAGAGGGCAGTGGTAAGGCCCCATTGCCATACTCCTGACCAGTCTGTGTGTGTCCCTCGCCACTGCTGTGCTCCCCTGGTTGCCCAGGGGCCCAGCATGTGGCCCACTGCTTGCATAAAGTGGCATTGGCCATTGGAAATGTGCTCCTGCACTGGCAACCTGAGCCCAGGTGCAGCTTTCAGGCCCTGCAGATACCTGGCAGATTGAAGCAGCTACTGGCACTGGTTCTGCTGGGTGATAAGGGGATCATTCCTGCCAAGTCGAGCCATGGGGATTCTGTAAATTTATCTTAATAAGTAAAAGTATCTGGGTTGCATAACATCCCCTGTTTGTACGTGCAGGGAGGAAGGTGCCCTTGAGCCAAAGTAGACAAATAATCTCCGAAAGCATTCATGCCTTATCTGGCCTCCTGAGGCAGGGCTGTTTGCTCTGCTCGTGCTCCTGGGCTGTGGACAGATGGGTCAGGGCAGGAGAGCACAGCTGGCTGTGCGGGAAGCATTGTGCTCCCGACAGCGTGGCGAGATGAACAGCTCACCTGGGGATCTACAGGGGAGGACCAGTCCCAAAGCAGCTGTCAGATGAGCTGTTGGCATCTTTCAGGCTCTGGATAGCACGGGGAAGGGAAAGAAAACCAAGGATTTTCTTTTGAATGTCGTAAAACAGCAGAAAATGCCTCAGGCATCCCTGTGCTGAGCTGGCACATGGCGAGGGAGCCACAGGGCCACTGCGAGGGCACCTGGGGATGCGATGGAGTGGCAGCAGCAGCAGGTCCTGCTGGATTGCTGTGCTGTTTGAGCTCCTGGGAGCTACACTCTGGGAGTTGCTTTACATCAACACTGCTCTGAAATGTTAGGACCAAAGATAGCAATGGAGTTTTCTCTTTGTTGTCAGTGTTTGGGAGCCAGGATGCTTTGAAGCTTTAGCTCTGCTGTAACTGTGCATTAATGCCTTGGTGCAGGGTTCCCACTTCAAAGGGTACAAGCTGACAGGTCTGACTCTAAGGAGCAGCACTGAGGACTATTATCTTCCACCCAATTTTCAAGCCGTTTGGCAGAAATGCACATAGATAAAAGTTTCAGAAGCCAGGACTAATGATGTAATACCATGAGCATGAATTAAAAGAGGGGACTGTTTTTGAAATGTGTTGGGTGTGGTTTGGGCCAAAGGATTTTAAAGGTTCTACATGGGCTTTGCAGTTATCAAAGGAGCTTGATATTGAAAGTTACACACAAATAAGTTTGGGGTCATTGTTGTCCTTGGCCAAGTGTGTGATTATGTGTTTGGGGAATAAATTCCTTGACTTGCCTTTCTTGGGTGTCTATTACTACTGGTCAGTAGTGCCCTGGACACCTTTGGGATGTGCTGGGAGGGAATTCTCCCGGCGGACTTTCTGCAGTCACATAGCGTTAGCGCTGCATGGCACAGACAGGTCCTTCAGTGCAGTGTGTTTGTGTGTGGTTCCCAGCACTTTGCTTGCTCAGCCTTCCTTTCACCTCCCCCTCTCCTAGATCCAGTCAGAGGAAGTGCAGCTTGGGGAAGCCAGACCAGAGGGAGCTGAGTGAGAACCTGGCAGCAACACAGGGCTTGGCCCACATGATAATGGAGTGCAACAGGCTCTTCCAGGTACGTCCCTCATTGTCACCAAGCAACAGCTCTGGGCAGCCCGGGGTGGGTGGCTGGCTTGGAGCAGCAGCTGGGCCATTGTCCCGCAGAGGTCCCAGTCCTGCTGCTGCCACCAAAGAGAAAATGAGTGTCACTGCGAGCACTCCTCCGTTCGCCCCTCCATCCCCAGCGATGATGGGCTTTGGCTCCATGGGCTTGGGGCCAGCTTAGAGAGCACCTGTGGGGCAGTGGCTGCCTTGTGCCTGGGCAGGGAGGCCCTGGCCATCCCTACTGGACGGCGGGTTGAAGTTTTGCTGCTGGGGCCTGGCCAGAGCAACAGCCATGCCTGTGCCTGGCCATTGACCCCAGTAATCTGAACCTGGACCTTGGCCCACAGACTGACTTCCCAGCTTGACCGCAGCCTTTGCCCGTCATTATGGACTTGCCTAGTGATCCTTAGACTGTGGCTGACCCTGGTTGCTGTCCCTGGACCTGATCCCGACCTCCCTTGCTGACTCACCTTCCTGGCTCTACGTCGGACCTCATCGCCATGGATGTGTCTGATGATCTTTACTCTTGGCTGACCTTGGCTGCCACCTCTGGCCCAGATCCAGCACTGTGGGACAGGGCAGCGGCCCTGCCAGCCCTTTTGTCCCACTTGACCTCTGGCCCCTTTCCCTCAGGGGTGCTGTCCACACTCCAACAGTCAGCTCATGCTCTGCTCCAGGTTCTTGTCTGGGCAGGAGCTGCTGTCCCATGGCTCCCCTGCACTGACACATGGCCCTGCCCAGGACTCCTTCAGCACTGATTCCACCACCAGTGCCTGGCTTCTGAGTGACCCCCCACCCCAGGACAGCTGGGCTTCCCAAGAGTCTGATCCCTGCATGGCATCAGTCTCCAGCCTGGATAGGGCTCCCCTCCAGCCCCAGCCCAACTACGGGTCCCTGTTTCCCCAGCAGTGGCCTGAACCCCTCTGCCCAGCTCTGAGGCCCCTTGGGATGCCCTGACATTGCTGCCTGCCCTGTACCCTCTGGTCAGTCCTGGCAGCATGGGAGCTGACCCTGTTCCCAGCTGCATGGCCCCATGGAATAGCCCCATGGGGACTCTGAGCTACCCTTGCACACATGGACATTCCACACACCCTGCTATGACCACTGCTGGCTCCAGCCCTGAGCTGTGGGGCTGCCCCTCACCCAGGGGTTCTGGGGTCCTGCTGGTGTGACCCCCACCCTGCCAGGAGAGGCATTTGGTGCTGAGACTGAGAGATTGCCTGGAGAGGGCTGTCCCCCTTCTGCTGGAGGCCACAGCTCAGTGTGGCAACCTCTGCCATGCCCGTGCCTGGAGGAACACCCGGGTCTGCTGCTCTGGACCCAGACCCAGACTGGTCACTGTGGCCACCACTGGACTGCGGCTGACGCTGCTTCTGCCACTGAACCCGAGCATACGTGGCCCCACAAGCAGGACTCGTCACCACTGCCACCCCCAGCCTGCCCGGCGTGGCCCCAGGTAGGGCGGGATGGGCCCTGGCTGGCGAGGCACTGCCCAGCCCTGCCTCGGCACTGCCTCAGCCCGGGGAGCAGGGAGAGCACAGCCATGGCACGGGAGTGGGTGCAGGTGGGGGACAGGAGCACAGCACTCGGCCTGGGCAGCTGGTGAATGCCCCAGCACACGTGGCTGTCACGCTGCTGCCACTGTGGCACCGGCGCCAGGCCTGGTGGGTTCGTGGGCAGTGCTCAGCCACCGGAGTGTGTTTGCACAGGTCTGCTTGGTGAAGTGCCAGCTGGTGCCCACCACACGAGGTGCTGGACACTGACCAGCTGTGAGAGCTGAGCCCTCCCCAGCCCTCCGTACATGGAATAACCTGATACAGATCGCTTGTATCTCTATACAGATAGATAAATGTATGTACATATATACACACATACATATGTCAGTGAGCACATGCATCAATGCAACACCTCCTCTCCAGTGGTAGCACAGCTGCATTTCTGTGCTGCCTTAGGACTCTGGAAGATTTTTTAGGAGGCTCAGAGCAGAGCCTCCAACAAACCCCAAGGCAAAGGCAGGAGCTGTGGCTCCTTGTAGTTGCCCAAGATTGATAGGCACTGCACAAAGAGGTTTGCCAACTCCGCAGGGATTCAGACATTGCTGCTGAGGGGAAAGGCATTTCCCTTGTGTTTTCCTCAGAGGGAATGTAGTTTAACTGATCTGCTCCTCCCCTGGGCTTCCTGCTCCTCCAGGTAAAACTGCTGCCTGCCTCCCCGTACCATCAGAGATGACATCAAAGGCTGGGTGACCTGCTCATACCTGGCACATAAGGTAGAGTGGATGGAGGGAGTACGGATCAGAGTATGGTTGGCTCTGGGAGTGTGGGTGGCTGTTACCACAGCTAGAGGGTTTCCTGCAGGTACCCTCAGGTGTTCTGAGTTCATGGGCTTTGGCTCCTGCACCGAGAATTGCTCTGAGCTGTGCGCACAGCCACTCATCTGCCTCTGCCTCTGCACCTGCACCTGCTGAAGCCACACTCCTTTTCTCTCCTTTGCACTCCTTCCTCCCCCTCTATTCTTTATTTTCCCTTACCACAACCCCACTCCAACAGACAGAGACAACTCCAGTTGTTTAGTCCCTTTATTGTCATTCCACAGGGAACTGCTACATCCTCTGCACAGGCTTAATCCCCAGGATGTCGAATCCTTTGGCCATGACGGTGGCAGTGGCTTCGCACAGCAGCAGCCTCCACATGTTCACCTTCACAATCTGGCCTGGAAAACACAGACAGAGGAGCTGGAGTAGCTGCTCAGAAAAACAGTACCTTCCACAGGGGAGGCCCCTCCAGCCACAGCCTGGTCCTGGACTGGCACATGGAGCCCTTCCTGCTCTCCCCAAGCTAGGCAGACTGACCAGCCCTCCTGTTCCTAGGTGCCTGGCTGCTCCCAACTCTACTCAATCTTGCAGCTCAGTGACAACATGGGCTCTGCCAGTCTCTGTCAATCCTCTCACATGGACACAGTAAAATGACAACAGCCCTTCCAACACCCCGGAGAGTGCCTGCACCACAGGCTGTGACACAGGCACACTCAGCACCCCATGGCCAACACTCACCGGTCTGCCTGTCCTTCTCAACACAGTAGCAGCTGTCGTAGAACTCAGTGAAGGTGGTGGCCAGCTCATACAGGTAGTCACAGAGTGTGTGCAATAACAAGTCCTCCAGGATCTTCTGCAGGATCTCAGGAAACCTCAGGATGCACTTGCCCAGTTTCCACTCCTTCTCATGATCAAGGATAAGCACCTCCTCCCTGGCTGCCTTCCGCAGCATCTGCTCATCGATATTGGCCAGGCGAGCAATAGCCCTGGAATGGTCCAAAACAGAGTCTGCTTGTGAGGGTCCCACTGCCCAGCCTGTCCAGGGCCAGCCTGGTCTCCCTTGCCCAGTCCTGGTTGACCAGGCCAAAGAGAACAGTCAGCCCTGGGGATGCCCTCAGGGAGATGCAGCAGGGCACTGCAGAGAAACAAGGAGGGATGGGCTCTGGGCACCTGCATCATCAAGGACAGATGATGCTGCCAAGCAAACCAGGGCTCAGGGTGCCAGAAAAACTGTGGGGTGTGGCAATACCTGAGCTGAGCAGCAGCTGGAACACAGATGGCACCCTCTTCTAACCACCTAAATCCTCTGATTACCAGAAACTCCCACAGTTCCCCTCCCAGGCTGTGTGTCACACAGAGGAGCCATTTCAGGTGGCACTGGACACATGGTGTGCAATGACAAATAAAATCTTGTCTGTGGTGCATACCAGTGTAGCTGGCTTCTCTTACCAAACACCCCCAACAGCACAGATTTGTGTGTCACCCCTTTGCCCACAGGTCCCTTTGTGACACAGATGCAGAGAGCACCAGCACCAACTCCAGCAGCTCCCTGCACCCCACACACCTGATCCGTGTGAAGGCATAGAGCAAATAGGCAGCGGTGTTCCCTCGGTCATCCAGCATCTTGTCGAAGGAGAACACGTAATCGTTCAGTCTGTTGTGGGACAGATCTGCATATTTAATGCATCCAAAAGCCACCGACGTCTGGGCAGCTTTCAGCTCTTCTGGCGTCAGCACCTGGTGCAATTTCCAGACAGGCAGCGGTCAGGAGGAAGAACAAAGCACAACACACAGCCCTGGTCTCTCAGCAGGGCTCAGGAGGACAGCCCAGGCTGCTGAGGGGATTTACCCACCTGGTGCTCAGTTCACACACACCTCTCTGCTTCAGGGCACCAGACAACCCCACACCCACCGCTCGCTTCTCCTGCAATCCACTGGCACCACAGCCCTGCT
Source organism: Corvus hawaiiensis (assembly GCF_020740725.1). Taxonomy (NCBI): domain Eukaryota; kingdom Metazoa; phylum Chordata; class Aves; order Passeriformes; family Corvidae; genus Corvus; species Corvus hawaiiensis. The sequence goes on along the minus strand of NC_063227.1, from coordinate 16,461,146 downwards.
CAGGTTAGGGCTGACTCCCTCTTCTGACAGCCCACAGGACCTCTGTGCCCCACAACTTGCCAGGTGTGATGTGCTGTGCTCCTGCTTCTTACAAACTGCATGTACACGCAACAAATGTCCAGTCCTCCTACCCTTACAGAGCATTTTGGACAGTCCAAACATTTGCAAACCCCTCTCTGCTGAACAGTGGCAGCTGGGCAAAGCACTTTGTGCCTGACTCCTATGAGCACTTTGGAGATTTTCAAGGTGATTTTTTTTTTCCTGTGCTTCCTTGTGTTCCTGTTTAAAAAGGGACTTTTCACTTTCACCTTACACTGCATTTCCCAATTCCACTGCCTCACACTGTGCTTGGACAGAGTTTGGTCCTTCTGTTACATTGCATGTCCCACACTGTCCAGTTCTCTGCAGGCCATCAGGAAGCAAGACAGACAGAAATCTCACTAGGCAATGCAGGGACTGTAAGTCTGTGAACACACCTGGGAAGTTCTCAGCAAAGACAAGCAATTTCTCACAACTACCTTGTCCCGTTCCTTGTCTTTCAGCTTGTCCATGGCTCGTTTCAGCCCTTCCTCCAGCAGGTCTATGAGACGCACCGTGTCCCCTGAACGAGTTTTGAACTTCTTCCTGAAAACACACAGCCAAAATGACCACCTGCCTAAGAGGCAAAACACTCCCACCCTCTGCCTAGTGCCCAGTAAGCTTAGGAAAAAAGCACATGGCAAAGCCCTCTGTATTGAAGAAATTGCAATCACACAGACAGCTACAAAACTGAGAGAACACCCACAGTGTGGTCAGCAGGAATGGCCAGGAAGGATTCAACAGTCAGAACTGTCCAGTTCCAGATATTAAGCAGGACACAATACCAGTGCCAGACTTTTCCCAATTTTTGTTTCATCCACTGTGAAGCAGGTAGAAAGTAATGGAAATCATGGCCTTTACCACTGCCATCTCCCAGTACCACATTAGCTTCCACCAGCCCAAACGTCAGGCAGCAGAAGCCAGGCCTGAGAGAGAATGTGCACCAGTGACTGTGTGGGTCAAGGACAATGACATTGAACAAAATGAATCAGTTACAGGTAACAGCACAGGATGCAGTGCTTTCTTTTGATATTTTTTTTGGTGTACCATGTACGTACTTGTCAACAAATGAGAGCAAATGTCCTGCATTCACTCAGACTTTCTCTCCAAGGCACATATAGAGGAAAAACTACACCCAGACACTTACTTGTCTTCTCCCAGCACCACTCCAAAGGCAGCATGGGCCACTCTGGTGACTTTGGGATCATACCAGCCAATCATCTGTCCAGCTGCAAACACTGTTTGGAAATGCACAGACTGCAAGGAATAAACACCAACAACTGGTTCTCAACCCACTCCTCCAGGTGCAGTTTCTTCCTAGTTTATTCTATTCACAACGATGTTCTCACAATAGGAATTAAAATGTTTCCAGCTCCACGACAAATTCCACTTCAGAAAGTTCAACCTTTCCAAGAGTTTTCCAGCTTTACAGAAGCAGCAACTGGCTAATTCCCATCACTGCTCAGATAAGGAGTAAATGTGCCAATCACACTGAAGACCCTGTGGTTTCCTACCTGTGCTACTGCTGCATCCATCATTTCACACACTTTGTGATGACCTGCACCAACAGTTACAGCAGAGGGTGGCATACTCACCTGGCCACTATCAACAACGTAGATAAGGATATCACCCTTCTCTTCACACAGCCTGTGCTTCAGAGCAGCCAGGTCTGATGTGTCATACGTGTAACCTCCGTCAGATTTCATGATAGTCAGCGGGACAGGGAAACCCGGGACGAACACGACCTTCCGGCCATCATCAACCTGGACAAATCCTACAAAAGCAATGAAAAACATTCTGTGTTGCATCACAATAAGGAGGTTTCTGGGCCAGCAGCAACACTTCCCTTCCCTGCTGCTACCAGGAAGAACAGGCCATACACTCACATAATCAAAAATATGAAAAAACCTATATGAGAACTCCCTTGTGAACCAACCAAGTCCCATTCTGTACAGCACTTCTGGAACTACACACAAGGAAGCAGATCTGCACAAATGTGGCCTTACCAGAAAAGACCTAATTCAAAAACTCCCATCACTGGCATCCAGATCTACCTGTACAGCCACAAGCCCACCACAAAATATGGCATTAAAGGCAACAGAAACTCTATGGAGATAAAATGAGGACTTTGCAGGGAGTCTTTCTGAGGTGAGACAGTCAGACACTTCAGATGGTGAGACTCAAGAACTGCCAAATCTGGACAGGAACAAAGAAAACCAGAGACTTTTTATGCTGCAGTTGGCTTCTTGCCGTTTTCAAAGTCAACATGATCCAAAAATCCCACTGTCTTCACAGAGATTTCTCAGACAAAGTTCCCACACAGTCACAACACTAAGACTGGGAAGTCTGTCATATATTGCTCCTTGACTATTTACTCAGGATACAATAATTCTAGTAGTACCCTGTGTTATTGCCTACAGATATCACAGACAAACTGCTTTTGATGTCAGCAAGAAAGATTCAGGCTTTCTGGAATAAGGAAAAGCCACGAAAGATCCACTTAGGAAAGGCAGCTGAGAAAAAAAGCAAAGGTGGGGAACATGGAACTTGAAAAGCATCAGCCCTAAGCCTTGCTGAATAGGATTGAGGTTACCATGCTCATCCTCACAGCTGCAGAACAACTGATCTGAGACCAAAAGCCTCACCTTTATCTTCAAATTCTTTCACAATGTCTTTCATCATCTCATGGTAGAAGGATTCTCCTCTCTCTATGATTGTGATGTCCAAACAGTTGTAGATTTTCTGGAATTCTTGAGGGAAACAGAACAAAATACTTACATTAAAGGCACACAGTGGTAACCAATGGAAAATGTTTACCAGTGGGTACAGCAAGGCCCAAAAGGCATTATACATCTCTTGGTCATGCTGTCAGACTAGGACTCAAGAGACAAAAGAGTCAGCTGAAAGTCTCCACTTAAGACAGCCCAGTACTTTGGTTGTACTGGCTTTTTGCTTTCAGCTTCTCTTAGCAGTATGGCAGTGATTTTCAAGAGAAAACAGAAGGGTGTGCTCAGCATAAAGCGAGGAAAGCCACACTGTTCTACGGCTGAGACATGATTCCAGATGCGGCAAAGTCACCTCTGCGTGACACGTCACAGATAAGATTCCAGGCTTTAATGAAGTCAGGGTTTTTGCTCTGCAGCAGCACCACACATTGGTAGGCTCGCTTCTTAAATTCCTCCTCTGTGTCAAACCTCCGCTTGGATTCCTACAGGGAAACACATGGACAAGCACTGCTTTCTCCCCTGAAACAAACCACCACTCCTAACAGGTTCTCCAAGCATGCTCATCTCAAAACAGGAAGGCTGCATGCTTACACAGCCCTTTGACCATGCCCCATACAGACAGTTCAATACCAGATATCACAATCCATCACCCCGTGGCTGGTTATTGCAATAATCTACTAACAGTGATTTGATTCTTTCATTTCTCCAAAACTATGTTGCAATTTGTAAAGCTCCTCAACCTGCTTTTCAGATGCTGACATAAACATCACACTTATCTGCTACACTTACCTTGTAAAAAGCTTGGAGGTCCCCAATGGGAGGAGAAACAGTTAAGTAATCTGGAAATTTGTCCTGGAGGTGAGCAATGAGCATTCCAAACTGGGTGCCCCAATCTCCTAAATGGTTCAACCTTGGAGCAATTGAAGAGGGCAATAATAATCATCTCTTAAACATATGCTTTAAGATACACATATTTTAAAAATATATATTCTAAAAAAACCACATATAATACCAGAAACCCAGGCCAGGCAAGCTCCCCCAATTTCACTGCACTGAAGCTGCTGCCCACCTTGATTCCTAACCCTGCTACAATTGCTCAGCTTAGTTATCTACTACCTATAAAGGGTTATTTGCTATGTGCTTATAAACCAAGTCCAATATAGACCAGAACAGAGACACAGGGACTGCACAAACAGCCCACAAGTCCATCACACCCAGCCACCGAGTCTCACCTCAGAACATCATAACCTGCGAACTCGAAGAGCCGGCACATGCTCTCCCCGATGATGGTGGAGCGCAGGTGGCCAACGTGCATCTCCTTTGCAATGTTGGGGGAGGAAAAATCCACCACCACCTTGGACATGGCACCAAAGGAACACATGAATAAAAGGCCATTACCACACCTCGTGTGTTTGATCTGGGTTTTGTTAGGGGGAGCAGGGGGAATGAGGATCACCTCTGCTGACCCTCAGCAGGGAACATCAGAGGCTTCAGCCTGGGATTTGCTGCAGCCCAGCTGAGGGTCAGAGATCACTCCCAGACTGAATTGGGCACAACACCCACCCCCAGGGAGCCCTCACCAAATCCCTCACCTGCCAGAGACCATACCAAGTACAGGTGCCCTGCCCCATGGTCCCCAGTTCCTAAGCCACATCCCACATAATCTGCTCTAACAACCTGCTGGCAGGGACATCTGCTCAGCACATCACTTCAGGGGGGAATTTCAAAGCTACCTGCAGTCCCGAACATTTCCCCTGTAGCAGGATGGCTGGGTGCTTACTGATGTACCTTTTTCCTTTTGCCAATAGCTGGTGGTTGAACTCCACTGATCAATAAACTGCTCAGCTGCTTCGACACAAAATCCTTTCTCAAGTGGACATTGATAAAACCTTTGCAGGAAAAAACCAGCAATGAGTGCTGGGGCTGCAGAAGCATCTCAAACCATTTTTTGCTTCTTTCCCCCCTGGATTTCTGTTTTCAAGCATCAAGCACAAGAGCATGTGAAGTCAGCTTGACAGAACATTTTTCAGTCACAGGACAACAAAACTGTCACTAGAAGACAATTTCTGTTCCCAGTTTAGAAGAGTCTGTTCACACCACTACAGCCTTTACTGCAGCAGTCAGATGCTGCAAGCTACACCATTGACATAATTCCTTTTTGTACACTGTCACTCAACAGTGGATTTATAGAAACGATTTTTTATGAGAAAATAAATAATTTGGTTTCCAGAATACAAAATCAAATCCTGCTTTATCTTTCTTAAAAAATTAATATCCTTAAACATATAGTTTCATGCAGGATAATTCGTGCTCAAGGTATGACACTGCCTTACTTCTCCTGCTTCACAGAGCCAATGAACAAGCCCTAGCCCTAGAAGGGCTGTGCCATGGGATTTTTGTGTTTATGCTGAAGCCCTAAGTAATGTAAGTCCTTGTACTTTTCCCTGGGTCACAGGGACAAAACAGGTGCAGCAATTAATAGCCTCCATGCTACTCCAGCCTCTCAGCTGTGAGATGACACGGTCTCACCATGCAAGCAACAGTGAGAAGGGCTGTTGATTTTTGCTGTGATTTCATGACTGTGGCTTGATTCCCATCACCAATATTGAAAGAGGAAAAGCTGGTCCCTTAAGGATCAGTGGAAAAATTGCTAATTTAAGGGCTCAGGATCATACCTGCCAATTGTAATATAAAAGTAGATTTGCTGCTGCTGCACAAGTCTGAGTGCTACAAAGCTCACCAAGACAGAAGAAGCTAATTGACCCTGTAAGTGCAGTTTTAAATCACAAAACAGCAGAACTCAACTCAGCATCCCTCTCACTATAAAATTGCCCTTTTTGCTTTAAAATATAGTGTGTAAAATGAAACTATCTCACCAGGACCAGCAATTTCAACCTTCTCAATGCATTCATTGGCAGGAATATTTTTTGCTATTTTCTCCGCGATTTCTCGTGGGCTAACCTTCTGTTCCCTGGTTTTGAGCAGTATCTGGAAAACAACAAGATCAAGTAAAATTCAATCCTCTGAAACATTCTGAACAGCAAAACAGAGAGCACAGGTACTGAGGCACTGAAAGATCCCCATGGTCCTTCAGTTTCATAATACAGAGACACACACAAAGAGAAACATGTCTAGCAAATTTCATAGATTAGATCAGTTCTCCACAGCACAAGCCTGACTAGACCCAACACGTTCACCTCCTTCCACTCAGAGCAGTCCCTATGTCAAAAGAAAATCTCCCAGGCTATTTTTCAAAGCCTTTTAAGTGGTTTGGCAAATTTGTATTTTTCTAAGCTAGTGAGAGGGACAAACCCTTTAAAAATCAACACAGTCCTTCACTGCTGCACAGTCCTGTTGATCAGGCTCATGGATGTCCTCAGCTCTACCACGTTCACATTTGAAGTTCTGAGCTGTGCCTCCAGCAGATGCTGAGTGTGGTTTCAGAGCAGGTCTGTTTATTTATGATTAAACACAAGCAAAGCAAACTGCCTTCAGTCCTGTCTTAGTCTTGAGCTTAATAAGTGAACAGATTAGTAAGTGAATAAATAAATAAAATCCAACAACCCAAGCAAACAAAGATAATCCCAGCACTACCCAATTTTCTTCAAAGAGCATCAGGAAAACTGCTGTTGAAGTAGCTCTCCTTTTCCCTAGAGACATGAATGGCCCACTGTGAGGAACTCAAAGAACAGGACACAAGTTTACACACGATGATAGCATCAGAGTGGTTTGGGTTGGAACAGACCTTTGAAGATCACCTAGTGCAACTACACAACTTCCCTGTCCATTCCCAAGGCATATTCTCACGTAGCTTTTTGTAAGCCTTACAAAAACGTCCTTTAGGAGGATTCTGTGAGCTAGCCCAACCCACCCCTTGCAAAACATGACATTCACATTCTATAAAATTACCCACAAGTATTTGTTTCTGAGCACATAATTTTCCGGTATTATTGTGATGTGTTTGAAAACAATCCCACTGTCCCACTGAGGCCACAAAGATCATATACCTCTTTGTCAACTCAGAATTTACACTACTGCTGGTGTTTGCTAACTTGCAGTTTGCTGTAAGATGTATTTCTACTAAAGTTTCAGCTTTCTGTTTAACCTGTCATACACAGGATCCTTAACGAGATGGTAAAGGCTTAAAAACAGCAAGAAAAGCAAACCTCAGTAGCCTTTAATGCTACTCAAAGTGTACACTACAGGAAAATAAATGCAGACCCAGATTATGGGCATGTTACACCAGATTACAGACGTGTTATCTGAACCATTCCAGAAACAGTTACCACACTCCTATTACTCTAAGGAGCAAGCAAGGCTCCTGGCTGAAACCCCAGGCATTAATATGCTAATGAGCTCCGAGGAAAACAATAGGCATTTGTGAGGGTCCTTTCCACCTCAGCGCGCTGCAGTGAGAGGCTGCTGCCTGGCACGTACCAGTGCTGCCCCAGGCAGGGCACTTCCCACTCTGATGGCAGTCCCAGTGACCCTGACCCGTGTTGCAGCTCTGCCCACGGGACACCCTGGGAAGACCTGCACCACAGCCAAGCCCCTAAAACAGGCTGAAAGAAAGTCCCCAAGCTGCTGCTCTCATCCCCTGGCTCCGCCGTGCTGACACACTGCCTGTGTGAGCACGGCCAAGCTCCAGCCCAGTGCACAGCCTTCGTGCCCAGGGAACAAACTCCACAGCCAAGCCCAGCCCTAGGAACCCTTATTCACCACCACTGCTGACAACCTGGAACTCGACACCCTGGCTGGAAGAGAACCGTTCAGACACCGAGTTACGTGAATCACGTTGACACAGGGAAGCCTGGACTACTCGAGAATCCCAACCGCGACTTAATTGGGGTAACGCGGCGGTCAGAGAAGTGGCAGCGCCCTGAATCCCGTGTCAGTGCAGTCACCCAGGGCGGCAGCGCAGTCACAATATGCTAATGAGACCGAGGGGAGACACAGGATCTGTGAGGGCTGTTTCCGCCTGGCACTGCAGCCCAGAGCCTGCTGGCTGGCACGTATCGTACCCATGCTGCCCGAGTCACGCTCATTGGACCGGGACAACCTGGGACAGCAGAGTTCCATGCATGGCAGTGCAAGCTCACTGTCAAAACTGCCAGTCTAATGGGTTAATAAAGGTGAAATGACAACAGGACATGAAAAAAAGAGGAGTTGCTTCTGTTGAGATTGCCAAATAAAAGATCTATAATTACAAAGTCTACCTAGTCACCCAAGGGCATCAGCGCATTAAAAGTTTATGCATTTCAGCACCTAAGCTAGAACCCACTACCTTCTTTCTCCCACACCTCCTGGTTTTACTTCAGCACAATCTCAGCCCACTGAGCAGGCTGAGCAACTGCTGAAGTGTCTCTGATCCTGTCTGGGTCCTCTCTGGTCGAAATCCTTGTATCCATGGAATTAACAAGAGATGTTAAACAAATGACTGAGCCGGAGGGGTACAAAGGGTAGTGCCTGAGCAGCAATCCACACCTGGCTGGGCTCTGAGAAGGTGCTTCCCAAGCACGCTCTAGCCTGACAATGTGCATTTTCTTCTGGCTGGAGCTCAGGGAGGGCAGTTTGGGATATAAGACACAGGGATCCAAACCCAACAGGGCAGCACCTGGGCCCCTTTGCTCCGCCATGTGCGTTTGTGAGCAGGAGGAAACCACAGCACCCACAGCAACGGGAAGTGTGAACCAGGAGGGGAAGCTGGAGATGCCCGTTCGTCAGCTGCCCTGTGAGAAGGGGGTATGTGCACACAAACGAGTGTGGGGATATTACACTTTCCTGGCACTAGAGAAGAGTAGTTAGAGATATGCAGGTGTTTCTCAACATTTTGAAATTCTCCAGAATTGTGATTTATTGTTTTGCTGTTTTCAGTTCCAAACATACAACTCACTAATTGGTAGTTAATTGCACATCATTAGTAAATCGATGCAGTACTTAAATCCTGATTTGATTTAGATCCCACGAACCGAGCAGCTATTCTGTGTCGCACACATTAACTCTCTCATACCAGGCATCTGAACAGAGGTTTAAAGGCCAGCTCTGTAAAGGCCCATGCTTCCCTTAAAATGCCACTAAATACTCACTCAATTCTCAACCCAGGCACCTGCAGCAAGCCCAGAACAAGTCCAATATTGCAACTCTCACTGTGCTGCCTATCCTTTAGTTTCCAACAGACAACATCCCCATTTTTGCTTCTTTGTTGAGATTGTTTACATCATTTACCTGTGATATGCCCATGGCACTGTTACACTGGTAGTCCCCAAATTTGGGCTGCTGACTTGGTGTCACCACCAGAGGAGGGTTTTCTAAGTCTGGGTAGGCAGCCTGAATGGCAGCTCCAAAGATCTCCTGGAGACAGCTGTTGATATTAATCATGCTTTTGGTTGATTTACTTCTTTCCTCTTGAAGGCTCTGAAAAAGAAAACCACCAAAATCCAGAAGGCTAAATTCACAACATCTGAGGAGCTGTTACATCCCACTTTTCTCCTTGGCTGCCTGGCAAAGCACAGCTGACAGATTTGGCTGACACCTCCAGGCACAGGAGCAGCATATATAACATAAAAATCACATGATTCTCCTGCTGAACCTCCCAGCACAAACCTTCCTCTGACTGCAGGGCTGCATTACTTCTCACACCTGTGTGGCTGAGCCTGGCACAGACCTCAGCTGGGCCAGCTGGTGCAAGACTGCCCAAGACATGACCATGTGGGCTTATTGACCTACTAACATTTTCCCTAAAGTAGGTTTCTGTTTAAGGAAACAAGAAATACCTGGTGTGCCACCGATAAAGGTGTCAGAATGCAGAGTGAGCATGCTGTCACACATCAGTAGCTGTAACAAACTCACACCATTTATTTAGCTTGTCCTAACGAGAACAAAAACCACATTGTACAACAATAATTTTTTATTCCTTTACCTTCTTAAGGAAGTTTAACCGGTACTTGAGTTTTGCGTTTTCGTCTCGCAACCCTTCCAAACTCGGGGAGACTCCCAAGCACCCAAAGTTCTTCAGACGCTCAATTTCTGCAGTTAACAACTTGATCTCGTTTTCCTGAAAAGCAAATTGAGTTGTCACACTCATTCCTGGAGAGGGGACAGGAAGTGAGGAGCTGCAAGATCTTGGGCACAGTGCTAGTTTGCCTTGTAAAGGTAACGGCAGTGACATGTAAGTTAAATAATTCCAAACAATTCACATTTAAAGGTTGTTTCTACTTGTGTGGAAAACAGGGATTCTGAAACATTCTTTTAAAAAGGCAGTGAGAAAATAAAGTCACTAAGATAGAAGTACAAGAAAGACAACAGGTCATGCTATTAAAAGATATTCCCCAAATAAGCACTTTCTCCAGCTTTTTTAATCTAATGAAGATCTCAAATGATTTGACTCGAAATTTCTTAAAGCCTGTTTCACTGTCTCACAGGCCACAGTTTCTCTTTCAGAAGAGGAAACCACAATCACTCACACAACCCCAGCAAGCTCAAACCCCACCTAGAGACAGGAATACCAGAAGTACAGTGTGCTGCTTCACAGGGGCGTTTCTGCAGGGTGAACTCACCTGGCCACACAACCTTTCCTGCCCTGCCCAGGAAGGAAATGTATGACTTCTCCCTTAAAACTGACACAACACATTCAGGAGCACTTGGGAATTTCAGGAGGGCCTCTATGTTCCAAACAGACTTCCCCACGGCCCTCCAGACTTCACAGCCCCAACTCAGACAAATGCGTCAGCAGCAAAACGGTTGGAAGCTGCTGTAAGAAGCAGGAATCTTCCTCACCTCACGCCCTAAAGAAACCAAATAGCTGAACTTTCATTTCTGTCGTCCATCTCTTGTCCTCCCCCATAACAGGCTTTGTGCTCTGAGCCACAAAGCTGGCTCTGACACAGAATCCTGGGGCTACTGATGGTTTGAGGGACTCGGTGCTGCTATGGAGGGAGGCAGTGAGCACTGCCCACCCTGGCTCACCACCCCCTCGGCTCCCTCATCCAGGCTCTCCTCTGCCAGCACTTCCACAGCAGGACGCAGCTCAGGCTATTATTGTAGGCCACCAAACCTTATGAAAAAGGGCTCATTTACTTTGTTGCTCCTGAAACAATCAGACTATTTAATTAGGAAAAAAACTGGGCCATTGAATCTCTTGGTCTTGTATGTCCACCTGAACAAGAGCTCCCAGGAATGCTGCTGTAACTAACTGCACATGCTCAAAAACCTAGTCTGAGGCAAAACAATCTTAAGATTGGCCTATTTGTGGGCCAAGCTAAAAATCAGTACTTTTGAGGTCATTCTCCAGTTGTGCTTCAGTTTATGGCACACTTCTGTTACAGCCTCAAGGTCTCCTCTGCTACAGGAGAACATGATGCTGCTTCCTGTGGTTCAAATGTGAAGAAACAGGACTTTGAGAAAAATAATGAAACCTGTATCAAATCCTCTGGTTTGGCATTTAGATTACTAAATTCATTGAACACCACAGCTGTACCTTATTAGGAACTCACTTCAAATAGTTCCATTTCAGCTTTTCTTTTCAAAACCCAAGGCAGGTATCACAAAAATCAGAGTTTTTCCCCTCATTTACAAACATACACAAACCTTCCCCCATATAAGCAACAGCAAATAGATTTGTTTACTTTCAACTTTTCTTCCTGGCCTGACCTGGTAGTATTTCACATAATTTATAGACCCATTTGCAAAGTCTTCTGTACTTCAAGTTAAAAACCAGCACAAGAGATTTCACTGTGTTTGCACAGCTGTGTCACTGTCAATTTCAGTGACCATTATTGCTACAAACATCAGAGCAGTGACATACATAACTCAATCCCCCAAGCCTAGAATGTGCTTTAAAAATAAGGGCAAAAGTATCTTCTACCCCTAATATCACATAATCTGTAAATTCTGTGTTCACACAGTATTATCTCCCCTCTAGTGAAGTCACCAGCTTCAGGACAGGCCCCCAAGGAGAGTTCTGCATCAAAGGCAAACATTCTCCAGAACCAGAAGATCATGTTCTGCTTTTGAAACTAAAATTCCTGCATGTCCAAGACAACAAGCAGCTCACAAGTATTCTTCCTGCATTAAAAAACTCCCCCAAAGCTATAACCACTGGGATACTTCAGTACCACTGGCAAGCTTTACAGAAGAGGAATTTGAGTTGGATTTTCCTACATAATCACAAACACCTTTGGCCACCCAAGGGAAGACTGACAGGAGGTGAGATGACCAGTATCCTACTGGAGCTTCTTTCCATACTGCTACACTACAAGTGAGGGCACGGAAAGAGGTTTATCCGTGTGCATGGTCAGAACCCAGAACCATGGTGCCCAGAAATCATGGACCCCTGGGCAGACATCTGGCCCAAACAGCTTTTCCCACCCAAATGCAGGGTGACAACTAGAACTGTAATCACTTGGATTTGGCCAGGAGGTAAAGAACTCTAAAACAATGCCACAGTTCAGCAAGCTTCATCTACTTTTTTCCCACGACTGCACCAAAACAGCAAATTCACAGCACTGGCACCTGGAAGCATTCGGGATGGTCTCATTTCAGATGTGACCAAGCCCAACGTGTCACCCCAGACTGTCACATTTGTCTATCTCGTTTAGTGCTCCTCTTCTTCAGAAAGTTCCAGCAGCAGTCCTTATGTTGCTACTCAAGTGTGAACTGAGAGCAAAAGGTTTCACCATGGTGGCCCAGCTGCCTATTGACTCCAATGTTGCTTGTGTCATTTCAGTCTCCCTTTTTTTGTGCTCAACAACAGCTTATACAGATGAAATTAAGTTTTCATTCAAAATGACCCAGCAGAAAAGCCTGAACTCAGCAATGCTTACACTGGGTTCCAAAATTGATGGGGTTGAGATCCCAACAGCTGGGCTGGGAGAGCCACACAGCCGAGTACAGCTTTCAGCTCCAAACTGGCAATGGAGCACCCCTGTTCAGGGAACATCGCTCACCACTCTCCTCTCTCTGGTGACCAGTGACAGGAGACAGGGAAACGAAATGAAGCTGCATCAGGGGAAGTTCACATTGGTTCAGAAAGGTTCTTCACTGGGAGGGTGCTGGTGCACTGAAACAGGCTCTCCTGGGAAGTGGTTGTGGCACCAAATCTGTCAAGAGTTCAAGGAGCATCTGGAATATGCTCTTAACGATATGGTTTAGTTTTAGGTAGTCCTGTGAGGAGTGGGGAGGTAGACCAGATGATCCATGGGTCCCTTCCAGCTTGAGGTATGCTATGATTCTGTGACCCCCACTCCCATAACCATGCTGCTGAGCTTGCCTGGAAAAAAGGTCTTTAGATGCTTACATCATAAATGCCCCTTATCACAGCAGCCTGTGAAAAAGCTAATTCTCTAGCAAAGATCCGTGAATTCTATTCAAAGGATATTATAAATCCTACATTCTTTCTAAAAAACAAACTACTCTACAAAACTACAGATGAGCCTTGTAACTCCTCTCTCATGGTACCATGCAAGTGAGGAAGCGAGACAATGCCAATACATCTCTGACTGAGAAAAGGGAGGAAAAAGCTGCTGTTCAGGTCATGAAGTGTCACCTCCTGGTTTATTCCACCTGCACTGTCTAGCACAACTTGTCAGTAAAGGGTCATACCTGATGACCACCTCATGAGAAGCTGTGGGAGTGACATGAGGCCATGCTGACATTTCCAAGGGCTCTTTGGTCAGCTGAGTACTAGTAATCTTCCCCTCACCTGTGAATACAAAAAAACTACAGCTTTTTCAAGAGGACCAAAATCATCCTTACACCTTCCCTTAGCACATAAGACTGTCTTCCAAGAACCCTACTTAAGTGGGTAGGTAACATGGAACTTGCACAGGCTTCTGTCTCTGGGCTTTAATACGACAGAGCTCTTCTCCATCACACTTAAAAGAAAAAATCATCAAGGAGGGACAATGGCCTGAGAGAGCATGGCAAAGGGAGCAGAACAACACCTCTTTTCCTTCCCCTCCTTGCCTCCTGCTCGGTTTTATCTCTGCTCCTACTCTGCCAAGCCCTGCTGAGCCGGCTGAGCACACACTGCTTGCTCTTTTGTTGGGTTATTTTCCTGCAGGCTGGCTCCCCACAGGCTCCAGGGCATGCTGCAGCTGGAAACAGTGAGCATGTGGCTGGGACTGACAGGCAGATTGAGGCTCAGTAATTCTGCATGGCCTCCTGCAGCCTCCCGGAGTCAGAGCTGAACACCGTCCCTCCTGCTTTGCTTTCAGTGCCTGGAATCTGCTCATGGACTAAAGACCAAACAGTAGTGACAGCAAAGAAAGAGCCACCTTGCCAGAATACCTGAGATGTCCTTCCTCTAATAGCAGCAACAAGGGAGAAAGGGAAAATCAAAGGCAAGAAGGAGTTGCAGAGATTCAACACCCAGATTTATTATCTCAGTGCCTGTCCTACGTTTAAGTTATGAGCAGAAAGCACACTGA